>NW_024366480.1:9184452-10453594 GCF_014805655.1 Passer montanus | reverse complement strand
CTCTCCTCTCCTCTCCTCTCCTCTCCTCTCCTCTCCCACATCCTCATTTTGCTCCTTATCTGCAATGCACAGCTGCAGGCTCACCCCACACTTGTGTTGTACCCAAGTTCACTGCCTCCTCTTTCTTTTCCCCTCCATCTATTCCTGTTCCAGCTCCAACCCATCCCTCCACTGGCAGTGCACACACTTAAGTGCAGTGACCTTCCCTGCCACCCTCAACCTCTTTAAAGAGTTGCCTTTTCATTAATCCAGGTTATGTGTATATTTGTGACACTTTGTGTATCAGTCTAGACCGCTGCAACTTGGCAACCTTGCTGGAAGATCTCCATGGAGTTAGGTTTGTTAGCTGTTGGCCCCTAGTATCCAACAGGAAACAGAAATTTGACCTCAGTAACTAGACAAATGTAGTGTTAATTTCTGAAAGTAAATATTATCCTGCTTTTGTCTCAAATTTTCCTGTGTCACACAGATAAGCATATCATACTCATTATCTTTACAAACCTCATTTGGCCAAAAGATTGGCTTGGGCCTAACAGAGAGGTCCAACTAGGTCACATTTTTATAGGTGGTGCCTCTTATTTCCCCGTTCTGTCTGCACCTAGGCTGTCCCTCTGCTGCTGTCCTTAATTAGATACCAGTTTTCTAGGATAACTCTCACTCTACCTTTCTGGACAAGAGATTTTGATCCGTGACATAAATCCAGACCAAATCTGCATTTAATGCACTTAAATGAATATATTATGAAATTACAATTTTTCCTCTTATTAGACATAAATGAGCTACCATAGGTATCATAAATGGTATTTTGATTTAAGCTATTTCTAGGAAAAAAGCATACATTAAAACCAGAAATGACTTGCACCGATTTATGGAGCTGTGTTTTTAATTATGTTAAGGAGAAGCAGACAAGAATATATGTCACATTGAAATTCACATGAAACCTCAGTGTACTCTCTGAAAATCCTGGTACCCCTGATTCTTCTTATCCAGGAACTTCAGCAGTTTGGAGAGCCCACAGCGTGTGCCAGCAGCCAAAAAGAAAACAAGGATGAGGGAGCGATGCTTCTTTGCATGCGAGACTTGGCTGTGCCTTACCAAACACAAACCCAATTCATCATCTTCCAGACGCTATTTCATACCAACAATTCTGCTGTCTCTTTAAAGCATCTGTCTGTTTATCTCTTCTCAAGCACCATCTGCTTGTCCCGCTCTCTCGCACCGCACATGTTCACAGCGAAGACACCTCCAAGGTGACAAATGAGCAGTCGAGCTAATTTCATTGGGATAAACAAGAAAGCAAGAGCCAGATGGAAAGCCATGGAGAGAGCCGATGTCATCTGGGGGGAGGAGAGAGTGTTTGGAGGAAGAATCACCATAACAACGGCAAGCGCAAAGAAGAGGTTTCTATTCTGTCTATTCCACTAATTACTATGAATATTTTATTCTTTCCCTGTGGTTTATCCATGTCCAGATCAATGATTTACTGGCAGATGGCTTATTTTGTTCTGGACTGGTTTTTTTCCCATTAAGTTTGACTGTTTTGATTTTCATGAGGTTTGGATTTCTTTAGTTCTCTTTTAAGAGTTTGGACTGTTTTTATCAGATGCTCACAGGGAAGCAGCACTTGAAGGAGTTTAATGACTTTGTGAATTCTGAAATGAGAGCACCCTTTTATTACAGATTTTAATTACTGTAAAGACAAGTTGCTTGTTGATAATGTTCATTCAGACCCTGCTTTCAGTCTACAGATAGTCTTTTGAGACTGTAGCTTTTCTATATCACCCTTCCAAGCCCTGGCACAGCATAAAGATCTTAAATAATTCTGACTACATTGGCAAAGGTCCAGCTAACTTCAAAGCACCAAGATCTCTCTGCCTGTCAAAACACGCCTCCTCTTTCTTTTCCCCTCCATCTATTCCTGTTCCAGCTCCAACCCATCCCTCCACTGGCAGTGCACACTGGAAGTGACCTTCCCTGCCACCCTCAACCTCTTTAAAGAGTTGCCTTTTCATTAATCCAGGTTATGTGTATATTTGTGACACTTTGTGTATCAGTCTAGACCGCTGCAACTTGGCAACCTTGCTGGAAGATCTCCATGGAGTTAGGTTTGTTAGCTGTTGGCCCCTAGTATCCAACAGGAAACAGAAATTTGACCTCAGTAACTAGACAAATGTAGTGTTAATTTCTGAAAGTAAATATTATCCTGCTTTTGTCTCAAATTTTCCTGTGTCACACAGATAAGCATATCATACTCATTATCTTTACAAACCTCATTTGGCCAAAAGATTGGCTTGGGCCTAACAGAGAGGTCCAACTAGGTCACATTTTTATAGGTGGTGCCTCTTATTTCCCCGTTCTGTCTGCACCTAGGCTGTCCCTCTGCTGCTGTCCTTAATTAGATACCAGTTTTCTAGGATAACTCTCACTCTACCTTTCTGGACAAGAGATTTTGGTCCGTGACATAAATCCAGAACAAATCTGCATTTAATGCACTTAAATGAATATATTATGAAATTACAATTTTTCCTCTTATTAGACATAAATGAGCTACCATAGGTATCATAAATGGTATTTTGATTTAAGCTATTTCTAGGAAAAAGCATACATTAAAACCAGAAATGACTTGCACCGATTTATGGAGCTGTGTTTTTAATTCTGTTAAGGAGAAGCAGACAAGAATATATGTCACATTGAAATTCACATGAAACCTCAGTGTACTCTCTGAAAATCCTGGTACCCCTGATTCTTCTTATCCAGGAACTTCAGCAGTTTGGAGAGCCCACAGCGTGTGCCAGCAGCCAAAAAGAAAACAAGGATGAGGGAGCGATGCTTCTTTGCATGCGAGACTTGGCTGTGCCTTACCAAACACAAACCCAATTCATCATCTTCCAGACGCTATTTCATACCAACAATTCTGCTGTCTCTTTAAAGCATCTGTCTGTTTATCTCTTCTCAAGCACCATCTGCTTGTCCCGCTCTCTCGCACCGCACATGTTCACAGCGAAGACACCTCCAAGGTGACAAATGAGCAGTCGAGCTAATTTCATTGGGATAAACAAGAAAGCAAGAGCCAGATGGAAAGCCATGGAGAGAGCCGATGTCATCTGGGGGGAGGAGAGAGTGTTTGGAGGAAGAATCACCATAACAACGGCAAGCGCAAAGAAGAGGTTTCTATTCTGTCTATTCCACTAATTACTATGAATATTTTATTCTTTCCCTGTGGTTTATCCATGTCCAGATCAATGATTTACTGGCAGATGGCTTATTTTGTTCTGGACTGGTTTTTTTCCCATTAAGTTTGACTGTTTTGATTTTCATGAGGTTTGGATTTCTTTAGTTCTCTTTTGAGAGTTTGGACTGTTTTTATCAGATGCTCACAGGGAAGCAGCACTTGAAGGAGTTTAATGACTTTGTGAATTCTGAAATGAGAGCACCCTTTTATTACAGATTTTAATTACTGTAAAGACAAGTTGCTTGTTGATAATGTTCATTCAGACCCTGCTTTCAGTCTACAGATAGTCTTTTGAGACTGTAGCTTTTCTATATCACCCTTCCAAGCCCTGGCACAGCATAAAGATCTTAAATAATTCTGACTACATTGGCAAAGGTCCAGCTAACTTCAAAGCACCAAGATCTCTCTGCCTGTCAAAACACAAAGATTGTAGCCATTTAACTAAACTGGTTTCAAAACACACTTTAAGGAAAAAAATGCAAAGCTTAAAGTGTGTGTGTGTGTGCATGCATGTAGTTTTAAAACTGTTTTACATTGCTTTAGCCTGTTTCAGCAAGAGACATATCCAAAAGTGACAGAAGAAAATTTAAAATTGAGCAAAATATATGTGTATAGGCTTTAAGAGGATATGGATTTTTAAAACATTATTTTAGTTCAGTTTTCAGTTCAAATTGTGGCTGGGGCATGTTTATGCAGCACAAAGCACAGCACAGGTACCTGTTAGCTGCTAAATGGAGAGCTAGCTTAGAGATGGAAGCAAAACTCCTTGGTCAGGCTAATAAAGTTGTTCAAAAAAGGCACAGCCCAGTATCTTGCAGAGATATTTGTGCTAGCTGGGCATTCCCACATGGTAAAAATCAGTGACCTTACTGCAAAGGACAATCTGGTTTATAATTTCTAGTGACTCAAAAATACAGAGCTAAGCCAGCAGGTTGGGAAACCTCTCAAGTTCACTGTCATTGCATTCAATAATGGCTCAATGAATTTACCAGTACAGGCAGAGCAAGCACTTTATTTTGCTAAAATGAACAGACACTTAAAAAATGTCTCAGGTTTTTGTACAATATCAGTATCATTCAGTGTGAATTGGCTCCTATGGCTCAACATGTAATATTGAAAAAACAAAATTGAAACCACCATGATCTAACTAAAACACACCTGTACCTGAGCTTCCCAAAGCTCAATTTCAATCCTGGATACACTGAGTGATTTTTTCAAACACTAATCTATCTGCATCAGAAACTCTTATTTCACGCTTTTCAGTGAAATGCCTCTCAGAAAAAAAAAATTGCTCCCTCTCCCAGTGAAATATAAACTTTCACTTTGAAGGTACATTTTCAAGCAATCTGCTTTAGACCTTTGCTATAAGAAAAGAATCATTCTATATGTAATACAATCATGTACTACAAGCATTGTCTTTTAAAATCAGTTTTAGACTCTGTAAAATAGGAGGTAGTCTGTCTTCATGAACAGGAGCTATTCTGCTGAATGGTGCAGATCACACCATGCACTGGAAGACTTCACTCTTTGTCTCCCTTCTCTTCTCACTAAACACATGATTCTCCATCAGCTTACTCAACCAGTTTGCTTTTGTTATGCTAAACACTCACGCAAAGATTAAGGCTCAGATCCGTCCTATATTCCTGTGTGTTCCAACTGCACTCAATGCTATTTGCATGAGAAGCACTATTTGATTAAATTTTGGGCATGGCATTATGTGGCAAGTTTGCACAATAATGCAGGGGCCTAGGCTTAATAAACAGAAGGGTTCTTCCTCTTCTATAGCCTAAGATCCTAAGGGAAAGACCACTCATGTGGAAAAAGCCTGTTAATGATTAAATTTTATTCTTAGAATTTTATCTAAGTTTTTTTCTCTAAGTAATGTTTTTCTCCTTGGGAGACAATGCGCTGGTAAATCACATTGTGTGTTCTTCTACTTGTAAATAAACAAATCATATTATATGCCAGGAGAACACACCCAAAACCTCAAAACCAAGATGCTTTAGGATGGAGAATGTTACATATCTCTATGTGTAAGTAAAAGAAATGTATACAGTTTGCAGATGGAACAAGAAAGAAATAAAACTTGCCATAAATATAGCTCTCACATGAGTGTCTGCTGGTGGACTGGTATTGTAGGAAGGAAGTTCAGGTTCCACTTTTATAGGATGAGTAAATTATCTCCATAGCAAGGCATTTTCAAGAGAACAGGCACACCTGCCTACACACAAATTATTGCAAAACTTTTCGCCTCCTCAGCGGTCATGAGATGCCCAAAGTCAACAGAACAGAAGACCTTGAAGTACCACAGAACTTTTCCTGAACAAACATCAGGAACTCTGGAAGGCAGCTTCATCCAGGCCCTCCCTGATAGGCCTCCTGCAGTCTGCAGGGACAGCAGTACAAGAGGAAAATATTTGGTCATCTCAAATGCAGGAGACTCGCTCTATTTTCAGCAGCACCCCCTCCTTTCCCCTGCCAACAGCACAAACGTCCAGGTGCTTCTGAGGATCAGACCTGGCCTGAGCAGCCCTCAGTATCTTTATAACCCTTTGACCTTTTCTTCTGCCTTTTTTAAGCTCCATTATTTCTGTGTCAAACACTCTCGTCCATCTGGGGATGGATAGATGGATGGATCTGCAACTGGTGACCTTCCGTTCATTGCCAAGGTGGAAAAAGCCAAAGGACTCAGTTAGCAATGGACATTTGCCCACCAGTACTGCTTGCAATTATTTTCACATACCTGGATGAAATGTCCATAATCCACATTCTCCCTCTAAATACACAAGACTTTTGGATGAGTAAGCCGCACCCTGAAATCAGTGAAGCAACTGCATAATGTGCAGCTGATCTGGGGAGAATTACTGCTTCCCATGGCTATAAGGATTGTGTAATATTTAAAAAGATAAATCCACAGAACAAGGCTTACATAACTTTTTTTAAAAATGTCTCTTTGTCTACCCCTTTGTTAATCTTGCCTTACACTGACTGCACTTTGTTGAGGATCTCACTCCCACTGTACCTGAAATAAAACATGATATGTCTTTTGGCAAGATCAAAGCTGGAAATTTGTAACAGGACAAGAGCCTGGGAAAACCCTTTAAGAAAATCAATTTCCAGTACAAAAATTCAAATGCAATAGCTTCTATTTAATCATTTTGGAATGCATATTTTACTAAGATTTACATGAACATATAATATTTCAAAATGGTATAGCTCTCAAACCAAAGTACAGTCTTAATAAACAATAGTCAGCTTTGTTGTTGATTGTAGTGATGGGCAGTAGAAAATCTGCTGCTGCATTTACCAGGTTCTGCAAATGGGTTATACACGTGATAAAGGAGGGAATAAAACAAAAAAACAAATCTGCAGTAAAGCTCTGACCCAAAAAACCACACCTGCTCCTGCAGTTGTACCATCTCAAATCACCTTTATAAGAGCTCTTTGCACAAACTTTACCATCCCACAGCCTGCAAAGCTGCCCATCAGGGAGTTCTGGATTAGGATTGCCAAGTGAAAGAAGGTTACTTTTCTGATGGGTTCAGTGTCAGGACTGCTTTAACGTCACTACTGCTTTTAAATTGTTTGGGACTTTTCAGCTTTGATGTCTGTATCTAGAAATTCTCCCCAGAAGTACTGTCCTTTCTCACAACAGCTTTGCAGGGTTTAGCAACCTGACACATGCAGAGCATTTTAGGATGCACATTATACACAGCTTTATTATTAATAGCACTGAATGTGGGTTCAGTGTCAGGACTAACTGCTTTAACGTCACTACTGCTTTTAAATTGTTTGGGACTTTTCAGCTTTGATGCCTGTATCTAGAAATTCTCCCCAGAAATTCTGTCCTTTCTCACAAGAGCTTTGCAGGGCTTAGCAACCTGACACATGCAGAGCATTTTAGGATGTACATTATACACAGCTTTATTATTAATAGCACTGAATGCTCACTTTTCCTACACAAAGGTACCAGCTCTCCTAAATAAAATAATTTTAGGCACTTTATGGAAATAAAATATTAATAATAGGGCATTAAAGAACTATTTTGGACTCTCTTTTATTTCTGCATGTACACAACGGTCAAGCACAGCTCCATTTAATTCTGCACCAGCCTAATTGCTGGGTACCTTCCACATCCATCTGTGTGCATTGTGGTGAGTACGTGCACTGAGGCCTTAATGAGCCTGACACCTGCTCCAATGAACAAATGGGCTAGAATTATCACTGCTAATATCATCCATACATTTAAGATGCTCTTAATTTAAAAGGAGTGCCAGTGCACCAAAATAAATGAACTGGTAAGATTACTCCAGCCAGGATGCATCTGCAGGAACAGTGCCATGTCCGCGGGACCATCCTCTGGCAACGCAGCTGGAGAGACTGCACCCACACACTCCAAGAGTGAGAGCCCTTGAAGCAGGATAGTCCTGTTGGGAATGCTCCTGCCAGAGATACTTAGGAATGGGGGGGTGGGGAATGCTAGCTAGCCTGGATCACCACCATGATAGGGAGTATTTTAAATCTATAATAGCATGAAAGACCAAATCCCACTGACGAGAATGTTCTCTGGCGTTGTTCTATTTATTGTGACTTAATTACTAGTGAGCCCAGAACAGAAGTGTTACAGTGCACAGAGCAAGGCAAGACGCTTCAGTTCAGTGCCCTTTACACAAAAATGACACTTTGTGTTTTCCATACCATTAATAGAATCCTTATGCAATTTTCTGCTCCCAGAAAGATTTGACTATTAAGCAGATTATACGCTGAGTAACTATAGATACTACTGAGTCAAGCATCTCAAACTGCCTCCCACAGCCAGAAGAGTTGTTATGGTTTTGTTTATGGTGACATTTCAGAAAAAAATAATGCAGGGAAATAACCAACAGAAGCCCAAATAAAACAGGACCATAAAAACCTACTTCATACTCATTATGTAAATGTTTCTCCTCAATCTTGTTTTCATGTATGTTACTCTAGTCATTTAGCTGGCATTTCTCTCATGGCTTTTTTCAAAGGTGTGAAAGAACACAGCTTCCAGTAAAAGGATTTTGTAAAGAAGATTTTGTAGCACTCAGATAATACTCTGTTCTTACCAGCAAGCTACTCCCGATTGCCCTCATTACCCTCAGCTACCAAGACTGTGAAATTCTACCTCCACAAGAGTCCAGCTTCTGTCCCTGTTTGCACAGGTAGAAAGGCCCCAGCTGGTAGTTTTAGCTCAGTTCTTGATTATTTTACGTTCCTCTTTCCAGTCATTCCCCCTTTGAAAGCCATGTTCCTGGATTCTACCATTTCATCCCTCCCTTGTGCTCTTCCATAAAATACAAGTGTCTCTTCCTCATAACTCCTCCTCACTCCTCTTCTGCTCTGCTTTCTCAGAGACAGTCCTTTATATCTATTGAATCATCCTCCAGGTTTCCTTCACCTCATCACTATATCAGGCATACCACTGATTGCTAATGAGAAAAATTATTAATTTCCCACTACTAGTTGGTCATTTTCTTCCACAGCTACTGTGCAGACCCACTCGAGGTACTTCCACCAGAAAATACGTCAACTAATACCAGAATAAAGACTGAGAGGGTCTGCTCCACACCTGGAAGGCTTTTTATATAAAAATAAGAAGATGCTATCAAATTCTTGCCAGTACATGCTCAAGTACAGGATGCATATAGAACCATACAGACACAGAATCAGAGAATCACTTAAGCTAGAAAAGACCTCTAACATCATCAAGTCCGACCATAAACATGGCACTGCTGTGGTCACCACTAAACCAAATTAGCATTTGCATAGAGGCTGGGTGATCTAACATCAAGGTCTCAGTATTTACAGATTTATGAGTCAGTCTTCACATACACACATTTGTATAATTTTAGGATTTAGTGCTCAATAACATTTCTTTTGAATTTTCCCTGAAAGCTTAGGATCAGTTAGAATGATGACACTCTGGGGAAAAAAGGAGTCAGAGCATGCTAAAATATAGGATAAAAAATTTCATGAAGAGAAGGTGTGAACACTGCAACATAAAGTCTGTCCTTCATATAGGACCACAGAGAAATTTAACCTCTGTCAGTTTAAGCTTCTCTCTTTCCCTTAGTAGTAGCCTCCAGCCCAGGTGGAGACATCCCTGTTCCAGCACCACGAGCTAAACTGGAGACGTGGCAGCCCATTGCTTTTGCTCACAGTGTGTATGCTAATGGCTCAGCTGGATCAATTCCTTCATCTCACAGAATCCTGAAAGGTACTTGTTAGTGCCTCGTTCCATTAGGACAGCACCATTAAAATGCACAAGCCTTTCCTCCAGGGCTATGTATATATTATGTGGCTGGCCAGGGCACCAAGCTGGGATTTATTAGTATGCTGTGCACAATAAGTAGCAATCAATACTTCAGTCTTGGCACAGTTTAACTCTGCAGAACAGTCTGAAGATACAGTTCATGCCAAATAGCAGCATAGGATTTAGTGCAGTACAGATGTATCTGAAATATTTTAATATGAAGAAGGGTTATGGAAAACATTTGGCAGTTTCTGGAGCATGCAGCAAATACTACTTTATATACCATCTATAACAGTATAGCTGAGCATGTACAATGTACTAAAAAGATGTTGCATCAATTTCCTATAAGAAGTTTCATCTTTCTGTAAAAAACATAGTTGTTTTAAGTTTTGGGGGGTTTTTTTACAGTTTCCAGTTAGTCCAGATTTGTTTGGTTTGTAAACAAAATCCTGTTGGTGCTCAGCTGAAATTATTTAATACTCTTGAGATAAGACAAAATTTCTTAAGCTCTTTGCAAGAAGTTCCATTCAATAGTCTTCAATTTAAAATGTTCTTGCTAGAGTATCCATGAGAAAATTGTATTCTGGACTCCGAAACCCAAATGTTTCTGCTGCTTTCTATTGTGGCAGCAGAAGAAGGCTTTTTATTCCATTAACTGGCTTCCAGATGAGGTAGCATTTCAAGGACTGCCACTACCATGATGAAATCACCTCATGATCTCAGTCATTAAGCTAATGCAACACACAAAGCATACATGTTAGAGGAAAAACCAAACTTATCCTTTAGTGATCACTCAGAAGGACTCATGTATTAAAGAGTAACCCTTTAAGCTTCATGGCTTCCTTAGTGGTACAAGCAGCTGTAAAGAGATCCACAACTGAGAGAAAAAAGTGCTTCCCCCTGGGCCATTAGGGGTGGAAGAAGACTCTGCTGACCATCACTGCATTCATTCCGACTTGAAATCCTGTTGGTTTCCTCAATCTTTCCAAGAATGTGAGCAACAGTGGAGTAAGTAACATTGTAAAATCCCAAGTAAATATGCAGATGGAAACTTGAGCAAGTATCTTATTTACCAGATTCTGTTACACCCAGTCACAATTCTCTAAATAAAGCTAATCCTTTTCACACCAGACCACTGCTAAATGCTAACAACAGGAGACCCTGAAAAAAATATAATTCATAATGTCCCCTTCGCCTTTGACTTACTGCATCCCTAAATGTGCTGCTCTCACTTCATATATGAACAGGAAGACTACAGGATCCTTTCCATGTCTGCTGTGGGAGTCATTGGGGCATTGGCAACACATTGACATCTGAAGGAGCAGAGACTGGTGACACATGCACCCAGAAAAGGCACTGAAAAGCAGCAGCTCACTGCCATGATGTATTCCGTAGTGCTTTCTGGATGCACTACAAGGCACAGAAGGAGGCTTGTGTTTCTGAGGTATGAAATGAAGGTGATTATGGCATGGGGATATTTTATCAGATCTTTTACTGTCTTCTCACTCATTGCAAAATTGTGTCAAAAATACTATTGGGCAACATCTGCTCAGTAGGAAGTAGAAAGGTGCAGCTGTTGTAGCCAATGTGGGCAGATATGATGATATTTTAGGTAAAATTGAATCTTGGACTGGCATGGGTCTTTCTATTGATCTAGTGTTCTTTGCTGGTTTTAGTGTCAAATGCTTTGCAGTGTCCATTCAGGGTTGAATCCCCGCACATGTGAAGACTATCAGAAGCTGAAAGCCTGTTGGAATGATACTTCATGGTTAAGAGCCTATATTTTACTTCCTTTCTAGCTTACAGGTGTAGCATACTGGCTGGAACAACAATGCCCCATGGTTGTAACTCCATTCAATTTTGGTCTAAGGATGACTTTTCTTTCTACCACCACAAAAGAGTTGTATGGTACAGACATTGGGATTCAGTGCTTCTAAATTAGAGTCATATTTGAAGCAATCTCCTATGGTATTTGCAGAAGGTTATGCTGTGTGATGGATTATGTTCTGGTTTATGTCATGGTTTTATGGCTGTATAAAAGCCAATGAGAGGTGTAGAAAAAAATTCATTGTCTAAAAGAAGACATTCCTCAAAGCAGAGGACTGAATTATTTAATGCATAGTAAGTCAGCAGTATAGATGAGTGAATTCTTTATGGAAACCTAGGAAATAGCTTATCCTTGACCAGTTGTCAGTGCTTTTACTTGTTAAATTTCAGTGTGCAGTGTTCACTCTGCTTTCTAGAACATTCTGTCTCAAAATATTTTCTCTTGAGACCCTGTAACAAATAAAGTGGGGGATTTTAAAGGTGCTTGTTTGGGTTGTTTTCTGTTTTTTTGACCATTAGATTAATTTATCATCAATACTAATATTCCCTAAATGCATTATCATGGTAATGATGTCTTATCTAATAGTGAAAGGAACTTTCAAGTCTCTTACTGAAATAAGGGAAAAACCTCATTGCCAGGACGTCTTCCATTTCTCCATGTTAACTTATGACAAATCATTACTACAGACAGTTTTTAAAAAGCTGTGATATAACCTAAGAGGCCCACTGGAACTCCAGTGGCATTGAGACAGATGCTGTTTCTGATTATTAAAGAGAGAAAGATTGCAACATCCACAAAGGGAGTGTAACATATAATGGGTTGAAAAGACTTACACTAATAAGTAATAATGCATTTATATATACGTGCATGCATATGTGCCTGCACAGATCTGTTGGGGTAAGTTCAGAAAAAAGGCGTGAAAAGGCTGAGAGAGATGGAGGACCTCTCCCATGGAGACTTCCTGAGAGAGCTGAGGCTGCTCAGCCTGGAGCAGAGAAGGCTCAGGGAAGACCTTACAGCACTTTTGAGTACCTAAAGGGGGCCTACAAGAGACCAGGTGAGAGACTTTTTACAAAGGCAGGAAGTGATAGGACAAGGGGAAATGGCTTTAAGCTGAAAGAGGGCAGGTTTAGACTGCATATAAGGAAGAAATTATTTACTGTGAAGGTGGTGAGCCACTGGCACAGGTAGGCCTGAGAAGCCTTGGATACTTCATCCCTTGAAATGCTCAAGAGAACCCAGGTTGGATAAAACTTTGAGCAAACCTTTCCAATGGTAGGAGGGTTGGAATTAAATGATCTTTAAGGTCTCTTCCAACCTAAAACATTTTGTGATTCTATGATCCTCTTAAGCTTAAGACTAAAAGTTATTATCTTGGTTTCATTTCACCCTGAATACTAATGTTCCTCATCTAGTTGTCTGGAGACATGTTCATTTTGGAGACTTTATTAACACACCTGTATTTTGTCAGAAGACTCAAGGAGAAAAGTCATTAAGTTGGAGGGTGGAAAAAAAGTAGCATGATAGAGGGATTCTTTTCAAGTGAAAATCCTCACTGCAAAATGACTATGCCTTTGAAGAAGCACACAGTGACTTGCAGAGCCAGCTACTATTCTTCACTAATTACCAAGCAATGATACACTTCAGTAGCACAAATGCTCACTTTCAGTGCCTACTCAGTACCATTTTTAGCTCCATCTACTGAGGAAATGAAACCTATTCTGTATCATTGGGAGGTCTATCTCTTTGTCCAACTTAGCAATACTTGGCTGACTTAAATAAAATCTGACACTTAAAGGCTTAAATAGATAATGGGAGACAATTCAATTGCTCAGAAAAACATCTAGAGCTATTTTAGATGTCCACATGAATCCTCTATCTGCTGCTCCAGAGGAGTGCAGGTCTTCAATATATTTTGTATCATAGCTCCAGTCCCATGTGCACACCTCTAGACCAGGATGCCAGTTCTAGGCAATGACATAAATGTCTAGGCACCAAAATCTTGTCCTAAATCCCAACCATTTTTTCTTAATCCATAGCCTGCTGAGCTAATAGTCACAGCATAAAGCTGAACATTTATCTGTCATATTTTCAGTGCCAGTTCAGAGCTGACCACAGCCAGGTACTGCTGTGGGTGGATGGGGAAGGGCCTGGAGATACTGTGGGGAGGCTTAAGATTAAGTGGAGAGGGAACTGCAGGAATGACAGGATGCTCATAAAAGGCTGTGATTATTGCAGTGAGGTCAAGGCTGGAAATTAAGCATGGTCTTAAAGAAAAGCAGACTTTCTTACATCCACTGTTTCCCATGTTTACTCTATAATAAATTGCTTATATGGCCACTCATTAATCTCTCCAGACACAAATAACCCAAAAGGCCCTGATTCATTTTCAGACTTTGCTAACCATCTTTCCTTATAGCTTACCAGTAATGGTTTCCTAATGGCTGCAGAAGAAGCCCCTGCAAGATTGTTCCCACCCCTGGACTTCAGCCAGGGCTGTTACCTGTGCTACACAGACCCAGTTCTGAATATCCCTCTCTGGGATGATTACTGTAATGAAGTAGAATATTTGCCCAATTTAAACTGAACTAATATCCAAGGACCCATTTAACCCATTGTTCTGTCTGCCTGGTTCTAATAATGCACAGATTAACTCCCAGAGACTGAAGTGCTTTTTTAAATACCCCTGTAATTAATTGGCCATACCCCAAGACAAACAGACCTTAGAGCTTTGTCAAATATTTCTGGCCTGAATGTTGAATACTGCTGATGGAGGAAAGATTCAGATTTAGTTTATATTAAATATCTCATTTGTGCCTTACTGGGTCAGCCATATGCATTGTGATGACATTAGAGAACCAAAGAAATGAAACAGCTTTGTAAGTAACCATGATAAAAAGGATGGAAATGAGGACAGCAAACATCAGAACAACCACTCTGAGAGAGAGGAGACAGAAGTGTGACTTAAAGTGGACATATGGTCCTGTTCCACCCTAGAGTATTATACTGTCTTCCCTGGAAATAACAACAGCCCTGTACCCAAATTCAGAGCCCAACATAAGCGACAGACATTCATCATGGGAACAACCAAGAACTGAGACTATTTGAGATCTTTTCATCTTACGACCCTCTTGCTTCTTCTTTACAACACCTTGGAGCAAAAGAACCACTGGAGCATTTACACACCTCCATTACAACACATGAGTTCTTGGAGATCCCTTTTGGGGTCAGCAGGCAGGTACCAGCAGTATTTTATTTACAGTCTGCCATGGAAGGGCAGGCCTGTGAGCCCTAATCTCTTAAAACACTGCAGAAAAGTCCCAGACATTACCTGTCTCAGCAGAGATGTTTAAGTGCCTTCTGCATGTTTTGGTGATCTACTGGACATGGATGTAAGGGTGCTGTGTTACCCTCCTTCACTGGCAAGCTAAATAACATCATAACAATATACTCCTTTTTACATTTGGAAAACTTGGAATAATTTTTGACATTAGGCTGCTTAAGATTGCAAATTTACAAAATAATTTGTCTAATGTGGTATGTTTGACTAACAATATTTTTAAAAATAAGCCTGGCAAGCCTGGCAAGTTATGCAACAGAAATGCTTTCAATGCTTCTTGCTATCTGCAGTTTGCAGTTCCTCCTGGCATTACTGATGGCTAGTCCATCTCTTTCAAAGCCCCAGTGCATTAAATCATTTTGTAAATTAAAAATGTGCTATCCCAGCAGACAAAGAGTGGATAGGAGATCTCCCAGGTTAACGCCAAGCCCTCAAAAAGCTTTTGAAATCTCATTACTCAAGTATCTAATGGACAGAGTAACAGTGAATGCATTATGTTTGCTGTGTGTTGTGTATAACTGACATACATCAACCCTCACTGTGTTAGTAAATGGGGTGGATAATCTGCCAGATTTTCATTCCCTTTAATACTCTTTTCCATAATATAGGAAATTAATGTTTACATATTATACATATATGTATCTATATATGTGCATGTTCTTGCATTTATCTATATAATGTACGTATACACATATATATACCACTTACATATATAGTCATATCTATAAATGTAGTTTAAGAGGACTGCCATTCTGTATGTTAGTGTAGTGGCCCAATAAGTTGAATGTGTGGCCAGAAAGCCTCTTTTTAACCACTTCACTTTATCCATTTCCTAAAGTAACATAAAACATATTCGTAGCAATCTCAACTTCTCCCTCATGTCTTCTCAAAAATCCAAAGCCACTTAATCATGAGTAGGGTTTAGATTCTTTAGTCCCTAATGAAGCACAAGCTGTAGCCTTATACAAACTACAGTGTTGAAAATCACTTTCTTCCTCACCTTTTCCTTTCTCTCTCTTCCCAAATAAAGACTGAATTCACACTGGTATCTTCTTGACTACAGACACCAATATAATCTCCCTCTCCAGCAAATCTCCCCATCCTTAAAAATTAAAAAAAATTCCAGAACTTAAAAACACGTTACATAAGCTTTTACTTCAGTTATATATGGATTCAAATATTACAGCACATACACAATTGTTACTTCCTAAGTTACATTTTCTTTCCAAGTGAGGAGGAAAATCACTCCAGCAAAAATTCTGCCCATTTCTGAAATAACACAGCAGCATTTAGCAGAATATACTAACCAGGAGAAAACTGCATATTCCATAAGTGCCTGGACACGGATATTCTGGAAAAAGCAATGCAAGCATTTTCAAAGGTACATTACACTCATCTCACTCTGTACTACCGAGCCAGTGTGACAAATGATCCCAACAAGGCAAAGAACATTGTTGAGCTCTCCCAACTTCCTTCTGACTTCTGCAGCCTTTTGGCTGCAGAATTTGATTTGAAAAATTGCCAAAAAAAAAAGTCCACCATCCAAACTTTTGCCGAGAATTGGCCATGAAACAATCTTACTTCAATCCCTTTCCTTCTATTTGTGTTTTATTTGCCTTGGGAAGCATGTGAGAGCTGCCCTCTGCTGTGCACCCACCCTGACTCAAAAGCCCCAGTCCCAGTGCTCCAGGCTGCCCATGGACAGCCAGGCTCAGCAAGGGGAAGCTGTGGCCTACGTGGAGAGGTGTGATTCAGATCTGGAAACCTCTGACACAGAGCAGATGGGATCAGCATGGCATGAAGAAACCAGCCCAATGTAATGGCTGTAGGGAACTACTAAGTATTGCAAATTTTGGCTTTGCTCTGAAGGGAGAATGAACACGTCTATTTGCTACCTCTGTTCAGAGTGAAGGGGATCTCTGTGCAAACAGAGAGAGAGAGCAATTACATCAGTTACTGGCTAATATTTATTGGACAAAATTTAATAACATGATCTTCAGTTATAAAACTCATGACGTGATGTGTCATTAGGACTTCAGCTAATCAAATTCAAATTTCTCTCAGGAATCTGCCTCATGAGCCAGCAGTGGCGTGGTAAAGCAGCTCTCAGCAGCAGTGTGCCACAGTGCAGGACTGCCTCACCACCACTTCCACATCTTCTGTCCTGGAAGCAATAACTTGAGAGGCCCAAAACCCTTCAGCACCCCAGTTCAAGATGAGATAGACTTTTGGATCCATGGAAGACCTCATTCTAGACTATGCCAAGTATGGGGCACCACCATCTGCACATTTGTTTAACAAATGGTTTTGCACGCCTACCTCCTGAGGAGGCATATTGCACTACAAAAATAACTATGTTGTTGGTGTTTGCTGTGTGATTTATTTCTTCATAGAGAATTTCTTCTAAAAATTTTGACAAAATTTATTTCATTTCAAACTGGAACAAACCCAAATGTCAAAATAATTACATGGTTCTCTGAAGAGCACTTTTCTGGGTTTGGCTGGCTCTGATTAAGGTAAACTAAGAATGAATGTCCTCAAACTGTACATCCACTATTTATCTTCCAGCAAGGAATCAGTCTGTTCTGAAAAGCCCAAACAGACGTGCTGAGCAATTCAAGTTGCCTGAACAAAGAGATTAATCAAAAGCTGAACAAAATGTGTACATGGGAGCAGGCACAGCATTGTGGCTTGTGAGCTACATTATCCCGCAATCGCAATGTGACAAGCGGGTCCTGTGGCCAGACTGCACTTTAGTTTGGGAAGTATTTTGCATAGTCTGGTTTGCATCTTTCTTTGGGACTAACCAAAAGAAGATGGAGGACAGCCTTTGAAAGGCAGACACATTGATTTGTCATACTATTCAGGTGTCAGATTTCTAATTCAATGGGGAATTTAATTTACTTTAAAAATCCTAAGATTAATTCCCTTTGTTTACTCACTCCTTCAGATCCAGTTCTTGCAACACTTCATTCTTCTTACGTGTTTTTGAAAGCCATATGCATTCTTACTGGGAACAAGAATCATCTTAAATTCCTGAGGGACTGGGTGGCTCACCAAGATTTCTTTATGACTAATGAATTGTTTTCACTCCTTCAAACCTTCATCATTAAGGCCATTGTTTCCCCAAGGAGATGTCCTTGCATATTCAAAAACTGAACTACATTCTTCCCATGTACTTTGTGGCAGATGCAGCTGAGTTCTGAACACCTGTGGAGACTCAGCTCCTCTGTGAGCTGGTATCGGCCATTAGTTGGCAAGCTCTAAGGATAATGTCTGCTCTCATAACTGCACTCTTATTCCTTTCTTCCTGATCTTATTCTGCAAAGTTTATGGCAGGGTTGTATAATTTTTTTAAAAATACCTATGATTTCTCTCCACTAGGAACATGGTGAAATATGCTTATGAAACTGCAAATTGTGACAAAATGAGATTTCTGGATCCTTGTCTCACCCTTCCTCTATTCATCTGTCTCTGAACTCTCTGTGTAGCCTCACCATTCCCACATATTTTAAAGGAACAAACTTCTGGGGAAGGAGTGACAGTGTTAATCACAAAGGTAAAACCAGTCTTTTCTTTTCTGTTCCCTCCAGAACAGTTTTTGTGTTTTCTTTCAACACAAAAAGTTTTCTGTTTATATTTGTTGGGGTGAGGAAGTTAGTGGATATTCAGGCTCATGCAAGTCTTGAGTAATGGCAAGTGAAAGAAAATGTTTTTCTTCTCTTCCGGTTTTACTTGAGCTTCTGTAAAGAGGGAACACAGCCCTTTACTCTGAAAGAAACCCTGCCTGTTTGATGAGATGGCCACAGTAAATGACAGAATGAGATCTGTCTGACCTTTGTGTGTGACAAATTTAACTGATAGCTATAGAAGAATTTTTAAAGTGCCAGGAGAGGAATGCTATCCATTTCCCATGTATGTAGGTGTCATACCAGCTGCTCACATAGTCTAGCACCTGGTGGCTGTTACTGGTTGTTTTTGACAACTGTGCTTAAAAGACTCTTCCCTTAACGTTCTTAAAGGTTTTCCCCTTTCTCCACTGAAGAAACCTGTGGGCTTGTACAGCTTCACAACCTGACTTAAATGGCCAGGGCATGGCCTGAAGAAATCCCTGTCTTCTGTATGCAGCAGCCCAGATGAGTGCCATTAGAGTAGTCAGGAGGAACTCCTCAGCTTCTCTTCATTTCACCAACTCCTGCCCATCCAAATCCTTCTCCCCTTCTGTAGAGACAGCTCTGCCTAGTTGGTTTCTCTGACACTGCCCTCCAGATTAAAGTCTTGTCATAAATACACCTGGGAACTGAGACAAAACTTCCTTTCGGTCTTTTTGGTCTCAGCATATGCTTCTGCAAGCCCATCCTCTGCCAGGAAAAGAGGAGGTGTGCCTGACCCCAGGAGAAGATTGGTTGCTGGCAGGACCCAGAGAGACTGATCAGAGTTTCTGATCTCAGCTAACAGATTTGAGGGGGCATATGACTTCATATTTTAGCATATTCAATCTGTTAATCATTAGTGATAGGGGATCAATAGTGTCCTTTCCCAGGGAACAGAAGGGTGAAATCTGTCTTCTTTGAGGATTTTGCAGGGTAAGATGCTGGCTGACAACTAAGTACAAAAGGGACTATTAAATGAAGCTTGCATGGGTTTGGGAGAGGAGAGGGCAGAAAGAATCTTCATCAGCATTTATTCCTCCTTCTTTCTTGCCATTGACCCAGCTCTTTAACTACACACAAACATGCACAGCTATTGCACAATGCTGCTGGGGATGTTTTCAGTGTGGTGGCTGGCAGCAGCCTTGATCTTAGCTTCTTGTCACTGTATTCGTAACTCAGGTCTAAAGAACATTGGTGACACCAGGCAGGATTTTTACAGAAGTCAAGGGCAAAAGCAGCTGAGTCCCCTTCAAGACACTGAAAATATAATGAATGTCAGAATCATACCGTGGCTGTTCAGAAATTGGTGCCATTAGCAGGAAAAAGCACATACTAATCAATAAGTGTTGGCACTTAATGGCTCTGAAGTATTGGTGGGTTGGCAATTTACATCTGCTCACAGCACTGCACCAAGTCACAACAATTTACTGTCTGCTCTCCTGCTGAAACCCACCAATATAGATTGTCTGACTGGCACTTGCTAATTCCTCCTTCCAGTCTCATAAATTACTCTGTCTAGAAATCAATAAATCTTGTATGGGAATGGGTAAGGAAGCAGGGTGCTGTTTAATTAATAGCTAATTTTCACAAGGTAACATCACGATTTCCTCACCAGATTTTTTTATGCAACTCTACAGATTTAGTTAGAAGAGCTCTCAAGATACATGCATGTCCTTCTGAACTTCCAGAGATCAGTTTTCACTTAATTCAGTCTTTTCTGAGGTGCTTGTGCTTCCCATATCTCTTGAGATCAAGCTTCCTTCCTTTATGAGCAGGATGTGCTAAACTCACAGCGCTCCATAACCTACCCAAATTCCAGGCTGGGAGCCCACCCTGGGGCAGCCCAGTGCCTGCCCTCTGCTTGCACAGGAGAAGGCAGAGCCCATCCCAGCAGGGGACTGGCTCTGCACTGCAGATTGCTCTGGTGGCCTTACACAGAGGCAAAATCCACCAGTGGTGAATTTCAACTTCTCCCACTGAAAACTTCACTCATGGGTTCCAGCTAGCCCACTTCTGAAGAGATGGGACTACTTTCTTTTAAGGAAACTTCCCAGAAAAAGGGCATTTTACAGAGAATTCCCATAAGTTACCACAATTTCTCCCCTAGTTGTGAAGCAAATCAGCAACGGACCCTCGGTGGCAACAGAGAGCAACCAAATAATAATAATAAAAATAAAAAGGATTCCTACACAACTGAAAAAGCATTAATGTTCTTCACTGAGAAAATTTTCATATTGCCATGGGCTACTTATACAAAAAGATTAATGGAAGGTTCACTGAGTCTCTTACTAATATGAGACAAAGTACAGGATATGTTCACTCTCACTTATACTCCAATATAAAATGGAAATGGGAGAATCACAACACCATTCTGAAATGTAGCGTTTGACACCCTATCTTAACTTGCTCATCATTGTAAAAGAACGCCATAAAAATAATATTTTATTATATTTTTGTTCCTTCCAAACAATACCTGAAATTCTGTCCCTAGGATAAGTTTATTAATTTTTGATAGCCTGTTCCCCAGTGAGTTCAACTTGATCTGGCTTTTGAACAAAATGTAATTATAGAGATGATAGCCAATTTCATGAATAGTTATGGTGTGTAGAACCAATTCTCTGTTTCTCTCAGGACTCTCCTTTATCAGCATATTAGATCACTGTCTCAGACACCTGATGTGGAAGAATGAAATACAGGTGAAATGACAATTAGCCTGAGAGATGGAAAAAGCCCATGACACACCATCAGTGGGGAATGAGACAGGAGACATTTATTTGATCTCTTTCTTCACAACTGAGATTTAAGAAATTGTATCCCATTGATCCTTTATTAAAGCAATTAATATCTGGCATAGAAATTATTCCCAAGTTCACACACTGGACTGGAATTTACAAGACTTGGTTGTCATCAAGCAGTTCACCTAATCTGCTTGTTCCTGAGCATCCTGTAGAATGTGGACAATAGCAGTGCACTCTGAGGCATTTTGGGAACAACCATATGAAGACTCAGAGTGAGCTCAGAAGTTGTACTGTTAAGGACTTAAACAGAATTTATAAGAGTGGTACATATGTTCTGCAGATTCACATTTTCACCCATTTAATTCAGCGCTTCTGTTTCATCACAGATGTAATAAGCTACTGAAAGAATGTACAAAAATGCATCAGTTACATTGTGGCCAAGATTCTCAGCTCTCCACTGATTTCAAGGTGTTGCAACAGATCTAAGGCACACTGTAGGCACCTTCAAGTTTCGAATGCTTCTAAATACCACAGATCATACATATATAGGGAGGTAAAACAGCTGCAGATAAAACAGCTTCTCATGTTTGAGAAAATATAGCAAAAATGTAAACTATTTTATAATGTCACAAAATTATTTGCAATCTGAAAGTAAATGCCTGCTTAGCTCCAGCTGAACTAATGCTTATGTTTGATGCACCCAAACAGTTGCAGATCCCCAGAAGACAGAGGAAAAAACTTAAATGGTTGGACAAGAGGTATGAAAGCTCTGAAAATGTTTTGGAAGTGCCTGAACATGAGTACTGAGCAGAGACAGGCACTTGGGGTGGTGTGAGTGAGTCAGGACTCCAGAAAGTGCACTCAGCTATGGAACTGTTCTCATGCTCTGGTTGGATCTCTGACAAACTACTTATGAAAGCCTGAAGCTTCTGGTAGAATTAAATTTCTAAAAAGTGGGCTATTCACTCAAAAAAAAAAAAAAAAAAAAAAAAAAAAAAAAAAGCCAGTTACAGGTGAGACTCCAGAGGGACAGTATCTCCAGATAGCTGGAGACTCACCTACAGCTCCTGCTTTCTAGACCTCATGTGCTGTGGGAAGCCAGGGTGGAAAATTTTGCCTCACTAGGTAGGAGATACAGAGGGAGAGGGCAAAATATCATGAAAGTTCTTCTGCATTCAGACAGCTCAGAATCACCACCCTATACAAAAGCATCACTCAGGTATGGGGGAGTTTTTAAAATGCAAACCAGCCTGTACTCGGGCAGGTCTAGATTGTTCCTGCATAAGAAAAAAAAACAGATTTCAATTTGACAGTTTCTGTAAGAAGATGCGGTTGTAAGAATATGGTCATCCTCAGTGACAAAGGGTTTTGTTTGGTGTCCTGTCCCAGAAATTCATCTTTGTCTGAAACAATACAAGAAGAGAGGCATCTCACTGAGCAGTATGACACCTGTATACACCTACTGCACAGTTTGACTATTTACATATTTTCCTTAACTAAAGATCTGAATTCCTGTCACAGAGTTTAACATCTTGCATTTGGGGGCTTTCTCAGGCTTTTTTGCTTTCTATACATGCACTATACTCTTTTCAATTAGGGTTCTCCTATAGCCTAAATAAAACATTTACTTTAACATTAATTCATAGAGATTAATAAAAACACTAATTGAATACATCAAGCTTGCCTACAATATAGCATTTATTTGGTAATGTTCAAATTGTTTGAGGTCTTCTGGTCCTAGATGTCACTCTACTGTAAACTGAGGTAGCCACTTGCTGGCATAGTGCAGCAGGCACCAAATATCTGGCACAGCTCTAGCAACTGCTCCCTAGGGCAGGCACATTGGTGCTGAGGCTGGAGGAGTGGATGGGTTTGCTGCCTCTTGGCATGAAGCTTTTGGTGACCTGAGCAACCTGCCTGAGAGGGATGCACATACTATGTCTCTGTGCCCTACAGAAACTATCAAGATAAAATATTCAGTGCTGTCAATCATTTGCTTTATTTCCCTCTCAGTGTTCAACTCCAGTATATTAGCTTATTAATAAACACCATTTGTCAGCTGCATCTCCTGTGCATTCACAGTGAAACAAATAAGCTAAATAAGCTGTGCCAGAGAAGCATTTAATGTTCAGAGTCACTGGTTTAATTTTATCCAGTTGCCACTACTGCCTCATAACTCATCCTACTAACAGATTTATGTCTGGATTTTTTGATCATCCAGAATTTCCTTCGCTATTCGGCGCTTTGCCTTTTTGCCCTTACTTTGAGCAAACGAGTGATGCACACACATCTCTCTCTGGGGCCAAAGACACTTTCAATTCTTCCTCCTGCATTAATAACACATACAGACAACTTTTCTTCTGAGGGTTTTTCACTGAATTTTGTTGCCTGTTATTCTACAGAAGATATACTGCTATGAAAAGACTCATTGCTTTCTTCTGCCTTTATCCTCAGGCTGCTGTCATTGTTATCTATTAGCTACAGAATAGCCTAAGTTTTTCATATCTCTCAATAGTCTTGTTTATTATTTACTGTTCTTTTCGACAGATATCAGCTCATTTCTGCAGTCTGCTATGTATTGCACTTCAATCATTATGATTTTGCATCGCTGTTTCACCATCTCCTATAAAAACACTCAGAGGGGAGAGCCCTTTTGATCCTGTGGCTATGAAAAACATAACTGTGGCTTGTACCAAGAGGGACTCCTCAGCATCAAATGAAGCAAACCTTTCTCAGAATTTTCTATAAACACATGTTCACAGGGTTTGCTTTTTTAAGTCTTTTGCTTTGCTTGAGACTGCCCCCCTTTGACAATGTAGTGAAAGTTTTTGACCATGTCTTTAAAGAAAGACCAAGGTTTTCTTCCCTTTTTTTGTCTGTGACTGGAACAGAAGCGCATGGGGTGGGGAGAACTGAAAAGAGGGCTGCTTGGCAGTACACCAGACACAAGGCTCCATGTGAAATCCTGCTTTGTTCACTGTTTAAATTCTTGTTGGTCTTGTTGTTTAGCATAATTCTGCCCCACATAACTATATCCAGCTGCCTCTCACAAGCCCTTTAAAAATGTAAGTATTTACATACTCCTTTTTCAGCAACATATAAAAATAACAAGTAATAACTTACTGTTAAGCAAGTTTCAACATGTGTAAGTAGCCTGTTAATGTAAATAACTTGCAGGGCTGAAAAAACCTCTTAAGAGTTCCCTTAAAGGACCATTAAGTTTCTCTCAGGATTTTCTCTTCACCAGAAGTTACAAACAAACAATGCTTTGCATAACACGGGTCAGAGGGTTTTGTTGTGGTGATGCTCTGTTCTGCTTTGTCAGCCTGACTGACAATAATCCAGCTCTGGGTGCTGCTCCACCCTTGCCAAATGAGACCCTATCAGCAACTCCCACAGCTCCTCCAGGCTTGACTTCAGTTTGGAGATCAGCACAGCTGAACGGGATATTTTTGTAGTTAGGGAAGGGTGGGGAAGAAAAGTACCTTATTATCAAAAGGGCTCTTTCTGAAAATGGCAATAAATTGCTTATGGCAAATTTCAGCTAATGGTGGCCTTTCCCCACCAAAATTCTGCATTTCTTATCTTCAGGCTACACCCAAATCCCCATTCTCTGACATTGCTGGTATAAGGCCTTCAGGACGACAGCATCCAGGGAGTCATTGGTGAGTTTATTTATACACATCCTGCCCTAGTGCCTGCCTCCCAGTGCCAGGCATGGCTGGGCACAGACTCAGCAGCAGGAAACCTGGTGTTGGCTCTCCTCAGCTCACAGCCAGGGCATCGCTGCTGCCTGCTTCCTAAGAGGCAGTGGGGCATTACAAAACCCTTCAGATAAAGACACAGCTGCCTTCACTCTGCCCCCCAGACTGCCCCTACTGAATTCCTTGCCATATGAAGCATCACACGGCCCCTTCTCTCCTTCACTCCTTCCCTCTTTCCACAGTAGTAATAGATTTTGGAGAAACAGAGGCACAACAGCAAATTCTGCTGCATTTTTACCTAACCTAGCTAAGAGAAGCAAACACAGCAGGGAAGTACAGAGGTTCATTCAGAGTGCTCCTTGGTTTTCGCTTGCAGCAAAAGATTTTGCTAGGCCTTACTTTGCATGTGTTTGAAGGCATGGAAGTGTATCAAGTTGAAGGCTTGTAAAAAAAAGAAAGCTGGGTCTTTTTTTTCCCGCATTTAAATCTCAATAATGTCCTTATACATTATTCATACATATATATGCGTGTGTGTGTACTATACACACAAAATGCTGACTGCTTCTTATTCTGCTGCAGTCCAGCGAGCCCATTTCAGCTAACACACCTTTGTGCCACCTTTTCACCTGTGTCTCTCTTATTCCACAGGTGAGTCCCAAGAGGACAGGGCAGGCAGGTAACCCACAGATATTTCTGCCACTAAACTTCTCCAAGCCCATACCCTCATGAGAATTTGACTCTGGAAGGGGGAAAAACCTCATCCCCTCCTCTTCCTTTTGCAAGTCTGACTCCCAGTCTGCACAGCCCCCGAGCGGGTGGGCTCTGTGGGACATCCGAGTGCCCCGGGAGAGCCGAGGGGCACGAAACACAGCGCAGGACATCCAAGAGCTCGCTCCTCCCTTTGCCAGCACCCTGACGGCCGCTGCAAGGTGGGGATGTTTGTGTCGCCCGGCTTTGGCACCTCTCCCAGCGGGAAAGCCTCCACCGGCCGCAGCCGCCGCCGCCGGGCAGAGAGCGTCCGGCACCGCGGGGGCTGCGGCGCCATCGTGCGACGGCACCGGGACACCGGGACACGGGGACACCGGGACCAGGGAGACAAGGATACGGGGACACCGGGACACGGGGACACCGGGACATGGGGACACAAGGACACGGGGACACCGGGACACCGCGACACGGGAACAAGGGGACACCGGGACACGGGGACACGGGGAGACAGGGACAAGGGGACACCGGGACATGGGGACACCGGGACACCGGGACATGGGGAAACAGGGACACCGGGACACGGGGACACGGGGAGACAGGGACAAGGGGACACCGGGACATGGGGACACAGGGACGTAGGGACACCGGGACACGGGGACGTAGGGACATGGGGACACGGGGACACGGGGACGTAGGGACACCGGGACACGGGGACACCGCGACACGGGAACAAGGGGACACCGGGACACCGGGACATGGGGACATGAAGATGGGGCAATGCCAGGCGGTGGGGCGAGTGTGGGGCCGCGTCTAGGCGCTGAGAGGGAATGGGCTGCCGGCTCTGCAGGAGGGAAGGGCAGAGCCGGGCCCCGCAGCAGCAGGGACAGACCTCGCCCAGGGTCTCTGGATGCAGGCAGGCTGCCCGTCTGAATGGAGAGCTCTGCTTTTTTGGGATACCCTCTGATGATGCGCTTTGCCCATTTCCCAAAGACCTGGCCAAAGAGAGGAGTGTGACTAAAGTGCTCGGGTGAAGACGGAGCCAGGGGAAGTGCAGGGATGGGGACGGAGAGTTTGCTGTGAGGAGGGCTAATTTCCTGAAAACAGTTCCGTCTTTTCACTCCATCCAAAAATATGGCCCAAGAGATGAAGACAGATGCAGGTACCCCATGGAGGTGACAGGCTACTGTGCCCCATACTCCCTATGATCTCTAGCAAGTGTATGGATGCTCCATCGGGAGAGCTCTGTGGCACCTCTGCAGTACCAGGATCAGCACTGGCCCATACCCAGCAAGCTCTTAAGTGCAACAATACCAGAAGCCAGGTATAAGGAACAACATTTTCACTGGAGAGCATTTCTTTCCACCTCTTGCACCTCTTTGGTTCTGTTTAGTTGGGTTTTGTTTTCTCAAAATCTGTTTTTGCTCAGCAGTTTTCATTTGTTGTAAGCAAAACTTCTTTTTCTTTTTTTTTCCAGACCACAAGCATCTGCACAAGATTCAAGGTAGATATGTACTGGGGTCTTCAGTGGTGGTACAACAAAGAAAGGAAGAATTGAAGTGGGATAGCAGAGTGAAAAGCTACACAGGAAATTAATCATCCTCCAATTGACATTTCTCTCCAGAACTCTGAAAAGTGCTTGTGGGGGAAAAAAAGCAGCACAGGGAAGCAAAAGGTACACTGTTAACCAGTCCATGTAGACTTCTGGTTCTAAGGAACTGAGGAATCAAAACCTACACAGGAAATTAGTCATCCTCCAATTGACATTTCTCCCCGGAACTCTGAAAAGTGCTTGGGGGGAAAAAAAGCAGCACAGGGAAGCGAAAAGTACTCTGTTAACCAGTCCATGTAGACTTCTGGTTCTAAGGAACTGAGAAAAGTACTCCTTTGAGCATGGACTTAAATGTCCATTAAATGGAAAAACATTGTAGGGACCAAAATGAAATGCAGAAAATAAGAAGCTTAGGAGCACAGAAATATCTATAAGACGAAAGAGTTAAAAATGAAAGGGTAAATGACTATCCCACAACAAAAGTGAAGACTTCTTTTAACATGAAAATGCACTTTTGTTGTAACATCATTCTCTCATTTTCACAAGTGATCTCAAAAACCACTTCTTTAATGCCACTAACTTTTGGATGTATTTGTCTCCTACACCCCTCCAAGGGAAGGTCAAAGCAGGTTTGGGAAAGGATGAACAAAAATACACAGAAGGTGAATGAGTATATTTATAATAAACTGATCCTGAGCATCTAATTCCTATGCATTTAAATGCACCTCAGGAGAGTTCATGACATACAACTTCTGTTCTTAATTTTCAAACATCTATGGCACTAAACACTTTGTCAAACACCCATTAATCAGAACTGGATGAGGGGATTTGGGGAATTTATTACCTCAATAAATAATACAGTGTACTTATTTGCACAAAGTATACAATAAAAATGTACACCATTTTATAACGTCCCAGAATTATTTGCAATCTAAAAGTAAATGTCTGCTTGCCTCCAGCTGAACTAACTATTAAATATAAAGTTCACTTGAAAATCTGTATGTTTTTGAATCTTAGGAGAGAGTTTCTCCTTTCCTAATGTTACTGGCTGATAAAACGGAACAATAAATTCACATTCCTCAATAAGTGAACGTGCATTTAGCCTTGTTCCAATACATAATTTCCATTATTATGTGATTCTCTGGTTATGATTATCATGAGTTTCTCCTTTGAAATATATCAAATTTATTTCATGACTTTGTGTTTGGAAAGAAAGAAAAAAAAAGGAGCTGGAACAAGTTAAGAAGCCCAGATGGGTCTTCTTCTTGATGCTCCCCTCGCAAGCCAACATTCCTACCATGAGTGCTCAGTGATCAGACTACTTACATCCAAAGCATTCAGCAGAGATTCAGGTATCAAACCTTAGGGATGATGCTTTGGAAATTGTAGCTCAGATTCCTTGCATGGTGATGCATGAAAGGGTTCTGTGCTTTTCCATCTATCCAGCAGGTGAATGGATTCTGCCTTGGTTCATTGTACTGGGCTGTAATGGCCCATATCAGTGTGCCATAAAATGGGTGCTGAGCTCATCCCTGAGTGGAAAAACATTATTTGCAGTCATAAATCTCTAACTACCTATTGATGGAATCAGCACAGTCATTGTGAACTCCTTACAACTTTATGTGGTGTGGTATAAACTTTTATTTTATTATACACTTTCAAGAGAATGTATTTTGTTCTTGGGCTCATTGATGATAAAACTCCTGCTGAAAGTAGAGAGGGGTAGTAGCTCTGGCTTAGCTCCACCATCAGCTCTGCAAAATTATAACAATTTTATTTGCTCTTCTCGCTCCATACTGTAGCAATTTTGAGCAAGCAGATCCAAACACGTGGTTTTAATGCAAGTGCTAGGGAAAGAATAAAGAGGCAACTCAGTCATAACTCAAGGGAATGTTTGTCACCTATAAAATTGATGTCAGGGAATAAAAATAGAAGGAGTGATAAAATAAATGAAATATGTGATAATGGGTGTCAGCATTGCAGACAAGGCAATGAAGGCAGAGCTTTGCCATAAGTCTAGTGTGAAGAAAAGATCACAGGGGTTGGCCGTGGGTCTTGAACAGCACCCTAAGTGAGAGGCATAGACCAAGTGACTGAATAGGTTAGCATTGAAGTCAAAAATATCTTAGTTTTGCTAGATTTTTCAAAAAGATGAAGCATTAAATGATCATTTGTGATACTTGCACACCCCTGAAGCCTCTTGTAGTTTTGCCATCTGCTTTTTATTTGAAAATCTCAAGTTTATGGATCATATCACCTAACAAGAGTGTAACAATGTCTGTTACAATGTCTGATTTTTCCCCTTTCCATATTCCCTGCATAGCAATAAATACAATAAATACAAAGAAGCTCAGGCGATGATTGATTTGTCATCAAAATATGTCACTAACTATCTGGGGGCTCATGAAGGTTTTTTGCTTTACATCCTGAGGTCTGTGAATTTCTTTGACTTCAGAGGGCATTTTGGAGACTACTTAGAGGGAACACTGTCTTTATGAGAGAAATGCTGCAGGAACCAGCTTGCAGCATGCTCAGGAGTGAGCTGGCTTGCTGAAACCCATCCCCTGCCAGCTCAGTGTGTGACAGCACAGGTAGACCCCTGCATGTGCCTTCCTCTGTGCAGATATGTGTGTGCATAAGATGTGCTCATTAATATGTTCTAACTGTTAGAGGAAACAAAATTATAGCAGCTGGTAGGAGATGGCACTTTTATTACAGCTTGCTAATGTTTTCGTAGCTTATCACCAAGCATTTTAGAGCAGTGGTCTTGCCAGTAAGTGCCATTTCTTCTTGTTCAGTTCAGTTTAATAGCTTAATAATGCATAATTTGAGTTCTTCGGTTCTGGTAGTGAAAGGACACTACACTCCATTAAGTCCAGGATATTTGTTTTGAGAAAAATGAATGAGTGCACAATTTTCTGGGAGCACTAATAGACTTAAATGGATTTCGAAAAGCCTTTTACAATTACAGAATAAGACTCAGCTATGGATCACATGCTCAGCCCCCAGGATTCATCCAGAATGCAGTCTATCACTGACTGTTCAGCACTAAAGAAATTCTGTGAATCTTGCTGGGACTGTCCCTGATTCATTGAACTATGAATGGGATCAGAGTCAGCCTTCTTATTTTTAGAACAGGCAGTACTCTTTATATAAAGATATATTATTTTCAAACAACATAATTCAACATTACAGTGGTGATTTGGAAGGCTACCCACTATATGTTACCCTCCCCTCCCACCCCCCAAAATTCTGGCATAGTCTGATCCATCCACACAAAGGGATGTTGGTCTCAGGATGGTTTAAAGTTCTTTCGTTGACTGGTGGGTTTTGTGTTCAGACTTTCAACACCCTCTCTTCCAGAGCTCATGTGTGATGGACTGTAACATGATGTAACCCCTTCCCTGCTGCTTCCTCTGGCCTCAGCACCATGGATTAGGTGGCTACTGGGCTATAGAGGTACTCACATGGACATTTGGAGCTAGTTCAGAGTTTTTCATGTCTGTGGAACATCACACCACACACTTCAGACATCTTAGGTCCTGAGTCTTCAACACAAATATCCACTCAGTAATGTGCAGTGCAGGAGATATTATTTTCTAATATCTGATTAACGTTTCTTTTGTGCCTGTAACATCTCAAGCTTTTCAAACTAGGATGCTACTTTGGCGTTAGAACAAAATTGCTAAGAATAAAAAGAGGAAAACTGGTCCAAGAGATCTGACACACACAATATATCCAGTGTGGCAATGCACAAGGCTTGTCTGTCTTTCTTTCATGTCTCTGGAGGGAAAGGGAACTTGGGATCTTTCCTGTTGCTCAAGCATGGGAACTTTATTTTCTTCTGACCAGGTTGGTTCATCACTTCTCTCTCCAACATCCCTCAGTCTGATACTTTGATCACCTCTGGTTCACATTCCCATTTGCTAAATATAATGTATTCTCTTGAGGAGATGGGATTATTTTCTCCCAGAATGCCTGGTGTAAATGTCTAAATTAATTCCTGACTGTGTCTTGCTTCAATTTGAACTTGTGTCTCCTTTGCTACTAGTGGTAGTAAATTTGGAAAATTTATTTGGAAAAGAGAAAATAAATGTAAATGTCTAAATGAAATGGGAGTAAATGTCTAAATGAATTCCTGACTGTGTCTTGCTTCAATTTGAACTTGTGTCTCCTTTGCTACTAGTGGTAGTAAATTTGGAAAATTTATTTGGAAAATATACCAATTTTGTACCCATATCATTCATCTCATCTCATGTCTCAATAAGAAACAGATAAAATTCATGAGCCTCTATGCTGAGCTAATGCTTGGAATATAAACTATAGAGTATTAAAACATATAAACAATAGTAAAAAAACCTAGAATATTTCACACTTCACTTTTTACCACTTCTCATTTTCACTTGTCACATACATTTGGAAAAATGTACTACAGCAATATTTTCCTTTCCAATTTAATTTTTATTGACTTCTTTTCTTTTTTCAATCCCACTCACATAAATATGACAATATGAGTTATGTATGGATGATTCATTTATCTTGCTGACAGCTAGCCAGTCCATTGAATTCTAAACAATCACAGCTCCATGACATCTATTTATACTTCCCCTCTGGTTTTGCTATATTTAAGGGGAAAGTACAGTCTTAATCAGCAAGAATGCAGAATTAAAATATTTTCTCTTTTAATTTTGTAATCAGGCTGAAGACACATGATTTTCTCCAAGGAGTTACAATACTCTATTGAATGTCACAGTTACGATACAGTATAATTATTACATTTTTTATTTCTGGTTATTTCTCTCTCTAGCTGCAGTTGCTTCATATGTGATGGTGCTTGTATTTGAGCACCATAGACCACTTGACCCAGTGAAAGGTTTTTTCCCTACAACCACTTTTCCCTTGAGTTCAGTTTACATTGCTCTCCACAGAGGACCTTTGAGCCCCCTCAGCTCTTAGCACTCCTCACCTGGATTCAACCTCTGTCATATCCATCTCTGATGATTGTAAAGGCAGTGATGCTAGTGATGCTGAAAGAGTTTCCTAAGCATAGTTCCCAAGGTCAGATGGAAAGCAGAATTTTAATCCATATTCCATAACACTTCCAACTGCAGGGGAAGTCCTAAATAGCTTCTTTCCTCACCAGCCATACTGAGGACAAGGATGTGACTTCTTGTTCACAAGAATGCTTCTGTTGTGAAAACCCTTCCATGTTCAAGGAGTTCCTTTGAGAAACAGGATTTACAAGTTTGTGTCTGCAGCTTCTATATGAAGATGATCACCAGAAACTGGAAACGTCGCTGAGCTGGAGCATGAACAGGAGGATCTGCTCCTCAATTCTTCACCAGGAGGTGACCCACACAGGGCAATGCTTCTCTCTACTTTGAGAAGTACTTGCTAAAGGAGGGGGCTCTGAAATGCCCAGGAACTTCTCTACTTTTACCTCCTACTGCCCCTTTTTGCATTGAGCACACTGATCACATATTGTCTCCGCTCTAGCTGAGACCCAGGAGGGGAATTGTTTTGCTGTGTTTAGTTACACATTTATACAAATGGAGTTAGTCCTACAAGAGCTTACATTTCAAGCTGGCAAAAAGCCATATAACTTATTTTACCTTGCCTCTAGTCTTTGGTGAATGCTGTCATTGACACCAAGGTCATTGTGCCCTTGTAGGTGCCATTGTCATTTTTGCCAGAAGGACTCAGTGTCACCTTCATAGAGAATTCTCTGAGGTTGGTTTAATCCAGGTCACCAGCATGAAAAAAAAATCACCCACTGCAGGGTAAAATAATGTACAACAATGCTTCACAGAGAGTTCTCTGAGGTTGGTTTTAATCCAGGTCACCAGCATGAAAAAAAAATCACCCACTGCAGGGTAAAATAATGTACAACAATACAATTGAAGGAAGCCAAGAGGAAAATCTAAAGATTGTCCCAAATCTGCACATGCTTTAAACTTAATAAAGCACCAAGTGTCAATAAAATATCTTGTGGTTGTGAACAGGTCAGAAGTTCAAAGCTAGGAGCCATGAAATTATCAAGATTCACAGATATGTTTTGCATGGCTGCTAAACCTCAAAATAATTAGTATTGAATATCTTTGCTAGTAATCTAAAGCAGATGTTGGAAATCAGAGGCTAAATCAAGTAATCCTGGAAACCAAAAGTTTATCCAAAAGTCCTATTTATGGCACACCATTATTTTGTTGTTTTTTATTTCAGTAGTCATTGAAACGTGGTTTAGAACCCTAACTGACAAAACCTCACATTTTAATAACTGCTCTGTGTTTATCTCAATGCACATATGAGCATGCCTATTTGGAAGATTCCTGGCTTGCATATGCCCATTTTAAAACTGTTACCAACTTTGGCAAACATCCATTTAAAAGCATACATAAAATTTAAAGGCGAGTTGCTCATAATTAGTCACGTTATAATTTACATTGCAACATGCTCTGGGAGCTTGTTTGGGGCGTTGTGGGATGCAGTCATAGGAGGACCTCTAAAAGGGATTTTATTAGGAGAGAACAGGCCCAGCTCTGGGAAAACATTTGTTCACTTGCTTCAGTCTGTCTTTAGTCATGATGGTCTCTGCACATATTCTTAGAGAAGTATTTCCAAAATTTGGGCTGAATGAGTTAAAAGGAGAATTTCAGTGGCTTTGCTATGTTATGAAACTCAACGTGGGTTTTAAAAACAGGTACAGCCCAATTAAAAGAGTTATTGATTTAAAGTCTGAGTACAGTGTCATTTAAATGGGACTTGTAAAGAGTACCTGCAGAAACACCATCTGGCAACTTTCACAGTATTAATGTGCCTAAGCTTTAATGGAACTTGGAAGAAAAAGTTGGAAAATTATTTCTAGCATAATGCAAAGAGTATAGAAATACATTTCTTTTTAAAGTTCAGTGAAGGAAAAAACAGGCTTCATTCTAACAGTAAGGCAAACAAGCTCTATTGACAAAAATTTAATAAATAAGCTCTTTAAAAAATTAAATATTTTTTTAATGTTTATTACCAGTAGTACGTAAATCCCAGCCTCTTCTGTCTATCTGTCTTACAAATCAGGACCACATTTGAGAAGGCAAGTCTTGAAATATTGACCTAAATAATTTGTTTGTGCTGAAATTTTTGGAGTCTGAAATACAGGTCCTGCATTGTTGCAAAAGCTTATCTCCATGATTTGTTCTACTTCAGCATGAAAGAAAATACACCGAGGGATAAATCCAGTGTGTCTTGTCTGTGATTCTTTTTAGCAATCCAGTTACCTAGGATGAGTTTCTTCCAGTCTTATAGGAAAACGGCACAGGGAAAATGGCACAGAGAAAATGTAGTCCTGACTTCTCTCACGTCAGGGTTTGTGCATAACAAAACCCTCATGCAGACAGGAGTCACGTCCTTCTTTTGCCTCAATTTTTTGGTCTCCTCAGCCTGGGAGACTCAGCCTAACCCCTGTGCCTTCAAGCACCAGCTCCCTGCCATTACACAAAAATTGCAGCATTTGTGCACAGGGAGCCCAAAACTGTTCCCAGGGGAGACAGCAGTGACCAGACCTTGTCACTGCTCTCTTTATTCCTGTCCCCATTTCTCTGTGGTTGGCTGCTGCCATGCTCCAGCCAGCTGCCCAAAGGTCCTGGGAATTTACACTGTCGGGAAATGCATAAGGCTTTCCTCTTCAGCGTTGAATCTGACCCACATATTAACCTCATTATTCCTACATTTGCATGACAACGAGCAGTTTGCTAGGGAAAAAAAAATAAATAAAAAAGCAAGCCAACAATAAATCTGCGTAAAAACCTCAGGAAGGATAATAACTGTAAGGCTGATGACTACAGTATGAGGACTATTTGCTCTTCTCGTGTAAGGCTCCACCACAGAAACAGCTGAGAAACACAGGAGGTAAGGAGAAATTGTAAACATTATGAAAAATTTGAGAAATTTATGCATTATCCCAGCACAGATACAATGGAATTTACAGATCTTTTCTTTTTTCCCTGTTCAAAAGCAAGAAACTGAAACATTTTTTCAGCACAAGCACCATGTTTTATACCAAACTGCAATTCCAAAAATTTGCAAACTGTATGTACTGGGAAATTCAGATCCTGGATAGTTCTGTTTAAATATTTTTATAAATAATATTGTATTATTTATAAATAAAATTTATAAATAAAAATATTTTTACAAAATTATTTATTCCACAGGGAAAATTTTAAAGTTATGGATATGTTAATTGAACATGAAATTTTCAGAATTGCACTTTCACATAAATCATTTATTTTGTATGCTATTCAGCACAGTGGCTGAAGGAGCTGTTATGTAAGTATTAACAGGACAGCTGCAGGTTGTCCTTTCATCATATTATTCAGATAAACTCAGAGCCCAAGCACTGATAAAAGTCTTCCAAAATCTGTGTTCAAAACAAGTCCAGCAGTATTCCATGACAGAATCATCTCCACAACAGAGCAAGTAGTTACAAATATCTCTTGTGAGATGCCTCTAAAAACAGAGTTCCCCACAAAGATATTGCTGACTTGGTTTATGGAGTCTTTTAGACTGGGCTTTTAGTTTAACTGCAAATAATTCCAGCCCCATCTACTGAGTCATTCTAACTTTGCAACAGATCATATATTTAGAGAAAATACAGAGAAAATATACAATACTTGTCTTCTTCACCTATTTGAGCTGTAAGTTTTTCAGAGAAGAGACATTTTCTTTATGATTTTGTAATACAAAGGGCCCTACTAGCAGTTAGAGTCCTAAAACAATAAATAGAAATAATTAATGAAAAAATGTCAAAAAGTTCTGAGGCTCAGTGAGCCAAAAGTCTTTTATGTTTAAGAACACAATTTCAATAAATTAACTTTACTTTAGACTGGTGTAACCTACAGCAACAGGGACAAAATCATTCTGCCTTTTCCAGAACTCACCACAGATGTTCCAGTTAGGACAAATTCTGGATTTCTATTAAGAAGTTCACACATCTTGGCAGTGTACGTTTGTGATCTCCTGTCTCTGAGGAATACTTCAGAACACTAAAAGGGACAGGTTAAAATGAGAATAAATACGCTATGCATTCACTAGGGAAGCATTACATATTGTACCTGGACAAGTCAACAGAAAGGGACAGATTCTGTCACCCAACAAGGCTTTCCTCTGCTCCCTCCATCAACACAAGGCTGCCATAAAGACTTCACAGGTGCCCTTATCTCAGCCCTGAAGAACTCATCTCACAGCTGTGGGTAGCAGACAGTTGCTGCTGCACTCCCCGCTGTCCGCAGGCAAGGGGAATGGTACCAGATACCCACCATCAAAGCCATTCCTGGTAGTCAGACCAGCTTCTGGAGTGTCAGACTGCTGCCAGGGACTGCGCCTGTGTTGGTCACCCAGCTCTGGAGGGTGGCACCGAGGTAGGAGAGCAGTTCCAAGCAGATATTTTATTGGAACAAGTCCTCCTGACTACTGTTAAAGCTCATTAGATTGACTAACTTCATTTTTCTGCTTTGAGAGGGATCTCAAAGAAATCTCTTGCTGTATTAGGAGGGCCCACATGCCTCCCACAGCACAGGGCCCAAGCTGGAGTGTTCCTGTGTACTTGAGCAGTCCCAGGTGTAGCTACACCTGACCATGAGGTATTGAGGTGATGGTGATAAATATTTAATCATTTCTCTGCCAATTGATGTTCCTGATAGCTGGAGTGAGTTGCTATGAAAGCTAGCACTTCTCGAAGTGCAGAAAGTTGTGCGGCAACTTTCTCCTTAATCCATGGCAGACAAGTTCTTCGTGTCACAACAAAAGCCCTTCCCGTCTGTGAGAGATACAAGTTCCTCCAGCAGCAGAAAAAGGGCTTCCCAAAGGCACCACCTACAGCTTTAAGTTGAAATTTGGCTGTCACAGGCTGCACACTAATGAGAGCAGCTGGGAGATTCAATGTGTGACTGTCCAACAGATCCTTGGGCATCATCAGGGAAGGAAGCATAGCATGCCAGGTTAGAGAAATCCTTCTGTCACACCTGAATAATAACAATACCTTCAAAATGTTTTCTAAAAGTTCAAAACATGTTATTCAACAACTCACATCTCAACATATTATTGCACTGCAATTTAGTCATCCAAAGCTCTTCCCATTCGTTTGTTTCATTAACTGTGTGGGACAACATGAGGAAAAGGCTGCCTTTTTTTAGCAAGGAGAAATATTTCCTCAATTTCTTTGATTGCAGATAGCTTTCCAATCACACTCTCACAGACTGGCTCTGAGGCTCTGTTCCAAGCTCCTTCTTGTACTGCCTGTGTGCCTTCATACTGTTCCATGCAGACTGCCAGACTAATGAGATAAAGTGGAGCTCGGCGTGGTTTATGTAACACTGGAGCTCCGTGGCTTCTGAAACTGAGATGGAAGAGTGAGGTGCTCTAACTAAAGAGGGTGACATGCATTAGTGATGGGATTATAATCCATTTACAAAATGTGAAGCAGGCACCTAAATTGAGGTGTGAACAGTGTAGTTCTCTATGATGAAGCAGCTGTCTGTGGCACCATTATACACAAAGGAGGTTGAAGGGTCAGTTCAGCTTCCTAAATTATAGGTGTTCTGGCTATCTGAGACTCTCAAGGGCAGCTATCACAGAAAGCTCACAGGGAATTTGTGTCCTGCTACAGGGCAAAGATCCTGCTAGAGACCAGGCAGGATGACCTTGGGCTAGGGGCTGTCTTTACTTGATCACAACTGGGCATGCACTGCCATTTCAGATGCTCCATGAAATCCAAAATTTGCAAAGGATCGGAGATAGGGCAGAGGACATCTGGGGGACATGTGCCCATCTGAAATGACAGACAAACGAGTTTGTGAAGGCAAGACACCCTGGCTATCTCAACTGGCACAAGATAAATATTTGAGGGTGTTCAAATAATGATGTGTATGTCCTTGTCCAAGCAAATGGATCGCATCTCTAGTCAATGCAGTTGGGAATGCACATGCATTCAATAATCCTCTAGATCCATCCACTGCAGGGGCAGGTTACCCTGGAGACATGAAGAGGGTTTGTAGACACTGGTCTTGTATTTGCACTGGAAGTATCTTATCTTGCCTGGTGTCTGCTGCTGTTCCAGGAGATTAAATGTCTCCTGAGGGTCCTGTGTCTTACACACACTGCATGGATGTTCCAGAGACAATAAGACATCTCACGCAGAGCCAGGAGCCCATTTTTAGGCAACTGAATCCTGCAGTAGCCCACGTTGGTTATAATAGCATCCTCACCACCAAACACCTACTGATACCTGCCCTGTAGACAGCTCATTGCTCATGGCTGTAACATTTCAGTCTACAGGTTGTTCCCTCACTTTGTGTCTGACACTGCGGCACCCTGATCTCAGCTCCTTCCCCCAGCTATGCTGAAATAGAACCACTGAACCATAGAATCAAATAACAAAATATACAGAGTAAGAAGAGACCCACAGGGATCATTGAATCCAACTCTTGACTCCACACAGGGCAACCTAGAAGTTAACCATATACATAAAAGTGTTGTCCTAATGTTTCGCAAACACAAAGTTTGGGGCCATGACGTCTTCCCTGGGACACTTGTTCCTATGACTTTCTACCCTCCCATTGAAGAACTATTCCTAATATTCACTTCCCCTGATGATTTAAGTTATTTCCATGCATCCTATCAGCAGAGACCAGAGGGAAGAGATCAGCACCTCCCTGTCTTTGTAAAGGAAGTCGTAAACAACAACCTGTGCTGGCTGGGCCTGATGCCCTGACTGTCCTACACATGCTGCATGATGGCACTCAGGATGATCTGCTCCTGGATCTTCCCTGGTGTGGAGCTAGACTGACAGGACTGCAGTTCCCTGGATCCTCCTTCCACCCTGGGACACGGACGGGCATCACATTTTCTCACCTCCAGTCAACTGGGACCTCCCTGGTAAGCCAGGACTGCTGACAAATGATGGAAAGTGGCACAGTGAGCACCTCCACCAACCCCCTCAGTGCCCTTGGGTGGATCCCACCCAGACCCACAAGTTACAATGACTTTCATTACAGGCAGTAACTAAAACATATCTCACTACTGAGAGAATAGCAAGTTTGTTAGTTTGCTTGTTTGAGGCTGAGCAAATCTACCATCAGAGAAACTGCCCCTGAGCAAATTCCTATTTGCTGTGTCAAGTTCCGGGCAGCACCAGGATCACAGTGGCACAAAGAACAGAGACCTTAATATTTTTCTCCACCCCCATCTCTTTAATGACTTCCAAATCTCTTCAAGAGCCCATGCAAGCCTCTCCAGCTGCAAAATCCCCATGTATTCCCTGCTTTACTAATTCAAACAAGTCTGCCTGAAAATGGATAAAAGGTGGTGAATGCCTGGTTCACTGGGTACAGGTTTCAGAGTGCTCTCTGGTCTGGAGAGAGTATCCTGAGATGGAGGCCTCCGAGTGACTTTAATTCTGCACCTGCTCAGTGTGCCCATGGTATCATCTGATTTTTTATTTTTGCACAATTTCTAACAATTCTCATTATTACCTTGGCACCTGGGGACTGTGATTTGCAGGAAGGATCCTTTTCCAGGCCAGGCAGAATCATATTACACTTCCAAGTCTTGTTTGGCAACTGCTAATAGTGGCTGGCTATTTTTAGACACTTTTTCTGTTCTTCTCACAGTTCAGATCTGTCCTATTTACCCCCACCCCCACCCCATTTTTTTTTCTTTTTTTTTCCCCAAAAAACCCAGAGATTTTAGACTTGTAATAGTTTTCACTGAATTTTTGGAATATATTTTTACTGCTTTTAAAAAGGTTTTCTATTAGATTGCTTCCAGTTTGATTTTTCTAAAACTGTGGTATAATTATTTTGGACCTAACCCTGTATCTCTTCCATGGTCTAACAGCACCTCTCAGAAAAAGGACTGAATTCCCATGTAAACCATATGTTCACAGTGGATTTTTATATATCCAGTAATATCTGGTTTTGACATCTGAATGTAAGGTTTAAATCTTTTTGAGGGTCCTGCCCCTCAGTCTTTGCTATTGATTTGCATGCTTTCCAATTTGGACTGTTCTAATTCACAAAGTCAAATTTCGTGACCCCCTCAATGTCTGAAAATCCCTGGGGCCATTTGCTGAGCTAAGAGTAACAGAGGAAGTGGAATTTGGCACTTCCAGTATCAGTAGAAATAAGCAGAAAAAAACCTGCCTTCTCAGTATTATTTCACCTGAACCCACTCAGGCAATTGCCCTATGTGGAGCTAATTTTGTCTGAAACCCATGGTTCTAAAAAATGAGGGGAATGTGGGGGGAGGGGGAAGATAATTTGGAGGAAAAATGTACAGTGGATTTTCCAAGGCAGCTGCCAAAGTTTTCACACATGCATACACACAGAGGAAAAAATAGTGCAGTAGTGATGCTAGATCCTCTCTCGAGACATTTTTAGCATCTTGCTAAGTGATGGCATCCCCAAAGGAAGGGGATGTACTCTTGAGTATACATTAAATGCCCCAACAAAGTACTAATTATATTAATGTGCCATGAAAATTTGCCTTGGCAAAGCCAAAAACAAAGATCTTGTTTACTTTTCATTTCACAGGTATCTCTGCTTTTTGATTACTGCTACAAGCTGATTATGACACTGGGGACAGGTAGGCAGGCACCTCACTGGGTGATAAATAAAAAAGGATCCATCTGTGACTTGCCATGTATCACACTTACCAGAGAAATGTCTTCACAGAATATTTTCCCTGAATTATTTTTAAATCTACCTGGTTTTTTTACTGTCAGAAATACCCATTTTTGGCTTCTGGAATTCTCTTTAGAGTTGCTGTGCATTTGAGCACGACATATGATGAAAAAATCTGAAATGCTTAGTGGAGGGCTCACAGGTGGCACATTAGAAAATGGAACATGATTTTCTTTTTCTTGGTAGCTCACTACTGGAAGCTTTCCCAATGCTGTGAAAACATTATTTTTAAGGACTAATATTGCAACTGCTGCAAGTAAATTTACAGACAGGGAATGAGAAATATAGAATGACAACTTTAATAAAAGGTCTCCATCTGGAAATGTGAGGCTTAGGTCTTGCCTCTGCTGTTCTTGTATAAATCAGGATTAATTTACATTTTAAAAGAAAGAACTTACCCCAGTTTTAAAAATGTGAGATCAGACTCTTGATCTGGGTGAATGAGAAAGATCTAGTCAAAAAAGGAACAACTATTATTAGTCTGTATTTACTTAAAATATTAATAAAGTGTCTAAGTACATTAGTTTAAGTAGGCTTGCCTTGCAATAAAACCAGAAAATTTCATACAAAAGAAAGGAGTGGTTTTGCAATTGTGCTCCATATCCCTGGTAACTCAAGCAGCTTCCTTGTCTGCTCTGCATGGGAGGGCCCATATAGGGCATAAAAATCTGTGTAGGTAACACTCAGCATTTGGAGAGCCCTAATGCTGTCAATGTACTTGAGAGATAATATGAGAGGAAATCCCCATCCCAGCTTTGGCTTTATCTGCTAATCTTGCTTTCCAGCCAAGTGTGATCCTGTTCCTTCTAAGATACATCTCTGGCAAGAAAGGCATTGTATTTCTGCTGAGTTTTCTAACAAGTGGGAACAAGCCAGCCAGTAGCTTGCAGACAGGTAAATGCCTAGTCCTGCTGCTTCTTGTTTTAAATATTAGACTATACTGGTGCAGAAACTTTGCAGATGCTGCAACTCCAATATTTGCTAGTTTTGCAAGCTCATTTCCTACTTGGTTCAGGGGAATTTCTGAGAAATTTTGGCTATCTAGAAGGGCTTGGAAATTTTGCCATGAAGTAGGATGAGTTTGTATCCTGGTGGTGTTCTGCTAGTGAAAGAAAAGAAAAATGGGAAATTTATTAATGTAGCTGACATGCCACAGACAGTTGCAACCATTTCCCAACTATATGTTTGATTTACTTTTTCCAAAATTAGTACTAATTATAACTCAGTCTAGTAAGAATTGCCTTAAGTGTACTGTAAGAATTGCTATCTAATGGTCTGAAGAGAAAGAGCCGAAAGGCTGGAAACTCAACACAAAATGCCACTCACAGCTACCACAGCCAGCTTCAAAGGGATTGAAACAGCTGAAAAGCATATCCAGGCCATTGGCAAAAAGTATGTAAGTTGTTTGCTACCATATCAGAGCTAATGCAAGAAAAAATCATCCTTTTTTCCATTTTTCTTATTTTTAGTTACAGTCTCTCTTCTTAGAGAGACTATTAATGGATGTATGTTGGAGCATAATGGTGCTTCCTGTTTCACTAGTTCTTCCTCCCATAATAAATCCTGTCATTAGATTTGCCTTCTACTTTCCACTAATGTTTTCAAAGCAGTAAATGCAGAGACTGCAGGATGTCTTTCCCTGGTGGTAATAGGTAATTAAAAACCTATCTTTGTACAAGCATAGGTAGGATTCTTTTTCTCTCTTAAAAGCATTACTTTGCTTTCCTCAATTTAATCTAATTTGAACTCATTATGGGTCTTCTTTCTTAGCTCATGGCTCCTGCTTCTTATGTACATATCTGTCTTTCTCTCCTTTTCCAGACACAACTGGCTATAATAACGTTGGCTTTGACACAACTCCCTAGCACGGATATTTAAAATACAGGCTTCTTTCCAGCAAAACCAAGGCTTCAGCTGCCACAAATTTCATTGCCAGACTTCTGCCTTCTGCCTTGTGCTCCTGGCAATAGTTTAAAGGACGGGAGGTAGATCCTTGTGAAGACTGCCATCACGAACAGGGTCTTTTTTTGCTCCTGCTTGTACCAGGTGACCAGGCACTGACGTGCAGCGTAGCTCAGGCAACGACCAGGGGTGACTGCCTGAACTTTAATGCAACTCTCCAGCCGTGGAAAGGAAGGCCCTTGACAAGGCTGCTCTTGGCTTTCCCACACAGCTCTTTTCACAGCATCCTGGTCCCAGGATACACAGTCACACCACATCAGGGCTGGCCTTCAGCACACAGGCCACTAAATCCCTGTGGTGGCGAGGGAAGAGGCTGCAGGGCATCTAAATCCAGCCAGGACCATGAGATTTATATCTTGTTCCTTTACTTCTGAAAGATGCCCCAATGTCACCTGTGCTCCAAAGGTGTCATTTGAATATAAAGCTGCTAATGGATGATGGCAGCTTAGAACAGTCAAGTAAGCACTAGAATGAGTGCTACCAAATTCCTGGGAGAACATAGTCCTTGAATTCTCTGTGTGTCCTCAGGGCCACAGTACATCATTTATTGGTTCAGACAATTGTTATGGATTTCTCATTCCATCCTGCAGACAGTATAAAATGGGATTCTTGGTATCTGGCCAAAATTTCAGTCATTGTCAGAAGTAATGGAGAAATCTGTGTTCCTCTTTGAATGATCAGAAACTAGTCATTTTAGGAGATAATCTAAGGTAGACATACATTTTCATGGTCATAGAAGTAAAATTCTATATTTTTTTCATTTGTCAAAGACTTAAACAAAAAATACAAGAAGCAAAGAATTTTCATGCTGTGTTAGCAAGGATCCATTCAATTAGCATGATTTCCTAAAGAGAAGGCTTTGAGTTTGCACACAGAAAAAGGTGCAGTGTTAGTCATAGGAGTAAACTATCAATTGAACTAAGCAGTTCACTGGGAATGAGGTGCTTTATATTCATTGAACCAGGTGCTTGGATTGCATATGTTGTATCAATTTGCTACATTCTCTCTATTTTAGACACAATTCCTTTTTAACAACACAAATAAGACTTTTGAAGCCAGTGTGAAAAAGGAAGCTGCCCCCATCTCAGAGAGGGGGTTGCTTGGAAGTCTAGATCATTATTTTCATGGTAATGGCGAAATTCTTAATAGCTTAACTATCAGGCAGAGTTCAGAGAGGGCTGAACTCAGAATGCATAGAAGTAATCTAACTGCTTAAGTGGAAGTGAACCTATTAGAGCTCCCTCAATACCTTTGAAATGGCTAAATTATGCATGGTGTTGGAATGGGATGTGCTGACTGAAAATCAACAGTGGCACTCTGGAGGAGAATAATAACTACTCTACTCAGTTTATATGTTGGCCTTGCTCTCACAGTGGGAAAGAATGCATGTGCTCCTTGCGAAACTGTATGGAAGGAGTGCAGATGCAGGCTGTTGCAACTTTTTTGGCCAAGATTGTGTCATTTCATGAAATTCCAAAATGAGGTCACAGTAAATTTTCTGCATCCAAGTGCTGGCTTCTTTTTTTTTTCTGCTGCTTCAGTTTGCCAGAAATGCGAGCAGTTGTAAATTTCCACACAAAGTTGCATCCAAAAGGGACAATGCAGATTTTCCCCTGCACCTGTCAGGCAGGCAGTCACATCCACTGGCTTCAAGAGACTAAAAGCTGTAACACCGAGTGCTTTGGGTATTGACTCTGGAAAGAACAGCAGTAAGCCAAGTTTGAGAGTTTCTGACAGTCTCATCTAGAAAGGATAAAAAAGCCAGTGAAAGAAGAGCTGTTTGGAAAGTACTTAAAAAGACACTCTGGAAGAAAGATTTAAATTGCAGAAGGAAAAAATATCTGTTCTTATCACACAAGAATTACAAATAAACAATATATTCTGTGCAAGTATTTTGAGTATGGTGAAATTACATTGTTTGAGGTGTTTAAGATGACATGTTTGCACCTGGGGCTTTTTACCCTGAAAACTATATTTTGATTTTTAGATTTTCACTCCAGTGAAAATGAGGTTTACCATGGAAAAATTATGCTTGCTAGTTACAGGGGATTTTTTAGCTTTCATTGGCTTAGATTACAGCCATAACCTTTCAGTGAAATGAGGCCAGAAAAAAAGACACGATTGCCCTCTATCAAGTGACCTAATCTCTTTATAATTCTCTCTATATATTTTTCCCTATGGCTAAATGATGAGACTAACAAGCCTCTTTGTTGCTTTTTAAAGGCATGATACATTTTGATGGCCATATTTTTATAGTAAGCACCTGACTTTATTCCCAATTGGTCAAGCTAATGCATGTTACAATTTCTTTGGTATTGCTTCATTTAACACACTTGATTTCAACCAGATTTTAGCAGAAGCTATTTTTTTGAAAAAATACAGGAATAAGACAATGAAAAAATTATGAAAAAAGTATTTTTTACCATTACTTTTTAAGAATTTGTTATCTTTTTTCTCTCCTTGAGCTTTTTTTATAGTGCATATAGTGCAGTTAAGAGTTACAAAAATTAAAATAAGTTATCTTCTCAGATTTCAACAGATCATAGATTTTGATGGAATACCTGATTTAAACATACTCAGAAAATAGGAAATCAAGCTCAGAAAACTACTATTTTCTGAGTAAGAAAGTATTAGAGTTTTGACTTGATGTTCCTGCTCTCTGAAAACTACAAAGATTTTTTTATTAATAATTCAGGAGCATATCAGAGTTGGGAGCAAATTCCAAGTCTAAAAAGTATTTTATTTCCTCAAAAGCTGATTAGGAACCCATGATTATGTGACAGGTTCAAGAGCAGAACCAGAATATTCCTAAATCCATGGGACCTGACAAGATGCATCCCAGGGTACTGAGGGAATTGACTGATGTAGTTGCTGTGCCACTCTCCATCATATTTCAAAAATCATGGTAGTCAAGCAAAGTCCCCAGGAATAATGGGTGAAAGGAGGACCCTGGAACTACTGACCTTTCAGACTCACCCCCATGTGCAGTAAGATCATGGACCAGATCCTCCTAGAAGATTTGCTACATAACACATATGGAAGACAGGGAGTTAATTAAAGACTGCCAACGGGGTTTCTCCAAGGACAAATCAATGCCTGACTAACTTCATGGCCTTCTCTGATGGGCTGACTGCATCAATGGACAAGGGAAGGGCTACAGATGTCACCCACCTGGACATCTGTAAGGCCTTTGATATGGTCTCTCCCAACACTACTATCTCTGAATTGGAGGTCTGATGCATGGACTGTTAGATGGATAAGGATCTGGCTGGATGGTTGTGTCCAGAGCTCCAGGCAATGCCGAAACGTTCAGGTGAAAACCCATGATAAGTGATGTTCCTCTGGGGTCCCTACTGGGACCAGTGCTATTTAATCTCTTCACCAATGACATGGACAGTGACACTGAGTGCCCCCTCAGCTAATCTGCAGACAGCACCAGGCTGAGTGGTAAAACTGATGCACTTCAGGAAAGGGATGCCACCCAGAGGGATCTTGACAGGCTTGAGGAGTGGACCAACTTTTTACCAAGACCTACATGATAGAACAAGGGGAAATGGTTTTAAACTGAAAAAGGACAGATTTAGATTGGTCATAAGGAAGAAATTATTTTCTTTAAGGGTGCTAAGACACTGGAAGAGGTTGCCCAGAAAAACTGTGGCTACCCTCTCCCTATAAGTGTTCAAGGCCATGCTGGATAGGGTTTTGAGCAACCTGATCCAGGGAATGGCATCCTTGCCCAAGGCAGATAGGCTCTCTCAACTAGATGATCTTTAGAGATCCCTTGCAGCCAAAGTCCTACTATGATTCTATAATTCTATAAAATATGTGGCTAGACAGATGTCTCCCAAGATTAGCATAACTGACTAAGGGATTAGCTGGGTATCTACCCCATGGATTAATAGCTCAAGGGGAAGGAGCTATTACAGCTCCTAGCCCTTCTTTAGGATGACATTTCAGCTCTTAGCTTGCACATTAGTCTTGATTGTTCCGGTAAAAGGAATAATCAGTTCTTATGTTCCCTGCAGGCTGGCAGCCTGAAATGTGATCTGCAGCCCAAGGGTAAAGATCTCATCTGAGTCACCTTTGTTCAAGATGAAAACCTAAGGAGTTTTGTTTTAAAATCTTCTAGGCGAGTTAAGACAATATCTGCAGGACAGCATGACTGTTCAACCACTTTTGCTAATTTCTCAACACTAACTACATCAAATACATGGTTGACATTAAAAACCCCTCGAGAAGAAAAGCAGTGATATGGTTGAGGGGGAGGATTAGGATACCAATTTTGATCCTGAAATAATGATATCTTCCCTCTTCCTTCTCTGCCAGGTCTCTCATTCCCAATTTGGTGTCATGTTGTGATGATGGTTATTCAGGCTGCAGGACCATAATCTCTGCACTGCAGCAGTGTTTACAGCTACACTTGCTCGTCACTCAGGGAGCAGGTCTGTTCCTGCTTCAAGCTGTGCAGAAGGCAAGCTTCTCTCTTTCTGGGTCACAGTGATAAACAAGTATGGTCACCTCCTCTCCAGGGAACTCAGGATATTTCTGCTTGTGTCTGCATATGCTCTCACTCTGCAGAAAGAATAAAACATCTGTGGAGAGATGAATACCTGAATGCATTTTAAAAAACACTGGTGACTTACTGGAAAAAAAAAAAACAAAACTGAAAAAAAAAAAAAACCACCCCAAAATCAAAACCAAACAGTGTTATATACGGGCTTCAAAATGTCAGTGACACCCTAAGCAGTGACTAAAAAGACAAGATTGTTGTTCTACAGTAAAACAATCTATTCTTCAATAGATTCTACATTTACTCTGATTTACAAATCAAAATAAAATTACTCTCCCTCTCTTTCTCTAAGTGTCAGTTGTTAATCTCAGTATTCCAGAGGTTATTAAAGCAGGTAGGTTTTCAGCCTTTACAAAGTACTCCTCATTTGCTGATACCACTCACAGTTATATGAGCAGAACAAACATTAAAAGGGATACTGACCCACCTCTCTGCCCCACCAGCTTCCCACTGTGCATTTCCTACATCTTCTAAGCAGTTGTAGAGTGTGACAGTAGAATTAAATTTATCCCAGTGGTCAAAAATCTTATCTGATCACCCAGAAGATCCTTAGCATAAACTCAGTCTAAGACCTTCTACAAATCCCAGGCCAGGACCTTGGGGTATACACTGGCTGCTGACACTTTAGGCTGATGCCTGGTTCTGGGAGCAGCCTTCGCAGTCCAAATGTGGATATTTCTCTCTTCTTCCTTCCCCTGTACTTGGGTGCACATCCCAACCATTATGAAATTCAGTCTACCTCCCTAGACCAGGCTGAGAAAAATGAAGGAGCACTGGTTCTGAGATGTGAATTGGAATAATGAAGGCAATGGGCTGGATAAACCCTCTACAAACCAGGAGCTGCAAAGGACATGGAAAATAATTAGTACGATCTAGAATGTAGAATTGCTTGTAGTGAAATTAAATAAGATAGGGAAGAGTTTGAACTAAATATAAGGTCAAGAATAGATGTTTAGATGGGAAAGATAACCATGATTCTGCTGCAAGAGAGGAAAGCCAGACTGAAAGTAAACAGGGAGAAGAGTAAGAAAGTCTGAGTTCAGGTGGAAATCGGTCAAAACCAGTGACCTATCTGCTTTTCACAAACATATAAGAAAAACACCCTATGAAAACATCATTCCAGAGACCTAGTGTGCACACTGTATAAAATAGATTAATACTACTCTAAGAATTGTTGTCTTTTGTTTTCATTTGTCAAAGTTAGCTTGTTCATTAGGTTAGCAAATCTGTGGACTTATCTCAGTTTTACCCCAAAATAAGCAAAGTGCTGGCTGGTTTTTTTCAAACTGAATTCTTTCTCTTCAGGGGAAGCCAGTACCTGCTGCTATACTCAAAAGCCAGATGGTGCATTTGGATGCATTTAGACACGACCCACTACACAGGAGGGAGTGTTGCCAATATAAGATGATGCCTTTGCCCTATGGATTTTCAAGAGGGACCAAACTTCAGTGGGCTGATAAGGCTGAATGCAGAATGATGCTGAGCCCAGCACTGTTTAGTGCAGGAGATTGATTGGATTAGCAGCTCAGCTGCATGCATCAGGAATTTAATGCCTTCCAAGGGGCAGCTTTTTTCCACCTTAGGAGCTAATAGTTCTTACAAATGAATTAACTGTAAAAGTATCTTCTTGGAGTGTCTTAGGGAAGAAGGGAAAACAGAGACAGAGTGGATGAAAGAAGCCTATCTTTCTTTTCACCCACATTCCTACCCTCAGCCTTTCAGAGCAATTCTTGTTTGGCTCTTGGTTTGGCTCTCCAACCATATAAAAACATCTGCTCTCAGTCTCTCAAAAGGAACTTGCTAATCTGTAATGTTTCATGCACACAACAAAACAAAACCTGGAATCCATCCTACGTATCATATGTAGCTATGTGGAAAGATGCCTGTGAAATTAAGCTGAGCAAGAGGCACGTATTTACTTATTCACAGCAATAAAACACAAATAAAGACTCAAATGTCTGTAAGGGCATTCACATTTCTCAAGCAATGCAAATCACTGGAGTCTGCTCACTTGTAGGTGTTCACTCAGGGGACAGTGTCTTAGAGTCACAGAATGGTCACAAGGGGCATTTAAAGGTCATCTAGTCCAATTCCTCTGCATCAAGCAAGGACATCTTCAACTAGATCAAGTTGCTCAGGACCCCATTCAACCTTACCTTGAACATCTTCAGGGATGAGGCATCCACCCCTGGGCAGCCTGCTCCTGTGTCCCACTACCCCAATGGTAAAAAAAAAAAAAAAAAAAAAAAAAAACAAAAACAAACCTTTTTTACTTATTTCTTGTTTGTATCTACCTCTTTCAGCCTAAAACCATTACCCTTTGTCATATCACTACAGGTCCTGCATCTGTCCCCATCCTTCCTATAATCTAATCCCCCATTAATTTTGAAAGGCCACAATGAGGTCTCAGCAGAGTCTACTCATCTCTCTTTGTTTGCTTTTAAACCTGATACCAAATTATTTCACTGAGTATTCTGTAGCTTTTATACTGTGAGAAATAGTGAACAGCCATTCCTCAACTCCCTTCTTTGTACTACTTGTGGTATTATAAAATTTAACACATCTCTCCCCCTTCCCTCCCACAGAATGTTTTCCAAGTTGGTGATCTTGAGATTGCTTACTCTTTTTCTTGTGGGAGTAGCTCCATTTTGCAGATCAATGTCACTATTCTTATCAGCACCCTTCCCAGCTCAAGTAAAACCCTTTCTTGATCAATGCCAAGAATTTAATTACATGAAAAATGTATTTGTGAAATCAGAATGTTAACTCCTACATGTGTTTCCTATTTTTCACATGATATTCATCCCAAAAAGATCTTCTGGTTTAGCTCATGATAGCTTTGCATGCCTTTGGTAAGGAATATTTTTAGTAGTTTTGAAAATCCATTTGTATGGACAACTTTAATGATCTGCTCATTGACACGTTCAAAAGACTGAAATAAACTTGCAACTGAAAAGAAATTGGAGCTGATGTTTCCCCTATGTCTCATATTTACATTTTGCCCATGGTCTGATTTTATTCTCTCCTATAGTTCCTACAAATTTGCTTGATAAAAATGAGATTTATTGCTCTCAAAACAAATTCTGTAGCTTTTTTAAAGACCACTGCAGCATCTGCATTTATTTTTAATGGAAAAAATAAAGTCCTTCAGTATCCTGGCCGCAACTTTCTTACCCTTTTCTATTAATTTAAATAAATATCTCAGATTAAGGATACAAATGATTAATTAATCAGTAATATATACTTCCTGACTGAAAAATAGTTCAAGTAGACACTTTAGAACCAGTAATTTATCAGTCTGGGGAGACTTTCTAGCAGCCTTCCAGTATCTGAAGGGAACCTACAAGAAAGACTTTTTTACAAGGGCACAGAGGGATAGGAGAAGGGGAAATGGCTTTAAACTGAAACAGGACAGGTTTAGATGAAATATTAAGAAGAAATCCTTTATTATAAGAGTAGTGACACACTGAAAATGTTTCCCAGAGAAGCTGGATGCCCAATCCCTGGCAGTGTTCAAGGCCAGGCCGGATGGAGCTTTGAGCAACCTGGTCTAGTGGAAGGTGTCCCTGTCCATGGCAGAGAGGGTGTAACTAGATGATCTTTAAGGTCCCTTCCGACCCAAACCAGCCTATGATTCCACGACACGTCTACTTTGCCTTCACTTTCTTTTAGATCTCAAATCTTGTATCGGTAGATAAATACCTTCTCAATAAAGTCTGCACATGGAGCTTTCTTTTCCCTTTAACAATTCCAGTCTTGAGCAGAGGGTTCCAAGCCATTCTTTTGCACGAGAATCTGAAGCCAAATGCCAATTTGCCCCCATGGAAATTGATAGGACTTAAGTGCAGTACAGTCTTAACATCAATGTACTGAGGAGCCTGTGTCTTCATTGCTGCATTTACAAAGACCTGATGAGTCCTGGCAACAAAATTCATTATATAAATTAAAAACCCAAACATATACCAAAATCGGATCTAAAAGTAAGGATCTGCTGAGTTACTGATTGAGAAATTAAGAGCTGTTTCCAGGATGCTTGTAAGGATGTACAAACTATGCATGGCTACTTTGTAGTCCTCATTTGGAGGAAAACATACACGGGAGTCTCTAAGCTTGAAAGCACTAAATGGAAAACTGAGAAACCAGGGTGCAATTTTCCTGCTTGCAGGCGTCAATAAAAATCTCTTAAAATCTACATCTGTGAGTTCCCTGACAGAGGAAAACAAGTGAATAGTGTGAAAATTTGAAAAAAGAAAGGCTATTTTTCTCACCTGAGCCAATATACATACATGTATATCACATGTATCAATGCCATACCTTGCAGAAACATTTCAGAGGTTGGCAAGAAAGATCCACAATTTTACAAGAGCTTTTACTCGACATTGTCCTGACTCTCAGGAACAAAGAGAGGATGAATACACTGAGGATGAAAGGTGCACCTCCAGTAATAAGACTCATGCAAGTATAAATAAAATCCACTTCTACTTTTATAGAATATTCTACCATCTGACTGATTGGAATAAAAATATCATTGGAGTCCCTGAGATCATCATCTGCAGACTTATGTAACAGCAGAAACGGTTTTTCAGGAAAAATATTAATTGCAGCCTATTATTAGCCATGAAAACATTATTCAGTGTTATGAGTCATGGTTCTTGTCATCAAGCTCAATGCTCTTGAAATGTATTTCCTAAGAGCAATACCCTTAACTCTACTCAACAGAGTGGTTGTGTTAACATGGTTAAATGCTGGCTCTCCAACATTCTGTTATGAAATAAAATGGGTAAATGTGGAAGGACTTGAATGGCATCACATATATTTGGACTTCTGAAGTGGAGGGCTGATGCTGCCATAGCAACAAAGCCTCTGGACTGTTTAAATTTAAAACCAACACAGTTAAACTCCCTGTTGTGATAGAAAACAGCTGTATTGGTAGCCTGGGGTCACCCTATTCTTGCAACTACAGTTGTTTGCAGTATGATCCATATTTATGTTATTAAGGGCTACATTTCTCTAGGATTTTACAGGCAGACTGGTGCCTCTCTTGTCCTTCCTCCCACCTGACCAAGAATTTTGTCAACACCAGATTTTCAGAAGATAGAGCTCCCTGTATATGTATTTATGTACATAGATACCAAAGCCCTGACTGAAGCTAGATGTCTCAATAGCAACACTGTCTCGATGTTGTTATCATTTGATATTGTAAGGTATAATCCCATGGCTTGTAAATAAACATATTAATATTTTGGAATCTTACTTTATGCAATATATGCATATATGCATAAAGTAATATTTTTACTGCCCCAATCACTAACTTGGGGCAGTAAAATAAGCCTTTTGCCAGACACATTTATCTGATACTTCTGTTCTTTCTGAACTTAGCAGAGGTCTGGTTTAGGAGATTGCCTCTTTGCTTAAAAATTGTGATGTTTGAAAGTTGATGAGACATTTTTGATTTCTGTCTTTTCTGGAATTAGTGTTTACAATATGATGCTTCAGATTTTCTGGATTTTTTTACAATTCTGGAAGCAGTAATTATATTTATCAAATACTGATCTTTTTCATATGCTCAAGTGTTACATCTATTACAGTTGCCTACCTCATTGCAAATAGCAGTATGAGAATATGTATCAGTTTTTAATCCTTTTAATGTATTGAGTTCAGCTCTTGGGTTAAAATTCTCCATTTCTCAAGTGTTAGTACTTTACCAAGTAGTTCTGTATTTTCTCTATCTGCAACTGTTGCTACTCTGAACTTGGTTCTCCCTACTCTAAGGCTGCTTATGTCACTCTGATGGAGTAAAGGCTCTATCTAAAGGTAGATAATATTTTAATCTACCTATTTTCAGGTATTTTTATGTATAGTAATTGCACTGGGTATCTTTGAGATGAAAGAGAATCAGTTGTTCTGGCGTATCATCCAGCCCCACTGTTATTTGCAACTGTTCACAGCCAGAAATAGCGTATTACGAAAGAGCTGCTACCTATTAAAATATTTCTGGTGGGAATCCATTAGTGAAAATTTATGTTCCATTAGTGAAATTAGTTATGTAGCCAACATAGCATTCTACTAAGTGCTGGATGAACACTCCTCTCCATCCCCACCTTGTAATTGGCTCACAAGTCATAGCAGAGCTTCCGACCACTGCTACCCCAGGGAAATAAAACGGGAGTATTTTTGGATATAAAGTCATTGCTACAAAGCAGAAACTTTCCTGTGGAGTGAAATTATCCATATAGATAGAGGAACACAGTTAAAGTTACACTGATACTTTTGACAACAGTTTCTGTGTGTAGTTTCTCTTGTGATTTGGAATATCTCTTTTCAGCTTAATATATGTCCCTTCAAAAACACTTCAAGCCAAAATAAAAACAAGCTTAAAAGCACATAAAGGTTCACAAGAAGACTAAAATTAACTCACTGTCAGGGATATAATTAAGCTAACATAGATCAAAAACTTCCCCAGAGGAAACAATCTTTATCCAGTAATAAACAAGTTTATTATTTTTAAAAAGGTGTGAAACACAAACTCACTATCACATAAGCTGTTATATCTCTTGGTACCCCAGGGAATTACATGGGTAGACAGTGGGTATGGCATTCACATGAAAATCCTGAATACAGGCATCTCACAGGAACAGTTACCCACTAGCTCACCTTACTGGGGATTTTTTTTTCAGTTCTGGCTCTGAAACTCTGCTGGTATTTGGGGAGCACTGGGCATTCAGGCTGCTGCATTTTCCCTGTGCTACACCAAAGGTTCCTTGACCTCGGTGCAATAGTGTGGAAAATAGATTATGATGCTCAATCCTCACTCGCGTTTTTAAAAATAAACACCTTTTTATCTTGTGACCAGAGGCTAGCACAGGCTGTTCTACTGTTCTTCATAAATTTCCATTGCCTCTGAAAACTAACCAGCCTGGGAGCTCCTAATATATCATCATCATCATCATTACATTTGCCTTTGGTAAATTTACCTAAAATGTCTTTCCAGAGGACTAAATTACACCATAGCAGGGGAGATGAGAAATTGCTATTCACAAGTTACTGCCTTGCAAAGGTTAGCTTATAAAAACGTGTGCTGACTTAGGCAGTGTTCTTCATTGCCATTTTGGGGATGAATATTCAGTTACATTAAGATTTCTTAAGATTAAGAGGGTGTCCTCACACATATGTAAAGAAGAGGAATTGCTGAGCTCTGAAAAACTCACTTAGCTTTGCTTGCAGATTTTTAGGAAACTCTAAGGGCTGTGAAGATAGAAAAATTGCATAAAATGCTTCCTTTTGTCTTACAAAATGTCACTTTTCAGTACTTTCTCTAAGGCATCTCCCAAGGATAGTCAAGACACAGCAGTGAAGAAACAAGTCAAGTGCCAGTTCTTGGTTGACAAGGTAATTTGGAAAAATCTGATACCCAAGATCTATGTAGAGATCTTGTCCCACCAGTGACTGTTCTTCCGTGGACTACAAAGGATTATCAATAATAATAATAATAATAATAATAATAATAATAATAATAATATATAAAAGATTTTGGCAGCAGGTAACATCGAGGTCCTTACTTGGCCAGGTTTTACAGTTTTCTGACAACACTCTGTTTTTCAAAAGATAAAAATCAAGTAGAAAAGAATCTTTGTAAACTTATAAGGCATTAAGTTGTCTGAACTTGTATGGGTGCATTCAGATGTTATGGAAGTCATTAACATGTTACAATGAAGAAAATGTCTAGGAGTTAATCTGGTGATTTAGGACTTACACATGATGACAATTTGTTCCTATTATTTAGCATAATTCAAAATTTTATTATGTGAAGCTGCACATCCCTAGAATTTTACATGCAAATTAGTGCCTCTTAATTCTTCCTCCCATATGAACCAGAGTATTAGCTGCACCACATTTTCAATAAGGGGAGCTCCGAGCTCCATATATACATCTGTGCTTACATGTGCAAATCCCAAGGCTGTCCTTACAGCTGAATGATTTGATATCTGTTATTTGCATGAAAATTGTTGTTACTAAGGGTAAAAACATAAGTATGCTTTGTATCAAATTATAGGCCTCTATTTCCTGGAAAGATTTGTGCACATGAATTAATATCATATCATATAATATCATGTCATATCATATCATATCATCATATCATATCATATCATGTCATATCATATTGTATCATCATATCATATCATATCATATCATATCAATAACATATTGCCTGATCTGTTATCTCCTTTAGGCTCATAAAAATGGTAAAAATTTACTCCACATTTGGGAAACTAAGACATCCAAACATCATATGCTGGCCAAAAACATTGCTGCATCATTGCAGTTCCTGAGCCACCAAAGTCATCTTGGATTGTTCAGGCAAGATTGTTCCATCTAAAGTGGAATTGTCCCACAAAATGTCAAATTTCCCTTTTGTTGGCTAAACAGTGTGAAGAAGTGCACATTCTTCCCAAAGAACTGCTGTAAATTCTCTTCCTGGTTACAAGGCAACAAAAGGGAAAGAACATGCTTTACAAACAAACATATATTTGAGGCACATCACTTCCTTAAGCAGATCAGTTTGTATAAGACCTTACACTTTGCTCTTATCTCTTCTTGAGCATAGAATCTTGTGCCAGAGCTTTGCAGGGTCGGAGCAGCATGAACACATTTTTTTTTCTTACAGTTATTCATTTAACTGTAACACTCAGTGATATTCCTAGCTCTTTTTTAGGGCTCTAATTTCCAAGGGCTGTTTTTATACCCACTTCATTTACACAATATTTCAGCTGTTGCCCATTGAAGAAAAAGTTATCTCATTCCATTGGTTACAGGACAAGCAAAAAGAGGCCAATTTCCATGGCTCCATTTAACCTGTGTGAATAGCACCTAATTTTTCAGTAGGGTTTTTTTTCCCCTAACATTTCCATTAAATGAACCATTCTAAATAATGAAAATATTTCTGACAAAGGAAGCCACAAGATCAAGTGTAGAATGCCTGGTATCTGTTCCACTTTATCTTGCATGCTGTCATCAGAGGATAAATTTATAAACAAAGATTTTCCAGGACATATTCCAGATTTGTGAAGAACAACATTATCTCCTCAGTTTCCATCTTTCATCTGTGTGATATGTTCTATAGCTTGGGAATGCTGAACCCTGTGTACTGCAGGCATGTGTTTTGCATGGTGGGACATGATCCAAGTGGCAGAGAATAGAGCCATGTATTAATTGGGAGTTACAGAAATGTCTCCCTTCTGACACTCACAATGCTTTGAGAGCTTATGTGCCACCTTCTGAACACCAGCATTGCTCACAGGTTTTTATTTTGGTAAGTGCCATACTTCACAGATACATTCTTGAGAAGGAAAAGACCTAACTCCCACAGCTCCCAAGTGTGATTCTTTTAGCTATTAAGCACTGGAATCTAGAAAGCCTGTACAGGACTTTCTTCCAAATGTTAGGTAATGTTTGGTCCTCTCTAGTATATAATTTAGTAGCTACCTAACAAAAATGTAGGGGTAATGTAATAAATTGCAAAATACACAACAGAACTGTCTTCTCCAACATGCTTTATTTATTAAAATGAATACAAACAATATATTTTACCCGTCTGGACAGTTTATGCTACCTAAAGTTTAAAGTTTTTAAACTATTACCAATAGTTTAAAAAGACTGTACACAAGACCATAATGAGCCCAAAAACAGAAATCACTGGAGAAAATGCACAGATGAATGCAAAGAGAATCTTTGCACAGTAACAGCTAGCAGGTACTCTGTTTGGTATATTTCATATGAAAATAAGTAGTCCTCAGTTTTTAACTAGGGAAAAAAATAAAATAAAATTAAAAAAAAAAAAAAAAAAACACACACACACCAAAATAAAAAATGCTCTACCAGCCTAGTATATTCCTGGTCCCGGATAAGGCATCGGGAGCGCTCGCCAGCCCCCGCTGGGTGGCACTCCATCACCAGGCGTGGAGCGAGCCCCGCTCCGTGTCCTCCCCAAGCCTACGGGGAGCTGCCCGCGGAGCTGCCCCGCTTCTCCTCGCCGTATTCTGAGCCACAGCTCGATGTTTTCCATCAGCTTGGCCTTTACAGCTGGCAAGTGCAGCACTGAATGCTCCTGGGGCAATTGGATGGCAGGATGCAGACAGCAGCTGTGACAGAACAAGGCACTGCCCCAGCAGCAGTCAGCACTTTGCTCATGAGTGCCCATCTCTCATATCAAAGCCTGACCTTTACTTCATCCTTTTGTTTCGTGATAACAAGTCAGAATAAATCAACCTGTCAAACCTTCATGGAGAAGCTCTAATGCAGTTGTGCCCACCATAGAGAAACAAAGAAAAGCAAACTTTATATCTGTTAGCATGTAAGAGTGCAGCCTCACAAATGCCAGCCTTTCAAGATTATGTGCATTCTTCAGGACTCAAACCTAGTCTTTTAACAAACACTAATATTAAAAAAACTTTCTTTAAATGTTTCTCACTTTTTTTTTTGTGAAGGTGGACTTATTTGAATGAACCAAATATCTGAAAATACCCTCACAGGAATTTAGTGCTTATGATTTTGCCTGCTAAAACATGGTATCAGCATAGGCCTTTGTTTTCCACTTGGATGTTAAAAAACATTGTGTGTGAACATGGAATTGGCTGCGGGAGGTCACACTGAAGACCCATCCAGTCCAGCTGTGGCCAGCAGTACATCACTTTTTAATGGAGCAACCAAACACTGATGACATATGATCCTAGCAGCCTGGAGCTCAGGAATTCATACAAAAGTGGTGCTTGTGCTTCATAGCTTTTGGTATGTCTTTTGTTTATTTGGTGGGGGTACAAATAATGAACTTGTTTTATCTCCATTTTCTCAACATGCATACAATTTGCCTTTGGACACTCTGCATGGCAATATGTTCCACATTTAAGTACACATTGCTTGAAAAGGGGTTTATTTCTGTTTGTTTTGAACAAAAAGAATATTGCTGGATGTACGTGTTAGACACAAGCAGAGAAGTTTGACAGTTTTAAATCAGATGGGAGGACTCCCTAACCAAACAGACTTACACATGCTATTTGCTATCATATATGATAAAAGGAGTCACAATTATTTTTATATCTTCTCTGAAGTCAGGTGATTACACTATCTATAAGGCTTGCCTACAAAGCCTACGACCTTCAGTACCAAAGTAGCACAATGTTTATCCAGGCATAAAGATGCTGTGAGTGCAAAGCTCACTATTTCAGGCCTCTCCAGACTGAGAGAAAAGTGTTATATTTATAATGACATATGGGAAGTATGGTGATATAAAGCACTGAGGTGAGATTCTGTGCCATGCTTGAGTCATCTTGCAAGATCTTTAGATGTGAAGATAGTTTTACACCTACCCAGTTCTGAGGCTGTCTGTGCCTGAGGAGCTCTGCCTGTTAACTTACACTGTTTAAAACTCTCTGAGGCACTCACAGGGTCACAACACTGGCTTGTATCATCTCCTCCTTCTAAAACTTTTTTTGTAATACAAAATACATGTTGTATATTTAAAGTCAGCAAAAGGTTCAACCTCTTTGAACTGACTCTAGACTAAATCCATCAAGAAGCTCTGTGGTTCCTCCTTTTGACAACTTAGATCTTAATGTATTGCTTCTTCTAGAAGTTGGGTGAGGGTAATTATGAGTGAACCTGCTCCCTTAAATGGATAGGAAAAAGAACTTTTCTTTGGAAAACAGTTTAAAGACAGGTGGTTGAAAGTTTTTTTTAATAGAAAATAAAATTTAAATCTAATGATAAAGACCTGGAAGTTTCTTACATTTATTCACAAGAGTCATTTTTAACAAGTGAAAAATGGGCCTTAGCATTTACCCATCCTAAGGCCAGCCAGAAGCTAGGTGCAGATCTGGAGAAAAATTAATTTTGAATAAATCTGTAAACAAAACTAACTGGACAACATTCCTTCCAGCTGAACCTATGTGAAGCCTGTTGAATTAAGTCAACAAGGAAAAAATCTGACCTATCTTGTTTGTAAAACGTTGTGCAAATACAACAAATACATTGAGTAAACGGTTCCAGAAAGAGTGCAGCATCATCATCCAAAATATGTTCTAGGAAACATAAAGGTAGATAGCGAGCTGAAGACTTGCATCATGGAAAAAAAAGCTAAATAAGGATTCAAATCTGTTCTTACAAATTTAGCCTTGCTGTACTTACTTCTTTCTCTCTTTAATTTAGAACAGAAGAAAAAAATCTACTTATCAATCAGACAGAATCAAATTCATCTCTGGTTTAACTCAGCTGAATTTAAGACCAAGACTGAATGAGTATTTTGATTGCCAGAGGATGACACAGAGTGGGCATGGGTAAAGTGCAGAAGTGCAGGACACAATTCTATCTACATATATTGAGTATCCAAAACCAGTAAGAATACTTAGTGTTCAATACATGGATGAAAACACTTCAGTATTTACTTGCACAGGAGACCTGGTCTACTGGACTCACAGATATCCTGTTCCTGTCCTCAGCTTCTGGGTGGCACTGCATCCCCTGGCAGGCGTTCCTTCTCAGGTCCTGCAAAGCCTGGTAAACTGGTGCTGGTATCAGAATCTGCTTTTTGCTGATGAGCAACTGAGCCTGGGGACCACTGTAATGGAAGAGTTCTGAGAGAGTGAGCCAGTCAATGCTTCAAGAAGGCATCTGTTTGTGCTCAGCTTTTAGGCAAACCTCCTGTTAGCAAACAAAAATCAAGCAATGTTTAACCATACAGACCTAAACACAAAGCCTTAGATCTACAATACTGTGACACTGCTGCTGCATTGTGCTTTCTGATGGTTACATCATTTAACAATTCTCAGCCTCCAAGGCAGTGGTGGCTGAGTTTGACAGCTCTCCAAGGCAAGCCAGAACTAAAGGAGGCATTACTCTCTCTTCCCTCATCTTCACTGTGTGTCACTTCTGTTCACACATAGCTTTTGTGTGGATCAAGACCAGTCTGGTCCTAAGGTTTGCTTCCTCTTTCTGTAGGTCAGAGCCAGTCTGTTCTGTCTGCCAGACAGATTTTACACTTTTCTGTGTGCAGGGCCAGTCCAGCCTCTGCAGGTGGGTGTGTTGCTGACTGCATGCTGACCATCTGATTCAGGTCTTTGCAGTCTGGGTACAATTATCTCAGCTCTACTATTTTTGTGTAACTATGCTGAGCAAACAGGTATTGCACAATATTTCACTTCCTAAGTCAAACAGTCTTGTGATATATCTGGGTACAAGGCAGGCAGGACGCCTCATGTTTCTGCTTTAACTCAAGCAGACTTGTAGCATATTTGGGTGCAACACAAACGAAATATATTTCTCAAAAAGGCCCTCTCATTACAAAGTTTTCCCTACTGAGTCTTGCTTCCTGACATTCTGAAGGTAAACTAGGCCATCCTGCAACTGAGCACAGCATGACTTTCCTTTTTTTTTGTCAAATCACCTTTTACTCAGCATGGATCTACTCACTGACTCATCTGAGAACACCCTCTACTCCTCCTCTACCTGAGCCACTCTAAACTGCCTTCTCCTATCAGTCAAAAGATAAATGTGCATGTAAATATTGGGTTTTCTATAAAAAGAAATAGGTCATTCATATGCCTAAACATTAAGATGACGATTGTGCACTTCTCTGACTTGCAACTTGGTAGCAGTAATGATTACTTGTTTAATGAGGGCTGGATACAAATACTAGAGGAAATTTATAATCTCCTGTTCTTCAACTGTGAACCACAGCAGATGGTTTCAGTCTATGCAGATTAAGAGCACAGTAACACATTTTGTATTTCCATAATAAACAAGAATAACTTAACACCAATTACAGTTAGATTGTGCAAAATAGGAAAGACAGCATTCCAAGCAGTGAACATCTACTGATTTGAGCAGATTTGAGATAATAAATATTACATTTGGCAGTTTAGAATCATCCATACCACAAACGGAGGAGAAACTGTGAGAGAAGAGAATGCTTCTGCCAAAACTGGGATTTGGTTCTCCTTTCCTTTACATCACTCTTCCATTCAAGTCTTTACAGTAATTTCCAATATAGCTTTTTTATGTTAGAAGTAGTTTGGTCACTGGAATAGTTCTCCTGAGTTCCCCTCTCTTACACCCCATGTTGTCTCCAGGAGGTTAAATCAAAGCGTAAACAGGAGAGGACAGATGGGGAAGTGTATGAAAATGACACATCAGTACCCATCAATGTGTCTGCTATCAGTTCCAGCAGCCTTAAGAGTTGTCATCAGAGCAAAGAAGAACTTTAACAAGGAATTTAAAGATTTTATTAGATATACATACACATAGGAAATTTCTTCCTAGTGGGCAGCACAGGGCAAACATGAAACAATTGGGCAACGCATATTGGAATAGATTTTCCACAAACACACCTCAACCAGACCTGCACAAGGGCCTGCCCAGGAAATCCCATGCACTTGGTTTTTGTTCATGCCACCATTCTGCGGCCCAGGTGGCTGAATTGAGGCCAAACATGAGCTGGCAATTTGAAGCCAGGTGATCTCTTGTCACTGCACAAGGACAGTGTCCAAGATGGAGAGGGGATTGTCTGTATGACAGCATGTGCAGCAGAGACAGGCATTTCTGTTGAGTTAGTGCCAACCTAGGTCCTTGCTTGTCCTTCAGGAGTGATTGACAGTTAGCAAGCATTGTGCAGATTGAACCATGGATTTAGTCAGGAAGGGTCCAGGATGCAAAATGATACCTGGTGTCTTTGCTGGTCCCATAGTTCACGATGTCACCCAGTTTCTGACACAAAATAGCTAATGTACAATTGAATCAAAATAATTACAGGGGTTAAATAGAAGAAACTGTTCCAAATGCAGCTTGTCTTGAAAGCAAAAGCAATTTTCCTTTGGAGAATAAAGGAAAGTCAGAACTTTCCCATATTTTGTGGCCAAATTTAGGGAAAGTGTTTGCAGCAAAATTCTGAAGGGCTGTGAATGGGGAAAGATTGAAATCACTAGAACATTTGTTCAGGAGGGAGAAAAGAATGTGAGTGACAGAAATGTGCCAGAAAGACATAATAGAAGTCAGCAAAGCACGAGGGCAGAAGCTGCATTAAAGTGGGAATTTTTTTTTTATGAAACCCCAGGTAGGAATTGTATGCTGAGACATGTAAAGAGAAAGGATGATAAAGCACTAAACAGAAAAGGCAGGTGAGTTCAAGGGCACTATTTGATGATAGGAGGGGTTAAATCATGCCTGGATCTGTGAAGAAGACAACCCAAAGAAGAGTGACTGCAAGGAATGACAATGATTAAAGACAGTGTGATGAGTGGGCAACAGAAACTAAAAGAAAGGATGAAATTAACTTCTTAGGAACACGATCAGAAGAGGAAGACAAATGGGAAATTTGAAATCTCACTATCTATCATGGAAGGAATAGCATGCTGCAGAAGAGTAAGAGCATATGTATTTTTGGGTCTGGAACACTCCTCTGTCTCTTCTCACACTCTGCAGTGTGAGCATGTACCACTGTGTCAGTTTTCATGAGAAAGCTGGGCCCAGGCTCTGGCAGTCACAGTGTTGGCACCCAGGATGGGTGCTGGGTCCCAGAAAGGTGTGAGTGTGTAGGGGACACAGATGTGGGAGGCTCTCGTGTTGCAAGCGTGATCTGTGCACCAGGATGCTCCTCTCAGCTTGGCAGTGATTTGTTTCACCACAGGTATGAGAAGTGTGGAACCAGAAGTTTCTAACAAATCACTACGGTATCAAATCAGCACGTCTGTTCCCAACACACTTAATTACTCTCCAGGCTTTGGATATAAGACAAACTTAATTCCTGTGTTTGTAATTATTATCCATAGAGCTGTGAAGGTAGGTCTGAGTAGGAATGCATGTTTTGGTTTACATTAGGTAAAATAGATTCCTTCCCTGAGGATTCACTTTGATGCAAGGGAAAAGCAGATCTGACCTGGTGATAGTGCGAGCTATACAAACAGAAGCATAAAGTCCTGCCAGGACCATCCAAGGTGAACAGATCAAACATTGAAGAACAAATGAAAAACAGCTTCTGGTCATCTAGGATGGTGTCTGTGTAATCACTCAGGAAGAAAAGTTACTATAATACAGTATAATTATTATAATAGACATGCTAGTAGACAAGGAGGGCAGAAACTTACTGTGCCCTAGGATACCTGACAGAACAAGCAGCATTTGATTTTATACAAGATACTAATGCATTAGAAAGTCAGTGCCCTAGAAGTCTTACTAGGGAAAGTAAAAACAACCCTTTAAACTGCATAATAATAACAACAACTGCATAATAATAATTTGACCAGAAGTCAAATTAATTCCTGCTAGAATTTTGCTGCCTTTAGGGGTAAAATGAAAATGTTTTCTCCTTTCATGCACACATTCATTGTGTTGCATTTGCTGTTACTATTTTTTGTAACCTCAACCCCAAGAGGTGTAATGCATTTTAATTTCTCTTTAAGTAGGTCACTGGTTTTCCTTTTCTGCACTGCCCTCTTTCTAAAACAACTGGTAGTCTAAATCTTTATTTATTCTTTTTAAAATGGGGGGCAGGGAAAAAGCTCCACAGAAATTTCAAATCTATTTTGGCAATTCGACTGAATTTGACTTTAACCTCACCCACTCAATACCCACCAGGCTGTTCTCAAGTTCTTGCTTTTCCATCTGCTAGTCCTACATGGAGAAGGATTTGGGGAAGAAGGCATCCCAGAAAGAATAATCTGCATACTGCAGAAAAGAGGAAACTTGTTCTTAAAGACCATGACAAAGCAATGCAACTTGTTACTAAAGCTGTAACCATTCTGGTCATGCAGGGTTTTTGTAAAAAGACAGTGTGTTAGTGACCATCAGAAGCTTAAAAGAAAACTGCCTAAAACCCCATCCAATTATGGTCTTCCCATATTTATCTCCACTGCAAATTAGAGTTAACTGTTCTCCCATCTCTCAGATACCTTTCAGAACTTGGTAATAAAATAACTCACAAAACGTCAAAAAAATCATTTACCCAGCATGAGGTGGGGAGAGAACTCAGTGAGGGATTGACAAGAATTAGAGTACGTGCAGGGAGTAGCTGTCTACAGAAGAGTTCATCTGGATTGCTTGCCTGAAAGGTGGAGAGAGATTGCCTCAGTAAATCCTGAGTGTGGGATGCTACAGGCTGCAACATCACTGCCTGCATTAGGTCAGCACCCTGAAGCCCAGATTACAAACCCAGGGCTATGCCACAGGGACTACTGTGTTGCTTGGAGCCTGTGAAAGCAACATTCAGACTCCTATCTCTGCCAACACAAGATGTGAGGTTCACAGGCACTGTGGGAGGAAGATATAAATAATAAATGAGCTATATAATGACAGCTAGCTGTACCTAATTATAGTTCTCGTTGCCCTTTTGAATAAAGAAAGTTCAAAGCTGCTGCAAAGAGAGGCTGATACCTTTTCTGAATGGTGTTTCAACTTCACAGACTATTAACATAAAAAAGTGAGGAGATGCCAATGGAAGCCACACCAGCCTGTCATAGCCTTGTCGAAGAGAGAAGCAATGTCTCTAACATCAGTTTATTTACACATCAAAACATTCTTCATCTTAAATTAATATTTGGCTTGAATACAGAAGCAATGTAAGAATGAAAATTAAATTGTGTACATTACTGGGAAGATGTTCTTCCTTACAGCTCTTGCTGACTTCCTAAATTAGGAAAGTAGCTCTGCAGGCTCTGTACACAGGGAGCACAGGGGTCAGCTAACTCCAGAAAGAGTGCAGGTGCCTAGCCTGGGCATTTAAGTATCTAATGCTAAGTGTGTGAATGTACTTCCCTCCCCACTCCTCTCTATTCATTTAGAAGAATTTGTTCCTAGTGCCCTTCCTATGCTGCAAATCAGGGATTATGAATGTCTGATCACTATGAACTGAATTTCTCTCAGATTAGGAGAAAAACACAGCCCATGGAATAGGATGCCCATAGAATTTGTGAGCTTGTGCTCTTTTCCAGCTCCTGGTGACTTCTTGTGGCTTACTGGGGGTCGGTACACATTTTCCTCACATTTTTCTATCTGTAAAATAAATTCAATAATTCCTCCTTACATTCTAAAAGAAATCTTTGGGTAACAAAGTTTTAATTACATACTATGATTATTTTGCTCCCAGCACAACTATCTATCTGTATGGGTACATTTAAGTTATCATTACATATTTCTAAATAATCTGAGTAGTATCTTAAATTCGGATTATTTTTAAATTTCAAGTGCATTTACACTTTCATACATAATCTGAAATGTACTTTCATCTAAAAGTTGAACTGCTACAGTATATTGAAACAACTGCATTTGTAGAAGTAATTCCTCCTTACATTCTAAAAGAAATTTTCATCTTTGGGTTACAAAGTTTTAATTACATACTATGATTATTTTGCTCCCAGCACAACTATCTATCTGTATGGGTACATTTAAGTTATCATTACATATTTCTAAATAATCTGAGTAGTATCTTAAATTCGGATTATTTTTAAATTTCAAGTGCATTTACACTTTCATACATAATCTGAAATGTACTTTCATCTAAAAGTTGAACTGCTACAGTATATTGAAACAACTGCATTTGTAGAAAGTCCAAATACAATTTCAAAGGACTTGTAAAAGTGCACAATGCCTTTGGGCAAATAGTTAACAAAAGTAATTGTGGGTTGTTTTTGTTCCATGTTCTATGTGCCTTCTCATTTTCTTTTCAGTCTCTGCCTTTTGTAGTTATTTCTCTACAGAAAACTCTTCTGTGGAAGTGGTTCCATGTGCAATCTCTACACTACCTATACAGTCATCTTTTGTTGGAGGAGTTCTTCTGTAATGCTAATAAATACCCATTTAAATTTTTAAGTTCTTGGGTGAGTGTGTTAAGCAAGCAGGCAATTTGCCTCTACTTTGCTTACAGAAATGGTCATATTTTACACTAATTTTCCTCTTAGTACATATAATTTTTTTTATTAATTAAAGCTGATCTATCAAAAGGGTAACAACAGTTTTTAATCTGAAACACTCCTGGGTATAGAGGTCGGTTTTCTGTAAAGCACTGCAAAATGGAAATTGAAACTGAGAATGCTTTGTTTTCCAATGTTTTATGGTGTTAATTATTTAATATGATCTCTTGTGTTTGTCCCCTGTGTTTTTACACTTCCTAAAATAGATCTCTGTACTGGTTAAATACAAACATACTAATGTATTAAAAAAAAAATCTTTTTTGAAAGACCAAAGAGATCTTAATAGCCTTTATTTTTTTTCTCTTTTGAGAAAACATAGTTGACAGCAGAGCTCATTAGGTATTTTAATGGGATAAAAAGCCTCTGATACCATTTGATAGATTTTAGGTTCTCTCCAGATGACTTGCTTTGAAAAGAATCTCTTCAAATGGCTTGCCAACATTCACAGTCCCCACACTGAAAATTACATACTATTTATATTACTTAATGTTAGAGCATGTATTTGTGGATTCTCCACCCCTGGAGGTGTTCCAGGCCAGGCTGGATGGGGCTCTGAGCAACCCAGCCTAGTGAAAGGTGTTTCTGCTCATTGAAGCGGGGTTAGAACTACATGATCTTTAAGGTCTCTTCTAACCATGCTAAGATTCTATGATTCTAAAATAATAAAAAGCTAACATTTTCATGTATGATTGGTTAATATTACTTGTACTGCTGTGGCTAAAAGTACTGCTTTTGAATGTCAGAAAATATACAGTGAATGCCTGTACATGTATACATGAATAATGGATTAAAGATTAATGAAAGCTGATTTGTTTATTTTTGTATTTCAAAATGGAGAGTAATGTAACAGCCCTTAAATATCCCCACTATTATTTACATTTAAGTCAAAAGCCTGAAAGCAATTATTTGGCATAATGCATACTAATAAGGAAATCCAACTACACAGACATTAATTATTTGGTTGTAAGTGAATAAATGACATTTCTGAGCAAGTAAACAGTAAAAACAAATCAATGAAAATATAAAATACTGGTAGCAGTACTTAAATTACAAATGCTGATAGTATCTGTCAGCACTGAGGAAATGATGAATAAGCAGCAGGAACACAGCCACTCACTACAGTGAACCCAAATGTAAAGGGCAGTAATCTAACCAGAGCTAGTACCACATCCTGCCTGATCCCCAGTGCAAATGAAAAATATTGTGCTAAAAGGACATCAACTGCACTAACAGCTCCCAAGCATATCTGTGCACAGATGTACGTATCCCTGTAGGTATACATACAATTATCTGAAAGAGCAATAAATATCCTAAAATGTCCTAATAGATGCAATGTTCCGTGTTTCGTGTTTTCCCTGGAGCTATCTGTTGAGATGGACAGTGGCACTTGTCTCCCCATCCACACAAGTTTCTTTACAGGAAACCTTTCTTTTTTCAGGTGCACTTACACAGGCCTGGCCACCGTGGCTCTCGGTAACCTGGCCTTTTGTCCCAGCAAGTGCCCTGATGGATCCTTTCATCAGTAAAAATTCATACCATAGTCATGAAATCTTTTTAATACAATTCAGTTTGCCATAGCATAGTTAATCCTGCCTTTTTGAAAGTTTATACAAAACAAAAGAGGGTCTCTCAACATAAGTAAGCAGATGAAAAAGAAGTTAATGCTTTGGATGAAGGAAAACACTGTAAGGAAAGCTGAATTTTTGTTCTGCTGTGTACTTATTAAAAGTAATTGATACTCACAGTGTCAACACGCAAATCATCAGAGTTTTAGTAAAAAAATAAAATACACATGGATAAATTTTCAGTGTGAAATTCATGAAATTAATAAGGCTGCCCCACTGAAAGCCAGGGTAAATGAGAGAGTGAGGACTACAGGGGAGACTCCTCCTCAGAGAGAAGGAGGATGTGGTAAGAGATGTTGGAACACCAGGTGATGCTTTGCCAGCCTGGAATGCTGAGTACTCATTGGGATAAAAGACTTCCTCCTTGGCTGCTATTCGAAAAACGTGATTTTATTTGACAGTGAAAAGGGTACACTTGCACTCCTCATCACAAAGCCTGAATGATCAAGGATGGACTTGTGAACCACTGTTCCTAAGAACCAGCTTCACCTAAGGAAGAGCCTGCTAGTCACATCTAGCCCAGGAAAATTGTGGATGCCTCATTCCCGGCAGTGTTCCAGCCCAGCTGGATGGGGCTCTGAGCAGCCTGGCCCAGTGGGAGGTGTCCCTGCCCATGGCAGGGCTTGGAACCAGATGATGTTTAAGCTCCCTTCCAACCCAAACCATTCTGTGATCCTCAGTTCCAGCACTCGTACTGTATTAACTGGATTAAGGTGTCATACGAGAATGCTCACCACAGGCCAAAAAGACAATCAGTGTTTATCGTTTCTCCTAAAGCAGGACAAAACAAGGTGCAAGCAGTCCAAACATTAAAACCCCAAACAACAAGTGGGTAGGAAGGCGGGAAGCACAGGGCTCAAAAAACCCTCACTAGTTCCCTGCCATTTTCCGCTGTTACAGCTCTTGTTTCTGAAGGAATCTGTTTTCCCCACGCTGGTGCGTGCCACGACAGGCTGGGACTCCCTCGGATACCCTTGAGGCTGGGTTCCCTGGCGACCCAAGGCTGTTTCGACGGGCCAGGACACCCGGGACACCCTGGACACCACCCGGGACAGCCGGGACACTCGGGATACCCGGGACAGCCTCCGCTTCCAGAGCGGGCACGCGCGCTGCGGGCGCGCCCCGGCGCATGCGCGCTGCGGGTCTCCTTGGCGCGGCGCGGCGGAGGGCGAGCCCGGGCCTCAAGGAGAGGGATCGGGACGAGGAAGAGCAGCGGGAGCGGGGATCGCCGCCATCGCCATGCTCCTGTGCGCTGCCCTGCGCGCCGCGGCCGCACGCTCGGTAAGGGCTCCGTGCCACCGCCGGCCCGGAGTCGGAGACAGCGGGACAGCGGGGAGGCCGCGGCGGGGCGGGGGAAGCGGGCCTGGGGATAGCTCCGTGCCTGGAATCCCGGTCTGTGGACCGCGGACCCGCAGTCCCGGCTCTCCTGCAAAGACGGCCGGGTCAGCTCGGTCTTTGTGTCACGCAGGTGCACCCGCAGTGTAGTGTCAAGGATGGTGGCAGCCTGTCCCTGTCATAGGACCTGTCCCATCCCTGGGAGCCTTCAGGGCCGGGTCGGATGGGACTCGGGAAGGTGTCCCCGCCCATGGCAGGGGATGGGAAGGACATGATCTTTAGGTCCCTTCCACCCTAAACCGTTCTGTGATTCTACTTTAAGAAAGCTCAGAATTGCTCAAGAGTTAAGTATAAAAATAAACGTAATTTAACATTAAAATAATTTTAATGGAATAAATACTTGGGGTAACATTATCAAATCTTACTAATACCGGCCAGAATCTAGAAATCTTGATCTGTTCTGGCGTGTCAGAGGGTACAGAGAGTAGGTGAACAGAACTTGCATATGGGTCTGTGTTCTGTTCATTCAGGTTTGTGTTTACATTTGCCCTCCTGTGCAAATGTAAACACAAAAAAGTTTTCAGCGTTTCATTTGATAAAAGCTGAAGAACCATGCAAATGCTTACTAGAGGAGAACTTCAGTAGCAGTGATGGTTTCTGCAAACTTTATATCAGATGGGATGTAAAGTCACAAATTGGGAAATTCTTCATTAAATGTTGGATGAGAATTTGTGTTCAAGGCACGTTAATTAAGCAGTAGCAGAGTTAAATCCTTTAATTTCTGCATTGTTTCAACTGGCCAAGGTGGGAGTAGAGAGATTTGCTCTCCTAATAGTACTTAATAATATCTTCTTGACTTATTTTAAATAATTAGTGATAGAAATGGAATTAATGACTTACAGTTAGAATGGAATCAGGCTGGTGCTGCAAGCAGCCACTGGCAGTGTGTGCATTGTTAACACTGTACTTTGCTTGTAGGCGAGGCAGATCCGATACTTGCACGGAACAGCAGAGCGCAATGCCACTGGAGCCTTATTTGTGGTAAATAATCTGCTTTCCTCTAAGGGGGATGGGTCAGAAGAGTTTGGCATGTGCTTTTGCAAATCTGCCTAAAAGCTTCTGATGGGCAGAACTTTGCTGTAGAAACCCACTGGCATTTACAAAGAGAGTTTTTTTTCTATAGAACCTTCTATTAGAGTTGTAATGGAGTTTTATTTTATGTTTTATATTAGTTTTTGGCTCTTGTGATTCTTGTCTTATATAGAGAAAATGCTCCGTAATTTGTATGTGATTGCAGATGAGACTTTGCTTAAACTTTATTTCATTATAAATCAGTTCTTGTTTCCTTTATTTATTTGAGTTTGTAATTGAATCTCATTAAACTTTTTGCAGGTGCAGTTTCTTGCTTTCTGAAATTTGCTGCAGAATTAGCCGTGGGCTCAGGTCCTAGCTGTGTTTACAGGAGTTGAAAAGTACAGTTCTTGTTCATGTTCTGTGTGATGCAGCAGGTTGTACAATGAGTTGTAATTGAGGCCATTAAGCACTGTCATAAAAGGCATAAACAGTAGTAGTAATTGCAAAAAGTAAAAAGCCCTTGAATTTAAGTGTGTAAAGCAGCTGTGTTGTCTGTCTACCTCTGAAGAGAACCTGAAACATCTCAACAGAGTGTGCCTTTTGTCCCATTCTGCTCCATTCAGAGCTTTAGCTGGTCTGCAGTTTCACAGCTGAATAATTTGGCATCTTCCCAACACTTCGTAAAAATCAGCCCTTTACTAGAGAGTTGACCACTGTTGAAAACAGGTGCTCAGGATTTTTGGACACGTTGTTGTTATTTCCTTTCTGCAGCTGTCTCTACAGTTTTAATCATAAAATGGAGTTAATAGGATCTCAGTATTATATGCTTTGTGTACTTTTCCAGAAATCTGAGCAGGAATTGGTGATTTACAGGGTGAGAGCTGGTGTTCAAGGAATAGAGGAAATGCTGTAATCTGGCAAGTTTAGGGAATTTCAAGGGTAGTTGGAGGTTGGTGAAGACAGGCAAAAGATGTCTTTGGCATCCTAATGGCTGCTATGTCTGACATATAAAGCTAGATGGCTTTGTAAATTCAAGATCTATTAATTGTTTAAATGATTTGCTGCAGGGAGGGGCCTGATAACAGAGAAAGGCAAGTAGAAAAGCAGAGTGCTTTGCAGATGTTTATTTTATAGGATCACTGATGACTTATTCCACAGCAGAATTTTTGCTAAAGGAGCATAAGAACTTGGTTCTGTGTGGGTTTGGTTTTTTCCTTGTTGTTTTTTTCTCAGCTGTTGTTTTTTAATAAGGTAATATTTATTCTTCTCTGAAATAAAAGGTAATGGGAAGAAGACAGTTGGATGTCACTATATGTGTGTTTAATTGTTTGCCCTAACTGAATTCCAGATGCTACTTAAAATGACAGATTTCAAGGGAAATTTGTCCTGCTGGGTTGAGACAAAGACATTATTTTCATCAACACCAGGTGTTCATATACAGTCAGAAAATTGGACTCCCCCTGGATTTCTGTAGAGGGAAAAAATTTAAAGGTTTTTTTTTTTTAATTACAAACAGAAGTGTCAAAAGTTTGTTTAAAAACTGTTTGTGCAGGACTAATGGGAGTAACTCAAACCTCTTGTGGTGGTTGTCTTAGTATGTCAGTTTACACACAAGTGTCATGGGTTTGTTTTACAAAGCTTATTGGTGCTGCTTCTTGCACCTTTCATGTATAAAATCTGTACGTGAGGAAGGTAAATGCATGGAGTGTATTTGTGTTGTAACAGCAGAGGACAGGCTAGCAAGGGACCTGGTTGTCATAAAATCTAGTATTAAAAGGCATTTCTGATTGGCACGGCTGTGCTTCCCTTTGCAAACTTGTTAGCAGAAATACACAGAAATAAGAGAACTTCTGCTGAAATACCTTTGTATTCTGAAACACCCAGAAAGAGCCTTTCTCTCAGTCATTAAATTCAACTAAGTGCCATTACAGGCAGCTACATCACACTTCCAGTGAGAGGATATCAAGTACAAAATTAGGTAGATTGTTTGCCCATAGAAATGTAAGTGATGCTCCAAATCTCTTATGTTCTGATGGCTAGGGAAGGCCTGATTCCAGAGACATTTATTATGATTACCTTTCTTCATTGAAACATGCATTCTCTATACTTGACTTTTACCTGATTTTAGCCTTCTTGTCAGCTAAAACTTAGCTCTTGTACTGTAGTGTTTTCAATACATGGACTGAGTTTCCTTAACACATCAACAGCCCTGATGTGGGCTTTGTCATAGGGCTGCACAGGGGGTTCAGCACAAAAGGTTGAAGAATTGCTGTATTCGAGTTTTAGTTACTTGTGAAGTTGGTCAGTGAGATACTTGTGTTTGAGACCACTTCTGCCATTCTTAAAGACGGGTTTATATCTTGAGTTCTGCTGGACAGAGAATGTAGGGTACTTTTCCCTTTAGAGGAGAAGTAGTACATGTTTTTTCAGTGATGATTTGATATGGATTCTGAACAGGTTGTTGCCCTAAACATCGCCCCTGCAGCCCACCCAGTTCTGTCATTTTGGTTTACAGTGTTTTGGACTGGTGTTTACCAAAGGGCATAGGTCAAGTTTCAGGCCAGTGTTTTTGCAGTATACGTGGAAATTAAATATTCTAACTATTCTGTTGTAATTCTTCAGTGCTCTTTAATGATTTTCTATGTCAAGAAAGACATATGATTGGATCACTGGGAAAAAAGAAAGCATAATTATAAAATGTCCCAGGTCAGTGTAGCAAAAGGAATATGAGGTGACCATTCAGCAGCCTTCATGGCTCCCATGGGAGTGCACTGGAATCTGTGGCTGGGTAGCCTTTGCAGTGAAGGTGTTCCTACTTAAATAGGCTCTGTTTCTGCAATAGAAATGTGATAAAATCAATGTATGGATGGAATGAAAACTTCACTTATGACTTAGAAAAAGACTTGCATGGGCGGAGGGTGCAAAGAGAACAGAGCCAGGCTCATTTCAGTGGTGCCAGGTAATAGGACCAGAGGCAATGGCCTCAGAGAATATCAGGAAACACTTTTTCACTATGAGGGTGACAGAGCATGAAACCGGGTTGCCCACGGAGGTTGTGGAGTCTCCGTTATTGGATAGATTCAGAAGAAGCCATCTGGACACAGTCCTGGGCAAGAAGCTCTGGGTGTCCCTGCTACAGCAGGGGAGTTTGACCCAGATGACTTCCAGAGGCTCCTTCCAACTTCAACCACTCTGTAATTTAAAACAGTACTCATTCCAATACTGTGTTCTTATTTCTGATCTTGCTTTCTAGAATGTGTATCCTAAAAAAACGTGGAAATGCACCCATGTCAGTGTATGCAAGTATCAGATAAATGGCACATTGTCAGACAAATATGAGACTAGAGAACATATAAATTTCTACCTGCTCAGGAGTCCTAGAACTGTGTAAGCTCTTGATGAAAACTATCAAACTTTCCATGGCCCAGAACTAGATGAAGCCCTTTCAGGAAAAGGGAAAAATATAAAAGGTGGCATGACTTATTTATTGCTCACCTCTGCAATAGCCTTTACAATGTATTGTGAAACCTTGCTACAGCTACACCTGTATTTTCCAGTATAAAGTTTATTTTTCCACATCACATGTAGGGCATTTAAGGATATCAGTTTAGAGATGATACACTGAAAAGAACAGCTGCTCCAGACAAAGAGGGAAAATTGTATAAATCAAATACATTTATTTGCAAAAACATTTGCAAAAGACGAAGTACAGTTGCGAATTATCAAATAGCTATGGAAGGCAAAATAATAGCAAAATAGGCATGCAGATTTGAGAAGGAAAAGCTAAGTTATGGAAATACCATGAATTGTGGAATTGATCTGTGTAGCTAAGACATGGAAAGGTCTGTAAGGGAAAAAATAATAAAAGTTGTACATTATTTCCAATCAGTCTTCTCTCCATCAGCCACTTTTTGAGAACTTTTTTTACTCTTTTTCTACCAATAAAATTGGTAGAAAACATTCACCAAGACTAAATATGGGCCATCAAATCCTTTATCTGGAAGTGTGAAATAAAGAGAATTGTGTTCCTAAAAGGCCTTTTATGTTGTAAACCACACAATAAGCAAGAAATTAACTCTAAATAAAATATTAGTCTGTTCAAAGGGCATAATTTATCTTTCTGTAATTCTTGTTCTTATAGGAAAGTCGTCCTTGGTGAAGTATTTATCCAGGGTAGTTTTATATTGGACTTGAAACTGTGGTGAGGGCACAGTGCTTTGAGACTGATGGTGGCAGTCATACTGTCTGCTTTGGGATATAGACAGGATAAGGAGAGGTAATCCCTGGACAGACCAACAGATGTAACTGAAGTATTTGCCCTTGCAATATTTCCATATTAATTTCTAAATCTGAGAATAGCTGTGGACCACACATGTTCTACATTTTTCACTGATGATACATACTTCACTGTGCAAGTGTCTTGGCAATGCTGTGGTTTTCATTAAATCCTTTGCTGCTTCCTGAGAAGGGTGTAGTGTGGCAACTGCAAAATCGCCCTCGGTTACTGGAGGAAATGATCCAGGTGGAAATGAGTCAAGGGGGCTTCTTTGTTCTAAATACATTTCTAAAGCTTTTATTATTGGCTAGTTGTGGATTACTTTTAACATCAAGCCTCAAGTATAGCTTGTGTTTTCTCACAAACTTTCCTTTGATTTGAAATTTTCTCAATTTGAAAACTCATTTATTTCCAAATGAAGTTTGGAAATAAACTTAGCTATAGGTATTTAAAGGAAACCCAAATGAGCTGCTTAGAGACAGCTAAAAATTCTGTGCAGGAACATTTTCTGGTGGAAAAGGATTTTAGTCAGAACGAAGATTTTACTACAGGAAAATGTTACTTTTTTTTCGAGATCTCCAAATTTGTATTTTCTGAATATAGAAGAAATAATTAGAATTGGATGTTTCCCTAGAAGACCACCTTACAAATAACTTGTTAAGAATACCTTATTTTGGAAATACTAATTCAAAATTCTGCTTCTTACATTTTGATTCAGAATTGTATATAAAATGAAAATGTTGAAATCCATTACAAATCAAAATAATATATTAAAATGGATTAATAATGTGTTTCAATGTGCAAATGTTTTAATTCTACAGCAAACTTCTTGATGAATTGTGGAGCTTTTCTAAAATTAATGTTTCATGGTAAAGGGAAAAATGAACTGTTGTTTTAATCTCTTGTTTATTAAGGTATTAACCAGAACGTTCTTACTCTTCCTATTGAAAATTTGAACATAATTATCAAACTGTATTAGTAGTGTAAAAAATACGTATTTTGATAACACCACCATACATTTTCTCAATACATAATTTCATTAATTTCTCAGTAAATCATTTATTTAATAGGAAGTAATGGGAATAGGTTATGATTTTAAGATCAATATCAGTATTTTTTATAACTTTCCCAAATATATTTTATCACTTTAGTACTGTGACATTTTTATGGGGAATATATAGTTTTTATTCAAGCAGCTCAACTGTAACTGTGTAATGAGAAGGTATTTTACAACAGTAAATATGTCCTGAATAATTTTCTAACAACCCATTTTTACACATTTTTCTTCTTTTCTTGAAGCATAGAGATAGTCCTGAAAACAATCCAGATACTCCATTTGAGTTCACACCTGAAAACCTAAAGGTATGCAGACAAAAAAAGAAGTTCAATACACAGACTTTGTCTTTAGAGCAGTACTGATTTGTTTTCCTTCTTTCCCTTTAACAAGCGAATAGAAGCCATCATAAACAACTACCCAGAGGGACACAAGTCTGCAGCTGTCATGGCAGTACTGGATTTGGCCCAAAGACAGCATGGATGGCTGCCCATATCAGCTATGAACAAGGTATTTAGTACTTGATTTTCTTTCAAGCATGATTTTATTGTTTTCTTTCAATATCTTACTAGAATATTAATTAATGAAAGCTTACTAACATGGGAATTTATATGTGGTGCAAAATTGTGAGAATTCCCTATGAGACTACATTTTTTAAAATCACAGGGGAAAACTAATGCAGAAAAACTCACCTCTGTTTATATAATATTAGCCCATTACTAGAAACTACAGGCAGAACAAATGAAAAATTAGGTAAAATCTGTTCAGATAGGCTCTTCTCCCAGGGTGATCATAGAATTAGGAACAGAGACTTGATTTTGTTCACTGCTGAATGTGGGGGAAGGAAAAAAAAGGTAATGTCAGTGGAGTTTTCTTCCTTCCAGATTAATGGCATTTCACACATTGCCTGGATTATACTTAATCTCTAGATCTGTAAGGACTCTGTAGAGCAGTGTTAGTGTAGTAGATGTTGGGAGTGTTGAGTAACACCTCACAGCAAGTGCCCGGAACACTTGTCAGGTTAATTATTAAAATTGTTTCAAAATAACCAGGCAAATAACTACACTGCTCCAAAGTGAGAGGCTGCATAACAGTAACCAAATACCAAGAAATAAAAAAATCTGGTTTATATTCATATGAATAAATCTGTTGTACTATGTGTTACCATCTGGCATACCATCAATTTTAAAGTGTAAAGTTTTAAATTCAATTTAAGGTGAGGATTGTGAGCATTAGAGGAATGACTGAAGGAGGTGAATGAGCATTTAAAGAAAGGCAATTTATGTCTGCTACAGTTTCTACAGCATAACATAAAGCCTCAAAGCTCCATTAATGCTGGCAGTGTATATTAGTTTTTTTGAGATTGATATTATGTTTAAAATGATCTTAAGGCTTTTAAGTGAACAAATATTTTCCATGATTTGTTATTTGCCTGCTAGAGAAACTGGAACGTAAAACAGTTACACTGTTGAAACCAAAGCCAGTTCTCAACTTGAGCAGTTTGCCAGGGTTCCATGTTAATGAGATCAGGGATACTTGCACTAGAACTGGCTCCATGGAGATCATGCTCCACTCCCTACTTATTAGCTGAGACAGGAATCTGCAGATGTAGCCCTGGTGTGTCACAGAACCTGAGGGAGACCTGCTCTGTGTGAATGAGATAAGCACAGTACCAGCTTACAAGTATTCCTTACCAAAAGGCTTCCATGGATTAGTGTGAGCAGGCTTGTACAGGTTGGTTCATTGACTCAGCCCAAGTGCAGTGTGAGCTGGAGCTGACTCCTCCCTCCCCTTGTGTCTGACAAGAGATGCTGGAGGGGAGCTGACTTGAGCTCCTCACTGTGCTGATCCACAGCTTAGTGGAGTTTGTGCTCAAGCAGGGTGATGCCAGTCAGAGAACTCAGGTCTTGGCACTTGGAATACATTTGTGCTTTGATACTCACCCCCACCCTCCTACTTACCTGTTACTGCAGACAGGACACGTGCCTTCACTGAAATGGTTTGCTAAATGCCTTTACTGCTGCCCTGTGAGAATTCAATATAGCATGTTTTTGCCTGTCACAGGTTGCTGAAGTTTTAGACATGCCTCCCATGAGAGTCTATGAAGTAGCAACCTTCTACACCATGTACAATCGCAAACCTGTGGGGAAATACCACATCCAGGTGTGCACCACCACACCGTGCATGCTGCGAGACTCTGACAGCATTTTGGAAGCCATTAAGAAGAAACTTGGTATGACACAAATTTCTAATTTACTTCTTATATTTTTTTTACCTTTGCTTAATGATACTGAAGTAAAATTCTTCATATAGTGGAAAATTTGCTTTGTTCAGCTTCATAAGGTTCACACGGGCCCACATCTTTATCCTGTCAAGGTCCCTCTGGATGGTAACATAATGTTAACATAATTTATGAATTTTCCATGGAAAAAGTCAATTGAGAATGGTGCATCATGGGATATAAGGAGTTTTCTCAGGGGTTTTCTTTGTAGGTTGGGTTTTTTTCCTCCTTTTTGGGTGGTTATGGGAAGAAGAGAGGGTAAGATCAGCAACTGACAACTCTTCCCCTTCTACGAAAAGCTGTGTTAACTTTTTCTAAGAACGGGTGATAAGAGCTGCAGAACAGCTGCCAATTATCTGTTATTTCATATACTCTGTTGTCTGAAAAAAGCATATTTAGATGAAATATCTTGTTACTGCATAGATAGCTTAATTTCTACTGAAACTCTTAGCTTGAGAAATCAAAGCAGAATGATTCTGTGATTTCTACTGAGACAGGCCTTACAACTTCCATTATTTCCAACTCCTTCCTACTAGTAAATGGAGGAAAACAGCTTTTCAGTATTCTTCCTTCCATGGAGTATTTTGTAGAAATTAGACTCTTAAGATGTTATTTGGACTAACTTGCCTCTGGGGAAGGTCTGTATCTCTAGCAGCAGAACAGTAACATGACATGGATTTTAAGTATGTGTACAGTTCAGTAAATAATCTTTTGTGTAAAAACTTGCAAGTTGTTTATCAATTTGTAGCTAACAATGTTTGGATGTTGGTCAATTTGGGAATATTCAACACTGTATATTACTGAATTTCCTATCAGCACATAAAAGATATGTGTCCCTATTTTTCCATTTTATTGTATTGATTACTAAAAATGTTCTTGAGTAGATCTGTTGTGTTTCTTAGAATTGTCATTTCATGGTTATTTTTCCATGATTCATACCTGTAAACAAGGTCTCAAAAATGTAACTGAAGAAAATGGACTTAATGGTTTATTAGAAACTTCTGTTTTAATGGAATCATTTTGGTCTCATTTAAGGGGGTTTAACTTTGCAAATGCTTTTAAGGTCAAACTACAAGTAATGCAATGTCCATGATTCATGCTTTATTACTCTTGTTCACAACCATTGCTGAGCCTAATTAATTTATTGGTTTAGGTATTAAAGTTGGGGAAACAACACCTGATAAACTCTTCACGCTGATAGAAGTGGAATGTTTAGGTGCTTGTGTAAATGCACCAATGGTACAAATAAATGACAATTACTATGTAAGTACTGCATTCCCTTTTAAAAGATTAAACTTCTTTGCTGGCTTACCTGTATTTTCCAGTTGTTCCAGATTGTGAAGTTGTGGTCAGTTGTCCAATTCCTATTGACAGGAAGAACTCATTTCCTACAGCATCTTTTAGTTTCTTGGCCTCTTGCTAGAACACTTAATTTCTATCAGGTGTATCAGTGTATTTTTCCTTTCAGTCACTGTCTTGATTATACAAGAGGAGCGATGCATTTTTCTGATTGTGGTCTGCCTGTAAATCTGGAATTTTTAAATAGGTATTTGATAAGCTTTTGAAAGCATTTTAAACCAGTCTGTTAGAAAGTATGGACTAATTCAGTAAGTGTTGTCTTGAACTGTACCCATTTTTTTTTTTGTTGCAGCCAACACCATTCTGCATGACACATTTTGTGTCATGGCATACGTGTAGTGGGTAGGCAGAGATCAGCTCCCTAATATCAGGAAGTTGAAAACACAAACCCTTGGCCTGCATCAGCGTTGTTTGTTTTAATAAATTTCTGCAACTACACATGAAATAAAGTATCAATATTAAAATGACAGTAAACTTTTACGTTTTCCTAATTCTTTAATCCACTATGTGTGTTAATGGATAGGGTCCAAATTACCTGTGCTAGGGTCACACTGATCTGGTAAATTTGAAGTGCTGGATTTTGAGTAACTGATGACTCAGTTTTGTCAATGATTTAATTTTTTGTTTTACAGGAAGATTTGACACCCAAAGATATTGAAAACATAATTGATGAGCTGAAGGCTGGCAAAGTTCCCAAACCAGGCCCAAGGTATTCTATCTTTATAATAAGCTATAATATATAATTGCCTGTATTTATAAATTATATATATTATATTGGTAACCTACACGAAGGGTGATTCTTCTGAGAATTACTTTTGCAGCGATTTGAGTTCACAGCCTACAGCTAAAAAGCATTCATTAATTTGCCTACACGAAGGGTGATTCTTCTGAGAAACTAAATTACTTTTCCAGCGATTTGAGTTCACAGCCTACAGCTAAAAAGCATTCATTAATTTACTGAACAGAAGTGCATGCATTCAAAGCCAAAACAAACTGGAAAGAACTGAGAATTTGCATGTTCTTGATGACTGACCAGAGGAGCATGGAATGTGAAAACATGAATTCTGATTTGTCTTAGTACTTAATACGTGAATGATGTCACCTGTTGGAATTTTTGTCTAGATCATTTAAACCAACAAACTCCTGTTGGTTGGCTGGTTTGTTGTTTTTTTCTGATTTCTGATAAAACCCAAAGATTCTAAATTGGTGAGAGGGGTGTTACTGCTGAACTTGTCTAATCTGTTATTTCCCACTGTTCTTTGTTAGCCCACCAAGTTTGTGTCAGTGGGGAAATTAATTTGACATGGGTGTTACCTATTCCTATTGTTTCTATAAAGATGTTTTGAATACAAGAACAATAATCTTAGTGACAGTTACACAGGGAAGCACCTATTAAAAAACTGTGATTGATAAAATTTGATGCTGCCTGTCAAACCTGTACATGAATATAAAAGAAAACAAGTGGCCCTAGCTTGCATTTCAGTTACGAATTTTTTTTTTTTGTCACTACTTGGATTTGGAATCCTTTCACTTTAACAGCTACATCACACTGTTTCTGAACGTTGAATGGGAAGAACAAAACAAAAAATAGTGGCTTCAGCCTTAAGTCAGATTTGTGACTGTCTTCTATCCAATGATTAAACAGAATCTGAGTTGTTATCAATACTAGCAGTGAACAAACTGCTTTCATTTTTCAGGAGTGGACGTTTTTCTTGTGAGCCAGCTGGTGGCCTTACTTCCCTGACTGAACCACCCAAAGGACCAGGTTTTGGAGTTCGAGATGACCTCTAAGGATTTTTGTAATATAAGATGAACTGTCTGAAAATAATAAAGTATCTTCAATCTCATAAAATTATGTACATTCTAATGTTTTGGTTTTTAAAAAAAACCCCAGCAATTAGACTAACTTACTGTGTTTTTATCTACACTGCAGTCTAATAATTCCAGATTGTAAGAAAATTGATTCTATAGACTGTGTAAAGTGACTCCCTGAAAGTGTCCACTTACAGTCAGCGAGAGATGAAAAGTTGCATCTTTTGATCTGTCATTGAACATTCTTTCAATGCTTATTGCAGAAACAACAAACCTAAATTACAAATCTGGCAAATAGACAAGGAACCAAACTGAAAGGAGATTATCTGACAAATTTCATCATGTTACTTTTATTGGCAATTTATAATCAAACAAACACACACAAACAAGAAAGGTTATCTGAGCCGTGTTGTATACAAAATCGCGTAGGTTCAGTTAGAAGTGGTTCTTCTTAAAAGCTTAATTCTTCTTAGTATCATTCTGTAACCAGGAAAAATGTAAAGTCCCAAAGAGCAGTAGTATTCTACTAAAAGAATTAATAGCAACAAAAACCAACTAACTTCCTTTGCGAGTTTATTTAGTACAGACAAGGCATGGAGTTGGGGGAAGACAGAACAGTTCAACATGCGCTTACGGGTAATAATATCTGACACTGGATCTTTGCTTCACAGATTCTTCTTTGACCTTATTACTGTGCACCAGCTACTTTCAAGAACTAATCTGTGTGAAATTGAGGAATTTCTTTCAATATAAAAAAGATGAACATAATTTTTTTAAAACTTGACTGCATACCTATGCTTGTAAAACTGGGCAAATACTTTAGCTATACCAACATACATTTCCATGTAAATTAGGAAATGTGGACATAGCAGTCACCTGGGACCATATTGTGTCTGTCTCTTCTCAAATCTGCCATGGAACTTACATTTGTATTACAATTGACAAGATACATGAAGCTTAACTGTATCATTTATAATTTTATTCCGTATTATGTTTACTTTGTTTTGATTATCTGATTAATAGTACTTCACCAAACTATTCAGAGTTAAATTGTGTTTTTACAGATTATCTGCAAAATGGCTATCTCATGAAGTCTATTCATGCACCACCTTTATTTCAACATGTTCTGTGAAGTTCCTTCACACGCCATTAAAAAAGCAGTATTACTGTTGGTATTTCTGGGAACGTAATATATCTGTAAATCATTTGTAGGAGAAACTTGCTATCTCTTCCATATTAATATATTTATAAAATGAAATAATTTAATTGCATACAAATGGAAAACAAAATTCAATAAATACATACAACTCATGAGTGAAGCAGTTTCCAAACAAGCATGAAAAAAAATCCTGTGTAGAAGTAGTACAGAACATAGTGCACAGGAGAAAATAGTACATGGATTGAAATCTTATCTGTCATTTCAAGTCTCTGACTGCTCTTCTGAAAGGTCACTCCATGTTTGTAATAGCCTCAGGCCTTGTAGCAGGCCAGGCATCTGGCACTTCTCTAGAGACATGAGATGAGGCAGACAGCATCTCACATCTTGATGCAAAGACAGACTCATTTTAGCATCCCAGTCTGACTACGCTGTTTGTTCCATTTTAACAGCAAAGCTGTATTCTAGTTCATACCACCTCACCTTGTTCTAACCTTTGAAGTGTAAGTAGAATACAAGTGAGGATGTTGCCTGCATTGTGGAACTATACTGTGCTACAGTTATTCATGGTTTTGTATTTAACAGTGAAATCCCATGGGATTGCGTAATTGTGTTGAAGGGAAACATAGTTTTGGACCTGCCAAGGTTGAAACATCCAACTATACAAAAACAAAGCTCTAGAATGTCAGACTCCACCCATTTTTAAAGCCACACAGAATTTGTAGCCTTATCCCACTTTCTCCCCAGTTTATTCCATCTGCACGTGACAATTTTGATGTCTGTCTCAAGAGCAGACCATGGAGCTCCACAGTTCCCATATTTTGGAGATTGTTAGTGATGTTCCACAAGCAAGCTGTCAGTCATTTTGATGCAACATGTGAGAATCTGCCAATCACTTGACTAGAATAGGATAATTTATCCCTACTGCACGGCACAAATCTGATACATCACTCTTTAAATTGAGCACTGGAGGGCAGCTACAGGACTGTCAAATGATTGTAGAGAAATAAGAAAATAACTATTACTTTTCTCTCTCATCTTACCCTCTTCATTCATTAATCAATTATATGAGGCTTTATAGTCCTGGTTTCTCCTCAAAAAAGTTTGGGCAATCATTGTATTAAATGGTTAAAAAAAATAAATTGCATCTTGTGTTATTTCAGGTTTTGTTGAAATTTGAACATTTCAAACATCTCAAGTAGAAATACATATTCTGCATTATTTGTTACACGTAGCTTTTACTATATACAATAAATTATTTTCACAATGGTAACTTATGCAGGATTGTGATGAGAATTAGCAAGGTGATCATTATGAAAGAGTTTCAGAATAGTACAAGAATTGATGCATCCCAGTTCTCGGTTCTGTTTTTCAATAGCTGTAGCTTGTGCTTGCTTTTACTAGTATTAAAAATGTATATTTTACCATATACATTTGCAGTCAGGCATTTTTGGTAAGAAATATTAACAGGACAGAATTGTCATTATCCTCAATAGCAGAGGGTCACTAATATTAATTCTAGGCAGTAGCACTAAGCTGTCAAATAAAGACAATTGCAATTCTGCAGTTTCAATCAAGCAGTTAATATCCTGGATTATAAGAGTACTGGGTGGTGAGTTAAGCAAAAAATGAGTCAACTACTTCATCAGTCCACACATTACTGAAAACACAGAATCAGTTCTTTTGGTGCTGCAGTAACAGTTTCAGGAGTCTTGTTTGCCTCTCCTGAATGAGGCAAACAGAAAAGAAGTCACATACTATATTAAATCTCTAAAAGTGGAAGATAAAGAAGCAATAGAAACTGGGGAAGGGAAAAAAAAGACTGCCTTGAGAAGATTTTAAAATAGGTAGTCTTGAGAAAGGAAATGTGATTTAAGACACAGAAGCACAAGACACCAAAAGAATCCACTGCACTGCAAGAGTGGGAGATGACAATTCTTTCCTTTGACGAAGACGAAAGTGTGGAGTAATGGGAAATTCAACATACCCAATGAAGTGTGTGATGCTGGATAACAGAAAGGACTTCCATGAGCACCACACACTGCTAGAAAAATGTTATCTGGAACAGTGTTCTGTCATTAAATAGGGAGAAGCAGTGAAATCCCACTCCTCCTGTGCAGGAGGTTTGCTGGCCCCACGGGCTGACCTGCCAGTTACCTCCTAGAGGCTGGTGCACATGCTCTCACCTGTGTGGCATCCTGTGAGTTCTTATGGCACATTTTGGTACTGCAGTCTGAAATTTTCAGTCCTTCAGTTACTAGACTGAATTCAGCAATGACACAGTTCAACCAGATGCTGGACCTGTTTGTCCTAAGACCAGCGGTTCACAGGGCTGGTGACACAGGATGGGAAGGTAGATCCAGGGAAGTCCTACACGCACCAACACCATGCAGCTACAAAAGCATCTTGCAGCTGTGCTAGATGTAACAGGGAGGGGCTGCTGGAAACAAGGGCAAAAAACAAATGTAGGGATAGCAACTAGTGGTCAACTGATGCTTTACATTAGTCCAAACAGTAGTTTTAGAAATAGCTTAAGGAACAGTATTTTTTCCACTTACTGACAGATATTATTATCAGATCTTAACATCTGCTGCTGCAGATATTGCTCATGAGACTCTTTTTCCCATTACCTCAGCTGCTGGTTATGAACACCTAACACACACCAGACTGGAACTCCACACTACTCAAGCACAAAGACCAAAATGCAGTAGCACAATGCAGGCCACACCTGTAGCCTGTCATGTTTTACAGAGTGGATCCATATATAATACTATGAAAACAAAAATTATTCTGCCTGTTTAAACTGCTCTTACTCCATTTATACTGACATTCCATAGGCTGTCTGCTACTCAATGAGTTTTCCACTTCTAGAGACAGCCTCTGCCATCAACTGAACACAAAAGAATATGAAGGCAACTTGTGACACGGTCACTCAGCTGACAGCTGTTCCTGGCCACCAGACAGTACCCACTGTACACTAACCAACTAATCAAATTAAAGTGAAGGCAGTTGCTTTACAACACAAATTATCTGTAGCAGCATTCGTACAGGAAGATTGTGAAAGCAAATGAGAGAAGTTTGTCTGAACAGTAAAATGTGGAGCATGGGAATATGAGAGATTTTTGATGCTATCCTCTATGGCAAGTCCACACAATAGGCGTCCTCAATCAAAGTTATCATTTGATACTGAAAAAAAAAAACCCTCTTTTCAGATGAGTAAGAAATACTAAAGAATTTCTACCCAGTAACAGATTAAAGCAATCCAGTAGCAGAGTGACCACAGCAATTAAAACTATGCTAAAGGTCTTTGTTTAGCTGCGGTGCCAAAATACACCTGGCATCTCCCAGAAGCGATCTGGAGAGCATTCCTCGAGAACCCACGAGCACAGCACCAGACGCGCTCCCTAAATCCTGCCACACACTGCTACTGTCACAAGCAGATGCAAAACCTTTCACGAGTGCAGATGAATGACTCCCTTCCAAGGCTGCAACTAGGGCTACATCGTCAGTCAACTCCGGAGCCCCTTATATGTCGAGACGTCTTTATATGACGTCTGGATCATTCGTACAAGCCGAACACCCCCAAAAAACCAGTTTGGAAACCTAGAAGTTGTCTTGCCCTGCAGCGGCGGGAGGATGGGAATTGTGCCTGAGTGGGGGGTGGGGGACGCACTGATCCCCAGGCACAGCGGGATCAGCATCCCACAGCCTTTGGCCACCCCGGGCTTTCCGGCACCGCGCCACACGCACCTGCGTCCGGGGGCTTCTCCCAAAACTGCGGGGCCTTTAGCCGCAGCCCCTCCGTACCCGCTAGCGCCCGGTGACGGGATGAACACAGGACGGACCGGGATGGGCAGCGCCCGCCGCGCACGCGCACAGCGCCGGATAGTCAAAACTCACTGCGCCATCACCGCCGGAAAAACCCCTCCCCGGGGAAGGGGCGGCAGCGGCGGGACAGGGCGAGGCGAAGCGGGGCGCGCTGCTGGCTGTAGGTCGGCTCCCGTCCCGCGGCACGGACCGGAAAAGCTCTCGTCCGCCACCTCGCCCCGTGACCAGCCGGAGCCGCCGCCGCCGCCATTTCCAGAAGGTTCCAGCGGCCGCAGCCCAAGAGGATGCGCGGCTGCCCCCCCCGCCGCGCATGCGCAATGCTCGCGCCCTAGTCCCTGTCCCAGCCCCGTCCGTGTGTGGCATCCCGCGAGCCCGTTATTTCCCGTCGCCCTGCGGGCGTCCGCGCCCGTCTCCTTCGGGATGGGGACGGCACTGGGAATGGCGAGAAGCGGCGCGCTGCCCACCCCGCCCCGAGCGCTCTGTCGTTGGCAGCGGCACCGCTCGCCCGCGTCCCGTGCCCTGCGCGAGGCCCACGTGGGCGGCGCGTGGCCAATGGGAGCGCCGCTAGGAGGGGGGCGGGGGGAGCCGAGCGGCGGCGCGGGGTGTGAGGAAAGGAGGGAGGGAGAGAGGGAAGGAGGGAGAGACGGGGAGAGAAGGAAGGAAGGGAGGAAGGTGAAGGAAAGAAAGGAAGGAAGAAAGAAGGAAGGAAAGAAAGAAAGGAAAAAGGGCGGGCGGGCTGTTTGCAGTCCCCGGAGCCGCGGCTGAGCCTCAGCCCCTGAGCGCTGCGGGCGGCACTCGCTGCCCTGCCCGATTCCCCGCGGCCGCGCCGTCCACAGACAGCAGCAGGAGGAGGAGGACGCGTCCCGCTGCCGTGCTCCCGGGATAAGGTAAGGACTGGAGCGCACCTTCCCGGCGCGCGGCGGGGACCCCCGGCCCCACCCGGTGCCCGCGGGGTGCCGCCCCCTTGTCCCTGAGCCCGGGGAGCGCCCGCCCGGTGCCCGCCTCGGCGCTGTCAGCGCTGCCGCCGCGTCCCCCCGGGCAGCGGGCACCGCGCCTCCCGCCCTGCTCCGTCCGGCCGCGCTGTCAGCCCGTCAGCGCCGCGGCGGGGGCCATGGCCGCCGCTGTCACCGCCTGGCCCCTGCCCCGCCGCCCGGCGTGAGGGGCCCGCCGCCCGCGGGAGGTTGCCGCGGGAGGCAGGGCCGGGAACGTGAGGGGAAGGGAGGGAGTGAGGCGGCACGGGCGAGCGGGGCGCGGGTGCCGAGCGCGGCATGGCAGTGTACACACACACACAGCACACAGACACACACGCACATAGCACACACGCCCCGCCTCCGTGTCGGGAATTTCGGCTGCTCCCTGCGGCCTCGGGAGTTGCTCCGTCGGTGCCGGCCCCGCCGGGGCTGCCTGGCAGCTCGGCAGGATAACGCGCTCCCTGCCTTCCCTGGCAGCGCCAGGCAGCCGCCGCTGTGGATGAAGCGCGGCAACTCGCGCTGCACAGGTGACAGCAGGCAACAAAGGAAGGGCAAGGAATGAGAGAATGCCAGGCTCAGTTCTTCATTCTAGCTCCTGTCAGACTCTCGAGGTACCATTGATAATATTCAGTCCTGTTTGGTTGGGTTTTTTGTTTTGGTGGAGGGTCTTTGTTTTTTGGGGGTTTTTTTGCCTTTTTTTTTTTCCCTAAAGGCTGTGTATGCAATAAGAAATTAACGGATTCTTTTTTTTTTTTTTTACTTTAAACTCCCAAATAAAATAAATATTTTGAAGACTCATAGAATTGATTAGATTGTAAAAGATCTCTGAGATCGTTGAGTCCAACCTGTGACCAAACACTATCATGTCAAGTAGACCGTGGCGCTCAGTGCTGTGTCCTGTCTTTCTTTAAACCCTTAAACATGTCCAGAGGTGTTGATTTCACCACCTCCCTGAACAGCACATTCCAATATCAATATTATTATTTAATATTGGTATTATCAGGTAGAGCTCCTGTGGATATCTGGCCTGGACACTGTCACTGTGTTCCACACCTTTCTTCTGCAGCCCATGTGATATGGAAGAAAGGGAATATTATGCCCCTGAATTACAAGGTAACTGATGGGATAGAACAAATCTTTAATGGAGAAAAGTGAGTGAGTGGTGATGCTTACAAGAACAAAAAGCTATTGGACAGATGTGGAGCAGTCCAAATGTACTTATGTTCCAGGAAAAAAATTGTCTAATTTTGGAATGCTAGGTAAGGGTGAGATCATCAGGTCTATAAGAAATGATTAACTATTATTAAAATAATTCATTTTGACAAATTATTGACAAGCCATGATTTGGAGGTTGGGGGCACTTCCTTCTCTCTTAATTTTGAAACAGCAAGGGTGTGGGTGCTTTCAGTTTGCAAGTTGATGGTAGCTTGGTTGTCCTCTAGTCTTGGTTACTGTAGGTAGGGACATGGTCAGGTGCTGTGTAGCTGCAAGGAGCCTGTGCTTTTTTTTCCTTCTTCTGCAGTAATCCTTTGCTGTAGTTCGCTGGGTAAAGTCCCCAGAGCAACAGATCTTCAGCATTATCTGAGGTGTCAGGATATTTCAGCTGTTCTTTTTATGTGAGGTTTGTGCAGGTGTTGGGTATCTATTGCTTTTTTTCATTCTTTGAGGTGGAAATTCAGACTCCCTGCTGACCTGGTGACTTGGATCAGCTGGGAGCTTAATCTCACCCTCTGTGGATTTAGTAGGTTTCTCTGCAAGCTTGAGAAATGCTCTGTTCAAATAAAATTGTAGAGTTTGAAGTACAGCAGAATATTTCTCTGGGAAGGTAATGGTGAACCCATTGACTGACTGTGTCTTTTTACACTCCATCTTCCCTTTAATTGTTCTGCTTTTCTGTATGTGTTTTGCAAGCTAAAATGTCAAGGAGTACCAATATTTTTCTTGGCACCCAGAGGACCATGATGGCTTTCTTGTGGCAAAGTCAGTGTGTGGTGTGTGAGTCCCTTTTCCTATTTCCTGGTTTTTCTGTAGTAATCACTGAGTGTGGGCAGTTGATCAGAGAGCCTTTGGTTCTTTCACAAATATGACAGCTCAGTCTTTCAAATATAAATATTTCTGCCTTTCTATTGCCATCTCTTTGTGTGTTCTTCTCCCACCCAGAGGATTATTCAAAATTGTTTGTGAACTCAGAATACTACAGACATTAAAGCTTAGGACAGATGTTGTGTAAGAAAGCAAGCCCCATGCCACAAACTGAAGTCTGTGTGCAGTTTCTTCCAACAGACTTGCACAATTGGTGACTTCTTAGAGGAAAGGGTCTTTTAATAAGCAGGATAAATGAGTGCTTGTGTGAAGGTTCTGTGTTTGCTTGGCATTAGTTGCAGGAGGTATTGCTATGATACCATTTAACCATAGGAATAAAAGCATACACTGAAAATTGAGTATCTGTGTTTACAAATCAGTGGTCACCAGTCATTCTCAGAAAATAGTTTCTTTGCACCCTTAGATGTCTGTTTAAATTGCTAGAAACTCCATAAGCTGTTGCAGCTTTAACTTAACTAGGTGCAAGGTCCTAGATATCCTTTTATTGGAAATATGGGCACCTAGAAATGACTGAGCTAGAACTTCTTCCTCAGTATTAGGCACACAGACAGGAAAACAAATTGTATTTGTTGAACTGATTTACCATGTTTAGACCATCTTAGGCTGATGAAATTGCCTGAAAGACTAGTGCAGTTGGTCCTGTTTAAAACTGGAAAAAACTATTGATCACGAAATACGTAATGATTAACCTGCTACCACACTGTTAATATACACACTCAGAACACCCTACTTTTGACATTTTTTGGATCTTACCTTACAGAGTGGTAGGGTGATGGGCTGGGCATGACTGTTTGGTGTTTCTTCTTTTCTGTGTTCTCTTGCAGATGGATTATTATAAATGTTGATTGGTCATTTAGTCTCCAAATCAAACTATTTTTTAACTACATCATTAGACTCTGCTTAGACTCTAGTGACAGATGGTATGAAATAAATATTAGCACAAACTCAGTCTTGCATTTTGTGTTATTACACTGAATGATTTTATTAACAGAATAACAGAAGTCAGAGCTCTGCTAACATCTTTAGGGTTTGGGGCTTTTTTTTTGTCAGTTCATTATTATTCCAGAACATAGAAAAGTCTTAAAAGTTCTTCTGTAAGCTTACAGAGGCAGTTGAGGACCTTTATTGCCACCTTGCTTAAAGACTAAATATTCATGTAGAGACATGAAGCCTTTGAGAGTATGACTTTGCCTTAGTTTATTTTAGATTATTTCCATGGATCTGATGGAGGATCCTTATGTCTGCTGCAACTGCTTTTGTCTTTCGCAGGCAACATATGAATAAATGCTCCTCAGTTCCATGGCTTCTACACAGAGTGCTCTAGGTAGTGATAATGTCACAAGTGGGTTGGTTTCACACTGGTTCATGTTAAGAAAAGCCATTAGCAACATTAGAGACAGAATTAGGGGCTATATTAGAGACAAAAACTAAAAATACACTCTGAGGAGGAAAACTATATCTTCTCTGGTCATCTGCTTTCTACCCTTGAGTAGCTTGCTGGAGACAGAGAGTATTGGAACAACTCTTTCCTTGCCTTATATCTTACATTCATGAGGCTGGAAAGCATCAGAGGTAGAAAGCACTTTTCCCCCTCCTCTCTGGGCTTCAGAATGTATTTAGTGCAACAAACCCCAAATAACCCTTCCACGTTTCCAAGTGTTCTGTGGTAGATCTTCAAAAGTTCCATTGTTTGATGACAGCAGAAATGAGCTTGTGTGTAATGACATTTCCTATGGTTTCCCTTCTCTTTCCAAGCCTTTTGTATTACTTCTACTTAAGAGATATCTGGCTATCAAACCTTTCAAGCTCTGTTGGCTAGATAACTTTCTTAGCTGGTTCATGGAAATGTCTTCCTCTTGGTAGTTTCCTTCAATATTGTGTGCAACAAACAATTAACCCAGAGAAACCCAACTTTCTGTGGTGCTCTGTACTCTTCAGCAATCTACTAATCTGGGTTTTTACTACTAGTTTAATAATGAAGGGAAAATGGGCCTTTCATTAGTGTTATTCTCTTTCATGTGTGGGTAATGCTAATCTATTTATCTTTTGACTTCAAGAAGAAACAGGTGTCTTGACACCCATTTTACCTTTTTTAAGCAAATAAAACAAAATCCTGGTTTTTGTCTTGAAAGTAACTGGTACTTTGCTTTTCAGTCCCTTTGATTCTCCAGATGACACAGTAAAACTTCAATGAAAGTCAACTGCAGTTCTCACTGTAGTTTTACAGCCCTAAGTAGTTATACTTGTCTGCAAACAGTATTCTGCTTGTTCTGTTTCCACTCCATCTGTTCCCTTGCTAACTCTTTTCCCCTGAAGAAAGATTATTTCTGTAAGGGAGCTGACAGATGATTTTGTTGTTATTTTTGCGAGATTTGGTGATGGCCAAGAGGTGGCAATAAAGCCTGTTGAATATGTTGCATGTCTTCACAATTTAGCCAGGACAAAAACCTCTGTTATCCATTTGGGAACCCATGAGTAAGCCAAGATTGCTTTCTGTCCTGCATCTACTGCTTTAGATTCTTCTTATGAATGGTGGCACTCCAGCTACCTGCTGTACCTGTCCTGAACCCTGCTGTAACTGAAGGGCTGTGAGTAGGTGTTGGCAGCTCATCTGTTCTTAGCCTGGGAAGGGCCTGTGTGTGTAAGTCATGTCCTTTCTGGCAGTGCTGCAGATAAGTTGTGGTCTTTCTTGGTTTTAGATTGACAAATTATCATTAGTTTATGAAGATTTAAATAGAAATTACTGAGTTTCTAGTAATAACGTATGGCATAGTTATGAAATCTCTTGTCCTGGAGATCTGTAGGTTTCCAGAGGGAAAGTAGATTCCTGTGGAAGGAGTTGAAAATTGTTTGGCAGTAGGTTTGCTTATCTTATGTTTGTCAAAGCACTGATAAAGAGGCTTTTAAGTTTTATTCTGGTAGGTTCTGCATATGCAATAATCTTTCTTAATTGAAAAATATTTATTTAGCTACAGCTTTAAGTAATAACCTGTAGATCAAACCTGACGTTTACAACTCCACTTCTCCATGAGTTTAAAGAGTGTATCATATTAAGCTAAACTGTGCAGGTGTTTCCTTTGAACCCATAGCTCATCCTAAAAAAGACGCAAGAGGAAGCACCTGTGAACATTCAAGTTTATAGACTTGTAGATTAAAAGGGAGGACTAATGGATTTTGCAATAAGTATCTTTGGCTCCGAAGAGCCAGAGTTCTTGGGCCAGTGTATTCTTTTATTTCCCTGGAATAGAATTCCTCTGTGTAGAATCAAGGGTCTCCTTTATTTTGAGACGCTATTGAGAATAAAGGGCAATCCCTTCAGGCACTCTGCAAATTTATCTGTGTCTTAATTCTAAGAGATGAGGTTGTTTTTCCATGTAAATGTTTATTTTGACACCTAGGTCTTTCCCACAGTAGGAATAGGATATTTCATTCTGCATGGCTAGAGTATAACACCCATACTCACAAGATGCACAGGTTCTTCTGGCCAGCTAGGCGAGGAGTTGTTGGATTAAGTGTTGTCCTAACTAGGAAGCATAACTTTCTGGAGAATGTAGAAGACACAAACCTTGTCCTATGCTGAACATGTCAGCAGGAGGATAGAACAGCCTGTAGCCATCCTGCTGCTGAGGTAAAGAACATCTGCATTTCTGATTCCTGGGACAGAATTGTGGACTAGTTGAGGTCAGAAGCTGAGGTCAGAAGGTTGCTCTGACCCCTCCATCATCTAGTCCCCCCCAGGCTCCCTGTAGGCTCAGCTGGAGCAGTGTGCTTATGGTCATGACCAGCTGAACCTGGAATTTGGCCCAATAGTACAGGGAACATGTTATGTTCTAATTTTAGTTAGTCTGTTGAGATTCCTTGTTTAACTCATTGTTGAAGGCTTGATAAATTTTCAGCTGTTGTAGTTAATGTGTTTTTCCTGACTAATTTAATTTTTAATAGTCAGAGGATGCATTCTTCTTGTACTGCCTGTGTGTGGTAGTCTTGTAAAGCTGTGGTACGTTCTACCAAGTTCTGCTATCCAGATTCTTAATGAAGTCATTAAAAAAATAGTTAAATTACTGATTAGCTGGTTGCATAAGTAAGACTTCTTTGGACTTCATTTCGCCTGTTAAAAATTCAGTTTCTGATTTTTTTTTAAAGAAAAACAAATCCATCTATGTCTTCTGTACATTACTTGTGCTATAACTTAACGGAAAAAGTCTCTTCCAGTCCCTGATTCTGAGTAAGCTTGTGACTGAGAAACTGAAAGTGAAACAATCTTATTTTCTGTTGCTGAAGGAGAAGTACGAAAAGTAGCTGAAGTATAATTAGCAATAAGACAATTTATTCAGAGATTATTTGAATATTGAGAACATCTGCAAAGGAACTTAGTCCTTTTTTGATCCTTTGGGATTCTTTAAAGAAGAAAAACAATTCTTTATTCAAGCTCTTTTATTTGTTTTTTTCTAATGATTCCTTGCAGAGCAACCAGCCTGTGTAAGAACAATAATGCTAGTATCCTCCATGAAAAGACAAAGGGTTAATTTGAGAATAGAGAAATGCACTTGAGAATAATACAATACTGACAAGTGTCCTTCAGATTCATCTTGAATTCTGGCAGCAGTTCAATTCCTTACTGGCCCACATGAAGGAATGCTGTAGAAATAGTGTAAGTGGTTCAGAAGGAATGACGCCCCTTGTCACTATGTGGGAGCCACTCCTGCCACACTGAAATGAGGGTTGATGTCTGACTTCTGAAAGGAAGATTTGTCACCATTCTGGGAGAGGTACGTTTGTTGATAATGCCAGGAGATAACCAGAGATAACCCTATTCCTAAATGTTAATTTCTTTTTTACATCTTATCCTTCCTATTTTGTGGTAGGGAATGTGTGTCTATATGCATAAACAGAAGCTTCAACCCAGGTCTCTCAGAATCGGGGGAGTTTCTGCCTTTAAATAATTCCTAACCATTCTTTAATGAAAATCTCATCAGGTGTGTGTTACGCAAGTTCTACAAACTTCCAGCTTTTGTACTTTAAGCTGTTCAATTTAAAATCAGGTTTTTTCATAAAATGTAAATGCTTTCCATGCAGCACTTTCCTTGGTTACAGAGAGGAAATGATATGATTGAATGGATAATGGTAATAGAATGGTCTGCCTTTTTGTGCAAGCTAATACTGGCTTATTGATAAAGATTCTGCCATTCCTCTGCAGTCTGGGATGCCATTGTGATATCAAACGTCCTGCTGTTTTATTCTTTTCTGGAAAAAGTCACCTTTTTCCAAGCCTGTTGTGAAAGTTACTAATTACTTAAGACTAGGGTTTTGCAAGTTCATTTGTAATATATGTATGCAGTCTACCATGCTTCAGCATTAAGCAAGCCCACAGTCCTTCAAAAGCTTCTATGAAATAATGGAGAATTCCATAATCTCAAACTGGTAGAACTGCTGTTCTGAAAGTTTGTCCTGAATATAGACATCTGTACTATTTCTGTATAAATCGGGGAGTATTTATTGTAAAGAGAGTTCCTTGTAGAGTTCCTGTGTGTAGCTTTTGCTAAAAAATTAATATTTAGGATATCAGACTTGTGAAACTATTTCTGTTAAAAAATTGTTCCTTCAGGTACCTTCTCATCAGTACTTTCCTTTTTCAACTCTCTCTGTATATAAACTCTTTCTAAGAGGTCCCTGTTGCAAAGCATCATCTTCCCTGCTCACATTTTTTCAGGGTTGTGCTATCCTGTCTGTTCAGGCTGTCTTTGTAACATTGTTTTTTCACCCTAAATAATGTTATGTAAACAGATTAATTCCTAAGGATTTTTTTCTTTCTTTTTCCTTCTTTTTTTTTGTTTTAAGGAAGGAGTTCAGCATCCTAGAAGGGAGCTGTACAAGAGTTATCTGGGAAAAGAATTAATCTTCTCCCTCCTCATTTGCTTTCTACCTTTTCTCAGCACGTTACAGGGCTTTCTTGGCATTTTCTTGGTGTCTTCTTTTGGATGGGTCCTGTTACAGATGGGTTTACGCAGGTTTAGGGTCCATGAATCTAAATAATTATTTGAGAGTGTCCCATCCTTTGAAAATGACCTTTTTAGATACTTGGTCTTCAATACTGCTATGAGATGTTAAAGTAGAGACTACCACACTTATTCTCTTTTTTTTCTTTTTTTTTCTTCTTTTTTTTTTTTTTTAGTTCTTTCCTGTTCCGTTATCCATATGGAAGATTTTAAAGGTCATTTATGTATATTTGGGATCCTTCTTCTTTTCCTTGGTCATGCTCTGCTAGTAATTTTTAGGTCTTATATGCCAAACAATATGTCAGTTGGTTGACATAGCACCTGCAAGGGTATTTTGACAAAATGTTCGTTTTTATGTGTTTTTTGCAGTGTCTTGCAAAGACATAAACAGTAATTAATTCCATATGAGTTTAGAAGTGTGATACCAACAAACTGCTTTGGTTTTTTTTAATTTTTTTTTCATAATCTTGATGAGTGGAGTGACATTTGCAGTGGGAGGATCTCAGAATCTGTTTGAGACTGGAAACTTCAGAGAAAGTAGAGGAAGGAAATGGGAGGAGTTTGTTGCAAAAGAAGTGAAACAAGTGCTTCTTGTCTGTATTTGCATGACTTCTTGCTGTGTTCTACAGTGTGGCTGACCTTTACCTTTTGCTGTGCCAGAAATGCTGTCTGCTCTGTATTAGAGCAGCACTGCTCATTTGCCCTGCTGCACACAGCAGAATTGCATCATGAGTTGATGGGTTTTTGGATGATATTCCACTTGAAATGATAAACTGTACAAATGTTTGGGGTTAAATGCATTTGTGCAGTCTAGATTACTGCTCTAATAAGAGTTCTGTTTCAAAAGCTGAAATAAATTCTCTAACTTAAGAGAAGGTTACAGGAAGAGAGGGTCCCATGTTGAAGGAAGTTGAATACTGACCCTGGAAATTACCTATTTTCAGTCTGTTTTGGATTTTGTGTGAGCTACAGGTTTTTATGAGCACATGCTAAGTGTTTTCCTCACATGGGGATACCTGCTTTGAGACTGTTTGACCTTTTTCCTTCTGCAGAAAGAGTGGTTGCTTGTAGAAGTTGAAAATTAAGTCAGTAGTAGCTATGGGCTAGCCAAGTATTAACTACTATTTAATGCAAAATAATCTGAAAAATAAAGTCTTTGGTCAATCTGCCACACTTGTAACATCAATCTCCTCACTTCATTTTTTCTTCTCTTCATTATTTCTGTCAACCTAATTTGCCATCTGTAAAACAAAGGAAATAATGCATTTTCATCTTCCAGCAATATTGTGAAAAGAAATTAATATTTGTGAAGGGAGATGGAGCACTCCTGGTTTTGACTTAGGAATAGTAATTTCTTTGGAGTTGTCTGGGATAGGTGCTGCTTTTTATTTAGGACGTTGGTTTTGGTTTTAATTTTGGGTTTTTTTAAGGTATGGTAGATGTTTTCTTACCTTTAAGAATGTAGAAATCAAGACAAGCTGAAATAGCAGGAATCATGTTAAGAGTGAGAAAGAGATCATCTTTCTCTAGGAGCAGGTTTAGCCACTTGCTGCAGCTGTTTGTGGTTGTTGATTCCTCAGAACTTCACCAGGTTGTCAGCATGTTGGTTTCATTCTGACTGGTAGATTTTGGAATTTTAGTTGAGAATTTGTAAAGCAGGAAATGTCCAATTTACTCCAGTAAAAGTTTCAGTCCTTACTTTGTTGATATTTAATATTAGGTCGTTGCAAGAAAACCTTTGGGAAGATGTGCAGGGGTATTCCTAAAGACAAGCTGTGACATGAAAGAGGAGTTGTCTCTTGCTCAGATACAGCTGTTACTGCAGCATGATCTCTCCAATGAACTGTATGTATGAACCCATAGCACCTTTAAACTTGAAGTCAGTCATCTCTGAGACGTACTGGGGTGTGGTGTTTTCAATCAGTGAAGAGTATTTTGTAAATTAAATCTTAGGCCAAAGTTTTTTCTTCTTACGCAGTGTGCTGCTTGTGCAGTGTCACTACGTGATTTATAGGTGCCTACAGTTATGAAGTTTTGTGCTTTTCGTGCTTCTTTTACTGTGTTTTCCTGCTCAAGTAACAAACTCAACCTGGTCTGTGTAAAGTTCAACGGAAGTTGAAAATGTGTGACTGACTAGATAACTGAGAGACTTAAATGGACCTCTAAGTGTCTCTTCACCTCAGCTATCCTTTGATTCTATGTACAATGAAGTTCTTGTATTCAATGATAAGCTATGTGTTTAGTTAAAATAAAAGAGGAGAAAAATCTTACTAAAGGTTGATTAGAAAGCTATAGATTCAGTCATGCTCTTCATTAGAGAATATTTGTTATAAAGAAGTTGACAAGTCTAGCTGGTACTGCTACCACAGAAATCAGTTGAAGAGTGTTGTGAAATCTGTGGAACTTGATACTTGAAACCAAGCACAGGTAAACTCAGGCTCTTAAAATAGGGATTATCTGTAAGAGCCCAAGAAATTATATAGGCAAGTGCAACAAAACCACTGCAAAGGTTTTGTTTGTCTTCTGCATAGGAAAGAGTTGTATGTCCTCTCTTTTTTTTTCTCTTCCTAGTAGAAATTCCTAGACTATGAGATACATTCCTTATTTTGGTAGGAAGTAGTGGTGAGTTCCAGCTGAAGTATTGGAAAATCTGTCTTGCTGCCTGAGTGTTGGCTGTTTTTTAGGGCCTTCGTCCTATCCCTGTGTAGCACAGTCTGGCATGCGATGAGTAGGTACTTTAGAGTATTTTAAAAGCTGGTCTGGAGATTGTGAGTCGTCACTGCCCATGCCTGTTTTACTGTTACGCTTTATTTTACAAAGGTCACCTTTATAAAATACAGAGTTCAGATGAGTAGTTTATTTTGCTTATTGCGGAAAGATTTGTACAATTCTTATATTTGAATCTTGGTATCTCAACATTTCAAGTTAAAATATAGGAATGCTCTCTGATAAGACAATGAGTCTGTTCTGTCTGTTGGCTACTATCTGAGGAGTCTCCAAAATAAATAAATATATATATATATTTAAGCACATGGCACATATTTCTGAAATGCATGTTTATTAAGCTCATGCTTTGTTTTCTTCAACTTTTTTGATATATCCACTAAAATCTGGTAGGGCACATTGCTGCAGGGGAGAGGTCAAGCTAAGATTGTGCAATAGGTATAGCAAAAGAGTAGAACTAATCCCAGCATTGCATGTTCTAGCCACAAAGTTGTCTCAAGTGTTGTGCAAATCTTGAAGAAAAAATGTAATAAAAAAGAATTTCTCACTTCTGAACCAAGAATGTTTTGTCATATTTTTATCGTCAAATGCTGTAAAATCTGCCAGATTTGTGACTCATGTCCGTGCTGGGTACTGCATTTGCACTTAATACAGCAACAGACTGTTGCCTTAGGCACATTAGTTTGAGACTGTGTTGGAGCTTAGTTCTTTCATCATAACCCTGACACCGGAATGTGCATGCACTGAACCGTCACAATTGTGTGAAAAGACCTTGTGAATATTTTCCAAATAAAAATGTTCTTGTCACCTTTCATCTGCAAAAGCCACTGCATGTATCATTCAGGCAGCGTTCTCTCTACAATACTAAATTGCTGTGCTACCTAAAGCAGTAGTGGTTAGTAATTTATTTGCTGGTTACTGCCAGGGAACTGAATTGTGAGTACAATGAGACACCGTGGAGCACAGGGCAAAAAGAGCCTGGTGAAATGTTCTGTTCGTTGTATTTGAAGGTATTATAATGTGTGCCACATACAGGAAGTTGTGATGGTAAAAATACAATCTCAAATAGTACCGTGTACACAAATAGCCTTTTATTTAATCTTTTCTTACGCAGAATGTGGTTTCCTTTGAGCTTATAAAGAATAATATGGTTGTAGCCTGCAGCAGGAGGCAGGCTTGCCAGTAGGGATGTATTGCAGTGTATATTTAGTCCATTATAGCTGCATATATCTAATGTATTATCAGCTTTTTAGAAAAAATGTTTTACTTTCTAGATTTTGTACCTATTCAACTTTGACTTTTAGCACCCAGGGAGTTAAAATGTTCCCTAATCCTACTTAGCAGTAATATGTGTTGGACTACAGCAGTGCCCTCAGTTGCTAAATGATTGAAAGGAAGTCTTTTTTGAGGGGATCCATGTAACACAAGAACCTTCAACTATTTCTGCTCAAATAAAGCCTTTTCAGTGTCTTCATTGTAAAGATCAAATAAACTGCTCTAACAATTAGAGAATAGCTGTGTTGATATAGTTTTCTTCAATTAAGACCTTGGTACAAATGTTTTTCTGGCTGCAGTCACTGAAATTTTGACCTTTCAGAGCACTGTTTTGTATAATGTTCTGATGAGATTTTTAAGTGCTTGCTCTCGTCAGTTTCCCATCCTTTACCATCATTTTGACATTTTCATGAGACATCAGCCATGTTTGAGACTTCATTTTTGCAACTCTATCTGTCCAAGGAGGTAGTGGAAAATGGACCACAGGGATAAGCTGGTCATTCTCAATGTAACAAAAAGGATATGGAACACTCATGCTTTTTTACAATGCACAGGAATGACAAGACTAAAGGCTTCTGGTTTGTGTTCTGTAACACAAAAACAAAAAAGTATTCTTGGGAAAAAATATTTGTGTGTTGATCATGGAGTCCCCTGTGCTTTCCTCCCAGAGACAATCCCTTCTCAGCATTGTCCTGTCAAGTCTCTCTCTCCACTGCCTCCTTGTCACAGTCACATTCTGTCATTTGGCTGATCTGAAACTTTAGACATATTTCTGTGTGGGAGATTCCAGGTTAAAATGCAGACAGATGTTCTTTTTGTAGACGTGGTGCAACCCAGAAAAGCCTGGCCCTGTGCTGCTGGACTTCACTGCCCTCTTACTGTGTGTTGTAACCTGAATGGTCTCTTTACTCACAGTAGCAAATTGCTGGTCTTGTGCCTCTTAGCACATCCCCAGCCTCTAACTGAAATATCCTGAATAATTTCTTGTTCTGTCTCAAGCCCTTTTTTTTTACTGGACACTGTAGTTGAAAAGGTAGATGCTGATCTGATTACATGTTAATTTACCAAGAGCCATTTCATTGTGTATCAGTTGGCTCTGGTTGAGTAACTGTATGTAGAAGGACTGAGTTCCATAAGAAGAATATAATTGGCAGTGCTGCTACATCTCCCATCACACATTTCATTTAGCATTAGTAATTAGCTAACCTCTCTTTTGGAGAGAAATCACTTATCTGAGCTGTTTGCTGAAGGATGCTTTTGTTGTGAAATAAAATAGTGAAGTCATTTGCAGTTTCCTGATAAGAAGAAAAAAGAACACAGAGTGTTGAACTTAGTTAAATGAACATCTTTTTGTTAAAACTCCGCTTCTTACAGGATTTGAAAATACCAGTTTTCTCTAGCTTTTTGGTCCTTTGTACTATACCCATTCCCTTTCTTCCAGTGTGTTAACCTCATCTGTCTTTGACACACTCCCAGCAGAATGCAGATAACATTTGGTATGGCTAGGCGTGAGCTACCTACATACTTCTTAATTAGCCAGTGTGTGCATACGGCTTGGCCAGCTGGCTTTCTCTGAACAGAATATGTAATGTTGGCTTTTGCCTGCCTTTCCCTCAGTTCAGCTGTTCTTAGCCATCTCTCTTGTACTCATCCACTAATTTTTATTTTTTTTTTCCCTTTGGTAGACTCTTAATAGCTTTGAGATATAGATACCAGTAATTTCAAAATAAACTTGGAAGAGACAAATTTCTAGGGCTCAGAAGGAGGAGATGGCTAAGAGAAAATCAGGTCAGTCTTAGTTTAAATCAGTGACTATCCTCTCTCCTCACTGTAGTTTAGTTTGCTATGTGTAGTGTTTTCAGAGCTTGATTCCTCCTGCTTTAAGCTGAGACATGTTTAGGAATTTGTTGAATGTGCTCCAAACTTTAATGTGCATTTAATACGTGGAACTGCACTAGAAGTAGTCCAGAGCAAATCTGCTAAATATGACTATTGTAAATTTGGATTTTTGCTACCAGCTGTTCCACTATACCAATCTGCTCTTGATAATTCTTTACTTCTTGCTAATTTAGATGTAGCCGTAGTTGTCATTTTCAGAAGTTTAATTTTATAATAACATTCTGAAGCATTCCTGTCAACTATTTATGGCAGAAATTTGGTATAGTTGATGCATTGTTTCCCAGTCTGGAGTAAATCCTTGTTGAGAGAGAGGTGGGGTTTTTTTGTTTGTTTGTTTTGTTTGTTTTTTTGGTTTTGTTTTTCTTCTTCCCTGCAGATGAAGATAATTCTTTCCTGTAAGATGTGGGAAATATGGAAAAGCAAAGGTAGTTGAGAAGATTTTCTTACTCTAGGCCCCTGCTTTTAAAATGCAGATGCTTTCTAGAGCAGGGGGATAGATGCAGTGTCTTGGAAATTAATTCATCAACTACTGGTATTCTCATGGAAGGCTAATCTTGTGCCCCTTTGCTTTGATGTAGTACTAGCAGGCAGCTAACCTTCAAGTACAGCAGGGCTACCAGAGAAACCTTCCCAAAGCATCCTGTAACATTTTGCTGTAGGTGTTAAAGGGAAGACAGTCTGAACCAAAAAGGAAACAAGTAGTTCAGTGTGCACCAGAACTAATGATGTTTAATTTCTTAGCAGTTTGAGTCTTGTGGTTGACTTGACTCTGGTAATGTGCAGGTCTCAACTGAAACATCCCCCCCAAAACTAAGAGAAAAAAGGAAAGTGGTTTACAAAGGCCATCTCCTGTGGCATTTTCTTACAGCCAGTATGTCATGAAGCTCATATTGAAGCCTTCCCATGTAAAAAATGGTGATGGATTATTATTGTTATTCCTATTATATACTGGCCATCTTTTCCCATGAAATTAGTGAGTGCTTAATATATTTGAAAATTTCTGCTGCTGTCAAATTAAAAGAAAATCCATCTACAGGCTTGGATGTCATTAGTGAATCATACATATGCATCTAACAGGAACACATGGCCCTTAATTTCTCGGAAGAACAGACTGAAAGATGTAAAGGAGTGAATGACAGTGGCAGCAGCACTGTTGTAGTACTGTTTGAATTCCCTGGTTTTTTACATAGGTAAAGACAAGCTTTTTCATCAGTGCTAGATGTAAGATTATACAAATTAATACAGTGACTTGCTGGCATTAGAGATTTATTATATCGCTAATTTTCTGTAGCTAATTAGATCTGAAATTCTGGTGATTGGTGGGATTTTTGGGGATTTTGTTTTTTTATGTCCAGGGTTTTTTATATTAAATAATCCTGGCATTTTTTATCACTGCCCATAGATCTGTCTAAATACTTACCTTTGTTACTTCAAGGAGAAAATAGATTTTTAGTTCCTTAGTTGAAAAATGGCTGAGAGAAGAGTTCACAGCATTTCCAGTAGTATGACTCATGATTGGTAATGAATGTGCAGGAAAGATGTCCAAACATAAAATAATATCTGATTTTGTGACAAACAGAGAAGTTTCTTTAGTAGGAAGCAAATTCTGTTTCATTGAACAGATTGAAATCAGTTTGTTTGAGAGAAAGCACAGCTGTGCCTGTGTGTCAGATGAAGTGAGGACACTGCCTGTTGTGACAAAGGAGAATAATTTGAATGTGAAAAGTTTTAACTTTTAATTTAGGGTTCTGGTGATTCAAAATGTGCTATCAAGATTGTCTAATAAGCCAGTAATTGCATTAAGAAATGGCTGTGAGGAAAACTCAAAGCAGACAGATCTAGGTTTCCCTGGAAGACACTGTTAATATTCTACATTTTCACTATGAATGCGAACATTTGTGTTCAGAACTTGAGTTGAAATGGCATTGAACTCCAGACAAATGGAAACAAAAGTTGAAATGTCAGTGAAATCACTTCTTCCGCAGAAAATGTTATTGTTATATACACTATGTAAGCACCAGTTTAATAGTTTGCCTAATTTCTGGCCACCATAGTGATAGTTTAATAATTTTTAAAGATATCTACCCTTTATGAAAAGTATTTTCTCTCAAATATGTGATTCATTTATGTCTGTTTTAAATTTTGCACAGCAAATTGTGCAAGAGCAATCTGGTGCTTGAAGCAGTTCATGGAAATAGTGCTGTGTGTTAGTCTTACAGTGTGGTGGTTCTGCTTTGATAACCCAGTATGTGACACTCAGTTTTAGTGAACTTCCAAAGCAGTTCTTCTTGGGTCAAGAATTTCACGAATTCACGTTTACTTTTGATCACAGAATCCGTGGGTCAGGTTGGAAGGGAGCACAGTGGGCCATCCCAGAGCACATTCATGGCACAGGATTGTGTCCAGAGGGTTTCTGAATACCTCCCGTGAGGGAGGCTCCGTGGCCTCTCTGGGTTATCGGTCCCAGTGCTCGGTCACCTGCACAGCAAAGTTCTTCTCATGTTCAGGTGGAGCTTCCTGCACATCTGCTTCTGCCTGTTGATCTTTTGGTAAAGAAAATGGGAACATCCTATGCTTTCTGTTTCCATTTACTTAGATTTGTATATTAAGTTAACTGTGTTATTAAAATACCTTTAATTGAAATCTGTTTTGAAGGTGTGTGCATAATCCTCTTGCCCCTATACAATACTTGAGGCTGGGTTTTTTTGTTCTACCACTTTAAAAAATAAACTGTTGCTGTCCAGGTAAGACATGCAGGGAGCCCTTTTGTGAAGGGCAGCTTCTACTGGTGAGGCAAATGAGACCTAGGGAGCCAAGCCTAAGCTAATAAATTTTAGTAAACTCATTAAATTTGGCGTCTTGCTGTCATACACCAGAGAATGGCGTGTGAAACCAGGAAAGGAAGAGAAGCGAAGCAGGAATGGAGGTGGTTTCAGGGAGCCAGGTAGCAGCAAAAAAGGAAGGAAAGGAAACAGCAGCATATTTCTCATTGCATATTCTGATTAAAATAATAAAGAAAACTTTGACCCGTTGATTTTTTTAAAGTCGTTGTAATCATTATATATACAATGGGAATTGTTACAAGTGAAACTTACAGAGAGGATTGGAGAGGCTAAATGAGCAAAGCAGATTTATGACTTGTCACTTTTTAAACCCATGAGAAGAGATATTTCCTACTGTGGTAATACATTAAGTTTGGTAATCAGCACAGTAGTATTCTGTGAAGATAGAAACTTGTTGTGTCTTTTGGGATTAAGGAAAGTTTTTTTGTAAATTACAGGAAACTTGGCATAATGTTTCTTTCTCTTCTTTGAACTGATAACCATTTTTTGTTCCTGCAACTGTTCTAAAAAGCAACTAAAAAGGCTGATAACCATGTGCTTTGATGTTCATTAACATTGAACAATCACTCTCTGTATCAGTAAGGCCTCATAAATCCTGTTAACACTCCATAAATGAAGGGAATATACTGCTGTTTGTTTTCTCCTAGGTAAGAGCAGAACAGTATGAGTTTCACATATTGTATCATAGATTTTGGTTATGTGAGATTGTTTCTAATTAATCTCTTCCTCTTTTTCATAAGCTTGTGGTTAGTGTTAAAAAAAACCCAACAAAACAAAAAAAATTTCCTCAAATTTCCCCGCTCAGGTTTGGGGAAAGGGAGGAAAACAGCAGACCTTAGTGCAACATTTCCTACTTCTCTGTCTCAAGGATTTAGCTTTTTGAACTTTTCTTCCCTTCCTATTCTGGAAGATTAAGAAAGCAGCATGTTACATTGTTGTATACAACAGTATTAATCTTAGACAAATATTCAAATTTTCCATGGTTTTAGCTTTGTGGGGGATGGATGTGTGGGCAGGATGTAGAAATTTGTTTGAATATCAATGTCTCGTGTCAGGTGTAGTGTGCAAAATGGTTTTTTCAAAGTCACCTGTACCAGATTTGTTGTCAGTTAACTGTGTCAAACCAAAATAGTGGCCATGGTCCTAAAACAGCAACAAATTCTCTACGTGATGATCTCAAAATCTTAATGGTAAAGCAACAATAGGAGTGTTGCACCTGAAATGATGACTTGATCAGGCATAAACATACAACATCTCAGTAAGATGGTGATCGTGTAAATACTTGTAACAAAATACATCAACTCAAAAAGACCCATAAAAAGTCACCAGTTCTAAATGCTGTCAAATGCAGTTTTACCTTTTGTGTGACCTTTCCTCTCAGCCATTCTTACAAAAAAGGTGGCTCTTCCTGCTGTGGAAGAGGCCAGTTGGACCTCTTCCATCATGTGAATCTGTAATGACACTTGTTTGGTATACCATGGAGATGAAACACTACTCAGTTGTTGGAGCTTTATATAGCTGTATATCTGTCTCTAGAAGTGGCTTATGTAATTGATTTGATAGACAGTGGAAATTAAGGCTTCTAGTTCCAGGTTTAAGCTGTAGAAGATTTTTATTCTAACAGGCTTCTCTTCCTCCAGAAAGAATCATAAATCACAAGATTTGACTTTTTTTTTCCATACTACTTTAAATATACAGTATTTCAGTTTCCCAGGCTAGGAAGCCTTATTTCTCTTTCCAGTGTTGCTAGAAATCTTGTTCATCTTTCTAAGCCTTAGGACATTGAGCACGAAGTGAGATATTGAACCTATGAACCTGTTAAAATAGCCAAAAATGTTCAGTCTTCCAAAAAGGTAAGCTAGAGGGATGAGTTTAGCAGTTTAGCAGCTGCCTTGGTGCTTTTTTCATGACACCATACCCAGCAGCAGCTGTGTTGGACCTTTTGGGGTTTTGCCCCTAGGTTTGAGCTGCATGTGAGGAAGATGCTTGAAGCCAGGTGTTATTATTAGTCATCTTTTTTGGGGTACTATTTGGTTCTGCTACCATCTGCAGTAACATTTGTCCTGAAATGACACTGCAGTGTGTATATTTATGTAATGTTGTTTGTTTGTTTTTCAGACACAGGATGAACCCACTGATACAAGATACAACTAGCTAAACAGCTATAAAATGCCCAAATTTGGGTCTACAAAAACAGTTCAAGTTGAAAATTCTGACAGCAATAGCACCATGGTGGAAAAAACAACTGCAAGAAAGGTAAAAATTATATTACTGCCCATTTAATTTCAGTAAAATTAAGCATGTTTCATGATTTTTGTTGCTGTAATTGCAAGAAATATTCTGATACCTTCGGTATTGAAAGGAGTTATACATTTTTACATTTGTTTAACTATAACATAAACTGTGGGACAGAATTTGACTTTTATTGTAATGTGTGAGTTAATCTAAAAGCAGCTGGATGCTTTGGTGTTATCTGATATAAGTTAGTATATAGTCTCCATATCTTAGCTAATTTGAAGTCTTCATATACTCACAAGAGAAACAACCCATATTTTATTTATTTTACTGGGTATTACTCTCTGTAACAAACACTCAAAACAGGTGTGGAGGTCTGTGACAGAACACAGACCAAAGAAAAACAGCAGTTTCCAATATTGCTTTATAATAGAAGGACTTCCTCCCTCTGTAGGGAGCACTTAAAAGCCAAATGCTGCACAAAGCTTTAGGGTAGCTGCTGTACAAGGGAGTCTCATCTAAAAATTGTACAGTCCATTTTTGAGTGTTGGAGAATGAAGGAATGTCATGTCATGATGAAGGGTGGTTTGTTGTTTATAAATGTGAAGTATCCCATGATTTTCAGAGTTCTGGAGGCAAGTTTCAAATCACCCAGCTCTTCAGTTTGTCTGCCTAGTACCCTTGTACAATAGACCACGCATTTATCTGTGCTACTAATGAATAACAGAAGCTGGAGTAATCCTCTGCATTGACAATGATCAGTGGCATGTATATTGCCCTAAGGAGAGAGAATCTGTTTGTTTCCCAACAATCTACAAAACTGTCTTCTCTAGAAAAGGATTTTGTGTGTGTGTGTGGTCATACTTACTCTTGTGTCAAAACCTGTATTCTCTGCAAGACCATTTGGTGATGAATGGATATAAGACAGGAGGAGGTTAAAAAAAACAGGAGAAGATTAGAAGAGTCAGCATCTACTTGTAACTTTTTATCTTCCAAAAACATTCATAGGAACCTTTAGACCTTTTAGTCTCTTCCTGGTTTATTTCATTGGTCCCAGTAAAGTGAGGCAAAGGTAATTCTTTCTGCTCACTCTGATGAACTACTTAGATAAGACAAGGAAGATAACAGAATAAAATGGGGAAAGGAAATCAGCTTACTAGTAAAGGAATGAAATAATGTTGGGGTTTCTTTTTTTTTTTTTTCCTATTTATTCTGGTCTTTATTTGGGATATGGTCAAGTTAATTGAAGTGTCATTCAGTAATTTAGGGAAAGAGTAGGGAATGGATGTTCGACAAAGGCTGTGAATATGGAATCCCAGTGATGGACTGATAAAGTTGATACCAAAAAGTAAGTTGATAAACTGCTTGCACTGTTCTATCCAGTGTTGCTCACTGTCCACCCTGGTACAATGCAATTCTAAATCATTAGAAGTATGAAAAATATTAGGGATTCGTTAGCTAATGTAATTGATGTTAGGAAGTGCTAAGGCCTGGTGTGAAATAATGTTCATAAAAAACAGTGCCTCTTACAAGTGACAAGTAATGCTAAAGGATACCAGTCCATAAAAAAATCCTCATTCTTCACAAAATAAGAACTGTAGTGACCTAAATGGCATAAGACTATTCCAATGGTTAGCATTAGATAAAAGAAAAAAACAGTTACAGGGTTTTGTTTCCATTTCATAGTTTTTACACTGTTTAGCTGGTTCTAATTGTGCACTCTTAGCTGTTGACAGAGAAATGTAGAGAAGTTACTGTTGTTATTATTAGACATAATCTTTCATATTTGTCCAGAAATTAATGCTTATTGTGCAGCCCTAACAACCAGTGAATAGCTATGCGAATCAACTGTGTGTTCAGGTCTTCTAAGAGCTCAAAAAAACCCATTATAAATAACATTGTTAACTCAGCTGTTAATAAGCTGAGTTTATATCATGTGTACATTATTTCATTAGGGTATACGTATTTTTATTTCAGTTGCTCATCTGGCAAGCATAAAAAATAGTACACGTGTGTATGGCACCTAGACCATCTAGTGTTTGCATGAGATATTTTGTTAACATATGAACATGATGAAATTTTAATTTATCTGAATTTATACTTCACGGACAAACTCAGGAAGTGAACTATGGAGATCTCTTCCAAAGGAGAAGCACATTTGGAGTTTGTAAGAGTTAATTCTCTCCTTGGAAGACTCCAACAATAGTGCCCAAAACCATTTAGTACCATACAGAATATGCTTCAGTATGTAATTATCTTTGATAGGCAGAAAAAGAATGCTTGTTCTCCCAGGGCTTGGTACATCTGCTAGATTATATGGCTCTCTGTTGTCTCCTTTTATGTCTTGTCATTGATTGTAGCAGTACCAGACAATAGAGCTGGAATGGGATATCAAGAAATTGTCCAGACTGCTGTTTGTTAGCCTTCTGAGACAGTTCCTGTTGAACAGATTAAAAATGTGTTCCTCATCATAGCACACTAGTATGGTTTTGTTGACAGAGAAAATTGTTCCTTGTTTCTACATCCTTCAGTGAGGCATGCATTAAATGTTGAGACATGCAGACCCAGTTCATCCATTTGCCCCAGAGTAGAATAAGCTATACTCAGTTCCTGACAGATGTTTGCCAGACCTTTTCTTTAAAGGCTTGCCTGATGGAAATTCCTGTCTCCTTGGGCAGTTTATTCTGATACTTAATTATGCTGACTGGCATAGAGTTAGATACTTAGTAGAAGGATAAATAACCTTTGCTTAGTCTCCTGTTGCAGTTTAAAGCCATTAAATGTTCTCTAGCTGTAGTGGTCATGGAAAGTATGTAATGCTTTTCACTTTGCAGCAGTAGTTTAGTTTTCTGAACATCAACATGTCTTCAGTGTTTTATCTGATTAGCAGTTTTCACTTGAGATTAATTAACCTCTTTAGAAACTCCACAGGATTTATGGATTATTTTATAAAAAATATCAAGTTCATTTTAGGTTGTTTGTATGGGTCACATTAAAGTAATGCAATAGACCTGCTGATGCTGAGTTTTGAACCTTGCCTTGGACCCTGAGAAAGAGATGTCCATGCTGTTGCAGTGACCAGGAAGAATTGGAACAGTGAATGCTCGCTCTTGAAAATGGAATGACTGGTCTAACTTGTAGGGTTTCTACTTCCTCTTCCTACTTCTACTTCCTCTACTCCCTTTACTTGAAGCTGAATCCAGGATGCCATTAAGAGTTTTCTATCTTCTAACACAGCATTTTGTGGTGGTACAGTTAATTATTTTTATCAGTTTGTAGGACCTTGGTTTTATCCTGGCTTTTCCTGTTTTGTTTTGTCTTAAGACTGCTTTGCAAATCAGTCATTTTACATTCACCTTGCCAGGGCTCTTTGCTTCTCCCTCTCTTTCAGTTGTGTCTGCACAACAGATTGTATCTCTATTTCAGCATTGTCACCAAAAATAATAAATAGCATCAACTTTGTACAGACTTCTCAAACATCCTGTTCATTGCATCTTTGGATTGGAAAGTCCACCACTGAATGCTAAACACTTATTTCCACATTAGCTAAGGAACAAAATAGTCTCCTTTTTTTTCAGTTTCTGTGTATTCTATGTATAGTCCTTTTTAAAATTTTCAATGTGTTTTTATTTATCTGAAAGTATGCATTTTGAACTGTCTCCTCCTAATTAGATTATCACAAAATTAATTTTCAGTGATTATTAAAAAGCTCATGCATCAGTCATAATATTTAACATAATACATATAAGCAATTTAAGAATTAATGTAAAGCTAGCAAATTACTTAAGCAGTTTGTGCCTCTTTGTGAGCACCTACTGATGTATTTTACTGAGAAGTGCCCTCAAAAAAGGAATTGCTTTTAAAGATCACCAACTGCAAAAAGTTGTGGGGTTAGGTTTTTTCCTACTGAACAAGTTGAAACCAAGATTTTCTGCTTAAGGATTCCAAATTATTTTAGTTCATCCTTTCTATTGCATAGTATATAATATTCTAGAAAAAGAAATAAAATTTTGATGCCACTTCATATTGTGGGAAATTCACATACATAGATAGGAGAAATAATTGGTTTGTTTGAAACAACAAATGAGAAAGCTCTTAGTGAGGTTGGGCTCAAGTGGGAAACTTGTGTGTGTGGTGGAAGAGATGGGGAAAGACTTAATGGAGTCTGGATCTGCTCTTGCCAACTTAGAGATGCATTTGGAAATTATGACTTGTGGTAGATGGATTAACTTCTTTCATAACTAATACCACAGACACTGTATGTTCCAAGGGCCTAGGGGAGTCTTAAGGAGCTTGGGTTTTTAGATTTATTTTTTTTGTTCTAGCATGTAAAAAAAAACAAAAGGGGGAGGGTGTTGTTTCCTTTGGGGTTTTGAAGGAGAGTTGGCTTTGGTTCTGGTGTGTGGATTTTACTCTGCATTTTACTTTGGTTTTTTGGGTTTCTAAACTTGGAGTGAAGAAGACAGGTGTTCTTTGAGGACAGCAACCTTTATACCGCAGGAATTCTGTTGATAGAGACTAAAGCCTTCTTTGTCATTTCCCTTGTACAGATACTTGTCTTCTGAAGGTTGTAGGGCTTTTTAAAGGTTCTTTTTCTAATCACTTCTGCCTAACGTTTTGGCAACATTTTAAACTCAACATGTCAGATTATGTCTACCTTCCTACCTGAGTTTGATTTCTTTGAGAAAAAAGGAAAGGTGCCTTTGAGAAGAGTACCTCTACTTTAAGTTATTTTTTAGTTTTCCTCAAATCAGAATAAATCTTAAGAAGTACCAAGGACCAGCCTTTTGGTTTTCAGTGATTGGCAAGGTGGTGTATATTCTTCTTCTACCTTTATGAAGCTAATGTGTTAGTAATTTCATCTGATCATGTGTTAAGAATGACATAAAGCTGTAGAGCTGTAATAGCTGACAGAGTGGATAATTGTTTCTGCAGCATGTATTGTACAGAAAACATGTCTCTGCAACTCGATTGGTAGCTAAAATGTTGGGTTTACAGAGGGTTCTATCAAGCAGTCTTTATACTAACCTAGTATCTTTTGTACTCTTTCCTCCTATATTAGTGAAGTAATCAAGTGTAAGTTAATAGTGAGCCTGTTAAGGTTCTTTTCTGTTTTTTTGAAATGTGGGTTATAAGCCAAAATCTCTAGATTTATACAACTCAAGAGTCCAAATAGCTTGTACCTTTTTTCTTCTAAATTTGGTATCAGTTTAAAACATTTCTTCATAGATTTTTCTCAAATGAAACATTGCACTGTTATTGTTGAAATAGAGAGGGAGTTCTCTATTGAGGGATCACAGGGTGGGAGTGGAGGCAGGGGAGGGTAGCTAGAGGGTTTTTTGGGGGGTTACAATTCACAGTCTGAATTACAGTGTGGGCTTTTAATGTGCTTTTAGTGGGATTGTTATGGTCAGGAAAGGAAATTGGGGTGGTCATCAAGACTTAGCAAATTCTTGTTCAGTTTATGTTGTTCCTTTGCTAATTAGTTAAGCCTCTAATTGTGAACAGCATTTCTACAGTGATGTGTCTGAAATTAGAAATAACATAGAAGTTAGTAATTTAAAAAAGAAATGACAATTGATTCTTTGGTTTATTGAATAAATTTTGTAATATACATACACAAGCACATGCATTCTCACATATCAGTCTTTTCAGTCTGTATATATTATAAGACTATCCTGCTTTATGCAAAAATTACTTAGTATACTTTTTATTTATATTAGAGCAAGGACAAGATTGCATCCTACAGCAAAACTCCAAAAGTGGATAGGAGTGATGTGGGGAAGGAGATGAAAGAAAAGTCTTCCATGAAACGTAAACTTCCTTTTACTATTAGTCCATCCAGAAATGAAGATCGCAATTCAGACGCAGGTAGAAACTTTTTATTTCCTTAACTAATTATTTGTTGGTAAAATACATCCTAACTTAATTAATTGTATGTTATGTTTTTACATTGATTTTTTTTCTCTTTAAAAAGAATACTAAGTATAAAAGTTGCTTGCTTCCTTCTGATTGTTGCATCTCAGTCTGATAGGCTTTCATCCTGTCATGAGCAATGGCCAGCATGCCACCATAGTTGATCTATATTCTCCCATTGTTTCCTAACCTCATTCTTCCCTTCTGTTTCAGTAACAAATCTTTCTTTGTATTGTCATCCCTAGAGGTCCATTTGTTTAAATGAGTAAACAGATGAAAAACCACGTGAATGCCTTGATTTGAGACACAGCTGTCAGCCTTTCATAGTCTTTTTTGGGGAGGGAACGTTGGATACATTGGTAGATGTACTGTCCTTCACAGAAAAGGTTGCTAAGGTTGCTGACTAAACTAGTCATGGAGAGCACACTTTCAGTTTAAGTTCCTATGACCTGTACCTTGTCTGCAGAGGCTAAGTAGTTCCCAGCTTAAGCTTATTTATATTAGAAGTGATTTCAAGGCTTCAAACTGCCATTCTTAGCACAGTTCTTTTCAAATCAAGATGGAGGAAGCTGGATACATTCCAAGAGGTACAGTTATCTCTGGGTTTAGGTAATTAATTATCTGTGTCACTGTGCAATAATAGTTCAGTAACAGTTTAGTTGATAACCAAATAGTATCCATGGCCAGCAGAACACATTGAAATTCCCCAAATTTCTCAAAGACTCAGTGCTACAGGTTTTTTACATTGGTTATTGTACATTTGAATATTTTCATGACCAGATAGTTCCCTTAATATGCATAGATTTAAATGCAAGGTAGAAGTGTATACCTCAATGTAAGTTAATTTTTGCTCAGGATTGATTTCATGCAGATTTGGCTCCTTGATAATGCATGCATATTTTTATTACTGTAAGAGACTAGTATGAATTCCATATTTGAAGTAGTCACATTACAAAACAATGCTCTTGGCTTTAGTTCTGTTCCCAGTGGTTTTGCAGCATTCTTGCACTATTCACAATACCATTTGATTCTGAAAAGACCATGTCTAAATTAGAAGTATGCTCCCAGCACCTCCTGTATTACATTTTTTGCTTGATATTAGACTATAACTATTTTTTTCATAATGCAAGTAAGTGTACTTAGATGTAATATTAAATATTTATTGAAATTTTTCTCTGTTGAAAATCTTTTGTCATGTCCCCCACCCCCATCAACTTTAAATAAGCCATTGTCCCAAGCGTCTTGTAAAGTAGCAGAATTTTTGTGGTTTTTTTGCTATAGCATGTATTGTTACAGTTGCCACAAACAAGATTGATTACTTCAGACACTTAGACATGCACAAAAAGACAGTGCTCACACTGTAATTTTTTTTTGTCAGAAGTTGTAGCCGGGAGGTGAAGTAGACAGTTCAAGTAGGGGCAAGAAATAGTTAATATAAAAGTAGAAGGCACGTGGCTCTTCGGTGCTAGCAAACACCTCAGCTTAGTAAACATTTAATTTCTGCTGAGGTAAGGAGGTTAGAGCAACTGCCCTTTTGCAGGTGGAAAACTTGGTACATAAACCTTCCAAATACTTCAGAGCAGGAGCATTGCTAGGATGAAAAAACTGTTCCTGTAATGCAGATTCTGTGCCTAACCAATTAGATTAGACCACTGGGAATTAGACACTTACACTGGTGCCAAGTTTGTCACTGACATGGATTAGGACTGACATCAGTGATCATGAAATACAGTGCTGCTTCTGGCACAAATGTGACATTATACATGGAAAAGGTTTGCTGTCACTGAGCTAAACTGTTACCTCTGACACAAGTGTCTCCCTGACAGCTGTGTACAGAGAATGGCAAATGCTGAGAAGGAAGAAAATAAGTTTTTGGAAATGAGAATGTAATCAGACACATAGGGGGAGAAAGAAAAGGAAACAAAAAGCTTCCTGTTAGCTTCAAGGTCTTTAAAACTATGTCTGAGTTTAAAAACCCCAAAACATAAAAGTAGCTAGAAATACTTAAAATTTTTTAATTTAAAAGTTTAATAAATGGTTTATCCCCAAGATACATTGTAGGGTCACTAGATGGCTGTAGAAACTCCATGACAATTGGATTTTGTCCTGTTTAGGCATGTAGATGACTCAAAGAATGGTGATACCTAATTTTTAGAGCTTTAAATCGTTAAGGCTTTCTTGGTTCTAGCTCCAGAGTCTTCTGTAAACTAATATTTTGTCCTTTTTTTACTGATTTTTATAAAAATTGCTCCTTTTTCTGGTGGGCTATTTTGTTTTGTTTGTTTCAGGTTCTGTCTAATTAATGCAGGTGATCATGAACATGGACAGCCAAAATGAATGTTGATGTAACACAGAAATGTTTAGGGTTTTTTTTTTTTTTCCCATTTGATTTCTGCAACACGATACACAAAGTACATTTTACACCCAGTCAGTTTTGTCAAGATTGAAACCAAACAGCATTTGTAGCAAAATGTAAGAGTCTGCACGGGTCTGAAAGATAACGTGAGTCCTGGAGAGAGCTGTGGCCCTCTGAAGAGGCCCCTGGGAACAGGACACACCTGGAAGGACACTCTGTCCCTGTCTTTATCAGCAGCATCCTGTTGTGTCACAGCCCTGCACAACAGAAGAAACACTCCCCTGGCTGTGGTGGCTTCCCGAAGCTGAGGGCTCTGTTGTGACGTCCCCATTCTTGGTCAGAGCAACCACAAAAAAATATATACATCCTGCAGGCAAATTCATTTATATGTAGTATAGCTTTAACCTGTTTTTAAGTAAATCTTGGGGAGGAGTCTACAAGCAAGCTTTGATTGAAGCTGCTGGAATGGAAGATCAAATCAGAATTATTTTTCATATATTTTAAAATAAATTCTCTGATTTTAAGTCTCCCAATCCAAAACTGTAATTTGATTGAAAAGCCATCAGTTATTTAGACTGCTTAAACAGGGTTGCTTAAATTTTCTTAATTTTTTAAAGTAATCTGGGTAGTTTTAAGTTACCTCTGATGTGGTGATTGGAATAAGAACAATAGACACGTGTTGATTTTGCAGAGATCAGATTTGTTTGCTTTCTCTACCTTACTAGTCTGAAGAGAGAAATTTGAATTTTTCATAATAATTAAACACAACTGCAGATCCTAAAAATCTTTCAGTTGTAAAGAGAGTCTTATTACAGAGTTGATTATTCAGGAACAATGAGTTACAGTTACACTGAATGTGATAATTCGTTATCTTTGTTGGAAATTATGTTATCCAGATTTACTGTTTATAGCAGGATCTTGGTTTTGTTTTCTGACCCCTTCAATTTCAGTTTTTAAATAGTCCAAACCTGGCACAGTTATACTTCTTTTAGCACTTAGTTGTCATCCAGAAGAGCAAAACATCTGACCTCTTCATGTTGCATGGGTACATCACAGTAACACAGTTCCTGTGCTCGTGCTTTCTGTAGTCACAGAGGTTAGGGGGAGTGTTGAAGGGACTGTTCACACACTGCTTGCTGGATTTGGGCTCATTGTTCAACTATAACAACTTCATTTAACTGTTGTTTGGGCTGCAGGCAGGAAAGTGGAGGTGGTTTTGTGTGTTGTTTTTGTGAAATAAATCTGTCATAAACTTGATTAATTAGGTATCACAGTATAGTACCTTGGAATCTCTGCATTGTTAAATGCACTGTGGGGTCTCTGCATTACACTCTGAGCTTTCTCTTTCCCTGAGGATAGGAAACACAGCCAGTCATGGTGTGTTTCTGTTGGAAGTAACTTCAGTCAGGTTGCAATGATCACGCAGAGCTCTGTAAACTCTGTCTCTGAACTTCAGCATCTGCAGGAGTGGTCTTGACCTAGCAATGAACATATTATTCTTTGGTTGTATATCATTCAGTCTTATGACTTCATAGCATTCATTTCAAGCAGTTCATATTTTAATTTTGCATGGTCCTATTTTTTGATCCTGTTATTTTTTATGATTTATGCTATATTGGGAGTCTTTTACATAAAAACAGAGTATGATGAGCCCTGAAGTTTGAATTTGGGGTGGGGTTTTTTTGCTTAATTTCTTTTATCTACTGAGGTGATTATTTTACCAAATGAAATACTCTGTTAGTTTGACATGATTTTTTTTTGGGAAATCCACATATTACATTACTTAATAATTTAGTTTTCCAAAACATTAAAAATTACTTGAGTGGGTATTTGTAATTTATCCAATTGGGGGAAAAAAAAGCAAGCAAACAAAAAACCAGATAAATTATTGGTTGCCTTGGGACAAAATCTGGCATGTGTAAATTATCCTAAAACAGTCACCAGTGTCTCTGATGTTCCTCGTGCCAGTATGTTTTAAGTACTGTGAGTGGATTTCATTGACCCCTTTTACAAAAAAGTACTCAGATGCTCCTCAATTCCTGTTTCACATAAATTGAGTATTTCAAAACAATTTTTTTAGTGTTCATTGAAAAGCTTGTGTTGCTAAGGGAAAATCTTGAAGATATATAGTCCAGAGGGCTTTGGCTGTGTATTATGATGTTTATTTAATAAAGGTGGTTGAACATGAAGCCACTGGAAGAGTTCTAGTTTTTGTTTTTTTAATAAAAAGTGAAAAAATCTGTTATGTTCATTTCCAACTGCTGAAGAACAGCAGCAAGTGATGAGAATGTGAATGTAATAGAAGATAGTAATATTACTTAGAATTTGCAAACAAAGTATAAAAAATGTAAAAAATCAACAAAAACAAACAAAAAAACAACAAAAAACCAAAACCAACAAACCAAAACAGCCAACAGCAAAAAAAAAAACCCCGAACCGACTGATTTTTATAGTCAATTTTCCACATTAAATTCTATCTAAACTTAATATTGTTAGCTGATTCTGTTCCTTTATTAGGGAAGTTGTTGCTGTTCAAATTATAGAAACATCAAGTTCACAGTGGTGAAAGTTTTCTGTTACTGTGAGATAAAAAATAGTTAAGAACTTGAAGTTCCTAAATGTCAAGTTGGTCTCATCCTGTTAAAGTGTAGTATGCTATATGATGGTGTTCTTGGAACACTGGTTTATGTTTTGGTGCATAAAACTTTCTATTTTATATGCCCTACTCACTTTCTTCTGGTTTGTTTGTTTGTTTGTTGGTTTTTTTTGTTTTGTTTTTTTGGGGGGTTTTTTGGGTTTTTTGGGTTTTTTTTTGTTTTTTTGGGGGGTTTTTTTGATTGTTTTTTTGTTTTGGGTTTTTTTGTGGTTGTTGTTTGGTTTGGTTTGATTTTTGGGGTTCTTGTTTGTTTGTAGGGTTTTTTTGTTTGATTGTTTAGTTGGTTGGTTTTTTGGTTTTGTTGTGGTTTTTTATTTTTTTTTTATTTTTGCTTTCTTCCACCCCTCTTGTCAGAACCAGGTCATATCCATGAGATCTTGGGGGGATTGCACCTGCTATAATCGTGAGGTTATTTAGCTTTGTTTTTGATCATATTGACTTTTGTTTATTAAACTGTTTACATTAACTGACAACATATATGAAGTCTAATATCCATTTTAATAAAATTATGTTTTCTTTGAGCAGGACGTGCATAATTACAGCATAACTTGGTGAGAACAGTTATGCTCTTATTTGGTGCTTTTAATTTGTAAGAAATAGAAATGCTTTGCAAACACTGTGTTAACAAAGTGTAATAGAAGAATAATTTACCTCCCCAGTGAAATGGAGCACTGAACATGAGGCAGGAATAAATTGTGCTAATTAAAAAAAAAAAAAAAAAAAAAGAACCTGAAAAACTCAGACAATCCCAATGTATAAAAGAGTAAAAGAGTGAAACCTAGATAATCAAAAACTTTATTTCATTTATTTTGATGCATTATTTTCTTGAGCTGAAAATAGCTATAGAATGGTAAGCAGTAATTCAGAATGAAAATAAGTGTGTTTTTCAAGGAAAGAATCATGAGCAGTAAGTAGCATATGCTAAGAAATATCTGATTATGCTGGTCAATCTGAAATGTGTTATTTCCATGGAAGTACTAAATTAGTCAGTAAAGAGTATGCTGCCCTTTATCTTTGCAGAAAGAACAGCATGCTTGCAGTGAAAAGTTTAAAGCACAATTTTATTGTGAAGGGGTTTTTTTTATTTTCCTATGCAGGTGTTTTTACCAATAGGGCTCAATACAAATAGTGTTGATTTGGATATTGAATTAATTTTTTAGATATTCAAGACTCTGAGTTGCCTGCAGTGTAGGAAAAAGGAAAAAAACATCATTTGATTCTGTAAAAGGGATCTTGTTTCCTTTTTAAGCATGATGGATAAATTTATAGCAGTTTCTAAAATATGCACGTGGGTCTGTAGCTTTCCATTCTTCAGTACTCTCACTGGCAATTGTTTAGCCCATAAAATCATGTATTTCTTATGGGTCTGTATGGAATTCAAGGTAAGAACTGTTGATGTGCCTTCCTGTGCCTCAAGAGCACTGCAGTACTAGAGCTTGTGTCTGTAATCAGGCCTAGAAAGTGAGATTTAGGGAAGGCTAGGAAGGCAGAAAATCAGTTGAGAGGAAAAGAATGGTACAAGAAATAAGGCAGAACTATAGAAAGTTAAAAGATAAGTAGGAACCTCAAAGGGACTTAAGATTCTAATTTTTACCTCTGCAGAAGTTCAGTGAAGTTTCCCTCAGTGGAGTCCTCTGTTTTAAGGTCTAATGCTTTTGCAAAAGACAGGGTTTCTTAGTTTTGGTGGGAGTTTTGTTTTGTTTTATTTTTGATGTGTTTACTCAGATGTGTAATTTTAGCTCCTGGTTTAAAACTTGGAGATGAAATATTAAACAGCTTCTGTAAATATTGATAAAAGGAAAGAAGTTATGTATATAAAATAACTGTATGTTTTTGAAGGATATGAATTCTAGAGAAGAAATTGCTTTGAGCCAAAATACCAGGATGAGTTTGAGAAAAACAATCTTTTAACCAATTACTTAGCAGATACGAATATTAACTAGTATCTTCCTAATTTTTACCATGGTGTCTTGAGAGAAGTAGAAGAGAACATAGCCTCAGACGTGTATTCAATGTTGATAGCTGACCAGCTGATTTTACAGAAATTTTAAGTTGCTGGCTTTAATCTCTTGAGAATTAAAGTTTTGACATACACAGCATTCCTTCTATGAAACAGGTTTTTCATCTGTTAGAATTTTTTGGTAATCCTGCTTACAGCTTTAAGTGCTTTATCTCAGTAGCTTATTATTCTAATATGATTAGAACAGGTAACCAACACTAATCCAAATGCAGTAAGTTAGAGGTGTAATTTCTGGTTTTCATCACCTGTCACCAATCATAAGTTTACAGGCCTTAAGAGGATGGATTTATTTTTAGAAAAATATATTAATGGAACTGCAGTTTGAGTCCTGAAATGTTCCTATTTCTAGAGAAGGAAGGTCCGGAGAAAAAGAAAATGAAGAAGGATGCTGGGAATAAGAAATCAGCACCCGTCAGCATTCTCTTTGGTTACCCTCTGTCAGAGCGCAAACAGATGGCACTTCTCATGCAGATGACAGCAAGAGACAACAGCCCAGGTGATCTTACAGAGTTAACAGTTTGCTCCCTCCTGCCTGTTTAATTCTGTCCTAGTCAGAATATTCAGAACACTGATGTTGTTCAGTAATCTTTTGTTTTTTTCAAATACTTTAAATCATTCCTACTTCTGTTAAAATTTATTTCATATGGATAATTAATCTGATGAAAAATTATTCTTGATCTATATTTGTGTGAAAAGCTTTGCACTGTGATAGCTGTAAAAACTGAAAATTTAATTTCTTCCTTTGTTTATTTTTGCCTCTCAGACACTGTTCCATATGGATTATTTAAAGCCTGAAATACTTTCTTTTTTAATTTTTATTGAAGCTTAACTATTATCTCATTTTCTCACTTTGGAGCAGGATTTTAATTTAGGAGGAAATGGGATCATTTACTTCTGATTTAATGGGAGAGGGTAGACATCTTGTTCTTAATTCACCATTTCAAACTGTCTTTGGTCCAGCTGCATTTTTAAAAAATCTTTACATATGTATATGTTCTACAGGTGTAAAGTTTTTACAACATTGCTATTTCAAAACAAATGGCTGGTTTCCTTAAGGAACTATCCAGTCCACCCAGCTGTGGAACTTAAGGAACTATCCAGCAGTCCAGCTGTGTTGGTACAGCTGATGATTTGTATGTAGTACAATACACAGACTATAATTCTTTAAACTGGCATCCCACTACATGAAAATACAGTGGAATTTTGCTGAAGGAAGGGGAAGCAGGATATATACTGATCTGTATGATCTCACCTTGTCTTGATTCAGGAGAATTTATACCTTGAGTATGTGAACCTTGTTGTTTGGGTAGACTTTGTCTTTCCTAGAAACGTGCTTAAAGTAGTAAGGTTTTGCAAAATGCCTTTTTTCACATTGGAAATCAGCATTGTGCTGACACCTGTGAAGGGTGAAATGTCTTTTATTTAAAAATAATTATTCACTGGTCATTATCATCTTTGAAGGCAAGTGTTGACTATCTTTTTATTTCCTCTCACTTTAATTAACTTAACACTGACTATTTAAAAACTTGTTTTGTAGATTCCACCTTAAATCATTCCTTACAAACAACACCAACACAAAAGAAAACTCCAACCTCTTCTTCAAGACAAAAAGACAAAGTTAACAAGAGAAACGAACGAGGGGAAACTCCTCTACATATGGCAGCAATTCGAGGGGATGTTAAACAGGTCAAGGAGCTAATCAGATTAGGTGCAAATGTAAATGTAAAAGATTTTGCAGGTAAGTTAATATGAGTACTCCTAACTGTATATGTTAAAAGTAACACTGAAGTTGTTGACAGAGGTTTCCTTTCAGTTCATGTTGTATGCAAATGAAAAAAGTGTAACTTCATGGAAATTGCCAAAGTTGTGTTTTTCATTTCCTGTGGCAGTGGTAGAGCACTGTAGTACATGGTGCATGATGAGAACAGTGTTTTAATACCAAGAGGTTTCACTTGTGTCCAGGGCCTTGGTGCAGTAGGTATTGACAGAGATCTGTGCACACAGATTCTGTGTTCTTGCTGAACTTGGTAGGATTGTGCTGGGCAGAGGTAAATGGTGAGACTGTGGGCTTTGTGAGGAGATGCAAAGTTCAGTGATGGTGGAGGTGGTGGCACTGTGATGTGCACTGTCTTCACTGGGACAGCTGATATGCAGCAAGGCAGGGAAGAGTGGTATGTTTGCAGTTGTCATCAAGTCCTGCTGGATTAATGACTGCTTTGATATGTCAGTATTTACTGTGATTTACATAATAGTTGATGAGCTTTGTTAAGTTGTAACATATATCATGTTTTTAAGTTGATGGGTCTGGATTATGTTCTCAGTGGGAATGGTTGAGAGGAGTTGAGGCAGCAGGCCCCCATGGGAGAAGCTAAGGACTATATAGTACAATTAGTTGTCAGCTCAAACTTGACTTCAAGAGAAGATATTAATGAGATGAACTGAAATCTTGACTTTAGGTAAGGAATAGATTGATAATTTCTTGATTTGAAGAAGGTAGCTGAATTTGTATTTGAACATGAAGCTGCCCAGGACTAGCATGTAGAGGAAGAGAAGACAACAAGCAGAAGTAGAACACTATGAGATCTTCAAGGAAGTTGAGAGGGGAGATGAGAAGAACTTGTTGACAAGAGCAATTTTAGAAAAGGAGGGGGAGGTTCAGGGGAAGACAGGCCCATAGAAATCACTGGGAGAATAATAGAAACACTTGAAGAAGAGATGTAGTGGGTTGACCTTGGCAGGCTGCCAGACGCCCACCCAGCTGCTCTCTCACTTCGCTTCCTCAACAAGGTGTGGGGAGAAAATAAGATAGAAAAAAGCTCTTGTAGGTCATGTTAAAGACCATTTAATAAGAACAGTAAAAGCTGCCTGTGCAAGCAAAGGAGGAAGAGGAATTCATTCCCTACTTCCCATCATCAGGCAAATATTCAGTCCCTTCCCAGGAAGCAGGGCCTCAGCAGATGTAACAGGTGCTTGGAAAGAAAGACAAATGCCATTGTGTACAAACTACCCTCTTTCCCTCTCCTTTCAGTGAGCTTCTATAGCATGACATCCTGTGGTATGGAATACTCATTTGGGTAGCTGTCCTGGCTGTGTCCCCTCCCAAACTCTGGTGCAGGAGGAGAGAGAGAGAAAACCATGACACTTCACAAGCCCAGTTCAGCAGTAGCCAAAACACCAATATGCTGTGATATGCCCCAAATATAATGCACATTACTGTATGAGTTGCTCTGAAGGAAGTTAACTTCACAGCTTCATCCCAGTCTGACCTAGGGCAGATGTTTTATTTTAAAGGAAAGGAATGAAAGGAAAAGCACAATGGCTGAGAACTGGTTCTGAGAATCAGTTGGATTCAAGTTGTTGGAGATTTCGTTCAAAATCTGGAGGAGCTGTTTGGGATCAAGTGAGATGTTTTTTTATTGGTGATCTGAAGTGAGAAGCAGAGATGGCTGAACTTCAAAATACTGTGTAGAGGGAGAAGTCAAGAAGAGGGGGAGGATTGGAGCAGTGAGTCATGAGTGGAGAAAAGTAGGAATTTAGGATGCAGTGTAGTTTAGAGAATTAGAGATTTTTTAGCTAAGGATTTGGCAGAACTAAAGGAGCAGAAAATGAATTAGTAATGGAGGAAGTAACCCTGCTCATGGGATATCTGCCAGAATGATACTGCTGTGTGGGAACAAGAGTAAAGGAAACAGATACTGACAGCAAGCCAGCACTAGAGTTGGCAGGCTGGACATTGTGAAAGGATGGAAAAGCAAAGCAGTACAACATGGAGAAAAATTATGAAGATAATTAATACAGAGGATAAAAGACAGGATCAGAGGGCTGAGAGTAGAAGAGTGTTATCATGTTGGGTGAGTGTGAAAAGGGCAAATGGCAAGAAAATGGAAAGATGGAGGTGGTAGCCAGACAGTGCTGGAAGTGAGTAACCCAAGTGATGATTGAAGAGGAAATTTAGTGTATGACGAACAGTGAGAAGTGTTTTGCTTTAGAATAACTTAGAACCTTTTTTCTTTTTTTTCCTTTTTCATTTTTCCTTTTATTTTTTTAGCTGCTTTTAAAATTTAAATGAGTGGCAGCTTGGAAGTTGAGTGAAGGCTGAAGGTGAGAAATCCCATTACTGAGGGATTAGATAAGTTAGGGGTTTCTTGTACCTCCACTTCATGGATGTACAAGACTGCTACTGATAAGCTCATGTGATTAACCTCTTTTACTGGTTATGTTGGAAACAAAAGTTGAATGCCTCCCCAGAACTGGGCTTTGAGAAGGCATCAACAACAGTTCAGGTCAGCTATGAAGTAGAAGTAATCAAACTAGGGAGAGGAAATTGAGGTAAGGAATATCTCATGTGTGGGCTGTCGTCTTCAATTGACACTCTGCTACAGAAAATGAGCACTGAACTTGAGGAAATCAAAATTGCAAAAAATGTCTAGTGTTCTGGGAAATACCAGAATAAGTTCTCTGCCATTATTTATTAATAGCTTGTTATCTAGCTGCTAATGTTGTTAATGATTCCTAGTACATGTTCAGTAACACTAAAGGAGCATTGGTTATGCCAATTTGCCACACTTACCATTTCCAATAGTGTGGTTTTCAAATGGTTTCTGTACATTAGAATATTATTTATATATACACCTACCAGATTTCAAATATTTACTAGTCAAAGAATCTCTGACATGTTTAGCCTGGGGATTTTGTACCAGATTTTGTCTTCTACTATTTGATGTGTGATTCCAGCATTCAGCTTAATCTCTTCTTAAAAAATTTTTTTTAAGAAAAACTTGGAATTTGATGTGAGGATTAAAGTTGATGATGATGAGGATAAAGCGTATGTTGTTTATCAGATGGATGACATTGCTGTTCTACCAAGTACTGTGTGTGAGAGTGTTTTGAAGTGTTCAGAGGCAATAGAGATCTGTAGCACAGGAATGAAAAACCAAATATTTGATCTTTGTCTTAAGCCTACCACTCTTCACTCTAGGTTGGACACCCCTGCATGAAGCTTGTAATGTTGGTTACTACGATGTTGCTAAAGTACTGATAGCAGCGGGAGCAGATGTGAACACACAGGGCCTGGATGATGATACCCCACTTCACGATTCTGCTAGCAGTGGACATAGAAACGTGTTCTGGGAGAGAGGGAGGGGGATTAGCATGTGGTTTGAAGTGCTGAAGCTTCAGAACAAATCCTAACTGTCCTCATTGCAGTCATACGGTCTTGTAGTTCAGCTTCTGCTGTTTAGGGAGCATCCTAAAGGTGTTCTGATTGTCTTTGTTTCATCTGACTTCTATTGCCAGATATTTCCTACCAGTATCTGTTTTCTTAAATATTTAAAAGTTTCATCTTTATTTTCTCAGTAAATAAGCACTTGAGTGACTTTTTTTGGGAAACTTTTACTGTATAGAATTCTCAAAAAAAAAAGTCTCCTAAAAGTGTACTGTGGATTCATGTATATTTTACATACATGTTTATAAATACTTAAAGGTATATATCCTATTTTTTGTTTTAAATATTTTAATGGCATTGAAATAGAGAACTGATGTATATACTTAATATTTTTTTTTTTAATTTACCAATCAGCACTTAGTGGAGAAGACAAATGGAGCTCTGTAGGTGCTTTAGATTAACTTTCAAATTTGTTCTTGATTTCTTCAAATAAAACGCAGAAATAACTCTGCTTTCCCTTTATATCTCTTTTATTTCATTACTCTGTATGCAATCTGTTGTATAAAGCAAAAGAGAGAATACATCCTTAAATCAAGTACACCTTGCAGACTAGATGTTCAGTTTGAAAGGCTTTTCTGGAAAAGATAGAGAAATTACTTAAGATAATCTGTTGGGAATGTTTTATTAGCTGTTACGGCTTTTTTAGGTATGTAAACAAAGATCTTGGGTCTTTAGATCACGCTTTCATAGAGCTGTAGTAGAGTGTTGGAGAACGGGAGCTCTTGCTTATCTGGTATCAGTACAGGTACCTGTGGCCATCTCACTGACAATATGTGCCAGAATAATTCTGAAGCTTCCTCTTAAGGTATTGCTGTCTGCTGAATTTCTGCATTCTTTTTACACATAGGGGAAAAAAGCAATTGATACTGGACACTGTGCTAATGCAGTGGTCTTAGATTCACTGTAATATTGACAAATTGTTGCCTTTAATGATGGAGAAATTGATGATTTTGATGTATTGCATGCAGTTGCAGGTGGAGGTGCTTTGTTCCTCCAGTAAGATACTTGGATATCTCTCAGGGCTTTTTGGAACTGCTGGGGAAACCAATAGTACTGTGACTTGTAAAAGCCTATCTGTTCCCTTATTTAAGTGGAATAAAATTTGGAGCAAGAGGTTGAAGCAAGTGCAGAGGGATAAAGAGCCTAGTAGGTGGGGAACCAGATAAATTATGTGAAGAAATGCTAGAACTGCAGGAACAAAAGGCCCCTGTTTCTTTCTGTTATAATGGTGCTGTGTCTGTGTAACAGAGGGCAGCTGTCCCTAGGCTTCCCCTTCAGCTCCTTTACAGAGCAGACTACTATGTATGTACTACCTAGACTTTTCATTTTCATGGCTGAAGTCTTGCTTTCCAGTCTCAGTATCACAGATAGGATCACATGTCATGTTGCTGACATTTCGTGTGCAATGGGAGATTTTTATGCTGCTCAGGTAACGTGTTGTGGATAACCTCAAAGTTAATTTATTTAATGCTGCAGATCGTGAAGCTGTTGCTTCGCCATGGTGGAAATCCATTTCAAGCTAATAAGCATGGGGAAAGACCTGTTGATGTTGCTGAAACTGAAGAATTGGAAATGCTATTGAAAAGAGAGGTGCCCATCTCTGATGATGAGAACAGTTGCTCAGGTAAAAGTAGCTATTTAATTGCAAACTTAATGTATCATTTCACTAAGGTTAAGTGGCCTTAATTTTTTTGCATAGTGTTAGCTATTAAGGCTTGCTGCAGGTAACAATTGGTATTGCTAAGGTTGCCTTCCACTTTTATTTTCAGAGGTAGGTTTGTTAAATTTTTCAGCTGAATTATCTGAAATGCATATTCTGATTTTTTTTTCTTTTCTCTCTGTCTTTAGTAAGCCATTCCCACTTTGCAAATCAACTCTATATCAGAATGGTGATTTTACCAGAGAAAGACAGAAAAGAAAATACCATATTTGTTGTAATACAGCATGTTTCTGAGATGGTTTGTTTCATGGTGAAAAACATCCCCAAAGTCTCTTACTTCCCATCTTTAGTAGATTAACCAGGAGTCAGTGTTTCACATGGGTGTAACTTAGTTACTCGGTGGTAGAAAAGTTCCTGCCAGTGGGGGGCCACTGGTTTCTGTGGGTGACTAGGTAAGTAAGTTGCTGAAGTGGAGGCAGTAATTCTTAGTCCCTCCTATGTTTCTGCAGATTGAGGAGCATGGAATACTTCTTGGAGCACAGAAAGAACTGTTGCCTCCTCAGAGGCAAAAGATTTTTGACCATGAGTAACTTGCTTGAGTGCCAGACAGGAACTTTTCATTTGGCTTTCACAGACTATTCAATGATTCAGAATCTTTTAGGTAAAAGAATTGAGGTGGATTGAAAACTGGCTGAACATCTAGGCCAGAATGGTGGTGATTCTGCACAATGTTTATTTGGAGGTCAGTAACTGCCTCTGTACCTTGGATCAGTACTGTGTCCACTCCTGCTTAACACCTTCATTAATGGTTGGGGTAGAGTGTTCCATCAGGAAGTTTCCTAGTGATACAGAACTGGGGGTTCTGAGCAGGAGTGGGTGGTGCATCAGAGAGTTGTGCTGCCATCCAGAGGAATCTTACTGTGTAGGAGAAATGGGCTCATGGGAATCTCGTGTATTTTCAGCAAGGGGAAGTGCAAAGTCCTGCAGCTGGGCAGGAACAAACATCCAAGCAGCAGTGCAGGCTGGGTTGTGACCAGCTGGGAAAGCAGCTTTGCAGAAAAGGCCCTGGCTCATGCTGAACAACACCAGGTTGATCATGAGCCAGCAAAGTGCCCTTGCTGCAAAGAAGGCCAGTGGTGTCCCAGGCTGCATCAGGAGGAATGTTGCCAGCAGGCTGAGGCAGGTGATCCTCCCCCTCTGCTCAGCACTGGTGAGGCCACAGCTGGAGTGCTGGGTCCAGTTCTGGGCTCCCCAGTACAGGAGAGACATTGACACCATGGAGAGACTCTAGGGAAGGGCCAGGAACACGACAAAGAGCCTGAAATAGCAAAGGTTCGGGGGAATCTTGTTGATGCATAAAAATACCTGAGGAGAGGTTGCAAAGAGGACAGAGCTGGGCTCTTGTAGGTTGTGCACAGTGACAGGACCAGAGGCAGTAGGCACACAGTGAAACACAGGAAGTTCCCTCTGAACAGCAGGAAACTTTTTTTTTTTCACTGTGAGGATGACCAAGCTGTGGCACAGGTTGTCCAGGGAGGGTGTGGAGTCTCTGTCCTTGGAGATAATTCAAAAGCTGTCTGGGCATGGTCCTGGGCAGCTGGCTCTGGGTGTCCCTGCGTGAGCAGGGTGGGTGACATGGTCTCCAGAGGTCTCTTCCAACCTCAACCATTCTGTGACCTGTGAAAAGCACATGAAGAGCATCATGTCACATCATGGTAAAAGTTGGTTTCTCAACCCCCTAGGAATGTTTCCTAGTCAAACTTTCCGTATACTTCGAGGAAAAAAAGTCATACTGCCCTATGTTCTGATGTAGTGTTCACTTTTTTGGCAATTAGAATAACCTGAAATACAGTGTGTGGTCCCTCTGTTCTAAGGGACAGTTGTGGCATCACTTCACAGAATCAGCTTCAGCTTAGTGAAAGCATTGATCTTCAGACAAATATTTTTACATTTGTGTAATAGAAACTTGTTACTATTTAGCAACTGAATCCTCAACAGTCTGTGCAGGGTATTGTCCTTTAGAAAGAGTCAGGTTATACAGGAATTATGCACAATAAATGAGGTTTTCAAAATTTAAACTGCATTACTTTTATTAGATATAAATGTTAATTAGTGTTTTTACATGCCTAAGTGAGAGCTGTAAAGGGAGGGGAGAACTTTGATTTCATGACCTTTTGTTTTCTCTTAATTCTAGTGAGAAGTTTTCTGTGCATTTAAGATAGGTTTTATTCTTTTTTGATTTATAAAGAGGTGACTGCTGAACTGAACACCTTTGTCCTGAAGTGTCCCATCAGTATTCAATTAATTTTCACTTTCCTTACTCTAGATTCTGAAGAAGCTCCATCTGTAAATCCTTCCAGTGTAGATGGGAATGTTGATTCAGAAGCAGAAAAGGACTCTGTAGCCAACAACAGCAAACAGACGGTCCCTAGTAAGGCACCACTTCCATCTGCTCTAGATGAGTATGAATTCAAAGATGATGATGAAGATGAAATGAAAAAAATGGTTGATGACAAACATATTCTTAGAAAAGACCCAAGGAAAGAAGATGAGACTGAAGTTGAAAAGACCAGCTTATTTGTGAAACAAGAAAAAGTTGTCTTTTCAAAATCATTCAAAAACAAAAAGCAGAAACCCTCTAGAGTTCTGTATTCAAGTTCTGAAAGTTCAGATGAAGAAATACTTCAGGACAAGAAAATGGTTGCTCCTTGCTCTGTTTCAGAGACATCAAATTCTGATGTCAGAGTGAAGAAAGAATATATGGTTACAAACGAGCACAAGCAAAAGGGTAAAGTTAAAAGGAAAGTAAAAAATCAAAGCAAAAATAAAGAGAATCAAGAAGTAAAGCAAGAAAAAGAAAATGCTAGAGTAACAAATATAGCTACTTCTGGGTTAGATTCTTTAGATAAAGCTAGAGAGGAAGAAACCTTTAAGAAGTCTTTCACCTCAAAAGAAGATTCTTCTTTACATCTGTTTCATATCACTGCTGGAAAATCTCCAAAGCATCCCTGTGGGTTAAGTGAAAAGCAGTCAACGGCATTAAAGCAAGAAAACACCAAAACTTGCTTATCACCAGGAGGTTCTGAAATAACATTGCAGTCCGAATTGGTTCGGTATGATCACAACACTGATGCTGATTATCTCGTAGAAAGTTCTAGTGGCAAATCTTGCAAGCACAAAGAAAAAAGCAAGCATCATCAAAAGGATTTTCACTTGGAATTAGGTGAAAAATCTAGTCCTAAAATTAAAGAGGAAGATAATAGCTCAACATTTGAGAATTCAGAATATACTTTGAGAAAAATCGACAAGGAAGGTAAAACACTTAAAAAGCATAAATTAAAGCACAAAGAAAGAGAAAAGGAAAAGCACAAAAAGGAACCGGATGGGGAGAGAGAGAAACACAAACATAATGTTAAAGAGCTTCAAAGAAGTATTGAGTTTGACAGAGAATTTTGGAAAGAGAACTTTTTCAAAAGTGATGAAAATGATGATACTTTGATAAACACAGAACACGAATCTCTTTCTTCAGACAGAAAATCAAAGCTAGAGAAAACTGTGGCAAAAGAAGATAAGTTAGTTAAGGAGAGACAGTTTCAGAAAGAGAAAAGCATTAAAGATGAGAGAGAAAAAGAGAAGAGCAAAAAGGACAATGAGAAGTTTCTCAAGGATGAAAAAATAAAAGATACAAAAGAAGAAAAAGAAGTTATGGTTGCAGATAAAGAAATTGAATTGTTCTGTTTTGGTGTTAAAGATGAGGCAGCCAGCGTGCATATAGTAGAAAGAGAAACAGATACTGAAAAGCAGGAAAAAAATTTAAAGGAAAATAAAGAGAAGACAGAAAAGCGATTCTCAATCAAAGAAAAAGATTTTGAAAAGATAGAAAGAAAACATGGAGAAAAAGAGAAAAAGTTAAAGCATGAATATAAAATGGAAAAAGATAAAGCAGAAGTAAATGAAAATGCAGAGAAAGTAAAGGAGAAGTCTGGTTTTCAGCAAGCAGAAAGGTGCCATAAGGAAAATGACAAAGTAAAAAGCGTGGGTGCTCTTAAAAAAGGTGATGACAAGGAAAGAAATAAGGAAAAAACTGATAAGAAGCATGATAAAGAAAAGACTGATAAAGACAGACATTGGGCTGAAAGCAAAGAAAAGCACTGTACTGAAAGAAAAGTCAAACAGTCTGAAAAAGAATCTGAATATACTAAATCAGAAAAAAATAGAACTAAAGAAAAGGAAGTTGAAAAAAAAGACAAATCCAAAGAGAAGGAGACCTCCTCATCAGCAAGCTCAAAACACATGCAAGAGGAAAGGAGATGCACTATTACTGAAAGTAATAAAATAGTTCATGACAAACTGTCATCTTTGAAAGAAAAACCAAAAGACGATTTGTTGAAAACTCCAGATGGTAGAGAAAAAGATAAAAAAGATAAAGATATAGACAGATACAAAGAGAGGGACAAGCACAAAGATAAACAGCATCAAAGTAGTTTGCTGAAACTAAAACTTGAACATGAGAAACTTAAGCCTAAACCAGCTCCTGCATCGAAAGATGCTCGGCCTAAAGAAAAAAGATTAGTCAATGATGATTTAATGCAAACTAGTTTTGAAAGAATGCTTAGTCTTAAAGATCTGGAAATAGAGCAGTGGCATAGAAAGCATAAAGAAAAAATAAAACAGAAAGAGAAGGAACGTTTGAGAAACCGCACTTGTTCAGAACATAACAAAATGAAGGAAAAACCCAAACACTCATTTGCTGAAGTAAAAGGCAAAGAACTGATTCGTTCAAAAAGTTCTGAGTTGCCAGATGTTTGTATGAAGGAAAAACAGCAGAAAGATGCTACAAGTAATAGATCACAGTCACTAGATACAAGAAGTGTCAACGTTGCTAAGGCTTCATTGGTTTTAGATAATTTAAACAGATCCCCCAGATCAGAAAGTGAAAAGATGGGGCTGAGCTCCAGGTCAGTGTCCATGGTTTCTGTTGCGAGCTCTGAGGATTCTTGCCATACCACAGTAACTACTCCAAGGCCTGTAATTGAATATGATTCAGACTTCATGCCAGAAGGTTCTGATTCCCAGATGTCTTTTTCACAGTCACCATTTTTGGCAAGTGCCAAATCACCAGCCCTTGTGGAAAAAGAAGCTGATGGTCTTGCTGAGTTGCCAGATCGCATTAAGCCGCCTTTCACCAACAGGCTCCCTCAAATGTATGTTAGATCAGCATCTGCTGAAGATGTTAAGTTGGTTTTAAATGAGTGTAGGCCTGTTATAGAGGTTCGAAGATGCAGCATGCCTGCTGCAGTTTCTGAACACAGCAAACTGCCTCGAACATCAGAAGAAAACAACCAGAATGCTCTGCCATCAGTTCACACTTACAATAGCACTTCTCCCAAACCAGAACTACTGTGCAGTGCACTTGAAAGAGATTTTCAAAGCAGTGTGGCTGTTCTGCAGTCAAACTTCACATCATCTCCAAATAGAGCTGTTAGCAGCAAGCAGGCAACAACGGGGACAAGTACCATTAAAGATATTGCTCACATGAGCCCTTCGGAAGACTCTAACATGCATTTAGAACCAAGTAGTCAAAGTGGTGTGACTCAGCAAACCAAACTGTGGGATGTGCCTTTTGACAGACTTAATTCATTAAACAATGACAGCTCAGGTTGTGGTGTACCAGAGCAAGATGCTAAAAGCATTATAACAATGCATAATTCTGAGAGCAGGACGTTAAAAGAGCAACAAGTATCTGAATTTTTGCCTCAGCACCCTGAAATTAAGGGAAGTTCCAGTTCTCAAGAATCTGCATCATTTTTGCCTTCACAGTCGCCTTGTTCTTTACCTATCCAGCCAGTTCCATTTGTGTCAAAACATGTTTCTTTACCAGGCAGTATCAGTCAAGATTCATCATTAGTACAGCAGCAAAATCTAGTTCAGACTGCAACTTCTGCTTTGGAAACAGATGCTACTAATACCAGAGAGCTGGAAAATGCTTTCTTCCCTTCAAACATTAAAAAAACTGATGCACCCATGGTTGTATATTCTGAGAGCTGTGCAAAAGATGTTTCACAGAGCTATGAAAAGGTGAATGATTTACCAGTGATACCATTAGAGAAGGATACTCCTGAAAGTGATAGCAGTTCACAGTTAAATGTGAATTCATGCTCATTCAGTAAAATTGTTTGTAAGAATGCCCTGAATGAAGTGGATGGTAATACAGCAGATACTTCAGATATTAGAAATGAAAAAGACCAACAAGAAGAATTGGTCTCTGTGCATGTTGTTGATAATAAAGCCAATTCTGATCTCTGTGAACTAAGTTCAGGAATGTCAAAGGGAATTACAAATGAATTGGTTAATAAAAGCCCCTGCACTGCAGACAGAGAAAATGTGTTGGCAGATGATCCACCACAGTACTCTTCTACATCTAATTTGGAAAGTAGTTCACAACAGATTACCCAGGAAGAGGTACATAAATACAGCCAAATAGTTAAAGTAGAAGAAGAAGTTGCTGAGGATCAGAAGATGGAACAGCTAGAAGTACCGCAAAGAATTACAAGGAACAGAGCAAATTTGCTTGCTAACCAGGGCAAGCAGAATCCTCTTGGCTGTACACAAACATCAGAAAAAGAGTCTGAATCATCAGCATCTATGAAAGCAAGAATTAGATTAACTGAAGATGATGATGCTCAGGTACATCATCCACGTAAAAGGAAGGTGTCACGTGTGCCTCAGCCTGTGCAAGCAAACCCTTCTTTGCTTCAGGCCAAGGAGAAAACCCAGCAGTCACTGGCAGCTATTGTTGATTCTTTGAAACTTGAGGAGATTCAGCCATACAGTTCTGAGAGAGCAAACCCTTACTTTGAATACTTGCACATAAGGAAGAAAATAGAAGAGAAGCGTAAATTGCTGTGCAGTGTCATTCCTCAGGCACCTCAATATTACGATGAATATGTCACCTTCAATGGCTCCTACCTGCTGGATGGCAATCCCCTGAGCAAGATATGCATCCCAACTGTAAGTAACATGGTATTTCAATATACAGTGCAATAAAAGGCATGTTTTGGTTTTATTTTTTTAACTTCCATATTCTTCCTAACTTGCTTCTGAATATTCTGCTGGAAGCAATAAGTTGACATATGCCAAATTAATATTGATTAGTAGCATCATATTTAAAAGCCCCATTCACTGGAAATACAAGCCATGGTTTCACAGTCACTGTAAGACAAACCATGTATGACACCTGTCAAGGGCACACAGACAAACACTCTATTTCAAAGTAAAGCCTTCTCTTTCATAAGTGAAATAATTACTGAGAGTTTCTCTGAATTTCTGCTGTCAATAATTTTGTTAAAGCTAATTAGTCAAAGCTGTTTCATTTGGAGGGGGGTGGACGTGCAGTGCTCCAAAATACCAAATCCGTTGCCAAATGTTTTAAGCAGGAGAGTGCCTGCCAGCTATCTCAAAAGCAGCAGATGTAATCTGCTGTGTCCTGGCTTTGTAATCCATCAATCTAAAGTGTTCATAATTTTATTAAATAATGTCAAGGTCTTTTTTTCTTTGTACTGGAGAACATCTGTAGTTCAGAGATACTTGTTTAGGTCTAAGCTCTCAATTTTTGAATGGACAAGTTATGTCAGCTCATCTAAGACAACTCACCTTTACATGAGAGTAAAAAGCTTTAGCTTTTTCCAGTAGAGTTGAGGATTTTTCTGATGAAGCAGTGGACAGAGGTTTAATGTGTAAATTTTAAAATGTTTGCTTCATTATGCAGCTAGTCTTAATTCCCTGTACAAGCTGTTGTTCTCGTTTTTGGGAATGACTAGGCCAGTTACTGTCTGAGGAAAGGTGTGGGTAAGATGACCCTTTTGCAAGGTCTGTAGGTGAAGCAGGGTGTATGGTAAGCTTCAGCATGATGTACCAGGCTGTCAGCCTTCCCAAGTCTACAAGTCTTTCTCAGTAGCTTTTGCAGCTTCTGTAACATCTTTATCACAGATAAAGAGGCACAGAATTTATTTTTTTTTTTAATCTGCCTCTAGTCAAGTACATACTGTTTCCAAGCTACAGCTTACTGCTTTGGCATCACACTTCAGTGCTTAATTTGGGATAAGTGGAAAGTCAAGAAGCATGGAATATATTTTTCCCTGGCTCATCTACTTACTACCTGAGCAATAGAATTCCCAATCATAAATGACAATGTGTGTGTAGACACCATAAGGAGGACAGAGTTTTTGACTTGATATTAAAGCGCTGCCTTATAGTTACTTCCTGTCTCTATTGCTGTGTATAATAGGAACTCTGCAGTTAATGAAAATAAATTTAGGTGTTGGAGTGCAAAATTTCAGGTAACAGGTTCAGAAAACACCAGAGATGGATGTGTACTTCCTATTCTCAATGGCTTTTAATTAATTGTTGAAAAGAGAAGCCTCTTTTAAAAACGTTGATTAAAATGTAAGTATGTAATTGAAGGATTACAGTTACTGATTTTTGTCTCATTTAGATTTCTGGTTTGCTTCCTTGCGTGTACATGTTCTGATGGTAATTATGTTTTAAACAGCTAATTGTTTTGTACATACTTTGATGGTCCTGAGAGAGAACAGGTAGAACTTTTTATTTCAAGTTCCTAGAAACAAAAAGGAGGAAGATAAATTTTGAGAAGCCAAAATACATTATTAGGAAATTGGTGATTATTTTCATTAGAATTAAAATGTAAGAAAAAGCATGAGTTTTGCTCTAAATAAGAAGGCACTCTAAGCAATTGAGTTTTGTTTGTGTGAAAAATCTCAAATGCAACTAAATACTTTATTTAAATACTGTCACTTGTGTAAATGGACAATCTTGATAAAACTTCTCAGGTTTCTTTTCAGAAAAAAAAAAGTTATTTAAACAATCAGTAATATTTCAGATTTAACTTATTGGCAGAATTTGCTTGTATACACAATCTAATGATTTTATTTAGTCACCATTGAAAATCACAGTCATAATAATTCCTGTTACAAATACATAAAAAGGAGGATTGTTAAACCAAGGATAATTTAATTCTCAGAAATGAGTGTTTGTTTCTTGTACACATTGTCCAACAAAGTGAAAATAAAGACTAGGCGTAGTCTCTCTGAAGTGGTGAAATATTAATAACATGTTGTTACACCTATAATGCAGAATTTAATAAGCAACTCTAAAATTACCTTTTTGTCGTGTTTGTTTTGCAATTTTTTCCTTCAGTTCTCTAATGATATGCTGTTAACCAAATTTTTGCCTCATCAATTTACATAGAGAGAAAGTAGATACTCTTTCTTTAATTATTCCTGTGTTACAGATATCCTTTGTGTAGGTCTGTGTGGAGACAGTATATTTAGTCTGACACTCTGAAACTCAGAATGGTTGGTGTATGGAACAGTGTGTTTACTGTTCTCTGCATTGGAATTTTAATGATGCACTGTAGTTTATCTGATGAACTTCAAACATGCTGTAGGTGGGAACTGGGAGGTAGTGTGCTAAAACCTTGTTTCCACAGCCTTGTATTGTTATTTATAGCCTGGATCACCTAAGCTGTGAGGATATTTGTGTGTGAATTATGGCTTCCCTCTCACCAGTACAAATACAAAATATAAGGTAGGAGACATCAGGTCAGTTCAAAATAAGAGGAGACAAATCTGAATCTTCTGACAGAGAAATTTCAGTTGTACTTGGCTCTGTTGCCTTTCAGATTGTTCCAAATTCGACAGGGTTCAGTCACCTTTACTTGTATTGTCTCCTGAGAGGAGGTGCCAGGATGATTCACTGCCAGCCTCCAATGGCTATCAGCAGATGTGTTTCTAATAAAGGGGATTCTGTCTGGTCTCCCTGGCATTGCTGTAGAAACTCAAGTAGTAAGATCTAATTTTCGGGGTATTACCAGAAACTTGTTTTCAAAATGCACGAAATAGAGCATTAGAGCAGGCCAGTTGTTTGGATGACACAGAAGAGTGGAGGTTTGTAGCAGGCACAAATGGGGATTGAAGGTTTATAGAGTGAGGAGTTGATGCTGTAGTTGTAGTTGTTCTGATGCATGCAAGGTCTTGCAGGAAAGTTGCTGATGGATTTTGATGTGTTGGAGATGGGAAGGGCAAGCCTTGAACATGAGCTCTGCCCAATCAAACCTGCTCTGATGGCTGGCTCCAGGTGAGGTGGAGCGGAGGCACAAGGCCAAGTTCTGTCTGGCTTTTCTGGGTGAATTCTCAGACTGGGAACAGAGAATTCTCTAAAGCAGGCAGAGCCCCTTTGTTTCCCTCTCTTCTGTATGAAGCCTGGGCCCTTAAGAAAATAGTTTGATGTTTTGGTTATGCAAAAAACAGAGGACCTTTTTTCTGTGGCATTCAGGGTCATGCTCTGTTCTTGCAAGTCCAACTTACATGTTTGTATTTTCCCTACACAGTTTTTTGTGCTCTCTTTAGTAACAGTTTCTTTGATTAGAAGGTCCAAGAGTCTCCTCTAGCTGTTCCTGCCACAAAGCCTTTAAGTCAGACTTTTTGGTCTCAAAGAAACCAATTTCCTTTGTCTGAATCCAGTGCTATTTCACAGGCTGGGATTTCCAGCAGGTGGTGTGTGACTGCCCGAATCCTGTGTTCAGACTCCTAAGGATCTGAGGCTCACTCTTCCCAAGTTTCCAAGAAGAGAGGAAAAAACAGATAATTCCATAAATAACTGTAACCAAACCTAGTATTTAGCTGTACATTTTGGCAGGTGGTGCTGGGCTGGGCAGGAGTGAAGAGTTTATGAATGTATCCAGTGGCAATAGGGATCTCTGGAGTCATGGAGACCTGTCAGTGTCGCACAAGTCTGAACAACATAATCTGTGTTCAGTGCTGAACATAATCTGCTGAAACAGAGTTCTGCACATTTAGATAGAAGTCCACACAGCTCTGCTGTCTAGATGATCAGCTGCTTGTCAGGTTATTTCTGTGTTGTTGATTCTTATTTCTGTTGCACAATTAAACTGTCTGTAAACTTAAGGGAATAACATTTTTAAATATTTGAAATGTAGTAACATTACAAGAGCGTGAATGGCTTCAAACTGAGAGGGCAGGTTTAGATTAGGTAGTAGGAAAAAAATCTTCACTGTGAGAGTGGTGAGACACTGGAGCAGGTTGCCAAGAGAAGCTGTGGATGCCTCATCCCTGGAAGTCTTCAGTGCCAGATTGGATGGGGCCTTGAGTAACCTGGTCTAGTGGGTGGCATCCCTGCACATGGCAGGGGGCTTGGAACTCGATGACCCCTGAGGTCCCTTCCTACCCAGACCATTCTGTGATTCTGTGAAATTGTTCAAGTGATATGGATACTTGCCAGCTCTGAAATTTTTATTTCTGGAAAATCCAGGTGCGTAAACCCAAAGCTTATTTAGATACTCTGACTTGCTTCTTATCTGTGCTTTTCTGTAAGCAAAATAATGGAGATTTTGGGAGACGTTTTGGGTTTATTAAAATTAAAGCTTGATAGTATTTACAAGCATCTTGTCTTATTTTATTGAAAGATGTGACAGCACTATTGTACTCTACCATGAATGCAAAGTGTTCAGAAAAAAATAGACTATAGGGGGTGTATTTGTTTTTAATACTGATGTTTTACACAAAATGGCATATGCCATAAACATTACTGGTCTGAGAGCCAAACTGTTTTCACTAAGAAAAATTAAGTGTATCTTGTTCTGTAGTTTGAAATGTGAAGGAGTTGAATGTCGTTTTATACTATATAATAATTTAAGGAATGAACTGCAACCAGTTATTCTGTAATTCCAGAGACACTGGCTAACTTCCCGTTGGGAAAAAAATTGTCCTGAAATAATTTTCCAATATAATGCTAATTCAAGTATTTCTGGTAGATAAATCACTTCATTCCTGGAATGTATAGGTGCAAGATTGATACTAATAATCTAGTTTAACCTACAGTGTGTCTGTATTCCATAACGATTTTATTACTACTTAACAGTTGAAAGATATATTTTATTGAAAAGAGCTATTTATCTTTCTGCTTATGTTAGGTATGAGGTAGGGTATAGTAACTGCAGGTACTCAGAGTTGTGGTTTTTGGGTATCAGTGGTAGTGGGCAGTGTTTCATGTAGTTTGAGTGGGTCTTTGCAGAGCAGTATCAGTGCTCTTGCATCTGTCAGGTGTGAAAACCCATGCTGAACTGTCATATAGAGCTGGCATAAAGGAAAATAAACTTTGGGTGGATTCTTAAAACTCCCAAGATGTTTACTAGTTACTACTCAAATGGTGTCTGATTTCTGCAGTTGCCAGGAGGGCTCCAGGTGCCTTGTCAGTGTTTTTCGTACAGCTCAGACCAGACAGTGATTCTGGCTGTTTACTATAATTGGCTGAAGATGCAAAATGTTTATAGAATAGCAAATCAGTAACAGCATTGATATGTCACTCAAGTCTATTTGATTTTTTAAAAATTATTTTCTTTTTAAGGAATAAGTTTAAAAAAAAATTTCTTTGAATAACTGACAGGAAGGAAAACTTTTTCAAGCTACTGTCTGGGTCACTAGTCTACTTTTTGTGCTTTCCTGTGTTCTGTGTGATTGCAAGATTAGGAGTATGGTTGGTTATCTTTTGTGCAGTGTTAAATGCTGTTGCCATTTTGTGACTATATCAGGTGGTTTGGGGTTTTTCTAGCAATACTTTTCTTTTTTTTACTTTTTTCTTGCATTTTGCTAGGCAGTTTTTATCTTCTCAAAATGAACAGCTGTGCTTTAAAGGATCTTCAAAACAGGAAGCAAGCTGTATTCCTACTATATTCTACAGTGTAGCCTTTTTTTAAAAAGCAGCTATGGAATGCTGATAATGACTGGTTAAAAGTTCTAAACAGCTTGAAACGCTGTTTTCACTTGTGTTTATTAATTTTATGGTATGGAATCCTTAAAACCTTTTACTGCAAACACTGCAAACACATTGAATTCACATAATTAATGGAGAGTAAAAAGTAAAATTATTTTTCTTTAAAAATGTCTCACTTACTGTTTCTTGGGTTTTTTTTTTTTTTGATAGATTGCATAAGCAATGCTAAACATGTTAAATACACACTCACTATATTATTTATAAAACTTTTTCCACAGATTACACCACCTCCATCACTGTCAGACCCACTTAAGGAGCTGTTTAAACAACAGGAGGTTGTAAGGATGAAACTACGTTTGCAGCACAGTATTGAAAGGGTGAGACTAATTTATTTTTTATGTCCTGGATTTAAGCTTTAGGATTTTTTGCCTTTTCAATGAACAGACTACATTTTTCTTAATTTAACAATGTTTAGAAGTAATCTTCTTTCTATCCAAATTTATTAATTGGAGAAACTTGGAAGCAGGGTGGGGAAATGGTTTGAGCAGCTGTTTGCAGAACCCTCAAGTTGGTGAGACAACAGCTTTTTCCTGTTAATTGCTCTGAGTTGTGTCCCAGATTTATCTTAGAGGCAGAAGCTTCACACTGTAGTTTGGAAAGCTAATGATGATTGTAGACTTCAGAACCAAATTGACTGAGTTAAAAGAATTGAAGATATAATAAATTCTGTATTGAGAGGAGACACGTGTGGCTCTAAGACTGAAACATGTTTGGCAATATTCTGCTCAGAAACTACGTAAAATTATATTAGAGCTGCATCTGTAGGCATCACTGATTTTGAATACAGAAATAGAGAAAATATTCCTGGTTTAGGAGTATTCTTTAGTTTTAGGTTGCCCCTTTTCCTTGGTAACCTAGCTTTAGATGCCAGTATCATGAGCCAGATAGCTTGTGGGCACAGTCAGGGCCCCTTTCTGACATGGATGTATCATAAGGATTTCCACATTGTTATACTGCCACATCAAACCCAGTGTGATACTTTTTCAATTGACAGTTTCAATGTGACTTAACAAACCCAGCTGAGGGAGGGGTTTTACTTGAATTTAGTATTTCAGGGAAGAGTATAAAATAAGAAGCACAGAAATTGTAAACATGGTTCAAGTTCTGAGTGAAAAGAAATCAGTTGCAACTAAAAATATTGTGGCCAGCAGAGTGAAGAAGGAGATTCTGTCCCTCTGCTCTGCTCTGGTGAGACCACCCCCATCCCCAAGTGCTGCATCCAGCCCTGGGGTCCCCAGAAAAAGAAGGACATGGACCTGTTGGAGTGAGTCCAGAGCAGGGCCAGGAAACTGATGAGAGGGGTGGAGCACCTCTTCTTTGGAGAACAGACTGGGAAGGCTGGACCTGTTCAGCCTGGAGAAGAGAATGCTCCAGGGAGACTCCACTGGGGCTGTTCAGTATTTAAAGGGGCTTATAAAAAAAGAGGGAGAGTGACTTTTAACACAGGCAAATAGTGATAAGACAAGGGGAGGTACAGCTGCAAACCAAAAGAAGAGAAATTTATATTAGATATTAAGAAGAAATTCTTTTTTGTGAGGTGAAGAGGCACTGGAACAGGTTGCCCAGAGCTGTGGATGTCACATCCCTGGCAGTGTTCAGTGCCAAGGCTGTGTGTGTGGAGCCTGAGCAAACTGATCTAGTGGAGGATGTTCTTGCCCACAGCTGGGGTTTGTAGATAGATAATCTTTAAGGTCCATTCCAGCACAGACTCTATGATTCAAACCAAAGGAAAGGTGGTCCTTTTGTCTGAAAAACAGGAAATATATTATAATATGATAATGTGCCTTCTTTTATTTTGGTAAAAATTAGAGTCATTTTATTGTAGAGCGGTAAACACATACAAACATTCTTCTGTGTCTTAAAAAATTGTGCATATTCCTGGTTATTTTGTTCATATAAGCTGTTCTTCAAATGAAATCCACTTTATACAACTGTAAGTCAAATTTTGTCAAGTGAGTTGTATTTTTCTTGTCTCCCTTTAGGAAATATTAATGCAAATGTGAATTTAGGGAGTTACTGCATGTTGTTTTTAAAAGAATTATCCTGCAAATAATGTATTTCAGCTTTCATTTGCTTGCCTGGAGTAAAAGGCTCCATACAGTTAACATTCACAACAGTTTGCTTGGCCACAGTGCCTGGAGTAAAAGGCTCCATACAGTTAACATTCACAAATCTGTATCCCAACCCTATGCTCCTCCTACCTTTAATCTTTCACCACCCTGTTAACCAGGACTTGGCTCAGTAAGTGGAAACATTCAGCCATCACTGGAGGCTGGGGCTAAGGAGAAGGTGTTTGCAGTTCTGACATCCATGGGACACTCTTTGCATCATCAAATTGAAATTTCGTATTTGATTAGAAGAACAACCTCTCCTACCTTCAGCAGCTCATTTCTCACAGTGTTCAAAAGTGTAAGCCCTGAAATGTTTAAATTAGTGGACATTTTTATGAGTGTTTGACTTACTAAATGTATATCTGTATGTTGATGTCTTAACTAGGAAAAGCTTATTGTGTCTAATGAGCAAGAGGTTTTACGTGTTCACTACCGAGCAGCCAGGACCTTGGCTAATCAAACTCTGCCCTTCAGTGCCTGCACTGTGCTGCTGGATGCTGAGGTGTACAACGTGCCTCTGGATGCTCAGGTAAAGATCTGTCCTTCACAGCTTCAGACCAAGAGGGTCTTGCTAGCCTGGCTCCCTCATTCAGAGGGAATTCTGTTCCCACAGCAAAATTGTCATTGATTTGCCTGGAATTAAGCTTATACCTGCTTTAAATTGTTGCTTGTATTTAGCCTCACTTGGGTAATAGGAGGATATGTGGTTTTTCTGGTTTGTGCTATGTCTGGTTTGCTTTCACCTCCAGGAATTATGAGATGCATAAAATAAGAAAATTCCTCTGGTGATTTTTTTACAAAAAACAGATTTCAGTCATAAACAGAACATGTTTTTGAAGCTTACGAATACAGCTTAAACAAGAGCAAAGAAATTATCAGCATAGAAGATGACATCTATCAGTAATCCAGATAATTGGAATGCAGTAGTGTGTGAAGAGATGAAATTGGTTTATGAAATCTGGAGATATTTTGTGGCCGTATCCACATTATACTTTGCTCCTCTGTACAAGGTAGTCACTAGAACTGTACCATAAAAAACAGATGATCAACAGTGAAATGTTGAATGCTACCAGATGAAATAACCTTCTTCAAAATTACTTCAGGCTGTATTTGACTTTCTTGTGCCCTGTTATTTACCTGTTCAATGTGAGTATTTAGTCCTGATTAAAACATATAAAAATAAGAAATGTGCTTCACAGTCTGTGTATGTTGTATGGACTGTCACTCAAAAGTTGGCTGCAGCTGTATCTCTGAGAGAAAATAATCTCATGGTGTTGGTATGTTGTGGACAGTTTTTCCAAGTAACAATCACAGAACCAGCCTTTGACACCTGTTAGAGTGGCTGTGAGAAGCACATAATGCAAGGAGGAAATGTTGATGTTTTGGGTGTAATAAAAGTGTTGATGCATTGGATGTTGGGCATTTTAAAATGAAACACATATATTTCCAACATGTGGGAGATTTCACATGAGTTCTGCAGCCCTTTATAGAATTATTGCAGTTTCCAGTGTTTCTTCAGTCAGTTCTTCAGTCAGCTACTTTTTTCCCCAGTTTTTAAAGAACTAGACCTATGCCCAACGAGGTGATTCAGCAGGAGATAGCAGTTTATGGAGACTGTATTGTTGTCTCATTTTAAGCTTCATGCAGATAAATTTTTAAAGCATCATTTCCTTATTACTTCTAACTGATAGGGCAAACATTTTTCTCTTCCAAAATTTGGAATATCCTTTTCTTTATTTCTGCTCCAGTTCATAGGCCTTGAGCTTTTCAGAGATGAGGAGTAAATGAGTTGTGCACAAAACTGCATTTTTGTACTTAATATTTTGCAATTCATTTTAAGTAAGCTGATTCCCTATTTTAATTTTGTGAAACAAAAAGAATCTTTGTTGTTGGGGGAGAAGTTGAGGTGTGGTGTGTGCTCCCCAAGTATTGCCATTTTTTTGACCATCTATATAATAAGAGCAGTAATAAAATGCCTCTCCTTCCCCCTCACTACTTCAACAGCTTTGTGTTTCAGTCTGTGATAATTTTTCTTAGGAAATTACATTGTATTTAATGTTCAGCAAATTATGATATAAATTTTTATATCATTGAAATCAATGACATAAAACTACCAGCTTGATGGTTTGATTAAAATTTGTTTAATGGGAAGAATGTAGATGCATAAGAAAACATTGTCTTGTAATGCATCCTGCCATTTTCCTGTTACCTCATTAACAAATACTGATTTGTTATCCAGAAAGGTCAATCTTCGCACATTTGGTTGGGCTTCTTTTTGTTCCTTCTGCTACAGTGTACAAATTCCTGCAGTGTCTTCTCTCTGAAAGAGGAACAGCAGCTTCTTGTATTTAGTGGTTATCATTTAAATGTCAGATTGGCATAGTCTGGCTTTAGGACTATGCATAGTGTATATCTAGCTTTTCACAGTGGGCAGATGTGACATTCCAAATCCTTTTGAAAAAGTCGGAATTAAAAAAAAAAACCTATTTCATTAAGCAGGACGTAATTAGGTCTGCTCAATTTTTTAATCTCCTTTTGGGGATTCTGATGGCAGAAATATTTTTTAATGGCTTTCAATACTTGTGTAGTCAGTTAAATGAAGCTGCTTAATTTTTCTTTATTAATGTTTTTGCTTTTCCCTGAGGGATATTGATTTGATTTGTTACTGAATTTTAAAGAGGAAAAAAGAGAGACAGTAATTTTGTGGAAGGATCTTGTATTAGTTAAGACTTTAAGGTGTAAATCCTTAAGCTTCCCATTCTAAATTTCAAAACCAGAGCAGAGTAAATAGCTTGAGGAAATCTGAAAGTACCCATTTTTAGTGAGCAGCTGGGTCACAGTGGAAGTGTTGGTCAACATACTTTCATATACCTTTGTACTTTTAATCTGTTTTTCCGTGGAAAGCAGTGTTTGTGGGATTGTTTACTGTTTATGTCCCACAGAGTAGGTTTTGTGTTGTGTGTTTCAGATTGAATCATCAACTCTGAATAAATTTTTGTTTTTTGCAGACTGATGACAGCAAAACATCGGTGAGGGATCGATTTAATGCAAGACAGTTCATGTCATGGCTGCAGGACGTTGATGATAAATTTGACAAATTAAAGGTACAGTTCTTGGTTTTGCCACTTTAAGAAAAAAAGAAAAAAACAAAATTAATGTCAGCATAAAGATGAGATTAATAAAGAGTAGATTTGTGTGCAGTATCACGGGTTTCTGTGGAGGCAACACAAAGGAAGGTATATCAGTATAGAAAAAAACCTAACTTTTGTTGCTGTTTAGTATAAGGGAATATTCTGAAAATTTCTAAACATATACTGGGGGAATTATTTACTATCACCAGAGAGGCTCTTAGAGATATTTCCTGTGTTCAAACTTGTTGCAATAATATTTTTTTCAAATACTTCAATAACTTCTTTCTTGATTTTAAACCAGACGTGCCTTTTGATGAGGCAGCAGCACGAAGCAGCAGCGCTGAACGCGGTGCAGAGACTGGAGTGGCAGCTGAAACTGCAAGAGCTTGATCCTGCTACGTACAAGTCCATCAGCATTTATGAAATCCAGGAGTTTTATGTTCCTCTTGTTGATGTTAATGATGACTTTGAACTGACACCCATATGACAGCCAGCACTGTCTGGCTCGCCCCTCCCTGTGGACAGCTAGAGACTGAGGTGCAGTGATGCACAAAGGTTTTTTTTCTTTTGAGACAGAGCACTTAATTCTGTGGAATACTACCTCTCTCCATAATTGAGGTGTTCCTGCAGAAAAGTGTGGCACAGACACTTGTTCAAACACAGAAGATGGATGCTGATTTTAAATTCAGATTCCCAGTAACTGCTGTTATCTGTGTTTTAAAATTGCCTGTAGCTTTAGGGCTTATTGCTGAAAAATATGACAAAAGCTGGTGAGTTTACAGCGCTGGAAGCTGTTAATAACTAAAACATCCACCAAAAAGCAAGCGATACTTAAAATCTGCTATAAAGCTTTGTATTATGATACTTCAGTAACAGTTGAACTCCCACAGAAAAATGATGAGAAAGCCTGTGGAAGAAAGTGTAAGACTCGGAGGAAAAGAATCAATCTTATTATGTTTTGTAAATTACTGTACAGATTTCTTTTTGGAAAAAGATGTAATATTGTCTTCATTTTTAAATAATTTATTTTATACATATTGTGCAAATGTAAATAGTCTTGTAATTAATGTTCAAACCTGTATAAAATAGATATTTTAACTGTAAAACTGTTTTTGTCTAATGTTTTATTGGACCAAAGTTGTCGTTTCTATTGAGTGTAGTGTGTTCCTGGTTGGCAGTTCCTTTTTGTAAGGCATGCGTTTCATTTAGCTGCTTGTTCCATCACCATAACTGTAAGAGGATTGAACTGTATTGCATGCTCCACAGGACTCTGAACTCCTTCCCTTCAATAACTGATACCTAAACTGTTGTAATATTTACAGAATCATACTTCATATTAGTCTGCTGTTGTAATGCCATACCTATGACTTCCTATACTGAAAATATTTTTGTGTAAAACAAAAAAACCCTTTTGCTCTTATATGGTGGTCTCGTAATAGAGCCTATTTTTTCCAACAAAATGCCTTTGAATTAAAATTCTTAAATTGTATATTGTCTATTTTAATATTAATCTATGGAAGGGATATGTAAATAGTTGTAAATATAATACTTAATAAATTTTATTGGTCATGTTATTAGTTGGAATTTCTTAGTTTTGGAACACTTGACACATGAAACCTTAGTATTCCTGGAATCTATAAGGAGACTCAATGGAAAAGTTAAAAAAATTTCTCCATGTTGTGAAATTTAATGCTTTTTTATTCTTAGCACTGTTAATGAGCAGACAGTTAATTATTTATTAGTAGGAGGTTACAGATATTCATGAAAAAGATTTGTTACCCTCCAGGTCATAAATTATTCAAGAATGTTTGAGATCTGATGTCTGTGAAATTATTTCTGAAGGAAATGAGGCTTGGACAGGACAGCTGGTTACTCGGAGTAAGAGATTTAAAATCCTTGGTTTTGAACTGATTTTTAATGACTAGGTGAGCTGCCACAGAGAACTGATATTCCTGGTGCTTGTGTGAATGTCCAGGGAGCATTTCCTGGGGCAGAGGGCAAACGGGCAGTGAACAAGAGACGCTGTGGGCAGCAGACTCCTTCCATCTGCACATCACTGCTAGTGCCAGTTTAGAATGGACAGTAACTCAACTCAGTAAAGCCAATTCATATGTAGTTCCTGCCCTGTAACTTTTTTTTTTTCACTTTTAATTTGTTTTAATACCTGTGGAAGGAGAAGTTGTTCCTGCTTTTATTACAGGAATATCTTCCTGACCTCATTCAAAATTGAAACTGTTGAGGAAAAAGCAGATTTCTTCTCAAAGTTAAATACTCTTCTGAACACAGATGTAAAATCTTAAAATGCAGCAGAAATTTGTTTTATCTGCTTGAAAAGATGAGGGAAAATGTATAAAGGTGCAAGGTGTTAACTAGTAAGTGGGGACAAGTTACTTCTATCAGACACTTGATAGAGTAGTAAAAAGTAATAGATGACTGGAAGTGGAGAAATAAAAGATAAAAGTAATTTAAGAGGCTGGCAAAAAGAACAGAAACTAAACTGGGTTTTAGAAGTCTTGGCTGTGTTAGAAAAAAAAGTGTGTGACAAAAATACTTGATGTGCAGGAGACAAGAAAAATATTTTGGCAGTATCTTGTAAGGAGATCTGAAGACAGATGTTTCTTAGCATTAGCCTGGCTCTTCTTTCTAAGTAGAAACAATTTCCCAGTCTGTGCAACGGAGTTTTTACAATTGCAACTTCTTAGTAAGTTTTATTGCTCCAGGTTGTTTCAGTCCCATAGATAATGATCTCTTGGCTTCTCTGATTTGAATCCAAGGTTTGTTCCGATTGGGGGTTTTTTGTTGTTGTTTTGGTTTTTTCCCGACTTTACTCTGTGGCGTGATATCTCGTGTGTTGTTTAAGGACACGGGCCTGTGGATTTACCTCCACAGAGTGGCGGGAGCTGGGAAGAAGGGATGAGACGCAATACGGCAGTAACGCGTTGGTGCAATGGCCCTGTTTCCCTCGCCGGGGTCTCGCTGCTCCTGGGAAGCCCGAGAGTTTCTGGGTACCCAGCCAGGATCCTCTTGTGTTTATCTTCTAGGGACCAAACTTGTTACCTTGGTCCCTTGGAGCTTGGCACGTGGGAGGATGAAGCCGCCGTCCAGCCGTGTTTTAGAGGTCCTGGGAGAGGTTGTCGGGAAGCCCAGGGTCCCTTCCCGATGCCGGCTGCCCCTGCCCTCCCCCGGGCACCTGCACCTTCTCAGCCAGCGGGGAAGTGCATCGCGTTCCTGCTGGCGCTTCCAGCGGCGCTGCCCCCGGTTCCTTTTCTCCCGTCTCCCTCCGGCACGGCAGCGCTGCCCCGTGGCCCTCTGCTCCCCGCAGCCCCCGCTCGGAGAGACCCCCGCTGCTCCTGCCCGCAGAACCCCGGGTTTCGCACCCGGCTTGCGGGGGGATATTCCCTCGTCCTGCCCTGAAGAAGCCCCTCCGGAGGCAGTGGCCGTCCCGTCCCGCTAGGCAGGGTCCGGCGGCAGCTCCCGTTCCCCGGCCCCTGCCGCCTCCTCCTCCTCCTCCCGCCCCGCTCGGCGCAGCCGCCGCCCGCCGGGGCGGAGGGTCCCGGGGGGAGGGTCCCGGCGCCTGACGGTGCCCCGAGGCGGGGCGATGATGCGAGGCCGCCGCCTCCGCGCTGCCTGCGGCCGAGGGGGGAGCAGTGGGACGAGGCGCGGGGTTGCTGCCGCCGCCGCCTCCGGAGCAGCGAGAGCCGCCTGCGGAGCGCGGGGTGCCCGGCCCGGGGCCGCCCGGTGAGCGCCGCCGGGGAGGGCGCGGGGGGCGGCCGGGATGGAGCCGGTGCCTGGGGAGGAGGAGGTGGAGAAGGCGGAGGAGCCGTGGCTGCTTCTTTGTGGCAGGAAAGTTTCGGTGCGGCTCGGCGCGGCCGCCCCGCTGCCTGCGTGCCTGCCCGAGGAGGAGGAGGAGGAGGAGGAGGAGGAGACCCGCTCCCCGTGCGGGGCCCCGCCTGCCCCGGGCCGCTTCGGCGGGGGGTGTTCTCCCACATCTCCCTCCTTGTCACCGGCCTCCCGGCCCCTGGCAGTGCCATCTTTGGGGCCCGGCCCTCTCGGGAGCTGCGGCGGGGACGCGGAGCCGAGCGCGGGTCGATCGGCTGGAGGGGTTTTTGGGGAGTTTTCCCCCCGAGTGCGATCCCGGCGGAGCGATGCTGAGCCGGTGCCGCCGGGTGGGCTGCGGGAGAGGGGGGGCGGCGGGCGGGGGTCCTGCTCCGGGGGGCGCCGCGCCGGATAAAATCTGGGAAAGCAGCGGCGGTGAATCGGACCTGGAGCGGCGGGGGGAGCCGGGGAAGGGGCACCCGGACCCCGTGCGCGCCCCAGGGGTGCCCGTGGAGGCGGCATCGCTGGGCGCCGCTGCTCGGGACCCTTTATGTAAGGCAGCCCCGCGGCCGAGCCGTGCGGGAGCACGCCCGGATCGCTCCCCTCGCAGGCAGCGTGCTCGCCCGGCTCCGCGCCCGGGATGCGGCACCGCCGGGGCCGGGCGCCGCTGGAAGGAAGCGTTCTGGGCTCCGGATGGCAGGGAGGGAAGCGGTGAGGGAAGAGATCCCGTGTTCTCCGTGCGTGCCCCCGCGCCTTGCAGGGGGGTCTCCCCAGCAAAACTTGGTTCAGATGGCGGCGTGCCCAGCGCAGCGAGATTCGGAGGCATTTAACAAGCATTGTAAGAAGGACTAATCGGACACAGACTTTCAATGGCCAGAGCGTGCCTTCGTTTTCCACTTTTTTGCTCATTGAGGGTGCTGGGTTTTGTAGTTCATAAAACAGAAAAACATTTCTAGATACCAAAAGAAAGCAATCCAGTGCTCCATTAGCATTCTTTCTCTCTTAGGAGAACAATACAGGCTCACTGTAAGCTTGCCCAAACATGGGCTGCCTTTTATTATATATTGGTACAGTGCCTGGTGCAATAGGTCCTCTTTTGGCCGGGCTCACATGCAAAGCACAAGTAAAAACTGAGTGGCACGCTGCTAATCGTGATATATTTGTCGCAAGTACCACCTGCCGACAGGCTGGGTTTTCACAAAGGGAGAAAGGTGGAATGCTTTGAACAAACCCGGTTCCTGTCTGTTTGATGTAGCAGATGCTTGTCGTCTCTGGTTGACCTCAGAAACTTGCTTGGTTCTTGAAAGTTACTTTGTTCAAAGTGTCTGGTACTTTTTTATTTTTAAATGTCGGTGTCTGTATATTTTCAAAAAAATAAGTGAACAGCTTTGTGATTGGGTTGATAGCCTGTGTGACATCTAAGGGTCCATGTGAAAGCAGCTGCCTGTCTGCATTGAAGATAAGAGGGGCAACTTACCTTGTTGTAAAAGGATCCTGTATGGCCTTGGTCCTGCAGACCTGTGTGTACCTTAGCCTGAGGAGGTACTACACAAAACCCATCTTTCTGCTTTGGACATTTACAAAATTAGGTCTCTTTTGCTGGGTTTTCTCATCCAAGGCATTTTTTATCATCACTGCTTATAGGATGTTATATTTGATACTGCAGACTTGAGATTGCTCACCTCAAGTTTATTGCAGTTTTAATCCAAAGGTGCAATAGCAGAAAGCTTTGTACAAATAAGTTAGCTGGAGGAGGAGGGGTTGGGTTTGCTGTTAAGTACCTCAATTTGCATTTTAAAAAAATATTCATATTTATTGAAGGAATTGAAAGGGGGGAATGGAATGGAATTTAATTTGTGTTCCAACAGCCTTTTCAGTCGCTGTTTTTTGTTTCAGTGCTGGTTGAAGTACTTGTGAAAATTGCTCACCTGCAGGAAACATGAGGTCACAGTACATCACGGCGCCCACAGTCACTGTCCTTCTGTTCCTGCTGTGGATCCCATCATCAACAGGCTGCAACAAGGCTCTGTGTGCCAGCGACGTCAGCAAATGCCTGATACAGGTACTGTGTCCTCCATCTGCTTTCGAGTGTTCAGAAGACTGTCCTGAAACTGCGTCCTGAAAAGATACAAATAACTAGTATTTTATGTTAAGTGGTGTCTCTGTACAGAGGTTGGTTTGATCTCCTACCCATATAAGTGCAGATTAACAGCCAATTTATAGACAGAGAATACCAAGTGCACGTTTATATGGGCATGTTTTTGGGTTGTTTTAATTGAAACTTGTTCAAGCCAAGGATTATGTCTGTCTGAGATGTTCCCCTTAACTTTCATTTTTCCAGTTCCTTAAATCTCAAGCAGAGGGTCAGGAGTTGGCGCCTGATGCTCTCCATAGCATCAGGTTTGTACAGTGAATTAAAAGATGCCTAAAACCCAAACCAAATACCTATAAGCTGAACTGGTAGGAAATGGATGTTAAATTCAGATGCTGCTTTTGACTCGCTGCATGTCTGTACAGTGAAAGAAACAGAGTAAGAGCAGGTTGCTCTTCTTAGGGCAGGAGTTAAGAGATGTGGTGTGCAGCAGAACAAAAGGGCCTTTTCTAGCAAAAAGACAAGCAGTTCTGGTAGCTACCAAGTATTTTTTTTAGTCGTGGTAAACAGAGCATGCTTCTTGACTCCAGACTGAGAAAGGAGGCTTCATGTGGTCAGCTGCAGCTTTTTTAAAAGCAACTGTTTCCTACTGCCTCTTTGTAGATTGGAAAGGCAATAACAGAGAGCACCAACGTCATATGGCAGTAAGATGTGAGTGTGCTTACTGTAAATGCATGGTCACAGCCTGAAAAGAGCTGCAGAAGTGGCCTCAAGCATTTCCATGTTTACTTCATTTTGCTGACTTCTGTCTAAAATTTGTCTGGGTTACAAATAAAAAATACTTGCCAGATTCACAAATCCGTCCTGTGGAATGAAGACCGACTGTAGGCTCAACCATCTTCTTTCTGGGTTCTGCACTGCCTTTGCTTTAAAAGTAAAGTAAAGAAAAGAAATTGCTGCTTCTTCCAGCCCCACCACAGTCTGTGGAGTTGTCAAATAGGGGAGCAAGAACGAGGCTTCTGATTTTTGCCTTTTCAAACAGAACTCCAGTGGTTTTGCTGGCATGTTGGACATTGTGCACTGTGACAAACTGATGCACTTATAACCCCCTTCTCTTGCATTTTTTTTAAATCAGCTCCAGGATTGAAACCTGTAAGAAGTAACATGCTAATTGTGGCATTGGATGTACGTGGCATTTAAATGGTAAATCCAGTGGTACAGATTTGTTGATTCAGGGGAAAATTATTGGTCCAGGTGCTGGATTTCAGACCTGGAAGCTGTTGATCTGCTGCTTGTTTCTCTGTAAGCGAAGGGGAACAACAGGGAAGATGTGTCTCCCTTTCTGGTGCCACTGATGGAGTCCAGCATCTGTGAAAGATCAAATATTCTCCTCCTTGAGAAATCACCTCTTATCGAGTCCAGCTTGACACAGCAAGCATTTAAACTTTATTTTTATGAGCTTGTCTGAATAGAGCACAGCCCAGGAGGGGTGGAGTTAACGCTACCAGAGTCCTTACTCAGCTGGCAATAAATGGCTGAGGTTCAGCAGTGCATGGAAATGGCTCATACAACTGTGCTTTCCTTGGATTATTTTGGCATCTCTGTAGCAACACAGCCCTGTGAATACAGAGAAACCACTGAACTGCTTTACTTGTGGTAGGTGTGTTTTCTCTTGCTTTGTACACGTGATGTGGAGTCCCTTTTTAAAGCATTTCCCTAAAATCCAAATCATATGCAATTCTCTGAGACCCTAAATAGTCTAGGCCATGTGAGTTGTGTGCAGTTGTAAGGAATTACACTGTTTGTTTTCACCATCTGGCTGCTGTCTTCCTGCACACAGGCCTGATTTACCAGTCAGTATTCATTCTTTATAGAAGAACAGATCAGGTCAGACTAGTCTGATTGTGGACAGGAAGATATCCTAAAGCTTTGACTTAAAGCAATTGTCATCTTTCTTCCTGGCATTTTTGTTTGTTTTAAAATTTCAGTGCTTTTGTGGCAGAAGTGCTGCACTGGTATATGAAATCCATGTTCTTTCCTGGATAGATATGCGAGTAGAGTATATCCATGTACTTTCTTCCCCTCTAAACTCTTCTGGAGGAATCTGAACTTAAAAACAAGATACCATGCTGAGGGAGGGTGCTTGACTATCACATGATATTTTTCCCTCGCCGACTTTTATCGCTGTTCAAGTTTGGCACAATCCCTATCTTGAAACCAAGATAATGTCACTCGGAGACAACCGGGGGAGCAAACAGATTGTGTTTGTCATCTGCATCTGTGTGCAGAGAGGCTGCCTGTCCTGGGGACACAGAGACAAGAGACCTGCTGGCTCAAAAAGCATACGGTTAATATAAATATTTTTGCCAGCATGGCTAGAAGTCAGTACAGTCATGACTGCCACTCCTTAGGAGCTCCTCTGCTTTAGGGTGGTCCCTACATAAATATTTATTTTGTTAGATCCAGAACAGTGCATGCAATCAACAACTCCCATGGATTCAGCTTTCCCTTTGCATCCTGGGCTCTAGCTTTATTGGTGCTCCTCTTTTTTCCATAAGCAAAGGCCTGGAAGAAAATAGCTTGAGGCATCTCTCTGCATAAGCTCAGCCTTCGCTAAGAAACTCTGTGGCTTCCTGTAGTTGTTGAGAGAGTTGTGGGTAAGACTTGGGAGTGTAGAGAGCGAGTCCACAAAATTAGTTTGGGCCGTAGCTGCTTCCCATGTCCCTGGGATTGGGGATTGGAGTCCATGAGCCACTGCTGCCGTGCGTTCCAGGTGGAGCCCTGGGTGCACAGGAGCGTGTGCTGCAGTGTTTACTGAGCACATCTGCTGTTGCCTTGGCTGCGTGGGTTGTTTTGATGTTTCCATGTGTGGAGGAGATGAAAAGGCCAGTTATGCTCACTGGGTGGGGGGAGGCACATATTGTGTCCTTGCAACATGGAGGAAATCCTTGAAGGCAGAAACCTTGAGGATGAGACGTTCCCACAATTGTTCATAGCAAAAGGGTTTGAGGCGAGTCCCAGGTTGGCTCTTGAGGTGCAGAGCTCCCAGCAGGAGACAGGCTCGGGTGTAATGTCAGTGTTGGGCTGGAAGCTGAGCTTTGCTACCTCATCTGCAGCAGTGCTTTAAATTGTTGCTGTGCATAGGAAACAAGTGGTGTTATAATTCAGGCATGGTTTTACAATCCTTCTAAAGAGAGGTTGTTTTGTGGAGAAAACAGGATTTTCTTTCCTGGACTCTGCAGACCTGCAGCCACCTCAGCTGGTGTGGTATCGTTCCAATTAAAATCTCTTTTCATTTGTCTTTTTTGCCTCCTGTTAATCTTGTGTACAAACTTGTCAGCCTGAAAGGATTTCCAAGACATTTTAGCCCTGTGGTATGAAATAAATGCCACTCCTTAACTTCAGGGCTTCAGCATCTAAAAATTAATTCCAGTGTGTGTTTTAGCTGCAGCATGTAACCCAGATGGGTTAACAAAACATTTCTGGTTGGTTCACTTCCAGGAGATTTTCTGTTATTAAACTGTTCTAGGAAAAAAAGTGCTCTTTCACTCCCACTTCCAGTTTGCAGAGAGGTTTCCAATGCCTTCAGGTCCTGCTTCTCCCTGCACCAAGGAAATAGTCTCTGGAATTTCAAAAAAATCTTTGGAAAAAACTCAGATGTTAAGCATCTAAAATTTTTTGTTTGCTCTCTGGAGTAGGAGTATCTTTATTGTACAAACATGCCTACTTCCTACTTAATACTGTATTTTTAAACTGTGAGGCTTATTTCTTGCCTAGCAAAATACATTCTCTGATGCACCTTCAGGAGTTCAGCTTGGGAAGTTGCCAAGTTGACTTATGAGTAATATTTTCTTCCACTGACGCCTCACCACCCCCAGCTATCAACAAGGAACGTTCCTTATTCTGCCTTCCTTTTACCCACGTCTCATGCAAGCATTCTTTTAAAAAGATGTATCCTGTACCAGTATCCAGTGTGGATGAGTCAGGCAGGAGGACTCAGAACTGGTTAAGGAAACCATGGATGTGCAAACATATATATGGAAAAACATACAGTTATTGCCCCAAAGTGGCAGAAGACTAATTAATTAGGTTCTATCTTCCTTACTCTCCCTTCAACTTTAAAATAAAGAAATAGTAATAACAAACCAAACAAACAAACAAAAAACCCCAAACAGCAACAACAACAAAAAAAAACCCTTAAATATTGCACTGTTCATGAGCCCTTCCTGTAAAAACAAACTTGTTACAATACTGGTAGGTGTAATGGTGCTGGCCCCAAGTCAATACTTACACATATAGATGCTAAGCAGAATTTTTTGTTAACAGGTTACAAGTGCAGAATTTAAGGTTACATTTAATTCTCTGAGAATACTCTTCCATAAAGCCAAAAGAACTTTAGTTTAGTGAACTTTCTGGCTTCTATTCATGCATTACATTTAATAGTTCAGTGAGAATTGCCTCCTCCCACATGCTGGCCTGTTGGTGTCTTTAAAATGTAAAAGTTGTTTGCCTGGTTTTACTGTTGAAGAATAAATTGGATATTTTTAATGCTAAACTCGTGGTTATTTTTAAAGTTGTTCTATTCAGGCTTTTTATTCTAAAGGCTGACAAAATCTGTTTATCAAATGGTAAGATAAATATTTTAGAAATGCATCATTAACTCACGTAAGTCATCTTTCTAAGTTTGTGGTGTCTCCTGTAGTGGAAAAATGTACATATTTTGTTAATCAGCCTTTTACTTGGAAACAGCATAGTCTGTGCAGTGATAGGTGCCATTCATAAATTTTGAGGATGAAAAAGTAATGAATCGTAGTAGTTTTCCCCTCCGTAAATAAAAATTCAATACTTGCAAGGGCTGCCTTTGCAGAAATGTGTGTGGAGCAGGGTTTCACTCTCCATCAGTCAGTGGGGCAAACAGGTCGCAACAAACTGCAGGCGACAGCATTTCTCAGCATTATGTATCACAAGCAATAGTTGGTGAATTTTGTTTCTTTGGTGGATACAAGATGACTTGTGACCTGGGATGAAGTGAATGAAAAAATAAGGAATCAGTGGATTTATATTTATGCGTTAGTACATTGTAGCTTGTCTGTAGCACATTCTAGGGCTTGTTCAGTTTTAGTGTAGGCCTGGGAGCCTTGCAGCTCTGTTTGCTGTGTTCTGGAGGCCTGTCCCTGTGCAGACTTTGCTCTGGCCTCCCTCTCTGAAGTGTACTCCTTGGTCTCCTGTGTGCCCACCTGAGTTGGTGGGAGCGAGGGGTGGCCACTGTGCAGCTCAACAGGCTGTGGATATTTGCAGTTGCCAGTTTTGCAGAGTAAAGAGAGGGCAGGGGTCTTACACAATCAGGTGCAAGACAGCACCCTGCTGTGCCTTGCAAACGTGTTCCTGATATTTACTATAAAAATGCCTTTCTCCCCTACCTCGTGCTTCTTAACAATAGCAAGCAAAGGATTATTTAAACAGTGGAATTTTGCCCCATGAGCTTTTCCCAAGGTGCTTCAGAAAGAAACCTCACTTTGCAGGTGACACTGGTCCCTGCCACCAGTGTAAGGAGAGATGCCCCTGACCCAGCTGGGCTGGAACCATGGGTGGAGACTCCAGGATAGAGAATTTCAAACCAAACCACCCTCCTGCCCTTCTCTCCTGTCCATGAGCATCTCCTGCAGTGTGTCCCTCCTCTGCCTCTGGATAATGGGATCAAAGAGTGGGGATGGGCATAATCTTCCCCCTGGCCTGGCGTGTGACAGATTTGCTGATGGCCTTTCCAGTAAAGCCAGGGTGGAAAGATCCCGTGGTCAGTGTTTCCAGTAACGGGATTTTGTTTTCTCCCCAGTTGTGTGTAATGTGATAGTTGGACAGACGTCATCAAAACCAAATTCTTAGACAGGACAACCAAAGGGACTTCTTGGCTTGTCTGTGTTTTGCACTATGATGTAATTCAAGGCTGTGAATTATTGTCAGGCAGCCGCAGTCTTTTGGCCAAACTGGAGTTACTAGTATGGATTTGAGTTAGAGGGAAGGAGACCGCCTGGTTTTTAGATTTTCTTCATCCATGTCTGCTTTTTCCATGCTTTGAGTCCACAAGTGTGTGTCTCCAGCAGGACTGCTAAACCAGAGCTTTTGGGTTTAGGTAGTATGAAGAGAAATATTTGCCTTTATTCTTCCACGCCTTTTCCATCTTTTTAGGTTATTAATGGTTAAAGAAAAGTACTTGTGTAGGTCATTTCACTTTCTAGAGGCTCTAGAAGCCTTGTAGGTATCCCAAGGTGTCAATTTGGGCATAAAGTTGTTTTGAAAATAGCAAAAATGAATCATCTAGACCTGGGGTGGGTGGGAAGGGGGGAAAATCTGGTCACTAAGGTTGCAAACAGAGAGCAATGTGCAGCAAGTGTTTGGAGATGCAGAAAATCCTGTGGTCAGATGACTTAAATAGGTAAATTCCTCTTAGAATCCAGGGATAGGTGTGATGGTAGACACCATGCATGTCTTGAGTGGGCACATGTGGCTTATAGTAGCTTTCTTTTTTAGTTAAATTATAATGTACGGTCACTATTTATATATAAAGAAGCATCTGTCTCCAAGTTTCCTGTTGTGATGGGAAAACATTCAAAGAACTTGTAGATTTAGGAATGCACATGCACAGAAGTGCACACACCTTTTCCATGAATAGGATTTTTTGTCTTTTAGATGCTTGCTTAACAAATTTCTCTTCAGAATGTCACCTTTAAGGGAAAAAAAAAGCAAACTTGCAAAAGATCCTTTTGTAAACTTGGATCGGTTTTTGGCTGGAGTTGTTTCACCGTTTACTCACTGTATTAGTGTACTAAGCTTTTTTAATGCCCTAATTTGAGTTGTGGCTTGAGGAAAAATCACTGTGCTGTGTAGTTATTTTACATCTGGGATTGCTGCAGTGTAATGAGTGTCTGTTGATTCCAGGAGCTGTGTCAGTGCCGCCCTGGGGAAGGGAACTGTTCCTGCTGTAAGGAGTGCATGCTCTGCCTGGGCACACTTTGGGATGAGTGCTGTGACTGTGTTGGTAAGTTTGCACTTTTGGGGGGACTTCCTGCTTTTTTTACGTTGCTTTCTGTTGCCACATGCTGAGCTCACAGTCTTAAAATAGAAGTAAAACACCTGGACAGAATCTGTGCTTTAAGCAGCTTACAGCTCGTTTGTGGGGTATGGAATAAATTACTGTGGAGACCCAAACATCTGAAGTCTATGTCTGCTCTGTGGAGCTGGGGGTAGCAGTAGTCCAGGTATTGCTTGTTAAATGCCATCATAGCTGATTATTTTGTCTCTCATACATAAAACTCCTGTTTGAATTGTCATCTTGAGGAAACTCCACAGTGCCTGCTTTGTGGGGTTGGATGCTGTGTTTCTGTCTCTGTGTTTCTAAAGGTTTCTACCTGTGAAGGGTGCATTGACAGGTACAGCACTGGGACACCTTTAGGACTGAGTTGGGACTACTAGTAAATATGCATGGCCCAGTGTTTCCACTGTTCTTTTATTTACAAAAATAGCTCTTTGTGAAGGGTGAGAAAGAAATAGACAAGGTCTTCCCGTAGGACTAGATGACAGTCTTAAAAAGAACACATTGCTGCTGACAGGTGGTGTTCAGAATGCCCAAATCTTTGCAAGTGAGTGCTGTCCCAGCTTAAGAAGGTTGCATTTTAGTTCTGTTTCTTGCTTTATATGTAACAAAAGCTTCATCTTCCTGTGGTTGTTGTCCCTGTGCTGCCATCCAAAACCCTAGCTTCCATGGAAGGCATGCATCTTGAGTGTTGTACCTGCTCTCAGCTTTTCTAGATCAGTTTTCTCTGAATTAATGAAGGTGATTAGTGTCAAAATGCCCATTTTCAGTGCAGGTTATTTCCCTAGTTTAGAACCATTATATGCTGTAGAAAGCAAGGCATAGTGTACTGATCTCTAGGGAGAAGAAGGACCTACCTCTTGGGATTGTGAAGTCCACACACAAGCTTCTTTTCATAAGTCTGCAGGTGACTCACTGTTCTGCTGCTCTTTCCCACAGTGTTTTCCTGAAGAGGAGTTAACAAGGTCTTAGGTTCAGTTTTTTTCAGTTTACCCAGTATTGAGTAAACCAAAACTTCTCCTGATGGTTCTAGGGTGCCTCAGGTCTTTTTGGATTCTATGGCACGATCCTATTCATGTCTTCAGTGTAGGATCATCCTTGCTGTAGGCTTATTCAAATGAGAGAACAGGAATACATGCCATACCTGACTCCCTAGACACAGTTCTTTGCTGATACCTGAGCTGATATTTTAAGTTTCTTTATAAGCTGATCGTGTATGATGTAAAAGCAGATAGATTGTTGTGTCTTAAAGATCATGTCTGTCTCGAGGGCAGGAATTACCTCCTGTCCTCCACCACTAACTGTACTAGTGCTCAATTGATGCCCCCGTGTTTTGTGTATGTTCTCTGCCTTCTCTGACAGGGAAAAACATGCTGGAGGAGGGAGAACAGCAAAAAGTCCCCCATTCCCTTTGAGTTAAGCTCTTCTAGTCCCTTGTGTGAAGGCTTATCTGCTTCCATCATTTTAATAGCCCATTTCTGCATCTTCTCATCCGTTCCAAAGCAGTAGTGTAGATATGTTTGATCCTTACATGCTGCTCATAAGTTAAGCTTTTTAATTTTCTTTTTAACCAAAGCTGCCATTTTATAATATTTACTATATAAAAATATTTTTATAATTCAAATGCTTTTAAAAACAGTAAGAGTGAAGGATCTTTGTGGATGAGCATTTACCCATTAAACTATAAGCAATGATTTTTTGGTACCACCTTAAGGTAATATTTTCATACTGCATTGATATGCACAAAAACTTGCAGGATTTTGGGAAACAATCTTGATGTTATTTTTTTCCCTTGTGTGTCCTTTTTATCAATGAATTTTTTTTCAGAATCCTACCTGGCAGAGGTCTGGTCTGACAGGTCTAGAAAGGCCCACTGGTTTCTGTTTCACAACATTAATACAATGACATCAACTAAAGCATACATCCCTTGATGTATCTGTACAAAACTCTTACCTGGTTTGATATCTTCTTAACTGATTTTCATGTGGTTATCCTTTACTGCAATTGTATGGTTAATACACTGCTTGTTAAGGCATTGTTAACATTAGTGCTTATTAAAGGGTGGTAAGGAAGGGATATAAAATTTTTATTAAAGCAGTGAGTCTAGAAAGGTCTGCGAAGAACAAAACTAATTGAGAGGAGTAGGAAAACAATCGTGTACAGTAGGGTGCTTGTGTAAGTGGAATTATTTTTTAGTATGACCTGATGTTGTTTGGAAAAGAGGCTTAGTTTTTTCCTACTCTGTACTTGGCTCACCTTTAGGAGCAGACTGTCATGCAGTGTTCCTATTACCAAATGCTGGTAATGCTAACCACTTGCTTGAGATTTGCTAGATCTCATGCTAATCACCATGGACAAACTTCCTCTGCTTTGTTCACTATGGTAATCCACCTACTTAAGTTGAGAAGATTATGGGTTTGTATAAAGCTTTAGTTAAACACAATTATTTGTGAAGGCAGAGTCCTAGTGGATCTGTGGGGCAGGAGAAAGTTCTCTGGTTGTGTGAGGCAGGTAGACTTTGGACATTCATGTCTCTTTATCACTTTAATACTTCAGGAATTGCTGTACTTTGCAGCTGTAGCTGTCTAACCCTGTGTCTGTGAAACTGTCCAAAATTATATCCACATGCACATGAGGAAAATGGATTTGCCTGTCTCTTGACAGGTGACTTCTAACAGTGTTTTATCACTCCTGAGTTTAAAATACCTAAGCAGTAACAAATTTTCTTTTTAATCTTGGTAGTTTCCAGAGATTGGACTTAAATTGAAATACACTTTGGTTTAATAGCTAGTAATAAATTTTAGTGTTTAAATGGTTAATGAAAGACTGGAACTGGCAATGCATAGCACAAAAAAACATTTAGTAGGAATTGGCAAAGTGAAAAAAGATTACAAGGTTTCAAAAAAGATACTGCAAAAGATGTTGAAAAATAAGGAAGAGGTAACCTAGAAATGAGTATTTTGCCTGTTGTGGCCCCTCCAGCTAAGTAGCAAAATGAGGTTCATCTTGGCTGTCTCTACACAAGTAAAGTAATTCAGACTCATGCTCTGTCCTGACAGTGATCTTTGTATCTCTGGCAGATGACTAAAAAGATCTAGTGCACTGCTGCAGCAGATGAGATGGAATACTTGAATTGTGATCAAAAGTTTCACATATCTCAGACTTATCAAGATACTCCCTGTGTTTAGTCCTAACCTTGCATTCCAGGTTTATGCTCCTATCGATTATACTGTGCTTTGTATAATCTCTTCTCTCAGGGAAAACAAACCTTCCACTGAACCCTCCATTTTCTAAGCTGTGACACTGACAGGGAAGCAAAGTGCTGTTTAGATGAGGTTTTTCTTTCCACTAGTCACAGGTGTGTTTTGTAAAAATCTGAATGATCCAAAACCTGCTGTTATGGAAAACTTGTCCTGCTGTATTCGATAGCACTTCTGCTATTGGGCTGAGAGTGGGATAGATATGGAAGAGTTCTGTTCAGCAAAAAAAGAAGCAATTTTAATTCTCCAAACATTCCTACCTGTTTCAAGAGGAGCTTAGGGAGTTCTGTGTAATTTACTGTTTGTTTCCTCTGCAGGTATGTGCAATCCTCGCAATTACAGTGACACACCTCCGACGTCGAAGAGCACTGTTGAGGAGTTGCATGAACCAATTCCTTCCCTTTTCCGGGCACTGACAGAAGGGGATACTCAGCTGAACTGGAATATTGTTTCCTTCCCTGTGGCAGAAGAACTATCACACCATGAGAACCTTGTCTCCTTTTTAGAAACAGTGAACCAGCCACAGCATCAGAACGTCTCTGTTCCAAACAACAATGTCCACACACCTTACTCTAGTGACAAAGGTAATGAGTGTAGTGTCTAAACCCTAGCATCTCCTCTTGTCTCTCCCAGGAGTCTTCTCAGTGCATATCCTCTGCTTCTCTATGCTTGCTTCTTCTTTTTCCATAAGAATGTGTGAAAGGTTCAGCCTAATTTTGAGCATGACAACACAGAAGGAGTGAGGCAAAGGTGTTGAGGAACGTGGAAGATGTTGTTAAAATGACTGATGTTCTTAGGAGACACTGAACCACGTGAGTTTGTCTCTGTAATTACTCCTGTGGCATGAGGCAGTTTCTTCATATTGTTTCATGTGCACTGGCACGGTGTGTTCTCTGACCTAGAAACAGTTACCTCTAGCTTAGGAGACAGGACAGGCCAGAAACTGAATCCAAATTATGTATCTGTGCAGAAGTGGGCAACCAAAACACGGCTTAAGAGGTCTGAGAAAACCATGTGCCATAAGCTCTTGTATCTGGAACAGTTGTTTATTTATTTCATCTGAGCTGGCATAACTTGAAATCTTTAGAGGGATGTTTTGTATGAAATTCAGGATTAATAGGAAACCTAAACAAGATTAGAAGGACTGATGAAGGAAGGATATGTGACAGACTGTCTTCAAAACAAGTAACTTGGCTGTAGGGGTTCAACTTACAGATTCATTCCTCCTATTTCATATTAAGTTCTTTATATTCCTACCTTCAGTTTAGAGGACAGACTTCAGGATACTGTTTGCTGTGGTTGGGTGGGGGAAAGATGAGAAGTTTGAGGTAGTGTCGACAGTGGTATAAAAAAAATACTGTTTCTTGGTTTCCATACTAAACCTGAAACACTTTTTCCTGCAAATCATTACGTCAGACTTTAAAGAATCCCATAAACAGTTCATAGTGGAATTGCTGCTTAATAGGGGAAAAAGAGCATCTGATTTATTAGTGCAATTAATGCTTTGCTTCCTTCCCAACATGCACTTTAAATATTCGTAACCCCATATGTTGCTGTTGTGATGGCCCTTTTATCTTATCAATAAAAGATACCCTAATTGATGGACATGCTGCTCTTCCATACCAGTGTGAACCATTGACCTAGTTGTGTTTCTGAGTAGGACTGCTGCTGATTAAATGGAACCATAATGGCAACTTTTCTAATTTCCTTTGGCTAAGGCACATTAGAAAAATAAATTAATTCCAGAACTAGGAAACCAGATGGGCAGAAAGCATCTCATTCATATGTCTTTGATGTTATTAAAATGCTTGCTTGCCGTTATGAGAAAAATGTACAAAGTCATGTAAAATGGAAAGCCACAAAAAGCCCTGTGTACAAAGACTACAGTACTTACAATTATAAATTAAACTCAGGGGAAAAAAAAATATGTTTAGTACAGCCTTGAATATATCCCACTTTACTTAGGTACTGCAATCCAGATGGCTTTTCCCTGCCAGTCCTTTACTACCGTACCAACAGGATGGGCTAATGATAGTTTTGGATTAAACTTAGAATTTTGAATTGCATCTCAAGGGTGTGGAGCAGTTTTGAGTTCAACAACACAGACAAACACATAACACTGCCATTTTTTCTGAGTCAAAAGTCCCCTTCATTTCTTTTACTAGGAACATATTAGAGATTAGGCTGAGAGAGCTCTTACTGGAATGATGACAGTCCAAAAACAACAGTTATATTTGGAAATAGTTACCAAATGCCACTGGCTTTCAGGCCTCAGCAGACACTTAAAACAGAAATAAATGTCAGAGCCTGATCTTGTAATCATTTGCTATGCCTTCTCCATCTTAGTGACCAGTGAAGAACTGGAAAAGATAGGAAATTACTTTCCACATCCTATTCCTATACTTTTACGTGTCTAAATACGTAAGCCTGCCAATGAGTCTCTTTTCTTGGTCGCAGTGTAGATAACTTTGTAGTGCTCTTCTTTATCAAAAGTCATATTAAATTTTGCTTATAAAAACATTGATTATTTGAGCATTGAGAACAGAGGAGTTGGAAATAAAAATTAGCATCTGGCCTTGGTCAGTTGATGTTTATTATGGTGGAAGCAGGACAGCCGGATATCCAAGAGTGCTGAATGTTGTGTGAGCCATGGGGTAGCATTGTTTCTAATACTGTTTTTCTGTGTTCATTGGGGAAGCCACAATCAAAAGATGGAGGGGCAGGAGGTTGGAACTGAAGAGCCTTGTGAGCATGGGCACAGTGAAGCAGCTGAGGAAATTCCTGGAGCCTGATGGCTTCTGGCCATGCAAAGTTCAGTCACACAATCGGGTCACTGCTTTAACAAGTTGGCAAGTGTTAGAGCCACTGAAAGAGAGGGAGGGTTTGTGAAGGTGTATGTGTGTGCTCAGTGGCAGTAAACACAAGCTGAGCCTGCACTGGGAGAAATAGACCATGTCTTTACCCTTTCCTTCTCCCCAGAAATGCTGCTAGGCTTGAAGGCAGGTATTGCAAACGGAGATACCCTTAAGGTGACTTGCTAAACAGTTGTCTTCAAGGCTGTGACAATCAGGGATTTGAAAGAATATTTGTGAGCAGGAACACGGATGCTTTAGGTTTCCTTTACAGTGCTGTGCCTCCTCCATTTTGTGGTTCTTCTGTGGCTCCTTGCATGCTTCCCTCCAACATGGTGTGCTGGCAGCAGCCAATGGCATGGCCTGTTAAGGGAGAGGGGCTAATGAGAGGTACACTTTGTAGGGGGACAGTGGTCTCTGTGCTGTCTTCCGGAATACATTCCATAATTTGGAAAGGCTCTGCTTACAAATACCCCGTGTCACGTAGTGTAACCCAGCTCTGATCTCAGCTTTCCTGCACGTTCTCTCAGGGATCGCTGTTAAGCTGGCCCAGGGTGCCAGATCTGCTTGATGCAGCTCTGGGTGAGTGCCAGGAAAAGCAGCACCAGCCACAGGAACCATGAGCTTTGTGCCTGAGTGGCGTGGAGCCACCACCAGGGAGGGCGGCTGTGGATCCGGGAGGAGGTGGGGTGCGGTGGGATATAAAGCATTCCTTTCTCACCCCAGCCTACTCTGAACCCAGCCACCAGACCTTGAACTTCCCCATTATTTTCCTAATGAGTGTCTTCCCTTTCCTCCTGTGAACTGACTTGTAATGTTTTAGCTGCCAAAGTTATGCATGCACTGCTGGAGCTGCTGTAATTCTCTGTATCAGTTGTTTCTGGCACTTGAACCTCTACTTCAGAGAGCATTGTGATGGTTATTAATCTGGAACTACATTTGTACTTCATTCTCTTTGCTGTACTTGTAGCTGATACCCTCAGAGCTCTGAACTGTGAGTTCAGAGATTTAAATAAGCTTAGTTGTTTCAGATGATGACAGGATGTTGGCGAGAGGGAGAGGGGAACTAGATAATTTTTGGCAATTGATAAAACGAAATCTGTGCTGTAGTTAAGGGTTTCTGATTTACACTGCTTGTGACACAGGGGATGGTGTTTGGTCTGCTAGAATTCCAGTGAAGAAACATCTACCTCTGTAGGTAGTCTAGAAAGATTTAAAATAAAAAAACAAAAACAAAAACACAGGTTTTTTTATAAATTGATTGACATAAAATTGACTTGTCCTAAAGTAGTAGATTATGTAAATGCTTGTGTACATGCTCACGTAAATTGTTCATAATCTGTTGCATGTTAATCTCCTTGTTCTTATTTCCTCTCTTCTCACTACTGCACTAGACTAGTGTTTTTCTAGTGGAAGGTGTATCCCTGCCAACAGAAGAGGGGCTGGAACTAGATGAACTTTAAGGTCCCTTCCAACCCAGGCTGTTTTGTGATAAAATGGTATGACTGCTGGATGGACAGTTACCTTTTCAAAGAACTTTTAGAGCTACCAATAAAGTGGCCAGCAGACAGCTGAAGTTACATAGCACATATAACTTCAAAGATCCCGTACAGCAAATTGTCATTAACTGGGAAGATTCTCTGAGTTGCTAATTTTTTCTGTATTATACAAATACAGATAATTTTATAGCAAAGCCTGGTAGTTTCTTCTGTTCACTTTTAATTTAGACTTGGTTGTTGTTTCTCCTACACAACTTTCACCGAGTATGAAGTGTGAGGGGGAAAAAGGTGAGAAATAATGTTTTGGGAAAAAAGTTTACTGCTGCATCCTTCTCCCTCCCTGCATCTGCAGTCTGTCATCCTTAGGGTGTGAAAATTGGCAAAATGCAAATGAGAAAGCTGTTACTGCACTAAGTAATATTGTTTTTATCTACACTGAGGGAGCCAAGTGATGACTCGGTAATTAGCTTTGTGAAACAGTTTAAGTACTCTCCCAGATCCCAGCTGAGCCTGTAGGTATTTTTTTCCCCTGTGTAACTCTCTTTCTGCAGTTTATAGAGCAGAATTTAGTGCTTGAGGGGAGGAACTCTCCTGCTTTCAGTAATTCAGCCTGTACATGAGCACAGAGGCATTGCTGAGGAGGGGACCAGGAGTGCCCTGTGACAAACAAAGTGCACCCTGGACAATCTGACTTGTTCAGACCTGGCAAGTCTTTCAGTGAGCAAGACGTCAGAAACAATTTGGTAACATATACACGGAGCACATCCTCCAGCTGCTTGCAAGAGCTGCTTGGGACCAGACAAATCTGCTGCTGGCTCTGGCCTGTCACATGCATTCTGCTCTCTCCCCTTTGCAGCATTTTTGTGCTTGTCCTCGAGAATCTAATCCTCTTGACTTGTGTGCAGGTGAATAAACTTTCTTCTCTACTCTCCAGTCAGATAAGATAAATGTCCTTGGTTGTCGCTGCCACCATAATAAGGTTGAATTTTGGCTTTGGTCCTGGGAGAGTGATTCAGGAGACCAGTCTGCACTCTCACAGGAGCTGACTGATGCCACCTAGTTTTGCCAGAGTTATAGGCCAGGTGCTGCTGCTCCTCTGGTCTCCTTTATCCAGAGAGATGATTCCCATGTCATTGATCTTTACATCCTAGAAATCACAGGCTTTCCTTCCCCAGGAAGTTTATTTCATTTCTGCAGGCATTAGCTGATAGGCTTCAACAGGACTGGTGAAGCAGTACTAATAGTGCTGAGGCTGTCAGAGATGAGGTTATCATGAAGGTGAGCACAGATGTCTCCTTACACAGAAGGGACTGGACATTCTCTGGTGTGAATTCAGCCTGTAAGTACTGGGAGCAGTTAGCACACCTCAGAGTGTGCACAGCTTTCCTGACAACTTCCCTGACCTACCTTAGGCTTTCCTTTGTGTACTGCAAGTTGGAGTGCCTTGATCAACAGATAGTGAGCACTTCTGGAAACCCCTTGGATGGTTGCTTCCTTTGAAGAGCTGTTTCACCCCAGTCTGGAGATAGCCATGAATCATTTTGCCTTCTCAGGCTTATCCAGAGACTAAGTCAGTCAGCTGGAGATGGCATCACCAAAAGGTGATTTTGCAGGAAGAAATCTTTCTAGATTAGCCAGGATTGCCAGTTTCAAGGGAGAGGCTCTGTGCCTTCAGGTGACACCTTCTAAGACTATGGAATTTAAGATCAAACTTAATGTAGTAACACTTCAGTAGAAAACTACTAAAAAGGCATCAAAGGACACAATAGAGACTAAGCAAAAGAGAGTAATGTGCAACAAAGGCTTATGTAAGGTTCGTGTGCTTGAATCCCAGCACTGACTTGGATGACTGATGGAACATGAGAATACTGTCTGGAGACTTGCTCCTACTTTCTCATCCCTACCCTTCCACTAAAAACTTCCTGTGAAGAGTGGAGGGAACAGATGCCTGGGGCTATCTGGGCCTTCTGGGAATGGATGGTGTGTGCTTCTTCTTGGGACTATGGCAATCTGAACTTTTTGTCACTGGTGATGAAATGTTGCCAAGTCCTTGTGCATTCCCCATAGAAGGTGGAGCTGCTGTCTGGCCTTTGCCTTCTTGCCTTTGAGGCTGTGGTGGCTGCATCTCCCTACCACTTTTCAGCTTTGGCTGAGCACTTTAGGTGTACATCTATCACTCTGCACATAGTACCATACTTCTGTTCAGCTCTTTCCTCTTCCTCTCTGTGAATCAAACATCCTTGTTGAAGCTGTAGATATGTTGGTTGTTTTCAGGTAGAGATTTTGTTCTCTGAGAACTCTATTCCTCTGGTTGCTTTGCCTCAGGATATATTATAAGGGCTTATAGAAATAGAAGTGCCAAGAATGGGACACAACTTACACAGCCACAGTGGACTTTGTTGATGTTTCCAGCAGTACTTCCAGGTACTGCAAGATTTTTTTTGACAACTGCAGCACAGCTTTTCTGGGGGCAGAAACTGCTTCAGCTCTGGGTCTGCCTCTCCTACACAAGATCCCTATTGCCTGTTGCACTGTATCTGATGTCTGCAAGGCATGTACATCAGTTTGGAGTCTGACCAAGGCAGTGAATACTCTGTTGCTTTCAGTGGGCAGGCTCTGACCTTCTTGTAGCTGTAGTAGCATAATAATTTGACAGTGGTCAAAATCAGTCATTAAAAAAAACAAACGACACCCACTGTCTTTAAGTTTGTATTACTTTTTTCTGATCCACATTGGAATGTATATAGTGGGTTTCTCCTAGGTGCACCATGAGTAGTAGTAGTAATAGGCTAGAAAGCCCTTTGACATCTCCTGCTCACAAGTTGGTTTGATCTGTGTGAGGGAGACATTTCTGTTTGCAGACAGCTGCCAGTTGTGCTTTCCCCAAGGTCTGCCAAGTTATGCTCTGGGTAAATGTTACGTAAGTGTGGTCCTTTGGAGGTTGAACCAAGTTTTATGCTATAATCACCTGGTCAGTACAGAAGAAAGATGGTGGAATCTGACAGCTTGGAGGATTGGAAGTGGACTGAGGGGGGAATGGTTTTATTTATAGTTGTGGTGAATGCCTTAGCTCCATTTTGATGTTGCACCAAACTTCATGGCATTTCAAGTAATTGCATGGGTGTTAGAAGCACGAAGTCAACACTTAGGCAGAAAGGGTTTCTTAAGATTAGTAGTAAAGCTGGTGGTGTTGCTAAAAAAAGAAGAAAAAAGTGTGCAGTTTCATGCTGATGAGAAAAGGATTCTTTAGGTCTGTGAATTAATCTGTCTGAAGATTATTGTGGAGTTTGGGGCGGGGCGGTAAAAGAAACATTTACATCCAAATAAGTGGGTTTTGATGTTTGTTTTTTTTTTTTTTTAATAACTTCTCTAAACCTGAAGTTTTTTTGTGGTAGCATATTACCTTCAGAGGACATATTCCTGCTTGTAATTTTGGCATAGCTCATCCTTACGCTCTTGTAACTGGGGGACAAAACTTAAAAACATTCTTGCCTGTGAATAGAGAAATAAATTAATCCAGGAGGAGATCAGAGAACAAGTTGAGTTGTAGATGCTGAAAATATGAAGTTGATAGATTTTACCTTGTCTCTCTGCCTTGCCTCTCTGCTTTCACTGTCACCTTTTTTCCTTATGCCTCATAGTCCTGTCAGTTTACAATCACACTTCTAAAGCTGCTCATTTAACTAATTTCTAACTAACCTTTAAAAACACTTTAAGACCTTTTAAACCATTTTTTTTCCCTCTTGGTTTAGAACACATGTGTACTGTGGTGTATTTTGATGACTGCATGTCAATACATCAGTGCAAGATCTCTTGCGAGTCCATGGGAGCTTCCAAATACCGATGGTTTCACAACGCCTGCTGCGAGTGCATTGGGCCAGAATGCATCGACTACGGCAGTAAAACTGTCAAATGTATGAACTGCATGTTCTGAAGCAGGAAAATTGTAATGTAGCAATACTGAGGCCAAAGTAATCTCTCTCGGTTAAAGAGACTGGGATTGCAAATACTGAGTTTTGGTGGAGTGCCTGCTGGTTGCAGTTAAATGTACCCGGTTGAGAAGAGGATGTATAAAATCAGAGAACTTTTTTCCTTTTTTTTTTTTTAATTCATATAAGCGAGGCTAACTAGTAGATGTTTAAACACTATGTTTTAAACTTGTTTATCTTTATTTCTGCTCAAATGGTACAGTCATGCTCATCATTGCTGTTCTGATTGTTTTCCTTTGATTTGAAAATATTGGCTATACTGGTTTTCAGAACATAATACTTTATCTTGTAGTTTAGAGTAGGGAAACTCTTAGAATATGGTGATGAGATTTCCATTATCTAAATTCAACAAATAAATGGCTGCTAGGTTGGAGGGAGGGTGGATGTTGTTTAGGGGCAGGGTTTTTGGGATTTGGTTTCTGGTGTTGTTTTTTAACTTTATTACCTTCCAGTTTTTAAGGTTAGCTTTTATTGTGGAAGTGATATTTGGAGAAAAATTAAAATTCACACTTTCTCTTCAAGTTCAAAGAATGGGCTGTCATGGATAAAATCCTAACTTCTTAGAAGGGCTGCCCAGCAAAACACCATGTATGGGACACTTTTCCTCCAAGTGTCGTTTGCCCTGCTCTCTTTTCATGGGGGCCTATGATGCATAGTTTATGTGTTACACAAATTAATCTTTTCAGCCTTCTCTTAGATCCCAAGATAATGCTGTTCAGTGCTGTTGCATTTCCCACCTTTTGCACTGTTCTCTGGGGTTGCAACCCCCTGAACATTTAGTCCAGTAAAGGAAACATGAAAGGCTATGATGGATTTAATGACTAAAGGAATAAAGAATGAAATGACGGGAACAGGCAAGTGGTACAGGTCTACCAGCTGAGAAGCTGGCAGCAAGCATATTCCCATTTAGAAATTTCCTGTGAATATTTATTCCAAAACATTTTTATTATTATTAATTCTTTTTTCCCCATAAATTTTTGTCAGTGAAGAAGGGAATATGTGTCTGCAAAGGCAAAGTGCTCTGAGTTTAGAACATTGTCCATTTTTCTAAGTAAGAGTTTTTTTATGTTGACTGTTACATAGCTATTACTATGACAAATTTAAGGTGTCCACTGGTAATGGTACTAAGTACAAGAATAAAGTGTATGAGTAATTAATGATCAGCTTTTTGTATTTATAATAATGTAGGTTTTAATTCCTTCAACTTTTTATGAATATATGCATATGCAAACACAAAAAGGAACTTGACTATTCATTTTTCTCTCATTAACCTCAGCTAGAGGGATTAAACTGTTTTCTAGTTACACCTGTCTATCTGTACCATGTACACATGAAAGCAGTCATATTACATTTATTTTGTTGAAAAATTTGCCTGAATGTTTTTTTCTATTTTTTTTCTCATGATACAGTTCTTTCAATAAGATGGAATAATAATAATAATGATAATAATAAAAGAAAAATCTACTCTTGTTAAATAATGTTACTTCCTTCAGTGTCTTTTTCAGCTATAAAGATGTACTTGAAAGATGAATGTTATTGTTTTGAACTAGTGGATAATGGAATGTCTTCATACTTTAAACTTACAGTTAAGTGATAAAAGATCATAGACAAAAATAGAAAAACTCAGCTTATAATGGAGGAGTTCTTCCTATATTTTGCAACTCACGTTATATTTTTTTCTGCTAGAATTTCTTCAAATGAATGGAGAGGAAGAATAGGTTAAGAGTAGTTGTGGCTGCTTGTAGCTGGAGGGTGATGCATCCATGTTCCTGACAGACACAGGAGACACGTAGCAATCAATCAAGCAGGTCATTAGCATGCTTCGAATTTTTGCAGTCTTAAATTATTGAAATATGAGGGTGGCTCAGAATCTTCTTGGGGGAGGAAGAGGGCTTATGTTTCTGGTCAGGCACCTGCTGCCCCATGGATCTGTGACATTGTCTCCATTTGCATCCTCATAATTTCACTGTGAGGTCAAATCAAGTGGGGGAAGTAGGGATGGGGGAGCGGCCTAAGAGGTGTCCAGGAAATGTTGTGGGGAATGGCATAAAAATGTAAACACAGTTGTCTGTAGTGGCCTGAGAGAAGGTAGTGCACACCTTCTGGGGCTTGCCTTACTTTTTGTAATTCCTGATGCTGTCTAGAGTTTGCTGAAAGTGTTGTGTGTACACAAATGTCATGCAGCAACGCCCAGTGTATTTTATGATGATGAATGTTTTAAGAGGTATTTTAATAAAAAGACATTACTGGTTCTTGTGTGTTCTTTCTCAAGAGTTTATCGGGGAAATATTACCAGGAAACATAGTACAAAAGTTACTGACCTAGATGGATAGAATAATACTGAGAATTAACTCTTCAGCAGTTTTTTTCCATACCTGAAAGTGTTGCTTTGAAGTATTTTCCTGTACATAAATGATTAATGTTCTTTCTGAAAAACATAACCATTTTAGGAAGTTGTTTATTTAGTCTTATTAATTTTGCAGGAAAAATCATAATTTATTTTGGGGTCTCTTGTTTCACCCTACGTCTGGATAACCAGCAAAACATCACCTACATAAGAACATGATTTTAAAAAGTCTTTTAGTTAGGAATGTTCTCCAGGTAAAGCATTGGCCACTTTTATCACTGTCCTTTAGGACAGAATTGTAAATCACTGAACGTAAAGGGAAGCAAAGAGGGAATTCATGCAGTAAGAAATTATACAAATCCCTGGTGTGTTGGGGGTCTGACTGAAAAAGGGTGGAGGTCCTATTGTTATTCTTTCTTTAAGAGTAAAAAAAGGTTTTGTTTAGCTGCTTTGGGGTTTGGGTTTGTTTTGTTCAGGTTTTTAGTTTGTTTTTCCTTACAGACACTTGAGTACAAAGGTCATATTGTGACACTGCTTTCCTGTCATTTCTTAAAGTGCCTGGCTTGATGTATGCTTAATGGATTTCACATCTAATTCCAAAAACTAAATATAAGAACACCTGCTTGTATCTTTAATAATATATCTATGGTCACTCCAGTGTCCCTCCCAAAATTATGGCTATTCTGATACCTTGTTCCCAAGCCCCTCATCCTGCTGGCTGGAGTGACTTGAAGTTTGCTGGCGATTGCACAGTGACACACAGTCCCACACAACACGGATACGCTCCGGTCTCTCCATCCCTGTGACCCATGGCTGGCACACCTTCATGGGCAAAGCTGGAGACTTGGAGCCTGGGAGGAGTTTAATGAGAAGAGAGGACAGACTGTGCTATGGGATACCTGCAGAGCACAGCCAAACAACAACCTAACATTTTCCTGTTGGATGGTAATGTCTGTTGGGCTTGGCAAAAGGAACACCTTTACCAAGATTTCACACATTCCCTTGCCACGAGATCTTTCACCAAATTACCAGTATATCATTAAAATTTGTGCTACTCACATGGGAAAACATACCTAGATACAAAATCTTCCTAGAAACAGAGCAAACCTGATTCAGACAAATACATCTAGGATGTAAAGGTGGCCAAGGCTCAAGTTTTCTTATACCCTTTTCATTGCTTAAGTATTTATAAATTTTCTTCCTACTGCAGAAAACTTGGAATTATTTGGCTTTGAGCAACCTGTTCTAGGGGAAGATGTTCCTGCCCAGGGCAGAGGGGTTAGAAAGAGATGGTGTTTAAGGGCCCTTCCATCCCAAACCATTCTGTGATTCTATCGCTCCATGATACTGCTCACAGGAGCTGCTTAGGCAGAGTTCAGCATCCCACACCTTTATTGGCTCTGTTCTCCTGCTCTGTGGTAATTTCTGTGAACAACATACTTTCTCCCTCAAAGGCATTAACTAACTTACTACTTCCAGGTTTTCTTGTTGTATCTTCACGCTCTCGTTTCACTTGTTTGTTTCGGTATGTGGCTAACTAGTTTATTTCCTAACCTTAATCTTTTTATGTTTGCTGCATATTCCTTTATTGCTAAGGAGAATTACACAGCATGTCTGAAGTTGTCGGCTCTCATTGTTTCACTTGTTTGTTTCGGTATGTGGCTAACTAGTTTATTTCCTAACCTTAATCTTTTTATGTTTGCTGCATATTCCTTTATTGCTAAGGAGAATTACACAGCATGTCTGAAGTTGTCCCAGAATGGTACAGCCCATGTAGACTCCCATCTGTCCAAGATAACTCCAGAACTGGCTTTCTTGAAGTAGTAGTGGGAGGAAGGAATTATTCATTAACACAGCTATGCCTTTCCCCTTTTCTTTCCCTGACCAAATGCTTTCTGAAGCTCCCCTCCATTATTATTTTATTACTTTTATGAAGCTCAGGTACATCAGTGAGACTGATTTTCCAAGCAGAGAGCTTGCCACCTCAGAATCCTTGCTTCACTTTGTCTTTAAAGCAGTAAGAATTTACTGAGTGAATGTGGGGCAAGCTGAGGGTGTAAGAAAGTGCCTCAGTCCGTGTAAGTTGGCCCCAGACCACAGTGAATTTTGCAAGTCAGAAATCATCCAAATCTGTTTCACATGGCAGTAAATTGGTACAGTCAGCACTGCACACAATCCCTTGCTTGTCCTCAAAATCTGGGAGAAAATTCATTCCGGGTTCATTAGCTGATGAGCCCATTGTGCATGAACTTTTGCTGGCAGTGCCCTCTAATAATACACATTCTTCAGAGCTGAGAGCCTCTGGCCACTGTCACTTCAAGTGGCGATCCTCATGGGCAGCCATCTCCAATTACTACTGGATGTCACAGAACCAGCCCTTCTCTCTTCTTTTGCCAGGAGTAAGGTGGCCTTTATGTGTAACAAAAAAAGAAGCACATTAGCTGTGATGTTAAGTTAAATAGCCTGGTGAGCCCTTGCTGTTTCTTCTGGAGAGGAGGAGGGAGGCTGGAAGTTGCGAGGTTATGTAATAGGTGGTGGAGACAATATCCCTGTGCTCCAACACTAACCGGAGTGTTTACAACCCTCCCTTTTGTAGCTGCCACTGAATAGCACAAATTCCTGTGGGGGACCTTCTACATTACCGCAGGAGGTGGCACAAAGAGCTCATTCGACAGGGACTAAGCAGCATTGAGTCTCCAGTGAATAAATGGAGCAGGTGGCACGCTGCCACAGTATTAATGTGTCCAATAGGCCGGGGATTATGCTGGAGGCTGTGGGAATGAATCGGCCCTGCTTCTGACTGAAACAAATTCCCCTGTTGATGAGCAATCCTGAAAGGGATTCAAATTACGCAGGTGCTCAACGTAACAGAAACTTGCATTGTAAGAGGCAAAAAAACCTCCACAAAATTCCTTATAACATCACTGTAAACAGGATGCATCTTGAGATGGGGATGTGTTCCTTGGCACAGGTCACCTCAAGCAGCATCCAGAGCCTTTCTCCACTTCCCTCACATTCCAGAAAGCGGTGGAGAGAAGTGGGTAATTCCTTTCAGGAGGTGAGATTTGTTATGTGGGATGAAGCCGAAGCTAGTGGCTGTTCTCATGTGAACTGAGGAAGAGGAATTCTGTCAGCAGTAACATCACATGGAAGGTGGCCCAGGTGCCCCACGTGTGGGGCTGTGTCAGCTCCCACACTAATGGCTTGTGGTGTTTGTGACCTCCCACTCTGACTAGTGTAATCTCACAACTCATTTGGCCATGCCCCTCTTTAATCCCTGCCAAAAGAATCTCAGAATCACAGAATGGGTCAGGCTGGAAGGGACCACAGTGGGTCACCTGGTCCAACCTCTCTGCTCAAGAAGGATCAGTCCAGAACACAGAGCACACATCTGTGTCCAGACGGTGCTTGAATATCTCCAGCAAGGGAGACTCCACAACCTCTCTGGGCAATACATTCCAGAGCACACATCTGTGTCCAGACGGTGCTTGAATATCTCCAGCAAGGGAGACTCCACAACCTCTCTGGGCAATCTGCACTCTACCAGTGCATGGTCACCTGCACGCTAAAGTTCTTCCACATATCCAAGTAGAACTTCCTGTGATTCAGTTTCTGCCTGTTGCCTCTCACCCTACTGCCTGACACCACTGAGAAGAGCCTGGCTCCATCCTCTTGGCATCCTCCCTCCTTCAGGTACTCATTGATGAAGTCCCCTCCCAGTGGTCTCTTCCCAAGGCTGAACAGGCCCAGCTCCCTCAGTCTTCCCTCCCTGGAGCAGAGATGCTCCAGCCCCTTAATTATCTTTGTTGCCCTCCACGGGATCTGCTCCAGGTGCTCCATGTCTCTCTTGTACTGAGGAGCCCAAATCCGGACCCAGCACTCCAGATGCGGCCTCGACATTGCTGAGCAGAGGGGCAGGATCACCTCCCCTGACCTGCTGGCAACGCTCTTCCTACTGCAGCGCAGAACATCCTCGGCGTTCCTGGCCACAAGGGCCACTGCCAGCTCACGGCTCAGGGACGCTTACGTTCCTTGTGTTCCCAGAGGAGCCATGGACCTGCTGCCTGCCGGCTCTCGGCGGCTGCTGAGGGAGCTTCCCATATATCTCGCTGGGGTCTCCGGCCGGGACGGAGGCCCGGGTCCCCTGAGGCAGCCGGACTCCGCTCCCACGGACCGGGGGGCAGAGGAGCTAGAACCCCTCCCCGCGGAGTGCGGGCCGCTGGGAGCTGTAGTGCGGCGGCCGGCATTGACCTGTAGTGCCCTTGCCGGCAGCGCCCCCAGAGGAAACTACAACTCCCGTCGTGCTCCGCGCGGAGGAGAGACCGGCCCCGCCCGCCCCACCTCCCCGCCCTCGCGGCCGCGCGGAGCGAGGCAGCGGCGCGTGCGCGGTGGCGTGAGCTCGCGCCGCTCCCCGCCCGTCCCTGCGGGGCGGGGCCTCGGGAGGCTCCGCCCATTTTCCCTCGGGTCGCTGCTCGCCCTCCCTCGCTCCCTCTCCGCTGCCTTCCCGGCCTCCTTCCTTCCCTCTCTCCTTTCTTTCCTTGCTTCTTTCCTTCCCTGCCTTTCCTCCCTCCCCTCCGTGCCCCGCTCGGGCAGGTGTTCGGCCCGTGTGCGACACTTACGGGCCGTGCTGTCCCCGCTGCCCTTAGGGGCTCCTTGTGCGCCCTGTTTCCGTAGGCGTTTGCTCCCTTTGGGTCGTGCGGGGTTCGCTGCTGCTCAGTCTGGGCTGTGGGTTGGCTCTTTGCAAGGTCGTTTTTGGTTTGATTTTTTTTTTCTATGGGGAGGGAGAAGTCAGGGATTTTTATTCTTCTACCTTCACCTAGAGGTCTCATCTGAAAACCCAGAAAATTTACTGTTACTTTAATTTTTCTGCATCTAGTGTGATTAGCAGGTGGTGAGGATGTCGTGTTTCCTACCTGAGAGTGTTGTTTAGAAAATGTGTGTTACTGTTCCTCATATAATGACAGAATGGTTTGGAAGGCACCTCAGAAGGCACCATCTAGTTCCAACCCTTCTACCAGGATCAGGGACACCTTTCATTAGACCAGGTTGCTAAGAGCCCCATCCCAGATGGCCTCGAACACTTCCAAGGATAAGTTAGTGGGTGATGTATGAGCAAATGAATCTTATTTTTAAGTGCTAACAGATGTTCAAACAAGTGACAAAGAAAATGCCAGCAATCCACACTGAAAGTATCTGTTAATGGGAATGGTGTGGTTTGGTTTTCCTCCACCCCAATGTCCCTAAGGTTAATGACAATTGTTGATAGAAAATAATAATTTAAAAAACTAGGCTAAGGTCTTTTTGCCAGTGGCATAAACCAGGATGATTTGTGCAAGTCTCTTGTTTCAGCACTGCAAAACAGCCCTAACTGTGCCCTTAAACAGGTCTCTGATCTGGAAACAGCTTGGGGTGCTTGCCATGAGTGCTGGGCACTGCCATAACATAACACCCACCCTGTCAGGACTGGTGTTGGATATGATGCGGGATGGTAATGGATGTAAATTTATTAATGAGCTTGCAGGGGAATGGTAGAGGAATCCCTTAGATCCCTTAGATTTAGGTTTTGTTGTTACTTGAGGTGTTGCATACAGCTTGTGGTGAATGGTGCTGTGCTTCAGTTCATTTCAGCTCAGTCTGGGTATAACCACTACTGTCAGTGTGACAAGCTCTTGGGGAGCTCTTTTCTACAGAGAAATAAAAAAGCCCTTCCAAACTGTTGTTATTTTGAACATTTAGTACTTCTGAGTGTGTGAAATTTATTAACCCTTTTGCTGTAATGTTCTAGCTAACTACATCAAGAAAGAATAGAGTGTCTATTATGTTGAAGTAGGGAACTTTACATTCTCTGTCCTATAGATCTCATTTTTTAGTTTGGAGAAAAAGAGTTTTCTTTAGTCTTCCCACATCTGAAATGCCTTAATACTCCATGTGCAACTTTGGCATTGTTCTGTCTTAGTTCAAGTGTATTCAGGGTAGGAGGGCATATTTTGTAGTTTGGATTGGTGGGGCTTTTCCCCAAATTAAGGATTTCACAGTGAAATCACTGGTGTGATTGTAGTTATGTGGGGAAGAAAATTATTTTTCTGTAGGGTAAATTATTTCCATTTCTGTATGTGCATGTCTACACTGCAGTATATTGTCCTAAATTGCAATAACTGAATTCCTGCTTCAGAGCTGCACAGCTCGGTTCTGTGATGTCCTTAAAGCAAAGCTGACGTGCACAAGAACTCTTTAGGGTTCTCATCTCCACTGCACCCTTCAGGCACTCCACCCAGTAAGTTTTAGCTGTATTTTCTGACAGAAAAGATTTGATATTTCCTGAGTAAACACTGATGTGTCTTATGGACAGTTCTTAGATTCATATGGAAGATGCTGCTGTTCAGCAATAAATACCACAAATGCTAATTTACTTTCCTTCTGTAAAGCTTGGTGTCACATAGATAACCTCCAAATGCCAAAATATAGTATGATATTTACCTTCAGTTTATAATAGTTTAGTGTAGCATAATCTACCAAGCTTGTCTCTGAACTAATGTATCTGATTGTGTTGAGTCAGTGAATGATTTGCTACCCTTACAACTAGCCATGGTTTGCTATGTGCATGGTTTGCTATCCTTTATCAACTCCTGCTGTTCCCCAGAGCCTCATGGATTGTAGTTTTCAAATTGTTGCTCAGTAAAAAAAAGAAAGAATGTCAAATGGGCCCACAGTTGGGCTGGAAGTACCTTATGGAGTAGGAAGTTTTACTTAGGCTGCATCCCCAGAGGTGGTGGTGTTGAGGGGTGACTGCTGTCTAGATGAGGTTTACATCTTCTGCTTGCCATGGCCAAAACCAGAAGGGTAAGGATGCAGGCTGAGTTTAGAAAGAGGAAGGGTATGACTCCATTCCTGTCCATACTTAGCCTTCTCATCCTAACCATCCCTCACCCTTTGGGCTTCACATCAGGGAATACAAACTCGGTTGAAGGTGTGGAGGCATAGTAGAGTGAAACAGACTTTGATGGTGGCAGCAACAGCAGGTCTGCAAAGCTGAATAGCAGCAGGGATCCAGTGCTCCTTGCTTCCAGTTTTTCTTTAGGCTGCAGTAAAAACTGGGGAGTGACAGCTCACTTGGGGCAGCTGCTGGGAAGTTGGGGATTTGTATGGTATTATCCAAGTAAGGAGTGATGATCCAGTAAGTTGGCTCACACAGTAAGTTGCCTCAAATATGTCCAAAGAATTTCTAGTTTATTCTGTCCTGTTACTAGCAGATAATGTACTAGAAAAAATTATTTAGGTTTCATCAGTAAAGTGCTGTGACAATTTTGAACTAGTAGGGAAGAATTTGTGAAAAAGATAAATATGAGGTACAGTGACTTCAGTGGATGATAAGAAGGTAAAAACAACACTTAATACCTTAATGAAGTATGTCTGACCAAAAATATTTGGAATTTGTAATGGGTCCTTATTGGTTTTTTATTATTATCTGTGCATTAAAAAACACAGAAAGCATCTCTTTTTCTTATCTAATAATGAGTTCCACATATACATCAGAGACCTAGATCTGCAAATTCAAAGCCATGAGATCACAGCATTTAGAGCAATCAGTTCACCACCTACAAGCAGTATTTCCTTTGATAACTAATTAAGGTGTGTTTAAATAGAGAACATGATTTGGTATTTTTTCCATGTCTAGTTCCTGTGATGCTCAATAAACAAAAGTACAGATAATGAAGATGTCCTAGTTTCTTCCAGAAGCAGCTTGGTGTAGGATCCTTCCTAAAAAATAGCAACTAATTATTTACTAACCATGTAATTTTATAATAGTAAAGAAAAAATGCTTGCCAGATGCTAAAACAGTAATAATATAAATCAGTAAATACAGCAAATTGTTAATGTGTGTTAATAGTAATGTGATATTTAGCCCAGTTTAAAAAAATATAGAGAAAATATATTTTAAATATGCAAATTTAGTATTGTTTTCTACAGAAATAGGAAATAGTGCAGAATAAAATAATGCAATTATTTTGATATAATACTGATAATTGTAGAATGTGATGTAAGTCCCTTCATCTATCCTTAGGTATGCCCTTAATTGTTAATAGCTTACTGTCTGTCCATTTGTTGTAAGTGCTGGGAAGGTAGGCAGAAATATAGACCTTATGCAATCAATGCAAAGAGAAAATTTCTTTAAAAGAAGGATTATGATCCTTGGTGGTACACATTAATTTATGGTGTGACCTTGTAGGTGATCCCTGCCTTGCTTCGCGGGGCAGGCCCTGTGTGCAGGGGCACGGATGCCCTGTTTTGGCTGCTGGGGGCTGTGCTTTTCATAGGGATAGGTCCACCCTTCAGTGCTGTGGAGGGGTCAGCTTCCCACACAGTGGGAGCAGATTCTCATATCCACTCTGCCATCTTTATTCTCTTTCTCGCCCACAAGGAACAGAGCTTTTTTAGACTGGCTATTCTGGTCTCTGGAGGCACACAAGGAAAGCAAGGGATGAGTGATGGCTGTTTGCATGAGGTGGGAACAGCCAGATGGTTGCTGCAGAGGAAGAAAGAGGAGTAGTGCTGGGTGGTAAGGTTTGACATTCCAAATCAGAATGCAGGGTTGGACAACTCTGAAATTTATTTTAAGGAAAATAAATTTAGTTTCATGTTCGTTGTTTTGTACATTTCTTAGCAGTGACTAATTCTTGAGTCAATTCCACTAGTTATGTATAGATCAAATGTATTTTTGTACATTTTGTCTTCTCTAGTATGAAAATTTCACAGGTTTCTGTTATCTAGGTGAAGGCAGCTCATGAAGTTTTCTTCCTGTTTCACAGTTCAGTAGGATCTCTGGGGTTTTCCAGTTACTAAAAGACAAGACATCTGGCAGAAAGGAGCTCTTGGAACTGATCATAGGACTCTACTACCAGAGCTCAAAGAATGATTTTTGAAAACACAACATATGATGATAATTGTTAACTCGACACTAGTGGAAAAAGGGATATCACAGTGGAAAAAATGCAGCTGCTCTATCTCATAAAATAATAAGTAAGAAAATTTCCAGGGTATTACTTCTCTTTAAAATCATATCTAACTCATAAAATAGAACTATAAGTTTGAAGCTATAATTTAATGTTTATCCTCTAATGGCTTAATTTAATGTTTATCCTCTAATGGCTTTTGTGAAATTTAACATTTAGCTTACCCTGGTGGTGAAGTTTGTTGCTACTTTAACAATTCTAGCCTGCCCTGTTGTGTTTTGTAAATACAAGGATCAGCAGTCAGGTGCAGAATTTTTCTGGATGTTGCCATGAAAATAAACTTTCAGTGAGTTTTATTAGCATGAATTAAATTGAGTGCTAAATGTAAATTCTGGTGCTAAACATGCCAGCAATTAAACTCTCTCATTTCATTGTAGTAGTAGTGGTTTTCTGCCATGAGTACTGTGGAAATTCATAATTCTCAGTTACTGTTTTCCTACATCCTATATACTTCTTTTGCATACTTAATACTGAGTATATTAATGTAGTGTATCATTACTGATAGAAGGTAATTAAGTTGACAGATATTTACTATATCCGTACTACTCCAGTAGATTTTAATGTTGTGAACCAAATGCTGTATATAAAAGTGTAATGCTAATGTGTACACACCCAAACCCAAAATACCTTTTTTTTTTAACTGGATTCAAAGAAGAGTGTAATTTCCTTTCTGAGTTTCAGCTGTGGTGGCTTCAAAGGAGATGCCATTCTTTTAAGACAGCCTAAAGAGCTTCTCATATTTTATGGGATATTTTTAATTGAGTGAGTGGACTAAAACCTTGGGGGGGGAAATACCAAGTGATTGAACAGATTTACTCAGAAACCCCTTGGATTATTTCAGTCCAGTGGTTTTAGCTTTTCTTGTTCTTTAGGTGTTTTAGTCTTGACAAATTCTCTTTAAGTTTTCTCCATCCTGGCCACTTGCTAATTCTAGGTGTAGAGATCTTTCACAGGTCATGCTTCTGAAGTTTTCATCCTGAAATTTGAGGTTGCAGTTCTCCAAAATTCATGTGGTGTGTACCACTGGGGAGCAGATACGTTTTAAGCAGTCAGGTTTTGAAACATTATTGGAGGAAACAAATTTCAACTTTGCAGCTGAAAGAGGAAGTGAGGAACCTGTGAAGTTCTTTGCTGGTTCAGTATATTAGTGTGACTGATATACCAGGATGTATATTTAAATGCGTGTTCCCTCACAAAGATAAATAAGAACTAATTTTCTGGCAATGGCTTTCACAAATGTAACCTTTGAATATGTCAGAACCTGTATACACCCCCAAAAGCAGTGGAGAAGGCACATCAGTTTTACCTACATCATTCATTTTGTGTGCTAAAATTTATGATATTTTATTTGGTCTGTTATCAAATTTCTTTGCAGTTTTCTATGGGCTTCTATTGGTTGCTCATTTTTGATAAATCCTTTAGGTAGTTAGGTTTTAATGTTATTTCAGTCAAACTTGACATCTAAAAGATCCGCAAACATGTAAAAGAAGTTTGCAGTTAGTGTGTATCATTAGTCAGTTGTTGGTGGATATTTCGACAGGTGGGTTTCTTACATTTGGTAGGTTTTAGTACTTATGTGCAAGGATTTCACCGCTCTTAAAATTGCCTTACACTGATGGAGGCAGTTTATCTTCTTTTGAGGGAGGGATAGGACAAAGGCCATCTTTGGTCTTAGGTGTATTGGGGCTTCCATTAAACTATCTGCTCTCATTTTGATTAAAGCAGCATGACTTGTGTTTAGACAAGGCAACACAACAGATTTGGGAATGGCAATCAGGATTTGTTTGGTCCTGTGCTACCAAATACTATACTAATACTAATTTCCTCCATCTCTAAGCATACAGTATTTTTAATGTTGTATGTTATTATTCAGTTAATTTTTATTATATTTGACAAGTAGGTTGAAAACATCAATCAGTGAATTTCTTAAGGTGTGGGGGTTTTTTTTGTGATATTCTCAAGACGTAGGATTGCTGAAAATTGCTGCAGTAGATGCTACAAACTGAGCTAAATGAAACCTGTTTTAGAAAGTACATGTGAATTTAATTTTAAATTCTAAGGATGTTTATACATTTTTCTAGAAGGCAGGTGTTTGATATAAGCTTTCTTCTAAGGCTGACTAGGTAAATTGGCATGGAGGACAAGGCAAATACTGTGAACTTGTGTGTCCTGCTGCTGTCCCAGTAATTGGCATTTTAATGGATGACAGATTCCTGCTTTCTCTGCAGAGACCAACAGCTGCCCCATGGTGGGTGGTGCCACACCTTGCCTTTCATGTATTTCTGAATGTCTTCTGTGTTCACATGCGTGACATTTTGCAACATCTCAGCCCTGGAGGTGGTGATGTTAATCATAATTAATAATCTGCTGAGCCTGTAAATATTTAAATTGACTTTCCCCTTGGCTATTGAGTGAATCTGGGGCAGACATGGAAAACAGAACTTGTTAATCCCATGTCTGTGTATGGTACTGAAAAAAAACCCTAAAAATTCAGAAATTTGCTGAAAGGCTAAATCCTTCATGTGGTGTTGATGAAGAGTTGTCACTGGCATTAATGGGAATATGCCTGGGAAGAAGAGATGGTGTAGCCCTACTCTTGTACGGAAACGTAACATACCATGCTAAATTTTATTTATTTTTTTAATATATAACATGAGTTTGAAAGACATTGACATCAATTCCCCGCAGGTTCCTGCTGCAGACATAACACGGATCAGGAAAACAATTATTTTGTTGGCATGTCTCAAAACAGATCTCAAAATAAAACAAACTACATCAGAAAAAACGTTTTGGTGGGTAGAACTGCATCTACAATAAGGCTGTACTAAAAACTGCGTTGGGAGCACAGAAATGTTGCATGTCAATCCATTATTGTTAAGTTGGGAAAATGTTTGTGTGCAGCCCAGTCTCAGTCTGTGCTTGATTTTACTCAAATTTGGCTTAATAAAGCAACCAGTGAAGGCTGATTTCCAGGTCAATAGCCATTGATGCTAGCTTGATAGTAAACAAAACTCTTAAGCCAAAAGCAAAGGTGATAGACATAGACAGACTAAAAATAATCAACTGATAGGCACAGTTATTAAATAATCACTAAAAATAAACAGTGTTTCTGAATCAAAGTCTTCTTTTACTTTTCCTTTCTGCTGTTCTGGTAGAATGGTTTTACCTCAACCACCATAGTTCCATTTAATGTTCACTAGAAGCTGAACATGTTTTGCCGTTGTTGCACTGGAACATGCAGGGTTTTAACATGAAAAGAATCATACATGGAAATTGATCATCTGTGTCGTGTATCACACTATAAAGAGGTCCAAGCAAAGCTGTTCTTTGCTTCCTCTTCTGCTACAGAGTTGTCAGTTCAAGTGATATCCTGTAATTGATAGATCTTTTCATCTGTGTTCAATAGATGGTGGCAAAAATTCAATGTAAAGCATAAGAAAGTTAATTTTCACAGTTCAAGCCCTAAAGGTTTGTGCGCCATTAATATACTTTCAGAAATTGCTTCTTTCTGGGTATGATAAGGCCACAGAATTGAATATTCTTTGCCTTTGGTAAGGTAAACTGGATTGTTTATACTGACCTCCCAGTTAAAGGATTATGAAGTGACTTCTGCAAAGTTTGCTGTTTGAAAATTCTATGAATAAAATAGTGATCACAATTCACCCAATTCAGTGAAGAAGAATGATCCTTCTAAACGATTTTTTTTCTATGTCCAGTCTGAAAGATGATAGCTGAATAGTGGATAAAAAGCCACACTGGCTGGATCAGCGTGCAGTTCTCCGTGCAGCCCCAGTGCTCTGCCGTTCCCTCTACGTGTTAAGCAGGTTTATGCAGTCACCACAGCGTGGCAAGGCTCTCTGTGGCATTCTGTGTTTGAGGGTGGCAGCAGGTGGCACTCAAAGGACAAACCAGCAGACACACCAGTGAAGTGATCTTGGTAGAGGGGCACACGCCATCCTGGTTTCCTTATAATTGGCACAGTACGGTGATGCAGCAGCAGTGGCACCTGCCTACACATGCCAGCTGAGTGTGTTCCCAAGGGTTCCAGAGATCCTGAACTCTGCTGCTGGCAGGAGCCTCACAACCCCTTACTGCCTCTCCACTGCTGCTGTTGAATTTGCCAGGTGAATTACTGCTGTTAGAGAAAAGCCAGTGCATTGTAGTGTGCATTTCTGGTGTGACGGCATTCCCAGATTTGTTGCCACTGTTAAATCCAAAGCAAAGAATCTCTGGTAATTGCTGTTTACCCTTTCCATTTCTAGTATGTTAGCTTGTGTTTGCTAAGACTCTCTTTAAAAAAACCCCACAAAACCCAAAAATAGAGTTTTTATAGGCTTAATTGTTTTTTACTTGGTGTTTGAACTGAGTGTGTGGAGTTCTGGCCTCTGGAAAACTAGATTCTGTTCTCTGTTTGATCTGTCATGGGTAGCCTGCAGATGCTGTTGAAAGAGCAGCAAAAATGCTTAAAACTCCTGTAAAATATTTTATGCTAAATCCATTGGTTTTTATTCTGCTTCATTTTGCATTTTTTACTCCGAATAGCACTTGCTTTTTTAATGTCATTTGTAGTACATTCAGCTCAACCAGTCATGGGTTTAGGATGTTTGGTTTTTTCCCCTGACTCCACTAAATTGACAGCTGTTCTCAAGCTGGCTGCATTCAGGTACTGGAGTGTGACTGAGCAATGCTGTAGTTCAAATCTCTGATCAGGGGAATTTGTCATTAAAGAGATCCAGCCCAGGAACTGATTAAAGTATAACAATTAGTATTAGTTTGCAATATCATAATCTCTGTACAACTTTCTGCAGACCTTTGGGGACTAGACTACTCTTTGAAGGGCTTGTCAGAAAATGTGAATTGTAAAAAGACTTGGATACAGTTTCAAGGGCAGACAAAACTCATGGTCATACTCTGTGTACAGTGATTGTTAAGAAAGTAAACTGCACGCCTTTTGTTGTATTTTTCTGCCTTCCTTTGTTAAGTAGTAAAAGTAAAACTTTCTGTTTTGTTGGTGGTACAAGTGGGAATTTGGAGACAAACTGGGACAAGAGAGAAGGGGCAGGATTGTCACACCAGGAATAATTCTAAAGCCAGTCTAAGCAATAATGGATATTACATATGTTGCACAGTGGTGGTTTTCAGAAGTATAGGCCATCAGAGGCCATCTAAGAAGTGTTCAAATAAAAACAGTGATTTGTATTAAGCTTTTCAGTATGTTGTAAAAAATGCAATAGATACAGAACTTAGATGTGATACAGACTTTGTATAGTCTTGGTAAATAAATTCTAATTCAGTATGTTAGCAGGACAGTTGTAGTGTTCAATTCAGCTCTCAGTAATTCAGGTCTTATCAAAAGCTACCATATTTTAATTTGGGCTGAAAAGTTTTGTTCAGAAGCTGTTACTTCAAATTTTATTTTTTTTAAAAGCACTAACCAAATTTCTCAAACTGTTTCTGAGAATTCAACTAACAAGAAAATCTCTATTTTCTGTAATAATGAATATTTTGGTAATCAGGCAAACCTTTTTTGTGCTATTTGTAATTTAGAGGGGGAACCTACATTTGGCTGGAGAAGACCTCCCAGATTGCCTTGCTTATGTGTGGCCCATAATGTGCAGAAGTTTTAATGAGAACTGAGTGTGGGAGAAATAGAAGGTGGTGAGGGAAACCTGGGAAACAGTGAGCAGCCAAGAGGTGAGGTTAGATGAGACACTGGGTGTGGAGAACAGGAATGGTGAAATTGGTGTTGCACAGGTCTATGTTGTGAACACCTGCTTGGTGAGGAAAAGATTGTGAGATAGATGAGGTGCAGTCCTGATTGTGAAGGAACTGGACAGCTGGAAAGGGAATGAGGAAGCAAATGGAGAGGGCCTGGGGAAGAGTGTGACTAAACCATGGAGTGGGAAACTAATGTACTGGGCTTGAGTACTGTTACTGGAGGATTGGATTACTTTGTGCTGACAAGACCATGGGAACCAAGAGCAAGATTTGCTGGGGTTAAAATCAGAGGATCCTGAACAGCAGAGTAGCACATTGCCAAGAAGTTTGGAGAATGAGAAATGATTCTCAGGGTGGGCAGCAGCAGTTGCAGTGCAGGTCAAGATTCTCCTGCAGAAGTCTGGTCTGGGTGCAGCGCCCATCTGCCTCGTGGTGCGGAGTTCAGGCCTTCTGCTTGTTCCTTCACAAAGCTGCCATGCAAAGCAATTAAACAGCTTGTTAGCTGCACAGTTATTTGCAAGAATGCCTCTTAAATATTTGGTTGTGATTGTAATGTAGTGCAGTGCTTTGAAACTGCTTCCATGGCCGTTGGTTCAGCTGGGGAAAGACAAGTGGGAGGACTTGCTGTGATATCCCTGAAGGATGGAATGAGCCACATGGCGGGAAGCCACATGTGGGGCATAGTTTGTGTACCCTCTGTACAGGGCTTTGGTTGTTACCCTGTAACAAAGATCTGTGCCCAGACTTTCCTTGTAGACTGCTTGCTTTGGAGCGGTAGTGGGATAGAAATTGTCACAGCCTGCCTCTCCAGGGAAGTAGGATGTTACAGTAAAATAGGAGTGTGACAGTGTAGCCAGTGCAGGAGGCAGCACCATGGGACAGGGGCTTTTCCTAGGCAGTTCTGGTCCAGCTCTTTCCAATGCTCTCTCCTGGAGCAAAGCATTCAACCATTGATGGTTGGATCCCTTCCAGGGATCACATTTTTGTTTTTTCCAAAATGTGTGTCTTGGAGACAGCCTGTGAATTGCATCCTGATGGAGCTCTACAGAATTTTGTAGGCTAGGGGCTGTAATACTGTTTTCCCTGAAGTGAAACAAACTGGAAAACACGTGCTTCCACATATCTGGAGATTTTATCTTCATGTGATTGCAAGACTTTGTCATAATGGGAGTGGAAACCTTATTTTTGATATTTCTGAAATGTCTAGGGTATTATTTAATTATTTATTTGAAGACTGGCTCCCAACAGATTAGATTATTGAAGAGCTGGAATACCCTCAATAATAGGGAGTATTCTGGATACAGCTACATATTCTAAATGTGAGCTGGCTCCTCCAAGTGCCCACTCAGATATGGATGTGGTCTGTAGCTCACTGATTGCTGAGAGCTAAGTAGTTTTGTCTGTTTGTATATCACTCCTGAGCTGGAATGGACTCTCAGAGCCAAACTTGAAATGCCTTGGATGGTGCTGTAACTGGCAGACTTTATCCATCTACAGGTAAATGAGAGACCACACAAAAGCTGGGTTTGCTACTCTTAGAGTTTGAAAAATGTACAGCTTGCTCCTATGTAACTTCAACTGTATGATTATACACCCTCCTTTGAAGTAAATTTTCCAATTCTCATGGCATCACATATCCTGTAAAGTAATCTGAGGTTGAGGAGCTGAATTCTGCTGAACTGTTTGTATTTTAGTCTATCAAAAAAATTCTGTGAAGTCCCTTCTTGAGGCTTTAATTTTTGCCAATTATGAAGAGTGTGTGACTCACAGGGGAGTTACTTAATGCTGTGTTTGTCTGATTACTTGTGACTTGTGAAATTTTAAACTTGCTTTGCCTGTCTACATGAAGTACTTCCTTATTCCTTCTCCTTTCATGGCTGTGTTGCCTTATTAAAGAAAGGAAAAGGCACTGATTTTATACCTGGCCACTGCTTATTAAATGAAAGACTGAAATGCTGCCATGCAGTCCAAATGTCAAGATTACATCAGAGGCCATCTAAGAAGTGTTCAAATAAAAACAGTGATTTGTATTAAGCTTTTCAGTATGTTGTAAAAAAATGCAGTAGATACAAAACTTAGATGTGATACAGACCTTGTATAGTCTTGGTAAATAAATTCTAATTCAATCTTCTCATCTTATTCCAAAGTCTCAACAGTTATAGGAGTACCACTCATGGTTTCTGAAGTGTTTTGACATACTTAGCCCACAAGTGATAGTTTTTATTCTTCTTATGGTTCATTGCTTTCCAAAATGGAGCTGTGTTTGTCACTAGGATATTTTGTCCAAAAATGGTGTGCCTCATTTCTGCAAGAATCAGGTCCTTCACACATGTGCAGATATTTTGGACTGAAGGTCTGTGGTGATGAGTGAGGTACTGCTGTGCTCTGTGTCTTGCTTTTGGATAACTGTGATAGAGCAGGTACTGGAAGCTGAGTGAGTCTCCTCTCTCTGCCTCCATCCTTTGATTAGTGACTTCTTGGGACTATTTTCAATGTAACACCCAGGTATTTAGAGGGTGTCTGTTTGTGGCAAAATGGAATGACCAGGGGACACCCACTGTGCTTCAGATGTGGTCTTGCATAATACTTGTTGCAGAAAAAAATCTACATCCTTCATTCCACCCAGAAGCTTTACAAAATAACATCTGTGCATGCAATCACCTGCTCTAATTTGCTTCTGCTGTTGCAATTGGTTACAAAGCACAAAGTCTCAGTACAGACTCCGTGCAAAACAGAAATAATGGAGCCTTCTGTACTGAGTGAAAGAGCTGTGAATTTGGTCTTTCGTACTGTGCCTCTCTTTAATGTGTTCATACCGACTTAGATGATACACTGTTGAAAGTGAGATCTCTTAAAGCTGGCTGTCATGTCTCTGTCTTCCCTTTTCGATGGTTTTTCCAAACCTCATCTTTACTTACTAAATAAGCAGCTCAGACTGCATTTTTTTTAGGAAAGAGTTTGGTTATTTTCAAAAATGAGACTTGAAAAACCACATTATTTTGCTTGTGCAGGCATCGTCCTTCTTTTCCCCAACCCACTTTCCTGTGCTTAGTCTATGGTCTAGAAAGGTGGTGATGGCATGATGGCTAGGGTATTTTGTGTTAATGATGTACCTTCTTTCCATGTTTAAAATCTCCTATAACTTAGTCTTTCCTTGGGGGATAGAGGAAAGGTCACAATTCTGCCCATGTTCAGTGAAGGCTTCTATTTGATATTTAGTTATTCTGAAGGCTCGACTCAGTGTTGAGCAGGAAGGTGGTTCAAGAAACTGCATTTTGGGAGTACAGAAAAAAGTGGCTAGGTCTGAGAAGGTGCCTGAAGTGCGAGAAGTTCTCTGATCCTGTCAGGTAACAGCGTTTGTGGCTCCTGTGGAAGAAGAGTCAAATGTCAAGTGAATGAGAAGTGGTGGGAGTCAAGGAGCCTGCTGTTGTTTAGGGAGGTAAGAAGGGACTTCTTGTGGTACTGGGGAGAGTCTGAGAGCCAGTGGGAGAAATGGGGACAAGGTGAAAAGATGAGGTAGATAATCATGAAGTAACAAAAAACAGCAGCAGAGAACATTCAGGAAGAAGTGGGGACTGGTAACTAATCAGGTAGAAGAAACAGAGGAAGAAGGGAGAGAACTTTATCTGCAAGGAAATGGTGTGCAGAACGAAAGTAAGAACTGTTCAAATAAAAAAACAAGATGAGGGAAAAGTTGGAAACTGAGCTTGAGTCACAGAGACCAAAGCAGATGAAGATCAGATTGTCTATGATACACTGAAGGTGAAACAGAGTGCTAAGTCAAGACAAGAGCTATGGGAGTACTGACACTTGGTGGAAATCAAAGTTTTAAGTTATAAATACTAAGAAATAACTGAAATCTGAGGAGATGAAGCTGTGTGTGCTGTGTGACAAAGCAGAGGTGCCCAAAGAGAGAGGCTGCAGTCCTGTCATGGTGGTTCTGCCACTTCTCTGTTTTTCACTTTCACAAGCACTGTTAGTGCTTGCTGAGCTCTTCCACAAGTCAGCTCAGCAGCAGAGGCCCATTGGGGCAGCTAGCAACTTGAATAATCTCAAAAAGAGCAAACTGCTGCAATTGGAGGCAGAGGAGAGTTAATGGGGGGAGTAGCGTGACCTTCCTCATGTGGCAGCAGTGAGTTATTGAATGTCCTGACACATGAGAACTGCACAGGTGAAGAGAAGCAGTCGGAGGGAAGGGATCTGCTGCAGAGGGGAGGCAGGACTGAAGCAGTAACAGATTGGGAAGAAAAAGTCTGAGAGAGAGAAATTGGCAGAAGAGCAAGCCTGTTAGAAATGTTCCTTCTCAAAATCCCTAGAAGGTCCATGATTTTTTCTGTCTTCTATTGCTGTCAGAAGAAAATGGTAAAAGCCAAAGAAAATGTAAGGATTTATACGGCAGTAGAACATTAGCATCCATTAATAAAGTGAAAGAGGTTTTTTCAGTAGGCTTAAAAACTCTCTTCTGCTGATAAGTCTTGACATAATTTGAGCATCATAAAATTTCTCCCTTATTTAAAGGCCTAGGCAATGTTGCATATAGGAAACTAATGCTTTCTTGAAGCTGTAAAATAAAAAAATAAGAAACATAAGTACAGTCTCAATTTGTTGCATTTGCAAAAACACCCCATTGTCTTAATTTTTAGCCAGTGCCTCTGCTTTAGCTGGAATAAGGAATGAACAGTATTAAATAAAGATTTCATTAATATTTTCTCATCACAATTCTGTGTCTTACTGTGCCCTGTTCAAATTCTGATCTGAGTAACTGGTAATTTCCATAAGCACTGTGAGTGAGCTCCTGTAGGGAGATACTGTTGCATACATACTCTAAAATTTCACTCTGATCTGCATACAGAGAGCAGAAAGATGAGAATTTTAAAAAAAATAATAATTTGAACTCCAAAAATGTGAACAAATCACCCTCCCCAAAACTCACTTAGCTGGACTCATCTATAATTATTAACTGGGCAGAATACAACACCAAGTTTTATTTTTTCTGTATGCTACCAATCTGTAAATAAAAGCCCTGGAGTTGAGTGGTACTGCTGAAGAGTGTTGTGGAATGTATCCTTTGTGACCATTTAGACACAAGAGGCCAAATCCCGCCAAGTGGTCTCCAGAGGTGCAGTGTCCCATACAGCACATCCATTCTGTGGAATTTCTGAAATTTATCTGTGCTATGAAGAGATTTTGCTTATGAGTTCCACTGCTGAGAATTTATGCCTTGGCTTCCTTTAGCAATTGTTGTATAAGCTTTTATTTGACCGTAACTCCCAAGCAAACAATGTACCAGCATCTGGGTGCAGATGACGTGATACAGCCTCTTCAGAGGGGAAAGTGTTGTATACCAGAAAAGCATAATCATTTTTTTACCTTCTTTAATTTGCAGCAGCATAATTAAAAGATGGATTTGCTTTAGCTATATTTATTTTATTTCCCCCCCTTATTGCAACAGGCTAGGCAAGTTCTTATTTGCATCTATAAAATATGCTTGGGAAAGAAGAAAATGATCTTTGCCTTAAGGGCAGTGCTCACAAACACTCTGAGCTTCCAGGCAAATCTATTTGATGTCAAAAAAAATTAAAGTTACCAAACTAATTTTTAGTAAATACTACCAATCAGTATGCAAGCTGCCTATGAATTTTGTAAGATTTCAACAGTTAAAATATTCAGATACTTAATATATATGTTTTATACATCATAGAGTAGAAATGGCTAAAATGGCAGATCTCATGTTAATATGGCTCAGGAGTTAATGAACAAATTCTGCAAACACTGAACTGAAGACCTGATGTGTTACTGTGTCTTGACAGAAGTTGGAACTCTTGTTGTAGAAGGTATTGCTGTTTATGATTTCAGGGTAAAGCTCTAAGCAAGGTGTTCTGAAACCCACTGCTTAAAATTGTGTGGGTTTGATTTTTGTTTTCTTCTGATGCAGGTGTGATGGACAGGTAGCAGAAGATTTCGCTTTGATATCTGGGTATCAGAATGACCGAGTGCTTCCTGCCTCCCACGAGCAGCCCCAGTGAACACCGTCGGGTAGAGCACAGTGGGGGACTTGCTCGTACTCCCAGCTCTGAAGAAATCAGTCCTACAAAATTCCCTGGATTGTACCGCACCGGTGAGCCTTCACCACCTCACGACAGCTTACATGAGCCTCCAGATATAGTGTCTGATGATGAAAAGGAGCATGGGAAGAAGAAAGGAAAATTTAAGAAAAAAGAAAAAAGAAGTGAGTAGACAATGTCTCTTTTTAATTCAATGCTTTCAAGTTCTCTTTCCTTTTTTCTCTCTCAAAATTGCTAAGTATTCCCAGTGGGATCTTTTAAATTTGTTTCAATGTGGAGGAAGTTAATTCAGACTTCTACAAGCAGACTTTGTGCAGCACCTGTTTCTCTTGCCAAAACCTCCATACCTTAATTTTTTTTGTTGTTGTTGTGTAATACAGGTGCCAAGGATGTGCCCAGAATTAATAATGAGTGCATTTATCCAAAACCTTTCATGATGCTTTGGTAAATCCTGGCATGGAGTGGTTCTTCATGTTCTAAGTGGAGGTTTTCAAACATGTTTCCAAATACATCAATTTTTAAACATCGCTGAATAAAACTGTATGTCTGATCTTAATGGCAGACTTGTGCATTTGGAAGAAGCAGTTTGAACAACTGTAGCCCTTTTCCCATGTGTCTCCCTTATTCAGTGTTTGCCTTATTCAGTGTACCATCCCAAGTTTTCATGTGCACGCTGCACCATTATTAGAGCAGTCATAAAATCTGTCCATTTTTTTTCCCTCTAGCTTCTCAGTTTAGTCTGATCATGCAGTTTCCTCCTGCAGTGCCAAAGTATTATTGCAGAGGTCAAAAATGTGAAAACCAGCACTGAGATCTGAATTTTCCAGAACTCACTGAGCAAATGTTAGAAGAAGGTAAAGCTTTGAATATAGAATCCTTTGTCAGTGTATCAGTATCCAGAGTGGAAATTTCTTAAATGCTTACCCCTCTTCCAAAACAACAGAACTATTACTTCCCACCTTTAGATTTGTGCAGAAAATGTTTGAAACATGAGATAGCTTTTATTCAAGAAAGTTTTTCTACATATTCTGAAAGAATAAAGCCCTTGGAAATAGTAAGCTGATACTGAGCACTCTCAGTACCAGAATGACCCTTCCTGTCCAAGTCTCTGAAACCTAAATATCCCAGCCCAAGTGCTAGTACTTTGTTATATTTGTTTTAGCAAAATTTCAAAATGTCTGTATCTCTGATGCCAGTGTATCCTGCTACTTCTTAGATGTGGAATTTGGAAGATCAGAAACAGCGAGACAGTATTCTGTTAGAATTAATATGGTGACTATTTGTAATATGCATGCACATATTTAAATAATCATTCCTTAAGAATCTGCTGTCACTGCACTGCTTTTAATCAAACCAGTTTCCTGGAATGCAGGAATTGTTTCTACCACAGTTAAGAAGGACTATGGCTATTTTAACTAAAAACTGTGTACCTAAAAAATACTGTAACTCAAAGATGCATCCTCAAGTTAAAACCAACAGTTGAAATTCCTACAGGTTTTTAGAAGAGTGATTCCTTAGTGATTTTCTATAATGTAAACCATATTAGCCTAATACAGATTATTGAATTGGCAATGAAAATGTGGTATTGATTGGATAGGTCTAAATTCAGGCTATCAGTAGTTGCTTTTTTACTGTCCAGCTTTCTGTTAGAACTCTGTATTGCACATGTCTAAATCTGGAACTGGTAGATGCCAACTTTTTTCATTGTGTGGATTTCTTTGTATGGAATTCAGGATGTCTCCTGGTGATAGTGTAGCTGAAGGCTGTTGTTTAGGAGGAAAAATGCTATTTCAGCAAATTCACACAGGTCTGTGCACATTGGCACTGCTACTGTTTTTTCCCACAAGAGATTGCAACACATTTTATAGCTGATGTAAAGCAATTTCTGTTACTTAAAAGAAATGTTAAATGTATGAAAAAGTCCTCAAAGAACACAAAAATTCAAAATATGGGAAGAACAAAATCATCTCTTGCAGCACTAATGTAAAGGACATTCAGCATTTCTTGGCCCTAATACATGTTTGTCATACAATTACCAGTCAGATAGAAGAGTAAGTTACATACCAAGCTTTCAGTACATCTCATACGCTCCAAAAAAAATTCATGTTGTAAATATACCCTCAACAGACACTTCACCTCTCTCACTTACAAGTGTTCTGTACAGTTGTTTATCATGGCAGATTTTAAGAGTTTTCCTTCTAGATTTGGAAGGAATTAGAAATTAGAATTTCCTTTGTTGTTCCTTCCATCCTTTTGATTTTTCATTTTATTTCACCTTTTCAATTCTCTCGTATGTCTTCAGATTGTTTATTTTCATTTTTTCTCACTACCTGCTTTGTTTTTGAGCAGTGCATACCCTGCCATGATCATGCAGTTTGGGCTATAAACAAATATAACTGAACATGTCAGTGAAAAAGGACAAGTTAACACTACATTATGACAGAGTGTTTGTTGATCTTGCAATATTAGTGAATTAATGACAAAGTCATTCTAACAACTGAAATTGTATCTAAGTTTAATCCCACAAAAATCTTGAGCTGTTTTGATAATACTCTAAATGTAAACTTCAGAAGTACTTGAAGAGCAGCAGGGAAGGGAAGGGAAGGTTAAATACCCCAAAGTTACTCAGTTTGGTTTTTCAGGTAAATCATTTCTGCAAGAGTAATGTACTCTTAGCTTCATTATTATCACCTATATCACAAAAGCATTTTTGTGTGGTAGCAAAATATCCTTTTCCATATCTTTGTATATAGATACAGTTATTCAATGATTTGGTTTTTTCGTGTTAGTGTCAGTAACCTAACAATGCACAGCAATTATTCTGGGGGAAAAGTGCTAAAAATGTTTTAGAGGTAATAGAAAATTAGAAATTTTTATGTGGAATATCGGCTACTGGAAAAATGTTTCAGCCACTAATTTTTATTCTCCCCTCTCTTATGATAGACTGGATGTTGGTTGGCTGTAGAGTGAGTTAGATTAGGAGACTTAGTAGGGATTAAAAAGAATTTTCTTTTTACTGGCATAGTTTTAAATCAGATCCGTTTCCTGACTCAAACAGAACTTGTCCTTTGACAGCAGGAGAGCAAAAATGGATCTGTGTTAAGCAGTAATGGATTATCTGAAACAGCAACCACTGTAATTGATTTTTGAAAATGTTTAACCAGCTGTCACTAATCACATGTTGATAAAGCCATAAAATATGCAGTTGCTTGCAGAAGAAAAATGTTATGGTAAAATACTTCCGAAGAAGCTCTTCTACCTGTTAGAATTTCTATAGATAAAGAGTCTGTATGTAGTAGATCTTACTCTGCTTATTCATTTTATTACTGAGATTGATGCTGGTGGGCAGAATGGGTTCAATATGCAGCTAGGATTTTTTTTTTGTTTACAAGAATCTTTATTTTCTTTGTACAATTTTCAAGAAAATGGGAGCATTGTTTGAATTGTACTAAACTATCACATCAAAGGTTAGGAGGATCATTGGTATGAACTCTTCTGAAAAATTTCAGGAAATATTTTTGATGGACAGATCCTTAACATATTGGACAGGGTATCCTCTGTGTTCTTTTGGAATGTAGATGAGGACTGAAACCAAACCACTTCTATTGCAAACAAAACATTATTTTTACTGTCTGGTGTGTGGAGAAGCTCTGAATACAGTTTTCAGATCTACAGACTAAAAAGTTATCAGCATTTTCTACACCTGATAAAGATTTGAGGCTCTTCATGTCATGGTTTATCTTTGGGATAAATAGGGTGTGTTGCTACATCCTGTTCTGCTGACAAATCACTGTATTTCTACATACCACTGTGTTTATCCAGCAAAGCACCATTTGCAGATAGTTTAAAAGTCTGCCTTTCAATGCCAGTGATTATTGTAAATGAAAAAAAATGTCAGACAAATTTCTTATTTCAGCTTTATTTGCTCTGCTGGCATGGTGCTGCAGAGTAATCTGAATGCAGAGTTTGTTTGGGAGTGCTGTGCTGACATCAGTGAGTCAAGTGAATACTAAAGACAAACTGATCTAATTGAAAGTTGGATAGTGAGTGCTGGTAGTGTCTGTAAGGTAGAAGTTTCTGTTGATAGTAAAAATGTATCTTATGGGCAAAGAGAAGAAGTAGAAACCATCTATCCAAGCTCATTGTGCATTTGTGTGTCTTAGTTTTACTTAGAAATGCTGTACAATCTGATGACAATCCCTGTGACAAACTGACATTAGGTAACTAATGCTTGCATTGCTCTTCAGTCATATTTGACCTACTAATTCTTTTGTATGTAAAAGCCATCCATGTTTTCTTTCAGTGAATTAATTACAGATGCTGCAGATTTCCCTAGGGAGCCAAATCATCTGTAGAGTATTAAATTACTTAAAAACCCATCAGAGACTTGATGGACAAAATGTCTCTTGCAGTAGGTTTGATAAGTGGTAGTTCTGAATAAAGCCACCCTTGGAGTTAACAATAAATATTTCAACATAATTTTAGTGCTTTGTTATGAGAGCACAGTATTCCCGAGTATGCAGATTGATAGAGACAGTGGACTTGCTGCATGACAAAGATTATAAGCCTGTAAACTACATTTTCCAGAGTAACACTGGAATTTTATTATTATTTTTTAAAGGGTTTTTCATAATTCTCAGTAACATAAGGGCTGTACTTGAAGCACTACATTTAAAATAACTGCAATGAAGGCATGCTTATGGAAGGAAGGTCTAACAAAAGGAACTGGCAGATTATGCTGTGTCATTATGCTGGTGAAATTGGAGTATTTATTACATTAGTACTGTTCTCATATAGATGGAGGAAAATGTCAGTGACATAGAGTAGAGTGATGGGAAAATGGGGACTATTGGTACTGGAAGTCTTGAGGAAACAGTGAACAGAAATACCAGTTTACTATACCCTAGGTAATACTCTTTCCATATTTAAAATTACCTGATTTTTAAAGCACTTTTGGTAATTTTTCTTCTGTATAAATGTAAATTGTTTATATTTCAATATATTGTAACACTGGTGAAAAGGATACAGCAATTTTTTAACCAAAAGTATAGTAAAGAAAATCAGGCTGATTGAGTGACGTGCAAATCCTCTCTTGGTATGGGTGGGATATTCTGTGTGAATCTGTATTAGTGTATGTTTCTAGACTTTGACTTATGTTACTGAGACAAATTTTAAAAGGCAGAGCTTGTATTTAACTTGCTCCTTCATGTCTTCTCATGAATTCAAGAAATACCAGTTTCAGTAATGTTCTCTTGCTGGTGTTACATTACCACAGATCTAGGAAGGCACTGGGGCTTGCAGAGTGCAATGTTGGGACATAGGAGCAGTGCTCTGTTGGTGGCATCGACCTCCCCGCCTGTGTTCCAGTGCTGACACTTCCTGGTGTGCGTGTGGGAGCCCCAGGCTGTGTGACTGGGAGCTGTCACAGCTACCCAGGAGGAAAGACTGAGGGCAGATTGTTCTGGGGCTCTCTCTGGGGGACATCTGGCTCTCTGTTTGGAAATTACATCTCTGAAGTTCATCTTGAACCTTGGTGCCAGCCCTGTCTCATTCTCATAAAACACAGTGAAGATGTGTGCTCCTGCTTTGTCCTGTAGCTGGTGGATCTGCAGTTGCTTCTGTACCAGAGTGAAATTTGAATCCTTGCCCATTTCTGGGTTTAGTTTACAAAAAACAGTTAGTGACATAAGCAGGGAGAAGACCTGGCTGCTGGTTGGCCTTCAGTTAATGTTTGCATTTTTATGTTAAAATCCACTTGGACAGGAACAGTTCCACAGTCTTTTTCAGTCTTCTAGGAAAGTGTGTTTGGTAGTCCTAGGGAAGAGTATCAGCTGCAAAGACTGAGCTGATTCAACAATGGTAATTATCTTATTGTAGTTCCATGCTTTAATACGTTTCTTATATTTGTTTGACTATTACAAGCTTCTACAGAGCAGTCAAGGAGGCTTCAAAATAGAGTGAGTTCTTTTATATGCTGAGAAAATGCTGAGAAACTTTGCGGTCTGGTGTAGTTCAGAATTGGAAAGAGGAAAGACTAAATGCCCCCTGGTTCTTCTGCAGATATTGGAAAAAATGATAACCTGTAGTCTCGAGCGTGATATGCTCGCATATTATCAATGGGGTAATTTTCCTCTGCCCAAAACTATTCAGGCAGCAAGAGCACTTGGCTGTCAGTGCTGCCTCTGACACTGAGGCTCTGCCTGTAGGTCGTGGAAGAGTCTCAAAGGGCTCTTAATGGGGGCTTGCTGCCCACTGCCTTGGGGCACCTGGCTGGTGCAGATGGCATGTCAAATGTCACCTTTGTTGACCAGGATTCAGGCTTACTTTTCTTGTATAGTGTACTATGTATGTGAAATTAAAATTAGTGGACTTGAAAGTTGTGTTGGATTGCATACATGTTGCTGGGTTTGTGGGTTGGTTTTTTTTTTTTGGTTGGTGTGTTTGTTGGGGTTTTTTTGTAATCCAGCATTAAAGACTTTTGTGTTCTTGCCTGAAGGTGAGGCAGGGCCAGCTGCAGAGGCGTAGTGACTTAAAAGCACCTGGTGCATGTTTTAGACAGCACTTGGATGTTTGCTGCTGGAATGGTGTGCTCAGCCCAGGGACTTGTTTGAATCTCTCCCATGTGCTTTTTAAGGCAAATCTGCACTTTCATGGGCAGGTATTGTTCTAGTGTTACTGGAATTGTGTTATTCATCCAGTGAAAAGTAAGTGCTAGTGCTTTTTTGGTTTATGTTTGGGGTGGGTTTTTTGTATTTTATTTGAGGCTGAAACTTTATTAACTTCATCCTTGTCTTTAAATTCATAATATTCTAGAAAAGGATTGGGGCTTTAAGTGCCTAAAGTTTAGTTTGTTGTTAATTGAAATTTGTTAGACTTCTGTGTATGCAGTAGATGATCCTTAACAGCAACTCTTATACTGTTGATTGCAGGAACATAGAGAAGTTGCCAGACAGTTGTTTTTATTTTGCATTTCCTTGACTATTAGATGGGAATCTAGCCCATAAGATGGACATAGCCATTATGAGTAAGTATATAAAGTATTCATTGTTTAGATCGTGCAGGAGCTCTGTGGCTTATCTTTGATGTAATTATACAACTTGATTTAATCCTTGTCCACTCAAGTGTGTAACAACTAAAGAAAACCTTCTGAGGAGTCAGATGGGTGCTGTTTTTTAATTCATGTTGCTTCTCCCCTCTCCTCCTTACATGCAATTTCTTGTTGTTGATGTCTGGAAAGTAAACAAACTCACAGCTGTCCCCTTCCCTTCTCCTGCTTTGCCCAACAGCGGAAGGTTACGCTGCATTTCAAGAGGACAGTTCCGGTGATGAAGCTGAAAGTCCTTCCAAGTTGAAGCGGTCCAAGGGAATACATGTCTTCAAAAAACCCAGCTTTTCCAAAAAGAAGGAGAAGGATTTTAAAATAAAAGAGAAACCCAAAGATGAAAAACACAAGGAAGAAAAACATAAGGAAGACAAACACAAAGAGAAAAAGTCAAAAGACTTAACTGCAGCAGATGTTGTAAAACAGTGGAAAGAGAAGAAGAAAAAGAAAAAGCCAATTCAAGAGACAGAGATACCTCAAGTGGATGTTCCAAGTCACAGACCCGTGTTTGGCATTCCTTTGTCTGACGCAGTAGACAGGACCATGATGTATGATGGCATCCGCCTGCCAGCAGTTTTCCGTGAATGTATAGATTACGTAGAGAAGTATGGCATGAAATGTGAAGGCATCTACAGAGTTTCAGGTACTCTGGGCACACTGACATGCAGGTTCCTAAGGTCTTTACTTGCAAATTTCTTATTATTTTATCACTTCCAGCATCTAGGTACACTGCTTGTAGCTCCATTAATTATCCAGAAGGCAATCAGGTAGCCAAAGTGAAGCAAATTTGTAGGTCTGATGTACCAGAAAAAATTGATAATGTGGTGGTACTACTTAATGGCAGTAAAAACACACCTATTTTGGCCTTTTGTCGTGGGATGGTAGCAATGAATAAAATGTGTTAGTATGGCCAACTTGTATACTTTCTTCTGCTTTAGAAATACAATGGTAGCTGATTGCAAAAGCAAACATGAGCCAAAACTATTTCATTGCTTATGCTTCCCACTAAGTTACTTTTTCCAGTTACTCACATTGTATTTTTTTTTCTGGTAAACTTCTTTTCTTTCAGCAAATTTGCTAATAAGCAGAAAATGCAAGTTTCATTAAGGTTAGCAACAGCAGCTAATTAACTGTGGTAGTTGTGTAACACCAGCTTACATAAGTGAAACCTCAGTTTTAGTCAGGTTAGACAAAACAGTCCCTTTATTTGTGAGCTGCACCAGAAATGCAGCTCCTGTAAGTATTTCTGTGGGTACATTGGAGGGGACAAGAACAAGCAAGGAAAGGAATTTCAGGAAAAGCATTTTGAGTCAAGTTACCCAGCACTGCAAACCAGTAATGAAATTATTTTAAAGACTTCATTAACTGTCTTCATGCTGTCCATCTGCATGGTGTTTGGTGGGCATGCAGAAATACTGCAGCACCTTCAGCAGTTGTTTAGTCCTGCCTAGTGACACATTTTGGTTGCTTGTCTTTTTACACACGTTGTGTTGGGAGTTTTCACAGGTGTGTTTTCCTTAATTTCTGGTGTGTCCTTTGTGCATGTTCTCCAGTGCAACAGCTCCCTCTTGTGCGTGTAGGATTGTTTAGATTGAGAGCTCAGAGAGAGCATTGCCGTGCCTTAGTGGCCTGCAGCTGTTGTGAGCTAGTGCTTATTTTGGCCATGAAACCGAGCATGTTTTCCTGGCATTTTCCAGGGGCTGAATGTGCCCAGTTGTGCTCATTGAGTATGAGCCCAAGCCAGGGCTGTGCACCAAGTTGGTGTAACTCAAGTGGGTGTTTGAACTGCAAGAATGAAATTTCCCCAAGCTTAGGAATGTCACTGAGTTTATACAAATACCTTGTAGAAAATCTTGGCTGGTTTGAATAATTGTGAGCACAGTTTTAAATCATGTGGTGCCTCAAATCAAGGTCTTGCATGAGATTCCTCTTCTGAGGAGAGCCAGCTGGAAATCTGGAAACTAAAAAGTGTGGGGTTTTTTTTGATAAAGGAAAGCTGTTATAGGTAGAACTTGTTGCACAGCATCTGAACTAAAACCATATTTGCTGCCTGGATGAGGGATGGATAATTGAACAGCCAGAAAGAAGCTTAATGCAAATACACAATTGATCTCAAGTTCACAGCCTTTCCTCACTCTATTTTATGTTCTTTGATGAAAGGGAATGCTGGCACCAGTTCTAATTCAGAGCTCTGTCAGTGCTTTGGTTTGGCTTCATAGGAGTAGTCAGTGCTTTTAGAACCAGTGACCATGTAATTTTGAGTCACAATTTTCACTTTGTCACTTGTGGATAACTTTTGAAAGGTGTTTCTCAACTATCTTAAATTGTAAGGAGAGGCGAAATAAAGGCATCTCCAAAAGTAAAAGTTGAAATATAACTATTAGACACTTACAGGCAAATTTTTTCTTAATTCTTGATCTATTTTAAGGAATAAAATCAAAAGTTGACGAGCTGAAGGCAGCCTATGATCGTGAAGAATCTCCAAACCTGGAAGAATATGAGCCCAATACAGTCGCCAGCTTGCTCAAACAGTACCTACGGGAACTGCCCGAAAATCTGCTTACCAAAGAGCTCATGCCCCGCTTTGAAGATGCTTGTGGAAAGAGCACAGAAGCTGAGAAAGTCCAGGAGTGCCAGAAGCTGCTCAAAGAGCTGCCAGAGTGTAACCATCTCCTGATTTCTTGGCTGATTGTGCATATGGACCATGTTATTGCAAAGGAACTGGAAACAAAAATGAACATCCAGAATATTTCTATAGTGCTCAGCCCTACTGTTCAGGTACGTGCACCACACAGCAAGGCTCGGAGCAGAACTGCAGCCCAAGAAAGATTTCTTTGTAGGAATTCTTTTGCAGGTGGGAAGTGGGTATTGTCTGATACAGTTTAGCTAAATTACAGCTCCTCTTTATGCCTCAGGAACCCAAAATGCTGGGAAAGGGGGAACAAAAGACTTTCTGTGTGTGGGCTTGCATACTGTGGGTCTGATATTTGGGTTATTATCAGAGTATTACAAAGACTGCTGTCTCTCAATTCTGTCATGAGGAAGTAATTTAATGTTGATTTTGTTCAATAATTCATACAGATACGCAATTTCTGTGGGGTTTTCATTTAGTGATAGTTTAGTTAAATATTGTTGCTTAATTTTAATATCAAGCTGATGAACCCTGTCCTGCACGTAGATCTTCCTGGTGCAGTAGTGACTTAGGTAAAATGGCTTTGTTGTCTGTAGCCAAATGGCTGGGAAATAACAACTGTCTTGGTTTTCCAGTAAGATTTTGTGGTTTCTGGATTGCTTGATTCCATAATAGACATCTTGGAAATATGTAATTAAATACAGCTCAGAATTAGTCCTGTGCATGATGAAAACGTGGCATTATTGGGTGTGGATCTTCTAGAGCAAACTCCACAAGTTAGAAAAGCCTGACTTTATAATTAAGAGTTCAAATGGAGGCCCAAGTGGAGGCCCAGTAGCAGAAGGGCCAGCTGTTATTCCTGGCTTTTTTGCTATGCCAGATACCTCTCTAGTTAGGAAAAGAAGTAACAATTAGGGTAAAACAATGCAGGCCCAATCACATTTTGTTGGTAACTAGATCTTAGCAATTGAAGTGCAGGTAATGACACACTAATATTTATTTCAGGATAATTCTTTAGATGCCAATGGAAGATAAAATATCAAAATAATTATAATTGCTTCTGTCTCAGGTTAAAACAAGGAATATAGTGATATTTGCATACTACCTTTTTCTACTATATTAAGTCATCTGAGAGAGAAGCTGTAGAGAATACTTAAAGGTTGGGGGAAGAGAGAGAAGGTATAGCCAGCCATCAGGTATAACACAGTAGGGTTGATGTTCCCTCTAACTGTCTGTCTTTATGTGAGTACAAAGAGATTTAATGCATTTCTATGTCTACCTGTGGTGGAAATAATTCTGGTAGGTTAAGAGATGTGAAGATGCCAAGTTTAGTATGAAAATGCCTCACATGCACAGCTAAGAGAAACAGTGGATTGATCCCTTGAGGCAGCACTGCATTGTTGAAAGTAAAGATCTTGTTCAATCCAGATTTTAATCTCAGGACAGACTGATATGACTGCAGCTCACTGAAAGGTTTACTAAAGGCTGCTGTTTCTGGAGGACACTGTGTTTTGCAGATAAAGATGATGTGAATAAATCATCTTAACCAATATCCTCCTCTTTTCAGATCAGCAACCGTGTCCTGTATGTGTTTTTTACACATGTTCAAGAGTTCTTTGGAAATGTGACCCTCAAGCAGGTGACAAAACCTCTTCGCTGGTCAAATATGGCAACAATGCCAGCACTTCCAGAAACACAAGAGAGCATCAAAGAAGAAATCAGGCGACAGGTTGGCAATAACTTGAGTGTTTTTCTGTGTATCTTTGCCCTGGCTTTATACAGTCAGCAGAAAATTCTTCTATGTTTGTAACATGCGCTTTAAGTTCATCACAATTATCCTATCAGTGAGAAGACTGGGAAGAGCCTGATGATTTCCTTTCCTTTTTCATGTGTGGAAGTCGTTGTGCTCTTGTGAGGCTCATAGCTGTGTCATCCATGGAGTGCTTTGCTATGTAGGTCAATACTTTGGTTGTGGGAGGAGGGTCAGGAGAGCCATGAGGGAGGGTGGTTTCTTTAGTACTGCTCTTCAGCTGGCTCTGGATCCATGCTGGGTGTGTGTTAACACTTGTTCATGGACATGTCAAGGTTTGAAAACCAGAACTCCCAGCCCATTGCTACAAAACAAGAAAGATCTTCCTTTTCCACCTGCCCTGCTACAATATATTTAAAGACTATTTCTTTGGCAATCTTTCTAGGAGTTCCTTCTGAACTGTTTACACAGAGACTTGCAGGCAGGGATAAAAGACTTATCCAAAGAAGAGAGACTCTGGGAGGTGCAGAGAATCTTAACAGCTCTTAAAAGGAAATTAAGAGAAGCTAAGAGACAGGTGGGTAACTTTCCTGTTTATTGGCCAGACAGCTAAATCATGGATCCTAATCCATAGCAATGCAGAGGCACCCAGTTAGATCATAACACCTTTCAATCTTCTTTGCTGCAGATTTTCCCATTTTAACTTTACATGCCTGATGAGCAATTGTGTTTTCTCCTTGGCTGGCTCTCCCTAGAGACAGGGAGATCTTCACAGCTGCTCACAAAAAAATGTGTGTGTGATGAAAACCTCAGTGTTTGCTAGGGCACGTGCTCATGACATGCTTAAAAATCAAGTCCTGGAGTACCAAGAGGAATTACTGGAAGACTTGAGGTTAACAAATCTGAGAAGTGTTTTTTAAACTATTGTATGTCCCACAGATGGGACAGACCATGCTCAAAATTTGGAAGACAACTGTGATGGTGGTTCTAAATTTGAAAAATAATGCATTCAAAAAAATCTTTTTTAGAGTAAATACATTGACCAGGGAAGCTGTCCTTTTAAATGTTGTTTTCTTTCTCTGGCAGGAGTGTGAAACAAAGATTGCACAAGAAATTGCTAGCCTTTCAAAGGAGGATGTCTCCAAAGAAGAAATGAATGAGAATGAAGAAGTTATAAATATTCTGCTTGCACAGGTAGCTGGCAGGCACTTACCTGTTTGCCTGGTAATGGTATTTTATATTTCAGATCTGTTAAACAATCCTTTGTCCCTTCTGATGCCGAGGGGACATTGCAGGCTCAGAGGGGTCTCTGTGTCCATTAAAACCACAATGCTTTGTTTTAATGGCCAGTGAAGCAGGGGAGGAAAGCTGACTGCAAGAGTGAGCCCAGAGCTGAGGAGACTCTTGTTAACAGCAGACAGGAGACACTGAGAAAGAAAAAAGTGGCCTTTGTTGTTCATGTACATAGAAAGCACCACTTCCCAGTGTAGCCAGGTTCAGTACTGTTAGCTGCTTTCCTGCCAGTCAAAGGAAATAAGGCAACTGTTTTGGCTTTTTTGCCTTCTGTTGCTTCCCCCAGTAGCTTTGAAAATGAATATAAGGAGGAAAGTACAGAGGGGAGAAGATCAAAGACATGTAATTCAGTTTTTCTAGTTATTTTATGGGTTGGCTAGAGCTTTCCCCTGTGATTTAAGGAAAGGCAGCCAAACATGCCAGGATTTGGTGTGTCATCTCCACAACTATTCAGTATGGTGATTATCTTGAGGATTTAGAACAGACATTGTTGGGTTTGAACTTTTTATTTGCTTTGAGGTCTTGATGGATCAAAGTTCAAAGCAGACATGCTAACCACTGCCACTGAAAGTATTTCAGAGAACAGCATCATCTCACACTTATCGTATGTTCCTGTAGGAAATAAAGTCAAGGCTTTAAGTGAACTAACTGATCATTGCAGGAGAATGAGATTTTAACAGAACAAGAAGAGCTGCTGGCCATGGAGCAGTTTCTGCGCAGACAGATCGCCTCCGAGAAGGAAGAAATAGATCGGCTCCGAGCAGAAATCGCTGAAATACAAAGGTAAAGGGGACAGCTCACAGCAGAGCCCGGCCAGGACAGCAGCTGTGATGAAAAGGACATAAATGCTTTGCTGAAAGAGTACTCCAAACCACACTTAAAAGCTCACCCAGTGAACATTGCAGTTGAAAGCCACTCGTTTTTATTGAAGTCTTGACAAATTTGAATCTTGCAGGATATTTTCTATTGTTTTAACAATGGAATTTTAATCTAAAGGAAACTTGACCCTGCACACTAAAAAAATCCCCCTATGAAATCACTGCTTTATTAAATTAAGCTTTGAAAGGGAAGTCTGATTTTGCTGTTTAAACCATTGGCAGAGGATTGAGGGGATGAAAGTTAAGTCTCTTGTGTTGCCACAGTTCTGGCAGACTCAAGGAGTGTTTAAAGTGGAATTTGCCCTTGGTCTTTCAGTCGCCAGCAGCATGGCCGCAGTGAAACCGAGGAATACTCTTCCGAGAGTGAAAGTGAGAGTGAAGATGAGGAGGAGCTGCAGGTCATCCTGGAGGATCTGCAAAGACAGAATGAGGAACTGGAGGTAGGATTTGGTTCTTAGCATTCACTGGTTTTGTCCTGTGGTGGTTGTGTGATTGCACAGGTGCAGACTGGTTGTGTGCATCACTTTTGCCCAGGCTTGTGACCCACACAACTTTTAAATCACTGCTCTGTGCGAGTCCCTGTTGCTGCCTGGGCCAGCAGTGCTAAACACCCCTGAGCTACAGCACTGCTGTGTCAGAGGAACGTACTGTCATTCCCTGATGTTTGTTTCCCTTTGTTAAAAGATCAAGAACAATCACCTGAACCAAGCGATTCACGAGGAGCGTGAGGCCATCATCGAGCTGCGGGTGCAGCTCCGCCTGCTGCAGCGCGCAAAATCCGAGCAGCAGGGGCAGGAGGAAGAGGAGCCGGAAAAGCGCGGCGGCATTTCTCAGCAGCAGAGGGACACTGTCCTGGAGACAAAAGCAGCCAAAGAGCAGCCAAAAGCAAGCAAGGAGCAGCAAGTCAAGCCATCGCCAAGTAAGGACAGGAAAGAAACTCCGATTTGATCCGGCTCCTTGGCTATGCACAAAATCAACCGAACTGTGCAAATTACTGTAATTTGAGTCAAACTGCACAAATTATTGGTGGCTGTGTACATTCTGTAAAGAAACTTTTCTTTTAAGCCCTGGAGACTTTTGTCTCTAATACTTGTGGCTTCTACTCATCAGACTCAGGTGAGTTTGGAGAGGCCAGAAGAGTTTTCCAGTTAGTATCAGATTATTTCAAGACTGGTTTCCTTCAGGTGATTCAAAATAATTCAGTAACAGTTTTATTTCAAACCAAAATCATTATTTACATTCACTGGAGCAGAATTGGAAGATCTCCTTTTCAGTAAACAAACAAAACCCACCCACACTTACTAATGATTTGCCTTGTGGATTTGTTCATCCTCATTCACCATTATTTCTGCTTATTAACCTAGTCACTTCTTGCTTGTGCCTTTGATACCTTTCTGATGCAGATTATATACAAGGGAGCTTTAAATTTATTCTGGGTTGGTTGAAACAGTGGGAGACTGTGGGGTATCATGTTTACCTAACATGCCCTTAAGCTTCATTTCTGTTCTGAGATGTACTGAATAAGTGTAAAAACTTGAGAGATGTTATTTATGTCCCCGTGTGATGGAAATGTCCATGTCCTTTAGCGGTGTAGGTAATCACTGACTCCTCATTAACCGCCCTCATCACACCTGTTTGAGACAGGCCCTGTTCACACTGCTGCCATGTAGCCAAGCGCTTTGTCTTCATCCATTTTAAATGTTTCCATCTCTTGGAAAAAGCCACTGCTTGTAGGCAGGGATGGGAGTGGTTCTGTCTTTGGGACGTATCTGCCTGACCAAGCAATACAGCATTTCCCTGCACAAATGCCAGTCACTTGGGATTCCAAATGAGCCTGAAGAGCAACACCAACAGGAGGCACCGGGGCTTCAGCAACAGCCTCTTTTTGTTGGTGTTCAACAAACCAACCACTGCTACCTGGGACTTGGTTTTGGTTTGGCTGTTTGTTTTTAGTGCTTCTACCCTCCCAAATCCTCCACCCACACTGGCATTTAAGGGCCCTTTAATGTTTTGGATACACTCATTGGGCTCAGCCCTCAATCCATATATAGACAGAAACTCCACAGAGTGCATATAGGCTATCTTATTTTTTAATCTGGATATTTATTTTCAGCACCTGTTGGATGTGGTTGTATTCTTTATCTATTGCACTGTTGTGAATCATTGGCCATGATTTGATTTTTGTACAAATAATGCTTTGATATGTTATAGAGAAAAACAGCATAGTATTTTTTTAAAATTTGGAAAAAAGTTTATAAACACAGAAAATGTGATCAGATTACAAATGTAAACTAAAGCATTCTCCCTTGCCTTCGTTACATACATTTTATATTTGCTGGCAATATTTAAACTTTTGTTTGTTTGTTTAATTCACACTAATTCCTATTGAATTATCATGGATTTTTCTAATGTTCTTCAGACAAATCTCTTAATATTGGTTAACTTTTATTTTGTTAGGATTGTATTTATCAAGCAAATAAATTCAACAGCCATTTGAAAGTAGTGTCTCCTTTATCTACTTCATAATGCAGCTCACAGTGACTCTTCTTGGGTAGGTGCTTGCAGCAGAGAAGTTTCTATGAAAAATTACTCAGAGTAAGGTCTGAAGCAGAGGTGGAGCTGCTGCCCCTGCAGCAGAAACTTGGTGTCAGAGCACCTGAGAGATGTTTCATTGAATTGTCCTGTGCCTCAGCACAGGTGAGGCTGGGGCTGGGCACCTGCTCCTCCTCCACAGAGGGGCCTGACTGCCCCAAGCATGGAAGTGGCTTCCTCACCCCGATGCCTGCAGGCAAAGAGGCACAGAGCAGCAGCCCTTTGAAAGTCTGCACATGGCAGCTGTGAATCATTAGCAAAAAAAGCTGGAGCTAATTTCAAATAAAGTGGAAAGTAACTACAGCACAATAATCTGAGTGTGCTGTTCAGATCACATTACAGATTTCTCAATCCCAAGGGCCATAGAAAAATACCTGAGCAGCCTGGCCATCTGCATGAAGCACATCCATGTCCTAAAGGAGCACAAAATATCCTTTGAGGTGACTTAAACCTCTTTGCAACACCTTCGAGCCTGTGTGTGCCAAGTGCAGCACAGAATCCCTGCCAAACCCTTTGGACAAAACACCACTGATTTACATTTACTGAATGAGGGAGGAACCAGGCTCACTACATTAATTCCGCTGTTAATTCCACTGTTCTGGACTTAACATTTCTGAGAGTGATTGGCCCGTTGGCTTCCTTTTTGAAATGTGAGCACTTCCACTAGAGGTGGCCCAGGTGATGGGACAGGTGACAGTGACCCACCTGGCTTGTTTTGACAGCCCTTTCCAACACAGGCCCGGAACAGATTGGTCACAAGGCTCACTACATTAATTCCACTGTTAATTCTACTGTTCTGGACTTAACATTGCTGAGAGTGATTGGCTCGTTGGCTTCCTTTTTGAAATGTGAGCACATCCACTAGAGGTGCCCAGGTGATGGGACAGGCGACAATGACCCACCTGGCTTGTTTTGACAGCCCTTTCCAACACAGGCCCGGAACAGATTGGTCACATCAGCCCAAGGGATCGGGAAGCCTGTATGAACAAATCATTGGGATTCCTGTGCCAATATGAGTCAGGACACAAAGCAGGAGTTTGCCCACAGGTTACTGAAATCATGACAGCTTTTACAGCCATTGAAATACTGCAGCTGTGCTTGGAACAGCCTCAGACATCTGCACACCAAGCAGGATTTTTCCCTCCCTCTTTTTACCTGAAAAAAGCAGCCTGAAGTGAACTGGTATTGTCTGAACAGCTGAAAACAACTGGGGTTGTTTATTTTATTTACTCAAAGATTACAAAAAATAAAATGTTAGATGGGCCTCCAGAAATTCAGTGTCCTGTACCATGGACATAAAGGACTCCTGTACAGAAGGTTTCCACCTCTATTCACTGTACCTACACTAGCACTGGGGGCACTTCTATTTCTCTGTCCCCTCAGATTAATGAGTTAACTAGTAATTTTTAAAATTTATGTACTGAAGTCAAGAATTTCTTTCAATTAAAATTAGATAACAATTAAAGCCTCAACCCGAACTGATGCCAAAAAGGCCTGACCAAGTTTCATCTGTCAAGGTTTTAATTTCTCAGCAAGAGCTCTTACTCCCAATGTTTCATCTGCACAGGGAAAAATGCCTCATCCAGACCAAACATGGCTTATATCCAAGAGCACAAGTTCTCCACTCTGTTCTTTAAAACACACTCCAACAGCAGAAGCCACAGCACGGCCCCCTGTGCCAGAGCATGGCTGTCTGTCCTTCCTGTCCCTCGGCGGAGCCCTCGGCTGCTGCCCCACCCTCTCACAGAGGTGGAGACCCACAGAGCCTGCCAGGCCAGGCCCCTCCCGGGGCACTCTGCCTCGGCACTGTCCCTGCTGGCACAAGGGACTTGCTGCCACGTTTCCTCTGGAGTTTCTTGTGCCGCTGCCTTAACAGCGTGAGCTAGAAGGTCTGCCAAAGGATTACACTGCACAAACATATGATTTTAAACCAAACAACCCCACTCCCACAGCCTGGAAAAATTCCCCATCTGAACCGCAAGAGTTCTCAGACCAACCCTGCAAACCTTCTCTTCCCAAATCCCTCTTCTCTCTGAACTCCCTAGTCCAGGAGAGGAACCACAGCTGGTCCTTGAAGGGGAAGGGCGCCTTGAGCACAGCTAGAGCCTCATTCATCTAAATCCCAGCAGATCACCATGGAAGTCTGCAATCCCAGCATTTTGATTTGAGAGCTGGGAATACTGCATCCCAGATTTCTGCACCAATGAACACCTCTTGCAGACACACAGATGTGCCTGGGAGTCCCAAGGAGCTCCTGCTGTGGCACACTCCTACTGAGAGTCACTGCCTGGTGTTATCCCAGTGCAGGACATTCCTGCTAACAGCACTGCCTGTAGGAAACAGTGCCGGGCACAAAGATCTAGGAGGTGACTGGAAAAAACGAAAAAAACCCAAAACCGTCAGCTAAGAGACCAGAAGAAGAAACCATGAGATCAATCAATGACCAGTACAAGAAAAATGGCCTGGTCCCCACTTGTGCCTTTGTTGGTACCTTACTCAAATTGAGTTTATTTGGGTTTTTCTTACACTGCAAACCCAGACTGACTGAAAAATAAATGAAATTCCTTTTGATGTTCAAACAGTGCATCTCTTCTCAACCTTGCAAAAAAACATGCAGAGAAGTGTGCTCAGTGCCTTCAGTTGTCACAGGCACAATCCCAAAGCACCTGCAGGTAATCCCTTTAAAGCATTTCCCACACAGAAACATTACTACACATCTGCAGAAATGGGTCATGGAATTTCAAGCAGACAATGATCAGAGAGCTGTAAGATGTTTAAATATTTGGTTATTTATCTCTGCTAAGTGACAGTGTATTCTGATCAGCTAGATGTAGCCCTCAACAGAACTGAACCCTAAAATAATTCCATTTACTTGGGCTCTTTATTTTTCTGACCTAAATAGAATGTTAATTAAAACTAACAGGCAGAATCTGAAGGCACTCAGGCAGGGGGAGAAAATCATGCAAAATGAGGTTTTCTGTCATACTTTCATTTTTAAGGCAGTCTCTCAGTAAGTCCTAACTCTGCACATAAAGAAATTATTTAATCACTTGATATATCCTTTCCATGCTGGCACAGACAGGGAGACAAACCCTTCCCATCGTATCAAGGAGGACAGAGTGAGTGGAATACAGAACCAGCTTTTGCCCACCTGCCTGCCTCAGACTTCTCATCCTTCACAACAAAGGGCTGAAACCAGGTCAGAAAACGTGAGCTGCACACTGGCTTCCCCAGCAAATGACACGGGACTAACAGGAGCCTTTGCCAGCAGGAGGGAAGTCAATCAGAGAGTGTCTGAGCTGTGGGACAGACTTGGCCCTCCTGCCCCTCCACCAGCAATTCCAATCCTCCACCTCTGCAGCCTGACCTCTGGCAGCACAGGGACAAGGGGCCGAGCACTAACAAGGCTGGAACAAGTACCCTGCTGTTCTGTTGTCCTAATGAACCCACGGGGCCAGGAACTTGTGCAGCAGCCATCTGGGACATTCAGAGCAGGAAAAAAACCAGTTTCCAAGCCTTGCTCATGTCTTGGTTATAAACAACCCCACCCTTTACAGAGCTGCAGACATTTGCCAGTTTTATTGGCATGAAATCTGCAGGCAAGTGTGGCAAGGAAATGGCCATACAAAATCCTAATGGATCCCTGGGGGAGAAACAACTGAAGGGAGAGAACCTGCTGTGGAAAACAGCAAGCAGGAGAAAGGCAGTGCTGCAACCAGGACATCGGGAAAAAAGGAGTTTCCTGTGAAGAATTCTCATGAAGATTCAAGATGAGTGAGCCAAAATATTAAATGGCAAACAATGAAAATTGCCTGTGAAGAACCAATCTGGTATTCTACCACGCAGGTGAAGGTTGAGTGATGATACAGCTTTTTAAAACCATGAACCAACAGATGACAACTTGGGAGCCACTTCTGCTCAGGAAATCCTGACCAAAACAGAAATGAACTGAGGTACAGAGCTCAAATCTTTCCTTGGGAAAGGCACCCAGGAGGTAATTGAGCAGGATCTCTGGTGGCATCCCCAGACACTGCTCCAGAAAAGAAACAACACCCTTTAACAGTGCTCAGAACAAGGATGCACACTTCCCCAAACCCCATCTCCTCAGGCACACAACGAAGATTGAATTATTGGCACTGCTGACATGAGAAAATCCCCTATCAGAGTTCAGCAATAGAGTCCACATCCCTCAGGCTGCAGATCAAATTTCCCCAAACCCCATCTCCTCAGGCACACGACAAAGATTGAATTATTGGCACTGCTGACACTGCTGGCATGAGAAAATCCCCTATCAGAGTTCAGCAATAGAGTCCACATCCCTCAGGCTGCAGATCAAATGCTCTAGAGAAATGCTGACAATAAAGCAAGTCTTTCCTTCCCCTCTGCTTCCTGGGAATCATCAAACAGAGCAGAAAAGGGATGGATCCATGACACGCTGGGTGGAGGAGAAAAGATTACCTTCAGTGAAGAGAAGTGGCTTTGTCCTAAGTTGTTACATGGAAGGGGGATGCAGGCACTCTGAAACTGAAAACACTCAAGTCTCCCTTAGGAAAAGCTTCAAACTCTCCCTCAAATTCCTAGACTTGCACCACTACTGCATAAATAAAGCATCCAGAATTTCTGTCTCATTTTTCAACATAGAAGTGTTTTACCCTGAAGTCACTAGAAAATACCAAAGGGATCAGATATAATCCTTCATTTCACTGGACTTGTGGAACAGTACAGTGATGGAATTAGGTTGGGCCACATTAATTTCAGACTCCAAATACTGGGATTTAAACCCCAATACTCTTCCAGTGAATACTGTGCTCCATTCACAGTCAAGAGGATGATCTGGACCATCCTCTGGTCTCAACAGCCCTGTTCACCTCAGGAACTGCACACAGGACTCAACTCCAATTTAATTATCATTACAGACAGGCAGAAAACCCCTCAGATGATGGGATTTATGTTCTCTGAACAAAATGCAGAAATCAACTGGACTTTGCATATTTGCAAATTTTTTTGGGGTAAAATGGGAATCGTTGGTCTGGGAGAAGATGAGTCACTTCCAGGTGCTCTCCTTAGGGCAGCAGGGAGAGCTGCACTGCTCCCTGATTCCACACAATCTGCTGTCACCCCGCCTAGTCCTCCAGGGATTTTGCCAAATTTGAAAAGAAAAAGGGACATGCATAGGAAAAAAAAAGTATTTACATATTAAAAACCCACACCAAAAAAGCAGATGAAAAACACACACCTACAAAAAGTAATAAAGAAATCCCACAAAAATCCTCAAGCCTAAAAGAAAAAACCCTAGAATTTAGAAAATCAAACCTACCCCAAAAAAACCCCAAACCCACCATACTTCAAAGCAGACAGAGATGACTCTGCATCCTAACCACCTCCATGGCTGTGCTAAGGAGTACAAAAGCAGCCTCTGGGGAGTAAATAGCAACTTTCTGTTTACAAGAGAAGAAACTGCAGAATAATCTATTTTCAAAAAAAAAAAAAAAAAAAAAGGAGGTGAAAATAAGATATCCTCCTAAGGCTCAACTGCCAGGGCATCAGGTACCTGACTGATAAGTGAATAAATAGCAACTTTCTGTTTACAAGAGAAAAAACTGCAGAATAATCTATTTTCCAAAAAAAAAAACAGGAGGTGAAAAAAAGATAGCCTCCTAAGGCTCAACTGCCAGGGCATCAGGTACCTGACTGATAAGTGAAAATGTTCTGCTAAAATACATCAAAGATAAGCTGCCACAGCCATTTCTACTTCCTCAGGGAAAAAAAAGCTTCACACACTTTGGGTTCTGCAGGCTGGAAGAAAGGTGATTTAAGGAAGCTGTCCCTGGAAGACAGAAGGAGATACTGGATCAGTAATTTTAAATGAGAGGAAAGGAAAGCAGTTAGTGGACTGCAGGCAGGTTAAGGGCAGTTTGAACTCACAGTTTTCTGTACGTCTGACTGAGGTGGATGTTCAGACTTCCAGCCACTATGGCATTTCAGGCTGGAGGCAACAGGTTCCCAAGCAAAACAGACACTTGGAAGAATCCAGCAAAACCTCAACAATATGGTCAAAGTACTTCTGTGCTGTAGCATATTCCATCTCAAAATGCAGAATTCTTCATGATCATTAAGCAAACCCCTTGCCCCTGAAATAGCCACCAAAGTGTAGAAAACACAAAGAAAAAGTCCACTTAAATTTCAAACTTGTTTTTTAATGTCTTAAAAAGGTCACAAGATTTCTTTCCATCTTATTAATAAATTTTATTTGGACAAGTAGAGAACAACTTGTATCACAACAGCTTTTAAACAACATGATTAGACTGCAGCACTCCAAGGAGGCTCACAGATATGTACAGTATATGAAAAAAAAAAGTTGCACCTTCAGAGCTGATCATGATCAAGTTAAAAATACCTGACTTAAAGTACATGTGCTAATAAATTTCCTTTAGGTCATGACCAGCATGAAAATAATTAGGACACAGGTACTCAGCAAAGTTTTCTGCTAATGGATACAGCAATATGCTGCATTTAAGGATTAAAATCAGATTCTAGTTTAGTGTTAGCACTGAGCCCTTAAGAGAAATCCAAATTTCTACTTTTCCCATTTACAAACATCAAAGCTATTCCCACTTAAGGGTGTGCCCAGCTGCACACAAATCAAGTCCTTGACTGATAAAATCTTTAGCTCTAATACTGGAGGTCTCAGTCTCTGTACAAACTCGCCTCTCTGGCCATCCCGCCCATCAGCTGCTACAGAAAATACTTGCTAAGTTAACTCCTCAGGAGAAACAATGCAGGTGTCTGGAAATCATCACATCCTTTCTACAATGAAAATGATCTGCCAATTCAAGTTTCATTTGTTCAGGAAGACAGAAGATTTAAGGCTTCGGTGGCAAAAATAATCCTCTGAGCAGTGTTTGTCTAAAGTCAAGCTGACACAGGTATGTTTACTTTGCCTTGACTTAAAATCCCTGGTTATCAGGTTTAGATAACATCCACCTGTTAAATCTGGCAAGAAATCCCTCCTTCCAAACAGGTTGCTCTAAATCAACCATTTTAGAAGCATTTGAGGATAGTTGGTTTAATTTTTTTTTTAATTATAGCAACATTCAGAACTTAGTAAGTTGATGAAGCAGTGCTCATAGCATCATCTGCAATTTTGGTACTGGCAGGGTGGATGCTCGCAAAATACTTGACATCACTGTCACCATCCATTTGAAGAGCCATAATTGTCTGTTCCACAGCTTCTTGGTGAGAGTTGGCAGAATTCAGGAAATACTCTGTAAGAGAAAATGCACAAAACTTATGGGAGGAAAGGACAGCCAACCTCAATGCCAACCTCAGCGTGTACCCCGAGATACAAAATTGCAGAGGACAGTGCACTCTTACAGTCTAACTGGAATATCTCAGTAGGCACACAAGACACTTCCAAATATATCTATGAATTTGTCTTTAAAAAAATAGTGTTTCAGAGTACAGTTGTTCTAACTGTTCAAGTACTTGATTTCTACAGCCCTTCAGTATAAAAAGGTGACAAAACTCCATGGCCAAAGAGGAAGGAAAAGCCTGGAAGCAACTCCAGATGAGAGCACTTGTATTTGTGACAGAGGAAAGATACCATCCACCCATGGCCATGCCACTCCACTTCCCTGCCAGCCCTGCCAAGTAATTATCAAATGACAGACCTAAGATAACATGAAATAAGAGTGGAAGAAATTCCAACATTCGACACAAGGTGCATAAAAGCAGTGTAGCTACAAATGGCTCACAGGAAGATTAGTTGAAATCTGAGGTTTAAAAACTCCTGAACTGACTTTTTAAATCTGCATTTCCCAATCTATCCACCCTCCCTAATCATATACAGAACAGTTCTGAGGCAGAGACCACCTGCCATAAATTTACGTAGTGGCAATGCAGAATGGAGGTGCACTATCCATGCGGGGGACACAAAACCACCAATGCCACATGACAGCAGGAAGAACAGTGACATCCTTGGCACAGTTAACAGGAGATAAATCTGCCCATCAGCTGATCCATCTCAGCTGTCTCCATATGCTTCCTCAGCCAGCATGCACAAGTGCTCAGCAGTCATCAAGCCAGTGTATGGTGTTGAGAGTGGAAGTGACCAGAAATGGATGAAGTATTCCAAGTGCTGTTTTAGAGAATAACCTAATACTTCTCATGCTGCTTTCCTTTACTGCGCTTTGGACTCTGAGCACTGCTGACTCTTCTGGCACCTGCAACGCACCAGGGATGCTTTCCTAAGCACACTCTGCAATTTGAGAGTTGCATGGTTTATTTCCCTAAAGAGAATCCACAGAAGCTTTCTTCCCACTGCTACCATAAAATATAAAGCCCAAACAACAGCCATTTCTTCTCCCCCAAAGAGAAAACAAATGGTGGTTTATATTTGTGTATATTTTTCTTTCTTATTCTTATTACGCAGAATATCAACTTTTTTTTAAACTAAATAAAGGGCACTGTTCAACAGCTTCACAGATGCTAGCTGCTCACTTGTGCTTTCTGGTGACACCTCTACCAAGCAGCTCATTCATGGAAAATGACACCAAAGGAACAGGCTGGCATATGAGCAAAAACTCATTTCCTCAGCAGGCTGGACACCACAACAGGGTCATAGCTTCATGTCAGCCAAGGTAACATCTCACACCAAAGAGATGGTAAAAGCAACAACAGCCCACATCTGATGTTGCTTCTTCCTTCCCAGGTGAATTTAGGAAAACTGAGGGACAAAAAACCCCTATGCAGTCAGCCCACTGCAACTCCTTCTGCCACTAACCTTTCTCTAAAAGGGTTTGCTTCAATGTTTTTGCGAGCAGGACTCGAACATTTGGAACCTTGTCAGATGCCAAGTGTAGTAAGTGTGGCAACAGATGCACAGCAAACTGGTCCATGGGCAGGCAGTCATCTTCACTGATAGTCTGGCAGGAACACAGAGGCAATGACATTAAATTTCAGCACAGGGAGGATGAAATCTCAACACATAATCAGAAACCTGGAACTCCCTTTTTTCCCCTTTTATTTTTTTTTAAATCACTGTACCACTTGAAAACAGGAAAGAAAAGCAGAAGACCTTTACAATCCTTCTCACAGTTAATTTAGTCTTTGTTTGAACTAGATACTATATTGAGACAAAAATGGTTAATATCAATAAACACCTCTTATACAGAAACATTTCTCTAAATAAGCTCAAAGCTCACATTTCTCCAAACACTTCAAAGAACTGTCCACCTGGGCAGCAGCCACAGTGGCTCCCAGCCTACACCTCTGCTACAGCCTCCAAATTTGACCATTTCCTTGGGATCCCAGCTAGTTTCAACTCCTGTTTGCTCTGCTAGAATGCACTGGGTTTTGACCAAGCTGCACAAGCTGGTTGAAGAGGTACAGGCAGCAGCTACTGATTGATTTCTAAAGATTTATTATACAAATCTCACTTCATACTGAGCAACAAAGCAGCTTCCCAAATCAGAAATTATTTTGCTACACTTGTGCTCTTATATTCAATATCAGATTTGATGAGCTGGTGCCAATATACTAAGCTAAATATGCAGTCAAGCTGATCTATGCAGAAACAGAAAAAAACAACCATGAAACTATTCCCTTGGAAACAAAGTTCTCAAATATTCACCAATATAGTGTCAGGGGACAGCTGCAGAGTTCCAGTCCCCTTAATTCTGATCACCACCACCTCTCAAACAAAAACAAACAAATCAACCTCCCCAAAACCCCCAGAATATAAATGAAAAGACATTTCACCTGGCAAATAAAGACAAAAGTCTGCCGACCAGACCATTTGTGGCATCTACAGAACTTTTCAACAAGTTCATTCATGAGGTCTACCACGAAGGTTGGTGTTGAAGCCATGTACAGCTTTTTGACCATTTCACTAACCTTGAAGAAATGAGAAGAAAAAAACAAGTAAATAAAAAAATTGCCTCCTGACCACCAACCCTGAGAAGTCTGACATCCCAATTATTGAGATTGCTTTACCAGCTTGTAGGAAATCCAGCGGACAGAGGACACCTTGTCTGCACAGAGGCTGAAAGCAATGGGCCGCAGGTAGTCATAGATGTCCCTGGCACTGTACAGGTCTAGGAGCAAAATCAGCTGCCTACAAGATGGAAGAAGAACCAAAAGAGTATATCACAGTAAGAAAAAAGGCAGCTTGACTGAGTATCATCATTTATATGACAACACCCATCAAATATGCAGTGTGGCCATAATGAAGTTACTGGGAAGCAAAATCTATTTTTCAGTTGTCATCATCTGGACTGTGGGTCACTTACTCACAACAATGACAATATAACTACCGGGAATTTTTAAGCAAGGGGGACGTGGAGGAGGAGAAGGACCATCTACTAATCAAAAATTGAATTAGGAATAACACTGCAAAACATCTATTATATGATTTTCACATTTTAAAATATCCACAACAATGAAAATAATCATTCTGAAAACCACATACTCAGCCAGCTCAGCACGGAAACGCCAGTTCCTGCTGTTATCAGTCACCAGGAATTCCTGAAGCTGATAAAGATACTCTCGTCTTTTGTCAACATGCAGGAGCTGAAACAGTAAATACAAACTTACATAAAGACCTACAGGCTACAATCAGCAGACAGAAAAAGAGCTTTAAATACAACTAATGAAACACTCTTTTTACTTAAAAACCTTAAATCTTTAGCAACAGTGTTGCTTTCCTGGGCTAAACCCTGTAATGCTTAAGACTGTAAAATCACATGGGAACTACTGAGAGGAAAATGTGACAAGGCTCTCCTTTTACTCTAAGAAAGGAGGCGTAAACAGTAAAGATAGTTTTAGGATTTGTGTCTCTCAGCTCCAGAAATGAGGTAGTTACAGAGAAACCTCTACAGAAATTTGACAAGTAAGCCGTGTAGGCAGATTAGAGTCCCCCCAAAAAAATCATATATTGAATAAACATGAACAAAGCTCTTCAGAGAAAATAAAGCAGCAGCAACACAGATCACTTGCAACATATATTCAACAGATATCTGCAGAGATTGCCACAGAGTTACACGGGCAGGATCACAGACATACCTTCAGGAAGTCATGCAAGTGCTTAAGCACACCTATCCTCACTTCATCTAGGTCCTTCAAAAAGCCATTGAAGACAGGAACTAAATCTCCAGCTGTAAGCTGGTCTCCAAGGATGACGGCAAGTTCATGTATAGAAAATGCCAGTGTCCGCCGAACCTTCCACTGCAACATAAATAAAACAATGTTACTGATCCAAAGTGCTCCAGTCAAACCTGAGGGTCGGTATCCAAGCTGGGCTCCCAGCAAACTCCACTACTTACAAATATCTTTACAGTGTCTCATGTAAAAATTGAAAATTACACTGGAAATTTGAAATGAAATAAAAAAGGAAAATGGAAGAGAAGACAAATGACAAGGTATCATTTCTTCCACCTGAATATCAAGGAACTGTTCAAATATAAGTCATCAAAGTATTTTCATTTTCCAGGTGCTAGGAAGCAAAATAGTATACCTGACATCAGTACTCTTGCACACATTACTTTTTCCTTTAAAGTCTTCAGCATAAATTAGTTTCATGCTACTACTCTCTCATTCTGTTTTTAAAATTAAATGAGTAATATATATATATATATATATATATATATATATATCCCACAATATTTCAGCTGGGATATTTTTGCTTCCATAATAGGTAAAGTCTCTTTCACACTCAGTGCTTAGCAGCCCAAGGACCAGTGGAGCTTTCAGACACCCTAAATGGAGGGCACATTGTTTAATCTGAGTAATTATTTCAAGAAAGTATTTTAAAAATAAAATAGCAGCTATTCTTTAACCAGCACTTTCCAATTAGCATGGGCACTGTTCTTTTGCCCTGGTTTGGTGATGCAATCTTAATTCAGATTAGACTGGCGATAAGCTTTGGACACTTCTGAACACAGGGCAATTTGTTTATACTTGTGTTTTAAATTTATTAGCTGGCTGTTTTTAATGGCTGCAAAGGAGCCTGGAAAACATGAGCAATAGCCATGTATAAAATTACTCACAATGTATCACTGAGAAATGCTGCTCTGACAGAGCAAGAAGCAAGTTCAACAGAGGTGAAGCAGTCTGAGAATATTTAAAAAAATAAAAAGAGCATCTCCAAAAAAGGAAACAAAGGAGGTCTGGGAAACAACTGTAAACCACAAAATGCAGAAAGCCACCTCCTTACCACCTGACGACAAGGAAAATGCTGCTATTTCCAGGATTTGTTTTTAAAGCAGCAGTGCTGCTGCATGGTGATAGCAATGTTATTCCTGTATGACTAACTGGATGTGGCACCAAGGCCTGGTGTGAGGCTGACTCACTGAGCTCCAGACATGCCTGCAGGGCCATGTCTGCTCACACACAGCACAGCCCAAATTCTCAAACCTAGGAGGCTCCCAGACACTGCCATAAGATCTCAAGCATGCACAGGAAATCAGAAACTTGTCCTCATTTTCCTACTGGAGATCCATCTCCCACTTTAACCAGCCCATTTCTGTACTGCCTGAGCACCACACACCCCCGCCTTGCTTCCTCTGAAACAACCACTGCACCATCATTCCTTATAGGATAATCCCAGGGACGGAAAGCTCTGTGTAAAAAGCACAGCATCCCAATATCCAGTGAACAAGAGATACCATTACAGAGGTTCCAACTAGTCTTTGTCACATCTCAGCATTTCAGACTGCTCACTGCTTGAGCTCACCTGCATGTCAGATGCCAGAGTCTCGTAGGTGTCCTTCAGGCAGTGCCAGTTCTGCCTGCCCAGGGTCAGTGCCACGCCGGGCAGGCTGTAGGCGCAGTGCTTGGCGATCTCCGTGTCCACCGTTTGTGCGCGGGACGGATCAGTCATGGATAAATACTGATCCAGCAAGGCCTGAGGTACAACATCCTGCAGCAAGACAAAGGCACAGCATCCACGCTATTTCCACTGCCTCCTCATAAGGCTCACATAATTCCTGGGCAATCTTTTCCCACTTTTTTCCCCACAACTACAGAATATTATTTAATTACAGTGTCTTAATAAGAGCACAACAGTTTTGTATCTGCTAAGTTCCACCAAAAGGTTCAAAAGAAACAATAACATGACTGGGGACTATTTGGAAATATGCAGACCAACTCAAGAGTAGAGCAAATGGACAAGTCTCTTTAGGGAGTCTAGGAAATGGGAAGACTGCATTCTACCCTTTGCAAACATTCAGGCTCACATGTTGTGCAAATTGGCCATTTTATGTCATCCATGAAGACAGGTAAAACAGCAAATGATGTGATTTGCTCAAAAAACCTTTCCTAATTCTCTCAAAATCTTAGAAGGTGGAAAAAGAAAACTAAATTAAAATGCCTTGGGGAGCAGGGAAGGGAGTACAGTGTGTTCAACTGCTCCCAGACTCCCTGAACAGTCAACAGGGAGAAAGAGGCTTCTCCAGAGACAAAGAGATCTCTGGTGAAGAACTATCCTTCTGTCCACTGAGGAATCAAAGCATCTGAACCAAAATTCTGTGAAAACCTCTTTACTACTGCCTTTGCTTCAGCTGTGTCAGGGACTGACTCTATTAAGGGGTGCACAAGAGCATTTGCCTAACACAGCTGCTGAATAGCTCCACTGACAAGAACAAGCAGGGACTGAGGTTCCCAGTCAAGGAGTCACACTGATGCACTCTACAGAACAACAAACATTTGATTCCATTTGGAAAAAATATCAGAGGCAGTTCCAGCTTAATGAAACACTCCCAAAACTGCTCTGCAAAAAGCTATCAAGGGGTGGGGGTGGTTTCTCTCAAAACATGCAATAAAAAAACCCATCCTGTTTCCTCAACAACTTAATTCCCATTACAGCACGGTTCCCATCAAAAACTAAACCAAAGGAAACCATAGAAAAATCTATGACAAGTGTTATCTCATGTCAAAATAATATTGTCATCTCTCATGCATAAATGTAACAGAAGCAACTGCTAAATGAAGCCATTGACTCTGAAAACAAGGACTATTTTAAAACTACTTAAGAGATATTTAACAGAAACTAGATCATGTCAGAAATGACTGAATGAAAAAGGGGATAAAGGAAATACCCATATATATTCAAAAAAACTCCACTTATCTGCTACACATAGGAAAACCAGAAGTCACTGTCATTTACCTGTACTTTGGATTTTCTTTCTTCTTCAGGGCTGAAACTACTGTTGGTACTCAAATCTGAATCATTATGAATATAGTGAAGTGTAGAATCCATAGTCTGTGAAAAAAAAGAAAATAAAAGGTCACATAAAACACACTCTAAGATTAAACACAAAACAAATACCAACATAAAGAAGTGCTTTATGCCTTGCCTCAGAGTCTATTTCTTAGATTAAAGGAATATATGCATTAATATCAAATACCATTTTGCTGCAGCCCAAAATCAAAAGGTCTGCAAGATAAATCTGCTTTCAATTTCAAACAGAAGCTTCTCTTACTCTGCTCCATTTTGGTTCTTATGGAATGAAAATCACAGGAGAGGAGTACTTTTGAGACGGCATTAAGGAAAATATAACTAACATATGGGCCCTTTGCTTCTCCCCTGAATGGAAAGTAAGAAACCACCTGCAGCTGATTTTGATGGATTTGTTGCTTTGGATCTGTGCTAGAAAATGGTCATAACAAAGCCACCCTCACACTGAAGAGTAGAACCTGATAAGACTCATGCTGTTGCACCTTTCCTGGAGGTGATTATTCTATAATCTTCTCTGGACAAGCTTCACCTTATAAAACTGAGTCCTACTTGGCCACAGCTGCTGACAAGAGCAATAACTTCTCTCAGCAGCCCTATTAAAATCCTTTTCAGCAATCATTTTAGCACCCTGGCTACACATCTGGGCCTTGAGGAGTGGCAGAGGTGTGATGGGATGCAATGAGCTGTGCTGCTGGGGGGATGCAGTATCAACGCTTTCAGTACAAGTGCAGCTCCCCAGATACGATGGGCTTTGCTAACAAACCATGGATCTCAAGCAGAATGCAATGAATATCTGAAAAGTAGATCAGGCTGCTGTGTGCTGGAACAGGACAAAAGCATTTTTGCTAGATTTGAGCCAAGGTCTATCTATTCACAAATGCTGCAGGGTGAGCTTCTAGGGTCAACACAAGCAACCAGAACACGCCTACTTCCACCAGCTGCTCAGATTTTGACAACGAGAATTTTCCAGCAAACTACAAATTTCTTCCAAAAAAAGCCTCCAGCATATAATCTGTCTTCCTTGGTTTGACTTCAGACAGTTGCTTTTTCCTTCTCCACGAGCTGCTTTCATCTAAGCACTGGGCTGTAATTTTAGCTGCTGAGGTATAATTACAGGTGATAAAGAACAGGCAGAGCTGTGAGGCAATTGCGTATCTCTGCCACAGCAGCCCATGTCACCTGTCAGGCTTAGGAAGCAGCAGCAAGGAGGTGTTAAAGACCCAAGGGGAGAACAGATTTGCAAGCAACTCCATAACTAAATGTGTCCAGCAGCACACAGCTCCAACTGTAAAACCTCCAGAGGCTTGGAAAACTATCTCTGCAGGATTTTTAGTTTGACAGTTAATTCCTCCTTCACTCTTTTTTAGCCTTTTGTTTGTTTGGGTTTTTTCCCCCCGGAAAAAGAGATTATTTTCAGCATTGCTAGTCACCAGTTTTGATGTCTTGCAAATCAAGGAATTATGAGGCAGCCAGTACACCTAGCCACAGTGCCTTCCATGAGCTGCCAGTTTGCACGGATGCAGAGGTTAGTCATCCATTCTGTTACAATAGAAGTGAAAGGACTCCATCTTACATTCCCTGCTCAGTTCCAAAAGCTTAAGCTTTAATAAAATCACACTTTATGGATTGAACCAGTCAAACAACTGAATATAATGGAGGGTATCACAGATGGGAATGTTTTCACTCAGCCACTTTCAAAGTCAAATATGCATTCCAGAGAGGAAGAGCTTCAGCAGAGAAGAACAACAGCCATCAGTCAGTACTTAGGTTATGCATTATCTCCATCCCCAAAAATGAAGTTCCATCTTTTTCCATGCACACACCAAACTGAGCATTGCACAGAGCCAGGACATAAAAATTCAGCAGGGTTTAGCCTGAAAGCTTCTTGTGTACCAAATGCAAAATCTTTGCCACGGCCTTAGAGATCTCTAAGGCTAAGCTTCCCTTGGCTGTGTAACAAGAGCTCTGGGGTTGTGCTCCAAAGATCTCTGCTCTGTGTCAAGGGCTGCACACCAGGACAGGCAGTGCTGGTGCTTCCTGATGGAGCAGCTGGCCCAAACAAAGAAGTGGCCAGTGTCAGGGGTCCCTCTCCTTCTGGCATCCATCCTATTCTTACTAGAGAGAGGTACTTGTGCCAGACAGGAGTGGGAACGTTTTAGCCCAGCTTCCATTCTCCCTCTACCTCCAAATAAAAACAGACTCCAACATTCATCCCCTTATCAACCCTTATAAAGAACATATAACCTAAAGAAAATAAAAACAGTGCCTCTTGAGAAAAAATAAACAGCTGCCCTCAACAAACAAGCTTCATCATATCCCAAAAATCTTACTGGTCCACTCTATTACATCATTTATTTTCATTTGAATAGAGAATCTCTCTTTAACATGCAGCAGTAACTCCTTTATGAGCCAATACAGCTGCCAAAGGACAAGCAGCCTGTGGTTTTGCTTAGTGGTGTATGGGCAGAACCGTGCAGGCTGCATTCAAATACAAAATGCTGGAGTTTGATTTCTCTCAAGTGTCCAGTACCCTACTGACACACTGCTATGCTGAGACTTAAAAAACTCAAGAAAAGACAAGAAGAAACAAATCAACAAAACCCTGACTAAACTAAAAAATCCCATCAACCACCTATGAAAATCAGAGGTCTCTTCACTGCTAGGGGCAACAGTCTACTTGCTCAACAGATCACAGCTTGATTCCCAGAATTCTAGGTCACCTCTATAATATCTGCTCACTTGTAAAATGAGGACTTGATTCAGTGCCAGTAACAAACAAGAAACTGACAGATTAAGACCATCCTTTTAAAGTGTAAAACTGAAACATGCAAAATCAACATATACCAGCAATGTGGCTGGTTCTTAAACTTTCTGTTAGCACTATACTCTGTATACAAAAACACAAAACACAGGACAGGTCCCTCTGCACAAACACCACCCTCACCATCCCCCAAAATTCTTAAGAATGGAGAATAAATGTACACTGTAATTTTAGGTTAGCATTAGAAAGAAGAAATCCTATAATAAAAAAAAGCATTTTGAGCCTGACATAAAGAAATTGGAGACAGGCTGGTATTTTTGAAACAAACCACATTTGTAGAGTTAAATTACAATTGTGTATCACCAGCAGTAACCAAGTAAATGTCACATTCCTGAACTCCTCGTATATTTTTGGTCTTGATGGTAGTCCAACAGCTTAGAGAAAAAGTTAATTAAATGCCATCAAGAAACACCGCTCTAATTAAAGAAGGTATTAACTGGTATGAACTGGTATTAACTCCTAGACGTTTCAAAGATACTTGTCAAAATTTCATCTGAAAAACACAATTTCAGTAGTATGATTCAACAAATCACTTGCTCTGGTTTTATGGAGCCTATTTTGGAACCATTGCTTTCTGCAACAGCAACAGCATTTAATACCACCTGAGCTTGTGGCATTATATACAGTGAATGTAGTGGGTTTGGCCTGACAGAGCAAAGAACAGAAAAGAGTATCAAATACCAGTCAGGCAGGGAACAGGGAGAAGGGCTGAAGAAGTAAATTAAAAAAACTTCAAGATGTTACTGATTGCTAAAGTAACTTTCTCTTTCAGCAGTGTGCCCTGGTGGCCAAGGAGGCCAACAGCATCCGGGCCTGTATCAGGAATAGCGTGGCCAGCAGGAGCAGGGAGGTCATTCTCCCCCTGTACTGGGCACTGGTGAGGTCACACCTTGAGTGCTGTGTCCAGTGGCCCCTCACTTTGGGAAGGATGTTGAGACGCGTGACTGCGTCCAGAGGAGGCAACGAGGCTGGTGAGGGGCTTGGAACACAAGCCCTGTGAGGAACTCCCTGTGAGGGAGCTGGGGGTGTTTAGCCTGGAGAAAAGGAGACCCAGGGGTGACCTTACCACTCTCTACAACTTCCTGAAAGGTGGCTGTAGTGAAGTGGGGGTTGGTCTCTTTCTCCAGGCAGCAACTGACAGAATGGGAGGACACAGTCACAAGCTGCGTCAAGGGAAATATAGGTTGGATATTAGGAAAAGGTTTTTCACACAAAGGGTGATAAAGTACTGGAATTGTCTGCCTGGGGAGGTGGTGGAGTCACCATCTCTGGATGAGTTTAAAAAAGACTGGATGTGGCACTTGGAGCCATGGTTTAGTTGAGGTGTTAGGGCATGGGTTGGACTCAATGATCTTGAAGGTCTCTTCCAACCTTGTGATTCTGTGATTCAGTCCACACAACATCTCAGTTGCAGGTCCTGAACTTCTCTCATGCAGACCAGTAAACAATCATAAATCAATTCACAGGGAACAAAGTATCTCATTCTCCAGGTTCAGGGAGGGGCACTGGAGAAGAAGATTCACTCATTATCAGTACAGGATCTATTTTAATCAAGGCACTTTCCCATTAATAAAATGTGGTAGCATTAAAACATCTCCAAATGCAACAGTCACAACAGAGATTTTAACAGAAACAGTTGAAAGAATTTACATGGACAAGCACAGAACTGGCAAAAACAAAGGCACCCAACACAAGTCATTTCATTTTAGTATAGCACTTCAATACCATCCAACAAAAGGGAATGCCACATCAGCCAAAAGTAGAAAGCATTTGGCTGCAATCATCACATGAATGCAAATCACAGCTCTGTTACTGGAGCCCTGGAAATCCTAATGGGAAAACAAAGTACAAAACTCTCTTCTTACCTCTACAGTGTCACCAATTAAAGGCACAATATCACCCAGTATAGGTTTAAAACTTTGTTGGTCATTGATGGTTAGTTCAGTCTGTGAATCTGTTCCCTTGCCAACACTGGCCATTGTCTCTTCTTGAGGGTGCAAACTGGATGCTCTGAGTGCAGCAGACAACACCTCCACTTGTGCTGCAGTACACGAAAGAGAAATACATGAGAGACCAAACCGCAATAAAACTTTTAGCAAGTCCACAGATTCACCTTTTAGACAGAGACTAATTAACTGAAAGATGGCAGAGGAACTACAGGAGAGGTACACCAACTTAAGATCATATTGGTAAATCCCAAACTAGTGAGCAATTAAGTGCTAGATTAACACCCCACTCTTTTTCTAGGGTACTCAACCAAACCACAGTCCAGTGAAATTTGTCCCTCAAGCTGAAATAAACAAACAAACCCCGTAATTCGAGATGAATAAGGAGACTGCTGTAATGGCAGGATCGGCTCTTTAACAATTTTAGTAAATATTAATGGTGCAAACAGGTTTTTTGGGACAGAACAGCCCATGAATATTAACTTACAGACGGGGCCATTTGTGGGAGGTGAGACTAAGAAAAAGGGACAAAGTAATTCAAATAAAGATTGAGAACAGGTTTTGTAATACACAAAGGATTTCAGTTCTGAGAGATTGTTCCTCCCTATATATATCTTCATTAAATTCTTACGTTTTAATAGCAACTCTAAAGCAAAATCTGTATAGAAAGATGCCAGACCAAATACTTCAGCCTTCTTGGATCCTCCAAACAAATAAGAAGGTTGCACTGTATGATGTTCTCTTATTCATCTAAAGAAGGCATTAGCACTTCATACTGTGCTATCCACTCTTTTGGAAAAGATCCAGCAGGTCTGAGAGTGCTTTGCTTTCCATCCCTCTGTTTACTGGCAATTAGAAAAAGCTTTGTTGAGCAATGCTCCTTGGATATCAGGTATCAGAGGCAATCTCAGCTGCAAGTGACACAGAATTCAGTGCAGACTAATCTACTCTGCCACTCTCCTCCTCCACTTCTTTCCAAGAAGGCAGGAAGGAATAATCTCCTCACTTATTAAATTTATCCAGCCATCCGGAAGATCTGTTCCTCATAGATTTTTGTCTTTTCCAAGGTTTCTTAAATGTTCACTGTGAAATTACACTACAACCCATATGCTTCTTTTTAATCCCATATTGCCATACTAAACTACAGAAATCTGAATTTCTCCCTCCAGCATTTTGAATATGGTTGTTATCAAGTACTAAACAAAGTTGGACACATTTGTAGATAGAAGAAACAGATATGATATACAACTGTTACAAGAAACAAAAATTGTTAACTCAGCAAAATCTTAGATTAGAAGCCTTAGCAAAATCTAGCAAAAATTGGAAACACACCGTGGGTTCACTGGTTTGTTGGTAGAGTCTGATGAGCAGGAATAAAGACAAGTCTTTACAATACACAATGCTAACTCTCTAACTCTGTCAAATCTCTGATAAAATAACCCAAGGATATTCTCACTGTATTACTGTATTCCTCAACAACAGGAAAAACAAAATGTGAAAAACTTAAAGTGTAACCAACATAATACTAATACTTCCACTATAAAACATATGAAAACTATAGTTTAAATATATGTATTATAATTTACATATAAATATATAAAAATAAGGAATTTTACAGTTTCTAATATTAATAAAACTGCTACAGCCTTACCCTTTAAGTATTACTTCACTGACAATGAACTTGTGTATTCTAAGACCCATGAGGATAAAAAAGATCAAGGTTAATAAATTTTTCCAAAACTTAGATGTTAAATAAACCACCCTCAAAACCAGGCAAAATAAGTGGCTATGCTACAGCAAGAAATGCCTGGCTTATTTTCAAACTATTTTAATTTAGAGAAATCAAACAAGGAAATGAAAAATAATTCTGCTGTACATTGAGATATTTTTCTTGAAGACCCCTTTCGTGAAGGACAACTTCATGAAAAATGTTCATTCCTCTCACCTTCACTTAGAAGCAAAGAAAGCTTACCCTAACTAGGTAAACACATACTGCTTCAACACTGTTTATGTATTTTCTGAAAAATATGAAGGACAACTTCATGAAAAATATTCATTCCTCTCACCTTCACTTAAAAGTGAAGAAAGCTTACCCTACTAGGTAAACACATACTGCTTCAACACTGTTTATGTATTTTCTGAAAAATCCACAGAGAGCACCAAATATTACTTACAGTAACAAAAGTATCTACAGCAGTAATTGGTAATTTTCCAAGACATATTCCCCACCCATGCCCCACTGTCAGCCTGCACACCTGGACCACCCTTGTTTAGGGGCTGCTTTAACAGGATGGAGGCAACACCAATCCTGATTTCCTCTGCCTGCCCTAGAAGGAATATGGCAAAAATGTGCATTTCCTCAGCTTCTTGTCAATTCTACAATCCCAAGATGTGGGGATGAAGGACAGGAGAAGCCAAACTCCCAAGGATTTCACTGACTGGCAAGTGCCTTCTTTCTTCTTTCAGTGCTTATTTGTGACTTAAGTGCTGCCACTCACTGAAAGGTGAATGTCCTTTAGTCCATAAACACCTTCAGGTCCTAGCTAAAAGAAGAGCCAAGCATTACTGCTGCTTCTCATCTCTCATGAAGAGATTTCCTACTGACATGAGACAGGCAGTGGTTTGCAGAAAATCATTTCAAATTCAAGTAAAGGATAAGGCTCCCCTTTCAGGAATTCCCCTTCAAGAAGGGAATTCTGGCTAACCAGCCTTCACAACTACCATCAGTAAAAACGGGAGTGTAAAGGCCAGTTTTGCACATAGCACAGAACTCAGGTAACTGCTTTGCTCAGATAAAGGCAATGTTCACTGGATCTTAGACCATTAATTAACTCTTTCTTCAACTTTTGCTCCAGGTGAGATGTATTTTTAAACAAAAAATATTTAGTCTTGGCTACTGTACCTGCATCCTAAAATAACTGGTACAATCTGTAAATTCAAAGCCACATTTTTGTCTGGTCTTACTGAATTTCTCGGTTTTCGGGAATTTCTGTTCTTTCAATAAACCTTATTGTTGTTTTCTGTTTTTCCTGACGTTTCACTAGAAGACATTGATGTTTCTTTTTTTTTATTTTTCCTTTCTTTCTTTTTTCTAAAGGATCTGCCTTCCTTAGCCTTACTTCTTACTCAGAGGCAAAAGCTATGGGCTGCAATAATGGGCACAGAGATGACGTAACTAAAACAGAAGAACAGAGTTTCTTCTCCACTTACTCCTCACCTGTTCCATTAACAACATATTTTAGACTTTTATTGCAGGCAGTGCCACTAACCTAACTTATAAACATAGTTCTTATAAGGGAATGGGATCAATTGACCCCACATTTGGGCTGGTTTGTCCATATTAGGTCTCCTTTTGGCAAAGCAGCTTGTAACTAACTGGCTTAGGCCACAGTTAGCCTCAGTAGCCTGCAAGCCAGGCTTCCCCTATCCCCCCTAATAATATTAAGGAAAGCTGACATTACATGATTTAGCCCTTTCTATGCAGACTGTAAGATAAAGCCAGTTGAAGAAAGCATCTGTGGAAGGAAAAATAAAGAATAAAAACATCTGAGGAAAGAAAAGCGAACTCTGAAGGAAGTGAAGACAGCAGCAGTCTCAGGGAACTGGAAGAACGTGACCTGAAAAAAGACCCTGTTATAATTTTTAAAAAGCTGGCATACTTCACAGGAACGTGCAAGTTCCCATTCTCCCAGTCTGAGACCTTCCAGATGTCTGGCCAGTGGATTGGAAAGGTCCTTTCGAGAGGGATTACAATAGCAGTGCTTAACTTTGCACAGCCCATGTAGCTCTGCTAGCCAGCAGTTTGCCTGTGAGAAGACAGGATCTCTATCTTGGTTGTTGACTGCTCAACCACCTATTACTCAGATTTACCACTTTGGCAATAAGCTAGCTCTGGAAGGAAAGCCCCAAGGTGAAGAGTGAGATTCAGGTGAAGCAGTTTATCCTTTTCTTTAGAACGAGATTAGGGAAAAAAATATTCTATGATGGTTACTGATTACTGTTAAAGAACTGTTTTTGCTGGAGATCTCATCAGTCTCCATGCCTTGAACCAAAGGCTTGAAACAGAAATAGCTCTATTGAGGTGCATTGCAGAAAACCCCAAACAAACCAATACCACCCCCCCAAAAAAAACCCCCCAACACAAAACACCAAACCAAAACCACACAACCATGACCAGTGTGTATGTAAACAGTGACCCCTTAGTGTTTGGCATCCAAGACATCTGGAAGATGGGGATATGCACTGAACATGCCATACTCTGGGCTGCACAACCTGGTGATGCCTTTCCTTTGACTCTTCCCATTGGCAGGGTACACTCAGGTACTCCTCAGATAAAAACGGAGTTATTATTTCTCAATACTTCTGCTGTAATGATGCAAGCAGGTGAGGGGAGAAGCAACTCACACAACACAGAAGGGTGAATGGGGACATGTGAAGCAGAGGAATGCCAAACCCAGAAAGAAAGAGAAAGGAAAATAAAAAAAAGGAAATAGGAAGGGGAATACAAGTGGAGGGAAGGGGATAGGGGTACAAAGGTATAGTAGCTGCTAGAGATGAAAATCCAGTGCAAAGCAGAGGGTGATGGGAGGAAGGAACAACAAAAAAAACCACTAAGAAAACCCAAAAAACCTCATCTTTTTCTGACTCAGAAAAAATAATTGCTGGCTGAACTCCAGCACCAAATCACATCTGCCTCAGCTGTCAGGGATGGGCTCTGAAACCAACTAGCAAAATAGAAATAATCAACCTCCTCTGATTGACTAGTGAAGAACAGCACCTTATTACCATCACTAGATATCCTGTAAAGTCAAATAATAAAAATTCACTATGATCTTAAGAAACTTTAAAAACCCTGTGCCATTATGATTCTACACAACAGGAATTAATTTTCTTCTTCTCATAAATTTCTAAAACATAAAAAAGAAAAAAAAAAGAAAAAAGAAATAACCAAATACCCATGTCAAAAGAAGGCTACTGAATTTGCACAGTCAAGCATAGATAGGCAAGGTACAGCCAGAGACAAGGTCATCTGAACAGCTTTATCTTACTGATACATGCAAAACATCATACACTGCAGTCTCATTCCCAAACCACGCTTCATCTTGTCATGCCTTCAGGATCCTTGGCCAATTTGCTATAGAAGCCAGAAGATGTGTACCCATGGAAGCTCTCCAGTATGGCAGGCCTCCACTTACCCACCACAGAGAACACAGCATCTTCCACTCCCATCCCTTGGCTGGGAATGCAGCAATAAAGACAGGAGCACAGCATGGAAGCAGGAGTCCAGGACTTAGGTGACAGCAAGCCAATGAAGAAAATAAGTGCAAGAAAAAGATCACAGGAATTTAAAAAGAAATAAAGAGAGGAAAAAAAACCCTCCTAGCTTGCTCAGTCATTGCTGTCAAAGCAAAGCCTACTCACAGTACAAGACTCAAAAACATAATGGCCAGCTTTGCAGAGAGGGGAAGTGCAGGCAGGGTAAGACCCTACGGACCATTTGGGACCAAAGCTGTTTGGCATACATTGTAAGCCATGTATACTGGAGACAAAATTATCTGTGAAATTAGGTAGTTTCATAAAATTTCCATGAAAACAAACTAAGATAAGCTTTTGACTGAATATTTATAGCATCAGTTTGCAACAACAGTTTTAGATTATATTGCCACGAGCAAAGAGACAGGGCTCTGATCTTCTGGATCACCCCCAGAGCAAGCCTACCTTTTGTCACAATTTGGCAAGTGTAAGATTCAAAACACAGGCATTAAGTCAGCTACTCAGAGACTACAGTCTGGATTCTCTACCACTTCTGTGTGTGCCACAGTGTTTGAGACAAGCATGCAAAATTAATATTACTTGCACTTTGTGCAAAATTAAAATTGCAATGTTACTAAATTGAAACTGGCATGTTGTTAAATTCCAGCTTCTCAAGTACTCGGACTGAATAACAAGAGCACAGGCAAGAGGAAAAAGAGTAGAAGATTTAGGAGGAATGTTTTATGGGGTTTCACTACACAGCCTTGACCAAGTCAGAGTGGGGGAACCCATGGTGTTGACAACCTAGTAACAGTTTTCTTACACTTAAATGTGCAAATGTTGGTCAATAACTCCACAGAATATCTCCTGACACCCAGTCAAGAGGCCAACAAACAAACAAAAAGAATTCCAAAAACCTGCTCCAAAACAAGACATGAACACATGATAAACAAACTCGTAACACAGGACGATTCTGGATGTACAACTACATGCTTACATAAACCACTGTAATTTATGCACTAAGGTATGTTCTCTAACTATAGGCACAACAGCTTTATAAAGTTAACCTGAACAGCACTGCAAGCTTCTGCAGCTGGCTTCAGAGATGGGTTATATGAAGACTGAAGTCATTAGCAAGGGTGAAATTTTTTCTTACCTCTTTCCTTAGTGCCCAAAGCACTCCTAAAGCAAAGTTTTATCTGCCGACTTAACAAGTTATTAAATAAAAGTACAAAATGGATTTAAGAAAAGTTATTAGCATATCAACCTACTAACAATAAAACAAAGTTGAAAGCAGTATCAGTTTATTCTAAAATATTTTTCCCCAGCATGCCCCTTCTTTTCCTCCTACTTTTTCTGGTATAGAGGCATGCTTCCCTCCTAGAGATTCTTCAGCTCCAAAACAACATGGCTTCCTCCTTAGTGGCACCTCCAGACTTTTTGACAGCAACACTCAAGCCCAATATGTCTTAGAATTTATTCGGCATATGAACACCAAGAAAAACCTATTTCCAGTAAGTATCTGTAGAAGAGCCAAGTCCTTTTAGCTGAGGAGGTGTCTCTGAAGAGCTGCTCCACCACCTTGTCACACTTATGAAACCCTTCTCCATTCTTCAAGAGCTTTTAAAATGGAGAATGTGTGTTCACTTCAAGAACTCGGCTTAGATCAATTATCAGCCTGATCTGACACACTTGTCTCATTAAAGCTGTATACATGTGACTGCAATAAAAAAGCCCTTGCAGAAAAAAATGGAGACTATTTCATCCAAATCAAACGGAAAATGTGTAAAAAGAAAACCATAATTCACACTGATAATTAAAAAAATAAAACCCTCTTAATCTGCCTCATTTTGCATGTATGCTAATTAGAAATAAACTTGCTTATCAACAGCTTATGCCTTTGAACCATCTATTTGATTATAATGTCAAAACAGGCAGTCAGAACTTTATACTGCTAACTGCACATGCATTCAGTTTATAAAAGGAATTGCACTCCTTTTAAACATCTTTACACAAATGCAAATTCCATTTTAGTTGACGATCAATTTTCCCCAGTCTCTTTGAGGACCAGGAGAAAACAGTACTTCTGACTTTTAGAACAACTAAGAGGTTAAAGCAGAAACTACTGAAGCAACATACACATACCTCCAAACATTAAAAATGCTTCAGTATCTTTACCATACCTTTAACATCTGGATCATCTATATGGGGTTCCAAATTTTCTATCATTTCTTCTAATTCCTTCCTTGTTGCCATAGGAATGCTTGGAGACACTGGCATAGTGAGTTCCTGAATTTCTCTATCGAGTTTTATATCAGAAGTCTGCTGAAGCTCAAAGTCAATATCTATTTCAGGAAGTGGAGTCCTCCAGAAATGGAAAGAGTTGTATAATTCCTGCTCTGAAAGAGAGGTTTCCTGTGAATTCAGCCCAGCCTCCTGCACATCTGTTGTACAGCAATGAGAACTTTGCTCGTTCTCATCTGCCATTTCTCCACAAGATTCTGAAGGCAAAGTGCAATGGAAGGATGATTCAGTCTGGAAATCACTTTCCCTCTTGGAGTTATTTGACACTGTATTTTGATCTTCTATGACATTTTCAAGTTTTGTTGCAAAATCATCACTATCATCACAATGTGAAGACAGATCCTCTGTCCTGTTGTGCTCTTCATCCGTTGTGCCATCTTCCGTGGTCCTGACTTGCTCACTGTTGAATGCCAAACAAAATGGACATTAAAAAACCAAAATAGACTTGTTATGGTCTTGAAAATTCACACACATGCTCTCAACTTGTTATTTGTCAAAGTAAATTTATTTACACCATAGCAAAACAGAAGTCATAGAACCACAACAGGGTCAAGATTGGAAGGGACCTCTAGAAGCCACCTGGGCCAACCTCCTTGTTCCAGCAGGGGCAACCAGAACCACTTGCCCAGGACTTGTAACCAGACAGGTTTTGAGAACTTCAGAGGATGGATACTCCACAGCCTTCATGGACAACCTTTGTAGTGCTTAGTCATCCTCACAGTACAAAAAAAATGGGTTTTGATGTTCAGAGGGGACCTCCTGTGTTTGGGGTTGTGGCCATTGACTCTGGTTATGCCACTGAGCACCACTGAAAAGAGTCCAGCTTCATTCTCTTTTCACTCTCCCCTCAGGTGTTTATGAACATTGGTAAGACCCCCCAGTGAGCCCTCTCTTCTTCAGGCTGAAGTCCCAGCTCCCTCAGACTCTCCTGATAGGAGAGATGCCACAGCCTGTCATTTTGTGGCCCTTCACTGTACCCTCTCCAGTGTGCCTCTCCAGGTCTCCCTCTGGATGGCAGCACGACCCTGTGGGTGAAGCAGCCACTCCTCCTGGTCTGTGTCATCAGCAGACCTGTGAGGCTACACCCTGCTCCACCATTCAGATCCCTAAAGAGGATGCTAAACAGGACAGGATCAGTCTCATACACCATCAGTCAGTGACCTTCAACTACGCGCTGCTGACCAGCGCCCGTGGGCCCAGCCAGGCAGGCAGGCCTCAGCCCACCTCACTATCTCCTCATCTGACCCAAACTTCAGCAGCTTCTCCACAAGGATCTTACAGGGGACCATGTCAAAAAAAAATCCAGGTACACAGTACACACTGCTCTCCCTTGTCTATCAAGTCAGTCATCTCACCACAGAACATATATCCTAATTCTGGTCTGTGAAGATGAGAAGATCCAGATCTTTCCATTTACCAAATATTCAATTCATCCAGGAAAGTTAGAAAAACTAACAGTTCATGGAGAAGAAGAACACGGAGGCAAAAATAATTTGTAGATTTAGCAAATTTACCTGTTTTCCTGTGCAGAATCACAATCTTCTGGGTTTTTACCATCTTCTTCTTTAAAGTACTGGCTACTGCTGGATGGATTAGCAAAAGTTGATATAAAAGGCCCCAGAGACTGAAAAGCTGCTTGGCGAACCTAGGGGAAAGGGCCCAAGGTGAAAAAACAAAATTGTATATATAAATCTTGCTGTCCTATAAAACATAAAATGCCTGCTACTAGGAATTGAAAGGGTCGTAAGCCTAGTACGGAAATCAAGAGCAGAGGCTCTTGTCTGGAAGGAATCAGCCAGATGTCTACAGAGTGCCAAGTTTGAAAAAAATGTTAAGAAAAATGAAAAAGCAAGGTGAAACCAGTTAAACCACAGGTTACTAAACTGACAGGCTTATTCCCCACAACCAAAGGAGGAAGAATCTGTTTAGATAATAGAAGAAAGTAAATTTGAGAGCTCAGCTCAGAATTTAACAACCTAAAAGGAAAAAAACATCATGTACAGTAAACAGACATTTCACTTTCAGAAATTTGACTGATAAGCATTATATTTATTTCCCTTTCCTATTTGGCTATGCAGTGCATTTGCTCCTCCTTTCTCTTACTATTTATTCTAGTCTTCTCAACAATTCTCTATCTCAATTTTGATTAATTCTGCTGGACTAAAACTTGCATGACTTTCCAAGATCCATGAGCTCATGCTTCTGTGAAGATGATCCTTTGCTCTTGGAAACTGTCTGCTTAGTAACAAACTTAAGGTTTAAGAGTAAATCTTCAAGATGGCAAATAAAAAACCCCCGAACAAACAAAAAACCAACCTTCCCCCCCTCCCAACAACAAAAAATCCCACCCAACCTCCCTAAAAAAACCACAAACAAAAACCCATCACTTAAGAAACAATAAAAATTTCATTGACAACAAACTCCCCACCATCCCTACCCCAACATCCAAAACACCCACAAAACCCAAAACCAATTAACATCCAAACCAACTGCAAACTCCACCACACCCTCCCTCAATAAACAACATGGTAGGGAACCTGAAGAAGAACAAGTATATCATAATTATTTTTTCAGTTTTGTTAATGATTCTCAGCAATGTTAAGACACAGGCAATTCTGTAGCTAAAAAAAGCTACTCCACTGACAGAGTTTTTCTTACATGCTGCTGTAAAAATGTGAGGGACTCTCTACACCTATCAATGAACTAACCAGTTTAAGAACAATTTTGCTGGAGGTGCATGGAATAGGTTAGATTACCCACACCCATGAGAAGTTCCACATAGAGTATTGCAGTAAAATCCTTCAAATATGACAGCTATTCAAAAAATAAAAAGCAATTCTTACCCATCGTGAAGGATCACTAATCAAATTAATAAAAAGGGTTGACAATTTTGTCCTCCGGACTTCCTGTGACGTTGCACAAGAAACTGCCATGAAGCACTCAGCACAGGCTTTCCTAACTCCCCACACATTATCAGAGCAGAGCTGGAAAAACCTTGGCAGCTGTTAGGAATACAGTGAGTGAGTTTGCAAGTCTTAATAAGCAGCACTTGTTTCAAAACAAGTTCTCTTTTCACATTCATTTTCTTCACCTGGTTGTCCACCTTCATACTCAGATGCACAGGTTAACATTTGCAAGACAAAGAGCACACATTCAGTAGCACCATGCTTCTAATCTGCTGCTTTCATATTACTTATAGATACAGATAAGAAAAATTCACCTGTCTAAAGAATAGCAAGGAAGTACTAACTCTTAAATCTGATTTATACCCCCAAAAAGTCCAACTTCAAATATACCTCCAAGACCAACAAACCTATCATAAGACAAGACCTCATGTCTACACCATTCTTTTAAAGCAGGCACAAGAAAAATAATATTGGTGCATTATTACGAAGCAATTCTTTACTGCAAGGGTGGTACGGCACTGGAGCACACTGCCCAGGTAGATCGTGGATGCCCCAAACCTGGAAGTGTTCAAGGCCAGGTGGATAAAGTCTTGAATAACTTGATCAAGTGGAAGCCATCTCTGCCAATGACAGGGGAGGCTGGAACTAGATGATCTTTACGGTCTCTTCCAAACCTTAACATTTTTTGATTCTATGATTAACATTTTACCTGCGAGAGACCATTTCAGATTTTTTTTGTAAGATTCTTACTGAAATGCAAAGGAACAGCATCTTCAGAAAGAAAAAAACTTCCTTTTCTACCTACACTTTTCATTGTTAGATTTATCAACACCCTCTATCCTACAATGCAGGAAATTAACTGCAAAGAGGAACGGGGGAATGAGAGAAAGACTGCATTTGCGCAAGAGAAAACATGTTTGAACAGAGCAGTGGTTTTACTAATAAAACTGAAGCATTTTGAAGGTGCTCAGGTGATTGGGCACTTTGGATACAGTAATGGTAAGGGTGGACAGAGTGCAGGTGAGGCACAGACATGCACAGCTGCCTTGGCTTTGCAACAGGCACAGTGACAAAATCTAACTAATCCAATGGCTGTTGCTACAGCCTTGTTCACAGTTATTGATGTTCAGCTGTTCCTGCTCTCTGCAGCCAAGTATTCTGGACTTTGTCTCTAATTAAAAAAAGCTTTTAGATTATAAAATGAAATTTTATCATTCAGCTTTTTACACCCCTCTTTTTTCCTAACAATAATCCAAGAAGAGCAGAAATTGGCATTTTCTGTTATAGAAAGACAAGCCCAGCTGTCCTGCCACACTTTACTGCTTTCAGATGAAATAATCATCACTTTTTTATTTCATAGTAATGCACCCTCTGCAAAGTTTTAATCCAAATTCATTACACTAATCACTACAAAGGCAGTTGTGTGAGAGAAATCAATTTACAGCCCAAATCAGGAAGCATATGGGATGCAAATCCACACAACTAAACTTCACTACAAATTACTTAAATCACTCTATAGCTAGAGAAAAATGCAGCAAATGCTTTAAGAGCATAAAAAATGGCCTGAGAGCCACAACAGGCCTACCTGTCCCAACACTGCCAACTGCAAAAAGTTGCAGAGCCTCTGGCTGAAGTCATGCCTGCATTTACACTCTGTCCATTAAGTCCCTCGCTAACTCAGGGCATTGATTCATCAGCCTTTGCTGGTCCTTAACAAGCTCACTGTCCACATTTGCAAGAGGAGAAAGCTTGAAGAGGGATCCCAGAGCCTGCCAAGCTGATTTCTGCTCCCTAGCATTGTCATGTCTCCAAATCTATCAACATCTACTAGCTTCCCGGACCCACCACAGGAATGTGTGCACAGCTCTCACCCTGTTCTCACCACTCCATCCAGTTCCCTGCTTTTCCATTTTGAATTTGTCTGTCTCTCCTTTATTTCATTTGTTATTTCTGACATTCACTTACTTCCTTTACATTTCTTTCTCTTTCCTTCCTTTCCAGCAGGTTGTTTGAGGCACGAAAAGTGACTTGAAAAGATTATACCAATACAGAAGCCTCACCACTCCCGGCACTTTATCCCTGCTGCCATGCTCCCCTGTATCTGCAATCTCTCATGAACTGCCCTTCTTCTGTAGCTTGTCTGGCTCCACTTCTGAATTGTATTAAGAAGAAAAACCCCTTAAGAAATGGCTTACCAGCATTTCTTCAGTGGCTTGCTGTCCAACCACACTGCAGATATCTCCAAAATTGGCTGCACATACCTTGCAGACAGAATGCAAAAAATAAAGACTAAAGACCACAGTTTTAATACAGCAAGATCCAAAGGGGGGAAAAAAACCCCAACTTTTAAAATCAGAAAAACGTGTTTTGGTGCAAACTCATTATGAGCTATTTCCCCATTCCATCAATTTCCATAGCTTTCCAAAATAAATAATTTTCTTTTCTTCAAAATTAGTCAATCTTTTTTTAATCACAGAAGAACCTCAGAACTTAAATGAAAATAAAAGAGTATAAAATGTATTTGAGGTGCTGCCACATTAAAGAACACATGCAGCTATCAAGAGAAATAAGCTATTCAATGGCAGGGTGAGACCAAAGTGCAGCCTCCACACCTAAACATCGTGATGGAATACTGGTTTACTTCATCTGTGATGAAAATGAGCATCTTTAATTCCATCTGTGCATAGATATATGAGCTCAGGTGGCTGATGCTGTATCAGCCACAAATGCTTCACATTTTCCTGGTTACCAACACAACCATAAGGACAAATGCCCAATCACACAGCAGCTATCTAGAGCATAAGGACAAGCAGATTCTTCCTTTGTTTCTAGTAATAAGGGTAGTGATTCTGGAAAAACATCTCATGTCAAATATTAAAATTTGTGGAAATGAGAGATACAAAAACCCTCACAGCTTTCACTTATACATGTCACAAATGAGATCTACCAGGAAAGTTTCTTAGTCACGTGCAAGTTCCAAGCACATGACACATTTTTTCACAGATAATCTAGACCAGATGCTCATAATTCATACCTTACGAACATGAAACATCCTGCAGTCACAGCACATCTCACAGAACCTGGGAAGCACAAGTCTTTCCGTGATGTCCTTTCCAACCATGGAGGCCATTTTGCACATAATCTAATGACAAGACAGACACTAATCAGAGATGCTTGCATAACACAGCATTCTGTGTCAGCTAAGCAAAGGCTTTTTACATCTACTCTCTATTCTGATGAACATAATTTTACTGAAAACTGGAAAATATTGAAAACACAATCCCATTTGAATTCAAAAGGTTCGGCCACTTTTGCAAAGAACTGCGTTTCCCATGTCCTTGTCATTACACGACACAGGTGTAGAAGATGACATTGATCTTCCAATAAAATGAATCAAATTCCCAACTAAAAAAGGTAACTGGACTCTTAAAAATTATTCTATGTTACCCAACAGACCTTAAAGAAAAAAAAAGTACATGATTCTTTTATTTTTTCAATACAAAATGTATGTATGTACAGTCAACAGATAATTATTGACAATTAATATGCTTAAGAGACTTCTGAGTCCTGTATGGTTTAAATTTACAACACTACACTGCATATATGCAACTCCCAAACATAAAACTCCCAAAGAAATGTATCACACCAAAAAAAGAACTCTTCCCTATAATTGCTTTCATTCTAATTTGTACTGAAACTTAAAAAAAAAAGCTTTAAAAAGCAAAAAGAATTTTACGTTTACCATTCCTCATCATGTCAGTAGACTATTTACATACACTCCCCTATAACAAATGATGGCTTTTCTAACCTGTAGGGGGTTGATGAGGTACAGAAATTTCTGTCAAGTTTCAATACCTTCAAAACCATGAAGACAGATAAAACTAATCTGCTTATACTTTATTCCCTTATGTAGTTGTAAGCTTCACCAAGAAGCACTAGAAATTTGGTGCCAAATGCAACAGTGCTGGTGCCTTTTTATTGTTTATCAGTCCAGCCACTGTAGGAAAGTAAAATATTAAATGAGGTCTATCTCAAGCAAAAAGAACAGAAAAAAAATTCACCCACCAGAAAGCATCAATATAAATTGCAATAAAAAAAGAAACAAAAGGGCCTACATCTGCCATTTCTCCATTATAAATTAACTAATCTGCTTACTATTTTAATTCAACACATACATTTTAATTACAAAGGTTGTGTCTAATGCAAAAAAAACACCACCAACCAACCAACCATGAGTTAATCAACTCAGATGCTTATTACTTTGTCCAATGAAACACAACGAAGTCAATAAAGAGAATAGACATACAGCAAGTAGCAACAGAACTGAGGCATTAAAGCTTTTGAACTGATGGAAATTTTCCACAGAGGCAATTTAAACTTCCATAAAATAAACAGACAAACATTCAAAAAAACTAAAAAGCAAACACAGCAGATGCTTTAGGAGTCAATAAAATGAATCCCCTGCACTGTCTTGCCCAGCTGGGTTTTTTTTTTAATGTAAGTTATGGAATTTAAATCTTAACTTGACCAGTGTATACAGCACTGACACAGCACAGTAGAAGTTACAGATTTGTTATGGACAGGGAATATAACGGGGTTTTTTTGGTTAATGGTTGTGCAACTTGGAAACACACCACCACCACCACTGCACTATCAAGCATTCAGGCAAACTTTTGGCCGTGTGATTTGGCACTGCTGTTACTTACAGCCACAGCTTCTGTCTTCACATCGTCGTTGCTGTCTGGAGCTGTCAGGTCTATCAGCACAGGGCACACTTTGGTCTCCACATCGTATCTCTCAATGAGCTCTTGCTCCAACAGCACTAACAACGCTGCCTGGCTTGTTTTCCTGACCTGCCATAAAAAGGCAAAAATTGAACCAAGCAATTCCAAGACAGTTGGAGTTTTTGAAATACATGTGTCCTGTATTTTGGAAGCTGTACCAATATACCAACACACAGCAGTACTAATTGCACACAATGAGAGGACAAGTGCTCCACAAGTGCTTTTGCAAGCACTTCATATTGGCTGTCCTGTGTTTTGGGAAGTATGGAGGTGGATACCTGCTTTAGTTGACAATGTGCAGGTGTTTCTTGGGTTCACACACTATTTGTTTTAATGTCAAAAAGAGCAGTCATGGCACATCTCATACAAATGTGTGAAGAAAAAGCAGCGCAATTAATGGAGAGTAACAAATTTCTAAGGAAGATGAATTTTACAAAACAAATGCTGTTTTTCTGAGAATAACAAGAAACAGCCTGGCAAGGAGAAACTGTTTATTTCTAATGCTTTTAAATTCTGAGACACAATTCTGCTTAGTCTCATTAAAAAAAAAAATTCTGTAAAAATAAGATACCCATTGTTGACGTCATAGCTTGCTAAGCCCTACCTCCAAAAGGAGTAATTTCACCAGAAGAGAAAACACTACATACAGCAAGATACTACACATACTGCAATGCAGCAATTTTGGAAACACCTTTGAGCTCTTTGTTTCAGAGATCCACAGCCCAATGAACTATTCAACAGAGGTTAACACAATGAAAACAATCACAGAATCTTCTAGCAGGAGAACATCAAACAGAAAAGTAGAGTTGTTGTATTATACATGAATTAGCAAAACAACTACTAAGGAAAATAGGTTTGGGTAGTTATTTTTTAACTATATAAATTTTGAAAAGGGCAAGGAAAAAAGTGACAAACCCCAGAGGTCTAAAATATTGAAAATAATGTCTCAACTAGCATTAGTCCAGTCTGAATGACTGGACAAGCCTCAAGAAAGCTTTGGACAAGATAACTTATACATGCAGAGAAACAAACCACATAAGTTCAATCCAAAACATTTATAGGACTGAAATACAAATAACTGGTAATGGACATACACCATGGTGTTAAACTTATTATACAAAGGACTCAGTTTTTTATTACTACTATTCATTTTTTCCGGAATTCAAATTATGTAAGCTTGTCTAAATGACTAATTTTGTCCATATGAATGCAATCTCAGATAAAAGCCCCCAAATCAGGACAGATCATGTTAGATGTAAAAACCTGTCATTTCACTTCCTTTAATATTTTCTTTAAATAAATTTATAGTACCATGTATTTCATGTCCATTACAAATCCTTATAACCCAAAATATAACACACTTGTACCATGCTAAATTTAAATAATTTGGCATCACAACAGTATTTCACCAGCTAGTAAACTACTCCTCCAGGAAACTTACCTGGTTATTCTGGTCGGCGAGGTATCGCACCACGATGGGCAGCAGGTATTTGGAAAAAGCATAAGGGATTGAAGGTCTGTTTTCTTGACAGAACATAGCAATGTGAGGCACCTGTTCCATCAGTTCTGCCCGCACTGTCGGCTCTGTAAGGGTCAAAACAAAACCAAAACAATGGCACAATGTATGTTTACAAGCCAGCTCCCAGATCCTGTAAGAGTAAGCTTCTTACAGTGCCCTACATACAAAGTATGGTCTCAAGTGTTCATGTCAGTGTTCCATTTTGAGATCTTTTTACAAAACCAGATAAAACTACACTCTGTGCTGCCGACCTACTAAGTCACGTCTCACACGCTTAGTAATAAAAAAAGAAGAGGTGTAAGACAGCCAGCCATCAAACATAAGGAGTACAGAATTGTCCAAACTCTCTACAAGCATCACCTACTTCTCAGAAACCTCCTAAATTGAAAGTCAGCCCAGAACTGGCACTGTGAGAAGAAAGGAACTGAGGGGGAGTCTGGGCCACGGCCTCTCAGATGGGAAAGATCCCACTGAGCAGGACAACCAGCCATAACCACAGATGCTGTTCTTCATTCTTTGCTTTTTAAGGCTACTGATGTAATTGTCAGATGGAAAAGGTCCTGCATCTTCCCAGCTGCTTCTGTTAAACCTTTGAGATGTGTTTCTCACCAAAGCTGGTGATTATTTAAGAAATATTTAATTATATTTTTAAATTCAAGAAATGGCGCACTGCCTGGATGAATCCTAATCTCCACAGAATATGCTCATATATCTGGGGGATGAGAGAAGAAGCAAAAGAAACAATACAGACATAGATTCAATTTCAACTATTAGAAAAACAGATTCACTTTAAGAAGCAGGACCTTATTATGTGCCTAACTTCTCCATGGGGATAAAAAAAAAATCTGAACTAAGTACTTCTGCCCTTTCAGGATTTGCTGATATATGCAGTTACCAATAGTCTCTGATTACCTACAAGACATAACATCAGTTACTCTCAAACATGACAATGTTTTAAATAATAAGATGTATATGTCACAGGATAGATATATATGCCTTAACTGAATTTTACCTAAAAGTTGTCCAGGTAAAAGTTAATGGTATAAACTGAACCATCTTCCTTGGAATACTTGTAATTAACATGATTCATTAAAAATACAACCTTTTGTTAAGCAGATTTGTATTTAACATGGCGAAAAGTGCGCAGCACTTGGCATTCTTGAACGCTGGCTACAAGTGTAAGCTCAGGTCTGAATAAACCATTAAAAATACAACCTTTTGCTAAGCAGAAACATGCAACGTGCATTTGTATTTAACATGGCGAAAAGTGTGCAGCACTTGGCATTCTTGAACACTGGCTACAAGTGTAAGCTCAGGTCTGAATAAAACATAACAAAGACAAAGCAAGTCCCCTGCTGTGTGCAGTCTTTTCTTCACTGAGGACAATGAGAACAGAAAAGATCACTGCACACAAAGTAATTAAATGCCTATGGGCTACAGTTCTTTCATTATAGACTTGAATTACTTTTCCTATAGAAATACACACCAAAATCAGAGTTGAAGGGGACCTTATAGATCATCTAGTTCCAACCCCTGGGGGTTGGGGTTCCACTAGACAGGTTGCTCAAAGCCCCATCCAACCTGGCCTTGAACACTTCCAGGGATGCTCTGGAAAGTTTACGAGTTGCTGACCAAGTTGCAGAATACAAAATGAAGTCTCAAACAAATCAATATTTTATAGGTTTGCTGTTCATGACCATAAAGTAAAAAAATGTCTTCCAATCTGCTCTGTATCTCTGCTCTGTATCTCTTCCCAAATGTTATCAGGAGAACACAGGAGAAAAACATTTTTATTTAAACTTCAGATGTTCTGAAACATGTGCAGGTTGAACTCCATAAGCAGTACCGGCATCCTGAGGCTTGTATTGAAGAAGTCAGATCCCAAAGAACACTATACAAACTATGTGCAAGTTTTAGCAGATCTAACAAAAATTCACACCGTAACAAAATGCTGAACTCTAGTCTCGTGATCGAACACTCCACTTGTAGCACTAAATGCAACAGCTGACCAAAAGATGCACCTGTAACTAGGACAAACTAATAGTTAATGAGATCATTAATTCTGGAAGTTGGAGTCTCCATATCATATTAATGCAAAGAAAGAAAATATTCCTATTGTAGTAACTCATCTTTTGCTTCCTTATAAAAATTTGCCAGAGAAGTCCTTAGAACACAAGGAAGAGAAGGTGTAACTGTTCATTAGGATGAGGTGGTGTAGGGGGTTCAAGCAAAGTAGACTGGGTGCTTTCAAGAGTCAAGTCAGCAAAAAATATTTATTTTCTTCCTACATTTAATTCAGTTCTGGTCCTTTTACCTGACAAGGTCGGGCTTCTTCAGTTCTGGAAAAGGGGCTTGAAATGTGCCTAAGAAAGGAGTCCTTACACATGCCAACTTTGACACATCAATGTGGTTTTTTTTCACCTGTGCGACAACCTGTCCAAAGGTGGCTGAGTTAAAGAAGCCTTGTACCCTCCATTTGCAACTGCCCAGTATCCACTGAAAGCAGAGCAGCTACAAATGGAAGAGACCTTCCTTGCTGAGTATAATTTCTTTCTTTATCGCAAAATATCTCTGAAAAGCCTCTGAAAACAGCCCCTCTCCCAAGAGCAATTTGTTTGAAAAGGGTGAAGATGGCAAACAGAGCAAGATGAGGAACCATCAGGCTTGGCAAGGAGGATGGGAACTTAATGGACAAGAAATAGGAACCAGTGCCCAAAGCCAGGGCTGGAGGAACTCATGCCCAGCTTTCCCAGAAGACTGTTATTTCAAGACATGCCCAGGACATGATCAAGCGGCACAAGAGACTTCTGTAACAACACTTATCCCTAGGGTCTTGCTCTCCCATCTTAGGACTCATGCCTTGTTTCTTGTGGCAGACAGAAGATGACTGGGGGAAGGGAGGGAGAGAGGGTAGAGGTTAAAGGGGATGGAGAGTAAGCAAAATCAATCTGACTCAGGCTGTATGCTTGGCAGCAGCGCTTCTTAAATGGCTTCTAAATTTGCTTTGGGCAGTTCCCACCCTCCCAGACACAAAACCTGCAGCTTCCATTTATGCCAATGCTACTGTTCATGCAGCCAGACAATAAATCCTATCAAAGAACTGATCTAGCTGATGCAGCTTTTGCCTCACCACAGCAGCATAATTAAACAGCAAGAACTGGCACTTAATATTGATCTCCCTGTGCAATCACGCAATTCCCTCAAGTAGCAGAACTGTCTGATGATGGAAGCAAGCAATGGTAAAAGAAGGTGCTAGAACTGAGTGGAAGAATCAAAATACTGAGAAAGCCAATTTATTTGTCTGCCTAGTGTGAACATGAGCAAAATGTTCAAGCCAGGCTCTTCACAGAGTAATTTGCACACTACTCATTTGATTGCAGTCTGAACTCTGTCTTGATGCTGAAGAAATAGGTCTGCAATCAAAGTCAACAAGAACTCTGTATTAAGCATATCAAGAGCTGTGTACACACTTTGGACACCAGGCACTAAAAACAGGGAGACTGTTTCCATACCTCTTAGGCACCTCTACAGTTTGCCCACCCACTGATAAAGCAATGGCAACACTCCCTTTCCCTAAATTGACAAGGTTTGCTGTGAAACTGGATTTATACATTTCTTTATGAAGCACTCCAGTAAGAGTGCAGGATGTACCAAAATCACGAGATCCTTTTCCTTCAGAACAGGGTTCATCTATTATGCAGCACTTATGTCAGCTGCCTAACAATACTAACGACCTGCAGATGTAAAGTGAGCCCCTTTCTTCCTGAGCTACCAACTCACCTCTGGCTTTGTGAAGAACACAGGCAGATGAGACAATGCAATTAAAGATTTGAAACATTCATGCCCAGGAGTGAACTGTAAAGTCACCTGAGTTCTTACATTCCCTAACTTTTAAGTACACGGCTCTGGGATCTTTGAAGGTCGATTCAAAGCAACAAACAAGGAGTGCTGTGTAGGGAACTGGCTGTGTAACACAACACCATAATTCGCCATCAAAAGGCGTTTGTGCTGTTCTGGGGAATTACTGCTGCTATGCAAGAACCTGAACCTTAAGCTTACCAATTTAGATAAGAGCTCAATTCTTCCAAAGGCTGAAGCATACGTTCCAGTGTGTACTGAATAGAGCCTAATCTTGCAGTCTGATGCAGTTACAGTAGAGCTTTCTTTTGCATTATGTTTCCTTAAGATCCAAGCAACAATGCCAAAAAAGTCCACTGAAGTCAGAGAGCTTTCTCATTCCCTTCATCTACTCCTCAGCTTTGTCTTTAGCTTGAACAGTTGGCAGCTCCAAGCAGGGATTCCAGGAGGCTTCAATACATAACAGTGTCTGCCATTTCAGTTTAAACTTCCCTGTTGTTTAAAACCAAATTTACAGCTTGGTCATTGCGTTAGTTTTGGCCAGGACAGAATTAATCTTCTTCATGGTAGCTGGTATGGGGCCATATTTTTTATTTTTGCAGGAAACAGGGTTGATAAGGGATGTTTTAGTTATTGCTGAGCAACACTTACACAGAGCCAGGGCCTCTTCTGCCTTTCACCCCACCTCACCAGCAGTTGGCAGGGGATACACAAGGAGGGGAAGCAGCCAGGACAGCTGATCCCACCTAACCACAGGGACACCCCAGACCATGGTGTCATGCTGATCATGTAGAGCTGAGGGAAGAAGGAGGAATGGGAGGAAGTTTGGAATGGTGGTGTTTATGGTCCCAAGTTACTGTCAGGTGTGAGGGAGCCCTGCTCTCCTGGGGATGGCTGAACAGCTCTCTGCCCATGGGAAGCGGTGTATCAGCTCCTCTCACATTCCCAGTGAAGAAGGCAACTTAAACACGGTTTCCAGCACAAATACAAAACATGGCCCAGTATTAGTCACCATGAAGAAAATTAACTCTGCCTCTGCCAAAACCAGCAGTTATCAACACTGAACAGTGCACAGCAGTTACAAGTTGCTTTGCAAAGCATAAGCTGATCCAGCTGGGGAATAAGTCTGCATTCTGGTTTTTTTGCACTGTACAATATAGTCAAGGACCAGGCTTTCACACAGTATAAACAAACCAGGAGGAGAATTTTGCTTCACATCAAGTTTCTATTTTAGGCACTCTGGAAAAATCTCTGTGTACAGCTAGGTTCTACATAACATTTGCCTGGAACAGAATTTTTCTGTTTAGCAGAGGAAGTATTTTTAAATGCTGATCTTTTCAAATTACCTCTTGAAAGTACAGATTCCATCTATTCCTTAAAGCAGCAATCTACTAAAAAGAAACCCCGCAATTTGTTAAAACAAAACCTTTGAAAAGAAATATTAATATAAAAGACTAGATTTCCTTACTCGTTAGCATTTTATTTCATTCTAGCATATCTTGTGTATTATCTACATACAGATTTGCACTGAACTGAGTTTTAGGAATCAAGCAAAAGAGAATGACAGAAGACAGAAAATAGCTTCCATTTTTTCTGTTCATTAAATAATTTGGAAAATAACTTTCCAGAATAAAATGACATAGCTCTACTTCTCTTCATTTCCAAATCACACAAAACCATCAATATGTTCAAATCAGCATCTACAGAACCTGGGTGGACTTTTTTCTATTAGCATTTTATTTCATTCTATCATATCTTGTGTGTTATCTATTTGCACTGAACTGAGTTTTAGGAATCAAGCAGAAGAGAATGACAGAAGACAGAAAATAGCCTCCATTTCTTCTGTTCATTAAATAATTTGGAAAAGAACTTTCCAGAATAAAATGACATAGCTCTACCTCTCTTCATTTCCAAATCACACAAAACCATCAATATGTTCAAATCAGCATCTACAGAACCTGGGTGGACTTTTTTCTGCATCAACAAACCCTCAGTTTCAGCTATTTCACAAATGACCTTTCAAATCAATATGACTAAACTGACTCCAAAATCATAGAAGTAATTAACTATTTCTTTGTCATCCATGAAAAAAAACATTTCCCCTAAAATCTGACACCATCTCTCATGTAAAGTGCCCGCAAGCTCACTTGGCTACTCCTAGCACATACACTCCATTTGGATATATAAATGTGTAATGTTTATTTCAACCCTGCTGAGGCTTCAGTTCACTCTCTATTCCACTTCAGCTATGAGGAAGTAAAGCACCACCATCAGCTGCATACTGGAAATTAAAAAGGGATTATTTTAGAACTGCACAGAGCAACACCAACTAATTGCTTCAGACCAGCTATTTATAAATGAAGTCATTACTCAGAGCCACCCCACAACTAGATTTATTTTACAATGCTTTATTCTGCAGCAACGTACAGTATTAAAAAAAGTCTGCAGTGCTTTCATTATCCCACTATGACCATTCTGAAATACAAGCAGCAAATTTCCACTAGATTTGTGAGGAGTTGTAAGGTTGTTGTGTTGTAAATCTGTATATGAAGAACAACCATTGATGATGTTAAAGCTGCTTTAACTGACAATTTTTATGGATGTTTTAAGTACATCTGAACATTAATAATATTGCCCTTTGTTCTTATTAAGGGTTGCAAGCAACAGGGAAAGGTGTAAGTGCATGGCTTTGCATTAACACTTCAATTAAATAAAAGAGTAATTCATAGAATCACAGAATATCCTGAGCTGGAAAGGACCCAGAAGGATCATTAAAGTCCAACTCCTGGCCCAGCAGAGAACCACCCCAAGAGTCACACCATGTGCCTGAGAAAATTGTCCAAATGCTTCTTGAACTCTGTCAGGCTGGTGCAGTGACCACTTCCCTGGAGAACCTGTTCCAGTGCCCAACCACCCTCAGGGTGAAGAACCTTTTATTAATATACAACCTAAACCTCCCCTGCCACAACTTGATCTATCCTCTTCTTTCCCCAAAGATAACCTTCCATTTCACTCTTTTTTTCCTTCTACAAACATATGTATTTTCCCTTTTGATTTCTACCATATCCCATTTGATCCCTCCCTACCTCTTTTGAAGATAAAATAAAAGCTAGACAAGTGGAAATACACTGCAACCAGAGCCCATCCCTTTTAGCTTAGGAGTCCAGCAGAAAGGCTGATGTGTCTGATGCATGTGCTGCTTCAGTAGTCAAGCTCTTTTCTCCCACTAACCAGAAATGGATTTCATTACTGACTGGCAGAGCAAGGAGTGAAACACAGAGTAATGAGGGAGGGTAAAGTCACTGTTAATCACTCATCAGATGCACAGGGAGGCAAAAGAAGTTTACATCAAGCACAGGAGAAAATTTTTAGCATAGCACAAGGTGGGAGATGAGATATGAAAAATCCTGAAAAATTAAGATGGGGAAGAGAAGAAAATGCAGCTGGAGATATTGGTAGCTGGGAAAGGCAAATATTAGCATTCCCATTAATACTGCTTACATATGAAGATTTTTGTTACATGAAATGCTTGCAATATGTGCTGTTTGACAGGTAATGTTGGCATGTCTCAAAATACCAACAGCAGTAATTGAACCTACATTAATAAAGCCATTTAAACACACTATTAAGTAATTAGGGTTGTGAGGCCATCCACATTAAGAAGCCTGATTATAGAGCTTCAAAATTTAATGACCAATTAATAGCCTAATAATTGTTTTCAAAATCAGGTTGTTTTGGAAACTGCATTTACAACTGATTCTTTGCAGTAAAGAGATTACTTTTCGTTCAGAAGAAAACATCCTAGCTGGCTATATTCAGACAAAGAAGCACCAGCCCTTCAGGATGTCATTTTATTTTCCCCATCATAATTTCTTAAAAAGATATCTATGTGTATCTATTTCACAGTAAGCTACATTACATAAGTATTTTAAAAACGAAGACGCAGACCTTCACTTTTAAAGAAACAACAGAAAATAACATTTAAAGCTTCTGGAGCCTTTTGCACACTAAGCAAAATGCCAATAATGCAGTAATTCTGGCTGGGGCTAACTTTCAAAGCCAGTTAATTGTACTTCAGCATACAATGATGAAATCTTGTGTCATCTAAGCCACTCACAAGCTGGTACCAAAAAAAAAAAGTTTGAATTATACTTATTTACTTAAGTCAATAACTCAGACACGAGGCCCTTGTTCAAGCTCTCACAAGCCTGTGGCAAGTGTACATTTGAAAATGAAGAGGACCCAGCTATCTTAATACAAAGATAAGCATTTTTAATCTAACAAAGGTTTTTATGGGGGATAACTTTACATTTGCCAAGCTTATATGCCAAACTACTTCTGAGCTTGTATAGATTCAAAGACACCATAAAAACATCTAAGTGGGAAGTCATACCTAAAATCCCTAAAGAAACAGAGAAATTACCAAGTGATTGAACAGCAGATTCAAAAGCAGTACAAGGTACCTTTCTTAGCAGTCACTGTTCTAGCAAACTTGGAACCAAAGACAGCAGGGAAGTCCAGTTTAGGACTGGAAAATACCCAAATTCCACAGCAGAATTACAGATTTAACATCAACACCCAACTACAGCAATGAAAACAAACACTGAAGCCTTACAAATAACTCAGATTCAGAGAATAACTTTCTTCAGCAAGGAAGGGCCTTGGGGGCAGGGGATTATTCCCCAAATGCCACTGATGGGTTTCCTCCATGGAACAGCTGTTCTGTGCTGCCATATACATACAACAGCAGCACATGACACCAGGGCAGAGCAAATCCTGTGTTCTGCCAGCACTGGGAGCAGCTCATGTCCAGCACCACCTGAAGTGGGCATTTTTTGCCAGTAGAAACACAACATTCTAAGGTTGTGATTGACTTTAAGGCTACAAGTGTAAACTGCAACCAATTCATTACCAAGAGTCCAAACTACCCTATTAGCAGAAGGCACACTTTATATCATTTGTATGTGCAGACATAATGGCAATCAAAACTCTCTTTGACAAAATACAATTCACTACAACTCTACTCAAAGGGTCCAAATGAGTTTCCATCAAAAGCTATTTCTTTCAGATTTTTTTTTTTTACAAAAAGCTTTTATAAAACCAGTTTTAGAGCTGACATTTGCTTTTACTCTGATGCCTCAAAAAATGTGTCTTGGCTAGCCAGTTGGTATCTCAATATATGTATCAATCACAGCAAACCATACTCTCATAATTTTCTTCCATCCTACTATCATATTTGGACCCAGGTATTTTTCTTGTAAAGATTATTTTTATTACATGTGAAAACAGTATTTAGTGCAACCAAGATGACATTTAGGTTCTTAAAGTTTTATCACAGTACATGAAGAACAAAAATTATTAGAAATTCTCCTGCTTTTAAACACAGAAACGTGGCCCCAGCTTATTGAAAGGTATTAAAAACAACCAAAACAAACCTGAAAAAAAGCTAAAAATAAAAAAAAAACCAAACCCAAACCAACAAACCACAAACTCAAAGAACTTAAAAAAACCCTTGAGACTGATTCTTTTTCAAGCAGAGACCATGTCTGAAAAACATCAGCCCCACTACAAGACTTCTGAAATTGCAAGGTATTAACAGGACAGAGGACTCCCTGGGCAACTTTAGGATAGCTGGTATTTTTAGTTCACTGCTGCACCTCTCTTTTAGAAGTCAGCATCAGTAGCCCAGAAAGAGAACAGATATTGTGTATCCTGGGTATATCCTCCAATTCCAACCTCATTATACCAACTACTGAAAAAAAAAGGAAAAGTACCTCACTTTCTATGACTTGATTTGACAAGAGAAGACAAAGAGCTCCAAATTTAAAAGAACTGGCATAAGACTAACAAGCATCAACAATTAGAAATGCAGTGACTTGTACTTAGTCATAGTTCAGTTTGACTTCTAAGTTTGTTCTTACTTTTATTTATTTAAATGTGAAGGTTTGACTCCAGAATGGCTCTACCCATACAAATATCTTGCCCTAACCAAGCAAGTTAAAACACACAGGCACTTTTACAATGTTTTCTTATTCCAAATTCAGGGGCTTTTATGTTTTATGGACAAAATGGGGGGGAAATACTGTAAATGGAAAGAAGCAAGACAAAAATTAAAAAGTCTAATAGTAACAACCTTAAACATACACAAAAAAACCCAAATCCCCTGCAACAAAACAAAAAAAACAAAAAACCAAACAAAACAAAAATAAACCCAAAACCCACTGTGCTTCAGTATGAGTAACAGTCAAGCCCATATATTAAGAAGATACAAAGCAGATCTAGTTCCCTAATGAATTTTCACATGGTTTAAAGCACAAGGCTATTCTAATAACCTGTCTTACCGAAACCAGCCAAGTCCAATACTGCAACTGCTCGAGGCACAAGACTCACAGTTAAGTTTGCAGAAATTTAATTTGTGGGGCAGCTGCAGAATCCAGCGCTACTAGTTTGGCAGATCTGAGACAACTTCTACAATGCAGGAAAAGCCTGAACTGCCGCTTTTACTGACGCTGAGAAAATATCAGCCCTGACTAAAAATGTACCCCACCCTCGTTAAAGGCAACAAATTGATTTGAGCTCAACTCTTGGCTTCCACTACACTTCTGCCTAAATAAACTTCAATTTGACACACTTAGTTGGTCACCAATGAAAAGCCTAAGGCTACAAGTTGCTTCAAGAGGACATTTTTCCCTTGGACACATCTGTCCTATTTTCTAAACTGAAGTGGAGCTTCAGAAAGTGTCTGATGCTCAAAACCATTCACAGGGCCACACAAACAGGCAACTGTACATGCAGATTTCAGAAGCAGAGCTTTGCTAGGAAAGCACTCTATAAACAGTAGCATGTCACTGTTCCCAATTGAAGACACATTTTATTGTAAGTGAATAGTGACTTTTTTCCTTTTTAAAGAATCCTTGGAGGGGTACTCAATACAATTATGTAATGCTTACAACAGGCTACTTTTCCTGGCTAAACAAGGACATTCCCTCAGAACCATGCATTTTAATTAAATTAAGACAACAGTGACAGAATAACAGAAAAATAAAACCATGCATTTTAAATTAAGACAACAGTGACAGAATAACAGAAATCAGCAGAATATATTTTTACCCTTGGGAAGCATTATCTTTTGCAGCTCCAGAAGAAGGGAGAAAAACTACACACATTAAACAGAAGAAACATTTTCTTCTCACTCAAGATTTAATACAGATTTATCTTCATAGCACACCAACAATAACAAAAGAATGACCAGATCTTTTCTGATGTTCTGCTGCTGGACTTTCTTCCTTCTGGTATGTCAGCTGTATCTAGCTATGTTGAAATCAAACCCTTAATTCTTTCTAGATAATTTTTAAGCCAGAATTCTGGCACAGATCTGTCCACATAATTTTTCCCTTTATCCACTTCCCCATGACTTTTTAAGCACTCCTTTTCTTTCACATTTGTTTTTAATTTTTCTCTTGCTTTTGCCTTTCATTCCAAATGCTTTCATTCCAGCAGTCCCAATGTATTGAGTAGCAACAGACACACTGGATCTACAGAGCCCTCCTACTCATAGCAAAGAGGGTGCACAAGCAAGCTCACTACACTGGCCTTAAAGAGCAGACTTTTGGCATCTTCAGGGGTCTGCTTGGTGGAGGTACTATGGGATACAGTCTGAGGGAACAGGTGCCCAACAAAGTTAGTTAATATTCAAGCATCACCTCATCCAAGTGCAGGACCAATACATCCCAACAAAGAAGTAGTCAGGCAAAAACACTGGGAGGCCTGCATGGATGTACAAGGAGCTCCTGGACAATCTGAAGCAAAAAAGAGGAAGCCTACAGAGGGTGCAAGCAAGGACTGGTAGCCTAGGAGGAATACAGAAAAATTGTCCAAGCTGCCAGGGACTGGGTTAGGAAAGCTAAAGCCTCAAAGAATTAAAACTGGTGAGGGATGTTAAGAGCAACAAGAAAAGGTTCTATAGGTACACCAGTGATAAAAGAAAGACTAGGGAAAATATGAGCCCTCTCTAGAAGAAAGAGGGAGACCTGGTTACCCCAAACAATGAGCAGGCTGAGGTATACTCAGTGACAGTTTTCCCTCAGTCTTCAGTGACAAGTTCTCTGAGTCCCAGAAGGCAAAGGTGGGGATTGGGAGAATGAAGAACTGCCCACAGAAGATCAGGTTCAAGATCAACTAAGGAACCTGAAGGTGCACAAGTCCACAGGACCTGATGCAGCGCATCCGCAGGTCCTGAGGGAACTGCTGGAAGAAGTGGCTAAGCCACTATCCATTGTATTTGAGAATTGTGGCAGTCCAGTGAAGTTCCCACCAACCTGAAAAGGGAAAACAAACCCCTCATTTTCAAAAAGAGAAAAAAGAAGACACAGGGACACCTCACCTCGGTGCCTTAGCAAGACCATGGTGCAGCTGCTCCTGGAAACTGTGAGAAGGCACGTGGGCAATAAGGAGTGTAAGAGCTAATAATGTGTAAGAGCTAACACAACTTCACTAAGGCCAAACCATTCCTGGCCGATTTGTTGGCTTTTTACAATGGGGTTAAAGTGTTGGTGGATAAGGGAAGAGTAACTGACATCATGTACCTGGACTCATGCAAAACATTTGACACTAGCTCACTAAGTCCTTGTTTTTAAATCAGAGAGACACAGATTTGAGAGAGAGCCACTCAGTGGATAAACAGCTGGCTAGATGGTTGCACTCAAACAGTTTTGGTCAACAGCTTGATATCCACAGGGAGACCAATGATATCTGGAGCTCCTTAGGGGTCAATACTGGGACCACCACTGCTCAGCATCCTGGTGGGTGACATGGACAGTGGGATGGAGAGCACCCTCAGCAAGTCTGCCCACTACACCAAGCTCTGTGGTGGGATTGACATGCTGCAGGGAAAGCAGAGCAGCCACAGGGACCTTTATGTACCTGAGAAGTGGGCACATGTGAATCTCATGAATTTCAAAAAGGCCTGCACCAGGGTTGGGACAAACCTTGGTACCAATGCAGGGTTAGTAGAGAACAGACTGAGAACAGCTCTGAGGAGAAAGATTCGGAGGTGTTGGTTGATGAGAAGCTCGACATGACCCAGCAACTTGCAGCTCAGAATGCCAAACACATCCTGAACTGCATCAAAAGCAGCATCAGCCAGCAGGGCAAGGGAGGGGATTCTGCCCCTCTGCTCTGGTGAGACCCCATATGGAGTCCCGCATTCAGCTCTGGAGACCCCAAGATAAGAAGGATGTAGACCTGTAGCAGCAAGTCCAGAGGAGGGTAATGAAACTGATCAGAGAGACAGAGAATCTGTCCTATGAGAGAAGACTGATAGAGCTGGGGCTGTTCAGCCTGAAGAGAAGGCTCTTGGGAGACCTTACTGCAGCCTTCCAGAACCCAAGGAGACCTGAAAGAGAGCTGGAGAGGGACCTTTTACAAAGCCAGGTAGTGACTTGATAAGCAGTAATGGCTTCAAGCTGAAAGAGGGCAGGTAGCAGAAAGTCTTCACTATGAGAATGGTGAGGCACAGGAAGAGGTTACCCAGAAGCTGTGGACGCCTCAGCCCTGGAAGTGTTCAGATCAGGCTGGATGGGGCTTTGAACAACCTGGTTTTGTGGGAGGTGTCCCTGTCCACTGTAGGTCCCTTCCAACCTAAACCATTCTTTGATTCTGTATTTGCACCTTTACCAATTCTTGCTGCTTCTTACCGTCACACCTGGTTGCCCAAAAAGGTGTAAATTAACAACTTCAGCATTTAAATTTTATCAAAACTTATGACAGTGTCGCACAGATGGTTTCCAAGTTTATTTTCAAGCCAAGAAACTAATCTTGATCTACAAATCTAAAATAATCATGTAGATCTTTTGAACAGCAAAAGTAAATAATAACAGTTACTAAGAAATATACTGTTGGAAAGCTGCAGTCCTACATTTTGAAGGAGTGTAAATCTTTTGATGAAAATAGTATGGAAAAAAGTAATCTTTGGGGGATGATTAAGAAAAATTAAATTGCACACTATTTTATTGAATTTGCAGAAGCCTAGTTTGAATATTAGAGAAAGAACATACTGCTCCTGTGCTAAACACAGGTTTAGCACCTCTGATTTTCCCACATCAACCCAGTAAAATGTTCAGAGCTACCTACCTGAATCATCAGCTAATCTGCTGATTCTCTCCAACACAGCAATACAATCTCTCTCATCATCACTGACTTCCTTCAAAGTGTCCAGCAAACTTCGAGCCACCATTTGCCTAGTTTACAAGAAAGATTAAAAACCAGCATTATTTGTGTCCAGAAATACAGCTAAATCAAAAAGTTGTGAATCATAGAAGTTTCTTACACCAAATAGAATTTTACATATATTCACTTAAAATTTAATTTATAAATAATAGTAAGTTTAGTTAGCCCTGCTTTGGGAATTCTTACTTTGATACCTGGCAAAATCTTGAAGAACTGTAAGCTTTGAATATAACATTAAAAGTATCCCTTTTATTTACAAGGATAAGAGAAAGCAGCCACCCAAGACCAGAAATAGTAATCATCAGCTAAATGGGCAAATAGGAGCTGAATGTTAGGAAGTCAGAATCAGCCTTCCATCCATCCTCATCTATGAAGTACCTAACTTGTTCCATACAAAGCAAAGTAACACTAGTATCATGAAAATGTTTTTATACAGAATTCTGAATTTATTTCATAAAAGCATGAACAGTCAAGCCAAAGATTCTTATACCAATGGTGTTACAGCTGACATTTAAACCAATGGTGGTTGACATTTAAAAGTCAAACTTCATTTAAATGCTATGGGTACATACTGTGAGTGGTGGGTACATACTGTGAAAATAACTTGTACTACCCAAACCATGTGTACCTTAAGACATACATTACACAAAGGAGAAACATTAAGAAAATACGAAATAAATCATAATCAACTCAGTTACTATTTCTAATGCACAGTACAATTTTCTATCGATTAATTTATGAGTGATGAGATATAGTCAGATTTGGGATTTTGTCATCCAAGGTTCTGTTGCAGCCTATGCTACAAAGTCATACCCATCAGGTACCTAGATAGCCCTAAATGCAGCTGGGAATGTGTGGCAATCAACCTTTCTCCTCAAAAACAGCCTGCAATGGCATAACTTTTCTCACCCTACTGGATAACGTGGGTTACATGTCAATTCAGAGAGCTAGCAGAATTATCCCAGGATAATGGAATGGGCCAAGGAACAGCGTCCAAGACACTGCGAGATCTGGTAACTCAACAAAACACTGAAGTAGCAAGTGTCAAGTGTCAGAATGGAAGGACAGTAACACTGCTAGGATACAGCCTAGGTAAAAGCACTGTTGACAAACAGCACTGCTCTAGACAAGAGCAGATGCATACCTAACCTTTATTATGTTCACTACAAGCAGTGAACTTGAGCAGTGGTCAACAACTGAAAAGAGAACAGGTGGTTACATTCCTAGTGCACAAGGGAAGCTCAAGAACTTCACAATTCCACGCAATCAGAGAAAGGCAGGAGGTTTCCATGAATTCCCAAAGCTAAGCACACATTTTCTCCTACTGAAAATCAGTAATTTAAATATGTCACATTGGCCACTTGCAGAACTATAAAATTAAACTGTTTTGACATACAGATGTATAAAATCTTCTAAAAAAACAAACTGAAGAAACCATTTGCCTTTAACGAATTTCTTCTCCCTCACTCTTTTCAACTCAACAGAAGTACATCTCTCAGCAGAGATCTTCGTACACAGTTAAAATTCAGCCATAAAAACCCTAACAGAGGGAAACAGACTGCATGACACACTAACCTAGAAGCAGAGTTCACTTGGTCTTTTTAAAGGGCTGGACACCTCTGAAAAGAGAAGAGGAACAGATGAAGCAATTTCATAAACCAGCCTGTGTGGACACGTGTCTCCTACATATTAAATGTAGTCTTGGAGAGTGAGAGACAAGTCAACTAACCCACTGAGTCCCAGCAAGTAAGGAACCACAGTAAACAGTGCTACTGCCAACATGTGCCTTGGTCTGAAGAGAAAAAGCAGCAATAATTCCTCACAGGCTTATGCAAAGAAGGATCTGTGTTCAGGAACTGCCTCACTATGAGTGTTCTACACTTCTGAGCCTTCTTAATGAGGAATGGAAGCAATTTCATGGCAATAAAGATTAGAAAAACCCACAAGGGATTTTAAGACCAAAAAAAACCCCAAAAGAGCTATGCTCCAAACTGCACCAGCAACTAGCAACTGGTTTTTAAAGCGAGTAGGAAAAGAGAATCATCATCCTTATATGTATGTACACACACCAGTGCTACCAGACACAAGAAGACTCTGTGGTTTAGGGTGATGGCTTTGGCCTTCTGCTCAATATTTACTCTTGCCCAATGTGATGCTGGATTATTAAGGCATATCCTAGTGATGCTTTTCAAATCTGAACTGAAGGCTGCCTCTTCAATAATCACACCACAGCCAGCCTTATTTTTCAGACAAACAGGGGTAATTTATTGTAATATTTGTCAGGTTCCCCTCCATTCTCATAGGCAACATCTGTGGTGCTAATGAGCAACACCTAAACCAGTAAAAATGTAAACCATAACATACCAAAAGCTGTCACAAAGCAACACTTTCCACCACTTGGGAAGCTGTTAAAGGATTCCCTACTTCTCTCTTTTTCAGTTATTCCTATCAGAAATCTCACCTATTTAAACAAAGAAGACATTCCTATTTCCAAGCCTCATTTCCTGAAATTTTTTTGAACACAGACCAGATTTATTTCTATCTCAGAACAAGTGGCTGAGAAATCATGAGTGCTCAAGGAGTCCAATTAAAGGAGACTAGACTTTTGCAGCAGTTGTTAAAAATCCCTTCATTTTAATCATTCAATACAATCACAGACTGCAAATATGCTGCACGGGTAGATGATTAACCAGATAGAAAAGGATAATAAAACCAAATGCAAAGAGAAGTAATACCTAAAATGAAATTTAAAGATTAAAACCTGCCATACTTAAAGCAAATTCATCCAATTAAAGGGAAAAGAAACATCTTACCCTAATTTACCCAGATTCAATGATTATGTTTCAAGAATTTGGAATGTGTAATATGAAGCTTCCACAGAAATGCAGGTTCCAGGTCACAGAAACAACTGAAACATTATTAACTCAATCACAGTATTTTAAAACTTTTAAACTACTCATTAGTAATTGGATGTGCTGATACCATACTAAGACATAGGAATAAACAAATGTAATTTAATTAATCTTTTTCATATTAAATGCTCCAGTTCCTCTGCTTAGCAGAAATCCCTCCTATTATTCTGAGACTGACTAATGCTGAATCATCATAAACTGACTGCAGTAGTCACTATCATTTATTGTGATCTAAGTGCTACTCGGTTATGCCACTAATAATTATCATTTGCTATTTCCTGTATTTTCTTATGCTACATAACACAATAGGCCTACAAAGAGAGCTAGGATTAAAAAATGTGTGTACCAGCAAAAATAATCCAAACAAGCAAACACAGGGAGGAAAAAAAATCAGGAAAAACTAGTTACTCTGACCACCTTTCCCTGCAGGAAAGCACAGGATGCATAAAGCTGGACAGAGCAATTAAAAGGATTCCCAGTTTATGCACGCCCATATCCAATGTAATCCATACTGAGAAATCAGACACAGTTTTTTCCTAGGCAGTAAGATATTAGGAACAGCATTGTTTGTTAAAATTCAAGATACACAACTTGAGTTTCTGAGTTTGTTCTCCTCCCTATTGGCTTTTATTATGGAATTGTCACCTGGAGCCTGAAAGCTCTTCTTCCCTCCCTCCCCATGGAAAATCAAAACATGCAAAACTTCTCTCCTGGTAATATAAGAGCCAATTTCATCTTAAATTGTAAAATACAGCAAATTTGGATTTCAGGAAAAAACAAAAATTGAAAATGACATGTATTTCAGAACTTATATGTGCATACAGGTTTATGCAGGTTATAACAAGAGAAACCATTCTGCAATTTTCAGCTTCGATTCAATGGTATGTTCACACACGTAGTGTGGAATTTTAAGTACAGTTCACGTGACTAAAGTTAAGAACAGGGCTAAATCCTTTCCAAACCCAGGCCACGAACAACAAAACAGAGGCTATCCTATTGGGCGGCTGATCATAGACTTTGCTTCTGCACATTACTGTATTAAAATTCAACATTAAAGCAAACACACTTCATTAAAGGCTTACTTGAAGCCCAAACTAAACACTGTTCAAATAAAATACCAGAAAATTGGCTGATCACAGACTTTGCTTCTGCATATTACTGTATTAAGAACTCAACATTAAAGCAAACACACTTCATTAAAGGCTTACTTGAAGCCCAAACTAAACACTGTTCAAATAAAATACCAGAAAATCTCAATGTTAACGTATTTTATATATTTCTGTGATCACGTTACTGTTTACAGTTCCAATTAAAATAAACTATGGGTTTGAATTTCTCCATTTGAGTGCAGATCATATGAGTGCAAGAGGATGGGATAGAGTGGGGTGGGATGTGTGTCTGTCTGAAGTATGCTACAATACCTGTGCTTTTAAATGAAACAACCATCTCAGTGGCATTACAAAAATAAAAAGGGGAAAATGCAGAACACAGTATTAACTGGGCAAGTTCACTTCCAATAACCAGAAGCACCAATACTCAAGCTGTAAACTACAGAGGAGATTGCCGGGAGAAAGCCAAGAACTTTATTTTAGAATCAATCTCTTGGCTGTTCATTATGCTCTCCTGACCGTTCATGAAGTATTTTCTTAAACTTACTTTCACACAGAGTTATGGATGGAGTTTACTATTACCTTACAGTCCTGTGCCAACAGGAATGCTAGCATCTGCAAAAAAACCTAAATTATGTTCTCCAGTTAAGGAAGAAGTTCAAGAAGTCGTTTACTACAGTTGCTTAAAAGGTGAACTAATGTTTTTCTCTTACCATTAATATTTTGCTCTCTCTAAGTAGGAGGCACACGAGCAAAAAGAAGGAGGGATAGAAGCTGGAGTTTCATAAAGGTGTTGGGTTTTTTGAAATTATTTGTATTCCATGCAAATCAACTTCAGCCAGATTTGAATCAGATGAACAGTTTGCATACCATTAGCCAGACAAGACATTTAAAAAGCATACCTGTTAAATATGTTCTCACTTGCAGCGTACTTGTCCAATCTTCCCAAAGGCGTCAACATCTCATCTTGTGAGACAAAGTCCAGGGCTGAAGGTATAATAATCACATCAGACTCTGAGCTGTAGTCATCCACACCAACTATCAGAGACATCAGAAATATTCCTTATAATCACAGTAGTTTGACACTAAATGATGTCTGTTGTTGGTCTGAAATATAAAAGTCTAGGCAAGGTCCCACTGACAACATACTTAGTAACTGCATCACATTGTTCCCACCAGCTTCCCCAGCCCCATAAAGTATTTTCTATAAAAGTGTGACTGATGATGTACAAATGGATTTTTAGTAATTTTCTCTAAGTTTCCCAGTAAGATTCATCACTAAACTTCCTGAGTATTTTTATACCTTACAATTTTCTCAAGCAAATTACTTTTATCTAATTACAAAGTCAGCTTTTTGAAGACACATACTCAAATCATAGCTGCAGGTAGCCCAAAGTTTATGCAACATGATCTAACAGACCAAAAAGACTTTGTTCTAGAACAGAAAAATCTAAACTAGGCATGTAAAAAAAATCGGTGTATTGCTAGATCTGACTACTAAATAAAATGGGCACAAGTCACTTCAATTACTGCATAATTATTAACCAACAAATCATCAGGGAACTTCATATACGACATAAAACCAAAGAAGTGGAAAGAAGTCAAATCATGTTTTGCAGAGCTGCTTAAGAATTAAGATTTGAATTACCACCTTTTTAGTTTCTGTATGCCCTCAAAACTGCTCCAAAACTCAGCCCCACAGCAAACACACAGTTCTGACTGCAAATGAGATCACCTGTCAGAAAGGTCACCTCCATTAGTCCTGAAAACACAACACTACAGTACACTACCCCTACTCTTCAGTCTACCCAGATCTCTCTGAAATGCCTTTTCAGAACTTGCAAATAGATCAGAAGGCAGACCTACAAGTCCAACAATTACTTTTTTAAAATAAACTCAAAAAAAATGAAGAAAAAAATATTATTGTCCTCTATCTTCCACGCAATTATGCTGTGCTATATAAATTGCTTACCAAATAGTGTGTCATTATTTTCAACATTCAGAATACATAAACAGCTACCACTGCCTGAACATCTTCCTTACCGTACTTCAAATGTCAAAAGACAAACACTGAGCCCTGGAAGACTTACATTTTTAGACATAAAATAAGGTAATACCACTCTTTTACAAAGTAATTCTCCCATTTTATACATAGGGAATCCACGAACATCAACTGATCCCGTCCTTGCACAAAAGATCAGATTTTGCAGTTGCTGATAGGACATGAAATTCTTGCCAGAAATCAAATGAAAAAGTGATGGCGGAAGAGCAAGTGTGTAAGAACAATCTAAGAGATGGGAGAAAGGAAGAAAGTGTACTTTGAGTCAAAGGAAACAGAAGAGCAATCTGAGAGGGGGAATTAGTGGTGTTAGATATTTGTAAGGTAGAGGATAGAACAACAAACTGCAGGGGGAGGAAGGGAAGGCTGAAAAGAAAGATCAGCTGCAAAAAGCTATTGCAACACAAAGGGAAAGTGTTTAGCAACTCCAGGTTTACATAACTGTTTGAACTTCTGTTTGGTTTGGGTTTGTGGGTTTGTTTGGGTTTAATTTTTGTTGTTTAGTTTGGGCTTTTTGCAAGAATCTGTTTTATTTTCACAGGAAGTGGGAGGCGAGTAAAAATGAACTCCGAGTGCAAGCTAGGACTGACTTTATGCCAGGTTAAGTTAACAAGAAACAGGCTACATCCTTTCACAGGCTCATAGGCCTTTAATTCAACCCACAAATCCAACTGAAAGCAGGGATTTTTCTGTGTTTTTAGTTCTGCCATCTCACACCTAGACTATTTCAGTGGAAGAGATCTTTAGCTAGCATCCAGTCCAGCTGCCCAACCACCTCAGGTCTGACCAAAACTTAAATCACTTCCCTCTCCACTTCCCATTCTCAGGAATCTGCAGAAAGTAATGAAGTCACCCCTCAGCCTCTTTCTCTCCAAACCAGACAGTGAAATGACTTTGATGACAGAGTCCTATTTTATTATTTCAGTGTCTGTTGATCATACTGTAAATTTAAAAACATAAATTAAAGAAACTATGTCAAAATACCTATACTGCTGACAAGCTGACAATAATTATTTAGCTATCAAACTCATGAATGCAAAAAAATAAAATGCTGACCATTACATGCACCACCAATTTTACTCACTCAATTTCCCTGTTCTCAACCTCAGCCTTGTTCTATGATCCTCCTTGTACCCTCTACATTTATTTTTCTACAATTTTTGCCTCATGAAACCAGTTAAGTCAACCCAACTGCTAAATCCACTCTATATCAGATGTAAATACCAATGATAAAAATACGAGCATCTGCTTACAATTTATCTGTTTGATGTCTCCTACTAGTTCAAACTCTGAGTTGTGTGGATTTAGCTCTGCTGAGTTTACGAACTGCAAAATTAGGCTTAGCACTACATTGAGTTTGATGTGCCTCTGCTACCAAACAGCATTTATTATTTAAATAATTCCAGCGTCTCAGCTCATAGTCACAGAAGAGATCATTCAAATGACAGCATCTTGATTAACACAACTATCATACAGGGAAGAAATCAATCAGCACATGAAGCATTGCAGTTCTAGCAAAGTGCTGTTACGGTTACATTACATACTTATTTTCACTTCCACAACATCTGTCCAAGTCAAGAGACAGTCCATTCTAACAAAGAACTCCCATTGCAACAAAGCCCCTCAAGTGGATATTTGTCTTCAACTTGCCACAAACACGAATCACCAACATCTGATCACTCCTCATCTAAAATGCATAAAGGACATACTTTGCATTATTCAATTAACCAAGTCACTGTGCTATTCCCTCCACCTTACACCAAAACAGTGACCAAAAAGGCTATTAACTGAATATTGCCACCCAACTTTGAGCACTTGGCTAAGTACCACAGGACCTTCTGGGAATTTTACAAATGCAACCCACACCCCTAGACAACACAAATGTACTGGTTTTGGCTGGGACAGCATTAAAGTTCCCCAAGGCAGCTTATATGGGGATACTTTGCACATTTCCAACCTATTCACGGGGAGGACATCATGAGGAATAAAAAAGGCCAGACAGTGTTTAAGCCCTGTCTTCAACAGTAACTAACACATCAGTGTGTTATCAACACTAGTGTCAGCACAAATCCAAAACATTGTCCCAGATAAGGTATTATAGAGAAATTGAGCTCTATGCTGGTCAAAACCAGTACAAATTCTGGCTAATTCAAATGCAGAACACACAAATTTCTTCCTGCTTCAGAATGCAGACCAGGTGACAGGGCCATGTATTACTTATCTACTGCAGAAAAGCCAGGGATCGATTTTCTTGTTTTTCTTCACTTTTTCAAACAGGTACAAGTATGGACCAAATCTACAGAAAGCATATAAGCTACAAGACACCACTGAAAACTACTGCTAGTGCAGAGCCTTTACTGCCTTCTAATCTGGTCTTACATGTTCACACATAAGCATGCAAAAGTAGAGCTAGAGAAAACAGGAGCTTCCATAAGAACACACTATCCCCAGGAGTTCAAAGTCACTAGTGGTGTCAGGAGGAGAAACAGCAATTGCATGATGATATCAAATGCAAACACAGTGCTTCTATTTCCATATATTCAAGTACCAAAGCAGAGCAAAATGAATACATTCATAATTTATCCAGACAAAAGTCTTGAAGTTTCTCTTCAAAACTGTACACAATGACTGCCAAACACAAGGAAGCATCACATAACAAGGCAGGCACTGCCTTTTGCTTCCATGTCTGACTGCCATTAACTTCTGTTAAGAAGCCAAGGAACTTCTCTGTGTACCTTCATTTTCCTACCAAAACATTTGAATGTTTTTTGTAGAAGTTGCTCAAGCTTGTCTATCTATCTTGCACCCGATCCATACTGTGCTGTGTGAAAATATACATTAACACTCCCTGCTTTAAGCTCTGCTGTTTCCCTTAAGCTGTCCTCTGTTTTATGGCAAGGATACAACAATAACATGACACAGTTATTAACTAATGTGAACTATACAGCAATCTTGCTGAGGCAGACTACATTTAGGGGTGCTTAGTCAACCACTGCCAAGCTTGGCTGAGCATACAATAACAAAACAGAGGTCCATTTAAAACTCAGTCCCCTATAAAACCACAGCCTCTAGGCCAATTTTCAAGGGAGTTGGTTTTTCTACTACGTATCTCACCCTCACAGGATCTTTCACAAAGGTCTCTCATACTGAATATTTTACAGAGAGGTGCACAGAATCACATTTGAAAAACATAACTACTGTTTTTTCTTAATAATGCAGGAACAATTCTCTGCCATAGACTGTTCAGTAACGAGGCCTATATGTATTCTTCTTGTTCTTCTGTATTTCCTATGAGCCTCACGGCAGAAACATTCTTCTTTGTTTTGGCACAGAAACTCAGTGAGAAGAAGTCTATTTTAAAAAAATAAGCAACTCTCAATTCTGAAAGCTGAACAACAAACAACTTTAAGGATTCAATATTTCCAGCTAACATTAACAGTTCTCTCATTTTATTTTCTGCATCCCCAAAGAGTTCTCAAGATCTATTGCAAAAACTATGTGGCAGATATATCTACTAAAACGGACAAATTTTTATTCAATTTTAGTATAAGCTACTTATTACACCCTACATCAATTGTTATCACATGGATATTCAGGATAACACAGCACTTATATGCAGAAAGAACTGAGTTCTGTTCTGCTGTTCAGGCAAGTAATTTTTCTGCGTAACTGTAAAGCAAGAATTGTAATCTTATGAGCCCAGACATATGATATCATGACCACAAAATAACAGCAGAAGGTTTTGTTTTAAATTACTGCCCTTCATGCTAAAGAGAATAAACCTACCTTAGGTTCAGACTTTCAGGGAACACAAGTAGTATTCTCAGCCCTTCAATATTGTAAACACATTCATTTCTATGTAACTTTCTGTAAGAAACAGCACTGCATCTGATGTGCTGCAAAGAGAAATTCACCTCAGCACCAGTACTGATGCTTAAGTATCTGCATTTGCTCACAGCTGAACTCACTACTCTTAACCCTTTCCTACTGCACAATGCCCCAGCTATTTTCTGTGGTGACAACACAGATGAAAGCTCCAGTGACATTATTTCAGATTAATCTGCTACCACATATTTACTGCACTGCTTCAGTAACATTAACCTACAGCTATTGCAATGGCAATCACACAAATTTTACAAAATGTGCTTGTCATGCTTGAATTCTACCACCCTGCCTGCCCCATCCAGGCATCATTCACTGGTCATCACAGAATCCACCATCAGAAAGCTGGTTTTTCCATGAGACACTTAAAACCTACTTTCTCTCTTTTCCTCCTGCTGTAGTCTGAGACTGAAAATGCAACTGAGAAGCCACAAGATGTGTGATTCTACTCGGCAAAAGTCACCACGGCAAGTGATAATGTTAGATTGCAGCCCACCTACCATATTAGCAGAAACAAGAACCACCCTTCTCCTCCTGTGTTTCTCCGCTAAACTGGCCCGTCAAACCATGGAGCACTATCAGAATTAAGCCTCTTATGAATGTCAAGTTACCACACCTGTATGCACAGACTTTGTTGTCTGAACTCCAAGTTTGGCAGGACTGGGTTTGGGGGTTGGGCAGAAGGAGTAGAGAGGAAGGAGCAAGGAAGAAGATAAGAAAGGTGGAAATGCAAAGCAGCTCTGATGCAATTACCACATTAGCCCCTATGCAGCACTTTGATAGCAGAGCTTACTAACAGCTAGAAGCACAGACACAGCAAACTCTTTAAAATAAAGTTTCAGTACAAGTTTGGAGGGCTAGGGACAGGGAACACTTAGCAGATGAAAGACACAGGAATCAAAAAATCAGCAGCTGCTTTTACACAAAACTGATGCAAGCATGGCACAGCAAATTTCAAAGACCCAGTTGCCCAAATGTAACAAGCCATGAGAAAAGTTTTATTTAGCAAAGGCCTTCACAAAAAGATAGCTATCAAGCTGCCACAGGAGCTGCATTTTGCACCAAGAGAAAACAAGGAGCAGCACAAATTTTTTTTAGCAAGGAGAAGAGGTGGAGCTACACACAAGTTTGCTTCTTTCAGGCATACGCAAGCAGCATTGAAAATCCTGATTTGCTCTGAAAAAAAAAGGAATAGTTCTGTCTCATATTGCTCACTAGTCATTTATTTGCACAACAGCTGAATGCAGCTTCTACCGATTAACAGTTTGACCTGCAACAAAAGCTGCTCCAGAGGAAACTGAAACAAAGAGAAGGACATCCAAGCTACCAGTTAAAACAATCAACAGTTTATATTCTGTCTGCTAATTCCTGTAGGGAGCATGTCACGCCCATCACCAAGGCACTCAAGTTCCCTGCGATCCAAGTTCCTGTCTTCTACCCCTTCCAAACAACTGCATGCACTTAAGAATTGTGGGATGAGGTTGGAGTGAAGCAAAAGCCAGCTACTGCAAGTAGGAAGCTCCTCTAAGGTAGTTTTTTCTCCTCTACAAGGTCGTTACTGTCAATAAAAGGTATCCCTTTTCTCTCTGCAGAGCACTGCTGTTCATGGGATTTTTAACTGACCTTATGACTGACCGAGAATTTTGTACCACTGGGAGGAAAATCCTACTTCCATCTTCAACCAACATGTTCTCTCTGGTCCTACCACAATAGGACACATTCATCCACTGTGCTTGGGGCCATGTTCAAATTCTGCCACACAACTGGGTATCTGGTACACACAAAACCACCAAGTTCAAACTCTATGTGCCTTAACACTGGACTAAGGAGAAGGAAGAGAGACATGAAGCAAGCAGCTAAAGCTCAAACACTCCAAAGACTTGTGCAAGCTTAGCAGTGCTTAATGTGACACCATGAGTTACGATGTGTTGTTCCACTGTGCAGGGACTTTGACAGCATCATCACAATAACTAAAATACACTTACTTGGGCTAAACTCTGCAGAGAGAGCAACCTCTACAACCAGTACATCCATATGCTATAAAACATGGCTTTGCAACATAAATCCCTTTCAACTTCCTAACTGCACTTTTCCTCTCTCTGCTTAAGTCCCAGACAATGGTCTTGAGACATTGTTTGACAGCTTTCACAACTCTAGATGGGCTCTCTCTGTGCTCAGTCTAAAGTCTAAAACTGGTCTATGGGAGAAGGTTGAGCAGGACAGAACACAGTGGATTCACTCTTTGAAAAAAAGTATGAACATGGTTGGGGTGTTCATTTCAATGCAATTTAATGTTTACATTACTTGCACAAGAACCCATCCCTACAGACTAATCAAGCTGTTCCTCCTGTAGGCTAGAGGAAGGAAAAGGTAGTCCTCTCTTCCATTCAAATATTTGGGAACTGTTCAGGCACTATGGCAACAACACAAAAAATATTCCCTAAGCGGATTTGTTTATCAGAGAAAAATGTTTCAACAGCCTGCAACATCACTCATATACCACGTCCATTTTATACCTTAATCTATTTAGCTTTTCCAAAAACTGTACAGAGAATAATGCATACTTATGCTACTATTTCCCTCTCTATTTTCTTTACCTTGAAAGCAGTAAGAAAAACCCACCAAACCAGTGGTCTCAACCATCAGTGCAGTTGTTCTGCTGTTGCAAACAAACACCCTTCACAAACATATTCTGACACTCTTTAAACACCCTACTGCCAGAAAGAAATGCACCATCCCTCTCAAACCAAGGAACAGCCACATTCATTTCTCTTATACTGTACCTTCTAAAGACAGAGACAGAGAGCACTGATATTCTGGGAACCTTTAGGGGCAGCTGTCCCTGCCTCGCTCTTCCAAAGAGGGAACTGCTCCTGCAGCTCTCAAAGCAGAAGCTATCCTTTCATCCAGTTCTGCTCATGGTATAACTCTTGCAATGAAAACCTCCTGCCCACACAGAGGGAAAGTCTTAGCAGCAAAAGGCACACACAGGAAAGAAAAGCATTTCAGCTTTGACACACTGCAGTCTGCCAGCTCCACAATAGGTCAGCAGTCAGAAATAACTGCAAGCACCAAGGCTTCACTACCTTAAGCCCAGGATTTTGAACATTTCCAGCTCCTTCATGACTCTTTCACTCCCTCTGTTTTTTAGCTGCAAGTGGGAGAGAAAGGGAGAAGGAGGAGAATATCCAAAGCCCTGGAAGATAAATCATAAGAAAAAAAAATAAAAAAAAACCTGGCAACCTTAACTGAGGATCCCTGCCAGAGATGGAATAATAAAAGCTGGCTGGTGAAAAGCACATTCCCACATCAGAAGTGATGCTAGTGGCCTCAGAAAGCTGAAAGCCTAGAAAATTACTTCTTTTTCAAACCTCTACTAGGTGTAATGAAGAAAAAATGTGCAGCTGCATGAGAAAGGTTCATTAGCCTACACCAAATCAAGCACAATCCTTTCCTCACATCATCTTCTTTTCTCTAGGATCCTAAGTGGTTGCTGGAGAAAGAGAGACTAACCATTACCCACCTGAGACCACTAAAACCAGAATTCCATGGGGACACTGCCATCCACCTGAGTCTCCCAGTTTCTATGAGGGTCAATCACCACAATAAAAGACAAAGAAATGAACCCAAGTGTTGGGAGAATTAAACCCTGATCTCTAGGGAAAACAATGGACTTAACAAGTGTGCTTCATTAGCATTAAGGAACGGTTATTGGATTCCCAAAGGAGCAGAATCTCAGTCACACCAGAGAACTGATTCCAATCAGTACAGAAAGTCTGCCATTAATTTCTGTTATTACTTTTTTGCAATGCTTAAATGCCAATCCAGTAACTCAAACTATCTCAGCACTCTTTCACCAGAGCTCAGAATGTGATGGGACCAAAAGGTCAGTACTGCAACAGGGCATCTGAACCTCATGTTGGAAATTTAGCTGTACTCAAAGCTGGAATTAAGTCTAAGAGTGACACAATGTGCAGCCTATACAAAACAACTACCAGCATAACAAAATCTGCTAATTCTTATTCTATGGTGAAGGAACAAAGAAACCACAGTGCAAAAGCTTCTGATATTACTATGTACAGCTGTGGGAAAGGGAAGGTGAATTTTAATATACTGAATGCATGTTATGCCAGCATAATTCACTGCCAGAGAATAAAAACTACAACACAGCATCAAGCTGTGACTGTGATTTGACACCACAGGGAAATACAGACTGATTTTATAAAAACAAAACAACAACAAAGAAAAAACCCAACATTTTTAAAACTTAAAATATAGTTTTAAAATGTATTTTTTTATTAGCTTCCATTTGGAAAGAGACTTGTGCCCTACCCAAAGTCTAAGAGAATAATTTAATTAAAAGCATTCAACCAACACAAGCTCACTGCTAATGCCAGATGATTTGCTCATCACCTGGAAAAAGAACATAGCATCAATGATAAAACAGCTTTTGACATCTGCAGATGCACAAAGAGAATTTTCCTCAGCTCAGCTAAAAAAGTGTTTCACTCACTGAGAAGCCTGCTGGGAGAAAAGGCTAGGAAGACCTGTCCTCCCTTTTTAATCAATGGAAAAGAACTCAATAATAAAAATAGAGCTATGCTGGATCATCACTACTCTGATTTTAGTTTTTAGAACTGTTTCATCCACAGTACCATTAGATTTGCCAATTGCAAAAACTACCTTACTGCTAAAGAAATAAAGCAGTAAGTGCTATAGAAAAGAAGTTTACACATAAGAATGTATATATATATATATATACATAAACCCATTTAACAGTTCTAAACTAGAACTGTCTTAAACAATGTGTAGATATTAAAACTCCATTTCCTGCATTTATAGTTAAAACATCTGGAAACTAAGTGTACAGAAAGAGGAAACACAACATGGTCAGCATGACAAAAGGTAAAGTTTCACAATCTGAGTAAGCTACATAACCACCAAAGCATGCATGTATACTTGCAACTACCAGAAGTCCTGACATTGCATGCAAATGCAGCTATCAGCTATCACTAACAAAGACTTTTTCCATAAACAAATGTAAAACAGTATTAAAACCAGTCATCAGCCCAAAATTTCTTTTGTCTCCTGATTGAAATCACAATTAAAATAACAAGTTGAATACAGCTATCCCCTTCCCAAATGTGAATTCTAATTGCAGATGGCTCTGTTTTTTAGAGCACACATCCTGCACACATCAGTGGTCAGACTGAAAGACGTCAGCATCATGGTACGTCTCATTTCATCTATCTGGACTGATCAGCTCAGCCTTCAGAAACAGCCAGGGGAGGGGGGAGCACAAACTGTCTGGCAAGACTCATAAAGAACACTTCATTTTCCACAAGCCCACGTTTGCTTTTCAACCATTTTTGCTGCCTGTTTTCTTTTCTTTTCTGTACTTATCTTAGACAGTTATACTACTCTGTTTTGATTTTGTAGGCACGAATGAATAAAAGCCAAATTTTCCCTGGCTTTTTGTATATTGTGCAAGATTTCAGACAGAAGAGCAAGGAAATCAACAATCCAAGTAGTGGGATGGAGATTCTTCTTCAGGCTTCCACTTTGATTTTTTTAATTTTCACTTGCTTGTCTGTAGAGTGAGGTGCCTTTATTCTTTTTTTCCTTTAATGGATGATATCACACAAGGATTCTGCTTAGTTTTATCTTCACATAAATGAAATACAATTGTATGTTCCTTATGTGGGGGGGTTAGAGTCAATTAAGTTGTCTTTCACGATAAGAACACACATCTAGGAATTAATTTTTCTTTTCTAGCCTTCTGTACGTTCAGCCAGGGTATACTCACTGTCTTGGTTTTGAGTTATTTTTCCTTTTACTTCAAACAAGCAAACAAGGAAAAGCCAGTGCCTAAAGAATTCTGGAAGAACCAGAATTTTTTCAATCATTATTGCAGGCTTGACATCAGGAGCTGTATCTACAGAAGTGAAATATCAGCTAAAATCAAAATACTGAAATGCCATTTCACTTGCAAGCTATGTAACTACTTCAAGCAATCATCTGTTTAATGTACCAGGTGTAAAGTATGCATTCACCTCAAGGAAAAAAAAAATCAGAGCTTTCCAGTGGTTACCAAGCAACCAAGAGCAGAAAAATAATCCCAAGCTTTCAAAATAGAAATGCAAACCAAAGCTGAAATTAATTATTTAAAAGTCAATCCAGCTGGTTTATCAACCACTCTCTGAAAGCCTTTCTTAGAACAGCTCTTGTTTAATCTCTGACCTCTTAAACAAATCAACAAAGGGAAGGCTGGTTTTTTTTTTTTAATAGATGCCTTCCACGGCATATATTTTGATATACTACTCCAACTGCAGATTTACTGCTCCCTGTTGAAATCTAAGAATGTTTCATTAACCTAAATATTTATCAAGTTTTCTTCAGAGAAAAGGTAAACTTTGTTTCACAAGCAGCTACTAAAACAGTACTCCAAAGAGATAATATTTTACTGTTCTATATTTCAGGTTAATTAGCTTCCAACAAGTTGGCATAATGAATGAGGAGAAGAACAAATTGTACAGTTGTACAAGTTGTTGATTAAACTCCAACTTTCCAGTAAAACACTTGAGTCCAGAAACCTTAAAAGACAAAGATCATAAAACAGCTGTTCTTCACTCTGCCTATCTAATAGATGCACAGATATTTGGTTCATTACTTTCAGCAGGAACTGTGCAGGGTTGTTTGCTCAGCTCCAGGAATTTCTCCTATTGCTTTAGAACATGACCAACAAAAGGTAGCTCTTAAGTCACCTTAATGATTCCTTCTTTAGGAGGAAACACTGGAAATTCTCATTACCAAAGGGAAATAAACAAAACAATACAACAACAACAAATTTTCATGATTCAGACTCAAACCTAGGCTCACTGATGAGCTACAGATGAATACCCAATCTAGTGAAATGTCCTGAGCCATATGCACAATCAGAGACTCAGCTTCAGATGTCCAAACCCGACCTTGACACGCACATCCAGTCTTAAACACTCCTGACTTCTCCAGCACACCCTTCACAGACATCTTGCTATTGCTTGATATCAGATCAGTTAAAAGCCCAAAAATTTACTGAAAACATAGTTCACTTTTCAAAATAGCCAGTCAATTAATCAGACTATTTTACATTCATCTGATTCCTCCTCCTAAATTATACAACCAGGACTACAGGTATGCTTGCAACTATTTCTCTCTTATTTAAGTATAGCTTAGCAACTTTTAGCAAGAATGCAGCTGGCAGAATCACACAGACACAAAAGCTGCCAGCACTTCCAGTTTTATCACTATTGCATTCTACTACTCCAGCAATACACCTCTAAACCAGTGTCTAACTCTGCTACTTGAAAGAGCTGCAAACATTTGAAATATTTACAGCAGAGGGATAGTGTAGGGTGGGGTTCAGGCAGGAGTTGCAACTCTGTGTCTTATTTTTTTAATTGTCTCTTTCATATGTGCAACCAACCAACTGGAAACACTTCCACAATTGTGTAAAACATGTCATATATGGGTACAAAACACAGCTATTTCAAATAATACTGCACAAGAAACAGTACTTTAGACTAGGTATGTACAGTCTCCTTGATCTGTATTATTTTTCTTTGGCACACAGACACCACCCAAGAACAAAAACATGTCAAATTTAGAACCATAAAAGCCACTGTGTGACTGAACTACACCCAAATTGCACATATTGATTCATAGAGAGTCCTGGTTTTTTCCTCCAAAAATATCATGCATAAGTTTGAGACATTTGCTTTTATCTACTTCCATCAAAACCTCAGTAATTTTTAATGAGGTTTCAAATCTTTATATTTCTATGGTTTCTGCCTTCAGGATGCTCTCATCTGGACTGAGTCATATATCCCAGCATTTTTTTTCCATTTTTGAAGACCATAACAGTAAGACCAGTACCAGGAACCTCAGCTTCTGTCACCCCTCCAATGACTACAGATAATTTCAATTCCTGTCTTACAGTCAACTAAAAACATAATCTAAGTGGAAACTTAAGAATACACTTTATATTTTTGTTAAGTGTGCCCCTTCTGAAAAAGTCCTCTGTAATCACAGAGAGTTTTCAAACAGCGACTTATCACACTGAATTAAAAAAAAAAAAAGCCTGAAGGAAAGGCTCCCTCTTTGTGCCAGCAAAGCACAATAGGAGCCTTCTAAATGTCAGCTGACAAAAGTGAAAAAGAAGATGTATCAGTTAAATCCCAAAAAGTTTAAATAGCTCTCCTCTAAAAATGTAAGCCACAAAACACAAGGTTTTTTTTTTCCTGTGCTCCAGCCCTGGTGAGAGGATGTCCTGCAGACTGCACAGCACACACAACACCTTCAGGCAGCAACCAGGGGCTCTGGCAGGCGCCTGCCTCTACTTCCATTTTCACTTTCCACCCAAAATTCATCCTCCTCTGCTTCCAAGAAGCTCCCTCAGTACTGACACGATCAACAGGCACCTTCTCACCTGAGCAGCATCTCAGTCTGCCATGCTAAGGCTTCTCAGCCCCGAGTTAGTACCAATTTTGCACAGCCCCAGACACAATTCTGTGACTTTGCACCCTGACATTAACTCTTCTCCACAGACCTCTCCAGCGGGGTCAGGACTCACAGAATCAGGTGTGGAAAGACTTTTAAGATCGTCTCTCCAACCTGTGACCAAACGCCACCCTGTCAACTGGACCATGCCACTGAGTGCCACGTCCGCTTTCGGGGACAGAGACTCCACGGCCTCCTGGCCAGTCAATTCCAAAATCTTGGCACCCTTTCTGATAACAAATCCCTGCTGGTGTCCAGCCTGAGCCTCCCCCGAGCACCTCCCTCAGGTGCAGCCTGAGGCCATGGCCTCTCTCCCGTCGCTGGCTGCCTGGGAGAAGAGACCGACCCCCACCCGGGCACAGCCCCCGCTCAGGAGCTGTGCAGAGCACTTCGGTCCCTGCTTGAGCCTCTTTTCTCCAGCCTGAGCACCCCCGGCTCCCACGGCCGCTCCTCACAGGACATGTGCTCCAGACCCCTCACAAGGAAGAGGAAGCCTGAGGGGGAGGGGTGGAGAGGGGGAAGCATGGGGGACACAACAAAAAAAATAGACATATACAAAACACAGAGCTATAAAAGGAACGAGCAACCCACACGCTGCTGCAGATGCAGCAGCCTTAGCCTCCTCCTGCTCCTCCCCGCCGGCGCCCTGCAGTGCCCGGGCCATGAGGGGACGCCGCCCCGCAGGCAGAGCCTCCCCTGCTTCCATCCCTCGTTCCCCCTCCCTCGCTCCCTCCGGGCGGCCGCTAACGGCGCCCCCGCCCCGCCCAACGCACCCCGCGGGACCGCCCGGCGCAGCCCCACGCGCGACCGGGACCGGGTCATGGACACCGGGAAGCGCGGAGCATGGCCATGGCTGCTGCTTCCTCCTCCTCCTCCTCCTCCCCGCCGCCTCCCACAATGCACCCTGGGCGCTCCCCCGCGGAAGCCACTTCCTCGCCCGAAAGCCGCCCCGCCGCTCCCCCCCCGTCCCCACTCACATCCGTCGATCTCCTCCTGCAGGTCCTCCTGGAGCAGCGACAGATCTGCGGTGGGGGAGACACACACACACACGCACCATGTGCCACTGCGCCCGCCGACCCTCCGTGCCACGCGTGACCCTGCCCCGCCCGCGGGCTGCGCCCCCCCGACGCGACCCGCCCCGCAGCCCCTGCGTTCCGAGCCCGGACAGCGGCGGGCAGCGCTCCCAAAGCCGGGGCGGGGGAGAGGAGAAGGAGGGGGGATAGAGGAGGGAGGGCTGGCGCCTCGCCGGGGAGGCGGCGTGTGCGGGAAGGGGGAGGGGGGCGATGCCTACCCGCCATCTTGCTGCTGCAGCCCCCGCGGGGCGCCCGGCTACATCCAGCCCGCGGCCGGGCGGTGGGAGCGGCGGTGGGAGAGGGCGGGCACCCGTGCGGTCCAGGCCCCGGGCCCGGCGGCGCCTCTCCGCGTCCCCGGGAGAGCCGCGCAGGGAGGGAGGGAGGGAGGGAGGAGGGAGCGGGCAGAGGAAGGCGGGAGGAGGGGTCTGGGCCGGACACGCTGCCCCCGCCTCCGCCCGGCGGAGCCGCTCTCGCTCGCTCGCTGCTCGCTCGCTCAGGCGGCCGCGCCTCCCCTCGCCGCGCTCTGACTCACGGCCGGAGCCGCCCGGGCTCGGCCGTACGCCCCGGCCCGCTCACCTGTGCTACACGCTCCTCCGCCAGCTCGGGGCTCGGGCTCCTCCTGCCGCCCGCCGACGGGCTGAGGCGAGGCCACGGAGCTTCCCCTGCCGTGAAGTTTGCGGGGTCACTTGCAGGAAGGGTCCCGAAGGTGCTCCTGGCCGTGGTCACTGTGGGGTCGCTTGCAGACGCCGTAACGCCGTGGGGTTGCCTGGGGAGGAAGGTTCCGTGACCTACCGGAGAGCAGAGTGTGGCCAGCAGGTCCAGAGAGGTGATCCTCCTCCTCCTCCTCCTCGGCTTGGCACTGGTGGGGCCACATCTGCAGTGCTGTGTCCAGCTCTGGGCTCCTCAGTAAGGAAAGACAAGGAGCTACTAGAGAGGGTTCAGTGGAGGGCCACAAAGATTATTAGGAGTCTGGAGCCTCTCTCATAGGAGAGGCTGTGGGAGGTGGGCAATGTTTAGTCTAAAAACGAGAACACTGAGGGGGGTTCTCATTAATGCATATAAATATCACAAAGATGGGTGGTAAGAAGATGGTTCCAGACTCTTTTTGGTGGTTCCCAGTGACAGGATGAGGAGCAATGGCCATAAACGAAAACACAAGAAGTTTCACCTCTACATGAGGAAGAACTTCAAACTGAGCGTGGCAGAGCAGTGGAACAAGCTGTCCTGGCAGGTCATGGAGTCTCCCTCTCTGGAGACATTCAAACCCCACCTGGATGTGTTCCTCACCTGCTCTAGGAGACCTTGCCTTGGCAAGGGTTTGGACCAGATGATCTCCAGAGGTCCCTTCCAACCCTAATGGTTCTGTGACAGGCAGCCGTGCCACCACCACCACCGTGTTGCCCGCAAGCATCCTCCTTATGTCAATTGCCAAGTTTCTGCAGCTGGGATCCCATGGCTTAAACACACAGGATATTGCCCCACTGTGCCGCTGTGCCTTCCGACTTCTGCTTTAAAAACAGGCAGCTTAGGTGTACATAGACACAAAGGTGCACATGGTTTAATGCTTTTTTGACTGCACCTTTTGGTCACTGCTGACGGTTCTCTTTTCAACTGTTGCAATGATTTTTTTCCACTGTAAATTGGAATATTACAAGTGTTGGATGAAACAAATTCTGTATTCCGTTGACAACCAGGGCACCTGATAGAGGAAAGGACCATTACTGGTACTAGTGCTACCTGGGCATATTACCTGAGTCTTCCACAGTCTCTTTTTAAACCTCCATAATAACTGATGAAGTTGTTAATACACAGAAAAGCAAAATGAATTTTTTTTTGCTTGCAAAAAAAGATGCAATTTCATAAGCACTATTTTTAACTATGTGTTTGATAGTATGTCTTGTAAGCTGCTTTTTAATAATTTTTGGTTTTATTTGGTGAATTGTACAAGGATTAAGTCTCCATAGTAATTCATTCTCTTTGCCATGGTGAATGAAAATCTTCTTTTAAAATCCATACATCCCTTTCCTTACAATCCTGTAGAACAAGCTCTGTCCTGTTTGACACCTGTTCAATCTTTGGATGAGCCACTAAGGCCTACGGGATACTGATTATCTAACAATTTATTTTGTTCAGATATATAACCTCAAAATCTGAGTAAATCAAGTAAATTCACCATGACTAAGTTGTATGAATCATGCTATTCTCTGCCAGTGTAATTTAAGACGAGATTCAGGGGAAATATTTGACATCACAAATCTCTGGCAATGCTGGATGTGATAGCAATAGACTTAGAATAGAAATTAGATGTACTTCAAGACCTCATTTTATTATCTTTATTACTGCAAGTTATTTCCAGGAAGTTTTCTCACATCTCCTCTGCATCATTCCCCACAATCAGTTTTGCTCCCACTGAATTAATTAGAAGTGAATCTAAGAATCTCTCTCACAGCTAAAATTTGATGTACTTCATTTTACTGAATGGATCAAGGGGTCTGACTCCTTTTTCCAACCATTTAGGAAAAGGCACTAATGCTCACAAGCCATAGATTACTAGAGTATTTAGGATTTTTTTTTAATTTCTATGTGTATTTGTTTAAAGAGAGGATGTATAATTTATTGAATAAAGCAATGACAATTGCAAGCTGTCACACTGAACATAAGATCATATAAATTAATTTTGGATCTTCCCATGTTCTTGTGATCTTCAGTGGTTGTTGGTTCTTTCTTTGTAGGCAGGACCATGTGGTATTTACATAGCACAGATAACAAGGACCAGTGTGCTACAATTGTTCAGGAATTGCAGGGGGTTTTGTGCTTGGTGTTACCTCTGGAACATCAGGCTTTGCTCCTCAGGTACAGTTGGATCCGCACCATCACTAAGAGCCATCAGGAAAGGTCTCTTCCTCCATGAGCAGGAGCTCTGGCAAAACCTTTGGCTCATACAGTGACAACACTCATGATATGATAGGGGGGAAATTATTTAAAACAAACAAACAAAAAAGGGTTAATGCCAACACGCAATGAAAAATCCCATTTAATGAATAAGTAACCAGGTAGTTCTAAACTTGTTGGCCTCAGTAAATCCAGAGGGCCCTTCAGGGTCTGATCCAAAGTTCAAGTTGATGATAAGATTCCCTGCCACTGGTCACGGATAAGGCAGATAGAGCTTTGTAAGTGTAGGACAGATGCTGACTCTTGCACATGAGTGGCCGTTCCAAACCAGCACAACTCATTAGGGAAGAAAATTTTCATGACAGCTTTGTTTTATTAGACAAGACCTGTTAAGGAGCAAGTAATATAACACCTACCTAAACATTCTAGCAGATTTTGTGCTGGAGTTCTCATAGTCACCTTAAGTACCCTTACAGGCACCGGGAAGTAAAGAACTGCAGAATGATAGACTCACATTCTCACACTCTATCTCATGGAAAAAAACACACTACACCACTGCTTCAGCCTAGGGATGGAAGGATACAAATGGAAGACTCCTTGACAAGATCCTTTGCACATGATAAAAGACACCTGCATTGTTATCTCCAGGATGTATCTCAAAAAAGTTCATAGCAATCAGCAAGATATTTCCATAAAGTAAAAGTGTAGTATTTACATAAATTACTACATAAATCCTTTCAATATACCTGACATCCACCGAGACATACTTGCAACAAGTTATTCTACAGTTTGATTGGTGACATCTTTTCATTTAAAACTGTTCTGGGTCTAAGGACCTCAGGCTCAAAAACACTGCTGCACATGGAACTCACCCATGTTATTTTATTTATTATCTAAGGTATTATTATCTTTTTTTGCTCATTTGCTTGAAGAAGCAGGTCTGATCAGATAGTGTCAGCTTTCAATGTCCATATATGAACTTGCTTTGCATTTCTCCCAGGCTACCTTCATGTGTGGGAAGAACTTCCCATAAATATCTGCAGCCATCTCTCTATCCTCCTTTGGATTCCTCTGTAAAACTCTCTTTTCCTGTGAAGCCTATCAAGAAATGGATCAGGGTTAGACTGCTGTGCACCAAGGCAACTGCTTATCCTCTTGAGTAATCCTGACTCATTGTCTTCTTGGCCACCCCCTGGATTCCTTCTGCCTGCGTGTGTTGTCCTTGATGGATCAACCATTCACTCTTTGCTTTCTGGAACATTGCTTTGTTCTTTACGGAGTGTTTAACCAAATTTGGCCCAAAAGTAAATATACAGATTAAGAAACATATACATACAGAAGCACACATACCTTTAATATGTATGGATACATATGAAAACCCAGGGGATGAAGTCTGGGATTTACAGTCAATTTGCATTTGAAAATATAGTAAAGCATTTCTGCTAAAAAGATGTGTTCATCCTAAAATGTTTCCTTTCTTCTCCTTTCCCTTTTCCTTCTCTTCTTCCCTTACCTACTCCTGTTCTTTTTTCCCCCTCCAATAAAAATACTGGAGAGGGGTGGAGTTTTGTTTGTTTTGGGTTGGGTTTTTTTATATATCTGTACTCCTTGTGGTTGCAAAAGTTTTTAACTGTGCATCACTCAGTTTTATTTAATTTTTGCTATTTCCTGGGCAAGAGTCTGAGCTGGTGACTACTGGCAAACCTGGTGACTTTAGCATTAAAGTTCAGCTACCACTGCTCTCAGAGAAGGCCTTACAGAAGGATTTTAAACACACAATATGCCAACCATGAATAAATTAACACCTAAACTTGCTGAGAAAGAGCCTGGTTAATATAAAGTTTGCCTTGTGGGTTCCTCATGTCATTCCAGGTCACCAGCAAACTCTGTGGCAAGTTCAAGTGACGCTCAAACCTCTTATAACTAGGAAATACCCACCTGAGGTACATCCCAGTGTGGAATTAAGGCGCACCTGGAGCAGCCAGTGACTCTTGGCATTAATTTTCAAGTAAATCTCTTGCACTGGTGACATGGAGATGGCAGCCGTGTGGGCAAAAGTCAGGAGACAAGTCCTGATGTCTCATTTTTCAATTCAGACCATGATCAAGTGGTGATATCCACAACTCCTTTGGCCAAAGACCAAAGAAAGAGGGGTCTGTCATCTCAACAGCAGTGAAGTGAAAGTCTGTCTGTATCTGACCCTTCAGCTGCTGAAGTTGATGGTGAAAGAGCACAAAGAATTACTGCATCAGGGGCTGTTTCGAGCAGATGGGTCTCAGAGTTTGACTGCAGCATATGTGCAGGATTCCTCTTTCAGTAGCCCTCACCTGGACACAGGTTTTCCTTTAAGAGCACTTAACGTGCTGCAGCTCTGAGATGTTCTGCTTCAGGACCCACAATGTCATGCATAAGTGTGCTACAGGAAGACTGAATCACTGATCAAACAATGCAGAGTTCAGGTTGTACTGCTCTACCTTAGCTCTGGATTTCCTGGTTCTCAGAGGTGTCTATCTCTCTGTCATATCAGAAGGGAACAAGACTGAGCAATAAGAAACTCAATCTTCTCCTCACTGAATTGCCTGGGGGGGGAATTTGTTGAATTTTTTTTTTGGGGGGAGAGGGAAGCATTTGTTTGTTTGTGTTTGTTTTGTTACTTTGGTATTTTTTGCTTTGATAGGGGAAAAAAAGGGTGAATTTTGGCTATTTCAAGAAATTCCAGCAACCACCAATATGTGCAGCTGGGATATCATTGTAGTAGATACATTTATCTCCCAACCTTTCATCCTAGATCTCCAAATCATTTTGAAAGGAAACAAATTATTGTCATCTTACGGGTAAAGAAACAGAGAACAAAAGAAGCAAAGTGATGTACTTGATACTGCTTGAGGGCTGAGATGACAATTAGTGCATAAAATAAAATGCACACACACACAAAAAAATCTTCTGTGGTATTTTTTGCTATCTGGTGCCATTAGATATATGACAAGTAGCAGTTTAATGCATGGTTCCTACTGTGCCAGCTCAGTTGTATGCCAGGCCAGACCCTCCCTGTTAGATTAGCCCTTGGGCCATCCAGGCTCTCCAGCCTTTCCTCAGCCCACGCAGTCTCCCCTCCCCACCCAACTAGTCCCTGCCTGGAAATACCTAACCCAATATTCAGATTAATATATTTGCATTTATTCACTCCTTTGCTTCCTGGTTTACTGAGTTTGAATTTGCATCTTGTTAGATCTACTTAGATATTGGCACATGTAAGCTGATGGCTTGCATTCTTCTGAACCAGACATGACTTACCAAAATCCCAGAACCTATCTCAAAGGGACAAATGGGATTGAATGATTACTACTCCCAAACCTTCTTTTCCATGAGTTTCACATCTCTCCAACTGGTCCCTTCCTAAAATCCTTTCTCTTCTTACTTCAGCACCAGCTCTCCCCACTCTCCTCCATTCCAAGCTCCTCTCAGCAAGCTGCTGTATGCAGCACATTTAATTCTGCTCTCATTGACAGTTTTTGAACCTTCTTGCTTATTTTCTTATACTCACATTGAATTTTTCCAAAATAAAACAGAAGCAAAACCGAAATCCTGGCAAAAGTGTAGTCTGGCACCTTGTCTGTAGACCATTGTCATATTTTAACTGGACTTAGGTTGGACTCAGGAGTAGCACTCTTTCATAACCCACATGAATACGAGCTGGCTGGAAATCTCCTTGGCACCCTACTCTGCCAGCAAGTGTGTAATGCATTTAGTCAGGGAGGCCTGGGTACATGCCTATGCAGGCAGCCAAGCTCTTTTTTTGCTGATCTGAAGGGAGGTAGGTGCCAGTGTGAAGCATGTCCGGAGAAGGATTGTTGTGGGACACGGCTTGTTATCCTGGTCTGTGCAAGTGCTAGGACCTGTCAGTCCTTAAAAATGTGAGGGGTGGAGAAGTCAAGAGGTTACTTCCTAAGAACCTTTTGTTTAGATAACCCTGGCTCTTGCAGGAAGAGCACTGAATTTCAGGGTCAGTTACACACGTGTATTTTAGACCTCTGGAGGAGGCAGCCTTCAGATGTGTGTGCTTGTTCAGTCTCCTGACGTGAGCTCATTCTGCTCCCGGTCCACCTCAATCAGCAACTGTGTAATTACACTTCATGTAGCACTGAGCCCAGACAGAGGTACGGACAGACTGTGGCACAACACTTGGAGACTAGGCAAATATATGCAAAATATAGCAGAGGTCCTTTCACTGAAGAATTAATTAAAACTGGAACTATTGCTGCTCTCAAAATGAAGGCTGACAATATCCAAAAAGACTCAATGCTTATCTTTTTTGTAATGTTAGAAAAGGATTACAGACTATGAGGAAAGAATTATATAACTGAGGAAACAACCACCAAAAAGCTACCCAAAATAAAGAGAAGAACTCAGTGATGGTTCTTGACATGTGCTGATTCCTACACTGAAATTTTCAGCTATTGAACTAGGAGGGAATCCAAAGAATTAAGTTTTTTTATCTGAAATAAATGTACACAGAACAATAGGGGATACAAATACACACAAAACCCCATGTATAACTTCTGAAGAAGACAGTGATAAAGTATGAGTTAAGAAATCTGACTACGTACAGGGCCAGATGGTTTGTAATAGAAGGTACCAAAAGTTTGAAGACCTGTCTAGTCCAAAAATAATTTCCTAGTTTAATTAAATTAGCTAGGATGTGAAAGAGCAATTACAGCCCTAAAGCAGCTCCTGACTAGGCTGATTCTTACAATAATTTTCAAATCAGCTTTGCTTACTTGATATAAAAATGATTATTTCCTTTTCTTTTACCATCATATAGGGCTTGACCTCCTGGGTGCCTTGTTGAGGTACAAATGTAAGCTGTCATATTTTTTAACTGTGGGAACAGTTGAAGGGTGTCAGGTATATTAAGAAGCTTTACATTATGCATTTCAAATTCTTCTTGGATTCAAGCACTGGAAACATTCCAGGTTCCAAGGTTTCTGTTTAAAATGAGATTTAATGTACATACACTGTAGCATTGCCAATAATATCTTAAACTGGGTGTGTTTTATTGAGTGATTCATAAAGTAAGACAGACAAAGTATGCACAGTGGTATTGGAATTTGGGTGGGATCAAAGTACTGATTTAGTGTAATATGTTTGTCAAGCACAGCACACAGGAAATCTTCTTTCTGAATGAAGATGGATTTAGCCCATGAGAACCTCAGTATATTCCAACTGTCATTTACTCCAGTGAACCCCCCTTTGAAAATATTAAAGTAAAAACTAAAAAAGCTGCAGCACTCACCCTCAGATATTCCATTGGCAATGAGACTACAGTCAGACTTGTTGGAAGTAAAAGACAGGAAAAGTATTAATATTAATAAAAATAACATTGATTTAAAGGGACACTGCGTGCACTTGCAACACAGAATAAAATTCTATCTGTTCCCTAATGGAGTGGCTGCAACATTTTTATTGAAATGCAATTTTGCTGTTAATTTGGCATCCATAAGCATACTGAGCTGGGTATGCTGTGACTGTACATTTGCATGCATGTACCTCACCCTCTCTGCACTCTTCCTGTTTGCATCTCCTTCTAGGCAGTATTTTGAAAACCACAGTGCTGATTTTGTTTCTGAGACTAAGAAGCCACTCGTACTGAGAACAAGGAGCTCTAACACTGAGAAACTGAGCCCTGCTTAGAGGGCTTCATCCTGGGAGAGGGATAATCCTGTCCTGAGTTCCATTATTAAAAATCAAGCTGTTACATTTATGAAACCCCTGTTTAAATACATTACGTTCGATTCTTCTTTGACTCCTGATCAAGAATTACATCTTTTTTTCTTTTTAATCAGGTACTGCTTGCTACAGTGTAGGAACAGAGTATTCTGCCTTTATCCCTGCTTTCTGCACTCTGATGCACTCGGAGGGCATAACCACCTTGTTAGTCCGGCCCTGCCTAGTCCTAACTACTCCCTTGGCAAAGTTCATGCATTTGTGAGGTGGGACAGCTTACTGAAATAAAAGTGAAGGCTGTGGATGCCCTGTTTCAAGAGGAAGAGTTTTTTGGAGGAGAAGGAGCTTGCATGACTCACATTCGTACAAAACGGACAGAAGGGAGAAGGTGAACTCTCCTGCTACCAGGAGCTAAAAGGGCTCCAGGTCTGCCCCTAGCGCTGGAAAGGATTCGGTACAGGAATCGGCGCAGACACAATGTTTTCAGAGGGCTTTCCACCTTTTCCTTTGAAAAGTACTCTGCTGTTTCTCAAGACCTGTGCATAGAGAGATAATATTCCAAAGGTGTTACTTAGTTCTCAGAATTTCCTATCAACTGTGATTTTTTTTAAGGGTATGAATGCTATTAACCTATAGGTTAATGGATTAGCTTCAAATAATGTATTACATCCTTTCCCTCAATTGTATTTTAAGATTTATATTAGATTAAATACACAGGGAAGATTTCAGTTTGTAATTTGCCTCAGTGAGAAATAGATTAAATAGAAGGCTGCACTTGCTGTGGTGTCCTTCAGCTACCCATGAAAAGTTGATCTGTAAAGTTCTCAGAACAGTCATGGAACAAAACTTCAGGATATTAAGATCTTGAAAATAAAGGAAAACTTCTTTCTCCTGGAAAGCTCTGGCTTATATGCATTAATTATCTCATGATACCTTTTGATAAGCAAACACAAAAGCAAGCAGTGTACAGCATGCCAGTACAAGTTAGAGGAGAGGCAGTGAAAAAAGAAGCTGTAGCCTGATTTTGTTTCTTTGATCTGCAGACAGATCCTTCATGAAGATAAGAGCAGGGAGCCGCATGTCTTGCTTTAAGGCAGGATTTAGGTAATCTTATCTTCAAAAATCTCTGCATTCCTTTTTCTTCCACATTTTACTCCTGATATGCCACTAACACAGCATCCAGACATTGAGCCTGACTACTCACCTATCACACTTCTTCCCTTGGACTAGGTAAACCAGTCAACCAGCTCTTGGTGTGAGCTTTTTTTTGGGTGACAAGTCCAAAAATAGGTGTGCCATAGGTGTCCTCCTCAAAGACATCTCCATGTCTTCGCTCCTGTGATGGAATAAATAAGACATTATTAACTTTCTGGTGTTGTGGGATAACACGCCCAGGCAGGTCTGCATCTGGATGGAATTCTTTGAACTCCCACAGTATTGTTAACCTTCCCTTCCTGCAGGATAAAGCCAGAGAGTAGTTCAATTTTTTCCTCATCCTCTGTGCAAATCATTTGGGACCCAGCTTCCCAGATCCTTTCTTATTTCCAGTGGTCTGATTTCCTTACTTTTCAGGCTATTGGAAATTGCTGTGACCTAAGTCACCCAGATGCCCAAGTGCTCCCATTCTCTGTGTAGGAGCCAAAGGGATATTCCCACCAAGATGCAGTTCATCTGAGCTTTTTCAGAAGAGGAATTACAGTCAAGTCACATGCCCAGAAGTGAAGTCAACAGCAGTGGCTCACATAAAGTCCAAATTGCTCACAGGCTAGGCTCTTCCCTTGCTAATGACTGCATGAACACCTGGATCAGGGGGTCAGGGACCACATCGCCATTCCAGCCACCTGTCTTACTGAAAGGAATTACTTGGCACCACTAGCTCAAACTCACTTCAACCAAGGCTTGAAGATTGAACTAGAATTTTTTAATATGTTCTAACACCCAAATGAGACTTCTGACTCTTTCTGGGTTTTGGTGAAATGATATTTTGTCTCTGCCAGAGCATCAGATTTATTTTCTAATCCATTTTACCACCCTTCTGATATCATAAAATAGATTATGACAATGGTAGCTTCTCTTTAAGGTTGCTGTGCAGATAGGCCTTCACTTTGCTGATTCCTTTGCTGACGATAACTAGTGCTAGTTCTCTTTAAGCTATACCTTCACAAGTTACTACTCTATTACTTTTTTATTCTCACCTATTCTTAAAACTTTTCTAACTGCGAAAATGAGAGATATGATTCCATAATCTATGTGTGACAAAGGTAAGTCTGCAGACCCTTAGAGTGCAGACCTAGTATAGAAGTTTTCTTTTGCATTTAATTGCCCTAAAAATAACATTTAAAGCCTCCTAATGTACTTCAGGATTTTTGGACCTAATGTACCCATCATCTTTAAAGAAACCACAAGAACTGATTGAGAAGGAGGGTAAAATAGCTGGACTGATAAAACAGGCTGCATTGAGCATATTTCCAGTTCCTGCTCCTCCAGATAGTTTCTTAGCTATTAGTTGAGTCAGGGTAATGTCTCCTTGTGTAGTTAAGGTCCTGACATGTTATTGCTTATTTGAAGAGATTACTATGTTATTACTCCTCATCAGAAAATTAAAGCTATTGATCAAGTAATGAATTATTTTCCCCCATGTAAAATATTTTATTAATATATATTAAAAAACCCTACAAAATAAAGCACACTAACTTGTTATTTATTTTTAGGTTTGCAGAAACTGAGATTATCTGTGTTGGAGCCAGATTCTGAGGTCCATAAACAGGCGATACTACCACTGCTGTACAAGGAAATTGAAATAAACATTTAGCAAGGAGTTTTCCTGAAATGAAAAATGCCAACATCATTACAAGCAATAATTATAAATTGTGTCAAAACTTTGCAAAACTGCTGGTTTCTTTAAGGGTTAATTCATCTTCATGAAGGACATAGACCTAAAAAGGGAATTTTGGATTTACATAAAAATCCTTTGCATTTCAGGGCTGTTTAGACTAGTGGTGGGAAGAGGGGAGGTCACACTCCCAAACTCAGACTTAAGCTCATTTCAACACACAAAAACGTTATTCATAGCAGAAACAAAACAAAAGGGAAAAAAAAAAGTAACTCTGTCTTTTATTCTGTAGATTTTATGGATTGATGAGAATTTCTTTCTCATCATCAAAATGATCAGATTTTTCTCCTTCTGAAATTCCTTTCTCATATTGTTTTCCTGTCTTCTATTGGGAGTGCAAAGATCCCTTTCACTGTTAAATCTAAACAGAGGAATCAACTGTAGTATGTAAGAGTAAGGACTAAGACATAAGATAAATCTCCTCTTACACCACCTGGCTTACAATTGGGTTTTAATTTCTCCTTTGCAGTTGCCTCATGATTGTTCCTAATGAACACCCAGTTCCACTTATGCAGAAAAAAAGGTAAGAGCGACACCACAAGCTGCCTACAGACACCCTTCTCACTGCCTAAACTACCGTGAGGTCAGGATGGATAGATGCATTCTCATTTGAAAATTCTCATTTGAGCCTTGTTTGGAAGGTCCCTGTTTGGGTCTTCTATAACCAGAGGAAGAACCCATCAATGTACATTCACTGCCTGCAGATTTAATGAGAAAAATCATTGTAAGTTCAAACCTGCTCTGGCTGGCAGCACATGCTGGGTATGTTTTAGACAAACCTGATGCTCACTTGGCAGGACAAATTTCTGAAGTACAAGAGCCCTCTTATCTCCCCTTGGCAGTATGCACAATAGAAGCCTGCTTACTTGACAATAAAACTTTGGCCTTAATATAAAACCCTTTTCATAGTTTATAAGGCTAAGCTTAATTAAAAGGAGAATTGTGTATGCTCTCCTTTCATTTGGTAGTAAACACAGGCTCCTTCACCTCATACAAAGCTAATGGTGGTAAACCAGATACTGCACCACTCTATACAAGAATAGTGTACTGTGGAATGTACTGCTAGAAGGAAACAGCATGTCTATTCAGTGAATCCAGTTGTAATTTATGAGAACCTGACTGGGCTGCTCCTGCAGTGAGCTGGAAGGCAAGAAGGTATCACCCACCTGCTGCAAAGACTGCCTGAATTTTGAAGTAGAGATCTCCAGTTGTCACTCCAACCAGACAACCAATAATTGACCTTCACATTCCCTTTCCAAGCAGCAAGTAACAGGTGTCACCTAGGCCAGAAGCATGAAAGGAGCCCAGCAAACCAATATCAGCACCACCAAAAGAAAACTGGACATGTCTTGTCATCTCCAGAGATTCATTCAGGACAACTGTCACACCATCTTTACAAACTGTTCTCAAAACTGGCAGCCCAAATGAGGACCTGCAAAACAGAGCATGTTACAAGAGCTACAGACATGACAAAACTGCAGCCTTGAATATCCCCCAGATAGTGAGCCCCTGTTTTGAACTGTGCCTTGTACAGGAAATCACAACAGCCTTTTGTTTGGGTTGGTGTTGACACTGCAAACACCTGCATGCTCAGGCATGGTTTTGTATGGAATGATACACGACAAAGGATTCGTGCAGCCTTGTGAGCTCACATCAGTGTTTTCATAAGGTTCATGTGGAAAATGAGTTTGATAAAAAGATACAGAGCTTTCATCAAGAACTTACTGTATGAATTCACACAGTATAAAGAATTTCCAGGATGCAGCAAGTGGATTGACTTTGCTGGACTGATTCCATAAATTTATATAGATTATTTCAGTCTCCGCAGAAAGAGCTCTAACTTGATTCCTTTGTGACCTGATGTCCAACCTCAACAGCTGGTGTTGACTGGCTGTCATGGTTTCACCCCATCCAGCAACCAAGCCCCAGGCAGCCACTCACTCTCCGCCCCACCAGTGGGATTGAGGAGAGAAGAAGGGTGAAATCTGGAAAACTCGCGAGTTCCCATAAAGACCACTTAATAGGCAAAGCAAAAGCTGCACACGCAAGCAAAGCAAAAAGAGGAGTAAATTCACTGGTTCCCATGGGCAGGCAGGTGTTCAGCCACTCCAGGAGAGCAGGGCCCCATTACACATGGCAGAGACTTGGGAAGAGAGCCTCCATCACTCCAAATGTCCCCCCCTTCTTCCTTATTCCCACACTTTATAAATGGAGCATGATGTCAAATAAGCATTCCTTTGGTCAGTTGGTGTCAGCTGCCCCAGATGTGTCTCCTCCCAGTTTCCCACATGCTCCCAGCCTCCTCCCCAGCACGGCAGTATGAAGAGCGGAAAAGGCCTTGGATCTGTGTCAACCCTGCTCAACAATAACAAAAACATGTCTGTATTACCAATCCTATTAATTTGTGTTCAGCACAAATCCAAAACACAGCCCCATCCCAGTCATTGGGAAGAAAATTAACTCTACCCCAGCCAAACCCAGCCCACTGGCCAATTTACTTAGCAATATGGACAAATAATCTGTTGGATCACTGAGTCTTGACTTCTGCTTTCCAAGACTTCTCAGAAATTTCTTTTTACCTGTATAAGGCTGTACCTTTATTATTTACAATTTACAATTATTTATTGTTCTGACTGAGCTTTTCAAAGACTTAGAAAGCCCTAATCCTAGCTTCCATACTAAATCCATCTGAAGCTAATTTAGGTCTCTTCTTTAATTGAGCCAATATTTTGCTTTAGCTAGTTCTTGTCCCCTCTTGGTGCCTAATTTGCTATGGTATTTGCAGTGTTCTCAAGTTATACCATAGCTTCTGTTTTTCTGATGTAAGCAAAAAGCTTTTTTAAAAATTCTTTCCCCATCTAACAGTGGAGAAAAGTTGCACTATCACTAGCTTGAGGCTATTGGACATCATTTGAAAAGAATGAGAAGCCTTGCATCATTTTTCACTCCTTTGATAGGAGATTGCCTTGGGGATTAGCAGTGAATAAGGAGAGTAATCTTGACCCTCTTGACAAACATACATCTCTAATGCCAGAGATGTCAAAATGTTTCCCAAATACTTTAGGAACACTGCATCTCTTACAAGGTCCTACAAGAAGCCTGCTGGTAAGCTTTACACAAACAATTCCCAGGTTTCGCCCAATAGCAATGATGGTGCTTTTTGGAGCTCTTGGTAGTCAAGCTGCAAGTAGCATCTTGTAGAGGTTTACTCCCCTCTAACCTTTTCCAGCAGATTTTTCTCTTCAGCAGGGAGTGACTGAACCATCCAAGTGCCATAAACAGAAGACGTTAAAACATGAAGCAACTCTACAACAAAATGAAGTAGCAGCCAGCTACATAATCTCCAGGCATTAATGCTGGAACCAGTGAGTTATAAAGAACCTAATTCACTTTTTGCATGTGCAATGAAATGGAATAACCCTTCTCAAACTAAACAAAAATAAATTGCAGTGGCTTAAGACCTGTGTAGCTGACATCAGAATCATGCTCTTATTTCCACTGGATCATTCCTGTACTCCTCTGGCTTTCATGTCTCAGGACTCTCATGATGCTTTTCCAGGGCAGTCCTTTTCTAGCCTTTGTTTAAATAAGCAAACATTGATTAAGTAAACATTTACTTCGATCAAGTAAACAAACAAACAAAAATAGCATCTCTCAGAATTTTAGCCATTTCATAAACACTGGATTTTGCATGGGATCTAGGAGCTGGAAGCTGCTCCTCCCACTCAAGGAACAGCTTGCTCAGCAGCAGCTGCTTTCCTTTTAAGAGATTTTGTCAGTTTCTTGGGCAAGAACCAGAAAGATTTCTGTGGTGGCAGGCATTACTGTCTGCAAGTTTATGTCATCCAAGGGATGCAGAGGCATTTCTTCCTGGGCAGCAGGGAGTTAACTTGCCTCCTGTTCCCTGCCTTGGGAATAAGAGCTGGGATGGCAGCCCATAGTAGGAGGGTCGGGATTGAATTCGCCAGTGAAGGGGGGGGATAACATTTTTGTGTGAGAAAGATGTTTGCCAAGAAATCGAGAGGGGAAGTAACATGGGAGAAAGGAAGTAACTCATCAGTGTTTGGGACAGACAACAGCAGTTTCAGGATCTGGGTACACATCAGGGTCTTGGATGGATCTTTCTCTACCTTTGTCACTCACAGAGAAAGAAAGCAGGAGGAGAAAGTGTAAGATGCCTTTATAAGCTTACAAACACTGCCAGAACCTCAAAAGCATCCAGTTTCCTACCACTACAGGCTTTCTAAATACCATGACACCACTTCTAGAGAGGAGGAGTTTTCATAGAAAACTTTTAAACATAGAAAACTAGAAAACATTTAAACTAGTCTTCTACCAGCATGGGGCAGAATACGTCACTCACAGAGAAAGAAAGCAGAAGGAGAAAGATGCCTTCATAAGCTTACAAACACTGCCGGAACCTCAAAAGCATCCAGTTTCCTACCACTACAGGCTTTCTAAATACCATGACACCACTTCTAGAGAGGAGGAGTTTTCATAGAAAACTTTTAAACATAGAAAACTAGAAAACATTTAAACTAGTCTTCTACCAGCATGGGGCAGAATAAGGGCAAAGAGAAGGGCAGCAGCAGCCCCAGCTGCCATTGCTCCAGACCACTGGAGGACACCATGACTGAGGTCATAGAAAACTTTTAAACATAGGACTACACTTCTACCAGCATGAGCCACACTGGGGCAGACACATGTCAGTAGGGGCAAAGAGAAGGGCAGCAGCAGCCCCAGCTGCCATTGCTCCAGACCACTGGAGGACACCATGCCATCACTTGAAAGCTCTAGAGGAAGGCTGCTAAAAACCAAAGGCACTTGGCTTTGTACTTCCCAAAACCAAAATACAGTTGGTTAGAAAGAAGTGAGGTACACCATTGCTTCAAAACTTACAATTATTCATTGAATAAAATGCTACAAAAGGAAGGGGGAAAAAAAAGAAAGAAAACTTCTGGGATGCAAAGATTTGCTTTCCTTTATTTTTAATCAGCCATTTGAAAACACTGCAACATGACCAATTCTACAAAAATGTTTTCCTGACCACAGCGTCTTGCATGCAGACAAACACAAGGATTATGCCAGTTCCTGGAAGAGTGAGCATCAGTAGCTTTTTTTAATACTAGAACATGTCTGTTTGTTGTTTTTCTCTCTTCTTACCTCCCTAATTTTGGGGATACTCAAAATTTTTGGGGATACCTTTTTTGTTGTTTTTGTTGTTCATAGGCTCTTAGTTTAAACTATATAAGTACCATATGTTACTTTTTCCTCTGGTTGTTAATTTTTGTTCGGTTGTACAATATTTTTTGACTGTGCAATAAAATTGCCCTTAACAACCTCTCTTCTGCTGTTTCAGCCTCAACAACTTCCACTGGGTCATCTTTGTGCTACTGTTTTAAACAGTTTGCTTGTTTGTAGGTAGCTAATTAGCTATTAGTTCTATCAGCAAGAAACTTTTGAAGTCTGGGCTGTAACTTCTTTTAGTGAGAGCTCACACTAGATCAGTGTGTATTTGAGAAACTTCCCCAGGTAGGATGAAAGATGAGGATCTGACTTGCCTTCCTGGGCAAATATCTCAGGCATTGTCTCGTATTTTGGTGGTACTGAATCCAGACAGCAAGTGGACATGTAGTTATATATGGCTTTGAAGTCAGTGAGATGTTTACTGTCTGAAAAATGGACAGGTGCTCCTGCCCATGGCAGTGGGGCTTGGGACTAGATGATCTTTCAGGACCATTCCAACCCAAGCCATTCTATGATTCTATGAAAATGTAATTCCAGTGTGTCTTGCTGAAATTAATTCAGGTGGCATAATGTTTCACATATAAAGTAATGAAAAAAATCCCAGACTTCAAGGATTACAAAATCTGGACCAAAGGAAGGGGGTAGATAATTAATAGCACATATGAAAGATACAGAAATTTTAAAAAACATCACAAAGCCCCCAAAAGAATCTATGGAAAGGTGATCCTGAACCACAACACTCTTTGTAAAAGAATGGAGTGGGATGGTGTAAAACCTTAAAAATCTTCTGTCAATTTGTACAACTAATTACTGTCTGAAATTTGGAAAACTAATTAGAAGCTGCTTTAAACTGAATGTCGTGAGTGCAAACTGTAATTTTTCCACATCAGGGAGTGTATCCCATGCACTTATTGCAATACTTTAGTGTATAAGACATTCTTGTGGAAAGGCAACAAGCAGCCAGAATCCTTGCAATGTTCTTTACTGGTTGTCTAAAAAACCTGCTGTTTTGTTTCTCTGCTAAATTCTCCTAAAAAAAAAAAAAGCTTAATTAAATCAAAAACATCCCTCTGATGAGCCTCTTCTTTGATCTCTGTCTTTTGATAATCTCTCTCCTGACAGGCTGTGAATACTCTGCTAGCAATACTTCAGTGCTTTCCTCCATGGAGATAACAACTGCTCTGCTCCAGGCATTTCCTTGGCCTAGGATTTGGGATCCCTGGAAGTGGGCAAACATCTCCATCCAGCCTATTGGTGTGAGTGCAGGACTCCATGTGGAACTAATTAGTGTTATAATGAATGCCACAATAGTTTATTGCCAGGAAGCATCTAATGACCTGGCAGTAATCTCACAATGACTGATCAAGATTATCAAGATTTTCTTCAATTCCCTTTAGCAATTTTACCTGATAAATTTGGGGGGGGGCGAGAAGCCAAAATAAAACTGTAAGCAGAACAGAGAGGCTCTGATTTAAAATATCTGATGGATGATGCTCTTCTGCCTTCCTGGGGTTATTGTGTACAGCCCTTGTCCAAAAATTCTTGAACCATGCATACCAAGAGCAGAATGGTTATGACTTATTCTTAATTGATTTCAGAGGACCAGCCTTAAGCTGATGAGTTTTACTTAAATTTGGTATGTGATATGTGGGCTGCAACCTACTACTAACCTCAGGCTGACTATTTTAATCCAAATTGGGTGTGTACTACCGGGATTGGGTAGAAAAAATGGAGTTACTATTTTCAATTGTTTCTGCACATAGCAGGAAAAGCTTTAAAAAAAGAAAGAAAGAAAAAAGAAAATAAAAAGGAGATGGATTGAGATGGTTCACAACCAGAGCAGTCCCCATCCCGTGCCTAGCCCGGCACATGGTGTGTAGGACTAAGCATATGCACAGCCCCCTGCAGGATGCTGTCTCTCACAGACTGTTTTTCTCACAACAGCAGATATTTACCCTGCAGTACAAGAAAGACAAGGAGCTCCAGGAGGGGGGTCAGCGAAGGGACACAAAGATTATTAGGGGTTTGGAACATCTCTCTTATGAGGGCGTCAGAAAAGACTGAAGGGGATCTAATGAATACATGTAAGTATCTCAGAGGTGGGTGCCAAGAGGATGGTGTCGGACTCTTTTAAGTCGTTCCCAGTGACAGGATGAGAAGCAATGGCCATAAACTGAAACACAAGAAGTTTCACCTCTCCATGAGGAAGAACTTCCCACTGAGGGTGGCAGAGCGCTGGCCCTCCACGCGTCTCTGTAGACACTCAAACCCCAGCTGGATGTGTTCCTGCGTCACCTGCTCCAGGTGACCCTGCCTTGGCAGGGGGTAGGACTAGGTGATCCCTAGCGCTGCCTTCCATCTCTGTGCTGTCCCCGCCGCGCTCTCGCCCCGGAGCGCCCGTGCCGGCCCGGTGGGAGCCGGGAGCGGGGGGCAGCAGCGAGGCGGGGCCGGCGCATGTGACCGGCGGCGGGGGCGGCCCCGGCGGGCTGGGCCGCCTCGGCGGGGCAGTGCGGAGCGGCGGCGCCGGGCATGCGGAGCGGCCGGCTCCCGGGCAGATGATGGCGATACGCGAGCTCAAAGTCTGTCTGCTCGGAGTGAGTAAGGGCGGCCGGGGGGTCGCCTCCCCATTCCCTTCCCTCGCAGGTGGGGGCTGTGGGAGCGGGGTGGTCGCTGAGCCGGGGAACGCTTCCAGCCCCGCCGTCCCGCTTCCCGGGGGGAGCCGCGTCTGGCGGTGCCGGGCGGGGCGGGGGGGCTCGGCCGCAGAAAATTCCTCCACGCCGAAACTTGGCAGCCGCGCACCGGCCTCGGCGGGGCGGGGGAGGCTGTGGGGCTTGTTGTTTTTGTCTTGTTTCTCAACTTTTTAAAAGCGAGGAGGGCGTAGCGGGCCGGGGGAGGTGGTGAGCGGCTCTCTTTTGGGGGCTCCCCCGGCGCTCCCCAGGCAGAGCCATCCCGGCGGCGGCGGCCCCGCGGAGTTCTCCCTTTGGTGCCAGAACCCCGGAGGCACCTGGGGGTGGGGAGGGGGGATTGCTGCCCACCCTGGGGCTCGCTGCCCACCCTGGGGCCCGTCACAGGCGGCGGTGGCCTCGCCGAGCCCCGTTCCAGCGGTGGGGAGCCGCCCGGAGCCAGGAGCAGCGCTGCCCCGGGACGCTGTGTCCGGCGGCTCCTGCTCCCGTCTCACCGATGTGCTGCTCGGTGCTTTGTTTAGTTCCTTGCCTGGCTTTATTTAGCAGCGCTTCTTTGACTCTCCTCCATACAGGACCGTCCTTTTTGCCATTCTTTTTTTTTTTTTTTCCCCTTCTTTCGCTTTTTTGGCGAACTCGCGCGTGCGTTTCACATCTGGAGCCGCAATGTGCTGAGCTCTGCACTTTGGCTGCGCCTGCCCCTCTCTGCCCGGCACCGAGGGAGCTTCCCGGCAAAATGTGCCCACCAAGTTGGCACAAACACCGCCGCAGAGCAGAACCACCTCTCCTGACAGTAACCAGCAGAGCATCGCTACTCCAGTACACGAGTTTCTTTTTAAAAGTCAGACATCTCAAATTACCCGGTGCAAGTGTGGCTGCTTTTAGGCCCACATCTCCATAAGCACTCAGTGAAGCTGGATGAATGAAGGCGTTTTAGAGTGAATTTGCTTTCACGCCATCCAAGTGAGTTGAACATTTGAAAACCAAACACAAATAGTCGCTCCAGTTCTCTCTGATTTGTGTTGACACTTAGCCCAGCAGGAGTGGGTACCTTGCCCTGGAGTAGTTCTTGCCAGGATGCGGTGCCAGGGTACTGGAGTGTTCAACCCAAAGTATTTGGCAGTGACCATTCCTCCTTTCTTGGTTAGAATTCCTGCCTTCAACTTTTAAAATGGCATAGTGACAAAAATAAATGTGGTTTGTACAAACATGAGGAGTCTGTGGCAGAATATGTGGATGTGTCTTTGCTTGTTTTCTTCTCCAGCAGAAAATGTTGTAATTTTATAGAGATGAAGTGTCTAGTGGTATGAGATTCCACATGTCCATAATTTATTGATGTTTTGTAACATTAAAACTTCTGGAGATTTTGTAAGGCAGTTGTTTGCTTTTTTTTTTTTTTTTTTTAAGATAGGGAAAGAAACCTATAATGCAGCTGTGTTTTGCTAGGAGTATGCAATTACTCTGAAGATTCATTAAAATGATGGGGTGGCAGTGGTGGCACTTAGGGAGATGTGTCTGTAGTTATAGTCACTTAGTAATTAGTGATATGTTCCTTCTGTTTTAAGAGGGCATAGTTGTAGAAAGCCTTCTACTTCTGATCACAGACATCTCATTTATCATGGGGACTGACACTATTTTCCCAAAAGAGAGGAATCTTTCAGATGATGAATCCCCTCAAGAAGTTGACGTTTCTAGAGCAGGGAAACTCCATACCTGTCTGTGTGAACAAATGGAGGCATTAATTGTCTGATTTGCTTGAAAGCTAGATGGCAACTCAAAAATACAGTCTCAGATCTACCAAAAGAAATCTCGACACTTGTTTTTTCCAGTAGGTCCTGGACCTGGTTAATCTGCATTGTACATCATAGATCCCTTGATAATCAGTCAAGTCTGGCATGTCCTAGTCCCAAGACAAGTTCTTATCCTTGTTAGAAGTTAGAAATGTGAATTAAATTGGTTTGTAAACCCATATCCCTCTCCACTTCTGAACACAGCCCTAGACTGCAGCTCTGGATCAGACAGGAGGATCACTGACAGTTTGGTCAAGCTGTGCAGAGGGCCTGGGCTTGGGCTGTTCCTGCCTATTCAGAATTTCCCCATGGGAGAAAACTGCAGCTGGTGCAACGTTTGCAAACCCAGCTTCTCCATAAACTCTGGAGCCCCATTTGGCTGTAGAGTGTCCAGATGGGAAGATGATGAAGATGAATAGAGAAACCAGAGCTGTGGTCCACACTGCCAGTACTCCAAGGCTAGTGAGTGGCCTGGAGCCATTGCACTGAAGATGGGGAGTAGGTTATTGGCTCCTGGATGTAACCCCACCTTGCCAGGAGGGAGCCTGGCCTCTAGTTTTTAGCATTAACCTAACAAACCAGGATTTGGGTGTCTGCATTTCATTTCTTCCTCCTCCAGAGTATCTTGGGGTTTTTAAAATTCTCTATGGGTGTCATGGGAGTGGTTTGGAGCAGCCAGGAGTAGTGCACTCCAAGATGATGGTTACGGGATTTGTAGCTGTTGAAGGAGACACGAGTGAGAGAAGGGCAAAGGGGAAATCTGGGGCAGCGGGAGGGTGGGAGTGAGTCAGTTTGGAAGGAAGTCTTTGTTGATTGCAGAGCTCTCTGAGAAGGGATGGTTCCAGCTTGCCAGTGGGTGAGCAGGAGCAGGATGCCTGCCTAATTGTCCAGTGCCTCGCAGCCTCGGGTGTAGGAGGTACAGAGGAGCAGTTGAACAGCTCTCTTTAGCATGTTGCCATGCAAGTGTCCTCAAGCCTGCTCCTAAACTACTTCCTCCAGCAAATTATCGCTGCTGGGCAGTGAGGTATCTGCATGTTCAGCTTCCTGAGTGCAAATGCTTGAGCTCTGCTCCAAGTCCTCTCTTGTTACCCCTGGCTCTTCCTGTTCTCTCAGTCCAGTTTGTTATTTGTTCCCAGCAATTGTCCCTGCATTAGATGCCACATGGGTCTGAGCAGGTTTTAGCTGCAGCTCAGTGTGTGTGGTGAAATGAAGCGTAGCTCTCGTTTGGTTTGCATGGTGTTCCCATGTGGGCACCTTGTTGAGTGGCTGGAGAGAGAGGAGTGTAGGGGAGCTGCTGTGTTCCTGAGCCGTGCTTCAGTGCTGAACTGTGGCTGGCTGTGCAGCTGCCAGCTTTCCTAATCTGGCTGTGGCTGCTCAGTGCCCTGTGCCTTAGCTCCCAACATTTTCTTTATGTGGGCTGGAGGAGCGATTTACAGCTCCCTGCCAAATCCTGACATAATTGTGTGTGGCAACCACAGAAGAGATTGCCAGGTTTACGACTGAGGCAAAGTTTCTTGTCTTTGTCACTTCCTGAGGAAACTTTGACAACTCTTCAGACTTTGGGAGGTGGTTTGCTGACTACCATCTAAAGTGACCTCCATTACTCCTTTCCTTCTCTTTTTGTTTATTACATTTTTGTGTTGTGACTGTACATCACAGGACCAAAGGAGGTAGGACTGGAAGAGGCTCAGAGGTCATCCCTTGTTCCTAAAGCCCTTCTTATTCCTTACATGTGTTTGTTTCCTCTGTCTTTAAAAACTCACCATCTTCTCCCTGGGGTTATGTCCCAGGGCTTAACTGCTTTTACTGTAGAAAGTTTTTCCTGGACTTAGTGCCCACATCTTCCCTAGCTGACACTGTTTCTTCACCCTTCTGTCTGAGCCTCTGTTTTCTTGCTCATAAGAAGTCGCTTGCTGGCCTGCGTTCTGCTAGCATGAAAATGCTGTCTGAAGCTGGTGAGCCTGCATTTGTAAAAGGGGTGACATTTCCTCTGTGGAAATTATGCTATGATACAGATATATACACAGATCACTGGGAATCTTTTAGTTTGTGTCTAAAATGTTTGTCATAGTCAATGCTTTTATGGCCTACGTGTCCCAACACAAATAGGAAAGCTGCTGTTGAAGACAGAGCGGCACCCCTGGCTGGGTTGAACCAGTTCAGGAGCTTTCTTGTCACCAGGTGTGTGCAAGGTGGCCTCCATGGTAAGGTGAGCATCCTGCTGAGGACAGTGGCACTGCACAGTGCAGAAGCCACGGGTGCATCAGCAGCTGCAGTGTTGTAGCCTAAAACAGAGAGTACAGCAAACAAAGGGGGTCATGAAAAGAGGAAAAAGGTACTGATGAAGTAAATGTGTGCCTTCTATAATTTTGTCCGCAAAAGTGTCTTGTCTGAGAGAAGAACAGAAACTGCCAAGCAATTTCCCCCCCGTGTTAATGGTTCTTCATTACCTACTCATTCATTCTATTTCATTATGTAAACAAGTAGCTCTATCATGAGAGAAATTTTTGAGTTGTGACCGCATGGCTGTCTGTCTTGGGAAGTCACTGGTTTGAAGTGTCCATCATTTCAGCCTTTCCATCAAAGGAGCCCTTTGATCTGTGTCTCTTTCCTAGCCAGTTATGTTTTTGCATTGTAGTGAAACATCAAATTGCAGGTAAAACTGAACAGTGATTTTAAGTCCATGGCGAACTGAAAGACAGACACATGGTTAGCTGAACTGCACGTACCTAATTTTCTTCAGAAATGGTTTTTTCTTGGTATTCTTCTTTGGTGAAGAATACTCTGAAATATGCTCTTAATGTGAGCACACAGCACTTCCATATTTCATTGCCCTGCTTTGCCAGTCAAAAGAAGTTACAAGATACTGAAGGAGACTGGGACTGGTGATTTTGTTTTTATTGTGTTTGTCAATATTGCATAAAAATCCAGTTATGCACTAAGCAGGAAAAGCCTGTTCTCTTGTATCAGTAAAAAATGCCTTCAGAAGCCTAAAGCAGCCTTTTAATATTATTTTATAAGACATTTAAATGGCTACAATCAGATTTTTTGCAATATATATACATTAAATATGTAGGTAAACAATTTCTCACAATTTGGAATTCAGGATTCCATGTTGATCTTGGCCCATTTGCTTTCTTGATGTATCTACAAGACTTTTTTTGTCTACTGATTTCTTCCAAGGGTATTGTGTGGGATTGCTTAGAAGAGTAGACTGGAACATCCTTCTAGGAAAAGGTGATTGTGGAGGCCACACTCCGCTTTCGTTTCCAGTGGCCCAGCCAAACTGGATTTCTGAAGAAGCAGAAAGAGGAATTTGAAGCAGATTTTAGTTTCAGTAGCAGCAAAGCCTCAAAGGGGAAGCTGGTTACTAATCATCTACTGGGTAGCAAAAGAGCAGCCAGTGGTTGGTGCTTGTTGCTGCACTTCATGGGCTCCCATTTGCTGATAACCAGCTCTGGGCTCCCATCCCATGCTTGTAACTTGCCTGTTGAATGAGTCCATGCAGTGACTATCACCCAGATGTCATATGCAGGCTGTAGTTTTGTCTCTCAAATACTCTTTATATTTAGATTTCCCCAGCCCCTTGCTCTTTTTGATTTCTGGCCAAAAAAATTGGGAAACTTCTTGGTTTACAGTAGTTCTGGGAAAAAAACCCCAAAACAACATTCTTTCTTTCTGCCAAAATAAGGAAGTTGAATGGTGATAAGTTCAATTTTTTTTCACATAGTTGAGTGCAGTTTTAGCCCTACTCAGTGAAGTAATGCTGTGACAGACTATGTGAAGGAGGCAGAAACTTTGCATGCAAACAATACACAGGGAAAAGAAAAACCCTCTCATTTCCATCAGATGGTGCCTTTTAATTAGCTTAAGTCAAGCCATATTAAAAGGCCATTTTTAATTTGCATTTAAAGTGTGTTTTCTGAAACTCTGGTTGATGGTAGGGCTTGTTTCTAAGGTGATAATTCAATTTATTGGTAGGATATGTTGCAGTTACAGTGCAGTTGAGTTGCCCATGGGCAAAGGCCTTTGAGTCTGCAGGGCTTTTGCCTGTGGTGGTGTTTATAAATTGCAATGCTGGTGCATTTTGCTTGTGTTGGGTTGTGTTTGAGCTGGGTGCAGTGTGGGTGCTACAGACTGCAGGTGCACATACAGGCTGGAGAGACTTATTCTTGACCTATTCTGTCTAAAATTTCTCAAGCTAATTGCTTGTTGAGAGAAGCATTTACAGAAGTCTGGAGCCATAACTCCACTGCGCTTGCTCTTTTGCCTCCCTGCTGCTCCTTCTTGCAGATGCCGTTTGCCCAGTCTTCAGGGCTGCTAGACCCTCCCGGGACTGCTGTTAGTCATGGATTTCCTGGCCACATCTCTCTTCAGATAAGATCAGGACAGGCACTTTTTTTTTTTTTTTTTCATTTCCTGCGCTGTTTTGAGGGGAAGGGAGAGGGGCACATTGAAGTGAACACAGCTGGCTTTAGCAGGTTTGCACTGTTGAAGAATGATAGAATGGTTTGAGTTGGAAGGGACCTTTAAGATCATCTGGTTCCAACCCTGCTGCCATGGGCAGCGTCACCTTCCACTAGAGGAGGTTGCTGTTGACCCCCCCTTTTCCACAGTTCAGGTGCTGCCTCAGAAAACTGAGTGCAGAGCAAGAGTTTCTTCTCAATTTTGGTGGCTCACCAGCCTCCACTGATGTGGGGGCTGTTTTGGCAGCTGTGGTCTCCATCAAGAGATCTGGAGCTTCCTCTGCTCATATTTTTCTCATGGTGTTTCTGGGGCCAGCCATGTGCCCCTCTAACACATGGTTAGAGGTACCTTCCAAGAGGGTTGGGAAAGGAGGTTGGAAGCTGGGTAGAGTTGGTCTACTCACAAGCTGCCTGCAAGTCTTATGTCCATCCAGTGCTAATCACATCTATAGGTTAGATCATCATGCCAATGAGTTGGATCATCCCATGCTTTTCAGAGAGGGCAGAGCAAGCCTTCAGTGCTTTGCTCCTTGTCATGTCCCCCACTGCCTCCTGACTGTAGGCCAAGGGCAGCTGATGTGAATATAACTCTGCAGAAGGTGTCTGGAGCTGCCATGGGACACGTGCTTCTAAAGTAAACCAAAATAAAAGATGTTTTTATTCTTACAGGGTTGTTTTTCTTCTCACTACATACCTTGTAGAGGCTGGGTAGTGGTGTCAAGGTCAAGGTGAAAGGAAATTTTTAAAATTCCGTCTCAGTTTGTAGGATGCCAGGAAAGGGACACATTTCAGTTTTCTTCTGAATCATCTTGTACACCCTTTCCGTGAATGCTCGCCGTTTTGAACAGCACTGCCAAAAGACAAATCCAAGCTTTAGAAAGCCGCCAGCGGAGGTGGATGGGAGGCCAGCTGGGAGCACAGCCTTGTGTAAGCACATGCCAGTGGTTGATTTACGGTCTCTGGCCTTGCAGGGCTGTGCTGAAAGCTGAACAACAGGCAGTGGAACAAACGCTTTTTATTTTTGCTGGGATATTTTTAAACAGAAATGCTGGGTTTTATATTTTTTGCAGGCAAGGGTAGAGAAGTTAGGATTTTTCACTTTTTGTTTTGGCCAGAATATGTTCTTATTTGGGCAACATGTGGAAGTGCATGTGCATGAAATCCAGCCACTAAATACTTAGTGTCCCTGAGTTATTGTTTCCTCCTTTGTCAGCAGAGTGACAGGATGCTGCAGACGTCACTGGGTGTCCTGGTTGGACCCCTCAGGGGACTATAGTCCCTGCAGGGGACTATAAAAAACTGTGAATTATAAATATCAGGCTCTTACAGGAATTCACCTACAGTTAGGGGCTCTCTGAAGCAGATTCTCCTTCCCTTTAAAGCCTGTCTACAGAGCCAAAATGAGTTACCAGAAATTCCTAGAGCGGGCTTAATTCTGAAAAAAAAATAAATTTGGGCCCATTTAATTCTGAAACAGACAAAACTTAAGTGTTGATAGGATCTCATGGTTCATCAGCAAAGCTGTGCTTCTGGGTGACAGAACATGTCTGAGGTCACTCGCATCTCTTGCCACGCTCACTGATGACCTGTGGGATACAACTGGAATAGCTTTAACCTTCTCTAGCATATGCTTGTAATTGGTAACTGATAACTCATCTTCATTGCTGATGTTGTGTCAGTTCTCCAGATCTACCCTTTTCTTTCTGTGAGGGAATTCAGTGGCAAGAAAGAATCCTTAGGTCAACATCTGGTGTATGCCAGCAGAGAGAAGCTGTACTGGAAATCACCAGACTTGCCAAAGACTGATGGAAAAGAGCATTTTCTTGAATGTTGTCTGGTGCCACACCAAGGTTCAGCTTGATTCTTGAGACTTCCATTTTTAGCTACTTGATTTAAGGGGGTAAAAATATGTTATCACTATGTAGTCAATAATTTAGGATTTAGAAGAATATTACAGCTGAAATGTTGGAGGTGTTGGTAAACGTACAGTCACAATTTTCATTTTGAGCATCTTCTACTATCCCTGGAAGCAAATACTAATTTTGTTTGCTTTAAGTAGTCTCTGTTAATCAAAAACCCTCAAACCACCAAAAAAAAATGAACCTCTCAGTGACTGATACACACCACTATAAGCCTGTAAGGGTGCACTTCCACTTTGGTGGATGAATCTCACAGCCTGATTAATTCCTGGAGGGATTTAGGAAATGAGAAAGGGAGTATGTTCTTTCTTAACTAGGAAGCTCATTATCTATATTTTTTTTTCCTTTTCCTTTGCATACTAAATATAAGTATTTAAGTGGTATTTTAAGAATCATAATAGCAACACTTGAAATATACCTTCTTAAAGCTGTATGAACAGGAAGCCTCCAACCACCTTTAGGCCAGAAGTTATTCATGGTGCATAGTCCATGCTGACTTCAGCCTTTTCAATACTGTGTAGACAAGCTTCCTTTTAGGATATTAATTTTGTGAATGTGCTACAAACATGGGGGTTTTTTTGCTACATTATCCCTTACACCAGCGGTTTTCTTTTTTGAATGTTATTGCTCTTGTGGAAAATCCAAGGAAAGCTGAACTTTGTTTTTTTCTTGGTTTGGTTAAATGTCAGTGAGGGAATTAAACCTTGTCTTCAAGTGTTATGACTCCAGCAGCAGAGTGTAGTTTATGGGAATAATCTTCAGAATCGATTGTTCTGTCTTAAATTGATGTGGATTTTTTTCTGCCTTGGATATTTCTTGTTTATTTTTTTCTGCAGTGTGTGCTTGAAAAGAATAAATGCATGCCAGGGCATTAGACAGTTGGAGAATGTTTTTTGTGGCAAAAATGGCAGTTGGATAAAACTAGATAACGTAAATTTGATTTGAGATTATGTTACTGGAACCCTAATCTGAGTAGCATCCTTAAGCATGTGTTTGATTCTGAGCATTAGGGTAATCCCTCTTCAGCAGAGTATCAGGGTGCATCCTTCAGCCTTTGCTGCATGGGCTAAATTGAATCCCATGCTTAAAGCTCAGCACATGCTTCAATGCACAGCTGAATGCACTGCTGTGTGGAGAGTAAGAGAAAATGTTTAAGGGAATTAAGTATTTGAGTTTACAATGCCTGTGAGTGATTCCTGTCATTTGACATTAAAGCCAGATAGGTAGATCTCAGCTACTACTCTCTATCTTGTGGCCAGGTTTGTCTTCTCCCTTAGGCTGATGTGGAAAAAGGCAGAGAGAAAGCGAACCTTTGACACCATAAATCCAAATTTAAAGAGATTGTCTGAAGGAGAGTGGTTGCCCTGCAGCCTAAAATGTTCTTCAGGAGTAGTTTACAACCAAAGAATGGTTTGGGTTGGAAGGGACCTTAAAGATCATCTCATTCCAGCCCCCCTGCAGGGACACATTTCTGTAGACAGCGTTGCTCAGGGCCTTGAACACTTGCAAGGATGTGCAGATCAGTAGAAAAAGGGGTGTAGAAGTTGGCATGGAAGAGATTTGGAGGAACAGAGAATTTTGGAGGAGGAGGAGGAGGTGGAGTACTGAAACTGTGAGACCAAGGCAGAACATGCTGGGGAGCACTGTAGGGGGACTGGTGAGAGGGAATGGGGAACACAGAGGAGTAAAGTCAGCAGCAAGGGAAAGAGAAGCTGAGGATAATAAAACAGAAAGCTAGACAGAGCAAACCAACAAAATATGGTAGAAATAATAACATATGTTGAAAAAACCCTGCCAACCTCTCCCTTGGTTTTAGCCTTCAGTTTCATTTTGAATTTTTTTAAAACTGTGACTTTGTCTTAGTGCTTTTTCATTTGTGTTTCAAAACACTTTTGGCCAGTGGAGCCTCCAGAATTGTTGTTTGCATTGCTTTAAATTCAGCTGTATCTCTCAACCAGTCAAAAACACTGTCACAGGTGTGACACGGGGAAGCTTTGGTGGGATCTCATTGGCCAGTTGGTGTGTCTTCCTCAATCCCTGTGCCTGTTCTGCCATGGGAACTTTGGAGTTAGTTCCATGTAGTCCCAAACACTCAGGCTGTGGCACTGGAAGTGTTTAGTATCCAGACAGTCTGTCTTGAGGGTGACACCTCAGTACCTTCTGTGTGGCTTTTGCTACTTTGGAGGGAAAGATGAAATACACTCTTCTACCCCTTTGTCCTTTGAGGAGATGTCCTTAAATGTACTAAACTCCATGGTTCAGCATTCCATTTGAAATGTTCCCAGTGTGTTTTCAGTTGAGATTGGCAAACTCTATAGTCTTTTGACCATTTCTGGTTCCCAGATTTTGAGTGAAAATGAAAAAACATGGCCAGGTGAATAAAAATTTCCTTCTGCAAGTCATTTGTAAATTAGATACTGTAAATTAGATACTGATTTCCTAGTTATTTTTGTGATGGAGGGAAGAGTTGCTCTTAACAGTAAGAGCAACAAAAGCTGGTTTTGCTTAAGAGCCTTTCCCTAAAAAGTTGAATTTCATGGCACTAGTGTTACCAGCTTTTGGAAGTTGCTGCATTTCGTTCCTGATGAAATCAATGGGAGGTGAATACATTCAAGAAGTCAACTGCTTAAGGGCTACAGCCTTGCACTGATAATTTCTCCCGTTTATGAGCCTGTTTGGTGCAGATAGCTTTAGCTTTAGTAACTTCACAGCAGCACACAGTAAATCCACAGATAAAACCTGAGCCCTGGGTTTTATTATACCGTGCTTGCTGTTATCTCTTCTGTGTGCTTGCATGAGTGATAGAGGGGAAAGCACCAGGCGGGTCTTTATATGATGCTGTTTAAAATAAAAGGTGATGTTTCCTTAGGGAAAACTTCTGCTCTCTTAGGGAAAACTCCAGACAACAGGTGGAATGAAATGAAATCACTACTAATTGAAGTTAATTAAACCTAACAGTTGGGTGAAACATTTCTTAACACAGATTTAGGTAAACTTTTGATTGTCCATTTCCCATCCTGCACATAAATTCAGAACATGTAAACCTCCAGTTTCCAGGAGTTTAGGCCTCTCTTTCATAATGTCCACATGGATGCATAGTATCTACGTGTAATTTGCAGTTAATTGTAAATAACAAATAATGGCAAATTTCAGAAACTCTCAACTTGTCCCCTGATACCCCCTGGAGAAGAAACTTGTTTTATTGTGTCTGGAAGGTTGATGGAGGCTGCTTTCCAAATTGTAAAAGCAGCTTGCATAAAGAGAGTGCCCATAGCAGCTGGGCAGCCTTTCGGCTGCTTGATAAAGGAGACCAGCTCACAACTTAGATGGTCACCAGAGGCTGCTGGTTTTGCAGGTTGTTGTATCAGCTGAAAGGAGCTGATAAGCAGGGGCAGAGTTTCTGGCAATAATTCCAGGTATGAAATCCTTAGTTCCTGTCCCACCCTTGTGGTGTTTCCTTGACCTGCTCAAGGCTGATGGTGTCCAGCTGCCTTGGCCAGTAGAGACCAGAGGAAGAGTTATTTCCTTCTGGTTGTTGGTAGGTGACATACCCAATACCAAGGCTCTGCTAATTTGGAGCAAAGATCCATGGCCATGAGGCTGGTTCCTGTTTGTTAGAGGAAATGTGTGTTTTTATAGCTGCCCCCTGAAACTGCCTTCTTCCTCTCAGTTGCCTCTTGCTGTAAGGGAGAAGGGATTGGGCTTTCTTGTCTCCAGGACTGAAGGTTTCAACTAGTGTTTCAGTTGGAATTCATAATTTATGTGGCTTTTTTCTTCCTCTCTGCTATGAAATGCAGTAACAGGTTGCAGGTGGTACAGTTACAAATTGGGGGGAGTATGTCTGAACATTGAATTGAATAACGCTTACTGAGCTTGTTTGGACAAATTTGAGGGTAATTGAGCCCTTTTACAGTTTTCCCAGGCAATTGCTGGACAGTTTTTTAACTAGTGAAATAGCAGGCTGAACACAAGAGCCATTTTGTCAAATGCTGTGGTTGATGGGCATATAGTTGCTTGTGTAAGAGCCACTGCCTTCATATAATAAAAGAAAATTACTTGATGTTTGTTGGCAATCCGCAATGTGAAATTACAGTGTTTGGATTGGATTATCAATTTCAGACTGGTTGGAAGATTTTTGAGATCTTCTGTGTTGGGACAGGAATATAAATTACTTTGTTTTCCTATTTACTAGGTGGCACTAACAAGCCTGTATTTCTAAATCATGACCCTAATGATAGAATTTGACAATGAAAAGAGGTAGGGTGTCGGAGTATGAACAGCAATTGTGTCAAACAGCAACTCAAGTCAAAGATTATCTCCTCATCATACCAGTATTTTGAAAGTTGCAGCTGTTACAATATATGTGGGGAAGGTTCATTTAGGAAAAGAATTTGGTTTGGAAAGAACTACACAGAATTTTTATCCCATTTTTTTTTCTGGCAAGTTGTATTTGAAAACAACATTTGTCAGGATGCTGTTGCTTAATGTGTTTACTTAACTGTGAAAACCTCAGGTTATTTATGCATGTAGTCTGAAAACTAAATTTAGTTTCTGTGATCACTGCATTGCACAATGGTGATGAAGGATATTTAACCGAATTGTTATGCTGGTGTGTGTGCATATGGCCAATAGAGATAAAACCCCTGCAATCAATACTCATTATCACCAGACAGTGTGAGGTACAGTGACTTGTATGTTACTTCCCTTACCTAATTTTTCAGCTTCAGGGACAATTTTGAGGATTTCTAAGTAGATACTATTCACACATTTTTTTTTACTGTATCTTTAAATAGGAATTTCTCTGCAGGAGGAGTAGTACATCAAGTGGATTTTTGTGACTGCGTGTGTGTCTTGAGATAGAGCAGGTAGGAAAGGGATGGCAGCATGCAGATGTTAAAAAGTCTCCCAAATTTGTCTAGAAAATGAACTCTTGACAATTGGAATTGCCAAAATCCAGGTATTACTATCAGTAAAATTGCGTAGGCATTGAAGCAGTACTTGCAGTTTTAAATTATTTTAGCTTTATTTATCTCCTCCCTGATTGAGGTTTGACTTGCTGGAGTGATCTGTGAAGTTTGCTTTTAGTTCCTATTTTGTTGGTGTTGGGAGCGTGACCTTTGGCAAACCAGGGCCCATTTCTCATCCTCACCTGAAAACTGAAGTGGTGATGATTGGAGAGGTTGTACTTAAGAGTCTGTAGTGAAGTTAAGATGGGAAGTCAGCAAGCTGGCAGCAGGGAGATGTCATTAGGGTGAGCTAGGGTGGTAGGAGAGCACACCGTGGTTTGAAGTCCCCGAGGGAAGCTGTGGCTGTGGCTGCCCCATCCCTGCAAGTGTGCAGGACCAGGCTGGATGAGACTTTGAGCAACTTGATCTGGTGGAAGGTCCCTGTCCATGGCAAGGGGGATGGAAATAGATGAAATAGATGATCTTTATGGTCCCTTTTGTCCCAAACCATTCTGTAACTCTATGATTCTGTAACATGCTTTATTTCCACTTACAAGGCACCTGTCAGGATGGGTTTATCTTCTGGTCTGTGTTATACCGTGGTCAGGAGGATTCTCTGATCCAGTGGTCAGTAAAAGGCAATTAGAGGTATGATTCTTGTTCACGTGATATTGACTCCATGAAGTCCCACAAATACGGTCTCCTAAAAATTAACCCAAAAACTTCCCCTCTGCGGGATACAACATTGTCGGTACTGTGCAGGTTTGGGTGGGGGTTTTTATGGGTTTTGTGGGTTTTTTCCTTTCCTTGTTCATTAATACAATAAATTAATTGTGGGCTAGGGGCGTTCCTTTGAAGCTGCCTTTGCCACATTCACAGTACCCATTGTCTCAAGGTGGTACCAGCAGTGGGAGATGCCTGTGATTCCAAGGAAAGGTGCTCAGGCACTCTTCTTTCCCTCTCAGTCTGCCTCACCTTTCTAGTTCTTGCAAGTTCATCCTGCTGTCCTCTTTCCCTCCCTCCCTCCCTCCCCAGGCTTTTGGCTCCCAGCTCGCTCAGCCCTTGGGTCAGTGTCCCTTCCTCCTCCGCTGCAGTGCCAGCCCGGCCGAGTGGTGCCGGTTCCCTCCTCCCGCGGTCCCGGAGTCACCAGGTGGAGCTGTTGCCCAGAGCAATGCCCTGCCGTGCAGTGCCGCACAGCCCAGCCCTTGCGGAAGGCTCCGTGGTGTTGGGTTTTGTGATGGAGCTTGCTTTGGTGGGCAGCTGTGTCAGGTAGTGCCACGGGTTCTGTTTCTTGCCACGGGTTCAGTCTTGAGTCAGTTTTGTTGATGCAAAGTTGTTTTCTGTCACTGAATCAGCCGGTGCCTTGTTTGACAATGGGGTCCCCCAAAGGCTGGACTGCTTCTGCACAGTGTGTGACCACCCTGTTGTACTCAAAAGCTGCTTCACTGTAGTGTGAGCATAAGCAAGTCTCGTTAAGGATATCCTCAGGCTTTGTACTGTTGGGTCCCCTGTGCAATCCAGTGGGAGGGATTTTTTCTCATTCATTGGCATGTGCTGCTTTGAAGGGGATTTATGTGTGTGACCCTTCAAAGATGCTCCTCTTCATCCTCCTTTCATTCTCTCGTCTTATTAGCCAGCCAGATTGATACCACCTTATTTGCAGCTGATTTTTATAGAGATCATGCTCCTGCTTGAAACTGTAGAAGCAGTTCAAAACACGGAATTGAGCATCTTGAATGAATAGCCAGTGCCCCCAAAAGCCACAGTTTGAGCTGAAGGAATGCAAATAAACACAAAGTTCCTTCTTCCTTTTCACCAGGCTAAGCAATTCTTTCTCCACAGCCGCCCATACCACATGCTGACAAGGGCATAAGAAATTGATTGAGATTCTGCTTTGATTTCAATTTAAAATCCCCCATTTCTCTTGGCAACTCAGCTGATGTTTTGAATTTGATAATTTGTGTGGAAACGGGAAGGAAAGGTGTAAGAAAAGACACAGAGAATTAGCTGGAAATTTGATATGGGAAAGCAGTTTCTAAATAATATTAGCAACAATCAAAGGCTGTTATCTTTGCTGTCCATGCTTATGGTAGGATAGCACTGTGGCTAGCTTGCTTTTTGTATAGTAAGATGCAGCGATTAAGCATGAACAGTGGAATTAGAATATGGATTTAGGTTTTTGGTTGGTTTTTGTTTGGTTGGTTGTTTTTTTTTACCAGAGTAGGTGAGCTCTAAAAAGTGTGAAGCAGAGGTAGGTTGGCTGCAGTGTTGCTTTTATTCCTGAAGAATAGCTCTGTTGTCCCTTTCCCTCCACAGCCCCCTTTCTCATAAATCAAGATCACTTTACATTCCTGTGTCAGCTTCATAAACAAAAGAGTTGGCAGGTTGTGGAAGAGCAGCACGATTTGTAAGTCCAGGAAGAGAGAATGTGCAGCAAACATGTGGAATACTTTATCGGGGCAATGAGTATCACTCCAGGCTGGGGCATGAACAGATTGAGAGCAGGCCTGCTGAGAGGGACCTGAGGATTCTGCTGGGTGAGAGGCTGGGCATGAGCTGAGCTGTCGGTGTGAGCTTGCAGCTCAGAAAGTCAAACACACTCTGGGCTGCATCAAAAGCAGCATGGCCAGCGGGGCAAGGAAAGGGATTCTGCCCCTCTGATCTGCTCTTGTGAGACCCCACCTGCAGTGCTGCATCCAGCCCCGGGGTCCTCAGCACAGGAGGGACATGGACGTGTTGGAGAGAGTCCAGAGGAGGCCACCAAGATGGAGCTTCTCTAGTACAACAAAAGGCTGAGAGAACTGGAATTGTTCAGTGAGGAGAGGAGAGGAGAGGAGAGGAGAGGAGATGGCTTCAGGGTGACCTAATTGCGACCTTCCAGAACCTGAAAGGAGCCTACAAGAAAAATATGGAGAGGGACATTTTATCATGTGTAAGTGGCAGGGCAAGGATGAATGGATTAGATATTAGGAGGAAGTTTTCTGCCGTGTGGGTGGTGAGGCACTGGAACAGGATGCCCAGAGCTGTGGATGCCCCATCCCTGAAAGTGTTCAAGGCCAGGCTGGGTAGAGCACTGAGCAACGTGGTGTATTGAAAGATATCCCTGCCCATGGTGGGTGGGTTGGAGGTAGATGACCTTTAAGGTCCCTTTCTATGATTCTGTGATTCTTAAGGCTGGAGCTGTGATTCTCCATGCCATAACTCAGCAAGAAGAGCTTGGGATTGGAGCCCTAGTGATAATAGCAGAATAATGCCAATTGTCTTGGAAACACTCCAGGAAAGATTTTGGTTTAATGTAATATTACATGCATGAATATAGCAATGTCTCTGGCAAACTGAATCTTTGCTAGCATTCGCTACAATACAGAATTAGCTGCTCTTCAGTCTCTCTTATCTCTGGCCATGCACATCACTTTGGTAGGATGAGAAAGTGCTTTTGGCCATCAGTGCTTGATTTTGTACATTATGGTTTGGTGTTGCTTGTGGTCTTTGGGTATGTCTTTGACAAAAGTAGATAGTGGAAGAGATTGTAATTAATATTGCAGTCTGTGAGGGCGGGAGGGATGGAAATACTCTTTTTTATGTATAAGAGAGAAAAGCATGTAGCAAAATATTAAAGTGCATTTGAAACTTGGGCATTAGATGATTTTGTTGTCTCTGAACTGGGCTGGGATCTGGAGGAGAGCAAGGGGCCTGTGACTACAAAGAAGCTTGATGGCTCCAAAGAAGCCTGCAGATACCAGGACCAGTAGGGCTGCATTCTCTGGCTCCAGGTATTGCAGATACTGAGCAGCAATGCAGGCCTGAGTTTAATTCCACAGGAAGATGTGTGCAGGATGTGTGTGGAAGGAAACCACATGCTGAATAATCACACTGGCAAGGGTGCCAGAACTGGTCAGGCAGTAGGCATTTGGCTCTGGGGACTGGTTGGGAACAGAGGTGGACAGGGCTGTAGGTAGACTCCCTTCAGCTCTGAGGTGAAGCAGATGGTCAGTCACTGTACATGTTTTTCAAATGGATCTGGACTGAAGGAAAACAAACCTGGAAAAGGGATCAGATGATGTTTTCCTTTCAGAGATGTATTGGGTTTTCATGGCAAGGCTTTGGTAGTGGGGGGGTTGCAGGGGTGTCTTCTGTGAGAAGCTGCCAGAAGCTTCCCTGGTGTCCTACAGAGCCAATGCCAGCTGGCTCCAGGTGGACCCACCACTGGCCAAGGCTGATCCCATCAGTGGTGGTGGTAGTGACTCTGGGGTAGCATGGCTAGAAATGGAAAAAAATGCTGCACAAGAGCAGATTGCAGAGGAATATGTGAGAGCAACAACCCTGCAGACACCAGGGTCAGTGGAGAAGGAGAGGACAAGGTACTCCAGGCTCCGGAGCAGAGATTCCCCTGGAGCCCATGTGCAGACCATGGGGAGGCAGCTGTGCCCCTTCAACCCATGAAGGTCCATGGTGGAGCAGAGATCCTCCTGCAGTCCATGGAGGGGACAATTTTGAAAAAGGTGGATGCCTCAGGGAAACTGTGACCGCATGGAAAATTCATGCGGGAGGAGGTTCCTGCCAGGACCTGTGGACCCATGAAGAGAGGAGCCCACACTGGAATAACTTTGCTGGCCCAGCTTGTGACTCCGTGGAGGATCCACACTGGAACTGTCTGTGCCTGAAGGATTGCACCCCATGGAAGAGACTGTGCTGAAGCAGTTTGGGAAGAGCTGCATCCCATGGGAAGGACTCACATGTGAGCAGAAGAATGTGGGGAGTCTTCCCTGTCAGGAGGAGTGAGAGGGGACAGTGCTCTGGTGAGGAACAGGTAGAGAAGTTGGAGTAAAGTAAAGCTCAGGAAAAAGATAATGGTGTAGGGGAGGTGTTTTAAGATTTAATTTTCATTTTTTATCATCCTACTTTGATTTGATTTGCAATAAATTAAATTAATTTCCCCATTTCGAGTCTGTTTTGCCCATGGCAGTAGTTGGTGAGTGGTCTCTCCCTGTCCTTATTTCAACCCACAGGTTTTTTGTTACATTTTTTCTCCTCTGCCCAGTGATAGGATGACTTTGGCGGGCACCTGGTTTCCAGGCAGCATCAGCCCACCACAGGAGGATACAGTAAGCCCTGACTGGCAAATGTTTTTCTCTTTTAAAACAGCCACTAGAAATATACGGGTGGTATTGAAGATACATATAAATACCAAACAAATAAACTCAGTGCTTGACTATCTCTTAAAGAACTTAAATAGCTCTTTGTTACTGTACTGTCTGAATGCTTTAGAACTATCACTGTTTTACATCCCCATAATGCTGTTGCAAGGTAAAATCAAATAAGTATTTTCATATAGCAGCTAGTGAGCTGAGAACAATAGAGCCAAGAATTACTGTGCCAAATGCAGTCCTTGCAGCACTAGGAGGAAGGATTGCATTCTGATATAACAGGACTGACCTGATTGTGGGTAGAACAAGTGCTGCACTTTTGTGTGTAGAGGGAATTAATATAATTCTAATGTGTTCCAGAGGAAGAAGTCTGATTCTGTAGCTGATTTGTGCTCTGCAACAGCACTGTTGGCCTGAAAGCAATTAGAAATGATGTGTAGGGCTTTTTAGTGTGTGGGAGTTGGCATAGGTCATCCTAACTTAGTGGGAGTAATGTACCAACTGACTTAAAAGACACCTTTACTGCCATATATTATGAGTGTGAAGAAGGGAATGCAACAAAAGGAAATGCAAATAGGGATTTTCATGTAAAGTTCACACAGGGACAGATGACCAGAAGAACTATGGTGGTTCCTACTGAAGTGAGACACTGCAGAATCCAGCCAGGGTAAACCCGCTAGAGAAGGCCAATGGTGGCCATCCTCCCTCTCAAAACAGAGTTGCAGTGAGATCCATGTGTTTGTGCTGGGATTGTGGGCAGCTGGGTTCCAGTATTCAGTGTGAGTGTTGTTCATTTGGCAAGTACTCTTCACTCAGGAAAGTGCGTGACAGCAAAATTACACTTGTGGGAGCCAGCTCTGGTCCTAGTTCTTCCCTTTCAAAAATTTGCTTTGCAGATGAGTATCTCCCAGATCTTTGCAGAAATTCCTTGAAGATCACTGGTGGTATAAGGCCATGACATTTTAATTTGGGATTTACAGGAATCATTAGTGTCCTGAATGAGATGCCTGCAATATTTTGACTGCGGAATTGAGGCTTCAGAGCACCTGTACCTGCATCCCTTTGGTTCAGGCTGAAGCCTCAGGCAGTTTTGTCTTGGTGCAGCAGCTGAGAGCCAGTGTGTGAGTCTAAGAGCTGCTCTTGTATTTTCCTCTGTGCAGTTATGCAGTGATAGCTTTGTCCACTTGATACATCTTGCAGATGGAAAAACTGAATAAAGGTGGGAAGCTTTTGCACTTCTTCCTAGACACCACTCCACAGTGCACGGCTTCGTTTTCCCTGGGACAAGCCTGACACTTGGCAGATTCAATTCAGTCCCAGGGGTGTCTGAACCTCGGTCTCCTGCAAGGTATTTCTCCTTACAGCAGTGTTTTCAGACAACTGAAAGTGATACCCAAACACAGGGAAGGGTGAAGGACGTGTTTAAGGATACCAAAAAGTTTATTGGGCAGAGTCATTCTTGGATTAAAATACTGCCCTTGGAAACTGCCATAGGAATCTGTTGTGCATAGCTCTTCCTTGTATGTTCGTACAGTTGATAAAAATCCAAAGGCAGTTTCAGATGCTCTTCAAGCTGCCTGTCACAGCCTTCCAGAGCAGCTGTAAGTGGATTAGTAAGACATGGAAAGTATTGCAATGCTACCTGCGTTTGATCAGCAGAGTAATGATTAAAATGTTGAAGGCGGGCACAGAGGACTAAAGCAGGCTGCAAATTGCAAAGCTTTAATTTATTTTTCAGCTTGTTGCTTTTTTACCTCCACTGGAATTTAAAAGACAGCCATAATCCTGTGCTCAGCCTTAGGATGTCACATGCCTTTGGGTTAAGAGCTGGCAGCCCTGAAAGCATTCAGAATGCAGGTTGGGTGTCTCAGTGCTGCATGCCAGACCGTGCCCAAGGAGTGACATTCCTCTTGGACACCAGGCTTGACCAGAGCTGAGCTTACATTTCTGCTAAAGCCCAGCGATACTTTACAGTGCAGGCCTTGCAATTTGTTTGATGATAGCTAATGAAATGCGAACCATTTAGCAGCTCTGAGATGCGATTACACTGCTGTGAATTTCCAGATTCCATCAAAGTCCTGCTGAGGGTAATGGGAGTGGGCCAGGGTGATTCAACTGTAAATCAAAAATGAAAGCGTGGCCGATTCTGGCAGTGGAAAGAAGAGCTGTTCAAATGTGGAGAGGCTGATTTGCCAAGTCAAAACCAGCTGTGCTTTACAGAGCTACTGGAATGAATGGTCTCTCTGCATTTGTATTTTTTTTTGTGACTCATTGATTGTTTTTCTTCCCCTAAAGTTTAAATTCTGTCTTTTTATCTGAGGTTTGCCTGGCCAGTCGCAAAGGTTTTCAGTGCCTGTTTTTGGTATATAAAATACCAAATGCATTGATAATAAAGGACAGTTTTCTCCTTTTTAGTAACTTCATACCAATTCAAGTGTTTTCATCTGTACATCTTTAATGCCTCAATAGTGAAAGCTCTGCTCAGAACAAGACAAGGACCTCTCCTTCCTCTCTGCACAAAAAGTGGAATTTAACTTGGGAAATCTTGAGCATAAACTGGCTCCTCTATTATTTTTCACTTAGGGATTAATCAGCCAAGAGTGTCCGGTGGTGTGAATATGTAACAGGGAGCCAGGAATAGTTGCTTCTCTTAACAATGAAGAGCAGCCAGCTTCCTCTCTGAGCAGATCCTCTTCCAGGAGAGTGAGACAGCTTTTTGACAGCACCCCAGTTCTGTATGTTTCATCAACCCTGGGGTTTTTGTTTGTTTGTTTTGTTTTGTTTTGTTTTTGTCTGAAGAAAGACAGAAGGTGCTATTATCGCACTGTACTAAAGACAAATTTGACCACAGATGTTTGTGGTGCATGCCCTTAATTGTACTTCTTGATGCTAACCTGTCTGGAGAAAGCTTCAGAACAGGTTGCTGGTGGGCTCTGGTACTGCTCTCTGGCTGAAACCTTGAGTTCCATCAGTGTGAGCAGCCTTGTAATTCCAGCTCTGTACCTGATGAAAAAGCTTTTCCATGAGAGGCTTCCTGGGGGTTACACTGAATTAACCCTGACTTCATTGGTCTCACTCTTTTTCTCTTGATCAGGGATCCTCAAAGGAAGAGTTCAGCCACCAAATGCTTGTGGTGCCTTTGCTCAAGTCAGGGTGGTTGGCTGCTCAGCTTTTGGGGAGCCTGGCACAAATGGGCTCTGAGAAGCAGATGCATCCCTGCTGTTAGGTGCAAGGAAGTCCTGCTGAATTTGATGGAAGCCACATGAGCTGTGGGATCAGTTTCTGGCATGTGGGAAAGGATGAAGACTTGTCAGGTCCAAATGTTTCTCATATTATTACTGAAATAACAACTACTTTGCCTGGGGATTTTTGAGCACTTAGTATTTATACCCTCCAGGTTGCTAGGGCTCATTCTTCTTTTGATCTGTAAGACTAACTCATGTTAAACCCTGTCAGATTTAATGAGACCTGTCTGTAGCTGATATCTCAGTGACTCTTAGTTATTGTGAGGATTGTTTTGAAGGGAGAGGCATTTTTAATTTTTAAACATTTTTAGAACTTCAGATTGTAAATTTGATTGAATCCTGGCTTTGTCCAAGTTGATGAGAAAATTTCCTTCTGAAGGAGCTGTGTGTGGGATCCCTGTTTATATAGAGGTCAGTTCTCCATTGCTTCTTAATGCAGATTTTTGTGGTGCCTGTCTCCAGGGTGTCTCAACCTTCCTTTAAAGCTGAAATGGGAAGTTAGTCATGAGATCTGTGGTTGTTACAAGCCAGATGTTATTTTTTTCTTTTTTTGTCCTTACTTTGCAATTAGAAGGACAGAAGGCAGTTTCTTCAGTGTATTCATTCTTAGGGTGCCATTTCCTCATGTGAAGTGCTGTCTAGTGTTCTTGTTTTGTTTGTATTTTCAAATTCCTAGAGTCATAAAGGATTTTTGTATGGTTTATCTAATTTTGCACATACTTAGGAAGCCCTGTGTATTAACATAGCAGAGAAAGACTCTGCATAGTCAAGACTAAAAAAGCTCTTGCAGCAGTGTGCATGATTATGGGGCTGCTGTTTAGTCATCAGTCATGATATGTGTAGATTTCTTTTGTGAATCTAACATTTATTCCATTTCAGATGTAAAAAAAAAAATAAAAATACATGAAGAGATTAGTTACTCTGCACAATAGAGCTTGACCCTCAATCTGTTAAAAGCTATTATAATATCAAGGCTACAGACTGACAGCCTAAGCAGGGATGTGTTTACAGGGTACTACAGCTCTCTCCAGTTTGGAAAAGTGCTTGGAGGACCAGGACCTGTGTGCAAAGATATAAATGGGACATCCAGATTTAAATTAAAGAACTAAATTTTTGTGCATTAGCTTTTTCTGCTGGGACAAATGTGTTTGGAACAATAGACAGACGAATATACCAAATGCCTATTTGTAATGGGAAAATGGTTTTCTTTTTTAATATATTGCTCATATTTTTTCTGCTTTATTATTTTTTATCATCCTGTAAGCTGCTGCAAATCAGCCAGAAGCAGCTCAGTTGTTGCTTGCCTACAAATGAGTTGCCAGCATCCTGTAATGCTGCTAGCCTGAAATACAGTCTCATCTCCTTTGCAGTAATGAGAGCCAAGTGGGGTGGTTCCCGGGAGCAGGAGTGTGGGTGGAGACACTGTTGTCTGTGGCATTCTGCTCTCCATTCTGGCGCTCTTAAAATCCTCGCACCTAAATCTGCTGCTAAGGGATTTTGGGAGAACAGAGAATGTGTTTTCCGGGGTTAAAGGGTAAAAGTCTGGAATTAGTCATGCTTACATTGGTTCCTTGTATTTATCAGAAACATCTGATACAGTTTCAGATTTTTGAATCCATTTTGCTGACCAGGGGACATTCTGAAGCTCTAGCTACTTATTCTGGCAAACTAATAGTGGCTCACTTACTGTGAATTACATTTCTGCTTCTTTCCTTCCTCTCTACCCCACCCACTTTGCTTATCTTGCTACAATGTGGTTTATAACTGATATTTTGTAAGTGTGCTAGGAGGCTTATGAAGAAGAAAAAGAATAAAGGGAAACCTGTAGTTGGTTCCTTGAGTGATTAGTGAACACCTTGATTCTCAGTAATTATAATAATTATTTTATATTTATTCACTTCTTGCCACTTGTTTCCTGGACTGGTATGCTCTTGATCATCATGAGTCAGTGGCTGTGGTGCTGAAGCCCTTGGGTTTCCTGTGAATGAGGGTTTTTCCAAAGAATAGCAGGATCTGTTCCTTGAAGTGCAACATAACTCCCGAGGGCATGTTCTCAGTTTCTGAAACTTATCCAATCTGCTCAGTGCCACTGTCACCTTTTGCATAAGCCAAGGTGTTATACCTTTGTGTATATTTGATGTTATATGTACACCAACATCAGGTAAAACAAAACAGAAAAACAGATTAGGGGGTGTAATAGCGGAACTCTGAGAACTGGAAAAATAAATCTTCTGTATGCCTGAATGTTATCCAGGCACGTGGCTTGATAAATCTGCTATAATCCTTTGAAGAAAAAAGAACAAAATGAGGGAGGTCATCCCCATCAGATGTTAGAAAAGTAGGTTTGTGTAGAGAAAGACCATGTAGTAAAGTACAAAGCAAATGGTTGCAGGAAAGGTTTATACAGCCTTAGCAGGGAGGTTCAATATCAATGCACTGATGAGAAAAAAATGTTTTTTCTACTTCTTTGAAGCAACAACTCTGCTTTCCTTGTTGTCTGTGATAGACTTGAAAGATAGTTCCCTGTTTTTGGTAAAAGTTAAGGTCTGTAGCTGTTTTCAAGTTGTTGTATAATATTCATATGCCATGATTTGCTTTGCTTTCAGGCAGATGAATGTCTTGATTGATGGGTATCAGTACAGTTTTCAGTGACAGGGACTGTCTAGGTAGTTTTAAATCCCATGATGGAATGATAATCACTGCCTTAAGTAGGAAGCTTTTTCTATATTTTACTTCCTTCCCCTCTGTGCTCTAATTATACTCTGGTAGATGGTGGTTTGCATCCTCCAGGCAACAAAAGGGAAGCTGGGAGTGCTTGTTTCAGCTGAACCCCCCCAGGCAATGAAGTGCCTGGCTCCTGGAAAGCACCAGCCACTGGCTGCAGCAGTGCTCGTCCTAGGAACAGATTCGCTTGTGGTTCGAGTCCAGTGGTTTCACTCCGGTTACTCGAGGGGGATATTTAGCCCTCTTGGTAGTGCAAGCAATCCCAGGAGCAGAGTGTAAGAATGCCTTTAAGCTTCTGGAGCGCTGTTGGTGTGCCTGGCATATGCTTAAGTTTGACTGTGCTCATTGTGAGTTGTGAAAGCAATAGAAACTTTGAAAGGTCCTTTTAACGTTATCATGAAACATTAGTAAGAGCCACGAACTGAAAGATGAAGAGGTTCCAGGAAAATGAGCTAAGCTTTAATCCATGCTTGTGGATGTCACGTCCCTGCCAGAGACCCTGGCTGCTCTTGTAATTGCAGTTGCCTTTCTGAGTGGCTCCTCAGGGGAGCTGGAGGAAGCAGATGAAACTGAAGCATCGTCGGGTCACCAGAGTCAATGTCTAGTTTTGAGCACCCTGGCAGAAACGCTGTCCCCGCAAGAGAGAAATTTAATTCCTTGCAACCAGTGGGTGGTAATTCTAGTTTCTCTACACCACTTAAAATCTGGAAAAATAATTAGATCCTCAATTTCAGGGCAGAGGGGTTTTTTAATTTTTTTTTTTTTAGCGTGTTCTGCTATCCTCGTGTAGTAATTATACAGTGATGTCAGCTGGAATCGATAATGAAGGCAAAATTTGGGAATAGTAACAGGATGTGTTACTGCTATTGATCAAAGGCTACAGGGCTGTTTTTAAACACTGCTCCTCTCTTTGATCTTTTTTTCCTATTGATTGAGCAGAGTAGATGAACAACTGTCTGTGCAACATGAGCATTTATTATGGCTTTTAAGCTGACTAAGGACAGCTTTGAATTAAATATGAGAGTTTAAATGATGGTTTTCTAATAGGTGCTGTCTATAAAGACTGGCGTGACAATACAGTTTCATGTAAGCAGGGTGGAAGGAAATGTAAATACAGGCATTCTTTTTCTTTCTTACTCAAGAAAATAACATATTGCAAAACTGATTATAGGGGAGGCAAAGTGCTATTTTTAGTATGTAGTTATGTGTAGGCAAAAGCTGCTTTTCTATTTTTTTAATATATAGTTATGTGCATCATGCTGTTAACAAACTGTATTGTCTTATCTTGGCATTTTGTTTGTGTTGTGTAAATTAGTCATCTTAAAATGTGGATACAAATGGAGCTACCAGGTACAATCTGGTAGTTCTGCAATCACTTCAATGAAATTAATAGAAAACTTTCCATTGACTGTTTAATGAGTTAGATTGGACCCTGGGCTGTCATTGTTAATGCCTTGGAAAGGTCAGTATTGATTTCCTGGCATCCTTTTTGTCTCTAAGGAGGCTCTTTGCAATTCTGTGGAAGACACAGCGATAATGTTACTCCTCTTCCTTGATAATTCCCTGTATAATTTAAGTTCTACCTACCATCCAAGGCTTTGGGCAAGAACAGACAGACTGAAAAATGTTGCATTTTAGGGAAGTTGTTTATATTTTAGATACCCAAATAATATTTCTGTATAATTTCAAATTTTCTCCTGCCACTTCAGGTTATTTTGAATTTTATTTCACTATTATACTGCTGTTATTTTTCCCTACTGATTTGATATGTTGAAAGAAAAAAAAAAAGACTCTTCCTGCAAATGGAATCAGTCTGCCATGTTGCAGTGTAGAAAATAATGTGTGTTGCCTTTAAAGTAATGCACTGCAGACCTCTAGCATGGCATGCACAGGGAGAGCTGCACATCTCTGGGGATCCAGATCTTTGCATTCCTACCTTTTCAAAACCACCCAAAGCCTCTGCAAAGTTTCCACTAAGTGGGTAGTTTGTCTTGCCATGAAAAGGTTATTTTCACTAAATCAGTGCTGTCAGTGTGCTGAAATGTTGGTATTAGTCTGTTTTGGAAGCTCGCTTGGGCTGGCTGTGCAACAGGCCTGAATGAAATTGTTTCTCTGGCTCTGCTGTGTGATGCACCATGTGTTGGAAAGCACAGGGTTTGCTTGTACAAGTAAATGGCTCTGCTGGATGGACTGCAGTACTTGCAACAGGAATATAAATCCACTATAATAAAATAAAATAGAGGGCTTGGAGAGAAGGGAGTCCTGGGAAGAGGGCCAGGGAGATTCACTTGTAATGCTGATGTTTGAAAAGGATAAGCCATGTCCTTACTTCTTACTTACTTCTGAAATGTGTAATGTGCCCCACTTGCCACAGACAAGAAGAAAGAGTCAAATATTAATTCTTGAAAATAAATCAAGTGAAGTATTGACATCTAGGGTCTCCTGGATATGACTTCATTAACTCACTGTCATGCTTTCTTTGATTTTCAGGATACCGGGGTTGGGAAATCGAGCATCGTTTGTCGGTTTGTCCAGGACCACTTCGATCATAACATTAGTCCTACTATTGGGTAAGTACCACACAAAATACCACTTTGGTTTTCGCTGGTCAGTGAGGTTTCAAATCTGACCCCTGAGTGATTTAAGTCCAGAGGTCCTACATCCAAAACAGTCTAAAGTGGAAAGCTCTTGACAAGACAAAAACCAAAACCCCGCAACCCAAGAGGCTGTGACCTGCACAATGATCAGGTCATCCCATAGTTTAGTAATGGCAGGAAGACTGTGGGAAGCCCTTAAAATACCTTGTTGAGTGTTCTGGTAGCCTAGGCTGGAACATGGACATGTTTCCCTGTATGGATGTGCTTTTGTCTAAGTTTAGGATGTGTCCTAATTTTGTTCCTATTTTCCTTTGTTAAAATAGGAACAATGCAATTTAAACTAAATATAATTAATTTATATCACTTCTTGAAAAACTACTAAGCTTCCATGTATGAGACCATTAGGATTCTTCCTAATAGTCCTGTAGTAGATTTTAATTCAGATTTTTCTTTTAATATCTTAGGGACAGATTTTCCAAGTCCAATGCAACTTATGGATCCCTTATGGGAAAGGAAGCTGTTATGGAATGTACATAAAGGAGTAATTTGGGGGGAAAGAGCTGATCTGGCATGTGTGTCAGAGGTGTTTTAAGTTCATCTGTGAGGGATTGGTATTGATTGCTGTGTGTTGTTCAGAGGGTTGGACAGTACCTTCTGAAGCTCTGCCTTTCAATGCATGGAGGAGTCTCAGCTGGAAGCTGCACATAGAAGTTCCAGGGCAATTTTGGATTCCTGAATGAGAATAGAGAAAAGTGCACAGGGAGAAAGGAAGCATGTCATGAATAAAATTACTGGCTGAAGACTTGTTTGCTGTGAAAGAATTGATGGCAACTTGAGTGGGTTTTTTTTTTACTTCTAAACTGTTAGCTGCCTTTTTCCCCAAGTAGTTGTTGTTGCTAAGTAAATGCCTTTTGCTCAATTTGGAAAACAATTTTCCTCTCTTATCATAATTATGAAAACTAAAGGGATTTTTTTTTCCATTGGGAGATTAAAAGCTAGCTAGCTAGCTAGCTTCACACAGGTGATATTATTTGTCTGCACAGATAAGGGGTTTTTTTCTTCCAAATTATTCAACTATTTCAAATATATAATCCTTGAATCAACAGTAGCAACTGTGGATCTATAAATTTCCCTTTTTTGAAGCTGTGAAATGTTGCTTATTGGTTTGTGAAGGAGAGTGACTACTGAGTGAACACACCCTGAAAACAACCAAAGAAATGCTGCCTTTTTTTCCCCCTTAGTTAGTATTTTCATAAACAATGCAGCATTGTTAAATTCAAGCAATTTGCAGATGGCTGTAGAGGAGAACTCTGCTATATCATTCTCAGGAAATGTTTTGTTCAGTCATATGTCATTTGATGTCATTCGGTGCTTTTGTAACGACCATGCATTGTATCAAATGCATCTTTATGAGCCAGGAAAAATGTTACCACAACAAAAATGGTTCAGCAGTATCCAGATAGGATGGGGAAAATAGAAATCTGCCAGAGTTTGGCAGTCTCTCCCACCAGCTTTCAAATTAACTGCTGTAATACAGAAAAAGCCTATCAATTTGTAACCTTCTTTCCTAAAGGAAAAAACTTTGAAAATATAGACCTATTTAATTTCCTCTTGAAAATAAAAGAAACTATGAAGACTTCTTCATCCCATTTGAAAGGGAGAACAACTTTTTTGCATTTGTTTACCAAACTTCATTACATATTTACATCTGTGCTCTCCAGCAGATGAGTTTTCTGTTCCCTGGTGATCCAGTGTCATATGTTAAAGTGAAAAGTGGCACACAGTGTTGTCTGTTGCCTTTTTCTCAGGTCTGTGCCACCAAGAAGATGGAGATAACAAGCAGCAGAAGCCACGTGTGAATGGCAGGAACATTTGTGTTCCTGGACCCATGAGGAAATGCCCTCTGAACTTCAGAGGCTTTTTCTTTCTTTTAAAAAAATACATCTATAGGTATCATATGTCCTATCTGAGAAAAGGGAGACTTATACTTCTACAGGTATTTTATCAAGGTTTTGGAGTTTTCCCCAAATGCAGTCTAATCCAGAAGAACTCACTGAGGTCTACAGGTTACATATTCAGAGTATCAGTTATGGTACAGATTTCTTTTTTCCTTATTTCCAGAGCATCCTTCATGACTAAAACTGTGCCATGTGGGAATGAGCTTCATAAATTTCTGATCTGGGACACAGCTGGTCAGGAGCGGGTGAGTATTAGTTTGCTTTCATGATCCTGGTCTCTCTGAATGTGTTGATGTACTTTTTCTAAACCTTTCATCTTCAGAAGATTTTGTAAATATCAACCTCCTGAATCTTTGCAAGGCTCTGCAATGCAGGTGGCCAGCAGGCACCAAGTATTCAGGTTCCCTTTCCATGGACGGCAAAAATGCAGAGACAGGCTGACCATATCACTTACCTAAAAAAGCCCCAAACCATGGTGTGAAATGTCACCCACCTTCCCCAAGACAGCTTGAGCAACAAGCTCAAGCTTGTTGCCCCAGCAACATCCAGTTCCCCTCTGGTTTTTCGGGCTTGTGTGTGGCAGCTCTCATTGGCGTTGGAAAGGCTTTGACTTGCAGCCCATGGGCTGGGTGGTCTGAATTTAGGTGGTGACTCCAGGATTGTCTTGGATTAGGATAGAGAATATGGGCATGGCTTGTGTCTGCTGTTAGTTTTTATATTATAAGAAATTACCACTTGAACCACTTTGGGTTTTTATCTTGATTTTTCTCAAGTGTATGAAGTGAATTGCTCAAATTGAGCAGCTTTTCCTTTGTCTTAAAAAAAAAACAAAACCCAAAACCAAACCATAACGGATTTTTGGGCATTAGTTCATCTGGATTTTATGTAAGTCTGGTTTATATTTTTTTTCTTTTAATATCCTCAGTGACAGTAGTGCAGTACTAGACTCTAGACTGTAGAGCTGTAGGTTTCTCTTAATTGTATGTCCACGTTTGTCTTGAGAAATGGAAAAACCTATGCACACTTCAAGAGCATCAGACTTGTGAAATGGCACAGTGTCTCTTCATAGGAAATTGTAGCTGTGCTCACATTAGCTTGGAATAAAATGAGATGCTTATACAGACTGGATGTCAGTCCTGATACATCCTACTGTATTCTCCATACTTTGTATATGAATTGTGGGCAAAGAAGATTTTTACTCTTAATTCCAGGAAATGTTTGTGCTTTTATTTATAATGCACAGTGTGAGATAACGTGACTCTGATGAAATCTGTTGGCTTATAACAATTCAGTAAGTTATTTGTCATGGGAAAATGGACCTTGAAAAACATATTTGGAGCCTAATTCCTTCCCTTGAATCTTGTTTGTTCCATTTCTGCATGGTCTGGAGCTGATAACTGACTAATTATTGCAAGAGCTAGCAAAAGTTTGGTTTACTTTCCCATGGTTTCAGTTTCCTTGATTATTTTCTCTCTTTTCCCTCCACTGCCCTGCTCTCCTTGCTTTTTCTTTTCTTTTTAGCACTTTACAAACAAAACTCAGTTGGATTAATACTTATATCAAGATTTGCCTATTTTCCTACATAGTCTAAGGACTCTCAAAGCCCTCTAAAATTAGGTGAAATAGTAATATTCATATTTACATATTTACTGAAACAAATGATGCCACATTTGAGGCAGGAAATCTGTGACTGAGCTCTGACTCTTAGACTCAAAATTCATCCTTCCCAACTAGTCCCTTATATTTCCTCTCAATATTTTTTAGCTCACCATTTTTCAAACATCTGCTTTCCCTTTTTTTTTTTTTTTGTGTGTAACTGTGGTGAGCAGTGAGCACCACAAACTTTGTTAGATGGCTTAGAATTTATTACAGATCTGGCATGTTAAATGTTTTCATTGATTAGTAATCACGAATTAGTCCAGGAAGCTTCTGTTTGTTCTGTGTTTGCACGTTATATTCCCAGTCTTTCACTAGGACTAGGAAAGTGTAGTGATGTAGTAAACCAAGTTCATTGATGTTGAGTGCAAGCTATGGAGGCAGACAGATTTCCCAAGGTGAGGTCCATACTAGTCCAGTTCATTCGCTGTCCTGAACATTCCTGTTTTACATTGCAGCTAAGCATATGATGCTTCTCAATATCTTACTCACTTTAATCAGGGATTTTTGGTTGCTTTGTTTTGTGTTCCTCCTTCTGATTTAAGAAAAATATCTCACTCCTGTTAAATTTTTTCTAGTTATCCTCTGAACAATGATGACCCAACATTTCCAGCCTATCCCATTCTCTGGGCCTACTGCTGTTTTTACAGTGTACTAATAGATGTCTTCTGAATGTTCTTTCTGCTTTGAGAATTGTCCTTCCCTTGTTCTTTGAAATTTTTGTCAAGGCTTTGTATTCCACTGCTGAAGCCTGGCAGTTTTGTCAGTCTGAGAGCAGTGTTTAGGGCTCCCTGCTCTTTCAACACTGCCTTCATTTGCCTTCGCTCTCCTAAATGCAAAGCCAAGCACAAGCTTCTGCTTACTCTGGAGTTGGGGTGCCCTGTGCTTGCCCAGCTGTGTCAGCTGTGCTGATGTGGAGCCTTCCCAGCAGAAGAGCCCTGGGCTGAGATTTAACTGAGGTGAAATCTCAGCCCAGGCCTCACTTACGCCTAAGGCCAAGCACAGGCTTCTGCTTACTCTGGAGTTGGGGTGCTCTGTGCTTGCCCAGCTGTGTCAGCTGTGCTGATGTGGAGCCTTCCCAGCAGAAGAGCCCTGGGCTGAGATTTAACTGAGGTGAAATCTCAGCCCAGGCCTCACTTACGCCATGAAAGTTGAGCTCAAAGCTTCGCCATGGTAGAGCGTGCAGGCAGAAACAGCAGTAGTGGCACTTCTGTGATCCTTGTTCATGAGTTCATCCTTTTTAATGAGTTTTCATTTCCCTGTTCTTGATTTTCTCTGGGAAACTGCTAGCTTGGAGTCAATGCTGCAGAGTGACAATAATGCAGCAGAAAATGGAGATTAAAAGCTTTTCTATTGTATCCCTGATGGGGATGAATGCTGAATGTACTTCTTAGGAGGGGACCCTGGAGAGGGGTATGTGGCTTGTGGTGAAAAATTCACACAGTACATGATTATAAAAGGAGAGAGAGCTTCTTAATCCTTTTATCTTGTTTCTTTTCTTTCCCTTTTTCTTGACTAGAAAGAAACAAGCTGGCAAACAAAATCCCCCTATCTTCTGTGCCTAAGTACTGGTCTCCGTGGACCTGGTTGCTTTGTGTTGGTGTGCTATCCAACAAACTCGCTTTATTTTTTCCTTCAGTCACCTTCCCTCTACACCAGTATTTCCCAAATGTCACTTTCCCCCCTCCTATCTCACGTTTCCCCATTAGCTTTGAATTGTTGCAGACTTTGGGACTTACATGCCCGACAATTATGTTGTTATTAGCAAAGATTCCTTCCCCTAAGAAGAATCTCCTCGCAAGTTAGTTAATGATGTTTTTATTAGCATATATTTTGGTTCATGGTGCCCTAAGTAGCTTTTAATTACAGTGTTTTGTTTGAATACCTTGGGTGGCTGCCAGCTTTCTATTTTGCCAGCTGAGGAATATTGTAGCAAACAGGGAGTCTGAGGGCCGTGTTTCTAGGGCAGCAAAATTTATCTCTGTCCTTTTTAAATTTACTGTGTTGAACTCTGGGACTTTTAATTTTGTTTAATAGAAGAGGCCTCAATTACTTGGGCCCAGTTTAAAGCTCGATAGGAATTATCCTGAGTTGTGAACTTTTTGGTTTTTTGTTTTTTAACCTTCTCCATTTTCAGGAAGAGACTGACTGATGATATGTCCACAGCTCTTTATAGCTGCCTCTTTTCTGAGTGGCAGTAGTTGTCCTGGTGATGCAGAGACAATGGCACAACACCATCTATCAATGACTTGAATTATTTCTGCAGGCAAAACACAGCCTGAATTTTGCTCTGTGGTGTCATAAATGTGGCTTTGATGGTCTCCCACAGCTCAGTCAGAGTGGGGATGGTTCATTGTGTGTGGTGTGAGGACCTCTTGCAAGCTGCAGATGTTGACAGGTGATTTGGCAGTGTGTGAAAGCACAAGTGGCATTAGAGCTAGCAAGCAAATATTTTTACTACTTTCAGAGTGAGCATAAAGCACAGTAAATCATTTAAGGGATGCATTTAAATGTGGTTTTTTTCAGCAAACTTGCAGCACTTGTAGCTTGGTGTTGAGTCATGGTTTTGGTGTCTTGTCTTTTGCATCCTTCGTTAAATGACTGTAAATTCAGAATGGCTAAGCACAGGTCACTTCTGTGATGTTGCAAAGGTTTGTTTTCTGCCTTTTTAAAATACCTTTAAAAGGTTAACCTAAAATGTTGAGATTTTTCCTTCTTCAGTTGAAGAATTCTTAGGCATTGGAAAAAAAATGCTCACTCTTTTATATATATAGACGTGTATTTAATCTTCAGTTTAACTAGCAAAAAATACCTGTAGATCAGGGACAGATCTTTCCTGATTTACTCAGCTTGCAAATCCTGAGAGCTGGAATTTCAGCCTTTAATCATGTAAGGAAAACTACTCAAGGTTTTAAAATGCTAAATGGTATCTGAAAGTGGCTTTCATGCATAACATTTTTCCCATTTGCTCTTTGCCAGCTGAGAATGTCAGGAATTTTGTATCCCTCCCCTGTTCGAGGAGCTTGTGTGTCAGGATAATCTGTTTAATGCTTTAGGGTTTTGCCTTTGCTTCTCTCTGCACCACCACAATTTTCTGTTTGTTGGCAGCCACTGCCTTGGAGGTGGCAGGAGTGGGGCATGTAACTCCCCAGACTTGGGCAAATGTACTTCAGGTGGTTTTTGGGACAGGACTGAAGGGGTTTTGTGGGAGTGGCCTGGCAGGAAGGGCCAAGGGCAGGAGAAACAGGACACCCAAAATCACCTGCAGAGGTGTGGGAATGACCTGCTGAGTGAAGGAACGTGATATATGTTTGAGATAAGAGTCCAGAAAGCACGAGTGGGTGTAATAGGAAGGGGAAGGAAGTGGCAGGGCTGTGACGCTGCCTTTGCACGTGTTAGCAAGCAGCTGAGCCAGAGGCTGTGGCAGTCCTTGCCATTAATGGCACCCAGATAAAGAGTAAGAGTATCTTAGACTTTGAGGATCTCTGACTTTGAGAGGAACCAAGTGGTTTGATCTTGGCCACATATGTTGTCAGGGAATAGCTTCATAGGAAAGGGAATGAAATTTAGTCAAATGATCACAGCTGTCAGGAAGCAAATCTTGTGCTGCTGTGCACCTGCAGGTGCTTGAGAAGGCACTGTGTAGGAAAATCATAGCTGAATTCAAAGTGTGTAACACTTGCTGAGCACTGCTGTGATTCTGCTCAGTCTGGGCACCCTTATCCTTTCCAGCTGTGCTCATGGGCAGAATTATAATCCTTTTGCAGTAAGAGCAGGTGATGTTCTTTACAGTCTACAATAGTAAAAGCAACCAAGTGCAGGAGTTAGGTGGTGGTTGTAGTTGTTGGTTCTGCTTTTGTTTTTTTTGCCTGGAGTTGGGAAGAGGCAGTCCTGCTGCGGCAGTATGCCAGTCCTGGGATATAGCACCACAGGATGGTGCAGAGAGCTGCTGACATGAATTAATGTTCCCTGGTGTGCCTGGCAGATTGAATGAATCCCCACTGTCTTCAGCAGCGTTTGTCAGCCTGTGTATAAACAAGCAGGAGTTGTAGTTTTTATTTCTGTGTTCATTTGGCCTCTGTTTTCCTTTCTAAATCAGCATTATATTAGACAGGGTTAAGAGACTTTCACTACCACAGCTCAGGTGTCATTTATGCTGTTTTCCCTTGATTTTGATTTTCAGTTCCAAGTAGAATGTGATGGTTTTCCTTCTTCCCCATTCTTTACTTTTAGTAAGAGGAAAGATGGTGTTACCTCTGACCAAATACGCCCCTCTGTGATGAGCTGCACAGGAAGCAGAAAGCAAAATACTATGCTGCTTTTAAATAGGTGGTAAATTCCTTAATGGCTACTTTGTTCCATCTTTCTGTCCTTTGCAAGGGCAAAGCTTCTGTTGACTTCATTGAGATGGCCAGGTGAGGGGTTGCAGAATCCCAAAATACTCCTGGAATCAATGAGAGAAACTCTGGTTATGCTCAGCTTGCATTTGCACCATGTAAGACTGAATTTGCTGCCTGTACTATGGGGCTCTACAGCTGTAAAGGGTTGGGCAGCTTCTAGTTGGACCCTTGGTTTCTGCTTTCAGAGGAAATTTCATAATGCACATGTGGCCTCACTTCTTTGCTTAGTGTCAGAGGTGATGAACCACAAGTGCAAAGGGGATGTGTTGGTAGAGAGCACAAGGAAGAAGGTGTCCTGAGCCCAGTCAGCATTGTGCCAGGGTTCAGGTGACTGTAGGTATGGAGCACACTGTGCGTCTCCCAGGAGGAGAGTCCTGCAAGTCTGCACGAAGTGATTGATTCTGGGTTTTGGCATGTCTTTGGAAAAATAAGTTTCTTATTTATATTTTGAATGGTCCTTTCAGCCTGGCTGTTGGATTTGAAAATGTACCCCTACAACTTGAGTATGGCACTGTGTGGATTAGCAACCTCAGCCTCACCAGTTGTTATCAACCTCTCCAAAAGCAAAATGGGACTAATGAGTGATGCAGTTGGTCAAATAGGGAAATAGGCAAACTTTTTTTGGTGAACACTGAATGAGAGGCACAAAACTCCTAAATTCCCTTAGCAGGTGATCTGCTAATGGTAATTTACTCATCATGCAGAGATGAGAGGTTTTCCCAGTGCTTAGAAGGTGGAAAGCAGTTGAGATGAAGTTTGGTAGTGTAAGTACCAAAGTTCTGCATTTTTTGCTCCTAACAAAAATATATATTGTAAAGTTGTAGGTGAGTTTTTAAATTCTGGAATTTTTTGGGGGGAAACAGAGGAGAAAAGCCACCTCTGAATGTATTCACCAATTAAAGGATGATCATGTGAGTATGATGCAGCCATGAGAAAAGTGTTAGGGGATGTGCAGTTAAAGCTGTTCATTCAAGGTCTATAATGCTGCATAGAAACCTGGTCACCAGCAGTCAGGAAAGGTGACCTGAAGCTGGACCAGGCACAAGAAAAGGTGATTAGACCCTGATTTCTCCCTTTTACATTATCTTCAGAGTGTAAGAGTCTGGTATAGCAGACTGGCAAAGTTAAATCTGCAATCTTGTCACTCTATATTAATATTTCAGCTAAAGGCAAGCGGTGGTCCCTTAATTTCACTAAGTCAAGGTGCAAGCAATTACAAGTAATTTAGTAATTAGGATTTCAAAATGTTATTAATTGTTGAAGTAATATGATCCCTGTAGCAGTATAATGAAAAAAGAAAATTAATTATTTTAGGCAGAACATTGATCAGCCTTTGAAATGGGTTAGGAGTGTGATTATTTGTGATGGTGGGAGCTGATAGAAGTCTCTTTCTGGTCTGTGTTTTCCTGTTAGGCCAAGGGGATGTGAGCTGCTGCTGCCTGCAGGAAGGGGTGACATCTGCCAGAGTGCTGCTCTTGGCTGCAGGTTATGGATGGCTGACTCCCTGGAAAGCTGGGGCTGTAACCTGAGTGTTTGTGTGGCAGAGCCAGGAGTGGCTGCCTGAGCATTTTCAGGTGGCCCTTCTCAAGCAGTGTTGTTCTTATGCCAAATCTTGAACTACTTCTGCTTCTCCTAATTTTCTTGGGAATTACTCGCTACAGAAATACTGAACTATAAAATAATGGTTATAGATATTGTGGTTTATAATGCAGAAGGTAGTCCCGTGAGATTTAATTTTGTGAGCTGTTTTTTGTGTGTCATTTGTTTTGGTTTGGGCATCTGTCCCACATTTGGTCCTTGGCAGGTGAAAAATGTGCAGATTAGTATTTTGTATCCCTTTAATTAATTTGGTGTGACTCTGTTTTTCCAATTAATTAGGCCAGAAAAATGTTCAAGAGGACTTTGCTTTTGGGCACTGATTTAAAAGAAAAATAAACCTCATTATTTGCATGACATTGGAAAATTCATGTTCATTAAGCATATTTGTTAAAAGACTATCATTAGGTCATTAAACTCATGCAGTTACAATTTTTCAGCCCCTCTTGATTCATTCAGTGTTGCAAAGAGGCTTTTCTTGTTTTGTTCTAGAAAACAGTGATTTCTTGTGACTGGGACCTAGTGTATTGTTATGTTTGTTTATTAGCCTGTATAAGAGAATGACAAAGGGATTTTTTTTTTTCTTTCTGGCCCTAACACTGCAAATATTCTTCAGTGAAACAGCTTCTAAGGGAAGTGTTCTTGTCAGCCTGTCAGAAGAAAAGGGAGAGAAATTCCCAAGTTCCCAAGATGTTATCCAGGTTCTTAATTTGCTTTCAGGGCCAATCTTGAAGGAATTTTGAGTATGTGGGTTTAACTGCATGGCTCCTGTGAAGTATGATTAATGTTATCTGAGAGTTCTTTGTAAATTCATGAATACTATGTAATCTAGATTAAGATGTAATCTAGATTAAGACCAAATCAGCGTGTGTGCAGGGTTTGAATGTTTTTTCCCTGGGGTTTACAGACTGGGAGGAGTGTGCATACACCATGAAAGGTCAGATGTACCCTCCACAGTTAAGGTTCCTGACTTTCAGACAGCTTCAACACAACGTGTTGAGGAGACAGTCTTGGCTTGAAGATAGTAAGAGATAAACTCTAGTTGCAGGCATTCAGTGACCCAGCCAGGCAAGACGCCCTCCTAGACTCCTTTGTGATTAGGAAGGATTAGGGGGATGTGGTAGTAGGTGGGATGCCTTGGCCATCGAGAAATAAGTGAGTCCAGTGTTTTCTTTAGACCTCCTCTGCTGTTGGCATACTTGAAAAAGCCCTTCTTGTTATCTGAAGTGATGCCTCAAGCTCATCAGTGTTTAAGAAGCATTTGGACAGTGCCCTTAATAAGATGATTTAACTTTTAGCCAGCCGTGAATTGACCAGGTACTTGGTTTACATGATTGTTGCAGGTCCATTCCAACTGAAATGGTCTGTTCTGTTCTAACATACTGAAAATTTCTGTTGTGTTTTAGAAGCCTAAAAATTCTGGAAAGCATTTACTGCATTAAGCATGCAAGTAATAAAGCTACATACTAAAACCCCAGAAAGCACACATCTACCCAACTCCCTCAGGATCTTGGCTGATCCCATTTCTTCAGACCACGCTTCTTGACTGATTCCTCTTTCTTTTCTCATCCTCTTTCCTGCTGTTTTCTCTTATTAATGAGCTCTCCCACCTGCCTCGCTCCCCAAAACACTTAGGCACTTGACCATCTGTCACTGCTGCTGTGCATCCATGCTGCTATAAAAGAGAGCGCCGACCTTGAGCTGGTGTGCGTGATCTGTGACAAATAGCTTACAAACTGGCAAGTGAACCAGCACTGCAAATAAATTGCCTGATACGTTGCACGTGGAACAGCAAGAAGTGTGGAGGTTGCTAAAAGTCTGAATGCTCAGTCAGTAGGTACAGATCTGGGGAAAAGATGTGTGCAGTAAATGTGCAGAGGTTTGCAGTGTAACACGTGGATCCGTGCGTTTTTGCCAGGCAGTGAGTTTCAGACCCTGCCCTAATAATGTGTTTGATTTAGGTGCTGACCATGCAGAGGTTTGCAGTGTAACGCGTGGATCCGCGTTTTTGCCGGGCAGTGAGTTTCAGACCCTGCCCTAATAATGTGTTTGATTTAGGTGCTGACCTCAGTTATTAGCTGCAGCTTAATATGCAGCTTGTGCAGATAGCTTCCCCCCCTCAAAATTATAAAATGGCTGTGTGAGCATACTGAGACTGAATGTATTTTCAAAAAAAAGATTATTTTTGGTTTGTTTGAGACTAAGCTTAGTTGAATCAGCAGAAAGACTTTTTTTACTTCCTCACTCTAATTGTAATTGTAAGCTGAAATTCTAAATCAGCTGCTTAGTCATTGGTAAATTATGAAGATTATGCTGTTCTTCAGTTGTTCTAACAAACATGTTTATTTCTCAGGTTTTTTCCTCAAAGAATGTTTTCCTTGAAATGAAAGGCTGAAGAGCAACTGCAAGAATCCATGTTTTTTGAAATATCTATCATAGTATAGGATAGGTAAACAAGACAGGTGTTCAGATTTTTCTGACAAGTTAGTTTTATACAAGTCATTTGCAATGATTTACAAAATTCAAACCTGAGCTGAATCCAGTCTTAGATCTACAAAGCAAGACTGTGGTTTGCCAGAGGAAGGGGTCCCTATGCCATCAGGTTAGGCTTCCAAGTGCAGTTGATCTTCCTATCAAAACTTTTCCTCAGAGTCCATGCCCTGTAATGAAATTGATGCATTGAATCAGTAAGGGTTGGTTTTGTAAATTCAGTGGGATGAAGAACAGCAGGAGATAAAGGAGGTCTGGCTTCTTTGTGTTTGAGGAAAATGAGAGATGGGTGACCTCTGATAAGGTCTGTTCTCTGTGGGATGAAAGGAAGTGGGTGGTCCTGCCATGGCAAGTCTTTGAGACCTGGCAAAGCATGTGATAATTCTGATTTACTAATGATACTTTCTCTTGGGGGTTTATGTTTTAACAGTTTCATTCCTTGGCTCCGATGTACTACCGAGGTTCAGCAGCAGCCGTGATAGTGTATGATATCACCAAACAGGTGAGACCTTTGGGATGCTTTTTGCCTGTGTTAACTCCTCTCTTTGGGCCAGAGTTAGAGTTAAACCCCACAACTGCAGAATTCATTTTCTGGCATGTATATGCTTCGGTAGTTTATGTAGATCTGGGTGGAGGTGTCCAGCTGCCTTAAAACATTAAATAAAATGTCCTCCTGCTTCTGTGTTGTTTCAACTTCGTGTAGACAAAAGGGTTGAGACTGCATTTTGTCAATGTTTCTTTAGGTTTCCTCTGACTAAGAAGACAGGATTCATATCCTGCAATACCCCCTACCACCACCACCTATGTTCTCTGTGTTAACAAAAAGCAGCTGTTAGCTTTATCATCTGAGCAGACATTAAGTTGTTTGCATATTACTGATTTTAAAACTAATTATTTTTATCTAAGCATATAACTTTATGTCTGTATTGCAAACGTCATGTCTTAATTTTCAAACTGGTAATGAAATCATAAGTCTCTGACCTTTTGTCTCAACATTATTCATTTGGAATGAAAATTGTATTTTTAGATCCTGCACTTCTCTGGCTCATTTCTCAGGCAGAGGAGGCTAGGAGATTGCAGCTGAATGCCTTTTTCACTTCTTTTGGAGGAAACCCCTGCTGATGTAGCAGAGTTAGAGGCAGTGCTAATGGATGGATGGCCAGGAGAGTTCACTGGCATTTTAGTCCTTTCTTGCCAATTGACTTATTTACTGCGAGGTTGGGAGGGCTGGTTTGGTTCCCCAATGCACTGGTGTAGTGATCTGTCGCTGACAGTGGTGGTCACTGTTGTGCAGCAGTGCTGTTCTCCACTGCTAATTTACCAGGAAAAGGTGAGGAAGATTGAATCGTGCTGGATTGATACTTTTGATTTAAATATCTTACAGCTGATCTTGTAATATATTGTAAGAATAAAATTTTGTTTTGACAACCTTTCTCCAAGCTTATGGAACAACTCTCAGAATAAAGAGGGGGAAATAGGAGAGAAAGGTCAATCTGTATTTCACTTTCTGATGCTTAATATTCAGTGTTAATCGTTAAATCAGAATGGATTTTTTTTCCCAAGTGACAGATAGGTGATACTGATGCTGCTATTGCTGATTTAGAGACAGCTCTTATGTGCATTTCTGAAGGGGAAAAATAATTTATCATCTGTTTGGGAGCTCATTTTGTCAGGAAGAATTTCAACTGTGCTTTATAATTAGAATCTCCAGAAATAAGTGTTATCTTAAAGCTACTACTTCACTGGTGTAAAGAAATAGAAAAATTACTATTAAAAGATCGGTAGCATCAGATAGAGTTTGATTTTTATGCTTAGAGGGGAAAAAAGCCAAGTGAATTGTCACCTCTTCAGTTTTATAATTAGTAAATTGAGGTTTACCAGATCACAGATTTGGAAATGCAGGGGAGTCGGTATCTCTGTGGAAGCTCCATTGGATATTAATTAGACAAATGAAGCTCACATTAGGTGAAGGAAATGAGCTATTAGATGAGCTGGGGTAGTTTCTTCATCACTGGAAGTTTGATATTGGGTGCTGCGTTGTAGCAGGGAAGAGGGGAAGTGGAAAAGAGGGAAACATTCAAGTTCAAGAATTAATTTGGAGAAGCCTTATGGCCTAGAGCTTGAAAAGCAAATTGCATAGCTAGATAAGTGATCTTCCAGTCTTGTGATCTATATAATCCTTATTGCATTAATACTGTCAAAGCTGTGCTCCTCTACTTTAAAAAATAGTCAAATACGTTGGCAGAGAGTGTGCTGGTAGCTTATTTTGTTATTTCTCTGGTGCAGGATTCATTTCATACTTTGAAAAAATGGGTAAAAGAACTAAAAGAACATGGTCCTGAAAACATTGTAATGGCCATCGCTGGAAACAAATGTGATCTTTCTGATATCAGGTAACACTTTTTGTTGTTGTTTTCATTGTGGTAACTATATTGTTTTTTCCCTTCAGGTAACAATTTTGCTTCATTGTTATAACAGTATATAATTTTGGCCTCCTGTACTAGAATCAGTGATTCTAGCAATGCACAACCTCAACAACAACAGCATGATGTGAATTACAGTTTTTTTAACCTCTCTTTTTACTGCCCTTCCTCTTTATTTGTACAATATCTACATCCTTTATCTGCTGAATCATTGGGCATGGAAAAGGGTTCACTTTTTTGTTTCTCCCTTCCATTTTATTAAAAGGTGCAGAATGTAGTAAGTGATGAGCAAAACCAGCAATATAAAGCTATGAGGGTGGGCAAGAGGTAAAATATTAATCACAGAACTTTGAGAACTTGTGATTTGCAAGAACTGAAACTTATTCATAATAATGGACGTAGAAAGTGTATTTTTGGGATTTTTGGAGCATATCCTCATGTAAAACTTTAGTCCCCTGTGTGAAGCAAAGAACCTCCTAGATAAAAGAGGGAAGGGTTGAATCCACACCCCTGCAGAAGAGCTGAGATGATGCTATCTGTAATGAGAGTGAAGCTAGAATTGCTCTTCTGTTTGTTAGCTGTATTTTGGATTTGCATTTATCCTTTCAGGAAACGGAAGCACATTCTGCTGCACAGTAGTGATTCTGTTTGTCAGTCCATGACTATTATTTCTTGCTTCATCTAAGAGTACAAACTCAATGATGATATTTGATGCTTTCCCCCTATGACCTCATAGGCTCTCATGGCTGTTCAAATACATCCCCATGTCTTTAGTTATCGTTACTTTGGCCCAGATTTACCAGAGCTCTGGAGCACGTGTGTAACTTCAAATAAGTGCTGCAGTGCTTTCATTGAATCAAGGCCTACGTGAGGGTTTGACCTGTGTGGGTTTTGTTTTTTTCCCTCCCCTGCCACTCTCAGCCATGAACCAACACAAAGTTGCAACTCACTGCTTCCTGTAAGTACTGAACAAGCCCTAATTCTGGCAAACTTCTGGTTTCTGTTGGGCTAAGAATCAGATGTATTGGCATCTCCTATGTGATGTTGCAATATGCTGGTCAACATGGTGAAACTGAGTCCAACATGACAAAAATTTCCAGATATGAAGGAGAAAAAAAGAGGAAAGGATGATTATAAAAATAAAACCAAAAGTCAGCACAAATCAGGGGTTTTGGTTACCCTGAGAGTCACGTTCAAAATTATTGCATAAGTGTTCTCAGCAATACAGTTGCCAGATTAACTCAAGGGTAATAAGTTTGGAGATGGTGACAAATGGCAACAATTTTAAGAGTGCATAACCAGCCCTCTCTCTGCTTGCTCTTGCACCAATTGAAGACTTTAAAAAAATCTTGCATCCCAGAAATGTTGTGAAATACTGGGCTTCCCCACAGAGCAACTGTGATCTGTGATCTTCTCACCATATTATTATCAACCACTACCTGTAGTTTACTGATTGCTGATCATCCAATTCTTGCTCCTGTTCAGCTGGTATAGCTCTTCTGTCCACAAGTTGTTTTGCTGTGTGAATGGTCCTTGTTGTACTCCATGAGCTAACTTCTCTTAATATTTTTGGGTTTTATGGGAGAGGACATTTTTTTCTCCTCATAATTATGAATAGTTTTGGTAATATTTTTTTGTGCAGTTGTTCTTTCTGCATCCCCCAGTCCTTTTTCTTGTTGAAGTTATCCAGTGATGTGCAGCTAAAGTTATTTTGGTGGAAAAATAGAAAGTAGACTGTCTCATATGTGATATATTTTCACAGTTCTTCCAGAAATCTGATTGTTTATGCAATGCATGCAGCTTTTTGCATTATCTGTCTGCTTTATGTCTTCAGATTTACTTCAGTAAAAATGGTTTTAGGTGAAACATGTCACCAATTTATCAGATTGTTTCCGATGAGTAGAAAATACACATGCCTTTAGGCACAGAGAATTTACAAGTAAGATAATGTGAGCACACAGGAGCAAGCTGCTGTTTGTATGCATTTTTGGCATCTCTGCTTGGTTTTGTAGAGCTTTTGGCAGATGTTTTGCTGGATATCAGAGAGACAGCTGCTTTTAAGACCAATATGAATAGATGCAAAAGAGGTCAAGCTGACCCAGTTCAAGTTGGTTTGATTCTGCCATCTCTGAGTGTAAGAGATAATGTAAGGAGGAATTAATGTATTTCTCATAATCATTAACCAGGCTACCCTCCCTGTTTAGCATCTAAAATTTGGTTTTGAGCCGCCAAAATGTCCTTGGAACACTTAGGGATCACACTGTTTTTCCTCAATGTTGTTAATAAGATATCAGCAATTCTTGGTGCTCTGTTGAAGTAAATTTCTTCTCCAGTTTGAAGGAATTTCTACAGATAGGCAAGCAATTTTATCAACTATAAATCCTCATCTTTGTTGTAGTACTGTCAACTCTTAGAACTGCTGAATGTTACTTCTAAGTAATAGGAATAAGGCTTTCTTCTTACAGGTCATTAAAAAGTACTTTTAAAGACAGGAGCTGAAACTTCAATGCTAAAATGTTGTAAGAGTCCATAATACTTTTTTGAGCATCATAGAATTCAATAGTTGTAACACCAGCTAAGAAGTGTTCACTTCCCAAAAAATGTGGTTCACCTTCTTAACAAATTGTGTTCTCTGGAAATCCTTGGTTAAGAGAATTCAGCAGAATTTCATGCTCAGATCTTCATTCAATTAATCCATAACATTTCCTTATTCCGTAATTTATCTGGACTTCTTTAAATCCTTTGACATGGTCCTTTACAACATCTTCTCTAAGCTGCAAAGAGATGGATTCGATGGGTGGCATGTTTGGTGGGTGAGGAGTTGGTTACACTGTTGCATCTGGAGGGTGGTGGTCAATGGCTCAGAGTCCTGCTGGACACCAGTGGTGTCCCTCAGCGATCCATACTGGGACCAGTGTTATTTGATACCTTCAGTAATGACACAGAAGGGATCGAGCGCACCCTCAGCAGTTTGCTGATGACACCGAGCTGAGTGATGTGTCTGACACACTCACACTGGGAGGAAAGTGTACGAGGAGTCTCTGGATTGGTGTATTGGAGTTGTGGAGTGAAGCAGTTGGTGCAGATTGTGCTGTTCCTCAAACATCAGGAGTAGAGGTGGTTACAGATAGCAGCGCACACGGGCAGATCCAGCTCTGCCCCCTGGCTCAGGGAGATACAAGGCCAGCACGGGGCTAGCTTGTTTAAAGCAGAGGTCTTTTTGAATGTTGTAAACTGCATTTGCCAGCTTTTGACATATGAAGTATTGGTTGCAAAATGAGAGTGTTTGGTCTGCTGGTGATTTTAAGATGGTGTCAGTTTGGTGAAATGGCACAGAATGGTGTTTTTCCCCAGTGAACTGGCACTCACAGATTGCTGTTGCTGATGTTCTCAAAGTCAGTGGTTTTCTTACTTACTTCAGAATCTCTCATTTCCTTGCTGCTTGCAGACCAAGACATATGATGCTCTTATCGTTTTCATCCACAAGGTTGTACCCTATCTTGTTTGAACATTTCGCATGTGGAGAGTGCTTTTCTTATCAAAGTCAAATATAAAACACAAACAAATGTGATTTTCTTTAAATTATCTTCCTTTTCTCAACGTTGTACCCTATCTTGTTTGAACATTTTGCATGTAGAGAGTGCTTTTCTTATCAAATATAAAACACAAACAAATGTGATTTTCTTTAAATTATCTTCCTTTTCTCAAGGCATGGATTCAGCAGCAAGTCACAGAAATCTGCAGATTGATAAATTTTGTTGAAATTTTTATATATTTTAATAAGATGATCTAAATGCCATATGAAGAAAGACAGTACTGCTTTTATGGAGATGAAGAGCATATTAATGCTCAGCCTGTGTTTCAGGTTGTTTGGGTTTTTTTTAATTTATTTTTTTTTAATTTGGCTTTCTTTTATTTATTTATAATTGTTTTCTTTTTTTCCAGAGAGGTTCCTATGAAGGATGCCAAAGAATATGCAGAATCTATAGGTGCAATTGTTGTTGAAACCAGTGCAAAGAATGCTGTTAACATTGAAGAACTTTTTCAAGGAATAAGTAAGTATATGTTCTTTTTAATTAATTAATTTTGATTGTTTAGAAGTTTTCTGAAAATAGCTGTCTATTTTAGGTCTATAAACTACTTTCCAAAGGACATCAATAAATCCTACGAAGCCTGTGGTATGGCTGCTATTTATGCAGATGTAAACTAAGAACAGCTTTGAATACACCAGAGCAAAACATAGTAGATAGTAGATACAGGGTAAGCCTGTTCCTTCTAAATCTGTATATAAATCCTGGCCTGGATCACATCTGCAGTTTCACATGAAGCCTACTGTAGAGGCAATGCTGTTGATCTTATTATCATGTTGCTACAAAATTTAAATGTTGATAAATGCTCCTGGAGGGCATTGGTAAGTAGAACGTAGTCATTGCAGTGGAATACATTAAAAAACCCCAAACAGATACATTTCTCTCCAGGTCTTCTAAACATGATGAGATTGGCACTTGTCATGAGGAGAAGAAAAACTTCTTCATTTTGCCTTCCAGGGCTCCCAGTGCTGGTCACTGTTTGCAAGTGGGAAGGATCTTGTGGGCTGGAAGGGACCTCATCAGAACTTGAGTCCAACTTTCTGTGTTAGCAGACTTAGTAGGGAATTCAGACCAGATTGCTCAGGCCATTGTCTGACTGGGCCCCAGAGCAGAGGTTCCACAACCTCCTTGGGCAGTTTTCAAATAGTGCTCATAGTGACATCCCCACATCAAGCCTGAGCCTATTCTCATTCAATTCACTCCCTGTCCTGGGTGCAGCTCACTGTTTAGTTTCTCAGCAGCCCTTCCCGTGGGCACCAAGAGGCAGCTTTGTGGCCCACCAAAGCCATTGTGCCTCCAGGCTGAGCTGGCCCTGTTTCCTCAGCCTCTCCTCACAGGACAAGTCCTCCAGCCCTCACCGTTTTGCAGCCCTTCTCTGAGTTTGTGCCAGCTTGTCAACATTTTTCTTGTGTTGTGGGTCCCAAAGCAAGTGTGACCCAGGGGGTGTTAGACCACATCTAAGAGGGGTTAACTACTTTGCCTAATGTTCTGTCTTGGCTCCTGTGGCTTGCTGCTGGCTGTCTCTGCTGCCAGAGCGTGCTGCTGGCTCATGCTCAGATTGCTTCCCTCAGGTCCTTTTTGGGCAGAGCTGCTTCTCAGGCAGCCAGTCCCTAGCCTCCCTCATAGCCAGGGGCTCTTCCTTCCCACAAGTAGTGCTTGGCACTTGTCCTTTCTGAAGTATGTAAAGGTTCCTGTTGACCCATATCTGCCTGCAGCCTAAGGCCCTTTGAAGAGCAGCCTTGCCCTCAGGGATACTGAGTGCACCTCTGAGTTGGGTGTCATCAGAGGGTGCCTGTTTTTTCATCCTTCAGGCTCTGATAAAAGGTGTTAAGCAAGGTAACTGTGCTGTGGGTAGACACATACCATTAACCACTGACCTTTGAGTTGGATGTTCCAGCCAGCTACTCACACAGCTAACAGTCTGCCTATCTAGACTGTAACATCCCAACCTGGACATACCAGGATGCTGTAGGGAGAAGTGTCAAAAGCCTTGCCAAAGTCAAGGTAAACAACATCCAGTCATGCTGCCATAGAGGGCAACCAGGATGGCTGAATGTGGTTAACCCTCTGTAAGTCCAGGCTGACTGGTCCTGGTCACCTTCTTCACCTTCTTGTGCTCAGAAGCAGCTTCTCAGAGGATTTGCTTTGGGTTTTCCCAGGAAGCAGAGTGAGGCTAACCAGCCTGTAGACCCATGGCTTGTTATGTCCCTGTTTGAAGACAGATAAAACATTCACCTTTCTCCACAACCTTTCATAAAGAACAGGGATAATAAAGAAGGGTGTTGCTGCCTCTGCATCCTCAGGCTTGTTTGGGTTAAGATTTCTTAAGAGATCCATGGTCTGATCTTCTTCCACTACTGCTGTTTCCTCCTCTCCTTGAATCCTCTTCTGGGGTGCAAAGACCTAGGCGACAGCATGTCCAGACATTCTTGCTTCCCTGAAGTTATTTTATTTTTTTTATTTCACATATTTTTAATCAGCTAATATTGTCTAGCACACTTTGCCTGTGTTGGGGCCTGTGGAACTGTTTGCTCTGCTTACATGGGATGTATTTGAAATGGTTAATGAGAACCAGTATTCCTAGAATACACTGCCATTCTTTTGCCTCCCTTTAAAAAAGAGGTGTGTGCCACATGGGTGTCTGGAGGAACTGGTTCTTCCCTGTGATAGTTTACTTGTTTGTCTGCATCTGATGGTTGTGGATGTTCTTGCAGAGGAATTCATTCTTGCCACATAATTAGATAATTAGTTTCCAACTTTGATAGGCATTGCTGCAGCTGGCGGTGTGCACTGTCCCTAATAATTAATATAATAGACGAGGAAAATCAGCTAAATTAAGTTTAGTATGAACTAGATACCCAGGCAAGTGCACTTAATTCCACAGGCAATTACTTCTATATATAGAAATATTTGGTCTCAGTGGATCTTCTTGTGACCTTATCAAGCACTCAGCAGAGAGAAAGGAGAGAGTTGGTAGAGTATGTTTATAGAAATATAGTGGAAACCAAGTGAAAAATGCTTGATTAGCAGTAGAATTAATTAGTGTGATAGTGACTGGACAGGGAGTATTGATAAGTAACTTTCTGATGCTTTACACCACTTCAGTCTTAGTGCAATTTCCAAAAAAGTCTGTCTTTGCCCAAGTTGCATAGCAACATTTCTGCCTTTTCAGTGTATGAAATCCTCCTGTGGCAATGTCTCCTACTCTGTTGGCTAATTTTGTTTGTGTGATGCCCTAAAAGTCACTCTGCAGCTTTAGTTTTGCTTCCATGTTGCCTGAGAGCTCCTGCCCTTCTCCCTGTGTTGCTCATGAAGGGCATGGTGCACTCCCTGGCCTCTGAACAAGGAAGCAGCAATTTCTGTTTACCTTGGACTTTGCAGATAAACTGTATGTGCTATCTCTTTTATAGTCTAGATTTGGAAGGGTATTCTAACATGTGTGGAGAATTTCTCTATTAAATCCTCCTTGAAACTGATAGCCCAAGCAGAAAGAGTAGACTTCATTTTATTTTAGCTAAAAAATTTACCTCCTTGCCTATGCTTTTCATTTCCTTGGGGCATTTTAACATAAAATTGTTTCCTTCCTGAGATGTCTAACAACTGTCTCTTTCCAGGGACAATGTTGTGAATAGAGTGAAATAGTATGATGGAAAAAATGTATACTCATAATGATAAGAAGAAGGCATAAAGAAAAAAAGGGGAACTGGTATGTTTTATTGACAGCCAGATGAATCTTGGAAAAATAACAGAGATTGTAGAAAGATTGCGTAGTTTCTAAGATTATTATATTATACTGTGCTTAAGAGATTTTTTAAATAAGTTTCTCTCACAATTTGAGGATTTGGCTGCTTAGGGATATCTTCATAGCACAGTCTCAACACAACTCTATCATCCTTAATTTGTCTCAAGAAAATACAAGATGTGAAAGACTAGAATCAGTAAAAGTTTCTGATTTTTTTGAAGGTGGGTCAAATTTGGCAGGAGAGGTACTCTGCAGTCACTGTACTTGGGCAAATAGGGGTGAAGAAGCAGACTGAGCACGAGAGTCAGCAGTGTTCTCTGAGCTGGGGAGTTTGTACTGAGCTGGGTAATGGGCTGCAGCTCCTGGGTTCTGTTGTACCCATGGGATTTCAAATGGTAAGCCACTGCACTTAGCCTGGGTTTGTTTAGCAGTGCCTGGCTGAAGGCTTGCTGTGATTGTGAAATATCACGTGACTGATTTATGTCTCTGTAAACATGAAATGAGTATTTGTAATACAGTTGTATATTCCTCACTTGAGCTAAATTTTTCCCAATGTCTTTCTTTAAAAGTTTCTGACATAAAAAGGGCTTAACAGTTCAGTGTTTCTTTAATTTGTTCCAATAGTTCTTTTTTAATAGCTGAGTTTCTATAGGAACAAATGTTAGTAACTTTTTATTCCCAGTCTTAAAAGAATCATAGGCACAGTGGCTCCTTTTGGCAGCAGCAAAAATGCCAGGAATGTATTATACAATGGCAGTATAATAAAGTTGTTCCTGCGCAGGGGGTCATACCAGTTCTGTATTGCCCCTTCTTGTTTGTGGGACTTTAGCCCACTGACCTTTGCTTGTGCCTGGCTGGTTTTCAAAGACTAAACAAGCTTCCCTATGTGTGCTATCATTTAGTGGCAATCATACCCTTGCAATTCTCAGACACCTGTTCATTTACCTGCTCAAATAAGCCTTAGTTACCTTATTCAAATCTGGTCCACGCCCAGCTGTTTCTCTCCAGCCTGTGTGTGTTGCCTGCTCCCTCAGCGTGAAGGTGCCCCAGATATGGAAGAGCAGGTTACGTAAAAGCCACCCTTGGTGCACAGCAGAGCTGAGGCTGTGGCTCCCTGGTTAATACCCGGCTGCCCCAGCAGCTCCCGAGGGGAGCAGGCAATGGGACAAGCAAGCTGCTGAAGAATATCTAGCTAAACAAAACATGAAATAAACTTGGGCTTAAACAAACAAACATTATGGCCATGGGTTATTTTCTTTGAAGTCTGGCAAATCATAGGACAATAGAATGGTTTGGGTTGGAAGGGACCTTAAAGATCATCTCGTTCAACTCCCCACCACAAGCAAGGATGCCACCTAGTAGATCAGGTTGCTCAAGGCCCCATCCAGCAAACGTTGGAGATCAGTGTGCTACCAAAGGGGGCAAGATTAAATCATTTCAGCATCCTCTCTTGAGGGTGAGAACGAAGTGGGAAGAGCATTATCAGAACACTCTATGGAGACTGTGCAAAAGAGTGCTTAGCACGCTCACTCTTACTGATGTTCACACTACTAGAAGGAGAGACAGGCTGATGTTTAAAATCCAGATAAGATCATTCTTCCTAGATGAGGCTTCCTAATTAGAGCAGTTTCTGTCTTGGGATTCAGCCTTTCATGTGGTAAATGCTCAGTTATAAATGTATGAAGCTATTGATTTTCTGATGCCTTGCCAGCAGCTCATATATTGAATATTTAATGTAACCCAAATACTTGTTTCCTAGAAATACAGGGAGATTAAAAAAAATCAAATCAAACTCAGTCTCTAGAGTTTACAGTTTAACCAGTTGTATGCTGGACAAGCTAAAGAGGAAGGTATGAAATACCTGTGGGATGGGTAAGGAATCCTTTCCAGCAGACATTCAGTGTTTACACTGTCTCCGATGAGCTTGGATGGGTGGAATTGCAGATGGACAGTCTTCAAGCTTTGTGAGTGATGAGTGTAGTGGTTTTCATCCTTTTATCTGCTGATTTGCAGATATCTGTGAAGTACTTTGAAGAGGTCTATGAAAGATATTTTAAGAAAAGAAAGTACATTTAGGTTACAAAGAAATTTGACGTATGCCAATTTTTAAGATAGTCCGAACTCATAATTGAATTTTTGTACAGGGTGTGAAAGGATGGAAGAACATTGTCAAAACTAATTAAGATTATATTCTTTACAGTTTATGTTCCCTGTGTTTCAGGATTAGTTCTCCTCCTACTTTCAGACTTCAGTGAATGGAGCAAAACTTAATGACCTTTGGACTATTCCTAAAGTTAAACATGTGAGGTACTGGATTCCTCTCCAAGGAGAGCACTTCAGCTTAAAACAGTAGTAATAAACTGACATAGCCCAAAGTTAATTACAGCAGGACCTTGAGTCAAGGTTGGATCTCTTAGTAATTAAGTAATTAGGAATACTGTTGTTTACTTTGATACATGCAAGATTTAAATATTTGTTTTGGGTTTTTTTTCTGGAGTTTCAATTAAATGAGCAAAATGTAGTTGTATTGCTGCTTCCCCTAGCAAAAACTTGTGTCAGCAATCTATGCTTTTGCTTTAGATCAAACCAAACCAAACCAAAGGCTTTATTTTGAATCATGGAGATGCTGTTAGCTGTGCTATTAGGAGTATTAAAATAATTGCCACTTAACTGTGTTTACTTATGCAATAGATTTTATTGTAAAATTTATTGTGTTCCCTTGCATGAAAACTTACAACATGAGTAAACAGTCATCTCTGTCAATTGGGGAAATCTTAATATCAGTGTAAGTATGGAGGGCAGGGGGAAAGAACTAGAGACAGACTAGTGAGCCAAGCTTTATAATTATTGTGAGAAACTTGTAAAATACCACTGAAATAGGTTTCAGAGCATGAAAGATTTGGGGGAGATATGAAGTGGGACTGTTTTAAGTCGTACAGGTGCAGAAAACTGCTAAAACTGTTTGATCAGGTGTGCCTGCTTTGCTCTGCCATGTCTTCACAGGTGGCTGTTCTTTATTAATGAGGTTTGCAGGGGCTTATCTTGCTGTGATACAGCTGGCAATTTGAAGAGGTGGTTCTGGGCATTGTGTAGCTGTTGTATCACTGCTTGAAGAAGTTAATCCTTTCTCAGGTGAGCCATTAGAAAAGCTCACCTGAGCTCTGATAGGTGTCAGACTGCTGCTCTGGGGCAGAGTGAAATGGATTTCATCTTCCTCCAGCCCCCTAAAAATTACCTGGTACATGATTTTCAGGAAGATGGAAAGAAAGGCAGAGAAAGCCACTGCACAGGACTCTGATTGCTTCTTCTCCTTAGAGTAATTGTTGTTGTGTTAGGTAGCAGGACTGCTTCTTGAATGGCCTGAAGCTGTGTCTGGGGAGGGTTAGGTTGGATATTAAGAAAAGGTTCTTCACCTAGAGAGTGCTTGGGCACTGGAATAGACTCCCGAGGGAGGTGGTCACAGCACCAGCCTGACAGAATTCAAGGAGCATTTGGACAATGCTGTCAGGCACATGGTGTGACTCTTGGGGCATCCTGTGTAGGGCTAGGAGTTGGACTTGCTAATTCTTGTGGGTCCCTTCCAACTCAGCATATTCTGTGATCCTGTGAGTCCTTGGGACTTGACTTCATCATCTGGATGTGCCAGCTCAGGTTGATCACAACACATCTGTTTCCACAGTAAAAGAGTCATCTGTTCTGTGTATTGTTGTGTTTGTCCCTTTGCCATCATGGTAACAGTTGCAGGTTTTTTTACTGAACCTTATGCTCAGCTTTAGGGCTGATCCCAACCTTTCCTTTCATGCAGTCTTTTACAGGTCAACGATGAAACTAGTTTCATGTTTAGAAACCCAAACAAGAGCAAAAAGCTCAGCTCCAAGCCTGATTTTTCTAAGCTAGTGAATGTCACAGCTTCCAACTGGAGTATCACATTCAAAAAGGAATAAAAAGAGCAGCTTTTATTACTTTCATGATGCCTCCTGCTTCCAGCTGCACTAGAGCAGTCCGTCTGTCTTTCTTCAAGTTCTGCTCACTGAGCTGCTACCCAGTCCCTGCTGTCTCTCTTGCTTCTCTGCTCCACTTTTCATTTTTCTTCATTCCCATTTTGTTTATCTCTTGTTCCACCCTCCCATTTCCCAATCTCTTTGCCTCTGGCACTCTTAGAACAGCAACGCCCACAGTGCTGATTAATCTCTTAACAAACCTCAGATTCAGTAGCAGGAGTTGGAACTCTACCAGGTTTTGGAGAAGACTCTGACCTTCATCCTGGACTGCCTCAGCCAGACTCAAACATGCCAGAAAGGAGGAGATGCAATTGCTTTAATGCTTTTCATCTGTTAATCTGGATGATTCACTTCAGAACTGTAACAATTTCTGTAACCCTCCATTTGAGCAGTCTCTTGTGACACTTATTTTACACACCAGTGTTTACTGGAATGAAAGAATGGAGGACACCAAGACCTCTTCAGGAATGTGCAGAGGTGGATGGTTACAAACAGTTTTGTTGCACAAAATCTGTGAAATGTGGTCTGAACCTTAGTGAAATGAAATCAAAATATATAACCTTATATTTCATAATAGTGCAAAATCAAAATTTAAATTGCAGTCAGCACCTTACTCTGTAGGAATATCAGCAATAGGAACCATATGTAACTTTCATACCATCTCAGTAATATTTTATCCCCAAGTTCCTTGTTTCACCAGTTCAGCTGGAGAATTCATAGATAAATGTGCATGCATTCTCTCTGAATAACTATTTCTGGAATCCTAAAACACACTCCTGGTGATCTTTGGCAAGCTGGCAAGTTGTGTCCTGCTCTTCAAAACAGGATGAAGACTATTTGTGGTCTAGTTTGTCATCTTAAGTTAAGCAAGAGATGAGAACAGGTTGTCCTGAGAGGGTGTGGATGCCCCATCCCTGGAAGTGTTCAAGGCCAGCTGCCCTGACCACTCTGATTTGGTGCCTGACATTCCTGCCCATGACATGGGGGTTGGAGCCCCCTGATCTTAAGGCCATTCTATTATTCTAGGAGTTCAGTCTCTGATGGTGCTTTTAAGCTGACTCTATCTTTACCAAGCAGTCTACAGTTTGAAGAGGAATTGTCCTAATGTTTTTATTTCTTCAGCATGAGAATTGTGAGGCTGGATGTCAGAGCACTGCTGCTTCTTTCTGACATAAACTGCATGAAAGAAATAACCTACAGCATTTTTAATTTATGGTATTCAATACCGGGATATTCTTATTACTCTGGAACAGAGACTATGGATGCCAGTGAGATGCAAATTTTAAATGAGTATATACTTTCCAAAATTAATTCAGTTTGTGACCTCTGTTGATCCTGACTCGGTGCCAGCTATTTTTGAGTTGATATCAGCAATATTGATGCCATATTTATCAGGAGCTGAATGACAAGATGAGATGATCACAGTGCTTTTATGTGGCAATAGTGATTGAGCTGGGTTAGAAGCAGGAAGTGTAGATGCAGGATCAGCATTTCACTCCTTATCCTTAGTGTTCTGCTGCTGCTTAGGCCTTTCTCTGGTACAGTGCCTATTGTCAGGGAGGCCTAGGGAAAGACAATAAGTCAGACAGATTTGTGACTGATTTTTTTAATTCACTTTCCCTGATGCCTGATGAAAAATTGCTGTATCATTTGCCATGGAGATGGTTCTCAGGTGTTAGACTGAGTTTTATGCTCCAAGATAGTTATTCCTGTCATGGTAAAAGCTGCTTGAGCAGGGGTGTCTTGTTACTAAAACTAAAATGGTTTCACGTTTAATAATTCTGGTAATAAGAGAAGTAATAAGTGAGGCAAGAATCACCTACTGAAAAATTATTCTTAAACTCAAAGTTTAGACTGTTTAAACATTTATTTCCTTACACTGAGTTCAAGGAGGGGGTGGTGGTATCAAAACAGCAGAAAACATGGCTAGTTCCTGACAAACAGTACTGAAGTTCAAGAATATCTAAGCAGCAAATAGGTCTAGAGTTTTTTTGTCTTTATTATTTATAGTTGTTATCTATGTGGGTTTTATTGTTCTGAGAAATTACTTAAATCTGGGTGATTCTTAGCAACATATATTGTGTCCTGGTCTGAACTGGACAAACTGCTCACTGACCTTGAAGCCTGCAATGTTTTTGCTCCAAAGATAAGTTTGCCTGCTTCTTGGCATACACATCAGGAGTACTGTAGAAAAGACTTGAAACTCATAGGAAGTATGAAGAGCCGAATGAAAACCAAATAGAGTTAATGTCTTTGTTTAATGCATTTCTAAAATGAAAGTTAGGCTTTCATTTCTCAAATGCAAGTTTGCACATTAAAGCTCTCCTCTTCCAAAGTTACCATTAAAAGAACAAACGTTTAGAGGTATTTGCTTAATGGCAAATTATTTATGGAAGCCATGTCTGTAGATTCCAGGCTTTTTAGCTACATTGTGCTCTGTCTGGGTCAGATTGACAGAGTTTTATTTTGCTGGGACTGAGCTGAAAAAACTTTGGAGGTGTTAGGTACCTAGTGCACAAGTTCCCTGAAGGTCTGTATGATGACAGCATTGCCTTCTGGGAAAGCCTCTCACAGATACCATGTTTTGCATATTCTCTAGAGTTTTAAGAATTAGTGGATTCTCTTTGTCTCCAAACAAAGCCAACAGAAGTAATGCATGTAACATCTGGGTCTATAACCATTTATCCTGCTCTTTATTTTACTTAACAAACATGAAGTCTGAACAGAATGTTAAACAGGATGTGAAGTTGATATTTTAGTGACCCAAATAGAGCTCAGCATTGTAATGTCAGTGCTTATACATACTTTGGCCCTCAAGATACACATTTTTCACTCTGTTGGATCAGATGCAGTATCTTTACCTTATTAATGTGAGGATGTTTCCCTTTCTCATTCAGTTCTACAAATACACAAAATTATCTGCTTTAAAAGTCATACTTTTCTTGTACAGCATACCTGTGCAGAGCTAACTGAATAAGAGAAAATTTGAATCTTGGCTAAAGGTAATTTAAGGACAAGTTTTACAGATCAAATTTTGCTGTTTGATTTCATTGGGATTGGATTTTACCTGAATGCTTTTAGCTCACCCACCCACAACCACTCCCCCAAATAATTTGTAGGACTCAGGCTTCAACATAGGTACATAATTCATAGAACATTTGGTAAGAGAGAGAGCTGTGAATAACTGAAGCAAAGGATAGGGAAATCTAAGCTGTAAAATCCACCTGGATTATGATGAGCTGTTCACAGGAACTCTGTGTTCTCTGAAAGTGGTATATAAGAAACAAATGTTAAATATTTTAACTCATGTTATTTAACATAGGTAATGGTAAACCCAGGAACAATTCATAAAAATGGATTCAGCTTAAGAAAAAAAAATAAATTAGGAAATCCACAAAGTGATGGGAAAGTACATTACCATGACTGTAAAATCTCAAGGTACTGATGGAGAGCTCACACAAGGTCTTAATGCAAAATCCAGGTGCACACCAGAGAGAGAGACACAGGATGGACTGGAACTGGGAGTATTTTTTTTCCATTTATTACCCTTATTTTGAAGCACATTGTATGTTTTCCACTAATAGGAAGCCAGTTAGACAAAAGATGCAGCAGTACTAAAAGGGCACACGGGGAGGGAGTTGGAGCAGTGCCCTTCTGCCCCAGGAGAGATCTCTGGCTCTCCTGTAATGGCTGAAATTCTTTCGAACACTCTAAATAATTACTCCATAAGATGATTGAAAAATCAGGAGAGTTTGCAGGGGAAGGGACGATGGTGATTTTAGTTAATCAAAGCTGTCAAGTGGAAAGACGTGGGTATGCCTAAAAAAGGGGAAGGGATTCAATGGAAAGAACAGATCTGTTTTTCATTGTCAATTGTGGGCACCATGTGTTTAGTTACAGTGCTTTGTAAAACTCCAGTATGCTATGACTAAATGTCATGCAGATTTAGGATGGGCACAATCTCTTTAAACTTGCACCATTCACATTTAGGTGGAAATAGGAGAAAGATGAGAATTTTCTCTTTCTAAGTTGTAAGGAGCTCAGTAAGATAACTATTTTTAAAAAATCACATAATATAATTTCAGTGTACTTCATGTCTTCTCAATAGCCATATTTCATGTGTTTATTTAATGTGAAAGTCTTTTTTCATGAGCAGGATACAAGGGAAAATATGCAAGGTACCGTTGTTTTCTTGTAAAGTTTCACAGATGTAATTCTTATGCAAGCTAAATTCTTCTGTTACCTGCATGGTGTGTTGTTCTTACACCAGGAAAACTGAATTCATGTCTCCTCATGTGTTTCAGGTCAGCAAATTCCACCCTTAGATCCTCATGAAAACAGTAACAATGGAGCAATCAAACTTGGAAGGCAGGCTTCACAGACGGGTAGGCGGTGCTGCTGACCCAACGTGATCTTTGCAGATTTACTTGAAAAACAGCACCATTTGCTTTTTTTTCACTGAGAAAGGACTTCGTGATCTCAGCGACGTGGCTCCTTATCTTGAAAGCAGTAATTTCAATACTTCCCATGAGCAATAACGCAAGGACCAGAAGCAGAAGGCTTTACTTCAAAGGGATTTTGCAAAACCCAGTTGGAAAATCCTCTCTAATATCCTGTCAAAATTACAATGTCAGAGTACTCCGATTCTCTGTTTAAACCAGTGACTGTTTTGGGGTTTTTTTAATAAAAAGATCAGTTTTTAAATAAAATTTAGGCTTGCTGCAAAAACTTATTTTCTTACATTTGCAAAGTGGACTTGGCATGTTTTTAGAGTTTTCTCTGTAATAATAGGGTGAAAAAATTCCATAAAACCTGAATTTTGGCTTACAGTTTCTCTGCCATCTTTTTAGCTGGATTCTGCTTCATGATTTTTCTAAATCTGCAGCTTCATCTCCTACTTTCAGTAAACATCAGCAAGAAGTGGACTGAATTTGCTAACTGAAGAAAAAAACTGATCCAAAGGATGAGTGAATGCAGTTTTTACAGACTGGAAGTCAAAATCTGTGTCAGGAAGTGCTGTGTATGTGGAAGAAGGAGTTGTCATGAAGGAAACTGCTGGACCCCATACAGTTCCAGTGTGCTCCAGAAAGAAGTGAAAATGCAGCCACTGTGTAGAGTGGAATGATTCCCTGTGCAGGGTGTGGTTTTCAATAGCTGCTGAAAATGTAAAAAGAGCATAAATACAGGCTTAATATCCATTGCTTACCAGGGTTCCTCCAGATCTGTGCCCCAGACCAGAGTTGTCTGTGTTCAAAGTTGCATATTCCTTGGTTTCTAAAAGTGGGTGCCACAGTGCCCCACTCCTTGTGGTCTCACTGCTGTGCTCCAAGAGATATTTGAATTCAAAGAACAATATTTCTGTATAAAAAACTGCACAAGAGAGCACAAATATTATTTGGGATTAGAGGCCAGAATCTAAAAAAACAAACATGAATGTTTGCTTACTGATGTAATTCCCTGAATTTGTGGAGTAGTCTTCTCGATTGTCTGGGGATGTGGTGTGGAAGGCACACTATTTGATATCTTTGAAGTGTGATGCACTTGGAAATGCAGTGGAGGAAAGAATTCCTACAGAGGGTTATGAAGTGGAAATAATGTAAAACCGTATGTGTTTTCAACTTCTGTCTTTTATGAATGTGTGTGACTGAGATGATAAAATCCAAATTTATCTTCTTCATCAATTTTATTGGAAGTGGGAATTAGAGTAAGAAATGCTGTATTCAAAGCCAGAGCCCAGCCTGAATTCCGCAACATTAATTTGTTCTCTTATGAGGAAAATTATCGCCACTGCACATTTTCAGGAGGGCTTATGAAAAGCAAACAAAAGGGAAAAATAACTTTCCACAATAAATCATGAGCAGGCAGCCTAGAGCGTCTGTGTTTCCGTGTTGATACACAGAACACCAGACCTTATTGGCTGGTTGTGAGATTGCTTAGATAAAATGTCACTAATTGTTAGAGCTTGAAACAGAGCCAGATAAAATCAACAGGAACATTTTGTCTCCAGAGGGTTTGGAGTAGCATAGGTGGGAAATATCCCTCTGCATTTTACTTGAGAACCTATGCTGTATTGTTTTTTCACATATAAGTAGTTTCTCCTATATTTTAGCTTCCTTTGAAAATACTCATTTTAGAAAATAGGGCCTTGGATATTTTGGCTAAACTTTCAGTTTTCAGCTGTGCTGATATATGATCCATGTCTCTGACTCATTGCAGCTACTATTTTACTGATAATCTAGGGTTATTTAAATGAAAATTCCATAATCATCATTGTTGTTAGCTGGGGAGGGAGACAGGTTCCTTTAGGGAACATTTAATTTCATCCAGGGATGCTTGGCTCTTTCACTTGGGTGGGGAGGGAAAAGCTTAAAAGCTTGAGTGGCCTTCAGTACTGAGGAAATACCAAACTTACCAACATCACAGGTTCATACATTTTATGGGGTCTATGATCCACTGCTGGAGGATATATTATTCCTCCTAAGTAAAACCCTAAGAAAGAGGCTAGACCAGTTACCCAGAAAACAAGGTGAGATTGAACCCATGATTTTAGAGGTGTCATAAACTTTAGTTCAACATATAGCAGTTATCCATAATTGATTTTTAACCTTTTGTAAGTGATTGTTACATAATTATTTTTTTTTTTACCATGGCATCTCAAAACTTACTAAATCATAACTGAGATGTCTGAAAGCTTTGTAAGACAATTTTGTGAGTACCTTGTATACTCTAATTTATATTAGAACTGGCTGATCTTTATGGGATGCTGATCTTTATGGGATGTTGTCCTGAACAACGAGCTCTCACAGCTGGCTTTGAGCAGTATGTGAATCATAACAGGTTTATGAGCTATATATTAAAATAGTTTTAAATTGGAAGTTTTTACAATGGATCTCTGACAGATTTTAAAATTTGAATGGTGACTAAATAGGTTTTGGTGGGGCAAATCTAAATCACTTTTTTCTGCTTTTAGTCAAGAAAAATATTTAAATTAATAAAGAATCTGATTGTATAAGTTCTTGAGATTTGGGTTACTGGAAGCTTCAGTAGGGAAGCCTGAAGCCAGAAGAAAACAGGCCAATGTGCTGTGCAGAGCATCTTGCATTTTCTCTGAACACAGGGCTCACTTTTGACAATATTGTTGCCCCTCTGCTGTTTGTCAAAGTCAAGGTGCAGCCTCTTCCAATGGGGCAAATGTTTGTTAAAAAAATAGTGATGTTAAAATGTAAAATTAATGATTTCTGCTTCCATTGGTTGCCTGTTTTTTCGGGAAGTACCACCACCCTCATAAACAGCCAGAAAAATGACAGAAACCCCCAATCTCAGAGTTGAAAGTTTTAGCAGCAACTGGAATTCCTCTTAGTAGTTAGTGGCTGGTGAAAAGCTGAATTACTGTACTGGAGCACCTGAATGCGTAACTGATCTTCTCTAATAATAATAATAGTAATAATAATATCAACACTGCAGTTCTTGGTTAGCCAGCTGGTGCTGGATTTGTCCAAGACTGATTTTCTCAAGAGAGCTGGCAGCAGGACTGAGGCACAGGCCATAGTGCCAAGGATATTTGGTGGAGCTTGTTTGCACTGTGACTCAGGACTGTGACTGTCCAGTTGAGGGTGACTTGCTTTTCTGCCTTGTCATGAACAAGTTTTAAGAAAAATTATGAAGGAACTAGTTTTTGTATATGCTCTGCATATATGTGTGTATATAAAGTACAGTTTTTTATTGTTCTGCTGACATGTAGTGTTTTTTCGCTATGTCTTGTTGTCAGATATATATTACACATTGTATTCTCTAAGTACATTTTTCTCTTAATGATCATTTCACCTTTATGAACTTAAAAGTTGTGGATCAAAGGTAGCAAGAAGATAGAGATATGCATAGGTACAAGTTTTGACTTGCCATTCTTGTGCATGAAAATGGCATATTCTAGAAAATGTTTGTCTTGCAGACTGAGAAATCTAAAACCAGCCATTATTATTCAGGAATTGGAACTTAGAAGTAATAAAGTGACACTCAAAAAGCTTACTATTTTTGCTCACAGTACAACATGTTATCTAAATTGCTGCAATGTAATATGAGTCTGTTTCAATACCTAAAAAACTTATTTGTCATCCCATGTCTTCACTAATCCTTCATGGCACATGGGAATAAGCGTGACTAGATAGATTACATGTGTGAGCATTCTGGCTGTCATCAGACTGTTTCACTACAGTGATATATTTTACTAACCTACCCTTAATTATTTAAACCAGAGTCAGTGATAAATTTCCAGTTTAAAATCACCTGCTTGGTACTCTTCCTCTGTTTTGTTTATGTAAGGGCTTTGATTGGGCTGGACCCACTCGCTTCATGTATGGGATGCTGCAATCTGTTAATACTTTACCTTATGTTTTACATATTAATTGTATCATACCTAATAATATTTTTTTCCCCTAAAATGTAGTTTTTTGTGTTTTATTTAACCTACAATGATTAATGCTAATAAATGTTTTAAATGCCTCCGAACTGGGGCTATCTCTGGTTTTCAATAAAGCAGAACAAAATAGCTCCCATTTTGCATGTCCTTTGCTCTTGGAAAAGGGCTGTCTGCAGTATGTGGATTACTTGCCTGGGATTTAAATGCTGCTTGAAACGTGTGTGGATGGCCTTTTAACAGAAAGTGAATGCATTCCTAGGGGATCCTGCAGTCCAGATGAACTCCCAAAAACCAGAAAAAGAAGATTTGAAAATCCTTTTGCTAATATTTGATTTATCCATTAGAAGAGAGGGACTTGAGTGGCCAGCATCTGCTTAGAAATTTTGAATAGTAGCTGTCAGTAGAAAGTAAGCTTCCAGTTACCACTTGCTTTGAATAGGAGCAATGACTAGTATGGCTTGTAAGACACTTCATCTTTTGTATACTTTTATTTTGGTGTACATTTATTTTTTCACCCTACTTTATGTCCCTCCCTCAGACTTGTGTCTAGAAGAATTAACACTCTCTTAAGAAATATGCAGTATTTCATTCCCTTTGGTGCTATTGTTTCAAGAGGTATTTAACTACACCAGCAGATTTTTGCACTGTTTGTTTCATATTTTCACAGTTATTACAACAACTATGAGGACTATGAATGAAGAGCTGGGTTTTTAAAGAAAAAAACAGGGTTTTGGAGTAATACTTTCCTGACTGCCATGATAAATTCAATACATAACAGGATGCAAGAAGCAGTGTAACTCAAATAACAGCACAGAGCACCACTTTTCTGTGTAATGAGAAACCAGGGTTTCAAAGAGGTTTCATATGTGGTGAATTTAGTTACTGCTGGAAGATAAAGAGGATCTGTTCCCTGCTTTAAAGCAATTGCAATTATCTTGAAAAAATTATTTTAAGAAAAATCTTACCTCCAGCTGTTCATAAACAAGAAGGAACCCAGGTACATAACTGTGAACTAAAGGGTGATGTACTAAATTAGTGGAACTCCTAAGCCCCTTAACTGTTGTCTGTGTGTTGGAAGATCTGAAGTGAATGCTGTTTTGCCTTTAGGTGTTTGAAGAGAGTTATGCCCTTGAACAGATCAGTCCTTGTGTTGTCAGTGGGGTGTTTTGCATGGCGTGGAAGCATGTGCTTGTGGTGCTCTAGGTTGGAGTTGAATTTAGCAATGAGAGGGGAGCTATACAATTGACTGGAAAATAAATCTCTGCTTTCCTTTTGAAGATTGAAGGTTGTGTCTCAAGGTACTTAAGGAAAAGTATTTGACATTTCGGCCTTCAAAATCTTCACCACTGCAGCTTCAGTCTCTGCAAAGAGCATCATAGGACACCCTGCTGTGATCTCCTGAGCACTGCACTGAAATCAGGACAGCAAGGCTGATGAAATAGTCTGTGTAGCTACTTCATACCTCCACCCCCTCACCTAATCTGCAAAACTGTTCAGGCCACTACCAGGTTTCCCTCCCTTCCCTGAAAGGAAAAGAGTAAGCTGCAGGATTATTTTTTATCCCTTCTTGGTGTTGTTTTATACAAGGCTACAGAATAATTTTCTTTAAAAATGTAAAAACACTCATAGGAGGATAGACTAGCTAAAGGTGCTGTACAAATGCCTTTGTTAATTGGTGCTGGTTACTCCCTAAGGACTTGACAGCAATGATAGGATGGATGTCTTCATTGTGTAATGGGGTTCTTGGCCATCAATAAGGTCCTCCTTTGGTCTACTGCTTTTTGCCAGCTGGATCAAGGATAAAATCATTGCTTGATATAAATGCTCTCTTACTGTCCAAAAGTAAGACTTTTCACTAAAAACTATGAAATCAATAGCTAGCCACATTTAACAGGTTAAATATGAAAAAGAATAAGTACTAGCATACTGTGGCTTTTTTCATATAGCTTTTTTCATATCTATTTCAGGTGGGTTTCTTGTGTTTCAATTAAGAAGAGTCCTTATTGCAAAATGCCTGTATTTCTGATACTACCAAGTGGGTCATGATGCAGATTAGTTTGCCTTATCACCCACCACTGCTGTGTATTTTGTTCAAATAGGAACACAGGCTCTTGATACTCATTCATAATCCTTTTGTTTTCAAGACATAGCTCTAGAAGTGTTACTGACATTGTTTTGTAACACAGACATTATGAAAACTTGAAGATAGTACACTGACAGAACTTGAAGTGTAAGAGACCTGTACAAACTTGCATTTAGTGTCACACCAATTAACAAGTTTTTAATAAGATATCCTTATTTAGTGTGGAGAAGAGAATTTTGAGGCTCCTGGTTAGGTATTAAACATTTAACAGCTTGGGAAGGATTTCTTTTATCTGGCTGTTAAATTACTCATTTTTTATCCCTGAGACTGCCTGAAAGACTTAAAAAAAAAAAAAAAAAGAGAAAAAAAGCTTTCTTTGAAAAGTACTGACCTTGTTTTCTCAAAACGTCCTGGAGAAACCAAGCTTTCTCTCTCCCATCATCTGTCAGAAGTTTTTTGAGACACACCTTATTTATGATAAAACACTCAACCATTCTCTTTGCTACACTGGGAATTTTAGAAAACAAAAATGCCTTTCCCCTAAAGTCCATTTAATTCACATTTGTTTTACTTAGTGCCACTCCTGCTCCCTCCGCAGCAGTAAAATACATGTTTAAATAAGAAGATAAATACCTAACAACTAAATCCTTATTCCCCTACATCAAGTAGAGTACCGTGGGGAAATGATCTGTTACAGACTAAAACAGAAATGATCCCTACGCTTCCGATTACATATTGACAAGAACCAATCAATAAGAAAGTCAGCTTACATGCCTGAGAGATGCCCTTGAGGAAAATGAACATCACATTCCTTCCTCTTGGTCAATATAACATGGCTTGGGGGAACAAGTGGTAGCATTGTTGTTACTGACGAAAAATAAATTAAAAATGTTTAGGAGGATAGCAACAGTTTCTCTTCACTTGTTTAATAGGGTTAAAATGTAGGTTAATCATCTTACAAAAGAAATCCCTGTTACCTGTCATCTTCAAAGACATTGGCAGCTTTGCTGACAAATATGTGTTGGGAGTTGTCACAGGGGTTTAGCAAGAAAGAGCAATGGATGAAGCCTGGATGACACAATGCATTTCTGTATTCTAGCTCTGCAAAAAAACACGTCATCACCAAGCTTATAGAATCACTACCAAATATCCAAGTTCTCGTTCATCACTCATAACATGGGAAAATTTTGCACCATAGATGTTTACCTAAAAAGAATAAAATGTGTAGAAGTAATCTAATAAGAGCCCTCAGAAAGAAGAACATTCAAAATAAAGACGTAGCTTTTCTGTGCTATTTCGTGAGACAGTCAGAAACACAAATGAGAATTAAATAGCTTTCCTGGCAGCATTCCCTTTAGAGATACTGTTTGTCCTATGAGTTTTGCCACACTCTGTAAGTCATTCCTGATTCTCAAGGAAAATTTGCTTTCAAGGTGGCAACCTGAACTGCCTGCTGGCACCCAACCAGCTACCCTCCTACCCTGCAGCCTTTGACACCCAAATGGTTCTCCCAATAATTTCAGTAAGAAGGGACAGAAGTCTTGAGATGTGCTGGAAATATGAGCTCATTTTGATGTAGGAAAAGGTTTCAACAGTTTAAATTGTTTTCTTATGATAAAGATACCAGAAAAGCAAACAATTTTTTATTATATAAGTTTTTACCACAGTATTTTTTTTTCCTGCAGTGTTTTAGGTCTGAAATTTCTGGAGGAGAAATAGGTTTCTTGGAATAAGAATGAAGCCAGAATGTCTTGTTGATTACAAAATTTGAAGAGGGAAAATAATGCTTAGAACTGAAAAGAAGGGACAAACAACATGAAGATGCCCTACCCTGGGAGATCCTCTTCATGGTGGGTCACAACCCCTCTGAGATGATAAGAAACAAAAGCTACGTCTGGAGTACAAAATCTAGATTTGGGGTAAAAAGGATATCACGTTGTAAGTGGTCATAGTGCAAATACACTCATTTCATGGCACAGCCATGCCACATTAACACCATTGTTACTTGAGAGCCCTAGCTAATAAATAAGCATAAACAAACACAAGATTAGAGTACATCAGGTACCTATGCTCCACCTATTAAAAAATGATATCATATCTTCACATGTGGGTATGCCTGAATATACCAAGAGCAAAGTCCATGGAATAAAAGATGATACCCATTCATGTAGTCCATGACACACCAGTTACTGAGTTGGAACTCCGGACAAAGGGCTTTGGCTAATACATTCCAGTACATTTATGTAGCCACCCTGCCTGCATGGTTTAGCTTTTCATGGTGCTTGATGCTGTCTGAATGATGTCTTGGAATGATAGGTGTTTTTGCACAAATTGTTCCAGAGAAGATTAAAGAAGAAAGGATGAGATGATGATAAACATATCCAAGTAGACTTATATTGACTGATTTAACCACAGCATGTAGTATGTACTTAAGTAGTTGCTGCTGGCAGTATAAAGGCTTTACAATAACACAACATCCATCACTGAAAGGTAAAATGGAGGGATTTTTATTTGAAATCTCTAGGGAGGAAATTGATGTCTTAGAAAATCCGCAAGGCTTGAGTCATCAAGTCATCACTGTCAGCAGGCATGTCTTTCAGACACTTCACCTTATCTCACTGTGACTCACACACCAGGGAAAGATGCACACCATGGCAAAAAATTGCACCCTCCCCTGTGTGATAGACACAGCTGAAAAAAATTACACGGCCTGAAGCAACTACTAGATTAGAAAGAGAGTTGCCATCTGAGAAGCCTGTTTCTCATCACATCCATGACAGTGAGGTAAGGATGTCTGGGAGCCACAGGTTTCAAAGCTCTAAGAAAGTGGTTACTTAGCTCTTTGGCAAAATGACTCAGCCCAGGTCTCTGGTCTCTGTCTCTCAGAGCCTGAAGTTATTGAGGCAGCTTTCTGACAGCTCTGCTTTCGAAGACAGTTAGCTTTTCTGGTGAAATGGTGCCAGGATTCCCATGACAAGTCCTCATTTCTCAGGAAGATCAAGGAAAGACATGATCCTCACCATTTTCAACCAGCTTTGGAAATTTTCCTTCCATTTAGTGGGAGGTCCAAGCCATAAAAAAGTCCTGGATGTTAGGTAAGTCCAATGTATATTTGAAGCCATGTGGCCATACGTGGGAAATCAGAGTTCAGGAACTTGTGATTTTCTACTAGTATCTTCAGATCATTCTGGAAATGCAAGGAGGCTGTGTTTCAAGCTAGGCCATCTGATTTTATATACAGCCATGTCATAGAAAGTGTGTGATGAAAAGATGGATAAACTCTATCAAATTTTGTGGTTCTCACCATTTTAAACATAACCATTACTATAATGTCACAGTTCTCATTTGCTTGCAGCTTTTATACCCAGAGCAGGTCTGTGGAGACTGTGCATCACTAACAAAACATTTAACCAAGTTAAAATATTGGATGTTCAATCTTAGGGGGGGGCAAGGCCAATAAGATTACTCTTTAGGCCATTTTCACATTCTGAGTTGGGTTTCTAAGCTTGGAGTGCAGTCTTCAGCAAATCTCAGAAGGATTGATCTGGATAGCTTTGATGGAGAACAAAGCAAGGAGCTCTATCATTACATTTTTACTAAGTCACACTTTAAAAACCATCATATATTTGGGAAAGCTAGTGTATTCCACTGACATCTTGTGTGATATTTCTTGACCATTTTTCCTCTTTATATTTACTGAAAAGTGAAATGAGGTTTTCAATCTTACATTGGTCTCTTAGAGAGTCAACTGGATAGAATGTGGAAATGGCCTAAAGAGTAATCTCATTAGGGCTTAGCCACCCCTAAGATTGAACATCCAATATTTTGACTTGGTAAAAAGTTTTGTTACTGATGCTTAGTCTAAAATCCAGCTCAGCTCTCTCTGTCACAATTGTATAGTCTCTGAATAGCCCACAAGAGCAAAATGCAATGATTTCTTTTTGCCTTTGATATGAATCCATGTAGGGACTAGTTTTTGGATAACAAAACACAGTTTTTACTAAGCTACTTTGAAAAGTTGGATTTCTTTCTATTATCATAATGAAGTGATATACTTTTTTTTTTCATTCTCACTGTATATATGAGAGAATGTTCATCAGTGAAAACAAAACACATTTAAATCTTCAGGCTTCAGTGCTTCCACAAAGAGTATGAAAAAAAAAAATTGTGGAAATACTGTTGGAGGCATTCGTCTTCATTCTGAAATAATATTGTTGGTGCACAGGAGAGATTTCAGATGACTGGTAAAAAGTGAATGTGGCACACTGTAAAGAATAAATTCAAGGAGTTTTGGATAATTATAAGCATTATATAGATCCTGGACAAAATACTAATGAAAAAAATTATAAAACCAGAAATAAATAGAAATTAATTCATAGGTAGTATCTTATGTAATGTTAAAAAATATGGTTTTTTGTGTGGAAAATAGATGCATTCAAGCAACAAGATGAGACTAAAATACAATTGCTTAAGATAGATGAATTGAGTTAATACACATGAATTACTTTAACTCATTTGATGTAGCCCTGCATGACAATCTGGTAAAAAAAATGCAGTACTATACAAAATCAATTTACCTATATCAAATGCTCTGGGAACCAATTAGCAGCTACATCAGCATGTTTCTACTCTTTTCTAATGGGTTATTTAACAGCTTCAAAGGCGCTAATACAGCTCAATATCTTTATCAGTGATCTGGAAGAAAACATAAACTCTGCTGCTAACTTCACAAATTACACCAGAATTGCTGGAAAGGAAAGAATGGAGAGAACAAAATTAGATAATGGTATTGAAGATGCTGCTTCAGATGCTGAGCATTAAGCCACTATTTTAGAAAAGGATGAATCTCAATGTGGAAGATAACACTAGCTTCTGTCTTCAAATGTGGGATCCTCTGAAGCTTCTGCTGCTGACCCAGAGTGAGAGAGAGTAATTAATGAATAGAGACTACCCTCTGATCCACTGGCGGTTCCCATTTTCCTCATTTCTATTATTTGTCTTACTCACAGAAGGAAAAAATGCAAGGAAAAGCCTGATATAGGAAAAAAATCACATTCCAGATTTGCAGTGGCTAATTCTGTTTTACTATTAGATTGCTATTAATTTCTATTAAATTTCTTTCTCTCATACTAGGGAAAAAGGAGGGACAAACCGACCAGCCTCCTTTGAAGAGGAAAGCAGGGCAAGTTTGCTGGCCTGCATGCAAGCTAGTGGGAACACAGAGGCAGGAACAATGTGAATTAGGAGAAAGGAAAAGGGAAAAAAAACCCAGCAAAAGATGACAGAGTTGGTTATGGGGTGGTGGACTGGGAGCAGAAGAGTCTCTCTCATGGTAACTTTTTTCCCACTGCAGAGAAGAATTGAAGACAGGAAACCTGTGGCATTAAAATAGAGACTTCACAGTTAAAGTCTGTATTAAAGGCATGTTCACCAAATATTTACAAGCATTTAACTTTATGAATTTAACAGTGAAGGTCTATTTATTTTTTTGGTCTGCAACAGGTACGTAGGCATGGGGCCAAAGTAGCAGGTGAATGGGTACAGTCTCCCAACCTTCCCTGCTCATGCTTGGTGTTGGAGGCGGAAAAGGGTAGATATTCACAGCTGTAGGTGTAAAAAATCCCGCACAAGGTTGCAGTGTCCATAGCATAGGTAGAACTCTGCTGAAGGACAGGAGAGGCTGGGTTGCCCACAGGGAAGGGGAGCATCAGAAAAACATGACAGATTGCTGGCTGGAGAGTGCACACAGGTGAGGAGTGGAAAGGTCCCACGTGAGCTAAACCAGGTCAGAGCATCGTTTGCTGCATGGGGCTTTCTGCAGCCTTTTTAGCCCTTGCAACTAACAAAATGCAGCCAGGTATCCCTGTTTGGCCTCTGCTAAGTGTTCATACCTCTTTTAAGGTGACCCACCAAAGTACCAGAAGAAAGTCTGAAAGACACAGCCCTGTTTTTGTGCAGTGTATCAATTGCACATTGAAATCTAACAGGTCCTCATGGATATCATTTGTACAATTAAGCCATAAATAATTCAGTATTTGGCAGTCAAACACTTCATCCATAATAATATGCAGACTTTTTTCTTTTTTTTTCTTCCCAGGATGCAAAGCAAATATTTCATAAACGATCTCTCAGGTAGACTGTTCTAGATTTTGTGCAGACACAGAACACCTCTGCAACAAACAAACCAGAGTGGGGAGATGATTTTAGAACCCTTATGTCTTTACTCCTAGACATAATAAATTAGTCAAAAGCAAAGAGTTTTCATCTGTGTATTAGCCTCACATTAGTAGTTGCTTCCTGTATCAGTTAAAGAAGCATTAGGAGTTGTCCCTGTTTCCTGCCACAAGACAAAGGTAACGGTGCAAGAATTTCTGGGAGATGCCCACAATCCACAAAAGCAGAGTGTCTATGGCTGCCCACAGGAGCTCTGATCTTGCAAATATGCAAGCTCAAAACTTCATGTGGAACTTCATGTATCCAGCATTCCTCTCAATTGAAGAGAAGTGCAATTGCAGAGGCAGAACTTGAGCTGGCATAAGTGCTTGTGATTTAACTCATCATTCAAAATGAAGAAAAATCCTTATGCTATTTTGTAACAGACTATGGGAAAATGGATATTTCCTCATCAGTCACTACACAAATGACTGAATCCACTGACAGCTTTAATATCTCCCTTTTTTTTTGCTCTGCTCATTTTCAGGCTCTCAGCTAATTTGATCTTTTGGCAGAGACAAACATTTCATTCTCATGTTCATGATACCTATTTATTTTTAAAATGTTGTTAACATGGTTTCAGCTGTCTCCCTCTGTCTGGCCCTGCCTAATTGATGTAAAAAATAGCTGTTTAAAATGTTCTTCCTTGAGAAAAGTTGCTAATTCCCCCCCAGAGATCTTCCCCTTGTGTCTGCCTCCAGTCAATTCCACTCAATTTTTAAGAAAAATCTAGCACTGCACCTTCAGAGTGTGTTTACTTTCCCTTGTAAAACCATTGCTAACTAATGTGCCCTGGGAAAATGAGTTGGATTCTTCCCATTTGCAAATACCATTAACAAAATTGTGGACCAAATTCCATATGCAGCTCCAAATTACACACTCAATTAGGGCCTGATCCAATGCTTATTAAAGTCACTTGGAAAATTCCCCCTGATTTTAATGGGCTGTAGCCCAGATCTTAGGAAGTGGACATTTCCACTGCAGATGATCAGTTTAATCTTTGAGCATTCTGGAATTCATGCAATGATAGATTCATAGGGCTGGAAAGGACTTCAGAGGTCACATCTCAAGGCAAGATCAGCTAAATTTACATCTCCCAACAGATGTCTAACCTGTTCTTGAAGGTCAGTGACTGGGACACTATGGATTGTGTTTCCAGGCAGTCTTTTTTGTTAATTATCCTTACTCTTAAAAAGTTCTTCATACCTGCTCTAAATAAATTCTTGCTCTGATCTGCACCCATTCCTTCCTGTTCTATTCAAAGTGAATGAGAGTAGACTATTTTTTTTCTCATTCCAATAGCTTTGAATGTATTTGAAGACTATTACTGAACATGTGAGACACTCTTTTCTTCCTTAGGCTAAACAACCTTGGTATTTCAATCTGTTTTTATGTTTCAATCCATCTGTTTTCTGGATCTTAGTCAACACAGGTCCTTTCTTCTGGACTCCCTTAACTTATCCCACATATTTTCTGACAGCTAGTACCCAAAACAGACAAATCCCTTCAGCACAGGTTTTATCAATGCTTTGTAGAGTGGAAGCAGTTCAAGAGTCAGGCACAGCCTCAGCACAGTGCTTGTCTTTCACACGTTGATATGGCACTATTTGCTCACATTTACCTTGTGACCCATTAGAACTGAAACTGGGCATAGTTCAAAAATATAATTTGAGGGCTTCCTGGGACAGCTGGGGAAATGCTGAGGGCAGAACTAGCAATGCAGAGCTGCTGTAGAGCAAATGAGAGGGGGAATTTGAATCTCAGTTGCCAGATGAGTTCTTCAAGCTGAGATTCAGAAAGACCATGACATTGTTTGCAAGAATATCAGTTTGAGAAAGAGAGGTATGTGATGACCATAGGGCACTATCATGCTGGTTCTGCAGAATTATTTCTCAGGTAAGATTCATTTGAGTCTTTTAAGAGCCTTTAAGGAGGCCTTAAGACTTCTCTTCTGGAAGCAAGTTTCAGCTGTATACTTATGTTTGTATACTTAGTTACAATTTTGATTTTTGGCTACTTTTTAGGAAGGTCGTTGATTTTAGATATGCATCAGCAGCAAACAACACAGAGTCTGTATTTTGTATATTGAATTTTCTCATTACATCCCTCCTGAATGGGTATGAATGTAAGAGCAAATTCTTGAAACAATATTCAAAACTCCACTTCCTTAATAACTTTTTCCTTTATCAAAGGACTAACGGCTTTTGAAATTGCCTGAGAAATCCTTCAGTTTTTAAATTGTACTTTAAACCACAAAGACAAGACAACACTTCTGTCTTGCCCTTACAGAAGTCAATGGTCCAGGGCAATTTTGTGTTCAGTAGAACAGAACTGGGTCCAAAATATGAAAACCACATTAAATTTCATGCTATAGCTATTTATGAGAATGCCATTATGTGTTACTGCCTTCTTTCTTTATGAATATTCAACATATATTGTGATATTGTGTGTTTTTATAGTAATTTACTGGGGTAAAGAAATATACTGTAGTTGAACCAAGTTGAAGATATTCAGCGAAGATCTACTTGTCCATTCTGTGGCAACGTTTGAATATTGCCGTAAATCTTTAATAATACTTTGGACTGTGACTTAATCTCAGATTTACAATATAAGAAGTGGGCCTAAAATTATATGTGAACCTCTAGCAGTCAAGTAAATGATGACTAGAGCCTGCCGTAAGAACAGTTTTGTATTTCAGAAGAAAAAACAGCAGCACAAAAAGGCCAAGTATTTCCCTAAAGAGAAATTGGAACATATTCTTAGCTTTATACCTTTGCATTTTGCAATATCCACTGACTTAGCAGTGCAGGACGCATGAGATACTTCACTGAGTGAGAGCCAGAATTTTCCCATTAACACAACAAGTAATGCAGCACTTGGTTACTCTTTTTGACAGTCTCAGTAACACCAAAAACTGGCAAAGAAGGTTGTGATATTGTTTTATTGCAAGGCATTTTCAAGTTTAGAATTGGTGGGACTGACCAAACAACCTGCACAATAAGCAGGAAAAAGCTATTAAGAAACTGAATCTATTCTATTACTTCTCAGGAACAGAGAGTGCTTATTTAATATTTAATAGCAAACAGTTTTGAAAGATATCAAATTATCTCAAAACTGAGATATTATAACAACAATACTGAATTTGCAGAGTGAAAAACATCAAGATCTACAAATACACAGAACAAATGTTGACCTCAGATTAAGCAAATGTTATCCTTTTGCAAGCAGTGATGAATACACTAATAGCACTTCTGGAATGACATTATTATCTCACTGAAATCAGTGACAGGAGTTCTATTGACTGAAATAGATCCAAGGTTTCATTCCGGAGCTGTGCTGTGAGGTCATGAAATGAAATTAATCAGATGTTGGGGAAGGTTGCCAGATACTGCTGATCAACAACACGTGTGTTGTTTTAATATAAAAATATACATCAGTCTGGATGAAATAGAAGCATTAGATCAGAAATGATACTAAATGCAATAAAACAGATCAATACATTAGTGAAGCATTAGTGAGCTTCAAAATGTGTTCAAACAACAACAAAGACCACAGTTAAAAGCAGCTTGAGTTGGAAATTAAACTGTGGCCTTACTGGGGTCCTTTGCAGCCTCGCTGATGATGTGACATCCCCCCAGAGTTTGGGGCTGTGCCCTGTTCTTCATTCACTGCCTCTCACCATGCTGTTGGTAAGTATGAACCCCAAACTGTGCACACCCCTGATGCCAGTCCCACCTACTGCACAGCCACGTCTAACAAGGTGTTTGCATGGGAAAACCTCTAAGTCCTGTTATCATAGTAAGGAGAGATCCAAACTTCTGGTTTTCCTCAGTTTTTCTTAAACAAGAGGTATGTAGAAGAATTAGACAGCATAAATACTTCTGTCTTCTAAATCTGCATAGCAGAAGCTTCTAAGCTTCTTTTGCATTTACACTCTTTTCTGTAATTTTTTTACCTCATTAAAAGGAGAAAAGACAGAAACTTTTGTGGCATTCACCATTTTGCAGCCATTTCCCATGTCTTGATTTTTTGCAAGCTGAGACCCAGTTCTTCTGGTTCATAAGCAGCAGGTGATTCTGGAATTACTGAATTACTGTTTCTGAGAAGTGTGCACTATGGCTTAATCTTTGCTTGATTCATGAAGAGAAACAGAGAAAGAATGGAGATAACAGAGTTAGCATTCTTCTTCTGTGTTAAGACAGAAGAAGAAAAACCTCTATTTGCCAGTTTATCTTCCAGATCCCAAGGGTAAGAATGCATAAACAGAGTGGAACATTTGTTTTCTTAACAAAGCCCAACAGACCACCAGATAACAACTTTAAATATTGCACTGTAAATAAAAGATGTAATTTAAGATGCTGTTTTATGTGCATCATAAAGTAAGTCCGGAAAAAACCTGGAGCCAGAGCAGTTGCAGAGCTCTAGTGACATTTTCACACATAGGTCATGTAACTCCACCTATTGAAGCCAATTCCAATCAGGCAAACCTGCTCTGAGGAGCTTCTCTAGTGCACTTTTTACTTGTTTCTTCTTCAGGCACTGATGGTATTAAAGTCATGTGGGTTTTAGTGTTGGCAAGGGTGGTGTGGAAAAAAGTAGGCAGGAATGATGGTGGCAGGCCTGGAGGAGGGGTAGGCAGCTGAAATGGAGGCTCCAGGGCAGAAGCTGAACCTAAATTACTCAGAGGGTCTCCCCAGCATTCCCAGTCCACAGTCCTTCCTTCATGGCTCGGCTGAAGTAGAGGTGTTCACCAAGGAAATTATGTGATCTGCAAGCATTACTATGAAGAGGTGATTTTGAATGCAAACCATTCAAGGCTTCTCAATGTATTTATTATCAGGACATGTTTTTGAAATGGGTTATTATGTCTCTATGTATGTTCTTAGCACACCTACACCAGATTTTGCAAGAGAGAAAATGTGTTAGTCCTTCTGATTAAATTTGCATCACCTGTACTCCAACTTTTCATGAATACAAACTTATCTCTTACAGGAAAATTCTTCAGAAGCAGATTTAGGACACAAAAATCTTCAAGGTTTGAATGGATTTGACTGTCTGTTTTTTCTTGTTTGTTTGTTTATTACTGGTACATTCAAATACCCCAGGATGCACCATCTGCTTGAAAGTATGGCACTAATGAAAAGGCCCACGGTGACAACACTGTATCTGACAAAAAGTGTTAGCAAGGAGGATGGCAAACAACTCATGTTCCTGCCTACTAATAAATAATGACTCTTATTTTTCATTCAGGTTTTGCAGGAGCTCAATCTCTCTCAACTTTTCACAGAATTGCAGAATTGTTGGAAGAGATGTCTGGAGATCATCTGTTCCAGACCCCCTCCCAAAGCAGGGTCACCTAAAGCAGGTGACACAGGAACGCATCCAGGTGGGTTTTGAATGTCTCCAGAGAGGGAGACTCCATAACCCACCCTCTTCCAGTGCTCGGTGACCCTTAACATAGTAAAGTTCTTCTTCATGTTAAGATGGAACTTCTTGTGTTTCATTTTATGGCCACTGCGCCTCGTCCTGTCTCTGGGCACCATAGAAAAAAATTGGCACCATCCTCCTGACACCCACCTTTGAGATACTTACATGTATTAATGAGATCCCCTTCACTCTTCTTCTCTCTAGACAAACAGGTCCATTCATTCCCCTGTTAATATTCCTAAGACTTACTGTGACAACAATTTCCCTACTTTAATGGTTTTGGCTGTTTTCAAGACCAGAAGGTCAGGCCCATCCCCGTCAGTGCCCAGGTCCCTTTGGACCAGACCACAGCCATTGCAACGAGGGTACCTGGCAGCAACTGGGAACGGCCTCACCCATGAACAGCACTGACCCGTGTCAGAGCCACGGGCGCCGCCGGGACCCACCACCCAGGCTCCTGCCCCTTCTCCAGTTTAGCGGGAAAGGCCAGTCAAGCCGCTGCCCCTGAGGCCCTATGGAAGGGCGCCCGCTGGTGTCCCCCCAAGACTACAACTCCCGGCAGGCCCCGCTACTGCCGCGGGGCATGCCGGGTGCTGTAGTCCGCTCGGCGCGGCTGCCCGAAGCTCCGAGCCAGCGGCACCCTTCCCGCTCCAGCCCGACCTGTGCGTGTGTGTGCTTGGGAAGGCGAGGAGCGGGGGTGCTGCTTCTCCCCGCTCCGCCCTAGCCACCGCTGCTGTGGGGACCGGACCGGGATAAGTTGTGGCGCGGGGGGAGACGGACTGGATCGATGAGCGATCCACACCAGTGGTGTGAGGTTCGACGAGACCAAGTGCACTTGTGTCACACCAACCCCTGCAGCGCTACGGGCTGGGGGAAGACTGGCTGGAAAGGTGCTGGCCAACAGCAGCTGAACACGAGCCAGCGTGTGCCTAGGTGGCCAAGAAGGCCGGTGGCACCCTGGCCTTTATCAGGCATCATGTGGCCAGCAGGACCGGGGCAGCGATTTTTTCCCTATATATAGCATTGGTGAGACTGCACTTGAGAACGGTGTCCAATTCTGGACATGCCCCTCCATTCAGGAAAGACATTCAGGCGCTGGAGCGTGTCCACATAAAGGCAACGACGCTGGTGGAGGCTCTGGAGCACATGTCCTGTGAGGAGCAGCTGTGGGAGCTGAGCGTGTTTAGCCTGGAGAAGAGGCGGCTCAGGGAGGTCCATGTCGCTCTCTACACCTGCCTGACAGGAGGTTTTGGCCAGCTGGGGATCAGTCTCTTCCCCCAGGCAATTAGCAATAGGATGAGAGCACAAAACCTCAACTTCCACCAGGAGAGGTTTAGGCAGGACGTTAGGACTAATTTCTTCACAGAAAGAGTGATTAGGTATTGGAATTTGATGCCTAGGGAGGTGATGGAGTCACGGTCCCTGGAGGTGTTCAAAGACTGGACGTGGCACTGAGTGCCGTGCTCCACCTTACCGGGCGCTGTCCGGTCACAGCTTGGACCCGATGATCTCGGAGCTCTTTTCCAGCCCAACTGATTCTGGGATTCTGACTAGCTCTAGCCGTCAGAGCGGGAAGGAAGGGTGTGTCGGGGAGTGTATGTCCGTCTGTTTCCATGTCCGTCCGTGTCCCGGTGCCTCTGTGTGGGACGACCCCGCGGCGCCCGGGCGCATGCGCACAAGGAAGGCTCGGGGGGGTGCGCGCCGCCGCCGCCGCCGTGCCCGCGCAGAAGGCGGTGCTGCCAGGGCGGGGAGGGCGCGGGGCCGCGCTCGGCCCGCAGAGCCGCGCCGAGACACCGCCCGCCCGCCGCGAGGGAGCGGCGGCACCGCCGGCCCCCTCCGCCCCTCCTCCTTCTCCTCCGCCTTCTCCTCCGCCTCCTCCGCCCTCCCCCCTGCCCCTCCTCCCGCCGGAGCGAGCGAGCGAGATGGCGGCCGCTGGGGCTCTGGCGAAGCACGAGCAGATCCTGGTGCTCGATCCGCCCACCGACCTCAAATTCAAAGGTGAGGAGGGGGGAACCCGGCGCGGCGGAGGGGAGAGGCGCGGCAGCGGCGCGGTGTCCCGTTCCGCCTGGGCGCCGGGCCGCCTCCGGGCGCCGCGCTCCCCGCTGCTGCCGCGCCCCCGCCCGCCCCGCCGGGACTCCGCTGCGCTCCTGGGCCCGGCCCCGGAGCGGCGGCGCCCGGGGACGCGGTGTCGCTCTCCGCTCGCTGGCGGTGCGGGCTCCCTCTGGCAGCAGCGGGCAGGAGAGGCCCTGGAGCGGGCGGTGGAAGCCTTGCGGGGCTCCAGCCTTCACGAGGCTGCCCTGACGCCTGGCCTTGTCCCACTTTTCCTCTCAGGCGTGTTGGGCCGCGGTGCCCGCGCGGGGCTGGTGCGGCTCTGCAGCACCGGTGGCCGGCCCCGGTGCATCGCAGCCCCGCAAGGGCTCCCCGCCCTTTCCCCAGAGCTGTCATGGCTCAGGCAGGCTCTCGGAACGTAAACAGGGAGCTCGCCTCTTTCCTGGGAGTGAGGGAAATGGAATGCGTGCCTTTCGGAAGTTTTATGTGTGCTGTGTGTTGCGTGCCGACCGCATGGCTGTGAGTGCTGACGTGCTGCTGTCAAAATAGGTTCCTGCTAGTGCTGGTGTCGTGTGTGCCTGGGGTTTTCTCTCCTCGTGAGTTAGACAGTTGAGAAAGGAAAGGCTCTGTCAGAAATGAGTGATCGTTGAAAGGCATGGGCATAAAAAAAAAGCGTGTCAGAACATGTAGTTTTTGTGATGATATATCTGTAAGGGATATTGAGAAAAATCTCAGAACCTTTCAGATTTGGAATCATCAATATTAGATTATTTTTTAAAGAGTAGTTTATATTATGTGAACTTATGTTTTTAAGTGTTGTGACTGGTGTCAGCACATTTACGTGCCTAATCCTGTACATTCCTGTGTTTTCCACTTTTAGAATGCTCATTTTTCATTGTTTTAGAGAGCAGAGTGGAATTTATGATGTTGTAAAAATCTTGTACGGACAACTAGAACAAATGAATGTTTGTGTTAGAATAGAACACTATATTTCCCCAAAATACATTTGGTCTGGCCTAGCATTTAGATAATTAGCAAACTATACTTGTTTAATTGATCTATCAAATCAATTAAACCCCAACATCTGTCTAATTATGCATATTAATTTCTTCATAGCTTCTATTTAAAATTTTTTAAAATTTCACTTTCATATGCAGACTCAAAACCGTTGCAGGAACTTGTCATTTTCACTTGGGTTTTGTGTTTTTAAAATGCTGCCGGTCTGGCTGCACTCACATTTCAGTATGCTGTCTTCAAACAGGGTGATGCAAGAACAGGCTGGGGGAAAATGCATTATTTTTATTTTAATTAAAAAATATACTGTGTGTAATTTGAAGCCTGCAAATGCTGAGATGTCTTTGAGGTGGAACTAAGCCGTATTGATGTGATATGGAACAGTGTGTTGATAGAATAAATACTAGATGAGAAATTCTGTCTGTGTGAAGCTGTTGTCAGTCAGTGATCTTTATTGTGCTCTATGTTTATGCACTTAGAGCATGAAATGTGTATTCTTTAGGCATAAACTTTGGTTTCAGGCTAATTTATATATTAGGAAAATTTCTGAAGAGCAGACTAAGCAAAAACAAAATATGAAGCATAATGAGACTGCAGCACTCTCTATTACTGTACTATTGCAGTAATATACTACAGGAAGTGCTGTCAATTCAGAGAGCATTGAGTGCACTCTCAAGAAATATTTTCTAACTGCTTATTATTTAGAGGTGTTTAAAAAGGTTTGTGGGCCACAAGGTAACCCAGTTCTAAAGTACTGTGTTGAAGAATGCAATATTGGCAGTAATGAATTCTGAGTGTCACCTTTTAAAAAGTAATTGGTTAGTAAGAAAGAGAATATATGACTCAGAATAAAAGTAGCCTAGTGTAGGAGAAGCATAAACTTTCTTAAAAGAATAAAACTACATTTTTTTAGTGCAGTAGATTATTCAAAGTTATTTTATTGGTACAATCATCCTTTTTTAATTATTATTGTTGATGCATATGAACAGAGATCCAGTTTAAGTCTAAACATTTGAATTGAACAAATAATGTTATTGGTTTTCTTGCCTCAGGAATTTATAATGGATTTGCCGACCTTTAGGGTAACAGTGAAATGAAAAAGTGTGCCCCTTTACAAACAACTATTTCATTAAAAGATATGTAGTACTTAACATAAGAAGTTGTTAACAAGGCTTTAAATTCATCATTTCCTGATGAAACTGCTTTTCTATTAATAAAACCTAATTTACTCTGTCAGCAAAAATAAGGTCTGTAATACATTTATCCTTGAATTTTATTCAGCATGATTCAAGGGGAGTTCTAAGAGTGTGTCCTGTGGTAGCTAACACATTACATAGTTCCCTTGGTGTCCAAGATTGCAATCCTGTTTTTATAGTGCTTCTAGTCCTAGAAATTGCAGTCATTAGTAGTGTTTGGGTTGTGGTTGATTCCCTCTGACCCCCTTCGGTAGGTGGATTTCTTTGGATTCTGAAACTATCAGGAATCTCTTAAAGCCCACAAAACAATTAAGTACTTTTCATAGTGTTGTGCAAATGTGACAAAGGGAAAAATTGTACTTAAAAGTGATGAAACCAAGAGGCAGTTGATAAACTATGTAATATCACTTTCAGACACTCAGGGTGGAACACTGAGAATTTGCCTCGTGGCAGAATTCTGGTCTTGTACCCAGGTTCTTCAGCCATATTGCTCCTGCAGGTTGGCTTTCTTTGTTGGGGTTTATTTAGGACTGGATAGGAAGAATTGAAACACAAGACGCTTGAAAGCAACCCATTTGGAAGGTGGAACATCTTCTTGCTGGTGCCTTCTTCATGTAACTCATACATGTAATCATTGTTGGTGGCTCTACTTCAGTGAAGATTATGGGAATCTGGAATTGGTGCCCTGTGAATAAATGTGTTGTTTTTTTTTTTTTGTAAGCAGTTAGGTAGTTTAACAGCAACATTTGAACTTTTAAATTCAAAAATTTGAAGCACTTTTATGGAAACTCCTTCTTCCTTAAGCCAGAGAAGCCAGTTTTGCAATTTTAAGTGACATGGATTTAGGTTGGTCTTGGATTGTGGTAGTTTTTTAAAAAAATATTTAAAAGCCTTCTCCAAATGTTTAAATCAGTCATAAGACATGCTTCTGCAACACCTAATTGAAAATCAACACTAGTTGATTTGATGAGCTTTAGAAGATTAGTAGACAGTGTTCAGAATTTAAATTTCATGTGATTCAGAAGTGTTTGACTAGCAATGCAAGATTCTAAAAACGCCTGAATATTCTAAATTAATATCCTTTATTGAAGGTCTTGCTTACAAATGTGTGAAGTCCAGTTATGTTACCTTTGTAAACATCTCAAAATAATGAGCTACCCTTTTCCTTTAGCAAACTAAAATAAAATTTGGAATGTGTCTGTGTGCAGTAAATTTTCTCTTTGGTGGGTTGAGTTACTAGGAGAGATCAGTGTGACAGAGAATATTTAATTTCTGATTGTTGATCTGCATCATAGTCTGGAATTGTCAGTGTATAAAATCAGCTATCAGCTGGTGTGTATTCAAATGGCTTTTCATGGGAGGTAGAGAGCACTTCACTCAAGTATTGTGGCTTATTCTGAAATGCAGATTTCGACAGCCTTTAAAATAATACAGAAATATTGCTGTAGGTTATTTTGTAATCATTACTCTGCTATTGGTAACACAGAAAGCCATGGGATATGTGTTGCTGCAAATCGAGAAGATGGAATTTAAAGGCAAAAATAGCTCAATGTTAAATGCATCCCCTGCCCTCAAGGTCTGTTGCCAGAATTGGCCTAGGATGCCTTTTGGTGTAGGCAGAGTTTGAAGTCCTCAAATATGATCTTACTGCCTTACTTGTGTGTATCTTGATTATGTCAAATTTTATGCCTGTTCTCACTCTCTTCAAAGTACCATTAAATTTTTTATGTCCCAATTTTATAAGATAGGTTAGAAAAAAAAAGGTGATTGGGATGTCAGTTTTCTGCTGTCTTCATTCAGGAACATTTTTGAAACTAAAAGAGTGGGAGTGTAGAGGGGGGAAAACTGATTGTAAGTGATTACTAATATAGTTGTGACTTTCTGATACTTTGAAATGGTTCCATTTTAGTTAATATTTTTACTGGCTGGGAATTGCATAATGACAATAAAATGACTCAGTATTCAACATGTAGTCTGACATTTTTTTTCTTTTAAATACAAGAGCAATGCTTGGCATTGTTTGCTCTTCCTATATGTATACTTCTATCTGTTGTTTCCTGGCTCAAATGTAGTATTTATTAGTATTTTAATTTCTTGACATTATATATATTAATGAAAATCGAAGTACAGGATGATTTGTGGGAATGTGTTGAGGAAGAAAAAGATAATGTTTTTTACATGGTGTTGCTTATTAGGTGGTTATTATGTTATACAATAGTCTCTACCACTGTGCTAGACTGCATTTAAAACTGCCTTATAAAAGGGGAGTTATATTGATCTGTGAAGTCAGGTGTGTTACAGTGTTAGATTATATTTTGGCAGAACTAGTTTGTCATTTGTTTTAAGATTCAGTAATGGAATATATTCTTGTGGTGATAGAGGTATACAGCAGTGAAGATTTAGGAGTTTTGTCCTTTACCTGAAAATTATGGGGCTCTGTTTTGCTTAATATTGCTGTTGCTTCACTAAACAGTGAAACACTATCCAAACCTCACATCTTGTCCTTCTAGTGTGTACCAGTGATTGGTATAAAAGCTTCACCTTTGCATTGTAATTACTATAAAGTGCTTATTCATGCTGCTTGTTGATAGCATAAGCAGGTGTTCTAGATCACCACAAGACATTTTTATTAATGTTATAAAGACATTCTGTATTATGCATGAACAGTGTACTGTTGCTCAAGGCCAGGTTGAAAAGTAGAAAGTTTGAGAGGATTGAGAGGAGCTGTTTTATTGCATCAGTAAATATATCTGAATATTTAGTGCACCTACTGTCCATTGTGGAAATAAAAATTGTTCCTGTTTTGGCCTTACCATGGTTTGTGAACATTTTACTTGCTTTGTCATTGGGAGGTGTTTGTTAACCAGATCTTTGTGACTATCAGTCACTGAAGGGTTTTACATACTTCCCTTATAAGCCATGAATTCAAATAGAAAAGGTTTCTGAAGAGAACTTACTGTATTAAAAGTGGAAAAACCAACCCTGACTAATTAGATAAGTATTACACTTTCCAGTTTGGAAGCTGTCAGTTTACAAGGCTTGTGATGTCAGATGAACTTGATAAGTGAGTGTAAGCTTATTTCTTTAAAAAGAAAAAAAATCAGCAAAATGACTCTACTAAGATAATTTCTGATGTGATATTTTTGAAAATAAAAATGCATAAACACAAGTTAGAATTTTACTACTAACTTTGTTTTTCTTAAGGTGGTAAGACTTGGGGCATGGTTATCTTGGCTTCTAGCTTCTATTGCCTTTTAGTGTTGTTTTGGATTGTATAAAGTTATTTCCTGGCATTTTAAATTGTTTAGCAGTGTAGATGTCGTATTTCATTTTTGTACTTGAATGTATTTAGAAATAGATAGTTATATAAAGGAAAACAGATATTTTCAGCTCATTCCTATATGAGCAAGGTCTTGTGAATTAAGATAGTTTGCTGAATATTATCCTGCTGTAGGACTTAATGTGTTTAATTAAGCATGGAAGAGGAAGAAAATAAAGTGTTTGCATGAAATTTGTGAAGATAGTCAAATCAGAACTTTTCTGCCCTTTGTTTCTCAAAATGTGGTCTTGGACTAAAATCTTCTGACACCTCAGTGCTTGAATTGGTCTGGCCTCAATAGTGAGCAAAGCCTTACAGGAAGGAAGGAAGACATTGAGGCAGATGGAACACGGAATAAAACGCAGTGTCCCGGGTAGAATGTGGCAGTCTGATCTGAGACCTTCTCTGTCTGTGATACTGGGGATTGCCCTGACCCATGTGCAGGACCTGGCACTCGGCCTTGCTGACTCTCGTGTGATTCCCATGGGGGCACCTTTCCCTCCTGTCAGGTCCCAGTGGATGGCATCCCTTCCCTCCAGTGAATGCACTGCATCGCTCCCTTGGTGTCACTTGGTGCAGACTTGCCAAGGGTGATGTCACTTCCACTGTCAGTGTCACTGATGAAGACACTGAGTAATACTATCCCAGTATGCATCCCTGGGGGATACGGATACCACTTGTTGCTGGTTTTCACTTGAATGTTCTGGCATTGACTGGAGCTCTTTGGACAAACCACCCAGACAATTCCTTGTGCATCTAACAGTCCATGCATCAAACCCATCACCCTCTAATTTAGGGGTAAGAATGTTGGGTATTAGAGGCTGTACTGATGTCCAGGTAGGTGACACGTGTACCCTTTCCTCGTCCATTGATGTCCACCGTAGAAGGCCGCTAGATTAGTCAGGCCTGATGTGACCATGATAAAGCCATGTTGGCTGTCACTAACTCCTTGTCTTCAATACATTTTGATATGTTTTTGAGGAAAGTCTGATCCAATTTTCATTAATGACCTTGGTATGGGTGGGAGTATGCTGGTACAGCGCACTGGTAATGCAAGGTTAGGAGATGTGATGAATGCAAAAACAAAATTGGATGTGTGCTAATAATAAAACATTTTCTTAGAAGTGGTGAAAAAGAAGTAAAACTAGTGATGAGTACTTAATCATGGGTTTATTGTGAACGTGACAAGTCATGAAATGGGGCAAATACAGGACTGTAATTTTGTAGTGAGGAAAGTATTTATGTCAAGGTTTTTGGCTTTGATGAAGCTTCATCTGAATGCATCCCTGGCAACACCTAGTCAGATAAAATGAATCCAAATGGGAATGATGCAAAGACAGCTTTATTAACACAAGTGAAGTAGAAGGAGAATAGCTTTAGCTTGTTAATCTTAGCAAAATGAAGACTGAAAGGGGATCTGATTGCTATCTATAAATACATCAGCAAGGTAAGCACTGGGGAAAAGAATATCTATCTAGACTAAAGGATAGACTTGGTGGAAAAATGAATTTGCTTCAAGTGGCTATGAATGTATTTAGATCATTAGAAACTTAGCTGAATTTGAATCCTGTCAGTCTGAATGAACCTTCTAAAAATTGTGGGCAAAAATAGTTTTAAATGCATCAGATACCATTTTACAAAATTATTAGTTTCATGTGGACTTCAGAAAGCTTCTCCTAGGTAATGAGTTTACAATGCTCTTGATAGTTTGGTACGACATTAATGGTATACAATTATGTACTTAAGGTAGAGGAGGTATTTGTGTTACATTCCAAAACATTAGAATAGCTTGACTGAGATATGTTTAATTTTTTTCCTTTGTAAAAAGGGATATCCATAAATTTAAAAATTATATACGTGTAATTAACTGCTCTGTATGTGAAATAAACCTAGTAATTCTAGTCTGTAGGGATATGATATTAATTTAACATGTTATCATGTTTAACACCATGGTGCTAATAAGGCCAGTAAACATAGTAGACCAACTGAAAGTAAAAACTGTTTGGTTTTTTAATTTGAATGTCCAGTAGCCATCTACCAGGCACGTTCTGTGTTACAGCTCAGGATGGAACTCCAGCTGCTTCTGTAGCAGTGACCTGACTGGTCCTGGGAAGTGCGGCTGCATTAGCTCAGCTCAGTACTGGGATGTGAAGTTGATGAGGAAGTGGAGTTTGTGGTCCTGTCTGATCGACAACACCAACTAAATGCAACTTCTGCTTGAAGCAGGTGTTTGTTTACCCAAGTGACTGGAGGAAATGGTTGTGCTTGGCTTTCAGTGGCTTGGGAAATGGAGACCTGTGGCCTGTGCTTCCAGAGACTGAAAGGTCACGCTGAAACTGCAGTGATCTGGTGGTGTGTTTGGGAGGCAGTCCAGTGTCAGCTGGACCTGTCTGTAGGAGATTTTAATGTCTAATACACAAGTCTGTTTTGACCAGGTTCTGTGTTATGGGCTGAGGTTGGATACCATGTAGCAGTCCAACAGTTGAAACTGTTTGTTTGGGTTTTTTGTTTTTTTTTAAGAATTTTCTGGGCTGTTGTCCATGGTGGAAGACTTTAGAATTTAATTGGTTCTTAAAGTTCCTTCGTCACACTGTTGGGATACAGCTTGCAAGGAAACCAGAGAAAACCGCAAGAGCTTTGGTGGTCTGTTCAAGGTTTGTGTCTGGCCTCTCATACCCATTTCTTGGAGCATATTGGGAAAAGTGCAAGGCAAGAGCTTTTGATCAGGTCTTCTGTGGGAAGACTGATTTTCTATGTGCCACTACAGCTGTCATCTGAGATGATTACAAGTGTTCTGATTACTGCTATACAGTTTGAAGAGTATCTTGTATGTTGCAATGCAGATCAGTTAGGTATATCCAATGGGAGATTTTTTATGTGATGATGCATATGGATTTTAAGTTGCTGGATATTTGAATATTTTAAGCAGCACATCTGGGTTTTTCAGCATCACTGAAACCATTGGTATGCTACAGCAGGTTAAATACAAAACAAGTTTAAAAGTAAAAAGGAAAGGGAAAAGTTACTTGTTTATTTAATTCTGTTGATCAAATATGCTAATATTCTGGAAATCAAGAACCTCTGTAAATATCAAACTCATTAGTTACCCTACCTTATGCAAGCGAAGAGAATAGCTGCTCCAGCAGGAAGGCTTTATAACATAGCCCTTACTGAACTAAATCTATACTGAAAGATTGCGTGTATATATTAGTTGTTTCAGGACTTTGGGGGGATAATTTGATGGTTTAAATGTTCAAGTTAAGCACCATTGAAATATTTCTACTGTTCTTGTTATTTCAGCAATGCTTTGGTATGAATAATACTTTATGATTAGATCCTGAAGATTTTATTCTAGTAGAAATAAGAGCTACCAATTTTAGTATGCTCTTAATATGTCTCTGGCAAGAATAACAGTGTAATCAAGCAGAGCTAAATTGTGAGTAAGAAATTCACGATATTATGGAGGTTAAGTTTAAGGTACAAGCATCCCTTTGATGTTAGTAACCAGGTTGTCCTTTAGTAATGGCACTCTTTCAATAGGAAAGATATCAAGAATAGACATCTACAACTGACTTGGGCCTAGACTGCTAGATTTTAAGGCTTAAGCTGAATACCAGCAGTAATATCTTCGGATGAAGTTATTCTGTGTTCTACCATCTTATAACTAGTGGTGTTTTGTTGTAGTTAAGGCTAAAGAAACCGTTGCCCATATTTAACATTAAATACAGGACAGTCTACATTTAGTCTGTATTTTATCTAATATATAAAGAAAAGAATGCTCTCTTGATCAGAATTCCTGGTAATCATCTGTGGTTGTACTTTACCCTTGAGATAGATAGGTGCTTACAGCATTTTTACTGTGGTTTCTTGGCTACTAACAACATTTCAGTCACAAGCTGGGGTGAATAAGAAGTTTTGATCCAGAAAAAACATGTAAGGAAATGTTTTGTCTGCTTTGAAATGTCACTGTGTCGTATTTTTGTCTTGCTCTGTCAGAATGGCAGGCAAAAGGTTTCAGCTCCCATTTCTCCTACACCAGCCCCCAGTAAAGTGTGCATGCCAGCATCTGCACAAGCACCTCTAACAAGCTGTGTAGCTGTATGCAGGCTCTGCCCCTTTGATGGATGAAGATGAGCTATTTTAGGATTTTAAAATGGGCATTGTCTCAGCATTTTTTAGAAAGAAAAATCTATGATAGACACATCAGCAGCATGAATGCTGACAGCATGTCATCGTGGGGAGCTCAGATAAAATCTGATGTTACCCCTTGTAAACAGTGGTAGCCTAGAATCAGCCCTCAGGAATTGTGGACATTAAGGTGTGTCAGCTTTCTTATAAAGCCTGTTTTGCATTCTATATTTTACATGCAGGTTGATGATAAAATGTAACTGTTTCTCAAGTGCCAGGGTAGAATAAGAAGTGAAAGATTCTGTAATGCTGTTCTAATATATGAATATCTTCCTGAGAGCCATGGTTATTTGTAGGTATAATTAATCTCTCACCTTCATCCACTGATTATTCCTGATCATTCATATTCATGTTTAAGTATTAATCCATGAAACCTAAGTTATTATGCTTCATAGACCGTGAATAATTTTAATGTAGGTGATTTGTTAGAGTTGGGATTTTTCTTCCAGTGGGCAAAGGTATTTGAATGGTCATGGTTCTGGTATTTCAAGAGGAAGGAGTTATTTATGTTCGACGGCAATGTACATTATATATTCTCTTCAGATTTTTTTCATAGAGGTCTGAATATTAATATCTTCAAATGAATTTATGGAAATAAACAAATTCCACTCGCTTTTGTGTCAGCTATGTCACCTATGCTTTTTTCAGAACGGACTATCAAATTTGATTTTGAGCAATAAAGTGCTTTGTGTATATTTTAAGATTGATTTTCTTATTTGATAGTCAAGGCAGTTTTGACTTGCTACAGAACACAAGTATTTCTCATTTTTAGACATCTTTCCTTCAGTACCTCTGGTGGAAGATGATCTGGTCAAGGAATACTTAAGTAAGCTAGACATAGTAAGTCCAAGGACTCTGGTGCAATGCACACGTGAGTGCTGAGGGAGCTGGCAGGTGGACAGGCAGGCTGACAGGAACCTTGCGAAGTTCAACAAAAAGTGCAAAGTCCTGCAGCTGGGGAGGAACAGCCATCCAAGCAGCAGTGCAGGCTGGGATCTGAACAGCTGGGAAAGCAGCTTTGCAGAAATGGCTCTGGGCATCCTGGTGGCCACCAAGTTGATCATGAGCCAGCAAAGTGCCCTTGCTGCAAAGAAGGCCAGTGGTGTCCCAGGCTGCATCAGGAGGAATGTTGCCAGCAGGCTGAGGCAGGTGATCCTCCCCCTCTGCTCAGCACTGGTGAGGCCACAGCTGGAGTGCTGGGTCCAGTTCTGGGCTCCCCAGTACTGACACCATGGAGAGAGTCCAGAGAAGAGCCAGGAAGATGATGAACTGGAGCATCTCTCTTTGAGGAAAGGCTGAGAGAGCTGTGGCTACTCCAGGCTAGGGAACTGAAAGCTTGGGAGAATCTTACTGATGTATGAAATACCTGAAGGGAAGGTGCAAAGATGATGGAGATGGGTGACTATGGGCAGACCACAGAGGCATTGGACACACCTTGGAACACAGGAGCTTCCCTCTAAACGTGAGAAAACATATTTTTACTCTGAGGTTGACCAGCTAGTGGCACAGGTTGTCCAGGTGGCTGTAGAGTCTCTATCCTTGTGTGTATTCACAAATTTTCTGGCTATGGTGCTGGGCAGCTGGCTCTTGGTATCCCTGCTTTAGGCAGGGAGTTTGGGCCACATGACCTCTAGAGGTGCTTTCCAGCCACAACCATTTTGTGATTGCTGTGTCAAATGATGGGAAAGAAGAAACAATTCTATTTTGGCCTAATTTAAAAATTCCATATAACATCATACAAATATAGATTACATGGAGCTTTCTTAATTTAACTTACTCTTTCTTTACTCCATTGTTATATTTGATTCTGGCAGACTGAGTTGCTGGAGATCTTACTCTGTTCCTCTCAGGTCTATCTGAAAAGTCAGTTTACTTGGTCTCCAAAATCTGTCTTGCTTGGTTTACAATATTACTATTAGTTTTAATTCTGCTGACTTGGGCCCATTTCTCATTTATTAGGACTCAAACTGTCAAATGCAGTAAATGAATTTTCTTTTTCTGCCCAACCTAACTGTATTGTGCATCCAAAGGAAACTTCTCTGAGTTTGTTTTAGTTAAGCTGCATTGAAGTGTTCTGTATGTTTCAAGTGCTTTTGGAAATTCAAAGGTGATGCAGCAACTTTTAAAAAACAGCATTCCACTTAAAGCATATAATCCCCATATTTTTAAAGTTAATACTTTAATGCATTTTAAGGAGTTCCACTTAAAGCTCTAAGAGTGTTTTTAAAGTTAATACTCTAACACATTTTAAGGAGATTGAATTCCTTTTGCCAGTCTGTGTATGTTTTTTATGTGTACTTACATTGTTTTTAGATGTGGTTGAATGTATCACTCTGCTGTGTCAATTTACAGCTTAAATAAATGTTAATTCAATGCATGAACTAGAATGTTTTCTGGCAGAGTCGGCTTAGATAATGACTTTTGTGGCAGCTACAGTTCATTGTCTTAAATTGAAGAGGGTGATATGCTTAACACTTAAGCTCTTTCATAAAATGCTGTTGATTTTGTTAAATAATGCATGCTCATTTTTGTACAACTCTACAAGTGATCTGCCTTCTAATTATCACCGATTTTGTGTAATTTAATAAAATTATAATTTATTCTTATCCAGTTTTGTGGAGAGGTGGTATTTTAAGGCAGGCTTTTTATGTACATTATGGCAACCTTACTAATTTTGAATGGAGCTTCTTGCTGACCAAACCTGTTTCCTTCTCAGAAGTGCTTTGTTTGCTCTGTATAGCTAGAGGTACTGACATGGGTCTCTTACCTTTGCCAGGGGTACCAAGCCTGTGGAGGTTTATCTAAGCCCTTCCTTCCCAACTAGGAAGGTGTGTTCACATCATCATTTCTTCCCTGGTGTTTGACCATCTCAGGTGGTAGAAAAATGGCTTTTGAAGCTGGGACAGTGAAGGAGACCTGAATCTGAAATGAAAATGAGCATTGATGAAAAAGATCTCTGTACAGGTCTTACCTATCCAGTAATACATATATTTTGGTTTTACTGCATTATAACTGGCAAGCTTGTGGCAAGATGGGAAACTTGGCACTGTTTCAGCAGTAGAAACTGTCTGTGCAAAATTCATGGCATTTCTTCCTGCCCACTTGTTGCTGTAGTCCAAGCTGTGTAGTTGCCAGAGGCAACCCCGGCATTAATGTTGTGTGCTGACTGCACTGCAAGATGCTGAAATAGAAACTCAGCACATGAAGTTTTTGGATAGGTCTGGTATTTCTGAGTGTGATTAGGCAGGTGTCTGTCCTTTTCTAAGGCCTTCATAAGTCGAAGTGACAGGAAAACTTGTGGCATGAATTGTCGTGCTCCATTCAAAACGAATTGGAACAAACTGGCACTTTCACAACCTTTATTCCAGGGAGATGCTGTAATTTTTGTCTTGAATTTACTCTACTAAGAGAGTTGTTGAACTTGCTGTCCCCTCTGAAGTAACTCTTGACTTCCAGAGGTTATTGGATTGAGATTACAGGTTTATAAAGCAGTGACCTCTTGTCATTAGACATCATGTTACATTGGTATGTAGCCTGAGGATTTTATTAGTTGAATTACCACAGCTTGTGTGTACAGTTAGACATAAGCCTATCTGAGATTTGAATGCTTAAATAAAAATCTGCTTGGACCAGAGTGTCATGCAAGCAGCAGGTAAGATGCTATTTTTGAGATTATAATGCTGCCCTGGTGTAGCTGAATATTTACTGAGATGAAGTGGGTGTGCCTTTGTCCATTTTGGTGCATGAGCAGAATGTTTGTATCCCTCTTTGCCTGTTCTTTTCCTTGTTTACATGCAGTCTGGGTAGTACAATCCAAACGTTTCTCCTTCCTGGTTCTTCTGCCTGTGCCCCGCATTTTTCGTCAAGAACGGTTGTAGTTTAGGCTTTTGCACTTAGGCTGTTACTGCCAGCTTGTACTTTATTTCCCCACTCCTGTAAAGGTAGTGGTCCTTATGTTTGCGTAATAATGAGCACTAGAATCTTCTTCAGGTGTTGCAGTTTCTTTTTTGAAGGGTATGTCATGCTAGCTTGTATCATGTGGCTCCTCTGAAAGATACTAGATTTTTTTTTCTGATTTACTATCCTTCTGTCTGTTCTTGTCTGTCCTTTCTCAGATCCAAGCTGTTGGTTTGCCACAAAACTACCAAACAGCTGGGATCTGCAGGAACAGTGGAATTCAGTCATCTCTTCCTTTTGTGCACCAATTTGTTACCACCTATTTATTAAATCTGATGGTTGCAAATCTTAAGAGTCTTTATACAGCTATTTTCTTTAAAGCTTTTAGAAATCAGGTAAAAGGTAAAGCTGTCATAAGCATCCTCTACCTGAAAAAGATTTCAGTCACCTCTGAAAGAAACGTCTGATTCTAAAAAATGTCCCCGAGCTAAAAGCTTTTTTTTGTGAAGTATCCAGGAAATGCAAAGGAGGTCACTGCATTCATGTACCTGGGAAAGAAAAGCAGATTTCTTTTAATTATCTGAGGTGTTGAAACTGACAGTAAATAGTGGAGTAATTGAAAGAATATATTGAATCCTATCTCATTATTGCACACTTTAAAAAGGCAGGCATGAGGAGACCTTTCATATCACAAAAGAAACAGAACATCTTTTATTTTAGTTTAAGAAGCAGTTTATCATCAGTTTATAAATTCACTGTTGCTTTGTCTTGAAACAAGCTGGTTTTGAATAGTATATCTCCTTTTCTTGATGCCTGTGCTTTTCAAAATGAGCCTCTGAATTTTTTTTCCTTTGTGCAGAATGTCCTTAGTAAAAGTGGTTGAGAAGATTGAGAAGTAGACCATCTCATGTTGCCTAGAGTTGCAATTAAAAAAAAGTAACCCTCAAGTTTGAAAGCCAGATTCAAAGTGCTTTTTGCCTCTGGGCACTGCAAAAGCAGTAGTTATTAGATGACTAATAGCTTAGGTCGTTGTTAGTAAAACTCCCAGAATACTTCCTCAAAAATGTGTGTGTAGCTTGAAAAAAATACATGTTTGGTGTGTTATGAGTGTATCACCAGTCTTAGAATGAGAAGAGTATTCAGCTGCCTGGTTTTAGTTCAGTTTGTGGTATGGGTGATGGGAGGTTTTTTTTGGACCTTCCTCTATAGGTAAAGACAACTGGATCATGCAAGAACCATCAAAAAGATAAGTGGCAGAAAACTTTCAAGTAATTTTGTAAATCTTGGGGCCTGTGTCAAATTTGCGTGGATTGAGAGGATGACTTACTTCATCCACCATATAAAGTCAGATCAGAAGTGAAATTTCAGACAAATAATACCAGTTCCTATTTTGTCAAAAGAACCTCACTGAATGTAAACCTAGTTCACATGTATCTTCAGCCGCATCTCAGTATTCTGGTTCTCAGTGATTCTCTTTTTAGTCTTTATGTATTTGTATCTTGGTGTTTTGTGTTAGGACTGTTTAACGCTCTCTCAAAATCAAGTCCTTGGAATGAGCTGTAGAAATAAATGCATCAGTCAGGTAGTGAGCCCTCTAGTGTAGTAAGGTGTTTGATAGCGGGCAGAGCTTTTTCCTTCAGAGAAGTGCAGACTCCTCTATGGAATAAGGTGTTCAGACCTCCCTGAATTGACTTCCTATGTCTCATGCAGTTGGTGGTTTTGTTGTACCTTGCCACTTGTTCGTATCACTTATGTTTTTCATCCAATTTAATCTGAAGTTTGCTTTCATTGTAGTTTTTTAATGGAAAAGTTGTTGTGGTTTCAATACTGATAAAAATTATTTTGTAGTTATTTAATGTGTAGTTTTAAAGAACTATAAAGAAGGTTCGTAAAAGTTAATGTACACATGGAATATTCTTGAATAAATTTAATGTTCATATGAAACACCGTTTTTCTAGAGCCCTTGCAGTCTTGCTTTCAGATGACACAAACATAAGGAAGATTTACACTGCTCGGAATGCTGTGAACCTTATTTTTTGTGATGTTCCTGTGTGGCATTGCATGAAGGTGATCCCTGTTGGAAGATGTGCTTTTCCAGCTTGATATTCGAATTACGCCTCTTGTCCAGACTTGGAAGGAATTCCTATCCTGAAGGTTTAACATAAATACAGATTAGAGAGTACACTGCATTGAGTACATAAATATAGCAACTTCAACTACAAGAGCAACTATTGCTTTTCTGTGGATCAGTTAGAGTACATGCATAAACAGAATATGATCTCTCTTGCTTATTTTGAGTTTAAAAGGGGCGATGGATACATTGTTCTTTTAACTCTATAGGAGGTCAGAAGCCAACAGAAGTTGAAATCTCCAGAGCAGTGACTGTGTTTTAGTCTCAGTGTTTTCTTTCTTTAAACAATTGAAAGCGTTCCAAAGAATGTGTTACTTCTATTCCTGAAGAACAATTCAGCAAAATTTGCTTTTGCATGTGACCAGTACCTTCTAGGTATTTCAAATATTAAGAATGATTTGGTAGGAATAGCATATACACATATGAACCACTTGTGCCAGCAGCTCGAGTCTGTTGTAATATTTAAGAGTTCTTGATTGCTGTAATGTATATTGTTGTAACTAAGGTGACAGAGCACTCTTTGCATGTAACACAGGGTATGTGCCTAACAGGTGTATGATTTAACCTGCCAGCAAACTGGCAACAAGATGTATTTTAAGAGTTACTTGTACTATATAAACAGATTTCTTCTCCAGAGATGCACATGTATTTTAAAAAGACCAATTCTTTTTTCAGGTCCCTTTACAGATGTAGTAACTACAAATCTTAAACTACGAAATCCATCAGATAGAAAAGTATGCTTCAAAGTGAAGACCACAGCACCTCGTCGATACTGCGTGAGGCCAAACAGTGGAATTATTGACCCAGGATCATCTGTAATTGTTTCAGGTAAAAATAAATATATGCAGTTGTAGTTAAATGTCTTTAAAGCCTTTGTTGCTAGTTCCCTAATGCTTGATCCTAAAGACTGTTTGAAGTATGTCAGCTTTTCAAAACCTTTTTATTTTTAAATAAAAAGGAATCCCCTCATTAGTATGATGGCAACTTGATGTAGAGCTGCAGTGATACATGAAAAAAAATCTTCCATGTAGAAATACTTGCCTTTGTCACATTTATTTGTGGCTCTCTAAAAGAAGGAAAAGCAAGTTGAAAATGGGCAGTGACATTAACGGTACCTTTGCCTCAGACTACTATATTCTTTTTTGTTTCCTGAAGTAGAGCATTTCTTGGCTGCTCTGGTGTGCTTTCAGTGTAACATTTCATAGTTCATTGCATTTAATAAAAAATTCGTTTGCAGTTGTATGTAGTTGTTGTTCTCAAGAAAATGGGAAGACAAGATAGTAGTCTGCAGATTTGGTAAATGAATTTGTAGGTCATTCTTCTGACCATTTTGTGGTAGAATCTCTAGGATAAGGGGAATTCAGGTTGTAGATATCATAGGCATTACCGGTGTGAGCTCCTAGATCTCCTAGGTCTAGAAAAATGATTATTTTAGAGCCCTTGGAGACCTCTGTAGCAAAGCAAAAGGGAAATAAGGGAGCAATCCTCAGAGCTTTTCAGATCCATATTCTTACACCCTTTGGGAAGTTAAAAGAAACTGGAAAACTATCTTCAGGTGTTATGTTCAATGATGCAAAGAAGAATGCAAGACAAGTTTATGGTTGATTAAAACCTTAGAGTAACTTTTTGTAGGAGTTTTCTAATCTGATCTGTAGAATGGGGCCCTTTAAAACTTCATTATTGCTTAGCATGGGCAGTTCAGCATCTGGATTTGTGTTTCTTATTCACTGACTTGGGGATGAAAGATTATTTTACTGGGAATTGATTTAACATTCAAATAGTCAAAAACTTCTTTATTTCCATCTTCAACTCCAATTTATAGCCATTTTGCCTTAGCTGTGTGTTTGACCTGGTATCTGGGACTTTTCCACTGGCTAGTTCAATATCACAATCAAAATCTCACTGGCATTTCTCTTCAGGGAATTGAGTAGATTGAGGGATTACATCCTGTGTGTTTTCATAGTTATAAATCATCTTTTTAAAGCTTTAAATATTTTGGTTTTTTAAATGAGTCAGTACTGGAGATGTAAACAGTATTGTGGCTTCAGGATCTCCAGTAAAGGGAAACATGTCACACTGCTTGAGTCTTCACTTGGCATGGCAGGAAGTCTTTGATGTGCCTATTTCTGTATTACTGGATTCTCATGCAGTTATTCAGCTACAGTGACCTCAAGATGTTTTCAAGTGCCATTGTTTAGTTACAGTGATTCCACTGTGCTTTTCAGAACTAAGTTCTCTTCCCCACAGTGTCAGCTTCATATTTTTGTTTTTAGGCATATCATTTATTTTGGGTCATTTGCTAAGATAAGCGCACAGATTATTTTTCTAGTGACCCACTTTATCTCATCAGTCTCTCAACTGAATGTTTTCAGTGCTGAGTCATCTTTCATATAATTAAAAATAGATTTCTCTCATATTGTTGTGCAGAGAGAAATAACTATAGGATACTGTGTGCTCTTATGTTCAAAACTGAATGTTGTGGTAGTGCTAGCTGTCTTCAGCCTGTTTAATGCATCGTGCTGATTCAGAGCCAAGCCCGTTTAAAAATTCATTGTTGGAAATGTGATTTGACAGTCATTTTAAGGAAGTCCACTGACATTTTTTAATCATTTATTACTTTTCAACTGTGAATCACTAAGTAACCTTCAGCCACGTTTTTTAAAATTTTTTTCCAAAAATACAAATTCCCTAAGAGCTGTTTTTCTTTGCATTGATACCCTAAATTTACTACTTATTAATCTGTCATGTATTGTTTGCTGTTGACTTGTTAACAGCAATTGCTTGTTCTTGGGTTTTTTTATAATATACCATGTTACTCTTGTTCTTTCACAGCTTGTTACTGTTACTTGTTAATGTTTTTCTCTCTGCTTTTGCATTTTTCTAGCTATATCAGTATCTCTGCCATAGGTTTCTCATTTACATTAAATAGGTACATACATAGATAACTGTTATAGGACTCCATGTATTTTTTTCTTATAATTTTCTGAAACTGCCTCTACTTCTCTTAATTTTGTATAAAGATATACTGAACTTAAATTCCCATTCTCTGGAAGACAGGTGTATATACACTGCGAAATAATTTATCTCTCCAGTTCACTGCATCCTCATCCTCTGGTAGATCAAGTTGCAAGTCTACTCCCACATACACATATTTAGATGTACATTTTTTGGGTCTCTTTTACAGGATGTTTGTTCATATTTGTATATTGAAATGTCTTTTCCTATAGTAATTACAGAAATAATCATGTCAGCCACACCAGACTCGGACCTCTCAGTCCCTTTTTCTACAGTGTATGCACTGCCTTTGCATTTTAACTTTCCATGTCTGTTCAATGAGGACTGAAGTCTAAAGAGGTTGCTGTATGTACATGCTTGCTGTAGTGATTAGCTGAAGAATCACAGTTTTGTTTTTTCCTTTGGAACAGTAATGCTGCAGCCTTTTGACTATGACCCAAATGAGAAGAGTAAACACAAGTTTATGGTACAAACAACCTATGCACCACCAAATATTACAGATATGGAGGCAGTGGTAAGTAAAATTGGAGTAAAATGGATGATGTCTTTCTTTTCCTTAAAAAATTTGGCTTAACTATAAATTAGTCACGTTTTTGCAATTCATTTTGAAGAAAAATTTGGTTATCTGTGAACAAGTGTGACTTCAAATGTGATTCAGAGTTTTTAATATGAAATACAAGGTCAGTTCTAAGAACTTGCCTGTAGTGATTAACATAGAGGTTACTGAATGGAAATAGGAGAGAGTCTAAGGTCAGTTCAGTGTTAAAATATGGGCATATTATATCTTTATATGCAGCTAATTTAAAAGGGATAAACAGGTTGAATTTGAAGGAATCAAGAGTATATTCAAACAACAAGCCTGAAGCTGTATGTAAATGGGTTCATGTGGTACGAAAAGTGTTTAAGTGAAATGTTGAATGGGATTATAATGAATTAAAACATTTTCAAGACTAAGATGTGTCTCCCTACAAGATACCAAGTGCTGGCTAAACACAGCACAAATGATTGATATATTTATTTTCTGTTTCAATAGACCATATTGTAGCTTTAGTTCTTAGGCTGGGTTGGTCTGATGCAAGACCCACCCATAAAGAAGATACGTAGGTTTGTGCTTGTTCATTCAGAAGTAAAGTGACTGTTTCTGATTTTACTGGCTGGCAGCAATGGGAACGAAGCCCTCAGTTGTCAGAACATGCCTTTTAGGGTGTATGTGGACTCGTGTAAGTATGTCCTAAGGCAGAGGTCAGCGTTGCACATGCTTCTGACTCTGCAAAGTATTTTAAGTAATGCCTGGGTTCACACAGGTACATTTGATGTTCACTCAAGGCAGAGAAGGAGAGGGAGAACAAAGGATCAAGATGAGATTTTATAAATTGCCGAAATCCAAGAGACCTTTTGGGCTCTGTCCCCTTATATGAAGGCAAAGACTACCATGACATCAGTCTTCATTGGAAGCAGTGGAAAGCCTTCTAGATTTTGTGAAGCTTTGGAGACATGAGTGTTAACATCTGTCTGCCTTTTTGAACTGGTTTGTTTTTCTTCATATGCTTTAGGAGCTCTTGGTTATTTTTGGTAAATGAAGCATGCCTTTTTGGTGAGGATATGAAAACCTACTTCAGAAATACCTTTTAAATAACTGCTTTCTTAGTGAGTTCAGGTATACAGTACTGAGAAACAGATCTTGCAGAAAATTGCTATTTGTAGTTAAAAGTTACTGTATAACTAATACTGCTGGAAAGAAAAAAAAAAAATGTTATGAAAAACCTGAATATTTGAATCTGTAACACCTATAAGGTAACAGGAGGACCTTTTAGAAAAGTTGCTGCAGACTTCAGCCCAGTCTCTGAGCCTATGAATTTAACACAACTACATGAAGTGCATGCTTTGAAAGTTAATTGTCAGCTGAGTAGAGAGATTCCAGCATAGTTTAATTATTTAAATATACTGAGAACCATTAAAATTTAAATGTTTTTTATAAGTAGCTTTGAAAAATTCTCTAGGCCCAAATTGTCACATGATATGCAATAAAAGGAGAAGGCAGGTAAGAGTCTAAAATTTGAAGAACTAAAGAAATTTACTCTAGAACACATGTAGAATCACTAAAAGGTGTCTTTCAATCTTTTATTTAAAATCAGTGCTTCCAAGATGGGATACAAGAAGTACATTTACCGAGGCATAATAGGGATAGAACTTTCTTCTCAAACTGACTCAGATGCTACTTGTTTCTCATTGTGTGTTAAGAAACCACTGTATTGTCTCCTCCCTGTTTTATACAAACCTCTGATGGATCCATCCTTGCATTCAGTTTACTCATTTTCATTTCCAGTCTTGAATACCCATCTCTAGCTTTTGTTACTTCACAGCAGTGAGTGTGAACAAAAAGCATTGTTCATGAGCAAGTCTGAAAATTGCAGGGAGGGTAAGCATGGTATTCAGCTGTATGGGAGGTCAGTGCTAAGAGCAAGCTCATGAAATGTTGAGATGTTTGCATAAGTCCAGCATGTTAAATAACTATTAATTGCTTCCTTAGTGGAAAGAAGCGAAACCTGATGAGTTGATGGACTCCAAATTGAGATGTGTGTTTGAAATGCCCAACGAAAACGATAAACTGGTAAGTAAGGAATAAGAAACTGTCATACACACTGAGTGGTAGGATCTCACAGAAATTTCAGGGTTTTTTTAATTTACTTGATTTAATGACTAAATTAATCTATGGAATTTGTACTAAATTAGACAGGAGGGGTGTTCAGCATATAACTTTTTAAGGATTCATAGAATCATGGAACAGCCCAGGTTTAAAGGGACCTTGAAATACCGTCTGGTCCAAGATCTAGTCTGAAAGGGAGCACTCTGTCCAACCACATCTTAGAAAACTCCAGCAATGGAGAGCAGTGCCAAAAAACTATATTTTTGTTATTTTTGAACTTCATAGTTTTCAGATGCAATCTGAAGTTAAATCTCAGTTTAATCTTGGGGGGAAGGGGATATAGGGATTTCTTTGTGGTCAGGGTTTTTGGGGTTGGTTTATTGTTTTTTCTTTTTTTGAAAGGATAATTTGTGAGATGAAGGTGTAAGCTTCCTAAATGTGTGTTAAACAGTAAAAGTGTAAAGGTTTTTTTATTTATTATAATTTTTATAATGTAATAAATATTTTATATTTATTAGCATTTATTATCAAGGCACTTAGTTGTCTACTTTCTAGCTTTAATTTCATAAAGTGTGTAATGTAGTGAGAGAAATGTAATGGGTTATACAAAACTTCCTCCTTTTGTACTTCCTCCTAAGAAACTGTCCCTGGGGACAGAGGAGCTTGTTCTTTAATTAAAAAGTCATCTCTGTACAGCCACTCTTAAGGGGCTTTAGGCCCTTCTAGCGCCCACTCCTTAAGGCCATTTTTCTTTGAGTGCAAGAGCTCTCCGTCCTCATGTGTAAGACATCAAGGAAGACAGGTTGGAAAATGGCATGGCTGAGCAAGGATCTGCTCCTTGCATTGAGTAAGAAGGCAATGCACAGCCAGTGGAAGCTGGACTTGTGACTTGGGAAGTACAGGGATATGGTTTGGGGGTGTGTAGGAATGGGATCACGGAAACTAAGGCACAGATGAAATGGGATGTGACAGGGGATGTGAAGAGTAACAAGAGGGGACTCTGTAAATATGGAGTTTGTTAGAAAAGAAAGGACAAGGAGAGTGAACCCCCCTGATAAACAAGAAAGGAGAACTGGTAACAACAAATATGGAGAAGGCTGAGGTACTCAGTGACTTTCTTACCTCAATCTTCACTGGCAGTCAGGCTTGCCAGATCTTGGGGCTTCTCATGGTTGAAAAGCTGGACATGAGACTACTAAGTGTGTGCTCACAGTCCATAAAGCTAATTGCATCTGGGACTGCACCACAAGAAAAACGGCCAGTAGATCAAGGGAAGAAATTCTCCCTCCTTCTACTCTGCCCTTGTGAGACCCCCTCTGAAGTCCCGAGTCCAGCTCTGCGTTCCCCAGCATAAGAAGCGTGTGGAGCTGCTGGAGCAAGTCCAGAGAGGGGCCATGAAGATGCTCAGAGGCCTAGAGCACCTCTTCTATGAAGACAGGCAGAGAGAACTGGGGTTGTTCAGCCTAGAGAAGGCTCTATGCAGCATTGCTCCTCATTGCAGCAACTTTTACTGCAGGCAGATACTGATAGCACAAGGGGGAATAATTTTCAACTAGAGGAGGAAAGATTTGGCTTAGATGTTTGGAGGAAGTTCTTTGCTCAGGAGGTAGTGAGGCACTGGGCCCGGTTATCCAGAGAAATTGTGGATGTCCCATCCCTGAAGGTGTTCAAGGCTGTGTGGGATCAGACTTTGAGCAATCTGATCTGGTGAAAATTGTCCCTGCCTCTAGTTGGGGGGAGGAGGTTGGAACTAAATCTTCTTTGAGGTTCCTTCCCACCCAAACTATTCTATGATTGTGTGATTTTGAGCAGAGCTGTGGGAATTAGATTGTTAATTTTAATATTGTTCTTTTCAGACTTTTTTGTGACTCCTCAGAATTAGTAATGTGTATTTCAGATGCTGTCAGACTTAATTTTCATGTTTGTGCAGCACTTTATTTTTCTTCACTAAAAGGTATTATAAGCGCAAAACATTTGTTCATAGGAGTTGGTGACATGACCTGTTCTGACCTGACTTTATTTTGTTTCTTACTATTGCAGGATTACTTTCTTGTTTTTATTTCACACCCCCCCTGCCAAATTCAAATGCTCTTTGGTGTATTTTATGCCCTCTTTTGGATGCCTCCTGGGTCAGTGTTAAGCAGCTAAAGTATTAATTTGTGTCTCAGTAGAATGTAGTACCAGATAAACAGTGCAATCTCCTCTTGCTTTTTTAATACTTGAGCTAATCAGAATTGAACTGTCAGTGTGTCTGTTCAGCTTACTGTAAATATAAATCTCATTGAACAATATTTGTAGCTTCATTATTTCACTGTCAAGCTGTGGATGATTTTTCTCTAGGTAAGTAAATTCTCAAATCATTCTTGATGTTTGTAGAATGATATAGATGCAAGCAAATCCGCCCCAGTACTGAACACATCTAAGCAGGATGGACCGATGCCAAAACCACATAGTGTTTCACTTAATGACACTGAAACAAGGAAGCTCGTGGAGGAGTGCAAAAGACTTCAGGCAGAGATTATGAAGCTGACAGAGGAAAATCGGCACCTGAGAGTAAGTTCTGCATCCATGTTTATACTGAAGTGGCTTCACTCTTCTAGATTGAAAGGTCTGGTTTATAATTAGGCCAAAAGAGGTATATTCCAGCAAGTAGATAAAGCTGTTAGAATGTCAAGATTGATTCATGATACGAGTTTACTGTCCTGTATATAATGTATATTTTGAACTTGTCTGTGATTGAGACTTTGTCATTGTCATGGAGGAGACACTGAAGCTGCATAATGTTCTTCTCAAACGTAGTGGTCCTATTTAAGGTGATCTTAGTTATTTTAAGTCCAAGTCAAAGCTATTGAATTGGTAGCTTTGTAAAAGTGCTTTATTTTTCATTAATAATGAGTGAGATCTAGAGCAGTCACATTTTGTATTACAAACAGCTAGTGAACAAGAGCAATTGTTTGGCCAGAGGAGGTAAGCAAATACTGCTTTCTTGTACCTTTATGTAAAGGTGTCACTTCAGTGACCGGTAACTTGTCGATACATGACTTTGTATCTTTTCTATATATTTGCTTTTGGAACAGTTCTGACAATTTCATTGGCCGTGATAGCCTTTTAAAGAACCATGAAATAGTATGATATCTCCACACCTGTTATTCTGATGACATTGGCACTAAACAAAGCAGATGTTTCTCCTTAGCAATAAGGAATTACTGCTATTTAATTTTGACACATACTAAGTAAGAGCAGAATGCTTCATTGGGCCTAGCAAGATTTTTGGTACTTTTTTTTAAGCAGAGAGGCTAGTGAATTATGGTTCTTATTTAAAATACGGTTTTCTATGTTCATGTTTTGGATTTGCTGTGATGTAATGTTGTATATGTTGAGGGTTTTTTTAAAACTTTATTTAAATACTTGCCAGTAAATATGGCCTTTTGGGTTCAGCTTTTACTATCCTAGTGATGCATTTATGGTTTTTTTCCATCTGTGTTTTTTCTTCCCCTCAGGATGAAGGCTTGAGGCTCAGAAAGGTAGCACACTCGGATAAATCTGGATCACCCACAGCTTTGGCCCTCAGAGATAATGGCTCTAATTCTCTTCCTTCACTTCTTGTTGTAATTGCAGCCATTTTCATTGGATTCTTTCTAGGGAAGTTCATCTTGTAGAAAGAATGAGTCAGAGAAGCATGCAAAACTGCAGCTTCCTTTTTTTTTTTTCCTTTTGTTTTTTTTTTGTTTATTTTTGTTTTCTCTTGGCCAGAAAAAAGTTTGTTTACCTACCACATCATGGGTAGTATGGCCCGAGCGGCCGTTCTTGTGTACAGCATCATAACAGGCTTTGCCTTTAATGATCTCGCACGGTTAGAAAACACAATCTGAGAAGACAAACTGTTCAGCTGCTGGACAAAATTGTACATTCAGTCATCAATAGCAGGTATCAGTTGCACAGTCAGTCCTTTATGAAAATTCATAAATAAAGAATTGTTCTTTCTTTCTGTGGTTTTAATAAGAATTCAAAAATTGTTCAGAGTCTTGTAAATGTTATTTTAATAATCCTTTAAAATTTTATCTGTTGCTGTTACCTCTTGACAAATGATTTATTAGATTGCTAATCCCACTCATTCAGGAATATGACAAGAGGTATTCTGGGGGAAATGGTGCCTCTTACTGTGTAAATTTTCTCCTTACCTTACTTTGCTAATATCATGGCAGAATTTCTTTCTTATTCCTTGTGAGGCATTGTTGAGAGTTCTTCATCCTTAACAGTCCTGTCCCATAATATTTAACATGACAAAAGAAATAAAATTGTTAACAGATTTTTCTGCTGGGTAGCCTGTTTGTGTGTGTCGTGCTTTTAGAGGGGATTCTTAACAAGTTCATTGTTCATGGTAATTTGCTACTTGTAACAAATGGCTATTTTGAAGTTTATTTGCTTAAGTCTCTGGCTTTGACTGTTGTAATTGAAGCTTGGGAAAGAAAAAAAAAAGAGGTTTCCATTCCATTTGTTTAAAAAATGAACTGTTTTTTGGCTGCTTTCAGCTACAAAGAGGATGGTTATCAAACTTGTTTTGGGACAGAATAATTTGGATATCCAGCAGGTGCAAATGCCAGACATGAATGTTTTCAATACATTAACAATTTGCTTGGATTGTGCAGGAGTGTAATAATCAACCTTCTGTTCCATCTTTGGATCTTCTGGGTGTCTTCCAGGAGTCAGCATTATTCTTTGATTTCTTAAGGGTACTTAATTCACATGTATTAACTTACTCAGTTTATAATTCTGTCTTAGCAGATACTAAAAAATGCAAGTTGAATCATTCAGATGCCCGTAGTGAATTCCATGATGCAGAAGAGTTGATATTTGCTGAGTTGCTCACCTTTGGCTCAGTTGCTCACCTTTGGGAAATAAAAATCATTTTATGCAACTCTTGGCAGATCTACCTGTTTTAACCATGTATAGCTAAGTTTTAAAAAATGCATTTTTGGGGTCTGAAATGCTTCCCTGCACTTAATCTTATGTCTTGCCTCATCTCTGAATATGTCATGAAAACAAACAGTAGTATTGAAACAAAATATTATCTGTACTTCTGAGTAAGCATAATCCAATACAGGGAACTACTTGTAAACTTGAAAAAATGTGGAAGAGATATACTCCTGTAAGCAAAATTGTGTATGCTCTTGGACAGCTTGACTTGATGTGGTGCAGCTAAGTGTGTTAGACCTTGGTATATGCACACCTTATGTAGCTGAGAAAAATGTTCTGGGAAAGATGTACGTTATCTTGGTTGCCTTTGATTTCTACTGCTATTTTTTTTTTTTTAATTCCATCATGTTCCGTCATAGCTCTCTGTGATAAACTTTTTTTATAAAATTTTGCACACGTACAAGGAAGATGATGGAGAAAATGTGAATACTGCTTATCTTTTCACTTAAGCATGCAAGCACTGATGTTTCCAGTTACACGTTCCAGTGTCTGCATTCAAGTCTCCTTCCATCCCAGTGACTGGAAAAAACTGTGTTAAGTTTTTGATTATTTTGGTTCCGCTGGTTCAGAATGGTGTATTTCTTCTGATTTTTTTTCTCTAACAGAACATTTCCACATCAAACTTTCATAGCCTGTTCCAAACTGATTACGTGGAAAATAACGAAAGCAATATTGTGCAGGATGTAGTTTGCTTCAGATAGAGCAGTCATTCCTGCGTTGAAGGGAGAAAAACCACACAAAACCCTCTGGAAGATCTTAAAAATGTTTACAGCGTGGTGTGCAGAGGTTTTCAAAGGTGCTAGCACTTAGAGGACTTTAAACCAGAAAAAAAGTCATTCTCAATGCAGCTGACTCAGGTTTTGATATCTGGCAGCAGAAATGTGGTAAAAGTAATGGAATGAAATAACTTTTTTTCATAAATAAGAAAAAAGTTGATGGTAAAACTTTGGTCGTGGTTTAAGTGATGTTTTCAAGTGTACAGCACTCTTGTAACCCGAGTTCTCAGTAATGCTCTAAGGAGACTGTCTTGGTTTCCCGTAATCCCTTCATAGCTGTATATAAAATGTAATGCTAAAACTATTTTGCTCTCAGGAGTCACTTTGGATGAGATCAGCTGTATTCAGTGAATTATGTAATATGGATTAAATTGTTTGTCTTTGTTCCTGAAATGGGTAGAACTTCTTGCTTTGTCTGCCTGCTTACTCGTGTATGTAAGCACAGGGAAATACAGTCTCTCCACCTGCTCCTGGTGAGATGAGCAGACGGTGATGCCCATAAAGTCGTGTCAGGGTAGATGCCTAATTTCAGTTAAATACACATTGCAGGTTGCTCTTCTGATTTCTCAAAAGGGCAAGATGATACAAGTATACAATATCAAAGTAGTTATTTAATTTTTTTTATGAATATAGCACTTTAAAAAAGAGTAGTATGATTCAGGGGAAAAAAATAAACATAGCTAACTAGAAGATACAGCTTCTGTAGTAATTCTGGGCACCAAATTTAACCCACTTAAAAAATATATATATAAAGTTCATTTAAGCAAAATTTATTTGTATCAATGCACAAGTTATTTGTGTGTTTCTACTCATTCTCTAAAAGCTGTTGACAGACACTATTGCCCAGGCTTGCATGTTTCTGCTGCTATGTTTGAAGCCAACTTACTTAAAAGAAGCAACCAAACATTAGCTTGGAACTTCATTATCCTCCTGGGAGGAGGGAGGGTGGAGGGAGGAGTTGAAAGGTGACATTTTGCCAAAGGGGAAAAGACAAAGTCAATAAGCAAAACTTATCTTTCAGGCCTTCTTCAAAGTTATTAAAGGTTGAAGTGTTAATAAACTATTAAAAATGTAGTGGTGTCCTTTTTATTTTGGAACTTCTCCCTGACTCCATTCTGTGGACTGCTGCTAGAGAAGAGGTGTATCTGGTCCCATGGGCCGTGTTACTGCCCTGCTCTAGGTTCTGCTGGTAAAGGCAAGAGGCTGTCTTGGATGAAGAGTCAGTGTTGGAGTGAAGAGCAGGTGCCTCGATCCAGACAGCACTGAGGAATGCTGATGGGTCTGTCAGATTTATAAGAATCATCTTAAAAAATTTTGTTTTTCCTTTTGGGAGTCCACTGGTTTGTATGTGTGAACTGACTTGCTGGAGCAAACACTTGTTTCAGTCTGTAGCAAAAGATGGCATGAGAGCTACGCAGTTACAGAGCAACCCTAATAAATATTGGCTGTAACACTGCAGTGCCCTCCAAGTTTGCAGGCAGGATTGAAATTCCGTAGCCTGTCTTTTTAGCTGCATTGCTGTGAGGGTAATAGTTCACTGCCTTGCCTGCTACTCTGGTTCCTGTGGAAAGGCTTTGTGGGGGATGTCCTGGTGTGACACTAACCACTGCTGCTAGGGAGCCTCTGTCCTTGCTGATCCTGAGCCTCTGTGGTAGCTTTAGAGTGGTGGCACACTGGAGTGTTGGACAAGAGGGGGAGCTAAGTGCAGGAGTCAGTTTTCACAAGGGTTTGAGCTCCTTCCTGTGGGAAGTACTGAAACTAATGATGATAAAATGAAGTAGGTTATTTCTGGTCCAAATGTGTTTCCCAGGAACACTCAAATAGCGTAACCAAGTGTTTGACTGAAATTGGTCTCTTGTGTTTTTCTGTTTCAGTGTGTGCTATGTTTGTTGAGGAATTGCTGATTGTGACAGGGCTGCATAAGCAGAGGTAGTGCTGGTGTTGTCACCTCTTATTTATTTGCCCAGTATGTGACAAATGATCATGTAGAACAGAGGTCTTGTGCAAAGACAAAACAGTTGATTCTTTTATCTGGCATTGTCATTACCGCCAGGGGGTGGTAAGGTCAGTGCCTGTGCCTCATTTGCTGGGAGAAGGGTTTATGTGCTTGTGTGGTGAACTAGATCTGGAAACTGCTTTGGATGAAATTACTGTTTCATCCACTAGAAATTATGTTTTAACTGAATCTGGGTATAAGCATCTCCACCACAATGCAGTGCCATTTTATTTAAAACTTGGTACCAGTGTATGTACTGTTGGTAACATTGCCAGCAGGGTATTGAATTCCTGTTAGTACTGCAGCTACTCTCTTGCTGGCAGTGGTGGAAGGCTGCTGTTCTCCCTTTTCCTTAGAGAAGACTTAAAAGGATGTTTGTGGTAACCAGGCAGAGAGTTGTGAGGCAGACAGCCGTAATTACAGCAAAGTAGTCTGAGCTCAAGCACTTGAAATAAGTGAAACAGTGATTCTAGGGTGGCTGAAATAGTTATTGTTACCTTTTGAATTGGTTGATAAGAAAAAAAGCATTGTAAGTTGTTTTGTTTAGTTGTGGTGGTTTGTTCTTTTTTTTTAAGTTAGGCTGCTGATCATCCAAGTTCTGCAGGGGAAAAAAAACCCTACAATCAATCAACCAACCAATTGCCATAGTCTAGGAGTAATTATTTCAGGACTTTATGGAAATTTTTTACTAATATTGGTGCAGGCTCACATGCAAAGATTAATTTAGAGAGACTGTTACTGGGGATCAGTATCTAGGCTTTTCTCATGGTGGGTAATAGTTAAATAGCAGTCTTTGTAAGTGTCTTGGTCTGCCTTGTCAAGGATAGGTTATCCTGGCTTTTGAGATAGGGAAACTGAGGCATGAATGTTGAGGCAAATGACTAGGTAGTTTAAGCACAGCCATTATTCTCTAGTACACATTCTGTCCTGTTTCTCATCAAGTATTCCTTGAGCCATGTCCAAGTATTTTTTTTGTTTGTTGGATTTCAAAAATGCTGCTTTGTGTTGCTTAGGCATCTGTAATAGTCTTTTAAAGCAGCTTCCTAAAGACTTAGCTGTTGCTTTGTCTGTTCCTGAAGCCAAGTGTTGACCGGACAGAAAATGTAACTGTTAGGTGTTTAGAAGTGGAATGTGCTCACTGAAATTATAATGCCTGACCTCAGCCAAAGATAGTCGAGGGGGGAAAAAAGGAAAAAATATGCTAAGCATTTGGGTGTGTTGTGTTTGCAGTCGTGAAACATAAAAGTCAGTCTGCGTTGCAAAAAAACTTCTGTGGAGCCAGTTCTGTTTGCACTTAACAAGTAAAAGAAAGCAAACTGTCCTAAATGTGTACAGCTGCCCTGTTAGTGGGGGTATGTATCATTGCATTGGGTTTCTGTGGCAAGGCTTTGGCAGTGGGGGGGCTCCAGGGGTTTTGTCTGCGAGAAGATGCCAGAAGCTTCCTGGTGTCCTACAGAGCCAATGCCAGCTGGCTCCAAGATGGACCTAACACTGGTGAGTCTATCCGTGATGGAGGTAGTGACTCGGGTGACATGGCTATGAAGGGGAAAAGGTACTGCACAGGAGCAGCTTGCAGCCAGAGTGGAGAATATGTGTGAGAAAGAGCCCTGCAGAGGCCAGGTCAGTGAAGAAGGAGGGAGAGGAGCTGCTCCAGGCACCAGTGCTGACTCCCCTGCAGCCCACGGGGCAGCCCATGGTGAGGCAGCTGTGCCCCTGCAGCCCATGGGGGGTCACAGGGATGCAGAAATCCACCTACAGCCCATGGAGGATGCCACACTGGAGTAGGTGGTATCCTTGAAGAGGCTGTGAGCTTGTGGGAACCCTGCAGTGGAGCAGGCTCCTGGCAGGACCTGTGGACCCATGGAGAGAGGAGCCAGTGCTGAAGGTTTTCTGGCAGCACTTGTGACCATGCTGGAGCTGGAGGACTATACCTTGTGGAAGGGACCTGTGGTGGAGCAGTTTGTGAAGAACTGCTGCCCATGGGAAGGACGCATGTTAGAGAAGTTTGTGAAGGACTGCCTCATGGGAGGGACCCCATGCTGGAACAGGGAAAGAGTCTGTGAGTCCTTCCTTGAAGGAGTGGCAGAGACAATGTGTGATGAACTGATCACAACCTCCATTCCCCATCCCCCTGCGCTGTTTGGAGGGAGAAAGAACCAGGAATAAAATCAAGCCTGAGAAGAAGAGAGGGGTGGAGGGAAGGTATTCTAAAATTTGGTTTTCATTATCCTACACTGATGTGGCTGGCAATAAAGTAATTTGCCCAAATACTCTGTTTTGCCCATGATGGTAATTGGTGAGTGACCTCTACCTGTCTTTATCTTAACCCATGAGCCTTTCATTTTCTTTTCTCTCTGAGGGGAGTGGTAGTGCAGCTTTGGTCAGCATCTGGCATCCTGCCCTTGTCAATTTATCACAATTGCTCTTCCTATGGAAGTGGAGAAGTATTTTTCCTTTGCTATGTTGATAGCCCAAACACAGATGATACAGACAGCTACTTCAGATACTTCAGCACTTCTTTTTTTAAGAAAGCACTTGTTTTTTAAAAACTAAACATGTTTGACTCTTGCAAGCAAAGATGCTCCAGAATCCATCTGACTCAGAGGTTAAGCCCACTGATGTGTTTTCTCTCACAATTAGTAAATGTTGCTACTACTGTTTTCAGACTGCAGTAGACTTCTGCACTAGTATGAAGGTTGGTATGAGGAATATTAGTAATGAGAATAATTATCTCTGTTTCTTAATGGTTGAGAGACATTACTTTAAATTCTTGTGTAGTTTGTGGAACCATGTTGTGGAAAGTCTTACGAAGACAGTCTACAGAAAACAAAACCTGAACCTTGGGTCCAGCCCTCTGGAACTGCAATCAGAAGTACTAAGAGTGCAGCTTTGATAATGAAGTGAGTGGTTCTTAGAAGAAGAAGAAGCTTAAGTAGTGGCTATTTTTCACTGCTTGCCTTAATCTCCTCTGGTTAGTTTAAAATGTTGAAGTGATAAATATGAGATATGTGTCCCACACCTTGGGAATGGTTGGTGTCAAGTGAAGAAAATGAGAGTATGGTAGGAGATGGCCATGACGAAAGTGAGGTGGGCTGCATCAGCAGTGGCTTTGTAGTCCCAGGATGCCTGGACTGTTAGAAAGGTCTCCCTTCTCTGCAGACATATGCTGGAAACTGCCATGCCTTCTCCAGGCATGGGAATTTCGGTCCAATTTTAGGGTGTAAAGCCTCAAACATGGTGGTTGCCCTTGTAAACAGGAGAATGCCAGGAGAAGGATTTTCATTTTATTCATGCCCAGGATTGTCTAACCTCAGATTTCCTCTGCAGCCTTCAGCTTCATGGCAGTGCTTTCTGACTGCACTGAATACCTTGAAATACTTTAGCCCTTGGGCCTCTCATTTCACATCCCAGCTTCAAGAAAATGAGAACAGATTGCCTTCCTGATTAGGTGAAATAATCTCTTCATCCTGCCTCCACAGGAACCAGGTTACAATGGCAAAGGAAGGTCAGTGTATTTGTGGAAAAACCTGACTTAAAAGAGACAAAGAGACAAGATTTATGTGATTGCATAATTTTTATGCTGCTGTTCCCTATGTGAATTTGAAATCTAGTTCAAGCCACATTTGATAGAGAGGTGTATATTTCACAGATCTCAATTACCTCCAATTAAAGGAAGATTTGAGCTCGGATGAAAGACATTTAAATTGGGTCTCCCAGCCTGGGCAAGCCTGCGTGGCAAGCTGGGAAGGTACCTGTTCTTCTTGCTGCTGTTGGCATCCTTGCCAAGCTGTGGGCATGGGCACAGATCAAACACCCTGGCAGCTGCTGCAGTGGCCCCGCTCTTGTCAGCAATGGGGTGAGAGATGAGTGGGCTACAAGGGGGCAGGTTGGCAGAGCAATGGGGGCAAGAGCTGTCACCAGACTAAGCTCATGGACAGGGTGTGGAGGTGAGACTGCTTGATCTACCAGGGAGTGGGAATGGGTGACCCAAGAAACCTGCAAAAACCCCTGAAAAATGCTAAAAAATGGAAGAAAGTATAATCTGGCATGTTATGCATCCTCACTGCTCTGCTCAAGCACTTCAGAAGCACTAATGGTTCAGTGATTGCAAACAGATCAGAGGAGTCTGCTGTTCAGAGTAGCCAAAACTGAGCTCAAAGCTTCTTATAGATCAGAGCTTTTTTATAAATCGTGGGTTTCTAAAGCCAGTTTGTGAGGTGTGTAAATGTTGCATTTGTGGAAGTAGAGTTTTAGAAATGAAGCAGCTAATCAAAAGTAAACCAGCAGCATTTGGAAGGGATCTCCTGATTTCCTTGGCTACTGCTCAGGGAGAGCAGCAGGGAAGAGCAGTGTGTGACCAGAGTTCTCTGATGCTCTGCACACACAACACAGGACATTAGGTGAGCCACACCAGCATTAGCTGCCCTGTGGGCAGACATGACAAGGGGTTTATGCCGAACCATTTTTTGTGTCTGTGTATGTTCATATTTACATCTGAGTCGTGAACACCAATCTTTCTGTGTGTGGGCTGGTGGTTGCAGCAGACTGGCTTTCTAGAGGGCTTTGCATTGTACACACATTTGTAATTGCTTCAGTTGCCTCTAATCCATTTTCTTCCTTCAGCAGCTCCTAATTTTTGAGTTACTTTAGTAGTGCTGATTTTGAGGGTGGCTGCGTGCAAACACACTTCCTTCCTTCTTGCCAAATTGGAGCCATCTCATCTGAAACCCCTCTGAAGTGCACTCTGAACCTCTGCAAGTGTTGGGACCTCCAAAGAGAAACATGAGGCTTAAGCAGGAGAAGGCTCATGCAAAGTGAATTTCCAACATCCAGGAGCAATTGCTACTGCTTTTGTGTAGTGCACAGGTCTCTGCTGTAAATGCAAAAGCAATTTTATATTTAAGTAATTTAAATATAGATTTTTTTTACAGGAGATCCTTCCTGGTCTCATGCCTGATGGCCCCTAAGTCCTGTGTGCTCCCTTCTGTGTCACTATACGTGGGTTATTATATCCTAATCATGGAAACTAAAGCACTTGCTTTTATAACAGGGTGAGACAATAATAATGTAAGATTTAAAATTATAGTGTATCTGTCAAAATTCTGTAGTTTCCCCCCATATTTTGTGTATTTGAGAGTTTAGGTAGCTCTTAGTTTTAGTTGAGTGTGTGATACTTCTCATTAAAAATTTCAGTAATTCCCTCGTGTATTTGAGAGTTTATGTAGCTCTTAGTTGAGTGTGTGATACTTCTCATTAAAAATTTCAGTAATTCCCTGGATAAAGCACTTTCACATGTGCTGTGTATGAATCATTACAATTTTCAGATGCTACCTATATATACATTTCTGGACAGATTTTGCATATGGACAGATGGTCATATGTTGAGGCAATGCAAGACTGCCAGTTTAGTAACAGTATTTTCCTCCTATGGAAAACACAAATGCAGAACCGATTGGTACAGCTTAGACCAGGTAACCATTTCCCCTGTATTCCCTTGCAGAGTGTAGAGAAGGGAATTGTTTAGTGCATAGGTTCAGCAAGTTTTGCCCTGATCATATGGCACCGGGCATGCAAGGGGGGCTTCAATGAAGGCAGCAGGGGCAAAGCTTCATTCTGGTATCTCCTAGCTTTTGAAAGCATATCTTCACATTTTTCTGAGTGTAATTCCTGATTTATCACTACTGCTTTCATGGATGGTGCGCCCCTCCGGTGAGGAGACAGCATCATGCGTCGTGTGGAATGAAATTGTAGCGTTAGTCTGAGCCTCGGGGAAAACTTGTGAGCTGGCTTTAAAAGACGGATGCTTTATTTGCTGTACGCTAAAACCGTGGCCTCCGTAGAGAAACTGGCTTTGTTACTCATTCAAGGTTTGGTGGTGGTGTTGTTTTTTTGGTTTTTTTGTTTTTTTTTTTTTGGTTGTGGAATGAAATTGTAGCGTTAGTCTGAGCCTCGGGGAAAACTTGTGAGCTGGCTTTAAAAGACGGATGCTTTATTTGCTGTACGCTAAAACCGTGGCCTCCGTAGAGAAACTGGCTTTGTTACTCATTCAGGGTTTGGTGGTGGTGGTTTTTTATTTTTTTTGTCTTTTTTTTTTTTTTTTTTTTTTTCTGCTTGTGCTCGATAAAGCGGACAGAGCCTGACGGTTTGGCGGGGTTTGAGCCTCCCTCTCCCTCTCCCTCTCCCTCTCCGTGTTCCCGCTGGATTTTGGCGGGATTGACGCTGTGAGGGGAACTGGTGTTCCGCAGGCTCCCGCCGCCAGGTGGCGCTGTGCCCCCGGCCCGCGCCGCTCCCGGGCGGATCCCGAGCCCCGCTCCCGCCTGCCGCCAGCCCGGCCCGGGCGGATCCCGAGCCCCGCTCCCGCCTGCCGCCAGCCCGGCCCGGGCGGATCCCGAGCCCCGCTCCCGCCAGCCCGGCCCGGGCGCTCCTCCTCACCCCGCTCCCGCCCTCCCAGAAAGCGGCGGGGTGTCTGGGAGCTTGGGTGTCTCTTGTTTGCAGTGTTGGAATTATTGTTTGTAGTGTTTGTTGGAAGATGCGGTTGTTTCCAGAAATGCCTTGGAGAATCCTAGAATTGGAGGGGACCTTAAAACCTTAAAAATCATCTTCTTCCAGGTTGCTCAAAGCCCTGTTCAACCCGGCCTTGAACGCTTCCAGGAATGGGGCATCCTCAGGTTCTCAGGCAACCTGTTGCCAGAGTGCAACAGTTGCCTCGCCACTTTTTTTACTCTCACAGTAAAAAATTTCTTCCTAATATCCAATCTAAATCGACCCTCCTTCAGCTTAAAGCTGTGCCCCTTTCCGTATTGCAGCAAGCCTTGCTAAAAAGTGTGTACCTGTCTTTCTGATAGACCTCTTTTGGTATTGAAACACAGTAGTAATGTGTCCCTGGAGTCCTCTCTGAAGTGAACGATGGCAAATCTCTCAGCCTTTCCTCACAAGAGAAGTGCTCCAGCCCTGAGCATCTTCATGGCTCTTGCCTGGACCTGCTCCAACAGTTCTTTCTTGTGCTGAGGACTCTGGTGCTGGATGCAGCACTCCAGATGCAGGTGGGCTCTCATACTGAGCAGTTAATAAAGCTGATGCCTGTACAAAATTTTGATTATTTTTTGGTCTTTGGTTGGCGCTAAGAGCAAAGGAATTCAGTAGTTGGGCAGTTATTTAAATAAATTAACGTCTATCCAGCAAGCACCTGTCCTTTGAATGAAAGTACATATGTCTGATTCTGTTATTTTTACTGTGTGTTAATCTAGGAGGTCTAATGCTCAACATTCCCAAGTATAAACTTTTTTCTCCCAGCATTTTTCATTTATTTATTTGAAGACAGCACCACCCTGTGCAGTGTGCTTTCTCATTTTCCAACAGACCATCTTGGAAATGGCAGCAGACAAGGAGCACTGTGGTACCCATGGGAAAGGATGTCTGCCTGCTTTAAGGTGGTGATCATGGGCAGTTCCCATTATTGGATGTCATGCAGGAATTAATTACTGTCCTCAGGGCTTGGTAGTACGTTGGAATCCACCCCATGGACTGGTCCTGTACCCTGGAACAGACTTGTGAAGAAGATAGATGGACAGAGGGTGCCTGATAAATAATTGCTCAGGCCAACAGCACTGCTGCCTTGGCTGTTAAGGGTACCCATGGTATGATTTCTCAAAACTGTGTTTGTCTCTGCCTGATTCAGAAGTGGAATCTCTTATTATTATTTATTGCTGGTAGAAAATGGCAATGAAAAAAATCCAAAGTGATTGCACTAGAGAAGACTAAAAGGATGAAAATACTTGTAAAAAGAGTAAAAATTATGGAAAATTAATGAAACAGAATGAATCAGAATGAACCAGAATGAGTGGTGCTGGTTTTTGTTACCTGTCCTTCCCCATTCTGTCAGGACTGAGTAAATTATGCCAAGTAGAATCGTGCAGAATTTTGCAATAAATTGCCTGAATTCATCCATACTCACTGCTTTGGGTGGAAGGGAGGCTACTTCAGAGGCTGTGGCTACTGCGCTTGGAGTACCTTGTAATTTTGGGCACATTTCCTGAAAACAGAACTCATCTTTCAAGGATCTCCTGAGTCACTTTGAAAAACTCAGGAACCAGTAAACTCCAAAGCTTTTGATCATGGCGGTGGAAAGCCCAAAGACTGCATTTCACCTCTTTCTGTGCGTGAGGCAGGAGTGAAACATCAGAGCACTGAGCAAAGATACTTCTGTTATCCCAGGTCTTGCTTTCCCTTCATGGGTTGTTTCAGGTTTTCCTTTCTTTTCAAGAAGTGTCTCTACCCTCCCTGCTCCTTGCCCCAGGCTGTAGCCCTTAAAGCATCTGGGATGCAATAGCAGAGTAGCAACAGTGGTTTGTTTCTCATCTCACTTATGAAAAGCACTTGGTTTCTGTTGAACCATACCCTTTGTCCTGACACAGCTGTTCTCACCACGCTCTCTAGTTACTCACTGGGCACCTCCAGCCACGATTTTTTTCTGAAAACCTGAAGATGTGCTGTGAACCCCAAATCCCATATCTGTATCCATCAGAACTGCTTCTAGTGACAGATGTGTTCTGAAACAAAAAAAATGTGTATGTAGTAAAAAATGAGCTTTTCTGTGCACAAGTTACTCAGCTTAGTCGGGTTTTTGGCCGTTTCTTTCCAAGACACCTAACAATTTTTTACACTTAGAGAGTCAACAGAACAGGAAACTAACATGTAGAGGAGGCAAAGAATCCTTCATTTTACAGTTAGGCTTTTTTTTTTATTTCAATCAATAGTTTAACAAGTGCTTAAACTTCCCCAGCAGTTTAATCTGGAACATAGTTGAGAAGAAAAATATCTTCTATAACTTTACAAAAATAAAAAGTTTTTTTTTCTTTAAAATCCTGCACTTTAGGCAAGCACGCTCCGACTCAAGCAAGACTGACATTATATCCTAAAATACAGACTTCTGTTCATAGAAATGACATTCTACCCCAGGACAGCAGGCACAATATGTAAATGGCATAGAAACAGAGCAAGAACACTTCTTTTGAGTTTTCTGATCCCTTTTGTCCTACTTCTTGAATAGAGCCTCTTAAAACAATTTGCCTAAGAATTTCTTTGGGTTGCCATTTCTTCTGTCAGGCCATTTCTGAGGGAAAAGCTTTCACCTGTCTTGGCAACACTGGTAGCAGCTGAAGATACCAACATTAATGGATTCTTTTTTTTGTTTGTTTGTTTGTTTTTTAACCTTCTGCATTTCAGCAAAGGACAAATCACCCAGCTTGCAGGTCTTCCACTGCTAAACCACTTGAAGCTTAACTTCTTCAGCAGCCAGGGCTGCCAGCACATGAGGTCAGGTTGGAGGAATAAAATGAATGGAATAAATTGTGTCACATATGTATGTGGTGCTGTGCAGCAGTTAATTTAGTGAGTGATGAAACCAAAAGAGGGGGTTAGCTTAGCTCCTCGTTCTATGCCTGCGAGCAAGGAGAAGCCTCACAGAAAATACAGACTAGCACATAAACTATGCACTCTGAGGACTTACAGCTTTGTCCAACTTGACTTGTATTGGCTAAAAGAAAAATTAAAAATATATAGGCACGTGGAGGTAAGCTGGTGCAGCAAATGCTAACAACCCAGATCATAAAATTGTTTCTGTCAACACTACAAATAGACTACAGAAGTCCCCAATCAGATTTCATGTAATGCATTGTGAAGACCTTTTAAAAATACTTTCTTTTTAAGTGTCTTTAAATAACAGGGGAAAAAAGAGCATTTATTGTACAATTTGTACAGTGAGTTACATTTTTATGTAGTCTAACCACAAACCTCTTAGAACCTAGACCTTTGCAAGTCTGTGATTCAAAACAGCTGAGACATAAATGTGCTTTTAGAGGTTCTAACTAGACAGATCTTTCTCTTGAAACTGTTGCAACATTTTTGACATTAGAAAATTTACAAAGGAGCCACAAGGCACTAACAAACTGTAGATGATTGCCCCAATGAGTATAGAAAATCATGCTGTGGAACAGCTCCTTTGGTCTTTGCTTTCATCCTGCACCACAAGCATGTGCAGATGTCAGCTGGGATCGAGTGTGTGTGGCACTTGCACAGGCGAGTGACGTAGTCTGACAATTTCTAACCTTGGATATTTTTCCAGAGATAGGACCACATGGGAATGGTTGATGGTGGTAAAAGCAGCTTGTCTTGTGTGATCTAAGGAATGCCACACAGGGGTCATCCTTTTAAATAAAAACTAATGTGAATTCACTCCTGCTGCTAGATCTCAAATAGAAGTCAGAAATGAAGCAGGTACTTAGGAGACTTTTTTGACTGTAACAGCTCAGTAACCCAGTTAGAGATATGCTGGTGGCACTCTGCTGACTACAAAACTCAGTCTAGGGAAAACCAAACTCCATGCTGGTTTGTAACTATTCTGTCAGAGGCATCCTGCCTCCTTCTTGACCCTCTAATTAGAACTGTGCCCCCCACCAGCAACTGATCCAGAGCTGGCTCTTCAATAGGTTTGACTGCATGGAGCAAAAAATACATCAGGAAATGCTGATCAGAACTGCTGTTGTTCATAGGGCTCAATTCACCATGGTGAGTTGGCTTTCAGATCCTTCCAACAGGCTGAAGGAGGATCTGACATCAAATCGATAGATAAACACTTTCTCTGGTGACTACTGAACCAACGCAAGCTCCATTCCTGACTCTTAAGTAACAGTTTTCTGGGACTTTTCATTTGTCTGAGGAAAAATACAAAAGATGTGCTCTGACTCAGCAGCACATCTATCTATGATACTGCTCCTTCCCTCTGTCTTCCTGCTGTCTCAAAACTAGGTGAACTCATTCTGTTCCAACTCTGAGGAAATTCACATCCATGTTTTCAAGGAATGCTTTTGCTATAGTAGTCAGTATGAGGACTCACTATGTAAAGACTTTCATTCAAATACTTTTCCTAGGATACTGAAAATAATACATTAACAGTTCTTTTTCTGACACAATACTGGGTTGGGCAGCTAGCAGCTGCTTGTGCTGTGAAGAAACACTACAATTTTCTCCTTATGTTTTTTACAGATGTTCCTGCTCTTCCTGTGAGCCAAAATGTGTACATGAGTAAAAGCCACAGCCCAAACACAAGATTAAGCTATGCCCTCAGTTTACTCCCCATTAAAGCAGGGGAGCATGGTTCATCTATGAACTTCTGACTCCTTGCTGGCCTTAAACATCTCCCCTACTGCTTCCAGAGTCTGCTCTGATTTGCATCAGTGCACAAAAGGATATATTCACCACTGAGGGAAACCTGAGAGTTTCCAGGGCAGGCTCTAGTTGACAAACGCTCTCTGAGGACTGTGTCTCACCACCATCCCAGCAGTGTCTCCCCAAAGCAATGCTGATTTAAGATTTATGAAACTGTGGCATGTGTTGGGACACTTCAGCAAGGGGAAAAGGAAGGACATGGTTGCATTAGTGCATCTCTTGCTCCTCCCTCTCTAAGACTGGGCTGGTGTTGCTCCATCTGAGGGTGTTTCCAGCTGCTTTCTTGCTGTACCAGGAACCACAGCATGCTTGCTGCTGTAACCCTTTTCCCTGTTCTTACATGAGGTCACATGACTAATAAAATGCTGCTAAATAGGGCTGCAGAACACATTAGATCCCATTTGCTTTACTCTGCCCACCCAGCTGACCCAAGTACTGCATGTGGAGTGTGTAAGGCCTCAGGAATATGGAAAGAGAAGTCTTTCCTGCAGCCTTGTATTGGCAGCTTACCTGCACTCTGTGCATCCAACAGAAAATTGCTGCTGCTGGCTGGCTTTGAGGGGGCTTCGTTGTAACTACTCTCTACATACAAAGGGAGGCCTCGAAGCAATTGCACAGCTAAGTTAATTGAATGAGAAAATACTAAACCACTGGTTATTTTTACAACTTAATGATTGTAAAAATAGCTTAAATTACTTGGAGTATTTTTTTTAATTAGGGGTATCAACCATTTAGCACTTTTTGAACAGAGGGCTCTTGATTTGCTGATTCTTTCTGTATTATGAGCTGTGAGATAATGGCAAGATAAATCTTTGTGGGTTTCCTCCTTATATACATATCTACATCAGAGCTGTGAAGTCAGAGGGGGAAGCTGCTATCACAGTACTGGCACAACACCGAGCCCTTCCCCAGAGCTAAATTCTGATGAGAAATCAGGCTTTGGGGATAAGAGTACCACAACAGTAAGATGGCAGAGGTGACTGAAGCAGGATCATAGAGTTCATCCCAGCAGTTATAAAAAAAAAAAAGGAGACCCCCTCCCTCCCCCCAGAAGTCTGCAGTCCTAAAGTGCAATTACTTTTGTGCAGTCGTGTCAGGCCAGGGATCAGACTGGATGAAGTTCAAAGCACAAACATCAAACGAGTGCCGTTCGGGATTCGAGGAGGAAGAGGGAAGTAAGGAAAAGAACAACAGTTCTCAGGCATTCAAGTGCATCAAGAAAATAAATGTCCTTCTCTGTCTGAAGAAAAACAACCCCCAGTCTGGTGGAATCCTGGCTTTGTAGTCATGAAAAATAAGTTTTCCTTGCTTCTAGCTGAGAATGTCCCAATATGACACAGTACAAATAAACAACAAAGCAAGAGCTCGGGTGCTGGGATATTTTTCCGGTGCCCTGCTGCTATACAGCCTGATTTTATTCTCCTCGGGTGACTCCTCAGACCTGGGCACTGATGAGGCGCACTGAATTAAAGGCATCTGGTAGGAAGTGGCTCTTTTCTCGGGTCGGTCGGGGCTGGAGCCGTCGCTTGGTCTCTGGCCATTGTAGAGCAGGTACCTGCCCCAGGCATCCTGCTCCATCTTGAAGATCTCGTACTCGGTGTGAGGTAGGCGGATGCCGAGCGCGATGCAGCCGTTCGTGTGGGTGACGTCCTGCTGAACCCCAACCTGCCAGGATCCCTGTGCTCCACACTCGTTCCCGTTGAAGACATTGAGCAGCGAGGCTGTGGATATATCCATGGGAGTGACCTTCATGTGATTCACTGTGAGAGAGGAAGAGGGGAGCTGTTAGCAGAGGAACAAAAGCAAAGCCAACATGCAAATTGGGGCACACCTGTGAAATCAAAATTGTCTCCCCTTGTTCCTTCTTAGACTAGTTTTTCACATTACAGGTGTGGCCAGCAAATCTAGGAGCATCATTTTATGTCTTTGTCTGTGCAAAACTTGCTTTTTGCAAAGAAAACCCCCCCTCCAACTCAGTTGAAGAAAACCTGATAGCCACGTATCTCAGCCAGAGATTAAGCAGAGCTTTTCATAAATTCCAGACAATCCGTTACAGATAAAGCCTGGTTGGTTATACTAGGAGATAAGGAAAAGAGGAAACAATAAAACTTTACTCATGTTTTATTACTGTCTGTATTAATTCGTAAGTGAAGATTTATCACATATTTTTCATCATTTCCTAACATTTGCTAGCTACCCTGTAAACCTAATAAAATAATTAGTTCCCACTAGGAAATCTGTAAAACAGCACAGTTGCACTATCATCCTATATTACCTGCCCTTTTTTGCATGAATTATAAAATATAGATGACCTACAGAAAGATGTTTTTTCTCATCTCTCAACATTGGCTGCAGCTTGCAGTATCAAATGTAGAACTGCTGCAGCTTCTGTAGTTCTAACCTGCTTGTATTTCAAAGGAGTTTACGGCATATAAAGTTTCATTTTCCAGCCAAGTTAAAAAAGTTGAGAAAAACCAAAATGAATGAGCCTGCAGAAGCTGAATAGAGATTTTTCCTGGTGTGTGTTTGACATTGTGTATCAAGAAAAGGGGATCTGAATGGATTGGTGCTGACCAAAACAGAAGCAAATAACCATGCCTCCCAACATACCAAAATCTCAAATTCTCTTGCAGATCATTTTATAGTAAGATTTGTTGTGAGCTTTTTCTGAGCTTTTATAAACAGCCATTTGACTCAATGGCTCTACAATTCACATTATTTACTCTAGCTGGAGTAAAAAGTAATTTATAGAAATTGAACCTGAAAGTTTTACCAGTTTAAGCCAAACTAGTGACCTTGATCTGTAAGGTACGTTGGCACAACATAAACCAGAAATGCAAACTGGATTTCATGCCAGTAGCTGAGCTGGGACATGCTGCACATGTGGCTCTAAAGAGCCAAAGTTCTGACAGGCAAGGGTATCTCCCATCTCCTACAAAAAAATCTCAGATAAATAAATTATTTCTTCTAGTTGACACTTTTCTAAATTAGACCCATGCAAGATGCTTTACTCTTCTAATGTGGTAACTGAAATAAGGAGAAGAGCCTACAGAGGGTTTGAGGTTACCAGAGGCTCCGCTGGGGCTGGTGTCGTGGTGGGATGTCGTGTTTTGGAGATGTTTGCTTGTGTGAGTGGCTCAGGCCCCTGGGCTCTTTTTAAGCAGGGTTCCATGGGGCTGTTTGCACGAGAAAGCTTCTCAGCTATGGGTGGCGTCACCACGGAGAGCTGCTTTCCAAAGTACCCCATGGTTTGGGCTGGATACATTTTGTCTTCGCTCTGGCATCTTTAATCAGAACTGTCTTTAGGGACACCCTTATTTGCTTGAAGGCCCCTTGGGAGCACATGAAAAGTTGCATGCTGCTGCATCTGTCTTCCACAGAAAATTATTTATACCACTTCAGATCTGAAATGCCTTCTGACGATGCTTTTTTCTCTCTACTGAAGGAGCCCTAGGACACAGATCTAACCACTTCTCTTCATGGCCACTGGACTTCATGGTCACTAAGTAATGTGGAGACTTATTTTCTTATACTTAAGAAAAGTATAAGAATTTAAAGACCTCTGCCTCAAATGAGTATTGCTTCAGCGGTGTGAAATGCCACGCAGCTGTATAGTTTGGCTGGGCATTCACACAATGCCTGCAAACTTCCCAAGAAATTAGGAACTCCTGAAAATCCCAGAATGAAATCATCAGCAACCAAATCATTATGAGCAAACTGCACTGGTCCATAACTACATCCCTCCCCACTGTATTAAGCAACTCTACCTTTGAACACAAACTCCGTGCCACCCATGACTTTGGACGAGTGGACTCCCCGGCTGTAGCGTCCCTTGGCATAGATGGTGAAGGTGGGGTGCTTGCAGATGGGGTCGGAGTAGTGGTAGTAGTGGCCCTCCCAGGTGTTGTTGTTGTCGTGGAAGATGAAGTGCCGGGTCAGGAAGAGCACCTCCGGCCGCACCTCACAGCGCTGGCTCACCCACTCTCCGTGCAGCCCGATGGTCAGGTCCGCCTTGGGGGCCAGGATGGGCGGGTGGTGCTCATCCGAGCGGTAGATGATCCTGCAGGCGATGCACATGTGGTCGTGGTTCTGAAACAAAGCAGGGAGAAACCCTCAGCAGGCAGCACCTGGGATACAGGGCAATGCATCAGGCCAGCCACTTCATGCTGAAGTGACACCAGCTTCACATTTTAAGGAACGCATTGTCATTTCTCATCTTGTTACTGGTACTATTTGGTTTTGTATTTGTAAGACTGCACAGCAGAGGAGCACGTAAGAAATTAATTCCCTTGTCTGCATTTATCTGAAATTAACATTTTAGTTCAGGATCCAGAAAAGGCTGACTTTATCCTTCAAATCATACAAGAAGATGGCAGATGGCAATTTACCCCGGCCCCAGAAGAGTATCTGGGGTGTCTCAGGAGGGGTCTGCAGGCTCCAAGTCTGTGGCAGGAGTGGAGAAATTTCAGGTTGAGGCTTCCACCTCCAGAGCAACACCATTTATAGCTACTTTGCATAGACTATTATTCTACATCCTAGGGACATAGAACTGCAGCCATTTCATTGATTTCCTATTGGTGAAAAGACTTTGGATGACTATCTGGTCCGGGATGGAGCAAATATAAACCCTGTTTAATATGTGTAAAAGAAATATATTGTGGGTGTTGTAAGTTGATCCTCTGAAGCTACCTACAGTCATTTTATTGGAGGAATTCAGGGCACTAATGAAGATTGTGTGAATGTCACCCCTAAAGTGAACTGGAGCTGAAGGCAATGAGTGGAGAAATGACTTCATAGCAGCTCTTGTGGACTTTAAAGTAAGAGCAGTGAATATGAGCATTTATGTTACAGAGGGTGCTCAGAGAGGCCTCAGAAAAGAGGGCTGGAAAGGTGTACGTAGAAAAACTATTTCTGTAAATCTCCCAGGTGGCTGCATGTTGAGCTTTAGCTCTTAACTTGATGCACCTCAGGAAAATACCTCACAGCTTGAATGTGGTGGATGTGAGTAACCTGCCAGTGCATCTCCCTCTCTCCAGAAGGATCGAGGAGAGTCCTTGAGAGATGAAAGCACAGGATCTGTGTTGGTTGATCTGAACCACTGCTGGCCAACAGCCCTGCTCTGAGGAGGAAGGAGGTTGGACTTGGTGACCTCCTGAGAGTCTTTCCACCCCTAAACACATGGTTTTCTGGAGACCACATGTGCTGACATACTCTTAAAGTGGATGTAGTCCTTTCCCGCTGTGGAGCTTGCTACCAAATTTTAAGATATGTTTTTTTCAGCTAAATTCTGCAAGTAGGTTAGTACCTTAGTGAAATACAAAGAACATTTAATTGAGTAATTTAACTGCAGCTGGTGAAATTAGTGCAGATATACCTACAAAAAATATCTTTCAATTGTAATAGAAATAATGTCTTTTGTTTTTTTTTTTCTGGAGATGAAGATGCCAGTGCCTTTTAACCACACATTTCTGTCCTGCCATGAGGCAGACTGGCTGCACTGTTCCCTGACACATAAGGGCACTGATGACAGTAACTTTATGGCTGTGATTGCCCCACTCACATAAAGTGAAGCCAGAAAGCAAGAAAAAGTGTTATAAAACTAAAAATAGCTTATATAAGTTGAATCCATCAATAGTAGGAGAGAATTTCTGCTACAGTCCCTTCTCTCCTGAAGTGAATTTGAAAGCTTCTATCATCTCCCAGAGGAGACCCTGGCAGAGCAGTATAGTGGTTTTGGTTTTCCTCCCAGGAGTCCATCCTCCAAAAACAGTTTGTGAGCCAAGGCAATTTAACCTGGGAACCAGTGATTTCTGTTGCCCTTGTTCAAAATCTGAAGAGAACCAAACAACAACTCAGCCTGTTTTCTTTTTTGGTCACCACTGGCCACTGTGAGCAGCGGTGACTCCTCTGGCAAACTCGAGGAAGGTCCCTGTTAACTCTCTATTACTTCTCTGCAGATCACCTGGCTCTTAGAGTGTTGTGGTCCTGAACTACTGTAGCTCTGTGCAGCCCTTCTAATTCTGAAGGCTTTGCACCTGTGAGGGTCTGGCCAGCTGGGCTCCTCAGGAATGTCCATCCTGATGGTCTTCTAGTCACTGATGGAGTTCCCAAATGAAGGGGCTGAGGTAACCAGAAACTTTTTTCATCGAACTGCGAGTGCAGCAGGGAGAGTTTGGGGTGGTGAGGGAGGAAGCAGAAACATCCCTTTCACAGCTGTGAGACACCAGCTGGCTCCAGCCCCTCACTGGATGTACTCTGAATCCATTGCTTTCTTGAGGCCAGCATTTGAATCTAAGCCCACATAAACCTTTTTTGCTGTGATACTATCTTTCACAAAGTTATAAACTTCTTAGTGGAAGAATATGCCACGTATAAACTCCCTCAGTATGATTTTTTGCCCAAGTAATGGGCAAAGGAAAAAGCTAGTTCTGTTATGAGGCAATTTGACTTAATTATGGAGTAATTTATGTTTAACAATTGACTGTATATTTCGCTCTTGCTTTTTTAGGTCAGCTGCTCTTGGCTCTTAATTACACTATCTGAGGCTTTGCAAATCACTCCCTTTCCATGTGTTTCAGGGGAAGATTATTTTCTAAAAACAGGCATTCAAACAAAATAGGGAACAGAGACAGAGGACGTTTGAGTCCAAACAGGATTAAGAACTCTCTCTAATAAAAAGCTCATTGGGGCATGACATAAACTAAAAAGCAATAAAACAGGACAGGATGAACATTGGTTCTGTGTTTTGATTATCTTAGGTGCACAGTGAAGTATTTTTAATAGTGGGGCCTTGCTAGAAGGACTGGGCCCTAAAATAGCTGGAAGATTCCTTCCCATGATGGGTGATTCCTTGCAGCTCTGCAGTGCCAAAGCCATAGTGACAACATTCCTCATACTTCCAGGTGTTTCTTTAAATTTCTGAATTAATCCACAAAGCCATGTGTGCCAAAACAAGCCGGAATCTCTGGCTGAAAACTCAGTTCCTGTAGCTGGGGAGAAAATAGCTTAGGATCTAAAAATTCTCATCACCATTTTTTCTTATCACTCTGTCCTGCTGTCTCAGCTGAAGTGGTAATAAGGCCAGAGAGCTCTGGAAGCCAAGCAAGGGGGATTCCAATTAAAAAAAGCAAACAAAGATGAAGTTCCTTCATCTTTTTCTCAATTGCTATAGATAGTCAGAAACAGAAACCCTCCCAGCACAATTTAATTTTCTCTTAAGTTCTGTGGCATTCTATGGCTGTATAAGACTAATTATCTGACACTGACTATGCCACATAGCCATGACTGGCTCTGTCATGTTGTACCCAGCATATCCTTGTTGCAGGGAGACATGAGATGAGGGACAAGGCATTGGATTTCCTCAAGCACAGGCTCAGGCTTGAACTGTGTGTGCAGTACAGATCTCACCAGAATCCCAGGATGCTGTAGGGGCCAACAGCCACAAAAAGCTCAGGTAAGAACCCCCTGCCATGTGAATGCATGTATTACTGTGAGGGGAAGTGCAGAAGAAGAGGGGAGACAAAAGCCACACTCGAATACCACGTGTCACGGGCAGGACTAGGTGGGACTGGAATGAGTCATGCCTGGTCAGGATGTTTTAAACCTCACCACCCAAGGAAACACAGTACCAGGGGTTAGTGTTAGTAACTAGTGCTCCCAGGATGAGTATAAATGGAAATTCTTGGGAGAACATCAATTCAAGGAAAAGCTTCCAGCTCAACAAAAAAAGTTGGATGGCTTTGCTTCACTTTGCCAAGGAGCCAAGTCCACAGGAAGGACACATTTATGAATTGCTCAGGATAGTATCAGGCTCTCTCCTCCACCACTGTAGATAACTGCAGATCAAGACAACACTTTAAAAAACGACCACAAATTCTCTCCAGTACAAAAGTGATAATTTGCAGGCTTTGCATGACCTCATATGAAGCTGAGTTGACTAATGTGCATTAGCCTGGCTCTGGGGAGTTGACAAGTACGGCTGACACAGTTATAACTCAGCCTGCCAAATGGAATGAAGAAAAACGAAGATTTAGAACTTTAATTAAAAATCTTGAGGCAAGTAAGATGCTGGAGAGAGCGGTAACTCCTTTGCAGAGTTGTCAGATGGATATTTCTTTTGGTGGGGAACAGAGGTGCTGCAAGCAGGAAGGAGGGTGGAGATATGCTCAGATTTATCTGCAAATGCGTACCATATATTCTAAGATATTGAGGAATGGTTTTTATTAACTGCTCTTATGAAGGGAAAGATAGTGAAGGAATCTCAAGGCACTACCATTACACAACTGTCTGATCTATGATGTTGATTCTGTTGCACAACCCTGCATAAAACTGAAATAAACAAAAACAGTATGAAATGAAAAACTCTTCTGGTTGCTCTTTTCTGGTATAAATGACTTTAGCGTGGGCAAAAGACAAGAACAAAAAGAAAACCAGACTTCTCAGATGAATGTGCTTGCATGTCATCTGTCCCATTAAAATGATACTAAATTATGGTGACATGAATGTTTTATGAAGTATTAACAAAAAAAATTCCTGGAAAACCCGAAGGGACAGCTTTAATGTCCATTTTCAACAATGAAGTATTCCCAAATAAAGCTGCTTACGTATTTATTATGCCCTTAAAAAGCACCCTCTAAACCATAAAATATTACCACTGAATCTTCCCTGTCCTTTTACAAAAGATGAAGCCACTGTGTTAGATGCCAACTGTAAGGAAGGTGTAGTAGTTTACAGTCAGTAGTTTAGATACATATGCTGAGTTGACCTGAAGGCGTGGGCTAGGCTAAATAGTAAATTTTGATCCCTGGTGCTGCATTTGAGTTGTGGCAGGCTTTTCCTGCAGCTGCAGAGCAGACAGTGGTAAGTGCAGATGTGGCACCTTCAAAGGCACAGGGCCACAGCTGACAGCGCTGCCGAGCACGGCAAGGGCCAACCTCAGCTAAAAGCTGCTTGCTTCCTCATCTCTGCAGGGCACCACGCACTGTTATTGTCCACAAACCTGGAATTAACCCACTTGAGCATTCTTCTGAATATTCCTACCTTGCTTCCCCTCATAATTTTCCTAACCAAGAGCCCTTTTCCAGTAATAACGGACAAAAGGCACCCTTCAAGTGTTGCCTTAATCCAGAAGTCTAGTGGCACTACTCGGGCAACAAAGGAGTTTTGTCTGCCAAAATTATGCTTTTTATTTGGCTTTTGCATATTTCTCTGAGGCGCTTCAGATGTTTAACATCTATTTATTAACTTAGGATTGCATTTCCCTGGGAGCTTCACAAGTACATAGCATCCCCCTAGAGATGAAGTCACTGTGTTTCAAAGAGATGAAGACTCAATTTTTTGGAAAGCACAGAAAACCCTGCACACTTTGCTCTTTCTTGGCTAAAGAAAAGCCCAAGCACCAGTCTCTCCATACATTGAATCTGTTTCACCTGCAAATTCCAGGTGCTGCTGGAAGTCAGGTCCCAGAGGTAAATAAAGTTGTAATAGAGAACTGATTCATTTGAGTCACATTTAAAAGAGAAAATATCTTACTGAAAGAGTGTGTCCAGCAACTGATTGAGCATGACAAAGAGTGAAGGTTATCCTGGTGCTTTTTAGGTTTCTTGTGATGTTCCAGACCATGTCAGGCTTATTCCTAAGTAATGATCTAACCAGAATGACCGGTCATCACGGTCCTGCTCTGATATTTCCAGTTACTCTGTCACATGACAAAATAGCACAAGGAGTTCTTTGTTTACAAAGCAATATTGCTGAGGCAATTACTTGTGAAATAAGTCTCCCAGTACTGCTATTATACACATTTTCTGTAGTTCAGAGTGGACATTTGTGAAGACATTTTCTGTCCTGCACAGAGAACGAATACTGCATTCAAGTCTTCCTTCATGCTACAAGTCCCCATATACTTTTGTGATATTACAACTAACCAGGCAGCCTCCTTGGTGTTGTTCCAGTTGGGAACATTTTGTGTAATATATGTGATGATGGCCAAGCAGTTCCCCCATCCTGCCCTTCCCAGCCACGTGGTCTCTCATGCTGGCTGAAGAAGCTCCATGTGTGATAGCCTGAATCACTCGATAAACTCTCAATGTCAGGAGACATCAAAGATGTTCATCTCCATTCATCAGCCAGTCCCAACTAGTATCTTGAGCCAGGTTAGAAAACAGCCAAGATAAATCTATATAGTGACCGATTCATCATCTGCACTCAAGAACTTCCATATATTTCACCAGAGGAATTTGTTTAAGGTATGTTCTTATCTAAGAGAATTCGAAAAGCCTTAAGAGATGACATATTATATGTTTTTATAAGCTCCCTGATTCTATATGAACACTTGAGATATGGTAATCTGTGAATTTATTCAGATTTGTAGCTCAGCATAAAGCTGTCTGGTTTCTGGACAGCCCTTTTGATTTACCATCCCGTGGTGAAATCGCTGCAGGAATTTGGAAAAGGTCCAATTCTATTTGTTTAAAGTCCTGATCGTGTGGCTTTGGCATTCCTAACATATCCAGCAATCATTTGTTTTTAATTACCATTCATTTCAACCACATAAGTAATGAATGTGGCTACCACATCCAACTTACAGGCTGTGTAAACTCTTGGGCTGGGTGGAACTTTCTTCTATATAGAGGTTTAACTATAAATTTAACTCAAAATGTGAATCCTCTTAACTTATTTTAGGCAGGCCTTTATGAGTCTAAAATATAAATAAATAAAAAGGAAATGAAAAAAGCCTTAAATGAAAGATTCCACACAATACACCTGATTCACTTCAGAAGCAATTTCCTGGCCTCCCCAACCTCTTGGTATGACTGTAGAAACCTTAAAAAAACAAGTTGATTTAACGTTTCTATTTATTCATGGTGTCCAGTTTCCAGAGGAGTCTGTGACTTGTAGTTTTAAACTCAGTTTAGCATTTAAACTCATTTTCAGCTGGGTCCCAGTGGAGCAACAATTAAAAAAGGAAAAGAGTTCAAAAAGGAAGGGTTATAACCTTTCAACGGTATGTTTGCTTGGACTTCAAGAAAAAAAGGAAAAAAAAAGCACTTCTGTTACCGTTCTTCCTGCATTTGGCAAACAGTAGGTCAGAGTGCCTGTTGAGAACCTGTTGGTATAGGGATCTTCATGCTTAGGTGCAAACCAACAAACCCACATCCTGGAATCTTTCATGGCAGCTGAAGCAAAGGTTCATTTTTTATGGTATTGCTATTTATATCATGCTGAAAGCCAGGTAGCAGCAGGCCCAGCTTCTCTTAGCTAACCTGTCTCAAGAAACACACCTCTCTTATGCAGAATTTGATCCCTAAAATTTGAACACTGTATTTTTGAGCCACTATATTTTAGAGAGAAAAAGGGATGTTACCGTAGCAGAACACACAGGCAGGAAAATCATTACCTAAAATAACAGCAGGCCTGCCTGGAAAACAATCTTAATTTTCTAAAGCTGTCTGAAAGTACATCTGACTGCTCTGACTGTAATGAAATTACTACAAGGTGGAAGTGTAGGCATTTACTGTCTTATATATCAGCCCAGAATAAGACACCTCAATTAGACCAGAAAAAATACTCAGCTACAGTGATTTAAATCAAGATTTTGTCTCTGTTTCAAGCAGTTGGAAAAAGATCTACAATGTTTTCTAGAACAGATACAATATAGCTGGTGTTTAATAATTTCTATCTACAGATACCTGCAAGGAAGAGATGTAGCAAAGAACCCTCACACACAAATCAGTGAAGGGAAAGATGATGTGGTTAATTAAAGAAAACCAAAATTTTGCAGAGGATGTGCTGTGGTACGTCTTCTGCTGCTGAAACTCTCTATTTTGGGAAGGTAAGTTTAAAAAGAAAACTCAAATTTGCCCTTGGTAACTTGAAGACAGCATAAGAATGACAGAGATTACAGCAGTTTTCATGAAGTTTTTCATAAAGCAAAACAGTCGACTGTGGATTAAAGTGATCCCTAGGCCAGGCTACAGAGCAATTAAAGGCAGATCATGTGTTTCCTGCTATTGCTGATAAGTTGTAACTGATTTTTGAGCCATTTGTGATGAGATGATTAAAAATGGTGATAACCCATTAGCTGGAAGTGATGCTGTGGCAATGCCCAGCTGGAGCACACTGATGGCAGCAGTTCCTGGCAATGTGGTTCCAATTGCTGCCTGCCTTTGAAATGTCACCAGGAAAGATCTATAACAGCCTTCCTGCTACAGGCCATCAGTGTCTGTGCTTCCTGTTTGAGTTTTATTTAGCTTACTATGGGTTGATCAATTCCTGATGAAGCTGAGGGCACTTTGAGGCCCCTTTGAAATCTGAATTATCAAATGGAATTAGAGCCCCATTCAAAATTCACATGTTTTTCATTTCATTAATGTGTGTGCCTACGTCTGGATCCATGACCTGTGCAGTCCATCAGTTTTTGTCCCTTCATGCTGCCCCTTCCATGTGTTTACCTTCCAATTTCCTTGTCTCCTCTTCAGGTTATGGATCACCCAAATTCCATATTCATATTTTATTTCCTCTTCCCCTGGTTCCCCCCCACAGCTATAGAAGTATCCACTGATGCCTGTCCCTCTTCTGCTATCTCAGTTCTATATGAAACCTTCCTCTCAGCTGCTAGCCTAGAGCCATGGTCCCAGCCAACCACTCCCACTTCTGCCTACAAGTCTCTGATTCCATCTTCAGAGGGGCCTTTATTGAGTTCATGAGATTACTTTTTTTTTTGCATTTTTTCAGTCACATAAACTGCAGCAAAGTTACTGCTCTCACAAAGTAAGTTCTCCTTTCTTCTGTTACAACCCCCTGTATTAGAAGCACATGTAGATTTTAGGTTACATCAGTGCACTTAGAAGAACTGAGTGACTTGGGCTTTGTCAGCAGTATCATAAAAAGAGGACACATGCAAACCCCCACACACGTACCTTGGCATTTTGAAGAGGAGGTTGGTAACTAGAGGGCCGATAGTACCTCCTCTGAGTAGCATCAGTGTGAATGTCCCCGAGGAACAGCTCCTCCACAAGGTGGTCCAAATTGTGGTGCAGGTACTGCTTCTCCACACGGATCAGCTGGAGCTCGTGCATGGCAAAATTCAGAGCTTTGGTGCATTCACAGCCGTTCTCTTCTCTCAGCAAATCATAGCTCACATCCTGCTCCCAGGGACTGTCTTCTGGGACAAATCCAGGACACGTTTGGTTCACCAACTCACTCAGTTTTTTGGCTACTGCTTCGTTGTGGCATATGATCTGTACGTTGCGGAGCTGATAGTCGGCCTCGGTGCCGCCGCGGATGATCCAGGACGCCTGCCGGAGGCGGATTTTGCCACGTATGACTAAGGTGTAGATGGGGTTCGTGCAGCGATTGCCACCGTAGTAGAACTGATAGGCCTTGAAGGTGTTGTTGTGGTAGAACCTGTAAGATCTTGTGATGAACTCTGGGCCCGCTCTGACTTCACAGCTGTGGGAGGAAGGAAAGTGTGGAAACAAAATTTTAGCAAGGTGGCACATCCTGTATACTACGGGCAACATGACCCACGTGGGTCCATAGCGACACCTGGGTGCTTAAATCCCTCCAGCTGGAATAAGAGTAAATAGGAACTAGGCATCTGTGGCCTGCCAATTATCCAACAATTCCCTCTGCTGCTATTAATACACTGCTTCATGGTGATCATATCTAAAGGCTTTATCTTGTAGGCTTAAATACTTTGAATCGTGTTTTGCTTTTGCCTTTTGTCTAGGGACCACCATGTGACTCAATTCTTTGTTGAAAATAGTAGCAGCTTATTAAACATCTATTGCTCTCTTTTGCACGGTAGATTTAGCAGAATGACTGATAACATCAGAAAGTGAAATGTCATATGTCCAGGGAATGGCAAAAAGAACTGGCTTATAACCTGCTCTAGAAGCTTCTCTGTGTAACTCCATCATCTCTGGTCTGCTATGGATATGCAGGATCATATCCTGAGCTCTTCCACTCAAAAATTCAACAGGGGGGGCAGTTAATGCAAACTTCTGATTGTTAATGCAAAATTTCTACTTGGCTGGAATTTGGACTATGCAATATTCAGGTTCTGTCAGTTCTTTCTCTTTCTTCCCAATGACCGCCACCCCCCCCCTTTTTTTTCCTCTGGAAGTGTAAATGAGTTAAATTCCACTTCCTGTAGGAAGCCCTTCTGTGTCTTCAAACTTGTTCCCCTTGTCACCTCTACACTGCTTAATATAAACAGAACTGTAGAATTGTTAAAGTTGGAAAAGCCCTCTAAGACCACTGATTCCAGCCATTAACCAGCACCACAGTGTCCAGCACCAGGCTACATCCCAAGTGCCACATCCACACGTCTTTTGAACACTTCCAGAGATGTTAACTCCACCACTTCCCCAGGCAACCTATTCCACTGCCTGACCATGCTTACAGTGAAGAAATTTTTCTTAATATCTAATCTAAACCTCCCCAGGTGTAACTTGAGACCATTTCCTCTCATCCTGAAATACACTCCTTTCTATTAAAAAAACCCAGTCTCTCCTACTACAAGTCACTTCCAATGAGCATGTGAATATTGCCTGCTGAGACACAGAAAGCAAAACAGCTCTCTGAAACACAAGTCATCAGGTATAAAGAGTAGCAGAACTAGTGAAATACAGCTTCTTAATTTCTTTTGCTAATAAAACCTGTGCTACACCCATGCTCTGAAAACAAGGACCCATTCAACGGATCTAATGCATGGAGACAAATATAGTACAATGCTATGTTTGAATGAGCATCCATTTTGGCAGCTTGGTAGGCTCCTTCCTTCCAAAGAGATTTAAAGATATTTCACAGCATGCTGTTTTAAATCTAGACAGTAAATTGATTCATCAAGACAGCTTTATGGCACGCTATTTTAATGTACATAATGCTGCTCCTTCTCCTTTTATGCATAAACATATAGAGAGCATCTGGAATTTAGAGCATCACCATATTAAAAAAATAAAATTTCTGCTGTTGAAAGTGGGAATATTCATCCTTTCTTCTCTGCTTTTTTACCATCTTCTCTTCCCCATCACAAGCATCTTGTTTTATCTTACCCAGTAGAGACCCAGTGGCCCTCAATATTGGGAGGCATCTGTACGGTGATCCGGGCTCCATTGTGAAGGTGTTTCAGCATATGATGGCACTGTGACTCCTTGAAAGCCCTCCAGGCACTCTTCTCCAAGGACCGAGGGTGGGTCCTGCTGTCCGGGTGCAGAAGAGCAGAACCTTCTCCCAGCCCTGTGACAGAAAGTGTAAATTTCATCATGAGACCCTGCTCAGTAGGGCTTCAATGTGATAAAGGACATTGTGGCCATCTTGTGTTGAATAACACTTGTTCATATTGTTATGTGTCTGGGCAAATACTGTTTACATTTATTTTCTCATATGAAAACAAACAAACAAAAAAAAAGGAAGCTCTTCCTTTCTGTCACACCACTCATAATCCACTAAATACATTTATGAAATAAACTGGGGAAAAGAGCTCGAACTGAAGTGCTGTGTTTCCACACCCAGGAGATGTGGCTCTGAAACTGAACTTTACAGACACCTCTGTAATCTCTGGTCAGGACAATCACAAACCTAGACTTTCAAACTTTCAGAGAGTTGTGTCCAGATCCGGACACAAACTTTGCGGTTTCAGCCCACCTCTAATTTGAACGCTTCTATAATAAACTTGCAAATAAAGACTACTCTTTAAAGTCAAGGAAAAACAGATATTAAAAGCAAAGCCTCTGCACACAGGAAGCCTCTGTGATGACTGAGGTGGTCAATTAAAGGCAGATCCTTCTATTTTTATTTTAAAGGCGAAAAGGAATTTCAAAAGCTAACTTTATCTCCAGCACACAGTAATTTTGGTTTCTAGTAATGTATGCATACAAAATCTACCAGCATGCTCTCTACACAATATTAATTGAACCAAATGAATACATAGCTTCAAAAGGAATGTGCCTTTACTCTTTTAAAACTACATAGCCTTAGATATGTTGGAAAACACAGATCAAAAGAAAACCCCACATCTAGGGGTTAAAAGGTGACAAACATGAACCTTACATAACGTGTTGGAAACTGTATTACATTGCCAGAAGGAATTTGAGCACCAGAGGCCTACAAAATGGATATGGGCTGGGGTGAAGGGGCTGTTTAAGTGCCTGGGAAGTTGGGGCAGCCATCTCAGGAAAGGGATGCCTCAGTGTATTCATCCCCATATTTTCTGCTGCCTTCTCAGCTGACCTGGATAAGAAGTGAGACTGTTGGGGATCACCAGTGAGAGCCACCCAGTCCAGGATCCTGTGCTTTATGCCCCAGGCCCCATCTGACATTTGGGCACATGCCTAGTGTTAGGTAAACACTTTCTTAAGCCTTTCCCATTTCCTACTAAAGAGAAGGAAAAAAAAAAGAAGAAAAAAAAAAGGAAAAAAAAAAGGTGATTCATTATACTGGCTACATCTTAGATCTTCTGGAAGAAACTTGGGTAACACCTGGGAAAATGGCATTGCCAAAATTATAAATACACGTCAACCATTTCAAACCAGCCATTCCTCAACTAAACAGAAGCAAAGACTTGTCCAGGAGACAGGGTAAAAAATGATCAGAAAGAATACAATAAATACCTTAACCTAAACCATGCTCACCATTGAACAACACCAGGATTTAAAGAGATTAATGAATACAACCTCACAAAATATTTTCTGGAAAATCTGATAGCTTTGTTGTCTTGCACGTTACAAACAATTCTTCAGTGTGAATGAGAATTTATGGCCTTGCTTTCTATAGGGTAATAAATACTAGGGATACTTTGATATTTGAGCACACTGCCTGAGACGCCCTTACAGAAGCCTGATTTTCAGGGGTTCAGTATTTCTCCCTTTCTGGAAGTCAGAGAGTTCTCAGGTATTTCTACATTGCTGAGCAGAGTCACTCATGCTAGCAGCAAACAACTCCCATTCTGCAGCCAGAAATGGTATAGCCATGACAGGGTGATGCTCTGCTAGAGCTGACTACATCCTTGGAGAGGCAGGACTGACTAGGTTGGGTCTGTGCTTCATGCAAGGTACATGGCAGAGGTTGTAGCCACCAGTGCTATCTTTCCACATGGTGTCTCCTGCAGACAAATTATCTCACACTGAAAAAAGACTTTGAAAATTCTCATTTCCTTTTGAAGTTGTTAAACATCTGAAATTCGCCATCAGAAGAAGGTCTTGAAATTGTTCAACTGGCTATTTTCAATGCATATTTATTGTAACTCTTGCTTTTATGCATTTGCATTTTTGCCTAGTTCATGTCATATGACTCATGAATGCAGATGCATTTAGAAATGATTTATTCATTTAGACATACTTGGGGATTTAATTTCTTCAAGCAAAAATCCTTCTTTGGGAGGACACCATCTTGTATGTGCACATATCAAAGAAAAAAATGCAGTAACCACATCAGACATTTACAATTATTTCCTGAAGGAAATAATGAAAAGAAGAAGTTTTTGAAAAGGAGTCAAACTTTATGCAGTATTATACAGTGTCTTCTTTGATACAGCTCAGAAGCAGTTGTGTCTCAGCTCTCCATGTCACATGAGTGTAGTTCTATCTGCAACTTGCAAATGATAAGCTGCAGCTAGGGAATAGAAGGGAGATTTGCATCGACAGGCCTAGAGGAAAGAGGATATTTGTTTGGGACTCTATCCATCCAACTGTGAAAAATGAAGGTAAGAACAAATTCAGGTAATCAAGAGAGGCATGAGAACATAATGAATGCTGCAGAGACACAGGGAGAGATGTAAAAAACACACACATTGAATAGTATGGGTTGGAAGAGACATTAAAAATTATCCAGCTCCACTTCCCCCTGACCATGGGCAGGGACACCTTCCTCAGGACCAGATTGGTCAGAGCCCCATCCAGCCTGGCCTTGAACACTTCCAGGGATGAGGCATCCACAGCTTTCCTAGGCAACTTGTTTCACTGCCTCATCACCCTCACAGTGAAGACTTTCCTCCTAAAGAAAGAAAGGATTAGATTTGGATCTAATCTAAACTTGCCTTCTTTCAGTTTAAAGCTGTTCCCCTTGTCCTACCACTACATGCCTTTGTAAAAAGTCCTCCTCCAGCTCTTTTGTAGGATCTCTTTAGGTACTGGAAGATGCTCGAATGTTTCCTCAGAGCCTTCTCTTCTGCAGGATGAACCCCAGCTCTACCAGCCTGTTGTCACAGGAAAGGTGTTCCAGCCCTGTGAGTATCTTTGTGGCCTCCTTTGGACTTGCTCCAGCATGTCCATGTGCTTCTTATGCTGGGGACACCAGAATGGGACACAGTACTTGAAGTGGGATCTCCCCAGAGCAGAGCAGAGGGACAGAATCCCCTGCTTTGCCCTGCTGCCCACTCTGCTTTGTATGCAGCCTGGGATGTTTGGCTTTCTGGGCTCTGAGCACACATATTGAGCTCATCAAGCAACACCTCCAAGTCTTTGTCCTTGGCGCTGCTCTCAATAATGCTAAGGACCAGAATATGAAATACAGAATAAAATTAAGAGACAGCAATGGGACCTCTACCTATGTTTGCCATGCTGGAGCAAGGAAATACTTAATTTAGTGCAAACTTCTTCCTTACAAAGAAGTAATTTTAACACTTGTGTAGTTACTGACATATGGCTGTAGATACAGCTGCCACACAAAGGAGATGTAACCTCCCCTTGTACCATCTGCAGGTCAAACACTGAGACCAGTGATATGCTTCCCACACAGAAGAGTAAATCAAACACCATCTTCTGTGTTTTTCTTCACAGCAGGTGCTCAGAGGCAGTGCAGTGCCCCCCTGCTCCACCCTTGGCAGTGCACGAGATGTTCTGCAAAACTGAGGAATTGCAGGGATGATTCACTTGTTTTAAAAGATCCATTTGGCCATGTTAAATGAGACATTGCTGGAAAGGCTCAAGGTTAAAACATGCATTCACAAAACTGGGAAAAGAATGTAATGACTCTTTAGAAGCCCACTTTGGATAGTAGATGCAGTTGCAACATAGTTGGAGCCATTACTTTCATTCAGAGAGATCCAAGTCTGCTATTCTCTACAGCATTGACAGATGGTAGGTTTCAGTGTCTCCATGACTGAGTATCTCAGACTCAAATGAGAATATTTCAGACCTCTCTCTGATTGACTGTTTGATTTTTTTTGTGTTATGAAGGAATATTACCCACTTGTCAAAAAATATAAACCCCAAATCCACCCACTATGTTACTACTCACAAGTGTAACAGAATTCAAACAAACAAACAAAAATAAGACTAATAACAATAATTTTGTGAAGCCTCTGGTTGGCTCTCACTTTAGCTGCACCACAACCAGAGATTGGTATGATTGTATCCCCCACTCCACAGCATTTGTTTTCACAAAGGAGCAAGTTCAAAAGGAAAAGAAAAATTCCAGAATCCACCTGAAATACCAGGTGGCAAAACAAAAGCATGTTATGATGAGCTGATATCCAGCTTCCCTTTCAAAATCAAGCCCTAGCAGTGACACAGCTTTAGCATGAAACTAACTGAATATAGCATAAGAGGTGCTACAGCTCACTGGGGATCCCTGCCCAGACCCTCAGAGATCACACACATTTTTGAGGGCCTGTGATCTCAGATCACTCTTTACAGGGACAGGATCCAACATCCATCTGAGTGGGAAAGTGGAGGTCTGTACCACTGCCATGCCAGTAAGACGTGAATAGGAGAATGCACCACACCAGACAGAGGGCTTCAGGCTCTCATGCTCACCTATAAACCTGTATCTGATGTGGGAACAACCATCCAAGATAAAAATAATTGTTAAGGGAAGATAGGTTACTTTCAAGTTCTTCAAAGATTTTTGCACATAGCTGCGAGTAAAATACAAATCTCAAAAGGGCAATCTGTTGGCAGCCCATTACCCAAAGGTGTTTCAAAAATGGTTATGACAAAGCTCTCTGCCAACATTTTTGCAAAAAACTGCAAGCTGCTAGAATGAATGTTTTGATTTTCTGAAAAATAGCATGCAAATACTGTGCAATTGCAACAGATAATACCTAGAGTTTGCTTGAACACAAAAAGTTTTAATTTAATTTGTGCCTGAACACCCAGGCCAAATTCTGTTCACAGCTACGCCAGACTGCTAAAGTATAAGGCAAATAGTCTCGAACTGCTTAGATTTTATCAGTTTAATGAATGTCTCTACCTCAGAATCTAAACCACAGCTTCAAACATGTCCAAGTGTAGCACTTTAAACCAATCTCAAAGCTACCAGGTGTTCAGCAGGTTCATCCTTTGCTAGATAGTTGAAGAGATGTTACCTCAGAGTAGGATTCAAACCTGGATTTAGACTGGGATTGCTCAGCAGGAACCACTTAACTTTTTTTTTTAAAAAACATCTAGTGATGTAAACACAGAAGAACATTTTATTATGAAGTAAAACAATCTCGAGTGATAGCATAAATTCAAAATAAGCAATGGCTTCATCTCTGACAGAAACATTTTAACATTCATGCTTTACTCCTGCAGCAATCTCTTTTCAAGTTAGAACTTGTCTGCAACTGGAAAAACCTTACAACAGATAAAGAATAATTGGCTGGATTAACTTTATAGCTCTCCTTATCTGGGCAGTTGCCCTGCACAATTAAATAAATAGACATTTGGATCATGCTCTTTCTTGATGTGGGATAGTGTCAGATAATGCCTACGACAGGCTTTTAGCTCCAGTGCAAGCTTACATAATTGCCATGGAGAATATAATGTCCTGTTACCAAGCCACGAGCTGTGTTTACCAGTGTTTTCCCTGCACTTGAAACTTCAAAGAGTCCTCGCAAGACTGGGGCCCAAATTAGCTACTACAAACAAAAGGGTTGGGAAAGGAAAGCCGGGTTTTATGGCCAGGGAAGCAGACAGGACAATGACTTCCTTTCACATGTATCTGTTGCCTCTCTTGTGCACACAGAGTTTCCAAGTGCAGCTTTCGAAGAGAGGCAAACTCAGAGCACAGAAGATTCTGAGGAGAGATCCAAAGTAGGTTTACATGGGACAGCTAAAAAATAACCCCCTCAAAGCTGACAGGCTCAGCACAGAGGAACCCTGTTACCCTACAGCTTGGTTCTTATTCAATGCCCTCTCTTGGAAGGTCAGAGAACCAAGAGCCAAGCAGTTACACAGCCCACAACTTCTGCTTAGCTGAAGTTCTTAATTGGGATGGCTGCTGCTGCCTGCGCAAGGTGAAAGGGCACTGCCTAGAGTGAGGGTTTCTTTATGAAACCCTGAAGAGTTAAAGTCCATCTTCCTTCAGGGCAGTGGGAACTCTGCCCCTGACAGGAATGGGTGCAGTGCTGGGATGTCAGTGCAGTTCAGTGTCAATGGTAGTTTGGTCTTGCCCTCTTTCCAAGAAACATCTGCCCTCTGTCAGAGCATCTGCTCCATCCTGTACTCACACCTTGGCCCTGGGGTTCATTGATGCAGAACTGCCCCCAGCTCCCCTGGGACTTGTGTCTGGGTGAAGACAGCACTAAACAAACTCACTGCATATAATCCTGCCCTCTATCAGCCCTAAATAATCACCTCACTAATGAAATGCTACCCTTGCCTTGAATAGCTGAAGGTATTTGCCTCTAGTGTGGTTGAGGCAACTTTTGGGCCCCAATGTGTGTCAGCCTTCTTTCTACAGACACCCTACAGAGCACAAAAAAGTTGCCCTCTCTGTTGATGACATCAACATCTTACGACTGTTAGCCCAGTCAAGCTACAAAAATGAGTGAAATGGAATTTACGCTGACAAAATTGTGAATAAAATTTAGTCCATCTATCTTCTAACTCTCTCTGCAAATTCTCCAGCTCTTACACTAAGCAGTGTGTCTTCTCATCTTTTTATTGTCTTCTAGATTTTGAAATGCATTATTTAACTGAGGAAACAGATCACATATGTCTCTAGCACAGAGCACAATATATGTTCATTCTATGGCTATGGGTATTTATATCTCCTGATGCATTTACTTATTATTTTCCTGAAAAAGTTTTGAAATAAAACACTACTATATAACTAATTTAAACAACATTGCCAGAGAACTTTTAAAAGCAAAACCAGTTTTGCTCTGAAAAGCCTATCAGTCTTGTTTTCATCATCTTTATTAGTACCATTTCCATGATGTTATCGACTAATTGTTTTAAAGTTTCTAACTCATTACTCTAACAGTAGCATAATCAGAAATACACGATTTTTTTTAGCATCTGTATTTATATATAAAAAAGGTTATGTTACAAAATAAATTAGCCAAATTTGTTTTGAATCCACTTGAACGTAGCTCTTATTATTCAGGTTTTTTGGAGTTGAATGATCTTAGTGTTTGACATCTGAAACTTCTGTGGCTTTTTGTCTAAGGAAAGAAAACAGTGATAATGGACAACTTCCAGCTGCAAACCTGTTTTTTTGGTTGTTTTTTTTTTTTTTTGGTGACACTGTACAGGTACAGATTTTATTTTGATTAATGAAGACTAGTTTTTCCAAATTTCTACTCAGTGACGTTAAAGCAGGAGTTTCTTAATGTACTGAAAGCAGAAGCTCTAGCCTTACAGGACATTTTAACTTGTGTCACAAAGCTTCAAGCCCTAAAAAGCCTCAACCAACCACCCACACTCACTCACTTTTAACCCTCAAATTGCCATATGCAATAGAAATCCAGAAAGAAAACACTGCATGCTGCAAAGAGGCTTAACACTGCAATCCCCTGGGATTGCTGGTTATTCTTACGCATTAGCAATTTGGGATAGCCGTGGGTTGAAGGATGCTTCTACTGACTTTATGGCATGGACAGAAAAGCTCTAGACCAAGTTAAAGCCAACAGGGTAAACACTTTTCCATGGGCTACTTTTCAGTGCCACTGATAAAATTTTCAAGTTTGTAAGAGGGCAGTAGTTTCCAAACTCTTGAAACTCTGATCCAAAATGCGAACTGCTACTTTACCAAGGTACTTGTCTTTATATACAAGGCAGTGAGTTGTATCTTTCTACAAGAACTTTGGTTTACATTATCTGATGAAATATAACTGCAGATGGAAGAAATGGATGACTTTCCTTCATCATCCTCTTTTGGCAGCTGCTGTTTTGATCTGATCACTGGCCCCGATTTGTTTCCTGCTCCAGCCAGCATTCAGCTCTGCTCTGTAATTCCAAGCAGATGAGCCAGGGAGTCCAACCCTGCAATTACACCTCCTCTCTTTACCCTCTAACTTCAAGTCTCCCATTTCAACTTTTACATCTCAGATCACAGAGTTTAAAGAACACCTCCGGCGTCCTGTCAGGTCTGGCTCAGCTAAACATGTTTCTACGCTCTCCGGATCTCATAGCTGAGCTGTGAGAACAGTATAAACCCCCTCCTGGGGATCAGAGCCTCCTACTCTTTCTTTCTCTAAACAAAATATACCATCAAAAGCCCATGCTCTTTATTATTTATTAAATACCATAGTGTGTGCTTAGCACTTGTACAAACACAGAGAGAGACAATCCCTGTTTCACAAAATCAACCCCAGGAATAGCTTTGAAATCCTTAACCCCAGCTCACAGATCTCCCACTGAATCCATGTAGGTCACTTGCGTTTTAACAGTTAAAAAAATTCCTCTTTTTAAGACTAAGCTTGGGGTCCTAAGAAATTTAACTGACGGACACTGGATGCTACAAAGGACTTCAGAACTGGGAACACTCTCCAAAATGATGCTGTAACTGGGTACCTTGAGTCACACTTTCAGAAGGATATCATACCCAGATTTTTCAAATCTGGCTGCCAAATGTTAGACATACCTAAGCAGCTCATTAAACTGCATCCTTTTCAGAAGTTTCTCTTGAAGAACACTGGCTTTCTGGAAAGATGGGATATCTGTTTAAAGGCCTTAAAATGAATTCACAAGCTGAACTTTCAAGTTTAAATACGCTGACTTTTCTCACTAAATTTTTGCCTACTGTGCAGTTTCAGAGAGATGTCAGTCCAGGGTTAAACCGAGAGGCTGTCAAAGCAGGACTGTGTGTAAGAACACCGAGAAATTCTGTGCTCTGCAGCAAAACAATTTTAGTTGCGCACAAGATCCGGTGCTGGCACACTTTGCTACGGAAGGCTTCCCAGGTAACATCTCCACGCCAAAAAAACTATTCCCGATAAGAGGAAGAACGCGGGCCCCGCAGGGTGTCTCGGCCAAACGCGCCGGAGTTCGGCAGCGCCAGCTCTTGCCGACGGTGAGGACAGAAACTTTGTGCGAGGAGCCCGGACCAACTGCTCCATCCAAGGAGTCCCGGGCTGCAGCACAACCCGCCGACGCACGCTCGGGAGCGGGGCGCTTTCGGCGTGGTTTTACCCACGCCGGCGGCTGCCGCTCGCACCACGCGTGTCGCTCAGGGGTGCCGCTAACGCGGGGGTCCGGCAGAGCCAGCGGGGTCTGCCCGCTCCCCATCCTCCGCCCCACGAGGCGGCACCCAGCGCCCGCGGCCACCACGGCGGAGCGCACCCACCCGCGCCCCTCTGCCCCGCTCGGGTTCCCCCGCACCCCGGCCGCTTTTGGGGGCACGGAGAGCCGCCGGCAGCCGCGCCGGCTCCGCACTCACCGTGCAGCAGCAGGGCTGGGAACAGGTACCGCACGAGGCTGCCGTACGGGGCGGACATCTCCCCGGCTCGCCGCGCTCCTCGCCCGCTCCTGCGCTCCGGCCGCCGCCGCTCCCGCCGCCGCTCGGTGCCCGAGGGTGCCCGCACCGCCACCGCCGCCGCGTCCCCGCTCGTCTCCGCGCAGCGCGGCGGCGGCTCCGCTTCATATTTCCCCTTGCAGCAGGAGGAGGAGGAGTGGTCGGGAGGTGGGGACTCCTCCCGGGGCGGGGAGGGGGCGGCCCCGCCGCTGGGCTGCGCTCCCGCGGCGCGGGAAGGGGCGCTCGGGACCTGCCGGGCGGGTCCGCGGGGGCGGCACGGAGCGGACACCGCGCCGTGTGGGCACCGGGCATCCCGGGGCTTTGCCAGCGGGCGGCGGCTGGGATGTGCACGTGGCGGGCTGAGGCTCGGGACAGAGTGGCTGCGGGCAGGGAGGTGCCGGCTGGGCTGCGGCTCCCGGGCCGGCCGGAATCTCTCTTCCCTGGGGGCGCGAAGCGGGACTTAGGTCTCTTCGACCGTAAACTGAAGAGAAAGAAAGTTGGTATGCGTCCTCTCTTTGAAAGGAAACGTCTGTGTAGTTACCGCTTTGCACGTAAATCCGGCATTGTATGAGCTAAAAATGCGTGTCAGGGATGCTTTTGGTGCTGCACTCTCCTGCACGCATCCCTCCATGTCTCTTGTTGATCAGTTTTGCTTTTTTCTCTAGTCTTCGGTCCTGGTCATGCAAACACACATGGATTTAATGTACCTATGAGTGACTCGTGCCTGAGTTTAATCTTGGGACTTTTCATTTGTGATGTCCTCTGGATGTCATATTTTCCAGTTTGTGTTTGGCCTTGTGTGCTCAGCAGTAGGGCCTCATGGCAAAGAATGTGTAACAAATTGGAGGAAATGTTGAGAAAATCAACATAACTACATTTTGAACAACTTAACTGAGCTAAAGTGTTTACACGTTGCATGCTTAAAAAGAAATACAAACAATGTTGATTCCTTCCAAGTCCCTTGAGAGGGAAGAATAAACTTAATCTTCCTCACTTATATAGGGAGGAAACTGAGACAGAAACAAGTAAGTGGTGAGTCAGAGTCAGCGCTCCGGTGCCTTGGATTCCCAGGGTTACACTCGCGCCTTCACACAAATGTCTTTCCAGCCGGAAAGGGTGGTTTCCGGAGCACTTGGTGGTGGTCTGCACAAGCCTCCAGTGATCAGATATCATCCTCTCAATGGCCTGGATAGACATGGACAGAGAAAGGCAACATCCTCCAAGAAACAGGTGTCCATGGACACGATCAAGTAACACTGGGTAAAGCTGTAAAAATGCCTTTACCCCACTGATGGTTGCTCATTGTCTCCTCCTGAAGTTGCGACAGAGGTGTTTGTCAGGCGAGCGTGTGAAGGGGGGTGATTCATGCTGTAGACACAATGCATTGGGAAAAAGTGTTGTGTATCCAGGTCAAAATTCTGATTTTGCCACTTGTAACAATTCTACAGTAGCAGAGACACCCAAATAATTTTCCTTTATCTGCAGGTTCAGTAAGTGAGTCAGATACAAAGAGCAAGGAAAACAACAATATCCACTACAAATACCATACAAACATCTGCATTTCTGAATCTTGAGGACCTGTGATGTACTTCAGATCTGTGTCTGCTGGCTGCCTCCCCTAAGAGAAGTCACTGTCAGGGTTGTCAGTAACATAATGCTGGATGTGCAAATGGGTGTTAGAAGAGAAGGGAAAGGTGATGTGTGTGGGAAAGTGGATTGTTGGTTGAGCAGGTTATTACTAAGGGATCCTAGCCTGGTGGAAGAAGCCAGTCTGAAGAGTCTCATGTGTTTGGCACACATATGGGTAATATGACATGTAGGAAGTCTCCTAATGTAACTTCTGCTATTTAACTGAATATAAAAGGCAGGCCGCTGTCACTGTGAGCAGTAATGCAGGATTAGGGGTTTTGAATGTAATTGCATAAAAGCAGCAACATCCAAAAGGAGAGGCTTCTTATAGACACAATCTGTTTTACTATCCCCAGATCAAGAAACATAATAATTTGCAAAAAGATGAGGCTGCAAAAAATTATTTCTTACAAAAGGCAGTTGTTACAGAAGATCATGGTTTCTCCCCTGGGAAGTGACAGCCCCCCATGGCAGCAAACAGCTTTTCATAAGAGGAAAGGGCAATGCCTTCACTGCTCCACTGGACAACTTTGTAAATTGGGCTCTGCTTGTGATTTACTATCAGGGCAGCTTCAGATGTGGTAATGAAATAAAATGAAATCAATACCCAGTGAGTTCAGATATGGGAGAACTTGCAAAAGACAGCACAAACTATACTTTGTTTTTTCTTGTCTTCTTTTTTTTTTTCCTTAATTTTTTGTCATTTTAAGGCTATGTGTTTTATCAGCCCGATGCATGTTATTTTTCCTTAAATATACCCAGTCCTACTTGTTTCATTGCCGTGCCCCTCTTCAAAAAGTGCTGTAATGGGAAGCAGTGACAAATAGCAGCTCTCTACACTTTGATCTAGGCAGCATGTCATATCAGTACTCATTACTGATGGCATTAACCAATCCAACCATGACTTTCTGAACTGGAGTTCCTGGGGTGTATACCTAATTTAGGTATAATGTAATATCATTCACAAAGGCATTTTTCATGCATATTCTCAAAAATACCATAGACGTCAAAGCATTTCAAAAAGGAAGCTGTCAGCAGAAGTTTGCACAGAAAGGAGCTGTTTTGAAACAAAAAAGCCAAACCCCAAACCCGATGGGAAACGTACTTTGTGGCTGAGGCCCTCTGCAAAAAGTATTAAAATAGGAGGAAAACTAACTTGTTGGACTTGTTGTGTGACACTTCAAAGATCTAGGCATATCAGCAGAGCACTTGTCTGGGTAAAGTGCCGACTGGTTGGCTGGCTGCCAATGCCAATCTGGTGGTGAAAGAGGGAGAGGATGGGAAAGAATGGAGGCAGTGAGTGTGTGGGACACTTTATGCTATGGAGAAGAATAGGATGGGGCAGCACAGCTAGGATTTACTAATGGCTATATTATGTTTTTAAAAAGAAGGGACGTAAAGATTTATTGAAAAGGAGTGGAGTGACTAATTCGCAAAGAATCAAGCGTCTGTCAGATTTTTGTGAATTACCCATGGCAAATTAATCAAAATAAGTAGAGAGAAGTTTTTTTACGCATCCAGCTTGAGTTAGAAGCCACAAGATGAGCCTGGAGACTGTTTGATACAGAGAAATATTCACTATGTGGGTTCTTATTTTGGCTTCAGCTGCTTGAAGAAGAAGTTAATCTGTTTAACAATTTAAAAGAAATGGTAATTAGTTTGTTTCTTCTTTCAGTCTGAACTGAAAATGCCATACTTTATGGGCTATAGCAGAAATGGGGTTATCCATTACTTCCTCTATTGGTTTTAAATATTTAGAATAAGGTGTTTAAGCTGCTTTGCCAAGAGAGTAATTGAAAGAACCTCTGGCAATATTTCCTAAATGTTTGGCTCCCAGATTGTGCAGACTACTTGACCTTCCCCTACCAGAGATTTTTTTCTTCAGTGCAGCTACTGAAGACAGTGGAATTTTATGGTTGTTTTAAAGGATGCTGAACCTGGGTTTAGTTTTGTCAAACATGTACTTGTGGTAAGGCTGTCCTGGAAACTAAGGCTCTGAGGTGAAGCAGATTACCACAGAGGTCTATCCTTTATTGCTTTTCCTTGTTTAGGTAGATAACTAGTCTGATATGAGTTTTGGAAATGAATTTATTTTAGTCATCCAAGACATAATGTACATGTTAAAGTCCTGTTACCTGGAAACAAACATAGAAAGTATAGACCAAGCATAGTAAAATTAAGTTATTGTGGCCCTTGTCAATAGGCTCTTTTCTCTTTATTTTAGATGCACAAAGAGGTGTGCATGCACATGAAAATGCAGAGCCCATCTGCTACAACAGACTTGAAGGTTTCACAATAATGAGGTTGGTTATCTGAATAAGGTTTTTTTTTAGTTTTTCTAGAATGGTTTCAGAAGTAGATAGAAATAAAGGTATAAAATGATGTAAGAGTAGACCCGGCAGAGCTTGGACCATCCCAGACTGAAAAATCAAAGAAAGATGTAAAGAGGTCAAACATAGCCAATGGCTTTTCATAGAATAAGCTCTCTCCTTGTTTCCCCACTTGCTTCTGGCATTTAAAACGTGATTTTGATTTGACAATGCAGAGGCAAAGAGGAACTTCTCCGTGTAGAATTTACTACAACCACAAATTTCATGGTGCTATTGCTCTAACTAGAGTTTGAGAGCCAGGTCCACCTCCCAGTGAGCTTGGCTAGGGTCTTGCCATTGACCAGAGCAAGGGATACATCAGGCCTTGGGTGAGGATGTTGGAAACACCAGCTGGAACGGCCAGTGCCCGTATGTTGGTGACATACATCTGGAAGCACAGCAAACAGGGGCCAAAGGTATTTCTTCACCCAGCACACAGGCAGCCATCCTAACCCTCTGCAGCACTGCCATCCATTCATGGCACTCAAATACCATAAAAATGGGTGTGGTAAAAATGTCTTCATAAATGTTGTTTAAACCTCCTGTTGTTTGCACAGTGGCTTAGTGATATTGTGAACCACCTCAAACAGCTAAACCAGCAGACTGAAAATCTGTTGCAATCTGGACAAAAAATGTCCTTCTTATATCTTGTTGCTCTGAAGAGCCACCCGACAGGTCACAGAAATAAATTTTGATTGCAGAAGACAAAGAAAAACTTCTGGAAAAATTTAAATGCATATAGAGTGTTGTTCATTACTGCTTTTATTTTGTCAGACTGAAACTGAACTTTGATTTTGATTAATTTCTTCTAGAAAATGGAAATTTTGGCAATTATGTATAAACTATCTAGAGAAGCAGATTTAATTTCCAAACTGAAAAATGGAGTAATGTGATCCAACAAGCTTGTGTTTAAAAGAATCAAGTAGCATCTAATGCACCTGGGAGCTATTTTCATAGTTTTTATTCTTCTTGTAGCCCTTTTGGGGCCAATGCTTCTCCAGGTTAATAACATCCTTTGGGAAATGGGATTTTCATCCCTTACAGAGCACTGCCCATGGTCTACATTTCACTTGGCAAACTTTTGTAGCCAGGGATGGACAAAGAGTAGGAAACTGAACCTGTTCCAGGCAGCCCTGTTAAAAACAGAGCTGTTCCCTAGCGAGGGGAGGAGGAAGGCCTCCTGCCCTTCCGACCACACCTGAGCCAAGTGGCCAGCTGGACTGGGTAGAACTTGAGTGTTTCCTTGAGGGAGCAGGTGGAAAATTTTCTTTGATGTTTTTTTTTTTGTTCAGTGTTTGTTTTTGGTGATGGGTCGCTTGCAGTGTGCCTTAGATACGCAAATGGCCAAACAGAATTTGAAAGTATGACCCTGTTTTACAGTGCCCCTGGGTTTTTGTAGTAGACCTTTGGTCGACTTGTATCCAGTCTCATTCTTGTGCTAAGGCTGGTTATTTCTCAGTGTGATGTTGCGGCAGCCGCTTTCAATCTTGATCTTGCATTGCAGGTCTGACAGTCCTGGTGTTCTGCAGATATCTCAAACATACCTACGCTGCAGGCAATTTTTCTTTGTTCATTACAGAGCTGACTTTTGTTCAAACCATTCACTGAATTTTAGACTCAGGCTCTCAAAACCACTCATATGTTCAAGCACAAGTGCATTTTATCAAATCTCCTTCCCAAAGGGGGCTAACCAACACTTTCAGAAATGACATACTGAAGGTGTCAGCATGGCCACCAAGGGAACAGTTGACTCCAAAGAAATGTAGAAGCATTTGTTTTCCCTAGTAGTTTGCAAGTAAGGAGGAGGAGAAGAAATAAGCAACAAGTCTTGGAGAGATGATTCCTAGTCTTGGCAGCTGATGTGGAGCAGGGGCCTGGGGCAAGCCTCTCCTCTGGTTTGATGTGCAAAGCCGGGGCAAGCCACTTGGTTTCTCAGGGTCTCAGTTTCCCTAACAGTGGGAAAAAGTAGCTAATCTGTGAATAACATCATGACCTAAAAGGAATGTTTGTACAGTAAGAACTGTAACTTAGGGCGAGAGCTCACATGCAGATAGAATGACATTAATATGGCTTTCAGTAAGAAATATCACAGAATGGCTGAGGTTGGAAAGGACCTGTACTGTTTTTCTGGTCCAGCTTCTCTGCTCAAGCAGGGGCATCCAGAGCCTGTTGCCCAAGACCATGTCCAGATGGCTTTTGAATATCTCCAAGGTGGGAGACTCCATAACTTATACAGGACAGCCTGTATATACATTGTCTCAGGGTATTCCAAATCAACTGCAGTAAGTTTTGAATTCCTTCCATCATTTATATCTACTTACCAATGTAAAATGTGTGTTATATACATGCATTTGTATCGGTGATGTATGTACATATACAGTATGTATATATGTATAAAATATGTCTATTTTCTATATGCATAAAGTCTTTGAAACATCTGGATAGTGCATTATCCATGCATATGTGCTTCAAGTCCATTGGAGCCAGCCAGCTTGCTGACTGCCTGAATTAAACTGTAGCCTACCCAGACAATACTGTCTGCAGCTGTAAGGTGTTCTATAGGTTACCTAAAAGCTGCCAGGTTCTGTAGAAAAACTCTTTATCTACTAAGAAATTATTACCAGCATCTTCTTGGAGAGAAGCTCCAAGTTTCTCAGACCACTGGCTAAATTACAGGTATTTTAGGTAATAAAAGGAGTAGAGAAGAAGGAAAGGAAAAGAGCTAACCAGATGAATTCTAGCTGATTTCTTTCCTCTCCTATGCCTGTGCTTGGTACAAGAAGTAGGAATATAACAGGCAGGATTGTGTAGGACAGGTCTGTGTTTTCTGTGGCTGATGCTATTTGGGGTCCAGAAAATAATGAGTGAGTAACTACTCAGAGTAGCAGAGGGCTGCTCTGTCCCCTTTTGTGTCTGTACCTCTCAGAGGCAGCTGTGCCAAGCAGTTGCATGGTCTCTGTGTCCAGAGAATCACAGAATCACGGAATCAATTAGGTTGGAAAAGACTTCTGAGATCATCAAGTCCAACTTTTGACCCATCACTGCCTTGTGAATTAGACCGTGTCACTGAATGCCACGTCCATTTGTTCCTTAAATACTTCCAGCGACAATGACTCTGCCATCCCCATTCCAATGCTTTACAACCTTTTTCATGAAGAGGGTCTTCCTGATGTCTGACCTGAAGCTTCCCTGGTGCAGGATGAGGCTGTGTATGTCCTCTCATCCTTTCGCTGGTGGCCTGGGAGAAGAGGCTGATCCTCACCTGGCTACATCTTCCTCTCAGATAACTGTGGAGAGAGATGTGGTCTTCCCTGGGCCTTGTCTTCTCCTGGCTCAAGAACCCCAGTTCTCTCAGCTGCTTCTTGTAGGACTTGCTCTCCAGACCCTTCACCATCTTCTCTGGATGTGCACCAGCACCTCAATGTCTTTCTTGTATTGAAGGGCCTGGAAGCAGACACAGGACTTGAGGTGTGGCTTCACCAGTGCCGAGTACAGGGGGACAATCACTGCCCTGGTCATACCTCCTCCTTCCTCTCTTGGCTTTTTTGTTTGGACAAAATTGCAATTATCTTGTGGCAAACAGCACACGTACTTTCTCTTCCTGCAATGAAAGGAATAGCAGCAGGACAGAAGCCCTTTATCCCATCCACTGTTTGTGGTCCTGGGAGCTCCAGCACCCCTTTCCCAGCCCTCCTTTCAGCCCCTTCCCTTTGCCTTGCACCAGCAGGGATCACAGACCTGTGGAGAGTTATAGAACACACCTGGCAAAAGGGACATACTCACGCCTGCATTGCCTTGTGTGGTAAGGGGCTGTGCTTGTGGGATGCTCCAGGAGGGAAACAGGGGGCAAAGATGTGGACCATGGAGTAGGTAGCCAAGGTGTGCTGACCCTTGCACTGCTGTTTCTCTGTCGGATACGTGTGCACAAATAAACACCCCATGTGCAGGTGACCTGTGGAACTGCTTTCCCATTGGAATAATCGCAGCTACTCCAATTATAACCACACGTGTGTGCGACTTACTCCTGGCAGATAATTCAGTGATTGTAAAGCTATCAAGTTGCTAAAAATATCCCCTTCAGCCTGCTGTTTAATTGCTGAAACTGTTTTCCATCACATTACAAGAAGAAAAAGTACATTTGGTAGTAATTGTCTGACATGAAGGCGTCTACACAAAGAGTTCTCTGGTCATCATGCAAGTGTGGAAGACTCCCTGAGATATTTTTAAAGGAGACTTTTACAGAGGTTGCCTCCATTGTGAATCAAGGGGCAGACAGCTGCTGCTGATGCTGTCACTTTGGTCTCTCCCAAATCTGGAGGAAGCTGATGTGGTTAAAGTGAGCAGCTGGTTGATGAGTCTGCATTGATGCATGTCCTGGGAGTAGAATTTTCTTCTGAGCATTGTTGTGTGTGACATGGGAGCAAGCTGCCTGTGATGAGTGGAACTGTTTGGAAGGAAGAGGAAGGGGTGAAGTTCATATCCATGCATGTATTGTGGATTTTCATTCTTCCACAGGGGGCACAGAGAGACACGTGCAGTGAATGGGAACTGATATTTCACTTAAAACATGTAAAATGTCCTTCTCTAGCTACTGTCTATTTTTATAAATGTATATTATGAATATAGACAGTAGCATGGCTATTGGTTTCTGGCAATGCCATAGGGTCCACATTCCTATGGGCTATCACCTCCAAGAAATATGGGAGGAAGGGAAGAGGAGTACACATGGTTGGATGTAAAGGGCCCTCTGCAATGTGCTCCACTACTCTCAGGCTCTCTCTCACTTGATCATTAAGACTGGGAAACCAAGAACTCCGAAGAAGTGAATTTGATTGCTTACATGATTTGATTGCTTTTATGGTTGGCCTTTACCAAACTGTTGTTACTCATTTTGTTACTGTCTGACATGAGTCTGTAGCTATTTATGAATATCTCAAGCCTTATTTGACATGCTTGTGCTTGGGTTTTGGGCATGTTAACAGCATAGAAGCTTGCTCTGAAGAGCTGTGCATTCCTTATTCACTGGCGAAATGCCCGAGATGTAAGCACTGGGAATGGTTCCTAGTGTGATATCCCGGGAACAAAGAGATGCATGGCAGTCCTTAAACAAAGGACTACCAATTAGCCTACATTTTGCCAGCAGAGGTGACCCACTGTGCTCCCTTCCAACCATATCATTCTGTGATTCTGTGATTCTTGATGATGACAATATTTATCCTTTTACTTGTTATTTTTTCAAATTCTCAGCAAAACACTATCACCAAGTACCAGGTTGTTCCAGGTTTTGTCCAAGTTTATACAGTTCAGAAGTTTTCTTTTGCAGTCAGTGGGAGTTTTGCCTCTGATTTCAACAGAAGCAGGGTAGGTTGTAGGGCTAGCGACAAACCCTTTATAGTTCAGTCTCAAAGCAAGTGCAAACAACTAGAAGAAATCTCTTAATAATTTGCATGTTGAAACTTACATTGCATAAATGTGCCATTAATATCATTAATATCTTCCTGGAGATAAGATGCAATGAACTTCTTTGAAGACGAATTGCTCAACTCACCCTTGGCATGACTTCAGTGGAATCTCACCCACTTCTGACAGTGATTGATTTCGTCTGGAGCACTTTCCTCTGGGAGTTCAAGATGTCTATCTTTACAAATCCACACAACCTAACATCAGAGAACTCAGAAGCAGGACTCTCAAGTTCCAGTACTAGCTCAGCCATGAACTAGCATTATGCTGGTTATCTCATTTAATTTTTGTGGGCCTTGCCTTAATCATAAATCTCATAGGCATACTTATTTCTTGCAAAACTTATCAGAATCTCACTTTGAAAGGTGTACTCATGAAAAATTTAAATATCCACAAATTAAATGTTTCTAAAATAATTTGCAAGCAGAGAAGGAGATTCATTCCCATAAAAATGAAAGGAGGAGATGTTCCCTGAGGCTGCTGTATAAATTTTTGGTTGTGTCTAATATGGTAGAATAGCAAAGAAATATTCTTGGTGTGGAAAGGAAGCTCTGTCCTCAGCTTTCTCTGTATTGGTGCTTGTCTGTGTATATGAAAGTTAAAAGCATTACTTCTGCAGTAGGGAAAGTGGCAACAGTCCAGGTTTGAGCATGAGTTGTGATGGGCTGCATTTAAAATTTGTCACATTTGACATGGAACGATAAGTTCTCTATGCAAATGTTAGTTTTTGGAAACCATGCCAATGTTGTAATCCTTTATGTTAAATGAACAACTGGGTTTCTTTAACCCACTTTTTTTTTTCTTTAACCACCCTCCTTGATGCTGGCTCAGATCTGTTGTGGGTCTGAAGTGGCTTGAAGTGTTCATTTTCAAAGTCTGACGTTTTAATGTTTTGGAGGCTTTGCATCTTGCCTCCAAGAAGGTATGAATGAGAGTGGGAATGGGCACATTTCCATAGTCTAAGTGTCAAGCAAATTTGCCTGCATTGCAGCAGTGCAACATGGACTTTAAGAATGGAGTCTTTTGCTTCTGAACCTCCTCCCTTTGCATACCTTGAATTTATGTGGTAGGTACTCAAGCTCCTTTTTCTCTCTGTGACGGTAACACCAAGGGATCCATGGTCTAACCTGACCTCTTGCTAAACAGAAGGGTTTTATTTAATAGTGCAGTCACTTGCTGCTGAAGTTAAAAGAACCATTACTTGTCTAAACAGTCTCAGACACTTGGACACAGAAAGACAATTCAAAATATCCACAGACAAAAACAAATTTATTATAATGATAGAGGGAGTGGCACTTCAGAGATATGGTGACATTTAACACTTAGAGAGATCTGTTAACAACAGAAGTTTTATAAGCTGCTTGTAAAGAAATATTTATCTGCTGGGGAAGGACACTTAATAAATCGCTGCAGCTGAAGAAATGCTAGGTAGAATTGGGTACAGTTTATCATACAAACTACATTGTATTCTGTTGGTATTTCACTGTTGCATGTAAATATTAGTGCTAAAATACTTAAGGTGTATCTTAAGGTCTACTCATATATATATGTGTATATATATATATGTATATATATACACACACACATATATATACATACCAACACACACATACATATATGCATCTATGCCAAATCCTTTTATGTCTGAACTGTAGATTGTGTCACAAGATTAAACAGCTTGGTTTTGTAAAACTAAAATAAAACATCTGTTTGGAAAGGCCCTGGCATTGTAAGAAATTTTTTGCAGGCTGGATCTGCATTCAATGAACATTAACCCACATAAGTTTTTATAATTATTTCAACTCAAATAATCTTATCACATACATTCAGAAACTGAAGGTGAAGGAACTATTGAACTTAAGGAAAGGTTTCTCCTGAATTGTAGTTGTAAATTTTGTGTAGTTTTCTCTGTGGTAGTCTGCTGTTTTCACTGGCTTCTAATTTTCTGAGCTGCTTTACTCAGCTCCCTACTTTAAGGTGAAATATATTTTTCAATGAGTTAAGCAACAAATTATTAGTTTTTCACCACGTCTGTGAAATGCAAGAGAAAAATGTTTCCTTACTTACCACAAAATCCTGCCTGTGAACCTAGTGAAGAGGCCTGGGGATAAAGCAGGGGACCTGGGGATCTTAGCCCTTCTTATACAACCATGCATCTTTAAGAAATATTTATTAAGCATACAGAAAAATGTTACTCCACCTTGAAGAATTAAAATTAATGAGCATTTAAAAATAATCTATATTCTTTATCTCAGCTCTCACCATCAGGTCTTGGTACCCAGCTTTCTGGGGATGCTCAGCAGTATTTTGTCTACAAGACATCCTTGCTTCTCAGACTGAAATGATTCCAGATTCTGCTCAGTTCTGTTTCCTGGTGAGCATAGGATATATTTACCCATCTGGGACAATCCCTTTATGATCTACCAGGGAAAAACACATTGTAATTGCCATGCTTTCTTACTGCTGTTGATACAGATTGGCTGCCTGATGTAGTGCTCAGCAGCAATGGAACAGCACAGCGGGTGGAGGCCTGCTTCTCCTCTGGAAATCAGATCACTTCATGTTGCACCATAATTTCTCAGTCCTTTCTGTATTCCCCCCAGATAAGATAACTCAGTTTTGAATGCTTGCTCTGGGAGCAGGGCAAGGACAAAGAAAACTGTTGTCTTTTCATCAACATACCACAATCTGTGTCAGAGCAAAGAAATGCGGGCTCTGGAAATTTTTTTACTTTATCTGCCTGAGTAGAAATGAAAACAAAAAAATAGCAAATTGCAGTTGTGGAAAATATCACAGTTTTCCAGCTTTAATTGTCCCTCAGTAAAATGGAGAAACTGGGAAGCATGAGTGATCCAGCTGTGTGAGTGTTTCAGCATGGAGCATGCTGGGTGTCAACGTTGTGTGCATTTCCCTTTTGCAAATAGGCTCAGTGAGGTGGAGGGGCTCTTGCAGCCGTTCCCACTTTGTGCAACTCCTTTTGCATGGCTTGTTGCACCCTTCCTTGAGGCCTTGGAAAGATCATAATTTACAAGAACCTCTGAGCTCTTAGTGGTCTCCGGTGTGGTCTCCTTCTAGGAGTGAGGCTGTTCAGTCTTCCTCACAAGGCCGTGGATGCAATTATGCTGCACCAGGTCCTGGACCCTTTAGATGTACAGACATAGAGGAAACAAACACAAATAGAAGCTTTTAGAAGAGCAGAGGTCTAAATGCATACCATATTGGTCTACACATGCAGGTGGGGGTCCTTTAACATCGTTATGCATCCAAATAGTTGCACTAGACTTCCAATGCTTGCCCTCCTATCCCTATTCTTGTGTTCCCTCAACCACACAGGCTAAACAATCAAAGCACAGAATTGCTGTTTTTCAGTTTTAGGCTCCCTTCTTTCCCATATGCTTTGTGTTTTGGTCAGGCAACTGGCTAAGACTTTAGAGGCTGCTTATTAGTATCCATGTAGATGTAATTTAACTGTCTTTTATTCCAGTCATGCTTTTATTTAAAATTTTAAAATACAGTGGTACAATACTAAAAAGAAACAAAGAAAAAGAATTTCACATGTGATCCCTTTCATAAAAGACAAATTATTCTATGAAATGGTGGACCACTGTGCAAAATAAATCAGGCTGTTAAAGAATAAGAACTAAAAAATAAAACCAATGAATAATAAGTATCAGTGTCCAACAAATACTAATCTTCAGACTAGGCACCACAGACAAAGTTTAGGCTCCATTCTTGTATGTTCTTATGTTCCTGAATAATCTAATATTTATGGGAATTGTTTATACCTGCGTCTGGAGGATGTGGTTCTGTGTGAACAACTCTGCTACTTGGAATAAAATGATGTATCCATTTCACTCTTAGAGCTGTAGGTAAGTGGCACTAAAGCACTGAATTAAATTCAATCAGATTAAAATGTTCTCATAATAACCTTAAGGAGTAGGTAAGACTTATCATGTACATTCAGGAAAAGATGAGGCACACCATAAATTTTCATGCACGTACTCTGTAGGCCAGGCAGCTAAATTAATTCTGAGTGAGGTCTGTTGCCTGTAAGTGTATTGGATCCAACAGTGGGGCACACGTGCTTTTAATGTGGAATGAAGCAAGATCTCATATCCACATAGTTTGTTTCTGATGAAATCTCATCTTATGCATTTGTAAACATTGCTGTTTCTCTCCTGGAGGCTCCTAACATTGTGCATAATTTCATCAATTTCTCTGGTAACCATTTCTGACACAGCACGTACTTGGGCATGCAGCACACGCACACGGAGCGTTTCACAAGGCCAGCAGCAGCCGCGCTCTCACGAAAAGATGGATTTGTTTTTGCTAATAAGGATTTTTTGCTTTTGCTAATAGGGATTTTGGCCAGCATATGTGGAAGTGGCAGAGTTGTGCCTCTTGGTAGGACACGGGCTGTCCCCTCAGAGCACCCTCCTGGGGCTGCCTGTTCCTCCTCTGTGGCTGCTGGCACCTCCGGGACCAGGACTACCCTGCCCTCCTGGTGGCAGCTGGGAAGATCAGTCCAGCCTTCCTGGAGATGTGCTCTGTAATTTAACAAACAGGTCCTGAGAGAACTGAGCTGGATTTTCTGCTTTTGGATGCTTATTTCCATCTGGGAGAGCAGTTGCTTCTTCTGGCCAGCACAAGCTGCTCTCTGGTTACCAGGTGATCCTGACCAGGGAATGATCTGCCCAAAAGATGAGCACTCCTCAGCCCAGCCACTTTTTAGCAGGAGGAGATCATGCCCACACCAGAGTAGTGGAAGTAGGAAGGACTGGCCAAGGGTTAGGTGGTATCCCAAGGGACCACCTTGGGATGAAAGATACTCCTTGGGATGAAAGAAGAGGGATGCCGAGCACCATGAGTCCTGAAGTGAAGGGAGTTCCAGCTGAAATGGACTTACACAGTGCATCGTGTCAGTTACATTTTAAACGATTTTTATTTGACACCTTTGTTGTCTTGTCAGTTTTCCAGAGCTGAGTACAGAAAGGTAAAAATATTGATGGTATGTTTAATCTTTTTTTTGTGACCTTTTCCTTTTCAATGCAAAGAAAAACATAAAGATAACAAAGAGAAGATCAGGACTTTTCTTGTGCTTTTGAAGTAGCAAATGTCAAAGCTTTTAAAAAGCAGTAAAAAAAGGAATCAGTTGGGATTGTTTAAAAAACACAAACATCAAAACTCTGTGTTTACAAAAATCACATTTTTTTGATAGAAGAAAACCCTATTTAATTGAAAAAATGCCTGCCATCATGTTGACTGAATTATACAATGCTTTGGTGACAGTTGCAGAAATTAAACACATAAAATTTAGTTCTTCATGTCAAGCAGGTCACGCTGTCCCATACTTTTCCAAGCAGAGCTAATTTTTAGTGCAGGATGTCTCACTAGCATGAAAGGCCTATTTTGAGAGCCTTCTGAAAAGTTGACATTTGGAATGAGTCCAGGATAAGTGTTACTGACCCTTTTAAGGCTGAATATTTATTAAGTAAGCCCAGAGGATTTTTAGCTTGATCCTGTCAAATTTAGCAACAAGATTTTTGTTGTATGTTCTGTTATTGCTGTGTTGGTGTTTATGCTTTCAGTGTGTATAAACAAATTTAAAAGTATCTTTTTGGAGCAAATGGTGGAATGTTTGCCTGTAAGTAGGCAAGACAAAGTGTTCACAAGCCCTGATTTTTTAATCACAGTTAGACAAGCTTGAAAATACCATAATTCATCTTGACAATCAAGTATATTTACCTGTTTCCTCAATAATATCTCAAGCTTTCTCTGAAATTACTTTTTTGATAGCTTTTCTTCTTGATTTAATCCAATGTAGCTATTGAAATATCATGTAGGTATTTATAATGTTTACCAGTAAAGCAGGATTATTTTATGGGTTTTTTGTTTGTTTGTTTGCTGGTTTCAGTTTTCTGTTTTTATTTGGGTATTTATTTGGGGTTTTTTTGTTTTTGTTTTCGAAGTTGATATATTTTGCTTTGGCTTTAAATTTACAGATTGGGTTCAGACTATCCTATCCCTTGGTAATCCTTCTGTGACAAGTGTGCTGATTAAGTGCCCAAAGCATGGGGCATCAGGTGCTCTGTGGATTAATTTATCCATTTTTTTTACCCCTTCTATACTTTACAATGTAAACACCAAAATCTGTTTGTCACACAACTTGTGGAGTTCTCCTTGACATCAGTTACAACTGTGTTTCCTTTTCAGTTGCTGGGATGTTCCTCAGGTGACTCCAGAGAAGATTTGTCTCCAGAAATGTCCTCTTCTGTGGCAAAGAGGAAGGACTGAAATGTTGCAAGCAGGGTGCTGAAAGCAAGCTGCTGTTCTCAGAAGAAGAGGGTTGGCAGGTAACTTGGATATGAGATGGTTTAACAAAAAACTGTCACTAGAAGTGGTTTTCAGCGTCAGAGAGAAAAAACAGGAGTGTAGGAATGGCAGTGCTGGTCAGACCAGACACCCATCTGACCTAGGGTATTCTCTCTGGTGTCGGTGAGCCATGGATGGCCAGGTAAAATAAGAACAGGGCTTTGTGAGCAATACGTGCCTGGTGCACTCTCCAGTCAGCAGTCTGGGGCTCCCAAATCTCCCCTGAGCTGCAAGTTGCATCTGTAAAATGCAGCAGTCCCCTGCAAACCTTCGTTCTGCCAATTCGTCTGGCTGTTTGATGAAACTACTGGTATCCACAGCATCCTGAGGCAAAGTGCTGCAGAGTTTAATAACATGTTGTGTGAAGAGCCTCTGCCTTTCCTTTGTTTTCCACTGCCTCTCTGCACACTGTGCCCGGTTCTTGCCCTGAGGGTACAGTGCTCCTGTTGTGCCCAGTTTGCTCCCCCGTGACACACGTGTGTGATTTATGGACCTCTGTCCTACCCCCACTCCTCATTTCATTTCCAGTCTATTCTCTTTAGTGATTCCTGGTGGGGAAGCTGATCCACACCTTTGATCATCCTTATGACCTTTTCCTGAACCTTCCCTAGTTCAAATATATCCTTTTTGGCTTCAGAGGGACAAAACTGCACAGGGCATTCAAGGTGCAGTCACATGAGAAATAATGCAGTGGCATAATAACAACTTTCAATCTTTTCTTTAAAAACCCCACTGTTTTATTTTCCTTACTGATGACTTCTTGCTACAAAACCTGTATTTATGTGACAATAACCACATAAAGGATTGTACTCTAGAGGGATAATTGTCTCAGAGATCATAATTTTATATCAGTCTGGAGAGCTAGACTAGACCAGCCTGGCTGAAGCATATCAATAAAAAAATAATAAAAAAGGTTTCTTTCCAGTTGGACAGGATGATTTTTTTAAAATCCAGAATGAAAATAAACTCTTCTAGGGAAATTCACCAACATTTTCCTTCACATTTTTTCCAAAGGTTTTATTTGAAAGTTTTCTTTATTTGTCTTTCTTTACTTTGTAAAGAAATATTATAGTGCTTTAGAGATGATTCAGAAAGTTTCAGGCCAGGAACCTTTCATTCAAGCCTTGCAAAAGGCTTTGAACTGTTGAAATAAAATTAATGTAGAAGATCACAATGAGTGTTTGTGGTGGAGATTGTGCTGAGGAGATCCTTGGACTTCTTTGACTGTGTCAATGAAATGGTCAGTGGATAAATTAAAATGAAATAATAAAATTTATTTAGACTTTGAAAGACCTTTAACAGCAGCTATTAAAAATTAAGTAGTCACTGATGTTGTTATTGCTGAAAAAGCAGGAAGGAATAAATTTCTATCAGTGATCAGTTTTCATTATTACAAAATCCTGAGAGCAGGGTCTGACAAGTTTCTGTATTACGGCCAATGTTTCGTGTATACAATAATAACTTGGAAAGGATGGTGAGCCCAGAGGCAGAAAGTCAGCAGATGGCCCCCAAATAATTTAGACGAGTCAAGATGAAAGATTTAGATAGGAAGACAAAAACTGGAACAATTTGGTGAAGCTTAAGAAATCTAGATAAATGAACTATTCATAGCAAATGGAGTTCAGTATGGCTAAATGCAATTTATAAATGCAGTATTAGTTATAAAAACAATGGAAAAATACAGTGCAAATGTATGGAAGTGCTCTGTACACTGTAGACAGTCCTATGTTACAGCAACTCAAGAAAACATTGAAAAATATCTGCTCTGCATGTAGCTGCTAAGCTGCTACAAGAAGCATATGCACTAGGGAAAACTCTATCCAAAGAAGAAATAGAAACTATTCATGTAGTCAAATCGCTCCTTTTAAATTTTAGAAGTCCCTGAACCACATGGGTTTGGAAGACAAAACATTAATAAAGAATATAATTTTGAAGATGTTGCTTCCCTTTGCATAATTATCGTCTTGGTAACTAACTAGAAAAGTGTTCTGACTGGTGAAACCCCTTACTTTGACTAAATTAGGTTAATTATCATTGCAAGTTGTTTGAAGATTATAACGATAACTATCTTTTGGTCTACCAATGCAACTTGTAAGTTTGAGAAAGTTCTCACATCACAGCCTTAATTTACTTAAGACTCGTGGAATTGCTTCTCTTTTGTGACTGACTTGTGTAGTAATATAATCCTGCTGATTGCCAAGTTAGGGGATAAAGCCCATTTAAAATTTGTTTTTCCTCAATATCCAACTTTGTGCATTTCTGCCTCATACAAGCATTTGAGGTAGTAAAACTCAGTATAATAAATATCCAGAAAAAGCAAACATAAAGAAGGAAAAAACAGCTGGGAAACATTTGTTTAGGAGGTTGATCAAATATTTGCACACTTTTTTTCCTTCTCCCCAGTATTCACTTTCCTGTGCAGGGACAGAAGTAATTTTCTTTATGTAGGCAGTTCTTTTCATGTAGACAATTCAACTCATTTTGCAGACAACAAGCAACACATGAACTTCAATTACATTGGTGTGAGCTACCATTTACATAGGTGCACTAGCCTGTGGTGTGAGGTAGGCAGAGCACACCAATTAGAAGCCACCTCTCGTAGTTTTGATACTATGCCAATATTGAATCCAGGAGGAAATAAATGGCAAAAGTGGAATTTGACCAGCAGACTTGAATCAACATTTTCATTGCAATGAAGAATGTCCTGGATCTTTCTGTGGCTGCAAATGACCAGGTGCTTCAGCCAGACCCTCTGAGTCACTCGTCAGGGAGGGATTGCAGCACTCAGATCAGAAGTCCTGTGGTGTCTTACAGACTCCTTCCAGCTTTTTCTAATGTCAGAGGAGGTATGTAAGGCATCAGAGAGCAGTCACTGTGGGTTGCATGTGGGGCACTCAGTGAATTGCTGCCTGTCTCTCTCTTCTTTCTGTTTCTTTCTTCTGCTCAGGTAGATTTGCTGCAGCTTGAATCAAATGGATTCCATTTGTCAGTTTTCAGGCTTGATGCAGTATCTTGCCTTAAATCTTGATTGACTTTTCACTCTGTGCTTTTTGCTCTGCAGCTGCTCACAATTCTTTACTGTAAGTTGTCGCAGATGCAAACTTTGACTCACATGCTTGCAAAGTGAATCAGTGGCAACATCTGTTCCCCCAGAGGGATGGGTGCACCGGCCTCCAACCACCCACGGCGCAGTGCCTATGGAAGCTGGTATTTCCTGGCTTGCATTCTGGCAGGCATGTTCATTAAGGGGGAAAAGAAAATCAATCCGTGTTCTGTGCTTTTGTGCATAGGTGTGAGGACCTTCCCCGTGTTCAGAAAAACAGGAGCAGGGAGAGAGAGTCATGTGGCATTACTATTAACAGGCATCTGAAATCTTCAGTTGAATCCAAGATTCCCTATATGGTTACTGCTGTCAGAGATGGCATTTTTAATGTGTGGCAGATGTACCAACACACTGTAAGAAAATATTTGTTATTAAAAGAAAAACATTTTGTTGGATACATTTTCCCCTCTGTTGCTTTAGTGGGCCTGTATGTGTGTACTTTAAGGTGGCCTGTGTGGATCTTCTATGGAGAACTGAATGTGGATCCTTGTGGGATTCTACCAATCTACAGTGACATCTGCAGTCTGACAAATGAAACATAATGGGATTCTGGGCAGTTCAGAAGAGGAGATACCAAGAAGAGGAAAGCATGTGTGAGCCTGATTAGGCATCAGTTTCAGTCCTAAATCATGACCCGGGTCTGTAGTTCTTCTGTGATTAGATGTATAGTCTCCTTTAAAAACCACCTCAGAGAAAGTTCATGCTATTAAAAACTCTCGGACTTCAATGGTAAAATGGAAAAAGAGAGAGAGAAAGCCAGAGATGAAGGGACACAGAGTGAGGGGCTGAGGCATTGTTTGTTATTAAAAACTCTCGGACTTCAATGGTAAGATGGGAGAAAGCCAGAGATGAAGGGACACAGAGTGAGGGGCTGAGGCATTGTTTGATGAGGCAGGATTAAAATGAAGGGATGTTTACCAGAATGGCTTAGTTTCCCCTTCCCTCTGGGGAAGGAGGGAACACAAGGAACACTGCGAATTGTGGGTGAAGTGACTGTGAAAGAGTCATGGCAAGGTGTGGTTTCACAGCTCTTTGTGGCTGTACTCCTCCATGGAAGTCTGGCTGGTCAGTGGAAATGTGCTTTTGATCCTGAGAGATCACAGGCTGAGCACCCAGGTTGGCCAAGGTGAGACATCTTGGCCTTCTTGTATTTTGAGGGTATAAACTTCTTATTTCTATAGTTTGAAGGACAGGGGTGGATAATGGCAAGACAATTATTCTCCCAGACAAAATCTTGCATGTAAATGCCTCCAATCCTGGTGTGAGGAAATACAGAGCATGCAGCCTGAGATCTGTGTGGTTTGCTGGCAGCATCTGTGCTGAGAGAATCACAAGGGAGTTACCTCTTTACCAGTCTCTTAGAACACGGGGTTACAAACAAGAGGTCATGGTACTTAAGAGGTGGCTTGATGGGAAGTTGATTGCAGGAGTAGGGCTGGCAATCAGAAGTGGGGTCATGAGCCTGGAAGTGCACTGGGAAGTGAGGTCACGAGAGGGAGAAGTTGAGAAACTGCCCTAAGATCTGTATTTAAGTGCACTGCCACCCTTGGCCTCTCTTGCATGTTCCCATCTCTGTGCCCATAATGTTTCTAGTGAGGATTAACAACCCTCTTCCCGATGCATGAGGATATTCACTTGGATCCCATTTCTTTGGTATCGTTCAAAACACTTGCCAGCAGGCTGACAACAATCTCCTTTGTCAGCGTGAGGAAAAACCTGGGAACTCTGTGATCAAGGACTATTTCTCATTTTCATGAAAGCAACAGGAAAGGGTTGAGCCACAGGGGAGACATTTAGAGTCAAAGAATAGAACTTGCCTCAGCAAAGCTCTGATGCATATACACACAACATCTAGTAGGGCTTAGAAGTCACAGACTTGTAGCACCAGACCAGATTCTCTCTGAGCACGATCTTGCATTAAAAAAAATCTTGCATTAAAATTAATAGCTATTTGTAATAGAAAAAGGCTATTTGTTTATATGTGCTGTTCTCATGAACCCTGTTTTTTCTCAGTCTTAATAAAGAGAAAGTAAAATAATTTCTCATATTTTCCTTTGTTTTTCTATGTATTAATAGAGAAACTAAAATTAAGCATGTAAAAAAGCTAGTGACATGCCTAATTAACATTAAAGCATTAGAAAGAGAGATGGCAAATTATTCTTTGCAAGCAATAGAATAATTTTATGTGCTACCCTGCCCAATATTTGTGGCACAAATTTATGTTTTATTGGGAACATTTTCCTGAATGTGCAATAAGATCCTTACGTATACATATTAACAATGCCCTCTTACAAGGAGGCCTTAGAAGGGGGTTTTGTGATCTTTAGGAGAAGCAAGCAAGATGCAGGATTTCCTCAGAACTGCATTGATCCATAAACAAAGTTTCTCTCCATATCTCTGAAAGTTTAACTGTCACCTCTTAAGCAAGGAACAATAGAAGTGTCTCAGGGTTTGCTCATTTTGAATAATTATTTTAATTGAAATGTTGGATTGTGTTCTAATTCCTACATCAAAATGTCTTGCAGGCATAGAGAAGAGGAATTATTTGTGGAATGCATCATCAGCCAAGTCTCAACACACACGCTGGAAAGAATTGGCATAGGCTCACCTGGTTTTGCATGCAGAGGATTCTTGAAGTGTAGGAGTTTGGACTAGTTTCTCTTTTTAATTCTTTTCATTAATGCTACAAAACAACAGATGCAAATTTCCCATTGCCTGCTTGCTTTTCACATTTCTCAAAGTCAGAATAACTAGTTGTCAGTGGGACATCTCTGGTTGCAAACAGTATCAGACAATTCTCCTCTCCTCTCCTCTCCTCTCCTCTCCTCTCCTCTCCCTTTTTTTTTTCCTTTTTCACCTAGCTTACAATAATCATATTATCTTTTACTTAAACATGCTTAGTACACCTTTTCCAGTTGCAGCAGTTTCTTTTGTAGTCTAGAATTCTTACAGAGGCTGAGGAAATTGGAATTGATTGAACATATCACTAAGGCTATGTGAAGAATGACTTTGTTTCCCTCTAGTGATGAGGTCAAAAAACCAAACCAAACCAAAAACCCCAAACAAACAAAAAACATAACAAACAAACAAACAAACAAACATTTTGGTTTGTATTAAAATAAATCTAGACTTTTAAATATTTTTTTCTCCCCAAAGAAGAAGGAAAACTCCCCAAATTATATTTTATGTCAAATAAAACCTTCTGCTCAAACCCAAATGAAACATTTATTTTCCCAAACATTTGCAAGAAAAGCAAAGGAAATGAAGGGATAGAGACACAAAACTGGAAAATTAAATGGGGAGTTGGACAGATTTACCTTAGTGCCAGAGAACTGTTCTGTCGCTTTTCAACTTTGTATAAATATTTATTAGAAAACAGAAATGAGCCTCCAGAAATGAGGACTGTTCCAACTTGCAGGCTACCTACACCTCTTCCCATGTCTCTTTCCCTTGAAGATTTAAAAAAAAATGTTCAACAAAAAGTAGACCAGAAGGCAGCATCTTCACTCCCATCCGTTTCTGAAGCACAGCAAAGGTAAAGACGAAGGGTGGGTTCACACACACCTCCTTTGCATGGCAAAACATTTAACCACTCCTGACATGTACAGCTCACCTTTCCTGTGCTACCAAGCCCCTGGAGCACAAATTTTAACTCGGATCTCTGTAGCAAGCATCCAAACCACCAGGTTTTAGTGGTGCTCCCTCAGTCACTTCTGCTGAAGCTCTTCTACCCTGTTTTTTAGCTTTTTAGGTGGTAAGACAGCTAGGGGAAGTGAATGTGGCTCCTTAGCCCAAGGGGTAGGATGCTCAGCTGGAAGGTGAGAAACCTGCAGTTCAGGGTTTTTTAAGCTGCTGACTGCTAGTGAAACAAGATAGCCTGGCAGATTGAGGTAGATGCCCAGCCCTGAACATGAGAAGAGTTGATATCATGGGTGAACTTCTGGGAGGTGAGGGCCATTGGTTACATCTCCTCTGGCAGAGGAGGGGAACCAGTGTTTTCTCACATCCAGCTGTGTTTTCCCATTGGTATAATACTAGCTAAAAGTACACCACAATTAATACTCCCCCAAATCTGCCTTTTTAAACTTTTCTTCAAGACAAAATGATTTGGTGAATTTGACCAGCCTGCCCTTTGCTACATGTATTACATGGCAGGTATCCCACCAAATAAAAAATGTCCTTGAACATGTGTGAATTTATAGTACAAGTCCAGAATAAACAGTGGGCTGAATTAAGCCTTTAAGGTGAAATTCACCTTTCCTTTCAGAAAGCTCTAGAAATCAAGACTATACATGGCATTTCTCTCAACACAAATAGAGTTATAGCAGAGTAGTCTATAGGCAGCAAAGAAATTTGAATTGTAGATTTTATAGGGTAGATACCATATCTTCTAGCTATGGTTTTATGCTTGGACTAAGCCCTTGACTGAATAATCTTTGCTGAAGTTGCCTGCAGCATCTGGGTGTCTTTAGAGAGAATACTAAAGAATAAGAGGAAAAAAAAATACTTTACATGTGAAGATGAACTGAGAGAGGCCAGGTTTAGCCTTGAATAGGTTTTTCAGAATTGCACATTTATGTGGTAGCATATTCATGAACAAGGAACCTTCTTGTGTTTTCCTGATACAGACAAGGAAAAAGTCTGAGACCAAGCCAATCACTCCAAATGGAATCAAGTTACTCATCCCTTAGATTGTGGAAGCTTGCAGTCTACTTCAAATTCAGCTTTAATTTTGCAATTTACTGCATTTTTGTAGAAAATGGTACCTGTGTATGTGACTTTGTTTATGCAGAGGAAGAACTTTTGGTGGCAACCTCAGCTTATGCTCACAAAGTCTATTTCAATTGAGCAAGCTGCATTAATAGCAGTCAAGCATTAACGTTCAGAGCTTGAGGGTAAGCAAAGGCTGACAGTGAAAATGAGATTTTTTTCTTCCAAATTCTTTACTAGAGCTAAAAAGTGAAAAGCAACTTTTAAAAAGTGAGAAAGTTTTATTTTGTCTATGAAATTGTCAGGAAAACCAGACAAAAATTAAAAGGGAAAAGGAAGCTCTGACCCAAGTGTTCCATACAAGGTCTCTACTGAATTTTCACTTTGATAGCTGAATTGAGGACACTGAAACAGACTCTTTCTATACTGGTGACACCTAAGTGACCAATACTTGTTTGTATTTGTACTTGTCCTGCTTTGCCAGGACTCAACATCAGGACTTTCTTGTGGCATTAAAATACAAAATTTCAGTTTATTTCAGTTTATTTCAGAACAGATAAAGACGAAAATGATCTTCTCCACATTTTACCCCTGTGGCTAAGTAGATAAATTACTTTATGTTTTATATAGTACATATGTGTACAAAATATGAAAATTTATGCTAAAAGACGAGTAAAAATGAATTTGTAATTATACTATAAAACTGAAAATAATTTAGAATTGATCAAAAACTTTTCTTTGACAGAAAGCCAAATATTCACTTTCCTTTGTAGATTTTAACCTCTATTTTAAACCCTGTCTAGGGAATTTGACAACTTTAAAGTAAAAATGCCATTTTAAAACAAAAAAGGAAAAGAATACTGAAAATATAAAATGAAACACTTTGGGCTGTCATTCGTCTTTCTAAGAACTCATTGTCAAAACCGTTAATTAAATTTCATCTATCCTTTCTCTGCCCCCTTGCAGAAAGTGTTTTTCAGCATGTAAAATACTCACAGAGTTAAAATAACCTAATCTACCCTAGACACCTCACGCTGCTCTCCTTTCTCTAGTTTGCATGTTTTATTTGCCATTATTTGCATGCTCAAATAACTGCCCTGAAGTTCACTTACCCATTGAGCCATGCACAGAAATGTACAAGACACGCTCCTCAGAAGTTTAAACAGAAAGATCTGTGATAACAACAATATGCTATGGTTGCTGCAGAATTTGAAGAGCTGCCCTAATAAGGTCCCAGAAGTGCAGTGAGCAGTGTTAACTGCAGCTGCAGTAGTGCCATGCTATCCTGCCTTCAGTGACCTGCCTGCCATGGATCTTTCTTTTCTGCCTCCTCATGGTCAGCCACGCTGGTGCTGCTGCATCTACTCAGCTTCAGGATGAGGTCTGTGTGCTTGCAGAGGAAATTGGATTACTTTTTGCACATTTGCATGCTTGTTTTTATTTCTTCTGTCAAAAACATTTTTGACCTGAGAAAGAAGGAGTTAATAAAAATAGGCTTTTTGCTCTTGAAATGTCAGCCGCAGCTTCTCATCACCCCATGAAAAGCCCTCTTGTTTCCTTGCTCAGCTCCTTCTGAACTTCAAACAGTCCTATAATCCCTTTGACCTTAGAAGGTCAAAGATATATAAAATGTATCATTCTTTGTGTAAAAGCACATTAATCATTCTTACCTAGCTTTTTATTCTCTTTTGAGGGCCCTGTGATATTTTAATTCATGACCACCTTCTAGCATTAACATATATAATTTAATCTCTTTTCCTAAGCAGGTAAAAGAGGAGAAATCCTTACTGTCCCTGCTTTTTTGCTGACTCCCTGAGTAGAGGCATCTAATTTGTTTTCATGATTAATTTAATTGCATAATTTAAAACATTAATATTCACTCAAATTGCATATACGTATGCCCAATTTTACTATAAATATTGTTTAATTAAAGAGTGGAAGCAGATATTTAACTATGCTGGTCTCAATTTCTATGAATTTGGCAGGACTTGAAAGTCCTAGGAGTAAATTCTGATGTCAATGCAAATCTGGAGTTTAATTTAGGTCAATGAAAAAAACCCTCTGGACTTTCAGCTGAAGAAAGAATTTGTTTTCCTTGAGGAGCTGTATCCTGCAGTGTGCAGGAAAGGAAAGGGAATAGCCAAAATGAAAACCCCTCTAAAAATGAAGCAACTTCAGACAAACTTAATTAACTTTGTAGAGCCTGTCAAAGGTCAGGGCGAGCTCACTGCAGGAAATGCAAGTGCAAGACTGAAACATTGGCAATGGGAGAGTGAGGGCAGAGGCAGAGGTGAGCCTTTCAGGCGGGCACGGCTCCGTGCTGGAGAGCCAAGCCACCCGTGTGTGAGGCCAGTGTGCCTGCCAGGGAAGAGCTCCTGCCTCCTCAGGTCCTGCCCCTGTTTGACAGGCAGCTCGATGGTATTGATGCCAACAGGCACCAATTGTCACAGAACAAAATCACACACCACTCCTGTCATTGTGCACGTGCCTAGTGCACTCCTGCATCAGGACCTCAGTTCAGAGCAGGTGGGGGAATGGGCTGGATGGAGGAAGCTGGGGAGAACTGGGCTGGCACTGGAGCTATTTTGGGCCTTGGGTGCTTTCTCAGCTACCCAAGTGAAAATGGTACTCCTCCTTGATGGTCTTGGAGGAGTAGCTTTCTTGAACCGGAATACCTGTTCACCAGTACTTTAGCTTCCTTTCCTTTTTTTTTTTTTGTCTTTCTTTTTTCTATGTAAGGCCATTTGCCAACAGATTGGCAGAACAGTTTTTGACTCTAGTTCATGAGCAATGTTGCTACTATCATATATTTGGAGCAACTCTGCATGAGATGCTTGGAAAGGGAGCACACAGAAGCATTTTGAAATGGTGAGGCTGGAAGGAAAACCACAGACTGCAGAACTTCATCAAAGTGTCACAGCCAGAGAAAGTCCCTCGAGGTGATATATACTACCTTTGTACTGATTTTTTTCCTGGGTAAACAGCATTTTGTTTACCTAGCGTTTAGTGCCTTGCACTAAAAGAATACAAGTAGCAACCGACTGTTTTGTCCATAAGCCAGAGAGGTTTTGTTGATGAGTCCAGATCTGTTCACCTGTTTCTTCACCCTGGTCTTTTAGGACTGGAAAACTGTCTTGGGGACATAACAGGGGCACAGCAATGTCCTGAAATCTGGGTATCTGACACAGCTGTTCTCAGCTTCCTTCAGCCTTCCTGGCATTATTCCAAACTCAGCATAAAGCAGTCACTAATCCCCTTAAACCTTTGGAACAGAGCGACAAAATGATGAGAGAAGGACAACTCAAAGTAGATGAGCAATCCAGGGAAAAATGTGCACTTTAAATGTGCTGTGCTTCCCTACAGGGAGTGGCAAAATGCCTCTCACTGATGGTTGTCTCCCTCTGGCTACAGAAAGGCTGCTTCTGACAGCTGTACAATTCCCTGGCTTTTTTATCTTTCCTTCTCTCCTCACCTTGCCAGGAAGCAAGAGGACCTGCAGCAGCTCTGACTTTTTACCAGTAAGTTCTATAAGCTGAAAATGAAAGAAAATTATGGATTGATGCTGTGTGGGCAAGGATGCACTAACAAAAAAAGGTTCTCTCTGTTGATGGCATGAACTGATGAGCCATTGGGCTGTTCATGCCCTGGAAAAGCATGTTGTAAACCAGAGAACTGAAATACTCTTGTACCTGTGAAAGAGTCTCATGACTGTAAAATTCTCCTGCTTCTTAATATGGGATCCTACCATCAAATCAATCTCCCACCATCAGCCCTCAACCCTGCCATAAATGTTGTCTTCTCAGTCCTTTGGCACTTGCCACCCTTGCAGCAGGGCAGCTTTCTGGGGCTGTGATGGATGCCCTAAGCTCAGATCGACAGCTCCCTTTCCCCCTGAGCTTCCCTATCAGCCCTTTCTTCTCCAGTGTGGTGAGGCCCAGCTTTCTTCCTACTGCAGCTGCCTCCTCTCTGTTCCCAGTATCAAAACTCAAAAATCCCACCACTGCCACCCACCAGGACTTTACATAACTTTAACAGGTTCTTTCCCTGGGTCCTTGCAAGGGTGTAGGCAGCACTGTGCCCTTGGGCTGCCTCCCTGTTTTTTGTTATTGCTTTCTTTTCATCTCCTATTATATTTTAATTTAATTTTATTTTATGAAGCTTTAGCTACTTTTGTCCTGAAAGACTCAGGCCTCCCAGAGATGTGATCCAGTTTAACCTCCTACCTTCTGCACTGATTCTGGATTTCATCTACCCCCCTGCAATGCACTACTTTGGCCACTGAGCCAACAGACTGTACAGGAGGGGCTTTCCCCAGACAATTGCCCATATATGATGACTCCAAATCACATCATGGGAGATATGTATTTGCTGTTCTCTGTCAATACTGTTCTTTGCCCAAGCCATGAGGGTTGCTGTCCTAATCCTGCTAAAGGTAATGGCCCAGCCACTACAAATCCCTACCCGGCTCAGACATTTGATATTGTGCATGAATTTCACTGATTTACCTCCCAGAATTTGAGAGAGGTGGGTCTGTAGTTTAAGCCTGATTTGTGATTCCAGTCCAGCTTGGAAAACCATTGAAATCGAACCCTCCCTTAAGGTAGAGGGGACAGAATTCTCCTCCAGACACTTGCAGAGGAAAGTACATAGTTGCCTGCAGGTTTATGGTGTGTGTGTGTGTGTGTGTGTGTGTGTGTGTGTGTGCGTGTGTGAGAGAAAAAGCATAAAACTGAACCTAGGAACCATCAGGCCAGGTGTTTTACTCAGTGTTATGGGTTTCAGGGTATTGGCAAGCTGTGATGCTCTTAATGGACGTCCCAGGTTTCCTGCTGGGACAGAGAAACGGGGCATTAGATATTAGCAAAGGGCATTTCCAGATACACGTGTGAGGAAAGAATTGAAATTGTAAGGGCTTGAGTGAAAGCTGAAGAATCTCTTGTTTATATATTTGGGAAAAATGATTAGTTTATTTTGAGTACTTGAATATGCAGGAGGGGTTCTGCTTAAGCCCTCCTTTCAGTGGAAGCCCTGACACACTGCTTGCCCAATGATTAGTTTATTTTGAGTACTTGAATGTGCAGGAGGGGTTCTGCTTAAGCCCTCTCCTTTCAGTGGAAGCCCTGACACACTGCTTGCCTTAGTCCTTGCTCAGATCCTTCCCAAAACAGGGAGGAGTGAACATAGCCTGGGATGTGCACCACGTACTGAACTCCTACCTGCTTCTGGTGAATATGAGGACGGTTCAGGAGAAGGATTTGAAGATTTGATTTGCTTTCTTTTCCTTTTATAGTGGAGTAAGGCTAGGAAGCCTGCCTATGAGAAGACTTTTCATGTGTTACAAAGAAGCTGGCTGGAAGAAGATGACAGTTCATTGGTATCCAGGAAGAGGTCGATTTCCTTCTTTATAAACATATCAGAATAAAGCTATAGAAGTAATAAAATAGTAAGCCTCCACCTATTTTGTTCCTTGAACACTGCATCAGAAGAAAAGTGAATGAAAAAGTGAAAAATCATCAGTATGCTTGTGCATACATATTGGATTATTTCTCCAGAAAGGAAATAAAAAGTCAGTCTGTGAGTATCTTTTGCAGGTAAGGAGGAAAATCATAACTTCTAGCTGTTGGATTTACAAACATCCACCCAGCCCACCTTCATTTATTAGAGAAGCCAACAACTTCCTGGATCACACTGCTTCACAAATCTTGGGAGATGATTAAAGAAAGGAGCTAGAATGCTGTCTAGAATTTATTAAAATTGGCTGTGATTTTGAGAAAACCCGTCTTTGTGTTGCCTGGAGAAGAATCTGTGCATAATATCTGCCTTGTTCTTATTTGGTTTTGTATTATTAATCAGTTTGACGTTTAACCTGATTTTGAGCACCCTGTTATGGGTAAATTACTCTGAAAAGTCATGACTTAAGTAACAGTGACTATAGCCAAATTTGCTTTAGTAGATTTGAGCTGATTCAGATTGTGGTGGCAAGAAAGAGGACAATACCTTTCTACCAATCCCATACCCAGATTACAAAGCTCTAATCTAAGCTCTTTGGGGGTGATGTGCACCCACATCTTGGGTGCTTCCAAAGGGCTTGGACATGCAGGCAGGAAGCATCTTGCCTTCTTCACCCTGTGCCACTGGAAAGAGCCAGCAGACACAGCAGGGTGCGCACAGGGAAGTTGCATTTGTTCACTGGGGCTGGGCTTCTCTTGCTCAAGAAGAAGTGGTTCAGCCTAAGAAAAAGGACTTTCAGTTCAGGACATGCAGACAAAAGGGCAATGCCCTCATGACTCCTCGGTGTACAGTCACTCTGTGATACTGCTGAATACTCAGATGTGTGACAAGTGATTCTGTGCAAGATGGTATCAATAAGAGAATGGGACCTGTAGGAATCCTCTCTTGGTCAACACACTTGTTGGACTATGAAGATCAGGATGGAATTGGGAAGAAGAGGCAAGGTAGTGCAGGAAAGTATCACAGAAGACATGACAAGACTGGAAGGGTAATGTGAGGCTTGGGTATCTGAATGGTTAGCACTGCCTTGGGCTGATTCTGTCTGCTGCCAGAGGATGTTCTCTGTTGTCTTCTGTAACAAAACAGAAAAAGACATCTTTTACTTGGAGCATGCAAGGTGGATCCAGGATATCTACTCATAGTTCAGGGCCTCCACTACTTTCACATGCTTAAGTACAGGAATGTAAAAATAAATGCAAAAAAATGCCCAAAAACCTGCCCAAAAGGGAGAGAATTTCTGATGTAGAAGAGATGGAGTGGCTTAGCAGCAAATGTAGGCTGGGTATTGGTAGTCCTCATGGATGACTTCACAGCTAATCTGCCAGGCTGCTCTGCCCTGGCAGATAAAGCACATACAGAAGGGATAATTAGGAATGGATAATTAGGCTCCTCAATGAGAATCAAGCTGGAATGAGGTTTAGAGGTGGGATGAAGCTACTGAAGTCAGAATCTGGGAAATATGCTGCATTTCACCAGAATGTCTGGTCAAGAAGGTCCTTAGAGGCTTAACCACAAAATTAGGGACTATAAACTGCAGAGCAGATTCTGGGATAGCACATGAGATAAGGTTTAAAGAATGTAAGACAAGCAGGTCAGGATTAGGAGAAAGAAAATTAGGAGAGGTCAAATCAGAAGTCTGTGAAGAAAGGTCAAGAGCTAAGTAGGGAATTACAAGTGAGGTTGTAAGGCCAAAGCAAAGATTGAGCAGACAAGGAACACTGTATGCTGAAAATATACATATACCCCATAGCAGAGTCTACCTGTGCTGGATTAACTAGGACCAGAAATTCTGATTTTGTGCTGTGTCTCAGATACTTACAGGGACCCAACTTGGAGGCTGCATTTGTATTTCTTCAAAGAAAGGAGTTTTATTTATCACAGACAGAATCCTCTGAGATTCTCCCTTTTCTAGACTCTATGAAGATTGCTACCTTTTGAAAGAAAAAGAGCTGAGGCATATCATGGTAGTTCTTTCTGCTTGTTTGAGGCAAATATCCAAAATAATTTCCAGTGTCCAAACCTTTGTAATCTAGACCTTTCAAATCACCCAAGTCTGACTGCAGGAATTTCTGAATTACTTCTGTGGTCTACGTGCCATAGGCTGTGGCCATCACAGTCCCTCTTGTCAACAAGTGTCATGATGCTTTAGAGGATGTCACACCTTGCGGCACCTACAAGGGCTCCTTACCTGTTGCTGTTCATTATTCTACTTAGTATTCTCTTTCCTCTGAGTCAAAAACTGGCAAGCTGAGAGAAGAGAGTAAAGTCATTACCAGTTTTCTTTTTCTTTCAACAGGCTACAGACCCATATTATCAGCTGCAATAAAACAATGCTGGAAAGGAATTGAATATTTTGGTGCAGAGTACTTGTATGAGCTTCAAAATATTGTGTGTTCCAGCTGAAAGATCAACATAATTTTGGTTTTAAAATGCTGACTCTGCTCTGGATGGCTGCTGCTGTTATGACTTCATTAGTGTGGCACAGATTCTTGTCTCCCTCACCCTGGCTTTACTCTGAAGTAGCTCTGTCAGCTCACTGGAGATATATCTGACTTAACTCAAGTTGAGAAGAGAATCAGGCCACAAATGTCATCTGCCTAACTCTTTCAGACAGGAAGGAACTTCTGGTTTGGATCCCTTTGGGTTAAGAGAAAAAAAAAAAAAGAAAAAAAATAAAAAGCTTTAAAACCTCAAAAACAAACATAACCTTTCCTTCCCCTCAGCAGCAGGTTTTGCTTATAAAGTGATAGTATATGGCTCTATTTAGTGTGCTGGAGCTGCCCCACAATGAGACAGTACGTTTTCTATTTTTCCTTCTGGGAAGGAGCCGGCTCCCCAGCAGTGACGTGTGGACACAGCTCGGTTTGCTGCTGGAGCAGGAAGCAGTGGGTTTGCAGGGCTGACGCACTTTGGCTGCCTCTGCCACCTTCCAGCCTCTGATGGCACAGGCCAAGCTCAGGCAGACAGATATGACCTAGAAGGATGTTTATGCAATAAAACAATGAAGTATCTGTTTCAGGCAGCTCTGATGACACTGAAATTATATCACAAGAAAAGCATCTTTTCTGAAAATAATTGCAGCCTACTGCTAGATCTAGATTTTGACAGATTTGAAAAAAAATTTACTGCCTGTGTGACCTGGTGTGGGTGTAGTGCAAAATATCAAGCTAAAGCAGAGATTATGAGAATGACAAAACGTTCACATGGCATGAGTAAGGTCCCATTGCAGAACAATGGCAGATCTGGGAGTTTGTTCTGGGTTTTCACAGAAACTGAGGTCTCCTTTGTGTGTGAAACCATGCTAACTGTGTTGTGGTGGCTTGTCCGTGGCTGGATGTCACTCTATGCCACCCAAGCCATTCAATCATTTCCCTCCTCAGCTGAACAGGGGAGATAAAATGTAGAAAAGGCTCATGGGTCAAGATAAAGACAGGGAAAAATCACTCAGTATGAAAGCCGTGGGCAAAACACACTTGACTCAGGTAAATTACTTATTTATCAATAAAGAAATCAGAGTAGGATGCTGAGAAATAAAGCCAAACCTAAAATATCTCCCCCATACCACTCCCTTTTTTCCACGCTTAGCTTTACCCATCAATTCTCTAACTCTGTTCCCCCAGCAGAACAGGGAGATAGGGAATGGGGGTTGCAGTCAGTTCATCACATTTCTGATGCTCTTTTCTGTTCAAGGGGAGGGTTCCTTATGATCTTACTGTGCTCCAGTGTGGGTCTCTCTCACAGGGTGCAATCCTTCAGGAACAGATTGACCCAGTGTGGTTCCCCTGTGGAGTCACAAGTCCTGACAGAAAACCTGCTCCAGCAAAGGTTTCTCATGAGGCCACAGCCTCCTGCAGGCATCCACCTGTTCCAGTGTGGGGTCTGCAGGTGGATCTCTGCTCCATCATGGACCTCCAAGTCTGCAGGGAGAAAACCTGCTTCACCATGGCCTTCACTGTGGGCTGCAGGGGAACCAGTGCCTGGAGCACCTCCTGCTCCTCTTTCTTCACAAGCCTTGGTGTCAGCAGTCGTTGCTCTGACATATAAATTCTTGCTCCTCTCTCTGGCTGCAATTTGGTCTTGTGTAGTAACTTTCCCTCCTATTAACTACGTTATCCCAGAGGCTCTACCACTGCTCCTGACAGGCTCAGCCCTGGCCACCAAAACCTTGCTATGCAAACCCCATACAAGCGTACAGGTCCGGTGGTTTGCCAGAGGAAAAGAGATTGGAAATTTTTTCTCCAGTGCAAGCTCTTTGCATGTGAGCACAGTTAAAGATGATGCAGAATTCTGTGTGACAACCTGACACGAAGCCTATTGGACCCAAGGATTCTTGATTCCTTACACAGGCCAGAAGAAGACCTTATGAACTGTTGTCTTGCCAGGACAAGTGACATGGTTGGATTGTTAGTATAAACAGTGGTTTATACCAACTAATGGCAGATCTACTACTTGTAGATACCAACCAATTATTCTTAAGGAAAAATACTATCCCTGCAACTTTTCTTCCATTGATCTAGGAGAATTTGAGGCTCCTGATCTTTAGATGGTATGAGGCCCAAGGTCACTCCTAGACTTCTGTCTAATGAACAGGAGTTGTTGTCTGGATGTTGTTTTTATTGGGTAATTTGGTTTAAACCAACATATGACGTTGTCTATAAGCTGTCAGAGGCTTTGGAAGTAATGTCATCTGCAAACCAGTCACCGTAGTACTTTGCAGACTGTGCTGTAGTTCATGCAAGCCAGTACTTTACTACTACACAAAACAATAGCCTGAATTCATCAAAGTGATAGTGGGGTCGAAAGGGTAGAGTTGCCAAGGCATAACTCACTGTAGTTAAAGGTAATTTTAGTTTTATTTCCTTTTTGATTAATGTTTAAACTTTGATTAAGATTTTTCCAGGGGAGAACAATAGAGCCGTGGGATAGATGTTTAAGTTCAACTGATAATGCAAAACAATTAAAAATAAAAGGTCTCCCTAAACCTCTCAGCAGAACTTTTTCCAAGAGAAGTCCTTCGCGTCAAAACTAAACAGCCAGTTCCCTTTCCACCTCTGCTGTTCTGCAAATGAGGGCTGTCTGTAAATAAAACTAACGTGTTGCCCATCTGTTATGCACAGCTAAAGGAAACTTAAAGACAATACTACCAGAACTCCCAAAGATACCATCTAACTCCATAAATCATTTATTTTTACAGCTCAGATCAAAGAGCTTGTGGATACTGGACTCATTCTGTCATGGCGTGCCTTTTGGAAGAAACTCCCACAGTCATGTGGTTGTTTTTCCACTGCCTGCTGAAAAAGTCCTCAGGCTCAGAAGTTCCCTTTGCACTGACTCCCTCTCATGGATTAGGTTTCATATCACTTATGCTGTGCCTGTTCAAACCATCCCCTCTAGATTAGCAAACATTTTTAATTTTCCTGGATGCTGCTGAGATCTCCTGTTGCCTGGAAGAGGGTGTTGGGTAACAGTGCAAATGGTGGACTATCAGAAACACCTTGAAGAAGGAACTTTTCACCCCAAAATGTGAGGCTTTAGGAAAATGTTGGTGCCAATCATACTAGATAAAGCAAGAAAGGATTAGGCTGTTTTGTGGACCATACCATGGCTCAGGGGTTAATCTCTTGTGCAGTGGATTAGAAGTGGTATCATGGTATTATCATACATGGGAGACTAACACCTCTTGCAATGTTTTTAAAGCAGCCCAGAGCATGCAGGGTTATATGTCGTGTTGGGTTGTGTGTCTGGTGTGTCAAGCCACAAAAAGTGGAGAACAGGCTGCATTTAAGGGTAGACAAGTGTCAGCTGGGAATACTTATGGTCCAAAGCAAGGGAGCAACCAAGACGTTGGCTTTTCAGTGCTGACTGTGAGCCCTGTGGCTGCTTTGTAACTACGGACAACTTAGAATTCACAACTAGATGGAGAACAATGCAGAGAAACCGGACAAAATCAGTCTTCTCATTTCTAGTCAAATGGTCGCTACTGATTTTTCTCATGAAGTAAGGCATATTGCTTCATCTATATGGCAGCCATGGATAATGGCTATCATACTGCTCCCAAGGAATACTTTTTGGAAACTGGTACTTTAAATTTGGCACAGCAAAACATCTTTGGTTCTAGCATAGTCATTTTGAGATTTGATCTTCCTCTCAGGCTAGTAAGCATTCTTAAATTCTTTTTCTTCCTTCTTTTACTTTGAAGTGTTGCTGAGGAAACTTGATGACTTTAGCACACTGCCTGTGATAACATTGATAAAAATAATCTGTGTAGCAGTCTGGAGTCCTCTGAGAAGCAGACTGCATGCACAGCTCAGATAGCTCAAAGCTCTGACAGTAGGAAAGCGTGGCCACGGCCTGAGATGTGTGGTAAAACAAGCTCTATTTCTTATAGCCTGTTCAACCAGGAGGGGCTGGGGAGAGTGGTCACACTCAGATCACTTTTGCAGGTACTTAAGTTTCCCTGTTTGTAGCCACTTTTCATTCTCTGGAGGTTGAGGTCCCTATTTGGTGTGCTGGGCAAATCTGTTTTGAATTGCTATTCAGTGTCTGAGCACTGAGATGAGCAGTAGGGCTGCTTGTAGGGCAGGTCTACATACCTTATGGTATCTCTCAAAATGACAGGAATGGGACCACTTATTTTTGAAGAATCTCAGCTATACCTTCCTCTAAGTTCTAATTATTTACACATACACAGGAAAAGAGACTTTTCTCAACTTTACATACTTAAGGCAGTAGCTAACTATCTAAAGATCTCATGACTTTAACATACTCATTGCTTTAATTAACCTGCTTTAATTTATTTACTGTGATGGATCCATATCTTTTAAAAGGACAAAAGGCAATATGATTAATTAGAAAGTAGCAACATCTGAACTGAATGATTCTTACTGCTTAATAAAAAACTTCAAAAGTGAAATAAAAGATTAAGACTACCATGAAATACCTGAATGTAACTGGCATAGCTTTTGCAGCCTATTAATAAATTTCAGTTAGGTCATAATGAAATAAAATAACAGATAAAGGAAAGTTGGTTGATACATTTAATTTAATTCTCATCTTGGTAAAAAGTTTACCCAAAATGTTTAGACAGTTATCGTGTGAGAGACAAAGTGTTTTGAGAAATACCCCTTCCAGCCTTGGCAAACTCTAAGAATATTATAGCAAAATGTTTCCAAAAAGGGAGCTGAATTCATATCTTGTGATGGAAGTTGCTTTATTTGCTAATGATATGCAATAGGAGACAAAAAAGCACCATGTAGTAGCACAAAATTGTTTCAGTGAGTGTGACTGAGGAGAAAGTCAGATGGACTTAACTTTCTTGAGTGAATGACAGATAAAATCCAAAGAAGGCTAGAAAGTAACATGTGTTTGGAGGAAACATCTGGAACTCTGAATTACTCTATCACCACAGAAAAAGATCTTAAACAAAAGCCAGCCAGTGGAGATAAGGGAGATCTCTGCAATAGGAAGAGAGAAAATAATTTTTAGCATAATAGCTGAGATAATTTTGTCTCCCACTGAATCACCTAGGCATGGATGGAAACTGAACTGCATCTTGAAAGTTTGACTCTGACCCTGTATGACATTTTTTAGTTCCTGAAATTTGGTATTTGGGTGGTGTGGGGAAAGCTTTGCATTCAGCAGATTGGCATTGTAAGAAATAGTATGTCAAACAATTAAATGCTCTGATACCTTCACAGTGATGTGGCCTCATCAGAAACACTGTTCTCAGTTTAGTCAGCCAATCTTAAGACCAGTTTCAGACTTTGTTCTAGAGAAGAGATAAATGCCTCTGGAGATGCTGAAATGGCCAGTCTTGAAGGTAAGGCTGTGGACTAGCTGAGGTGATTCCTCTGACACAGTGGCGCATTTCCTTTGCCTCTAGCATGTTAAATATTTAAGCAATGACTGTTTCATTTCCTGAAGTTGCATTCATCTTGTTTAAAGATGCACTTAACTGATGTTTAATAAAATATTGTGGATACTCTTGAATTTAATGAGTTGCCATGTCAGATTTCATTTAAATCCTTTGATTTTTTGTCTTACATTTATAGCCTAAAGCTCTGTTTTTCATTTTGACCAGAATTATTGCTCTAGCTATTGGCACTGGGTTCCCTGTATTTACATACCTGCAAAATAAAGATTGAGCCAAACTAAATTAAAACTTAATAATAATAAAACCTCCTCAGAAAACGAAAACAACAACTGAGCTCCATACTTCACCTCCTCAGAAATCCTAAACCACAACACATCAGCAAAAAGTACCTTTTTTGCTTTATTACTCAAGGCATGTTTATGTATTTTGGGCCTGAAATGAATGGGCCCTTCTTAAATACGACATCTGTGTATTTTAAAGCAAGTTAAACCTTTCTGTGGGGATTATGCTAAATTGACACCCACAGAGATTACAGTGTCCTCTTTTCATGTGGAGAGGATGTCACCCCACGTGTTTGTTTTTGTATGTGAGCATAACCCATGCTCCTGCAGTGCCTAAAATAGGTGGCTTGCTGGGGTTGATTGAAGGATAACATAGCCTGTGTTGCTGGAACTCCAGGATTCCTGGTATTTCCATGCATGCCTCTGCACCTAAGCAGTCATGGGCATCTGTGTGTGTTACGTGCCTTACCTGCCTGTGGCCCTGTTATCATTATCTGTGGCTGTAGGTACCCCTTAGTGACACCCACATGTGAGCTGGAGTGCCATAAATCCTCATGGGTCCCCTCCAGCTCAGAATATTTTATAATTCAACATAAAGAGCAGGCACAGTGCTATGTTACTTCACCAGAAGCCATGAAGCCTTTTGGTAAGACGGAGCAAAACAAAAGGAGACATGTGCTGCCCTTGATGCTAAAGGACTTGTCATGGAAAAAATGTCTCTTTTCTCTATGTGGCTGACATTTTCTTTTTAAAAACGTTTTCTGTTTGAAAAGAATTTTTGCCTCAAATTGTAAGTTTTAAAAAATGCTTGAGGTAACTAAATTCTTTTAGCTAAGAAATTTTTTGAGATGTGTTCTGGCGTTTCAAATTTACAAGGCAGAAAAACTTTTGGTTTTGACCTTTGAATTATGCTTTTGTTCTGTTTGGTAATGTCCTTATTTTGCAGGTCTGTATACACAGGTATGTAAATGGAATGGTCACCAGTGCAGTGTAGAATAGCACAGAGGAGCAGGAACTCCAGAGTTTACCATGTGAAGTCCCATCCCCAAGACAACTTTTTATTTCATATTACACAGTGTTACCTGAAAAACAGAATGTCACAGTGTCACAGAAAACAGCTGTGATGAAGATGAACAATTCATGTGAGAGTGCCTTTTAGAGGTTAAATTTTGGCATTTCTAATGCCAAAAATTTAATATTTACCTTTTTCTTAAACCATAAACCTGGATTTTCTACTAAATTAAATTTATAATGAGAAAGTTGTTTACAAGCTCATTGCTGATTTAAAGTAGTGACTTTGTGAGTGTACTTTTGGTCCTTTGTATGAGGCCTTTCAAATATTGCCTGTCAGACAAACAGCTACTGCAAACATATTCTTAGGATACAGATGCTCAGGTGCACTCTGGTCAGGTAAAAGCATCCTGTGAAATTAATTGGTGCATGTAGTTATTCGTGCCACATTCATTGTAAGATGTATTTTCTTTTCTTTTTTTTATTGTTGATGTAATCTCTTGAGAAAAAAGGTTCTGCTGGCTTTATTAATCTCCTGGCTAAATCAAGAGCCATGTTAAAATCAAGTGTTTCCCCACCACCAGACTCTGTTTAACTGAGTAGCTCATGGGAGAGGTTTATTCCCCTTTTATAGTGAGTTCAAGTGAGACAAAGGATTTGTGTGGCCAAGGACTAAGTGGAAAAGGCCAAGCTAGTCTTTCTATTATTGTGCCCCTCTCTAAACCAAAACCCCAAATGATATATAAAATATTTCCCTTCTTGAATTCCAGTAAATCACGAAGTTATTTCCCCAGTTTTCCTTTACCTCAGCACAGGGCATTTTACTTTTAAAGTAGAAAATGTTATTTATATAGTTCTGTGCTTTCCTTCCCTTCCCTTTAATGCTTTTCCAGGGATTACAGAATAAGCAAACTCTACAAAAGTAGTTTGAGAAGGTTTAAAGTACATTAAACTTCCCCTCATTTATGAAGGAGAGGTGATTGAAGTGAAACATTGATGTTTTTAGAGTTTACTCTTTGAGGGTTGATAATGAGATTTAAAATAAGGATAAGTAAATGCTCCCTAATTAGGCACCTGTTATGTTCTGTCGTGGTCAGTGATTTAAGGGACAAAAATGCCATGTGGCAGTAACATTTTGTCTAATTTTGCAAAGAACATTTATGCTCACCCCTTGCTTAAGAAATACAATGAGGCTGGCTTTAGTTTGCTAATAGATATTTTAAAATCAGTTTGGGAAAAGTTATTCCATGAGGTAAAGATCCTGTTTGAAGTGGAAGCTGTTCATCTGAAGAAACATCCGTCACAAGACAAGAAAAGAATGATTTCTTTGTGACTGGGAAATCAATGAGACATCTGTTTTAATGTACAGGCCAGAATAATGCAGTGAGTTCAAAAGGGAATCATAAAGAAGGCTGCTTTTTTGTCTCTCCAGAGTCTGTAGGGTGGGATTCAGCACATTATTTTGCATTAGCAGGACTTCTTGAGTTTGTGTCCTTAACTAAGTGGTTGAGGTAGACCTTTTGAGGACGCTGATGTTTAAGGTTATACGAGCTACTGGGGATTTGTGTTTACTGACCTCATAAAAGAACTTCATTTGAGTGTTGATTTTGTCCCTGTTTCCCAGACACAGATTGCTCAAAAGGCTGATCCTGCCCCGTTCTCAGTGGGAAGCAGGAGCTGGAGGCTGGACAGTCTCTGGGATGCTTGGCAGGAGGTTGAAGCACTGACTCACCGTGGGCTTGCTCTTCCTGGAAATATCGTGCTTGGGCTGCAGGGCTCCCCATTTGGAGGGGCACTGGGACATGTGCAGACATCACTGCACGTGGTATGATTGTGTCCGTTTGTTCTGCTTGCTTCCTTTCTCCCCTCTGGAGCCCCTGTAAAACTTGTTGGGTCCCTGTTGTCTGTCTTTCAAGTGCATATGCCATGAATTCAGATTTTCCCTTGCAGGCTCTTCATTGCAGTTTCTTTAGCTTCCCTGAATAGTAATGGTGTGGGAAGCAGCCAAAAAAGGGTTACAACCACTACACATCTGCTTAGGCTGGAAGGACCCTCCACACAAAACCCAGATGCCCTGAATGAGACCTAACCCCTTTCTTGTAAGGTTTTTTGAGGACGAGAAGAAATGAAACATCGAGGACTCAATTACCCCAAGGCACATTGGATTGGCAGTGTTTTATAGTTCCTTGGTGTGCACACACTGTATAAGACATGAGAGCAAGAGGAGCCCCCAGGCATTAGGTAATGGGATTTTTAGAGCCCCACTGGTATCTGTTGTGTGGAGTCTCCTTATGGCAAAATTGGGCTTGCAGATGTCTGTTTCCAAAGAATAGCAAGAAGATATGCAGTTCTGGCAGTGCTTGAAATCTGAGACCAATGGTCACCCTGGAAACAGCATGTTGAAAGTCTGAAAAACCTCCTGGCAGCGCGTGGGTGGAGTAAAAAAAGTCCTTGGGTTTGTGTGTGCAATTCCAACAAGTTGTGCTCAGCAGGAGGGAAAACAGCTACTGGGGGGACACACGCATACGTTCTCTGGGGAGCCATCGTATCACCCCTTCACATAGAAAGCTGCTAAAAATGCTGATGTTTAGGACATGCTCTCCCTTGGGAAGTGTCAGTGAAATTAATACATTTTTGTTTCTGTCAGCACAGTCCCATGGAAAAAAGTCTGTGGAGAGAGGCACAGAACAATAAAACAAAATAGTCAAAGGTGGGAGAACTGTGCTCTACCAAAGGCAGCAAAAAAGCCATGCTGTTCCCACCGAAGATGTTTGCATTGAAAATTCCATCCTGGCTGTTGGCAGAACAGGGTCCCAAACCTCCTCATTCCCTGATGTCATGTGTGGAGGAGTGAGGCAATGTGACATTTATGGATTGGCTGTGGATGCAGACCCATGGGAATCTCCCAAGGTGCAGGAGCAGCACAGCTGTTCCTCATGAACACACAGCTCAGTGGCCTGGCTTCTGCTCCCCACGGGACAGCTGGTGGTCACACTTCCCTGGTGTGCCCTTCAGGCTTCAGTGAGATGTACTTCACTGCTTCCCTGAACGGGCAATTTGTGTCTTGACATCTGACAGCTCATGGAAAAGTTTCTTTCTATGAATTGATCAAATTATGTCTTTTAACAAGATGTGAATTTTGACATCCACAACGTTGTCTGAAAATGATTCTCCATTTTAAGCATATGATTCTTTGAAATAAAGCCTTCCTTTATTTACTTTCATATTACCACCTGGAAGCTGCTTTTGATGCTTTTATTTCCTGTATAATTTGGTATATTGAAGTCTTTGCTCATATCCTCCTTCTCACACACTAAGTGAAGAGTCCTAGTCTTTCAAAGAAATGTTTTTACACAAGTTGCTTCGTGATTTTTGTCATCCTTTTTTGTGTTTGTGTGCGCCTTTTCTAGCTATGGTATGTCCATTTTGTGATGGTGGGATGAAAACCATATTCAGTATTCAGCAGGTAGGTGCACATAAGCTAATTTAATTGTTTTGATGTCTACTCCTTACCTGAAAAATTCTGGCATTTGATTTGCTTTTTTGATAGCTATGGGGCAGTCAGGTAAATGGAATTACCTAGTGCAATCCTAAAATCTTGTCTCTAAGAGGCAATAGTGAAGTCTAAGTTAGGATTTGTTTAGTGCATACACATTTATTTACACTGAACTTCATTTGCCATTCTGCCTCCAGTGAGACATTTTCTGGACATTCAAAATTACCAAATCTACTTGATCTCCTCTGTTCCGTGCTTGTCGAATCCTTCCAGGAGCTGCATCAGCACAGTGATGTGACTTCCTTCTACAAAAGCTGCATGGAGTCTTCCCAGCACATTGGGTGTATTCCTGTGCCTCCCTAATTATATACTTTGGATTAATTTTTACCAATTTACATGTGGTTCTGTGCAAAGGAAGTTCCTGAGCATTAAAATGTAGTGACTTCCCAGGACTGGTAACAAGAAACTCTATGGGAATCACACTATTCAAAGGAAGCTGCTGAATTTCTATGTGTGTAAAGTCAGTCATATTTTTCCACTTTTTAGTCTTCATTCACCATTGCTATGAGATGGGGTGTGGGTGGACCTTACTGTAATTTTCCTATTTTTGTTGTGTTGACAAGCAGCCTTGCTGGAGCAAGCACTGAAGATTGCAGTCCTGCTTGTGTTACTTGTGAATACATCCCATGAAGTTTTTATTTTTCTTCTCTTTAGGCTTTAACAGAAGTAAAGATTGGAAATGAGGCCAGTGCTGAAATATTAGCTGAAAAATGCAAGACTTGAGTGGAGATTTAAGTCTTGCAGAACGAACTTGCAATTTCTGTTGTTCACTGGGTTGTTTCCTGCAGGGACTGACTAAAGAAACAGAAAAACATACCCCTCTACAAAATTAAAACCAGTTACTGTGTCTTGTTTCGCTGTTTGCATACCCTGTGATGATTAAAAAGTAGCATCTTGCCTTGATTTGCCATCTTTTTGGAAAAAAAGGTTTTTTTCCCAAAAAACCCACAGAATTTTCCCAGACTTGTGGACTCCCTTAAAACATAATCTGTATTTGGCTTTGCTTTTTCCACAGACCTGGATAAAATATAGAGTACACTAAGAAGAGTCTGTTTATTTGGTACCTCAGAGACTTCTTTGACATGTGTGAAAATGACCTCTGTGCCAAGGATGCACAAGCCTACGTGGAGATGAAATAAACAGAGAAAAAACGTAATCTGAGTGCTTTAAACCAGTGAGAAAAAATGATGTGCACAGGAATATTAGCACTGTGTTTGATATATCAGCTTGTGCTCTGAACATTACAGAATAGATGCAATGCAATTCATTTTCCTGCTATTTGTCCTTTATTTCTTGGTGAATCTGCCATCTAGGAAAGGCAGAATAAATCTGATATTAAATTTACACTGCACGGAAAACACTCCTTTTCACACTTTATGGAAATATACATATCAAGAGTTTCTTTTATTTATGCACACAACTAATTCCACTGAATTCCAAGTACCCTATGTGAGTAAAGATATATTTATTTTTATATATATATGCACATTTGCAAAATCCAGACTTAAGGACTAACTTTGTTCTGTGGAACCTATTCTTTTTGTATATGTCCTGTTTGTGTTGTTTCTTTTTGTTTAACAAATCATAATCTATTATTTATATTCTGTGAGGGGCTGTATTTGCATTCCCCCACAGCATATTTTATTGACTGTGGTGATTGTTTTAAGGAAAGTGTACTTTCCCTTATTTTTCTATGGAATATGGCTTAGCTGAAGCATCTGGTTTCAAGTGAAGTATTTTCCTACCTACTTTTCCATCTGAGCTGACCAAGGTGCAATATGTTAAAAGCTGGGCTCAATCATAAAATGGGTCAAAGCCTTGAAGAGGACAAAAGTTGTGACTTTTGATCAAGGAGTCCTTTGTTTAGGCCTTAGTTGGCAAAATGTATCTGAAAACTCTCCATCTGAGGTGCATCTGAAGTAGTTTTGGGTGACTTTGATTAGATGTCTGTAACTGTCTCTAAGCCAGTGGATTTTGATTTCTGCTCAAAATAGGAGTGATTTATCTACAACTAATTCAAACATGGTACTACTCCATGCACTGTGTTTTACTTGATTTAAAAAAAAACACAAAACCAACCCCCCCAAAAAAAAAACCAAAAAAAAAAACCCAAAAAAAACCAACCCCAAAACACCTACCACTGGAAAAAGTAAAGATAAACTTTAGTTTAACTTTTCTCAGGGTTTCTTGGCAGAGAGCTCAGAAAGAAATTATTTCTACAGAAATGTTCTCACCTGCCTCCCTAATTTACAGGGTTAATAGGATGTGTGAGCTCTGTGGAGAGTACGAGATAAACACCTACCATTGGAAAAAGTAAAGATAAACTTTAGTTTAACTTTTCTCAGGGTTTCTTGGCAGAGAGCTCAGAAAGAAATTATTTCTACAGAAATGTTCTCACCTGCCTCCCTAATTTACAGGGTTAATAGGATGTGTGAGCTCTGTGGAGAGTACGAGATCTTCATGTTTGCTGATGGAGTGTTTCACTAGGATTGCAGTGGCATCCTTCTTTATATGACAAACATAATTCTTTGTTCAATAGGAAAGTTTTACAGAACCAAGCAGCAGTAAAACTAATAGGATTCTGCTGAATTTTTTTGCGTTAAAATTTAGAAAAAAGATAGAAAAAAACCCACTCTAACTGTAAAAATAAACAAATCAATGAAAGCAATTTACAGTAAGATTCACTTTCTGGATTAATCTTTCTAGACTTTTATAATCATTAAGCATCCTTTACAGTAAGAAAAAGGTCAATTTTCTGATATAATCTGTGTAAGGGTTTGCAGCCTCTTGGTTCTGAAACCTGGAAGTTTCAGTTGAACACCTACAGAAACAGAGAATCACAGAATGCTGGTGTTGGAAGGGCCCTTTAAAGATCATCCAACCTCCTGGCTGTTGGAAGGAACACCTTTCACTTGATCAGGATGTTCAAAGTTGCTCCTTGAACACTTCCAGTGGTGGGACATCCACAACTCTGAGCTATCAGTTCCAGGGTCTCCACACCCTCATAATAAATATTTTCTTCCTTACACTGAATGTAAATCTGCCTTCTTCTAGTTTAAAACCATTACCCCTTGTTCTGTGGTTACAGAGCCTCTCCAGCTTTGTTGAAAGGCTGCAATAGCTGGTTCCTCTCTCCTCATATCCAAACTTTCCATGCTGTTTACAATCTTCCTTCTGTGGGAGTAGCTGTTTTCCCTGCTCCAGACTTTGCTGTCACAAGCACCATATACACCATGGGGTGTGGTGCCACGTGCTCCACAAACACCACGAAAAGGGACAAGGTGCATTACCCTCCACGAGTTGTCACCTCTGTTGGATGCCAGATGTCCATGTTATGCGGACATAACACGGCAGCACTTTCCAAGTTCTCAAATGGACCCTGGTATAGGGGTTCATTTTCAACCCATGTGTTTATTTGTAGAAGTGGTGTCTCCTAAGGAGCTTTATAGTGATTCTTTATGGCCTTTGTTGGATAGAAAAGCATTTGCAACAAATGAAGTTTTACTCTTGGAAAACATACATTTTGCCATCTTCTGTCTATCCTATTCTTACATTGCACACTGCTCTAACTCTATAGGGAAGATGTCTTTCAGTTGGTGGGAAAAATATTAATAAATGAATGATCTATAAATAAACAAATGGAGACTGCCTAAAGAGGAGTGAAGCTGTTTAAATTAGTAGATCACCAGAGTAGCAGAATTGTTTCTGGGAATAACCCCCTATTACAAAACATTTAACTTTTTCCACATTTCAACTTCTGGGTACAATTGTCCTTTAACACAAATTTGAGTCCAGAATACAGCGTGAACTCATGTGGCTTCATCTAAAGTGCTGTGGAATTCAATTGCTTCATGATTTTTCTTTTTTAAATTGTTATTTCTTACCATGTGGGCGCTATAGAATGCATTTCAAATTTATTTGTTCAAACTGAAATAAAAAAGTGGAAAATTCCTCCCAGCAGAGACTAGCACTGGGGCTTCACAGAGAAAGTCTTGATCATGTTGAATTAATGTCTTGTGGACTTAAAAAAAAAGTAATTCAGGTGGCGGACCTAGTAAGTATGTAATTCTGGCTGAAGTTAGTCACTTTGAAAGATTAGTGACTATATAGTCAAGCCTGCAGGTCTTAAGAAAAATTCTTGGCATGAAATGCAGAAAAACAGCTTTATAGATTATATGTCTCCTTTACACATACTGTACCACATAAGAAAAATCAATTCTGTACCTATTAATTTGGCCTGAGGTAGGCCTCAGTTTGGCAGCTTACCCCATCTAATTTGCCAGCTTTATAGCATGTTGGGTTTAGTTATTTTCTCAGTGGTGAGGATGCCTATTTATTGGGGGGAATAAAAAAGTACTGGGCAAGAATAGGCTTTCTATGTCCATTGCTTCTTGTAACCAATTATTAACAACTTTGGGCTTATGGTCAGGGTACACTTTCTCTGTTTTAAAAAATACTTTTAATTTACAGCTAAGATGTATTAGTGATTATTTATACCTCTTGTTGTTATGCTGATCTTGTCTGGCAGTGTAAGTAACTTTTCTCAGTATCTGCATTTGGTGTTCCCTTCTCTTTGGTACAGCTAGCATTATATCTGCTTTCAACCTCCTTTTTGTAGGGTGTATAAGTCAAATTGGTTTAGCTTAATCCATTTTAGGAATCCCCACCTGTTCCAGTTTGTGTTTTCATGCATGACTGGGTCTGTATGATATTACAGAGGTGGTTTCATTAAAGTGTTTCATAATGAAATCTATTTCTGCTGAATAGGAAAATAATTTTGTCTCCATATATATCAGGACCACATTTTTCTTTTACAGTGACATCATAGGTGTGGTTCTTGCTCTTCCTGTTACTGATTGACTCATTGTTTTTTCTGCTCCTCATCAAACTAGTGAAATCCCAGACTATGACAAAAAAAAATCTTGGAGATTTTTAGCTCTCTGACCTTATGCTTGGCACTGCTGAATACTGACTGATTTCCAGAGCTCCATGCCTCAAGGTCATCTGGTTCTTCTCAATGTCCAAACAGAGAAAAACTAAGAAATTCCTTCCTCTTGTGCCCCAACCCCCCAAAAAAGTGCCACCACCTTCAGGGGTGGTTATCCAGTGGATCTGCCCTTTCTGGCAGTGGCAGCTTCCTGCAGCATGTCAGGGCACAGGTTACCTACTGAAATATGTACATTGCAGGTGGTGCACAAGTCAGCTTGTAGGTAACCTGCTCTCTGACACTCTGTTCTCTTGAATCGGATTATGGTTTTTAAGTCAAGGGCATGAACAAAAATATATATAGTTTCTTGAAGAACTGTAACGAAACCTCCCCCTCAGACCAATTGTTTTATTGTCAGCACATCCTTCTCTGTCGTTACTTTGTTGCCATCTTACAATTGTAGAATTCAATTCCCATTTTCTACATCATAGTCTTTTCCCATATGACACTGTAGAAAGAACTTTAATGAAGTCCAGATATAGGAAAACTGGTTAATTTATCTTGTCTTAAAACCTATTATTTTGAAAAGTTCACCTCTTGGTAAACTCATCTTACTTTATACCCCCAGTTTTCCTCTTTCTTCTATGCCTTTAATGTCTGTGTTGTCTCCAAAGTGTATTTTAAAACTGTGGCTAAAGACATGCAGTTCAATGGCTTTTAATTATAAAAATCAATATTTCTCTTTCCTTATACACAAAGTTTTCTGTCTGGTATTTGCCAAAATGATAGACTTAGTATGCCTTGTTTGAATTAGATGGCAAATAACCACAGAATCTCAAAGCAGAATGACCGTGCTCCAGTGCAGAAACCACAAATGGACAAGTGAATTCTTTCTTAGGAGGGGACTTAAAGAGGCTCACAAGATTTAGTATTCCTATAAAACTCCATATGCAGACATATTAAATTGAGACCTAACAACTCTCTAGTTCTGTGCAAAACTTATATGATAAACAAAATAAAGAGTGAATAGGAAGACATTGTTTGTGGAGCCTGGGAGATGATATTCTTCAGCAGACTTCCTGCTGATATCAATGAAGTTGAGTGTGACACAGCTCAGAAAGCACTCATCAACCCTGAGGGACTGTTATCTGTGTAGCCAGGAGATCTGTGTGTCCTCTAGTACATTCCTTTAATATTCCCACTCCTTTTGAACCCATTAGCCTCTTTCAACCAAATTGGGAAAGGCAGTAGTAATCAGAAAGCTTTTACAGGTCTTAAACAGGTGGAGGAGAGAGAAAGGTTAACTTTAACACTTAGCGAGAGACCAGAGTGTAAGCACTGGCAGCATAGGCAAAGCTGTCTGAAATCCCCAGCACTGGCAAGAGTTTCAAGAGGACCTTGAATCCAAACAAGGAGGAACCAAAAAGTGAGCTCATGTATCATTAGCCTAGTTTAAAACTGCTGACAGGGCCTGACTTTTGCTTTTAGCTTTGGGCATTCCCTGACTTGTGCAGAAACCTCCTGTCAAGTGACCATGTTTGAGAAAGACGCTATTCAAAGTCATGGGATCGCAGCTTTTGCGCAGTAATTGTCTCAAGTTTTTCTGACGTGGCTGAGAGCAACAGCACTGATGGTAGCTGAGCTATGCTTAAAAACAAAACGATCCTCTTAAGGCTTCCATATCTGTCTTTGACATGGTCCAATTAATTCAACAGGTTAATTTAATTCTGCTGTATTTCCATGTGCAGCTATGTACTAGAACACTTGTCTCAGGGATAAAATCATGAATATCTTTGTCTTTATCAGCTGACTAGGTCTCCTCCATGCTTGAGTGGTCATACTGACAGCAGATTATGGGGTCAAATGTTCTGATTTTTTTGCTGCTTCAGGATTAGAATATGCAAGACATTTAGGAAAAAAAATAGCTTTTCTACATTGTTAATCTAGAGATAGGATTTTTCTTATTCTTCCTGAAGATGGATAGATTTTCCACCTTTGTTGTCTCTGTAAATGGCACTTATTATTGAGTATTTAATATCTTCTTTTCCTACCTTGCATGTCATAATCAGTTATCAGACATATGTCAGGAGTGTGGGTTGGTCAAACTGGCCAGCTATCAATAAGCTTCTTTTCTTCCTTCTCATTAATTTTTCTTCATTTGATTTTTTGCTTAAATTCTTCCTTTTGTAGTCAAAACTCTGTAATAACTGTGATTTGTGCCTGAGAGATCTCTGCCATTACTTTTGAATTAGTAAGTTTGTGGAACTGTAGTGGTGATTGGAGGAAGGAAAGCAAAGGAGTTAAAGGATTGGGTTAACCAAGGGGATGCTTGGAGAATGGGTTCAGAGAAATGGCCTGAGGAAATGGGATTGAATTCATTAGTTTCAAGTTCAGTACAGTAGTATTTGCTATTATAAATCTCGGGTAGTATGGTTAAGCAAGAGCTAGACAAACAGGAAAAAAACCAACAGCTCTTGCTGAAAAGTATCTAAGGATTGTTTTGTGTCACGATTTGAATAGAAAGTTGTGATTGCCATGTTCTTCAAAAAAAGGATGTACTTTGATTTGTAAACTGGATTTTGCCTGCAAGATGTGTGAAGAAAGTTTCTGATCTGTTTCAAAATGGGTAGGATGCAGCTGGAGTACAGTGTCTGGCTTGGGGCACTTCAACTAAACAAAATTTACTAGGGTGCAGAAAATTATAAGAAAAAAAAATTATAATGGCTGAACTAAGAGAAATACTATAATATAGGAACACCCCCCCCAAAAAAAAAAAGTTCAAATATTGGGATTACTTAGCTTAAGGAAGTGGAGACTGAGGGGAGTTGGGATTACAGTTTCCAAATGTTAATTGACTAGTGCAAAAGAAAAAAGGAGTAACTCTCCAGATCTCTGGTGAATAAGGGTGATCTTCAAAGGTTTTAAAACTACAGCAAAAAGGTGCAGGGCAGATACTAGAAAAAACTTCTTGCAGAAAGGACAGTGGAATACTAGAGGTATTTGGCTAGGGAGCTCTAGGCTAAAGTCTGGAGCAAGAAAGCTCAGGCAAACATGAGTGAGGAATGGCAGTGAGAGGGTTTTGGGGACAGAAAGTGAACCTGATTATCTCCCGAGGTCCCTTTTGGGACTGTTTTCTCAGTCATTGTGGTTTTCCTGTTTTATAAATCATGACTAGCTCTTAATATAGCCCTCTATTACTGTACCCTTGTTTCTATTGCTGGAATTAAATGGGTGTCTTAGGAAGACAGCTAGTTTAGTTCAATATGCCTCCAAGTCTGGCTTGAAAGTTGTTGGAGTTCACAGAAAGAGTATAGTCTTGAAACACATGGTATGTGCTGGGTACAAAATGCATTTTGATGCTGAAAGTTGTAACAGTTGTGTGGCATCTTCTGACTGATTTGCATGTGACATAGAGTGCTTGTGGTTTACTTACAGACCAGGATGTTGTTCTTGCCTATTTGATCATCTGAAGAAAGACCCAGGGAATACCATTCTTGGTTCCCCAGAAACTGCAAGTAGTATTTGAGGGCTCACAAAACTTTCATTGCTGATTGATATGTTAAACAAGAGAGCTGACTGAAGAAACCTCTAATATTTGCCTTTTAGTGAGGGATTTCTGACTAGCTCAACATTTAGTATCAACAGTCAGGAAAAAAAATTGTTCCTTCTCCAGATATGTGGATATTGCAAAAACCAGCATAATCTTGCTTTGACCTTAACATACAAAGGAATTTTCTCTTTCTGTTCTGTCTCAATTAGATATGCATTTAGAGAAACAGTGCTGTATTAATATTCTTTATTTTAAGTCATCAAGCATAATTGCTCATATAGCTGCTGTCTGATGAGCATGTGGCTACAAATCAACATTTATTAACAGAATCAATAAATGATGTAGAACAGCTACATGACTGTGGTGAGACTTGCCATTGTCCTGTGTGCAAACAAAAGTTTCTGGGCTTGAGTCAGCTCTAACTTGTCCTGGCACAGGCAAAACTGACTTCAGGTCACAAAATGAAGTTGAAAAGGGATAGACAGAACAACACTGCGTGCTTTTGAATATGAGTAACTTTTCAGAGCTCACACGCCATTTCACAGTGTACAGTTTTTGGGAGCAAGAGAGTGTTAGTGGATGGCTTGTTTATATGTGTTTTAGAAGAAAAGCATTTGTTTACAGCAGCCTCACTATAAACTCTGGAGGAACCTTGGCTGTAGCAATCAGCCAGACCCAACAGTGAGTTGCCAGATAGTGGTAGACCAATTTCACACAGCTGGTTAGTAAAAGAATGAGCCTTTCCATCTTTCTGTTTGCCACCCATGCACTAATACACATTATTTCTCTTTTAGCCCCATAAAAATCTTTCATTCCTGGGTGATTTCTGTGCCGAGGGCCATTGCAGGCCCTGCCAGCACTTCTGTGAATTATTTGCTTCCTGTTGTTCTGTCTTCTTTACATCTCATGACAGATTCATTCAGTAAATCCTTTGATCCCCCTTCACCTTCATTTGTAGCGACATGTCTACCAAGACTTTCTAAGGCTCTTTTCTCCGTGGTAAAAAAGACCACAACCCCTTCTCTACTGGTGTCAGCAGTTTTATTTTCATAGGGCTGAAACAATCTTCACATGGAGCAGGCACATCTGGAGGAACATGCTGGAAGTAACTATTGCCATCAGGTGGAATTCCAGTGGTGCCTTGGGCTATTGGGCTCCACAGTGGGAGAAAGGTCCAGCATGCTCTTATAGCACCCTGCCTCATAGCAGGTTTGGCAAGGACTTGGCTGGGTTTGGGTGGGGACACTGTCTCTTTTCTCTGACTCCTTGAGCTGGAAATGTGTCAAACACACTGTTGGTTAGCTGAGTTATGTCCAAGCTGGAGCTACTACTTGCAAGGTAGGTTAGTCTCATTGCAATGTCCTAAAACCTGGATGCTAGTGGGAAAGGGTTAGTGATGTTCTGAGCTGGGGGTTAGGGAAGCAGGTAGAAGTAGAGTGGAGATTTAGGGTTCAGGAAAAGTGGCTTCTAGACAAAAGTGTATAAAACTAACAGCTAACTTAAGAGAAAAACCAAAGTCTCAAGTTAAAGGCTCTAAAAGAGAAATTCAAGCAAGCTGGTAGGGGTGGTTTTAATAGTACTTATAGGGCTTTACCAAACCTGTTAAGTTTTGTACAAAGTAGAAGCCAAAATGCTTTAAAACCAGATGTTTGGGATTGGAGAGGGAGTCCTTGGGCTAAAGGGAGGGATGAGTTTGTGTGTTCTACTAGGTTTTAGTAAGATGGAAAGTAAATTGGGAACCTTAGCAGACCATGAGAGGTCACAGGATAGGGGGCTCTTGGAGGGGATTATTATTTCTTCAGAACAGGCATATATTGGTCTTGAGATGTGATACAAAGAGAAGCTTAAAGCTGATTTAGCTGACTTAGACATAGGTAGGTAGGGCTGGGAGACACAGAGAAGACAAATGTGTCTGACAAATACGAGTGAAGGGTGCTTATTTGTCTGTAAAATGGGTGGGTTGATTGTTATTGCAGCACTGTTTTAGGGGAAAAACTGCTTTGCTTTCACATTATTCTTTTGAAATCTGCTACTGCCCCCTTGCTCTTCACTCTGACCTTCTTGCTTGTGAGAATCACTGAATGATCTCCCCACAGCAAGCATGTGCTCCAAGGCCACAAGGCTCCTTGTGACTTAGCAGTGATCTGCTTGTCCTGCCATGTGCTTAGCTCTTCCACAGTTCAAAAAAAGAATTAGGCACCCATCTTAGCTCTCCCAAAGAGGCAGCTTCCATTTTCTGCATTTCCTCACCCTTCAAGCATCCTTTGCCAGTCATGCCTAGCAAGAGGAACAAATCTGTCAGTCTGCAGCTCTTCCATTACCTTGGGTGCATAATAATGACCAGGTTCCTCAGTGAGAGGGTGATGGTCCTTGAAGGGAATCTCTGCCATGGGGTCCATGTTGCATCACAGATTTGTGTGCTGCCATTTGCTTCTGCCTGCCTACTCTGCTACATTTATTCCGTGTTTTGGTTCTCTTCTTACAAACCTGGCCTCTTTGGTCTAGGGAATAACACTCTTTTCCTGTGGCTGGAGATGCATTTTCCTGCTAATTTTGTTCTTCAGTGGGATGCACAGTTGTCACTTTTGTATAATAATGCTTCTGTGGCAACATTGGTTAAAAGGAGAGGAAAATTCACTATCAATCACATGGAAGGTGGACTGGGGGTGTTTATTTAAAATCTGCCGTTGGGATCCTTGGATATCTGTCTGTTCTTATTCTCTGACACACTCATGAAAATGTTGGAAATCCTTTTTTTCCTAATATGAATGGAACTGTCAGTATGTAAGGAATCACAAGTGATTTTCCAGTGTAGCAGTGTGATCAGCTGAGTCAAAAATGTTCTTGAAAATCTCATCCTGTTCAAAGAATGCCTTGAAAAATGTGGCTAACAAGTGTAATGACATTTCCCATGGGATGGACTTCTTGTGGATGAAGATTAATTTAAACTGTGTTATGTTCCTATTAACTAAAACCCCCACCTTTTTATGCAATACTACACATGCTTCTTCTCATAATCCTAATTCTATAGGTAGAGTTTCCTTGGAAATATTCTATGCAAGCAGTTGGACAGAGAAAGAAGAACTTGGCCCTGTGACTGGGCAGCCTCTACCCTCGCTCGCTTCCTTGACAAATTTGCACTTGATTCATATTCCCAAGCCTTCCATCATCATCAACCCTCGATCCTCTGTCTCTGCAGGGAGAGGCAGGCTCTGCATTCAGTGATTATTTTGAAGATGAATGTGTTGGGTAGTTTTGATTAGTAATTTGCTATTTTAAGTCTGCATTGTGCTTTGATGGCTCTTATGGGATTTTTTTCTTACAGTAAGGGATGAAGATCTAAGGGGTGTCTATTTGGTTTTTCTCATCCCATAACAATACAAAATGTCATTTTGGACTAAGTAGATACACATGTCCCCCTGCCACATGGCAGTGTACTAAATAAAAACAGTACCCTTCATACAAATACTTGAATATTTAAGTGGACTTAAGGGAAGAGAAGCAATAAATGAAATACTTTTGGAATATGAAACTAGTCTGCTATTGCTTCATACTCAGTTTAAAAGCAAAAACATCTTAAAATGACTTCTCTTAATTTTTTAATGCTTATTTTTAAGCTCAGCACAATTAAGAGTTTCCCACTTTCTGGACGGTGTAGAAGTAACAGGTTTATAACAAAAGGGAAATTATATTTAATCTTAAAACCAAATATTTTTCTGATCAATCCAATTGATTTTTTGTTATATGTCTCAATCAAAATATGGTGTCTCATTCCGAAATTCAATGAATGTAACCATTTCCTCCTCCTGCTGTAAAGTGTTATTGGTTTCTAGTTACCTCTGCTCTCCTCTACACCAATTACCCTCCAGAGACAGAAACTATTCATTGTTCTGCATTTAAGGTACTATCATGTTATTACAGTCAATACATTTTATCTTCTATTAAACTCAATATGTTTTAGCTTGTTCCTTATTAAAATAACCTGTATTAAAAGTGGTGATTTGTTCTAACACTCTGTGTTTACATGGAAAACACTTACTTTAAAGTAAGGTCCTATCATTCATGAGTTGGAGAGTACTGTATATGCAATACTTGTGCACTAAAACATGTCTGGTGTAGAAACTGAGTCTGTGGTTTGCCTTAATAGAATCAAGATAATTTAAAATCTTGAAGTTATGAGTGAACTTGCATGCTTGCTGAGGAAGTGCCAAGGACAACACTTGGGGCACATATGTTAGCTGTGAGGGTGTCAGCATCCAGTATCCCCCAGATGGGGTCTGGTGCTGCAGTTGCCTCGTGCCTGAGGTGCATCTTACAACTCTGAGTAGCCTAGTTGAAGCTAGCACACTACTTAGGTTGTCAGTGCTAGCAGGATGACTCTCTGATGGCCCCATCCTTTCAACACTTCTGCATGAGTTTAATTTGGGATTATTGATGAGTTTACAATGAAGTGCGTATGTAAGAGCTGGCAGGATTTGGTGCTCTTCATTTGTTTCTATGAGGAAAGATTTCTTAATACACCTATTGTATTTTAATTTAAGAATATTTTTGTGTCAGTAATCAGGACATGTTTACTACAATCAGTGAACATTTTCTGTGGCTAGGACAGTACGTGGTAGCAGAAACCAATATGCCTACAAGAGCTGGTACCATTTCTTTTCCAATAACCAGCAGATATTTTAAGAACCCTCATTGTACTGAGGTTTCTAGGCAAGGTGGTGAACCAGGATGAACATAAGAGACAGAGCAACTATAAATCCCATGATGTGTATTTACTATCCACTGTAATGTGAATCTTTCCTGAAAACAGTTCTTGGACCATCTCAGTATGGTTTGAGTAGCTTTGGTGTGTTTTGTTGTTTTACCTAATGCTTGCTATCTTCTAGCTTAAGTACAGAAATTTTGGATTCTGACAAAGTTTAAATTTAGAGGCATTCATGATTCAGCCTCTTTAGAATGAATGGGAGAGTCTAAGCTGTTGTTTCTGTCTGTCACTTTTTGACAGACGTAGCTATGTGCTGTTTCCCAATTCTTTACCTTGCAAAGACATCACCTCTACCAGATAAGGCCTGTACCTTTACATGGCACCCATTGTGGAAACATTGAGAAACACAGCTGAGAAATCTCCTGAATCCATGTTTTGTATTAAAAGCAGCCCAGGGACTTTTACAGATGGCAATGCTGGGCAGAATTCTCCCCTATTGTGTTTCTTTTATAGTCACTGCAACAAAGTCTGAGTAATTGAGCCTCTTGTCCCTGGGTTGTGTCTGCACTGCTAGAATGAGTGGCAAAGACACAATGATTGTGGTACAAGATTAAATAGGGTGTAAGATGAGCATCATGATTTGTAGGAAAAAAAAAAGCAAAACTCAAACCAAACTCCACTACAGGGCTGGTTTAGGCAGAGGCTGCTGATGTCTTGTGTTAGGAGATCTGCATAGCAGTCCTATTGGTTGGGGCTCTTTTGGGTCTGAAAAGGGCATTGATTGTGTGGCCTTTTCCTCTTTATTTCTGATTCTTTTAAATTCTTATTTTTCCTGTGTTTTCCTGCGCAGATCACACCATCAAGTCCTGAAGCTGATTCCCTGGTGCTGAACCTTTCTAGGGAAGCCAGTGTCTGGCATGGTTTGGTTCCTACTGTCACCTGATTTGTACCCTTGGAGCAATGGGAGGGATGGGAGCACTGAGGTGCTGTGCTGGCTGCCTGAGAATCTTACAGTTAATTCAAAGGTTACCCCGTATGTCTAGAATCCCATTTGATAAAAGATAATCTTGAAATTTTGTCATCTAGAATGTCTTTAAAATGTGTCACAGCTCAGCTTAATTTCATTACTAATGTTTGTTCTGGGTGTGTTGTTTGTTGCAGTGGCAACTCACGCTGCTGCACTGTTAAATTCTAGGAAAAAAGTATGAATTATTTCCAGCAGGAAATTATTTGCTCTAATGCATAGTATTTACAGGAAAAGGCAACATTTTAAGTTAAAAGTTGAAGTTAAAAATTAGAAAATTGCACATTTCAAAGAATCTTTTCAGGGGGGCCAGTTTCTAGGAATATCATATAAAAGAAAGAGAACATTTACAGTAAAATCAGAAAAATATGAAGTCTTCTTAACCATACCAGGGGGAAATGTGGTATCTAATAGGAAGAGATTTGTCTGAAACCTCCACTGTGAACAAAAAACCAAAATAAGATCTGTGGAATACATGTTTACAGAGCAAACTTGGAGAAGAGCTGTGCTGATCATGCAGGGGACAAGTTGCTATGGCTGAGCTGGAGAATTAGCTGGAGTTCCCATGTTCTGCTGAACTCTGCATTTTTATTGTTTAAGATTTTAATGTGTAGTTTGTGATTTCACTGTAGTTTTAATTCTTTCCTTATTATGTGTGCATCCCTTTCCCCCGCCACACTTAGCAGAGCAATAGCATGAAAGGGAGCAAGTTTTCTTTACAGGGTACAGACCAAACTGTTATGAAGACTTAGTTAATTTTTGTTTATTCTTTGGCAATGAAGAAGGAGAGCTTGTTTTGTGTCCTGTTTTTCTCGGATGCCACAAAGTTCAGCATCTTTAGGTATTGCATGAAATACATACCCCAAGAAATGTTTGTTTTATTTCAGTGATGTTCCTTTATATTCCAGAGAAAACATTCAGCTCTTTTCCAAACTGCCTTAAAAAGAATCCCCTCCAACCCTCCCTCTCCCCAAAACAAAAGAAGTTTTCCTTCTCAGAAGAGCATCTGTTATTTAGCAATGTCTGAATTTCCATAAATAATCCCAGATTTTCCCTGCACAAAGATATAAACAATTGTTCCACACTCAAACCTCCCCCGTCTCAGATTCCCTGAATGAGGAGAGTGGGAGAGGAGGCAACAGTGGGGGGATTTGCAGGGGCACCCATGTCAGGACAGGGGTGGGGCAGGGCAGAGGTGGCTGTTGGGCCCTCCTGGGATGCAAAAACTCTTTGGCTGGGTGGAAGACCTTCATCAGAGGGGATTTTTGAAGTTATTTGGTGTTTTGGGCAGCCAGCTGGTCTTTTGAACTGTAGATCCAGCCTGGCTTGGACTTGGCTGGAGAGGGTAATGCTGGGATAGGGAAGGGAAGATGCCACCCTACCCCTGACCTGAGTTGTGAGACTGATGTCTCTGGTGGGGCCCCAACAAAAAGCTGCTCAAGACTGGATGCTTCCCACAACTCCTAGCTCTGGGTTTCTTTAAATAATGTTTCTGCAGGAGACAGTTAATATCTTATGAAAATTCTTCCTTTTATTCATAGCTAGGAGATTTTTTTGGCTAGGGGTTTTTAAGCACTCCATCGCAAGTAATGAAAAAGAATAGTAACTAAGCAGAGAAAGATAATGGCAAAAAGAGATATGAGTAGTTCTGGAGACATCAGCTGCTTCACAAACTCATGAAATTAATGACATTTGGCTTTTGGATCCCTGGTGTAATGATACTGTATTCTTAATGCATGAATATATAACCTGAGAAGCAACTCCCCTTGAAAGATTTGTTCGTTCTCCTGGCCAGAATGTATTTTTGTTTTTTTCTTCATTATTAAACCATGATTTTGGTTGGTTTAATTTTCACCTCAAAATTATTATTATAATTATTATTTTTTAATTGCAAAATGCCAGGATGCTTAAATTTCTTCAGTGATACTGTAAACAAGGACATCACTTTTCCCATTAATATGTTGGGATGACTATTTAATATATCTCATATGCATACAAGAAAATCTGTTTATTGGGGCTAGGGTGACATTTCAAAGTGAAGATAATTTTTCATAATAATAGGACAAGGTTGATGCAAAATATGTTTTTTTGTATCAACCTTGTCCTATGATTATTTGTTTTCCATTCTGCCACAGGTCCAGACATCTTCTTCTCTATGCTTTGAAAATCTTGCAAAAAATTAATTTCATTATTAGCCTCAGTATTACTCCTTGGCTCTTTCGTAGATCCCTCACCTGCTGACAGCTCTGGTGGGTCTTCTGATGGGTCCACTGCCCTTCCCCTTCCAGCTTGCTTCCATTGGCACCACTTTTCTCTCAAGTGTGAGCTATCAGGCAGTGGATACAGCCTGAACAAATATGCCTGTCCACTACTTGCAGTTGGTTTCCCTGAAAAAGAGCAGGAAATAATCCTGAGGTTCAGAGCTGGATGGAAGGACTTGTGGAGGCTGCATTTATATGTATGAAAATCTTGCTGTCAGATTGTAAGGAAATGAGTGCAGAGAATGACATTCACTTTGCATCCTAACAGGGCAGCACAAAGACATCCCACTGCCAGCTGCTGAAGCTGATTTGATTTGAATTCAACAAAACCTTAGAAATGTTTTCATTTTGCTGCTTTGAAGTTTTTATGTCCCCTTTAAAAACCTCATATACTAAAAAGATGGTAGCATCTTTTTCTTTACAGTTCCATGAAAATGAAATAATGTGATGTGATATATGAAAAGAAAGCAAGAGTACCTTATAGTAGTGTAGCTTGTTTGAACACTGTCTGCTTCTAAAACATACATATCCATGCACAAATTCAATTGAAATTATAAATCTATGCAAACTTAAGTTATCCAAGCTCAGCAAGGAAGTTTTGACTTTCTATGCTAGCCTTTGTTCTTGCCAATGTCACTGACTGCTCTGGTACCTGAAATAGGACCTCTAGTCTCCTCTTGGCTAGGCCAGCTTTTTATATCTTGGGCCCTGCTGTTTATCTAAATATTTCTCTTTAATCTGAAGAGCTTGTTTTTCTAGAGCAAGAGTTTTCTGGGAAGGGATCCAGGAGTCACCAGTGCTCAGCTGCACTAAGAGCTCTTGCAGTGTGCGGGATCAGCAGCAGTTGGTGAGGAGCTCTTTGATGCTGTGAGTTACAATAGAGCGAAGAGATTATGAAGCCTTCCCTTACCCTGGGCCTTCAGGCACAATACTTGTCATTCTGCACCATCACAGAGGGTGGTGGGATGTGGTCCAGTGGCTTTCCTTCCGCTCCTGTAAAAACTCACCAAGAAGCAGTTTGCTAAGAAAAGCATTGTTTCTCTGAAAAAAAAAAACAAACCCAAACCAATATTAGAAATAATACTCTTTTAAAGCTTTGGACACATTGTAGGTTGTTTGTTGCTGTTCCCACATTCCCTGACACCCCAAAATGAATCTAATCTTAAAGTTGAGCACATTTCTGTCTTCAGCAGCATCTGTGTCTTCAGTCTGTTTGTTTGGAGTTTTGCATGACTTCAGTTCCTGAAGTTTTGGTGTGCCTTATCAATGTATGAAATCAAATTCAAGGTTTTTGCTTGAAGATGTGAATAGCCTGAATCTAATTACCAGAGGGACTGCCCTTCTTCCCTCTGTGGTGCTGCTGCCATGGGAACTGCCAGAGATGACCCATCGAGTTCCCTTTCCACAGAGGGGAAGTCTTCTGGTTGTTTGTCATCTCCCCCACTGAGTTTTATAACCTTCCCAGCTGGCTTCAAAGTCCTATCCCTTCTCTGCCCCACAGAGGCTGGCTGTTGGGTTCACTGGGCTTCAGGTCAGGAATTGCACACAGAATCTTTTTGAGTGTCCTAGTGCTCCATGGTGGTGAAAGTCAGGAAGTTTTGTGGTGTTGATGGAGACAGCATCAAATGTTTGATGTCCAGTGTCTAAAGCAGTAAAGGCGTAGAGGTGGCTCATGTGTGCCCATGAATGTAGCAGCTGTACACGTGTATCAGTGCTGAAATCTTTCTCTGAACGTCCTGCAAGGGGAGGGATGCTCAGAGCTCAAAATACAAAAGTTTTGGAAGATTCTAGGTCAAGAAAGTTTCTCTTGTAAGGGCAAAGAGAAAAGATGTGTGGAAGATAAAAATCACGGTTCTCAAACACACCCTCTTCTTGCAGGACACATATGCTATTCATTTATGCTGATGGGGGAAAATATTTGTCCATTTTACTTTGTAAACAAATGATGAGATTGTGAGATTGAGGTCCTTTTTGTAGCTGTGACTTCCCAACTGCAAACTCAAATTGTAAAAAACTCTCTGGAAAAACCTTTTCTGAAAAGCCTCCTGCCTATATTTTCTGTGGCTTCTCTAAAGCAAAGCCACACATACTTGGTTTGCTTGGCTAGAATTCAGGACAGCTTTTGATTTTTTTTAATGCCATTTACATGAATTCTACACCTGTGAGTTTCATTCAGCTTGAAAGACCTGAGGAGGGATGAAGGGGTATCTTCTAACTGAGTCTGGACAGGCTGTGGCCAGAGGATCCAAGTTCTGGTGCAAGGGGAAGGAGGGGAACCAGGATACTAAGAAAATGGTGGTTTTATGAGAGTGTCAAACTCAGATACTGGGAAATATTTTACGTATTTATTTATCTGCCTGATATTGTCTTCTAGATTTTGCTGGTTTAGAAATCTGATCTTTGGTCTCATGATTTCCGCAAGAGACCTTGACTATCTCTTTCTTTTGTGATGCTTTTCCAAGATTCTCAGATAAAGGATTAATGGAAAAGGACTGGATTTCAGAGGTTTACACAGACCCCTTAAGCACCGTGTGCTGACTGCAAACTTGAAAATTGACTTTTTCTAACAGGTAGGGTTTTCTCTGCTCTGTCAAGCAGCTGCAGTTGGTGTGCAATTGCAGAGCCTAACCCAGTGCTGTCTCCTGCAGTGGAGACAAAAATATGTAAGACATCTGTGTCAATAAAATGACCTGACAGGAATTATTCCACTGCTGCCTGTGACTGCAGTGGCACTAACAAAAATCACAGATGGATTGGGACACGTGTGGGAATGTGTCTACCTGAGCTGGATCCACTTCAGCCCTGTTCTCTGTGAATGCAAATACTGTAGGACCTTCACTAAATGGTGGAGCAAATATTTAGAAATGGAGTTGTTTTAAGTTCTCTGAGGTGCTGCTAAATCTCCTGTTGCAAAAGTTTGCTGTTTACCAGAATCCTGAGTGACTCCCAGGAGCTCTCTCACCTCTTCTGCAATGAAGACCTTTGCAGGCACAGATGCCCACTGAATTTCTGCCAAGAACAACTTTCCTACCTCCAGTACGTGCACGGCAGGGAGGAGAGGGCACCTGGAGTGCTGGTGCTCCTGCTGCTGGCTGAGGTACTGACAGGGTTGTGCTCATGTATCCCTGACTTACTGTGTGTGACAGCAACAAAAGGGAATAGCTGAGCCCCTTGCATCTGGCCCTGTTTGCCTGCTAGGCAAAAATCAGGTTCCAGGGGGAATAAACCCTCCTTTCTTCATAGCAGTACTCCTCGTGCTGCATAACCCACTTCCAACATACCCAGTGTTGGGCTCTCCATTCCAGGTTTTGCTCAGCAGAAAAAAAGGAGTGTCTGTATAATCACTCACAAGTTCTCAGAGCCAGCAATGCTGCAGATGCTGGATCCTTGGGGTGGGTTAGTTGGGCCTGGCAGACCATATTATAGAAAATGTCTGGTGTATCCCATTAAAGCTGTGTCTGTGTCACAGGGAGACTCCACATAGTTCCACTCTTGCCCTTTGGTGAGGGTGGTTGCATGAGTTGCATCTCATGCTCTGTAAAGCTCAAAGGGTCAGTTTATTTTACCTTATACTTGCATGTAGCTCATGTTCCAGGAGGAGCTTCTGCTTCTCTCCTGCAGCACTGGAGGTGTTACAAAAAGCTGGTGCCTTGACTGTTTTACTCCTGTGCTCCCAAATGCTCAGTGGTCTGCAGTAAGGGAATTATCAGTATTTGGCAGCAAACACAAGAGGCTGTGCATGAAAGGGAGAGCAAGGGCATGAGCTGTCTGGGCCAGTCCTTTTGGCCACTCCAAGTCTGGGTGATTACCAAAACTCTGTTAGTACTGAAGCAGCATGTTTCAGGCTTTCTCAGAGCTCAGAAGAGCCTTTAGTATTTTCAATGGCCGTGCTTATGCAAGTATTTCAGTTTATTTCGCTTTCAATGCAAAAAGACTTGCCTGTGCTGAATTATTCCGTGATTATCAAGAGCAAAACTCTGTTACTACTGAAGCAGCATGTTTCAGGCTTTCTCAGAGCTCAGAAGAGCCTTTAGTATTTTCAATGGCCGTGCTTATGCAAGTATTTCAGTTTATTTCGCTTTCAATGCAAAAAGACTTGCCTGTGCTGAATTATTCTAGTGCCATTTCTGAATGTTAGGGGTGCTTTCATTCTGGCAAACACCCAAATTAGTAATTATAAGGTTTTTCAAAATGATGTGCAAGAAAATAAAGAACAATAGGCAATTTGCTATCTTTTGTGAGGAAGGGATGGGAGTGCAGCTGAATATGTCATCCTGCTTCTCCACAAGATCTAGTTCAGAGCTGAGACATGTTGCTACAACCCACTTCTTCCATGAGAAAGGCAAACATCTGACTGCAGAGATTTCTGTTTCTCTACATGTGGTGAAGCACAGACACTTTTCATGACCGTGGCATCTGACCAGGGCAGTGTAGGGGTTCCTCCCCATGCCAGTCAGGGCAGTGTACACCCTTGGCATACACTTAATGCCATTGCAATTTCATGTGGCTGCACATCAGTTGCATGAGGTGGGAGTGAACAGGCTGCTCCAGGGGATGCTAACACGTGGTGTGATGCCTTGTGAAGGCTGATTTAGAACAGAGGCTAGACAGAGTTAAATAATAAATTTGGTATTTATTAGAAGGCCTCAATGAATATATCTTGGGCAGTACCAGAGCCCAGTCAGGGCCACACCCAAGATGAGCCCAAAATGGACACAAAAAATGAACGAACGGTTACGGCATCTCTCACTTTTATAAGTTCTGGTCCATTAGCGTGTTAGAGTTAATGGTCCAGTTATAGCTTTAGGTTAAGAAGTCCCATCCTTCTTGTTTTACTCTCTTCATTCCACCATTGTTTATTCTCTTGGGCCTGAGATTTGGATCATTTGTCCTTGATCCCCAGCTAGAGAATGAATTATTTTGTCTACCTTCTCTGTGAAGAGAGCTTACTATCCCTTAATATGAAGCTCAGAACTACACACTAAAGCAGTACAGAATCTGAAAAATATAAAAGCTAAAACCTGAGGCATCAACAGCCTCCCTACAACACTGATCCCCTACCTCCATCTTCCAGATCCCCTGCAGGAACCCCTTGGTCAGCCTAATACCTGCTTGCTGTGTCTCCAGGTTTTATTATAACATCAGAACTCGATGTCCTGTGTCACTGGAAACAGTTCACAACTGGTTTTTACCTTGTGTTGTTTGCACCTCTGCAAATTTGATCTAAAAGGCTGGCAGGAACATCAGAGGCATTTGAAAATGCCATTGGTTCTCCCCGTGTACCCATGAATGCACAGTGTGAATAATCCTGTTAGGGAATTCGGGCTCATTTGGACTTGACTCTCTTACTCTAAATTCTGTGAATAATTATACCACAAGAGAAGAAATTATGTCTTGATTTGGCTAGATTTAGCCATTAGATGTGGGGATGACCTTTCAAAATCCAGTCAATTTATCCTGATCTTTCCTCCCTCCCTTTGCAAATAAATGTGTTAATTCTGTATTTTGATAAAGCTCCTTCAAATTTAGGGCATCTTTTGGCTGCATCTCTCCCTCCACTTTAAATAATGCACTCCCTTCCCCTGTGCTCTCTGTGCTGCTCAAATTCTTCATCTGCAGCAGGGCAAGCAGCCAAATCCATTTCTGAGCATCTCTTGTCTGGGGCTCCATCCAGATGCTTGGGGAGAGAGAGCTGATCAAACAGACAGTTCTGTGATTCAGTCTGTTCTCAGGGATCTCTGAAATGGTCTTCTAGTCCCTGGAAAATGCTGCAGCTGCCCATCAGGCTGCTTCAGTGCCTCACCAAAGATGCAGTCATCCCCCACATCCAGGATAGTATAAAGGATGAGAAGAGATAAACAAAAACATTTAGTTGGCAGTGAGAGTGGTGGAAAGGATTTAATTTTCTCTGTGACAAGGCTGTTTTTTAACAATTGTTGTGTTATTATTTACCCAGCCCACTTTTCTTCTTTTGTAGCTACAGCAAGTTGATGACTTTACTCAACAGTTCCTTGGCTGAATGATAATTTGATGATGAAGGTGACAGCAATAGCAATTATGAACTCTACAAGAGAAGTTGAGTTTACAATGGAAAACTTTTACAGCTTGTTATTTAGTAAATGTTGTATTTACCACAAAACATCACCATCTAGAGTTGACTTGCACTGCCCATGGTCTCTTTTAGAGAAGTGGTTGGCCAGGTTGGAGTGTTGAGACAGATGAGAGCTCTAATGGCATGCTGTTGTTCTCAGGCTGCTTTGTTTTTCCATGGGAAGCAGCTTAGACATTTCTAAATATGGGTATGAGGACCTAAAAAAGCCCCAAACCAACCATCAGTAATTAACAGGTATTGCTCACATCCAAAAGATTTGCAACCGTGGCATTGCTCATGGTCTCTTTTAGAGAAGTGGTTGGCTAGGTTGGAGACAGTGTTGAGACAGATGAGAGCTCTAATGGCATGCTGTTGTTCTCAGGCTGCTTTGTTTTTCCATGGGAAGCAGCTTAGACATTTCTAAATATGGGTATGAGGACCTAAAAAAGCCCCAAACCAACCATCAGTAATTAACAGGTATTGCTCACATCCAAAAGATTTGCAACCATTGATCACCTGTGAACTTCCTGTGAAGCCTGACCTCACTTCCAGCAAACCTACATTTGCTTCTTCATCCTAGTAGAGTTTCCTGTTCAGCTAAGCTGGTCCTCTTCCCTGCTCTCTTGACTTAGGATACAATGGGGTTGTCTGCTCCTGTGTTTTTTAAATATGTTTCTTTTAAACCGAGCAGTACTTATGTACTCCTAAACCCTCAAAACAGATTCCCAGGGCACACTGGTGAATAGCTTCTTGAGTAGCTTCGACTTGGCTCTCTGAAACATTTTTCTTCATTTAGAAAAAAGGAGTTGGGAAAATAATGTTGAATTTTTCATCAAAAATGAAAAATAAGTTCAAGACCCAACTGTGATTATTTTGCTTCCCTTCCAGCTTTCTCTTATAAAACATGTTTACTATTTGTAAACTACTTGGGTAAAGGGCAAGTCATATAATTCCTAGAGAAGGATGACCTCAGCTTATGAAAGACTCTAAAGTGAAGCCAGACGAAAAATGAGAATCTGGGGGATTTTCTTTTACATTTCTCTCCAACTTGCCATTGTTTGTGGAATATGTCTATGTCCTGCTTTTGCCTGTGTGTTTTTGGAACCAAACCCATGGCAGAAATAGCAACCCTGCCAGAGAAACCTTAGCTAAGAATTTAGGCAATTGCATGACACTTTAGAAAGTTGTAGGCAGATTTTGAGCCTTATGTCCAATGTTTGCTTCCTCTATGTTTTTTTAAAAATACTACCACAGCCCCTATTAAAATCACCCTGGTGACAAATGGCTTTGCCAGTTACACTTCCTACTGCTGGCACTTCTTCTCACTTGGCATTTTGTTAAGTGTGGGGAAATGACCGCTGCTTCTTCGTGTGAGGAACTTTGCAGGTACATTGGCAAGTTTCGTGTGCACGTGAGATAGATGTGGCTGAATGCAGCCTACACGATTCACACCATGGCAGGTCTCTTGACTTTAAACTGGTCTTCAGGTAGCTTTGAAGAATTGAGGGACTACACTGCCGTCCCTCTCATTGCTGGAAGTGCCGTGTCATTAGAGAGTTCACAGGATTAACACAATTCTATTCTTTTATGTCCCTTCAGGTTGAAGTGGCAAATTTTGAGATGATAAAGGAGCTAGGAATTCTAAAATTCCTTCACATTGTCTATAGTTCTCAACATTCTGTCAAGCTGCAAAATATGTGCAAATGTTACTGGTTTTTAGTCCAAGAATGTCTCGTAGCAACACACGCCTCCATAACCCCCAGATCAGTTGTGGCCCTTCTTTCACAGTAGCATTTATGCAGACCTCTTCCATCAGGCTCAAAGGGCAGCAGGACTGTTTGTTCTTCAGCTTTAAGCTGTTGCACTCAAATTACACTCACCCCACATCCTTTACTTTGAATGGCTATAAAATAGCAGTTTGTTTTTAAACTAGTGGCATTAATTTGAGATTTTGGCTGCACTGGTTACTTCTTCCTTTGACATTTGCTTTCACAGATATCACAGGGAAAAAAAAAAGATGTTTCTGAGAGAACTCCCCTTTACTTAGCAAATTGTTTTATTTGGTAGTTGAAATCACATAGCTTTTGATGGGTGATGATGAAGCAGCATTATAAATGACTGGTGAGACCTGAAACTTCTTCCTCTGCTTTTCTGCATCTATCAGGAGCAAGTAAATGAGACAGCCAGGCCCTGGTCACCCAGACCTGAGATCAGCATAGAGGGGAACTGGCACAACCCAGTTCAGATCTGTGCAGTTGATGTCTTTTCCCAGTTGTTACTGCGGTCACTCCCAGCTCACTGCAATTTCCAGAACCATGCTGGAAAATTGCCCCTGGGAGGGTTGGCTGAGTTGGGTTCTGTTATCACACCCACGCTGAAGAAGGGGGTTGAAAAGGTGGTGGATGACCTCTTGGGTAGGAGTATTTGATACCTGAGTTGGAGGAAAAGTTGGATTCTGGATCCTGAGGCAGGTTGTTCAACCATCAGTACAAGACATTTGTGGTTTTGAAAGATTTTTTAAAAATCGAGCTCTGAATTTTGTAGCTCTTAGTTAACTTCATTAGAGTACTATTACATGAGTAAAATACAGAACTCACAATGAGCAAAATCTAATTAAAAACATTAGAAGATTTTGAATAAGCATTATATGAAGGAGACGAGTGAGGACAAATTTACAGTTACTGCGTTCCCATGATCGTTTCAGTCCCATTCATCCTGCCATTGCCTTCTTAGACAACATTTTAGCACAAGAAAAAAAGCCTCTAGAGTTTGACTAAACTTGCTTGGACCCACCCTGAGACATGAGTATGGCAGTGCAAAGGTAGCAGGCGTGCTACTGCATGTCTGCAAGAGAGATCAGTCTTGAGTTGTGCAAAAGGAAGCAAATAACAACTTGCTGCTGAGTGCAAACCAGAGCAGCTGTGGACTGCAGCAGCCATCCAGCCAGTTTAACTGGTTACATACAGCGGCCCACATGGCAGCATTCAGCATGAAATCCCATGCCTGAGCTCAGTAGGGTTTCAGAGATCGTGTTCCTGCTGCTCAGTGGTGGCTCTGAATGGTCTTTTCCTCTGTGTGTGCTGTCTATCAGTAGAGAAATAAAGGTGCTCATGACTCGGTGCACTGATCCTGGCGTCATTCACGTGTTCATAGTCAGGCTTGCTGCTGTCTGAGGGGGAAAAATGGAAATAAACCTCACACATTTTGTATTAAATCTGATCTGCTAAATCTGATGTTCTGTGATATTTGTCTAGTAGGCTGTAAAAATGACTGGTCATCTCTGGACTCTATGCCCTGTCTTTCACCCTCCCCTTCAACTTCATACCAATAGCAATGGTGTCTTTCCACCAGTGCCACCAGAATAAGATACTGCTGGGAGGGATTGTGTGGATCCTGTTCTGTACCTGTTTTTCAGACATTTAACACTGCATAGAGCCTCTAAAATCAACAAAAACTTTTGAAAGGAGGTGAGAGGGTATCTGGAGGAAGGATAGATGGTGTGGTAAGGATTCCCCTCCCACCATGGCGTAGCAATAGCAGCTCTGCCTCCTTTTGGAGGAAATAGTATTTGTATGCTTACCAGCTCTGGGCTTTGGCTTCCACTGCTGTCATGTGCACCATGGGAGGTTGCAACGAGCAGAAAGTTTGTCAGGCAATTGTACAGCCTCTCTGAGAGCTGCAGAACAGGGCAGTGTAAGGAGCTGCTCTGGGCAGCTGGAGGCTGGGAACAAAGAGCTGGCATGCATGTCTGCAAATGGGCAGTGTGGGAACTGGGGTGTCCTCTCACTGTCACTTCTACTCAACTTCTCACCTGCAGGACTCACTCTGAAGTATCTTACGGTGGGAAGGCAAGATTGCTGCAGATACCTGATAAGTGTTAGCAAATGGGTGCTCCTTACGGGGAGAGACTTCTGAAAGCTGCTTCTTCCACCAGTTTTGCTCCACTGGCCACTGAGGGATCAAAAAGAGAAACAGGAGCACAAGGCAGAAATAGCAACACGTTTTCATAGGGACAGTGATTTAATGCATGAAAAACCAACTGAGAACCCTTCCTTGTGGTGCCAGGGAAAGCTTTCCTTGTAACCCTCTCCTTGATCACTTCTACCTAAAAACTTCTGCCCTGAATTAAACAATGCATGTTCAACCAAGTCTTGCCAATGTATGGGCTGAAACTAGGGTAGAGAGTTTTCCAAAAAAAGTGGGGAAACCCTTTCTAATGTGATTATTGCTTGTGAGCTGTGTCAGGGTGAGGGCATGAGCAGCAGCAACATGGTCTTTAGCAGGTGTTGAGGAGAGCAGAATCGAATGAGAATCATAGAAACACTTGAAAGCTTTTTAACTCCATACAAGATTTTCAGGAGCTGTTGATAGGAAACAGTAGTGATCCAACTGACAGTTAAAGAGATGAAAGGAAGCCCTTTGGATTAAATAAGATTTAGGAAATAAAAGGATTAGTGCTAGACAAAAGCTAGATTTAGGGGTTTATTTAATGAGTGCAGTGTGGCATGATGGAATGTGGGGCATCAGAAAAGAGATGAAAGACAAAATAAAAAGACGAATGCAGGAGGTAGTACGGAGGCAAGGAATCAGCACAACATCTCCAAAAACCCTTCACAAATCTTCTTGTGATTGAAAATGGTACCAAAAAAACAGTAGTTTTCATTAGCAGCCCTGGCTTCTTTACATAGTAATAAGAAGTGTTACAATGACAGGAAATCTTCTGTGATGGGGCTGTCAGCCGAAATCCCTGCTGCAGGAGAGAAGAGTGTACATTATCAATGATGTACAGACTACCCTATTTTATTAAAATAAGTAAAATTATCACTCTGTTGGATTCATAATTTGTTGTGCTTCCAAGTAGGGGCTGTTGAAGGACCAGTCTTGTTTAAGAGATCTCGATTTGGAGCTCTCTAGTGAAGCTGGTGGCAGTCTCAGAAATGAGGGGTATGCACACGTTGGTGGAACGAGGAGCGCAGAACTCCTGCATGCAGCGCCTGTCACAGGAACATTTCATCCTGTAGCTTTAAAAGCAGCACCAAGAGTTTTCCAGAGCTCAAGTTTTCCAGTTAATCTTCTAAAGGTGCACATTTGTATTACTAGGGAGGTAAAGAAAGTTGTAAATATGTGCATAAGAATTTGACTCGAGCAGATCTGTTGTTCCTTTAGCAACTCCTCCAAAGTCTGCTGAAGACAGTAGAGTGGCTACCAGTGGGTTTGGCTCTGACATTAAGATAATGTAGTCAGGTAAGTGTGGATACTCTTGGCTTATGAAAGTGCTATTTGGAGAAAATACCACATCCCCTGTTCCAAAGATGCTATTATATCAGATATCCTCAATCTTCTGGATAGTAATGGATATCTCTAATGTAGGTACAGGTATCTCTGATGAGAGGCCATTAGAGGAAGAACAACACAATTTTTTTCCCCTTCCTTTAAGTCTCCAAGTGAGATTGGGTCCTTTTCTCATCTAGGTGCAAAGGAAAATGTATTTTGTGGCCTAATTTTACCAATTCCTTCTGAAAATGTTTGTGTCAAACAATTAACTGGTTTAGGAAAGTTTAAAGTTCTTGGTGGATGTTCACATTTAAGTAATCCAGACGTCTGCTGTCAACATTTCTGAAAGACATCACGATAAAAATGCTTCTTCAGACAACATTCTCTTTTCACTTCTTCTATTTCCACAGAGGAATGCTAGTAGGACTTACAAATGGCTAATAGGAAGCAAACAAACAAATGAAAAGCTAGGAAATTACTTTATTTAAGTTTTTTGGGAATGTTTTATATACTATTTTGTGGTTTGGACCCTATGTTGTCCCTGAGTGGTTTTGTTGCTGAAACTGAATAAGAAATATAAATAAAATAATAGATTAAATTTTTTTTATTGCTTTGTATCTTTTATATTACTCTCTGTAAAGAGATGTGTGGTCCAGTTCATTGCCTTTGGATGCAAAAGGAAGCTTGACTGAAAATTTACAGTGTGCCTAAGAGACATTTTATTTGTTCAATAAAATGACCTTCAATATACCAAATAAATAAGGATAGGAAGACTTTTACAAACACAGTTTGTTACAACTGTTTAAGGAAAGTTTAAAGTTCGTGGTGGATGTTTGCATTAAAGTACTCCAGACATCTGCTGTCAATGTTTCTGAAAGACATCAGGATAAAAATGCTTCTTCAGACAGTATTCTCTTTTCACTTCTTATATTTCCACAGAGGAATGCTAGTAGGATTTACAAATGGCTAATAGGAAACAAACAAACAAATCAAAAGCTAGGAAATTACTCTATTTAAGTCTCTTGGGGACATTTTATATAATGTTTTGTGGTTTGGACACTATCTTGTCCCTGAGTGGTTTTGTTGCTGAACCTGAATAAGAAATATAAATAAAATAATAGATTTTTTTTTTATTTGTTTGTATCTTTTATATTACTCTCTGTAAAGAGATGTGTGGTCCAGTTCATTGCCTTTGGATGCAAAAGGAAGCTTGATTGAAAATTAACAGTGTGCCTAAGAGACATTTTATTAGTTCAATAAAGTGACCTTCAATATACCAAATAAATAAGGAAATTTTAATGATTATTTTTTCGTCCAATTAGCCCTTTCATTTAATTTATTACAGTTTTTGTCCAGTTGAGTGAAAGCAGTTAAAAGTTGTTCTCCTTAACGAGCTGGTCACATTATTAATACAAAAGTAATATGGTCTCCATTCAGATATGATTTTTGAAGGTACTTAGACGTCTGCTTGGATTTTCCAAAACACCCGGCTGGATGAAGTGTCTAATAACTTATAATGTCAGAGGGCATAAGTCAGCATCTGTAAGTGCTTAGGTACCCTTGAAACTGGGCTTTTCAAGGTTTGCTTTGAATAACTTCCCTGCAGCACTGGACTCCTTGTTGGTGTCTTCCCACTTCCAAGAAAAAGCAATCAAGTCCAAGGGGCAAAACTGAGTCTTTGGACTACCTTGCAGCACAAGTCCTTTCTGGTCTCTGAGCACTACAGCCTTGATTGTGCCATGTCCTTTCTTTGAGGGCCTGAATTTCATCCTGAACAAATGTCCTATAACAGTAGGCTTTGTTCGTGTGTACTTCAGGGGAAGAGTGGGTTTGCTGGTTTGGTTGATTTGTTTTCCCCCCTGATTTCTAAAAATCATGATTTGTATCTGCCACATCTGTTTCAGAGTGTCCAGATGACAACTAGGAGACACTTGTGGAATTGCTTTACACCCAGCCCTTTCTTTCCCTGAGTGGATGGTTGACTAAACTGAAACAGTTTTTCATCAGTACAGTAATTGCCAGGAAATTCTGGTTCAGGTTATTTCAAATCTCCCGTATCAGAGTTTCACATCCCTCTTCCAGGACATGAGGACAGTACTGAAAATATCTGCAAGTATAATAGAGATCACTGGGGCTTAACGATGGCTGATTTTCCAGTGGATATGTTGCCATTGGGGTTTCTGTTTGTTTTTAAATCTGAAATCAATTATCTGTCATGGGAAATGTTTTCTTGGATGAGGAACACTTGGAAAATGTGTTTTAAAAATGAGAAAATGAAAGTATTAATAAAGGAGTGTTTGAGGCATCATATTTAACAATGCCACTATACTGCCTTTAGGTAATACATGGATGATTGCTTTAGCAATTATTTCAGAACATCCTGGAACACTAATTTTTACACAACAACATATTTATGATAATGTATTCCAAACTTTGAAAAGGTTCCAACACGACTTTCTTTTAAAATTACACTTAATTTGATTGTGCTTCTGCACTGCTGTCTTCTCTCATTTTTGTCTCTCTTTCAATTAGAGTGGAAGAAATGCTGAAATAGAGTTGAGATGGACTTGAAATTCCTCTGCCAGAACATACCAGAGGTTTAAGGAGAACAGGAACTCCTTTTGTCCTTAGCCACAACGGAATCCTTATCTTGTCCAAAGGTATCCCTGGGGACAGCCTTCACCTATCAGCAATTTTTCCTTACTAGCAACAGGGCTTACCTGGTAATTACTGCACTCTGTGCCCTCCCACCAGCTCCCCTTACCCAACCACTGTGGCTAATGGAAATTTGAGGGGCCATCTGCACCTCTCAGACAATATCCAGTATTTTTCAACCCCAAAATAAAGTTGGCAGAGCCAGCAACAGGCTGTTCCATACTAATCACACATTACGAGTGTCACAAAACAAAACAGCTAAGGAAAATGTCTGTGGATTTTTTTTTTCCTGGCTTATTCATTTTCCAAACACACTTTATCTCCGGGTGATACGTGTGGTTTAACCTTAGAAAATTTTTGGTACGACTTTGGGCAACTATAAGGTATAAACCATATGACTTCAGACTCAAGGATATTAAGGTCTTTTTGGACCCAAATGATTCTATGAGTCTTTGATTCTAGTCCTGTATGGTTTTTCATAGACATTATAGATAAAAAAGATAATTTTCTTTTTTTTTTTTTTTTTTTTTCCCCCAGTGTGTCATGCTGTGGAAAGCAGCAGCAAGGTGGAGTGCCAAAATCCCTGCTCAGATGGCCTGGCACTCCATGTAAAGGTATCTGATGAAGATTGTGGAACTCATACCCCCTCTTACATGAGGTCATTGTGCAGATTGTCTCATGCTTCTGGTCGGCTTTGATGTGAGCTGCAATATTTCTGTGATCTCAGCCCAGGGACAAGCTGGTGGCCCCGGACTCAGCAGTGGTTAAACACGAGTATAAACAAAGTGGAGATTTGCTATGTGCCAGACAAAGTCACTTTCAAGTGTACCCACAAACTCATAGAAAATTGGTATCTTTGGTTTATTGCAGATATGTAATGGTACCAAGAGAAACAGGATTCCAGGCTAAATAATATGTAATGGTCACCAGCTCATGTACCTTGACTCCGTGATTTCAGTCTGTGAAAGTTCAGATGATAATTCTGTAAATACTGGTGGAAGGCTTTGAATGTATTGTCAGCTTCCTTTCTTGCAGATTAAAGGGTTTCTGCACTACTTGTTTTAGCCTTTCATTTTCATTTGTTTTTTCTTGAGTAAGTCACTGAAATCAGCTTTATGAGATATTAGATCATGTATGAAATGCATGTATATAACTCGATAGACAGTTTTTTTTTTTTTTTTTTTGTCCTTGTGGCTATTTATTTTGAAGAAAGCTATATATAAACTGTCAGCAGTCCTTAAATAACTGAAGCCTTCAACTGATGTGCTTTGGGGAGCAGATGGTTTGCCTGCAACTACTGAAGGATGGTATCCTCTGTTTTATATTTCCAAGCCAAGAGAAAGGGAAAATGCAAGCGTACAAAAAAGATGGTCTCATGGAAGGGATTGCTAGAACATTCCTTAGTACAGTCATCAGTAATTATATCAAATTGGGCACATCAGAGGCAATATGAGAAGCTTCTGGGTGCAGAGGAAGGAGGAAGGATTTTCTTAAAGACAGGGAAATGTATAAACTGCATTAGTTGTCAACTTGAACAGTCAGCCCTACTCCTGGGCCTAGGTATAGGCTGAACATAAAGGCATAGATATGGAGAAAGCCTTGGTTTACTTCTGTGTGTCTCTGTGTGCTTTGGGGAGCTCAGTAACACTTTCTAGAACTGCTTTGATGTTTAGCAGTTGGTTTATTTTCAAGTATTTTGGTTAAGCTTCATAAACTCATGAAGATTCCCTTTGAGGAATCTTGCCATAATGCAGATGTTGAAGAATAAACTTGAGAGGTGGGCTCAAGCTGAAACCTGCTGAGGTTGCTTCCCTGTGTATCCACTATAGGGAAAAAAAAAGATTTTTGGGAGCAGTTCCTCCAAATGATAATGAAAAGCTATGAAGCTGTCAGTACAACCCCTAAAAATCAGGATAGTTTTGAAATGCTAGAGTGTTCACTGTAACAGGTAATGGGAACATTACATCTGGTCTTCTTCAGGATGAGTCACACACTTTTCCTCTTTTCTAATTCTGCAGAGACTTGGCACCTCTGTGTGATGAAATCCATATACTGGCTGTGGTAAAAGGGCTGAGCTAAACACAGAGCAGATGAAGAGATACAGGTCAGTATGTGCATCTAAAACTGTTTGCCAAGATGACATGGATCCAGAGGAATGTTTGAATATCATCCAGAAATTATCATTCCTAAATATACATCCACTGAGATGACCCAGGAGAATACACACCTGGTTTTTACTTAACCAGTTACAGCAGAGATACCAGCTCGAGGGTCCTGAGATGCTGGAAAATAGTCAGACAGGTCAATGCTGTTGCTAAGATATCATGACATTTGGGGTACAATGGGCTGTAGTTTTAATTTTTTTTAAAAACCCCACCCAAAACTAGAAGGACTGTGCAATAAAAAAGGGGACAGAAAATGCACAAAATTACTTCAACTTTGCCAGTTTGATAAACAGGCCAATGCTTGGGGTTTTTTTCCCACTTGCTTGCTTTTGGTTTCATCTTACATAAGCAACAGACAATATTTTGAAGTGATTTTTTTTTCTATTAATAACATTCCCTGCAGCCAACAGTCCCTTTATCTGGAAGATTATGCTTATGGATAGAAACTCTCCCTCTGGTTGCTGAGATTAACAGTGCAAGATTGTGTCCTCCAAAATGAGTGACTTTAAACTGAGAGGGAATAAAACTGTGTGTACAATGCAGAAGTATTTCTATGTAGAACCCTGGGAATATTCCTCTTCCTAGAACCTGTTATGGAAAAAGAAAAATTGAGGTTTAGTCTAAATTTTGCCTTTCTTAGGGTTGTCATTATGTCTAACCGTTGCTCTTTTACTCTCCTAACTTGTTATTCCTCTGCTAGCTGTTTATTTCTAACAGATGCCTGTAGCCAGTTAACATATGGCCTCCATCATTGCTCAGCTAAACTGTACACACAACAGCTACTCCTTTCCATTTTTTTTTTATCCAGTCGAGCCCCCTTTTCAGCTACTTAACATTTTCTTTGGTTTCTCGTGGCTTATAATTTGTCTGCATTTCTGCAGTGCTGACTGAAGTATCCTGGGAGTGGCAATTTGGTTTTTTAAAAATAATTTAAAAAAATATGAACCAATCTTTTTTAAATTCAAGCCATTTAATTTTTTTTCAGCCATGCAGTTTGCAAGGCTTTATTGTTCTGGAAAGCTCCATAAGTAAATGAGAGGCCATGCTCTATGGAGCTGCTGCTTCCACGAGGAATTTCAAATAGGAAAATAGCTCAACAAAACAAAACCAACATAATACTCTGCAGATGGAATAGCCACTGACAAAATTGTCTCTGTATCTAGTGGAAATCAACCGGCCAATCTCTCTCTGCTTTGTTATTTTTACCATCCCTTCCACTGTCCTTGCTAAATGACTTTTCCATTGATTAATTGATAGCTGCAGATATACATGGGTTTCACTCCACAGTTTGGAGCGCTTTGTTTTGTGTAGGGAGCCTCCAGTATTTTTTAGGGGTTACAGTGGGTGGCAGCTTCTTGTGAAAGCTGAAGGACAGTGCTGCTCCAGCGGTGCTGCATGTGCCAGGGCAGGCAGACGGTGTCCAGACCGAGTCTGCACGCAGCTGTGCAAAGCAAGCCCTGCTCTCATGCCTGGAGAGCTCCTTGGAAAGCACAAGGAAGACGTGGCACACTGAGGCCATGGAAGAGCAGCCACCTTGTCCCAGTGAGACGTGGGGCACTGCAAGGACTCATCTCCTTGCAAGATGAGGGATGGCAGCTGCCCTTTCAAGACAGCAACAACAGCAGAACAAGCTGCTTTCCTATCCAGCTGATATCTTTCCTGTGGCACTGAGAGCAGCCAGCTTGGTGGCCTTGGTGGTCTGCTGGGGTGGAGCAGACAGTGGGACTGCAGTTCTTTGTGTGACCTTAGAAATACAGCAAGAGGCTGGGCAAGCCTCACTGAGGGTTGTGAGAGACATCAGTCTGAAGGGTGCAGCTGAGCTGAAACCACACAGGATCCATTTCAGTGTCTTCTTTCTTTCTTCCTTCCTTCCTTCTTTCACATGTGAAATGAGTGACATGGAGATCTGAGGAAGAACAGACCGCAGATAAAAGGAACAATCAATCTCACAGGGTCTTTAAAAGGAGGCATGAATAGATACCCCATGCAGAGGAAAATTACCTACATAAGTCACTTTCCAAGAACAAATGAGGGATGATTTCTTCAATCACTGACATCAGTTACACATATGTGAATAAACATCACAGCAAACAGCAGCCCTTCTGCAATCCACAAGGAGAAAGTAAACTTGTGGGTGACACTTCCAAACATTCAGTTAGGGTTTGTTCTCCAAACATACCTAAATGAAGGATCTGTGATCCTCAAATGTAGGAATTGTTCATCCTCCATGTATAACAGACTCTTCCAAAAGTTTGAAGGCTGCTTTTGAGCAGGTCCTGTTACCTGTATTTATTTCCTCTGATGGGAAGAAGAGTGAGGCAGGCACCCAAGAAGCACTAGCATTAAATTGGAAAGGCACAGGAGAATATTGAGAAGCAAAGCCACAATTTTCTCCAGCATTTTTCTGCCTCCCTTCATTGCATGTCTGGTAGAAGTAAACAAGATCAGATACATTTATATTGAAAGCAGTTCTGGCAAATTTGGAACCTCTCAACTGCAGATGGAGAGATGATGCTTCATGATGCTTCACATTTCTGGTCTACTGCATATTCAGAGCTCTCTCTGCCTTCAGTGCTGCTTTGGCTCTCAGATCATTAGCTTCATTTTGTTCAGCCTTCAGCAATGTGGCTCCCAGATGTGTTTTCCGGTATTTCGTTTATAACTGTGAGGAATCTACAGCATCCAGTCGCCCCTGTGCCTGCCTTTTTTTTTTCCTTGGCATTGAAATTCTCTGAACAGGACATTCCTATTAACATCAACAGTCAAAAAATGAAATAAAACTAAAATACCCTGTAAGGTTTTCATTCTCACCAGGAAGTTCTTTAAGGTAAAACTTTGACACACACAGTTTTGTAGAAATATTTGCTGGTAAAGTTATGGGGTTTTTTTGCTCTCCACTATGCTATAAGAGTTTTCAGCTGACATCTTACATCCATATGAAGTGTGCCTTTTCAGTCTCCAGCTTTGTGAGTATCAGTATCAGTGTTGTAGCTGTGATAGTTTTGGAATGTAAATGGTTTATTTTATTACACCAGCTTATAAAGATGAGAGAAAAAATGAGCTGGGGAAAGGCTTGTATGCCTGAAAACTTGTCTGCTTTCTCCAGCTATACGAACTTGAAAGATACTATCTCCCTTACAAATCTTGCCTTCCTTTGTAAGCATGTGGTTGGATAATTATTTTCAATTGCTGCTTGGATAAATAGTTTCTAAAGAATTTGGACATACTAAGTAGCCCTTGCTAAATTGTCTAAAGATGGTTTCTTAAATGAAGTGATTTTCTTCTCAGACACACAGAAATGCTTTTTTGTCAGAGGTATTTCTAGATAATTTTAAAGCACAGGGAATGGTTTGATTTGTTCTTATAAATTTTCATGTGCATAGCAAAAAACTGCAGACACTTGTTTTTGTCCATGTCCTTTTAAAAAGGTGTTACTATGCTTGGTTTCAAAGTGCCTGATAAATGTAGATCAGAAAGGCAATGAATCTGAAATATTTAATTATGCACCTCAGAGCACTGGGGAAAATTAAAAAGGGAGGTTGACTAAAAGATCAGAAAAACACATAGCTGAAGCAGAACTGTGGGAGTTTGAGTTACTTTCCTTTATAAATTGATTTTTTTTCGATCTTCCTATACCTCCCGCTGCAATGAGAAAATAGCCTCAGCTTACTTTGCTTTTGCAGGCTTTGCATTTGCAATCTCAACAGCTGGATCCCGAAGGAAGATCATGAACTTTGCAGAAAGCAGCTAGTCTGATCTTGCCTGTGTGTAGTTTTGATTGCAGTATCTAACAATTTGTTTGTTCTTGAAAGAGTAGGGTGTACGATCTCTTCCAAAAGTATTGTTGTTAATGATAACTGTGTATTTTTCATATCACAGGATTTGAATCCTGATTATCCCTCAGCATCTGCATCTTTTGGGACAGTGTGCTCCTCATTTTAATCTAGTGCTCTCTGCAGAAGCACTGGATATTTAGCTGCTTTATTGCACTCACTGTAGAGTCCAGGACAGAATGAAGAAAGGCTCCATCCACTTTTTTCTGTGTGAGCCATATTTATAGTCTATATACTTCAATCTAACCCCAGACTAACCATTATCTTTCTAATGTTACGGATTCCAGGCTTTACAATCTTACTTGACAGGAGAAGGTTCTGCCTCTTGGTTAAACCTGTCTCTATCCTGCAACATCCTTGCTGAGGTGGTTAGTCCCCAACATTTCCTTCACTCTTGGCTGTCAATGAACAAAAAGCTTTCCCCAAGCACCCTACTGTGTCTCACACTCTCTTTTGACTGAAGTGGTTGTCAAGATACTGTCATATATAAGACCAGGTTATATTTAATTTTTTCTTTTTCAAAACGGCAAAAGGTTTTTTTCTGTTTTACTTTTGGCTTTACCATGGTGTTTCTGGTTTTCTTGACCTCTAAGTCAAGAAATTCCTTGCTTGTATCAGACATAGTGCAGCCAGAAGGAATAGGGAAGGGATTGTCACCCTGTACTGGGCACCAGTGAGGCTGCACCTCCAATCCTGTGTTTGGTTTTGGTCCTTTTACTACACAAAAGGCATTGAGGTGCTGGAGTGTGTCCAGAGAAGAGCAACAGAGCTGGTGAAGGGTCTGGAGCACAAGTCCTGTGAGGAGCAGCTGAGGGAGTTGGGGGTGTTTAGCCTGGAGAAGAAGTGACTCGGGGGTGACCTTATTGCTCTCTACAGCTGCCTGACAGGAGAGTGTAGCCAAGTGAGGGTTAGTCTCTTTTCCCAGGTAGCAAGTGACAGAACCAGAGGAAATGGTTTCAAATTGTTCCAGGAGAGGTGTTGATTAGATATTGGGAAAAATGTCTTCATGCAAATGGTGGTCAGGGACAGAAACAGGCTACCCAGGGAAATGATGGAGTCTTCACGTCTGGAAGTGTTCAAAAGGCATGTGGATGTGGCACTTGGAGACAAGGTTTAATGGTGGACACAGCTGGGCTCCACAGTCCCAGAGGTCTTTTCCATCCTTAAGGATTCCGCGATGCTCTGGTTAGTCTGCTCTAGCCGGGACCAAGCCATAAATAAGCAAATCACCTGTCAGTGCTGGCTTGTTCCTTCCCCACCATTTTACACATATTGAAACATATTTATTAACATATTTTTATTTATTTTCAAGCCACTAGCTGATGACTCCTGCTTAGAAAATTAATTACTTAATCCTTAATCCTTTGTTTTTTGTCCTGTTTCTGATTTAGCAATTCTCTACCTTTCTCCTCATACATAACTATTTTATGGCTCCCTGAAGAGACATTTCAGATTTACTCTCCAACGCTTGCTAGGGCAGGACCCCAATCACCTACATAAGGACAACCCTTTAGCCCCACCAATATGACCCCCAATATGATGTGTTGTCTTCAAAAAGGCTGGAAATTCAGCCCTTGAACCCTTGCAGACTTGCCTAGTGGTCAGTGGAAATATACATACAAAAACTTGCTTAAAAAAAAAAAAAGCTGTCAAAAATTTAGTCTATAATTAAGAATCATATATAATGCTGCATGAGGTATTGTGTTTTGTTAGGAAATACTGAACCCCAATTCTGAAGCATTTAATGGTTTCAGAATCTAGGATATCCCATGGCAGAGCCTCATGACTTTAAGTCATTATTCTGTCATATGAGTGATGTTAACCAGACCGACTTAATCTTCTTTGAGACAGCTCAACAGCCACGCTGGAACTAAGCATTTTCATTCTCATTTTGTTTATGTTTTGTGTGTGTGAAATGACTGAACTATGGTGGGAAAGGAAAAGAAAAGAGGGATTTGTGTTGGTTTTCTTTGACCAGCTTCTAGCTAAGCTTCCAAGTGTTGTTAATATCTAATGTACTCTCCAAGGCCCTCTGTGTATTATAATCTCTAATCATCTGTGCTACAGTTTTCACAGAAGTGCTAAAACCATTTTACCACCACTTCCCTGGCAAGACTGTTCAGAGACTCTTTCAAAGAATGAAACTTTTCATGAACTACAAATCCAAGACATTTGTGAGGCCTTTAAATTCTTGGCATTTAAATTACTGTGTTAAGTCCAAAAGTAATTTTCGGATCTGCAGTGTATAAAATCAGTCCTTTAGCTCCTTGTAAATATCAGAACAGAAAGAGGACTGTGAAAATTCAATTGTCTGTATCACAATTAGTAGAAGAAAGTACATTGATATTAGGGTCTGTTAAACAGGCTTACAAAGGAGTAAAGGTCTCCATGCTCAAGTTTTTTTTCTTTCAGAATTGCAGGCAAAATTGAAAATTGGAGTCTCTCACCAAAAATTTGAATGTTTGTGGATATTGTTTTTTTAATAAAGATATCCACTCTAAAATGAGAAAGACTTTAGTTCAGGACTAATGTAATACCATGTAAAACAAATTACTTTTTATTTATTTTCTATAAAAAAATTTTTTAAATTCACAATTTACAAAGGAGAAAATTGGAGGAAAGGAAGGTATAAACCTTTGCCAAAGTGAAATGGTGTATAATGGAAATGTCACAGATTTTTTTCCTTTTTTTTTCATGAGGAAGACCACTACAATTAGATCTTATAGAAGAAATACAAATCTATCTGTTGGGCGGTTTTGTATTTTGTTTTATTAGCTTTGTTTTATTTTAATCTTTTTAGAACTGGCCTAAATTATCAGGTTAGATCTTGATCTGGAGCTTTTGGTGTTTTTCAACAGACTCCCTTTCCCCACTCTTCTTTTAAAAATGAAAAATAGAGATTGAATCCATTTCTTTCAACTGACAGTAAGAGAAGTCTTGACTAGCATAACTACCCAGTGAAAATGAGTGTACATGAGACCAGGGCTAAGGCCTACCTGTTTTTATTAGGCAGGGAGATGACATGGGAAGAATGCATGCAAGCAAAGTCCAGCACAAGGCTGTCACTCCAACTATGGGTGGTGCAAACATACTTTCACCTTAGTGAATTTAGAAAAATATCAACAAAGCCTTTGCTTTTCAAATCTCATGAGTATCTCTCAATCTGGGGCACTGTGTAAATGTCAAAGAAATCTCATTCCTGACATTTGATTGATGCCAAATAAGATGTCTGTGCCCCTTCTTTACCAAGGTTTTTGTGAGAATCAGACAGATTGATCTCAATCATACTCATGCAGGCAGTGAAGTTAATGCTAAAATAACAGTAAGTCCCCAGGGGAAGAGGGAAGTTGCTGAATGCTTATGAATTAGTTTGGGGGTCTGGACTTGGCAGGTGTGAAGAGTTTGACAGTTAATGGCTTTGGGAATTCATTCTGAAATGGTTTTTAAATCTTGTGCAGTATTCCCATTCTGTGACAGTAAATCATGACATATACATTTAGCACCTTGTGTTGTGTGCACACAATATATTTTCCCACTCCTAACACTGCAGGTAAAGGGAGCACTTGTGTGGTTATGCTTTGCACTTTACAGAGGGGAGGAGAGAAGCTCAGTGAATTTGCTCTTGCTCAGGAGCCCGTGACAGTTCCCACATCCCAATTTGGTGGTGTAGTCAACATGCAGTGCACTTCTCTGTAGATATTTTCCATGGAACAGTTCCCACATCCCAATTTGGTGGTGTAGTCACACGTGCAGCACACTCCTCTTGCACATAGAGTGGGATTTAGTCTGAGAGCTGCGAGGCTACATCCTCACAAATATTTTCCATGGATTGCACATAGAGTGGGATTTAGTCTGAGAGCTGTGAGGCTACATCCATCAAACCGGGTGCAGGCAAAGAATACTCCTTTCTCAATGATCTTGCCTTGCATTACCACAACATTCAGACTCTCACCCTGCCACAGAGATGTCAGCAGACAGCTTGAAGTGCATCAATTTGGAGACCCACACACCTGCTCACTCGACAACTGCCTCAGAGATCCAGTCAGTCTTGGCAGTTTTTCTTTGCTCTTCTTCCACGATGAGAGGTGTGAGAGACCTGACAGTAAAGAATGAAGCAGCCTTCTTCCTTGGCAGTGAAATATGAGCAGTTTTGTTAATTTATAGATATTGTAATTCCTTGCTGTTAATTTTGTTTTGGAAGAAAATGGGGAAAGATCCTATGTTTCCTAGAGGCCATAAGCCAGTTATCTAAAAAAGACAATGATAATAATAATAATAATAATTTAGATACTCATATCAATTTTTATCTGTCTTGTGCTTTGCAGGCTTCTGTTTGAGAAAGTTTCTGAAATCTAAGAAGATTTCAGAAGAGCAATAGCGATTTAAATTGTGAAGTAGTATCATGGCAGCTCTTACTTCTATCAAAACCATGGCAGGTTATTAATCATTCTTTCAAACTAGAGTTGAGCACTTCAGACAAGTGGTATTAACCTCCAAAGGGTGAATGATGACAGGTGTTTTCTCAGTTTCCATTCCTCATCCCCAATGCAGCTCTTTCTCCTCTAAAGCACCATATTAGAGAGGTCAGCTGTAAACATGTCACAAGCATGTCATAACACCACATTACATCATTCCATGCAACATTCCAGAGCACGAGCACCTCAAGGAGCTTCCTCAGTGCACCATACAAGGATCTCATGAGACCCACTAGTGGCTTTACCTTGCTAATGTCTTTTGTGTCCATGGATTATTTTTTTCAGCAACCTGAAACAGTAGATCACTTTTGTGAAATACATGCCTGAAACATTTGGGGTTTTAGCTAGCCCCAAATCTTTGTATGGCTGCAGCATTTTTGGTTTTCTCCTGGGGCACATTTCCATGGGCAGAAGCACCTGTTGGGTCAGAGTGTTGAACCTGGAATGAGCACAACCCACCAACGGAGAGCTTAGTACATCTGCTTGCAGAGCCTTTCTAACTACTGTGTGTGTCCACAAAACCGAAGAATTCTGAGTTCCTATGTTATGTTTTTGTATCTGTCTAAAGCAGAGACCATGCAATCGCTCACAAGGAGGTGTGAGCATGCTTTGAGCTGACTGGAAGCCATCTAAAAAACCAGCATGGCACTGGCCCTAAACTAACATGCCCTGCTCTCAGCTGAGCTTTATTATCTTGGGCTGGTGCCCTACTAACCACAGCTGTAGGTTTCTTGTCAGCTTGGGACTACAAGCAGAATAAGCTCAAGTCTCTCTACAGGTATTGCTGTAATGTTTTAGTGCCTGTGAACAGTGCCAGCATTAGAAATTTTAATGTTTCTACTTTCTGTCCTCAAAATAAGCTACAAGGTGAGTTGCATGTCTTCCCATTTACAGTCCCTCCATCAGCAAGGCCAGAGTGTTTTATAGTCTTTGTAATTTTTGTGTTGCTCTAAAAAGTCATCATTTATGCCATTAAGTATTTTTTTCCTTTGCAATTCATTTGTAGCTGAAGAGACAGGGATTTTTCTAGCTCATTAACAAGAAAAGCAAACAAACAACAGAACTATAGAAGATTAAGTAGGAGTAGATGAGGACAGACTTGGAAACTCATGTGGAAGAAACAGATGTTTCTTGGAAATGTCTTCAAGTTATTTAATCTAGGTTTCTGATCTGGAGGCTGGCTTTCTTTTAAGAATATATTTTTGGGAATTTTCCCTGTGAAAACATATTGCTGGAAAATGGCTATTTCTTAAAACCAAGCTCTGCATTAAACGAAAGATAAAGTGCCTTTGGCACAATGGTTCTTCTCTGGCTTCTGGTTGAATCCATTGTGAATGAAGGTCAGTAGAAAACTTTAAGTGTTGAGCCCTGGACTACTGTGAGGAGGTTATCACAGCTTTTTGACTACGTGCTCTTTGTTTATCATCTTCTGTTGTTTGATTTTGTAATTACAGGGTCTGTGGGTGACAGATTTATGGTATTTGAGATTATGGTGTTATGCTGTCTTCTGAAGAGTTAACTGAGTTCCCTTCTCCCCCTTTTCACTTTCCACTTTTTATTTTCACACTCAGATAGCTGCTACAATTGAAATGGGTAAATTTCAAACTTAAAACCGATAAATTTGAGTTTGACAAACTGGGATGCTTTCCCCAGCAAAATCTGAGATGACAGCTCAACAGTTCTTTCTATTCAGAATTGCTCAAGTGTTTGACTAAGCTTCCTACCTTTCAACAAGGTAGAGGTATTGAAAGAATAGTAAGTTATGATATTTCTTTTTCTGACTTTAGCTAGAAGTAGACATAAGAAGAGTGTATGAAAATGGAAATTGGTTAGCAAAAATGTTCCACAACAGAAGCTCTGTTTTCATTGGGTTTTTTTTCTTTTGTTGTTGTTTTTTGCAGATATTTGACTAATATGCTTTCAAGGTATGCAAATTTTTCATTTTGCATAAACTGCTATCAGTTTACAGACAGCTCTGCAATTGCAAAAATTGCACAAACTCTCCAAAATGCATTGATCTTATTGCTAAGGGGATGTTTCTAGAGAGAATTTTTCTAGCTCACAAAAAAAGCCAACTAAAGTTTATGTTTTCCATTTCTCTGTAAAGTCACGGAATCCTGTGGGTTTGATTGGGACAGAATCCAGTCCTGAATCTGGAGGTACAATATGACTTGAGTGGTACTTGGACTTCATTGCACACCAGATCACTGAGAGAGGGCAACTGAGATGAGAATTTTGGATGCTGTCCAATACCTCTATGTTGAGGCCTTCCATGTTGTTTTAGAGGAAATATTCCTAGGACATATTGGAGGGTAGTGGAACAAACCTACCTTCTCCTAGCTGTGGAGTGGTAGCTATTTCCCACAATGAGACAACTTTGCCTTTGAGCAAATGCACACTATTTATTACTGGGGGTACCATTTTATTTGGCTTGCTGGCTTTGTGCTGGGTGCCAGTGCCTCATGCTACTGGAATAGGATGGAATTTGGAAGATCACGTTTTCTGCTTGTGAAGATGGTATAAGGATTTTGCAATGAGTATCTATTAAATTTCTAACACCTGTTTTTGGAATCCTTAATAGAAAATGATGAATGTGTTTTATTGTTCATCCTTCAGGGGAAGAGAGATGGGGACTCTCATACCAGTGGGGGAAAAGCTTACCAAGAGATGAGAAAATGGTTGCATTATCTCTGAAAAAAAGAAAATATGTCTTGTAACAATGCAAGGTTCTCCAGGAAAATCAACAGTTACAAAATAATGTATTTACACTTCCCTGCTTCTTCTGGACAGATATCTTACATTTTGAATGACTTTCATTAAAACTGATGGCAAAGTGATTTTTTTTTTTCTTTAATCTAGAGGCAGTTTTCAAAGTCCTTTATTTTCTGATGATTTTACATTACGACAAAATAATGTATTTACACTTCCCTGCTTCTTCTGGACAGATATCTTACATTTTTAATGACTTTCATTAAAACTGATGGAAAAGTGATTTTTTTTTTTTTAAATCTAGAGGCAGTTTTCAAAGTCCTTTGTTTTCTGATGATTTTACATTACTCAGCCATGGGAAATATTTCCATGAGGTGGATGGAGAGAAAGAAAGGAGGCAGTTCCTAATTTTTATTTCTGTGATTTTTGTTGTTGTTGTTGCAGTGGGTCACATGAGCAGGCCACCCATTTGTTTCCATTAAAAGAATTTACCAAACTTTTGACGTTAACTGAATTCACAATACCTTCTGCTCTATTGTAGTTGTTTCTGTAGCAATGGAAGATGATACAACAAATAATTTATTATTTCAAATGAGTCGTGGAATCATAGGCTTGTGTTGGAAGGGACCTTAAAGATCATCTGGTTCCTACTCCCAACTGAATGAAGGAAGGAAGCAAATAAGCAGCTAGAATTGGCTTTATTTCTTCATCATTTATTATTTTCTACTGATCCAGAAAAGCATTAAGGGGAGCATGACCCAGGTATTAAACAGAGGACAGAATCAGCAATGTGTACCAGAGATGAACTAATAACCAGGTTCTTCTTCACTGTCTGCTCAGATGTGATTCCTTCTACACCATTTTTCCTCCCTTTCCTAGTTTGAGCATGCTCCCTGATCACGACAGAGCTTGGGGAAAAAAAAAAGAATTAAATCCCAAGATTGGTTTAGAAATCCGTAAGCTGTAAGGGAAAAGTTCATTACAGTGTGGTGCCAGCTGCTCTGTCCCTCCTCGCAGCACTGAGGCAGTTGCAGGGCTGGGATCGTGGCCCTTGGCTTTGTCTTGTAATCCTTGCAATCCCATCATGTGTCAATGCTCCCATCATCTGAGTGAAGGTAATTAGAACCGACGGGGTGAGAAAAGTTCCATCTCTGTGGAAAAACTGCAGCACTCAAAATTTGGTTTTCTTTGTTCCCCACTGGAACAAAAGAAACACTTAAAACTGCTCCTAGGGGAAAATCCTGAATTAGCCTAATCTGGGTTTGAAAACCCTTAATGAGTTTAAACCAGGTCTTGAATCTGGGTTTTCTTCACTAAAGAAGGTCCTGATACTCTGTTGGTTTGGGTAACAGAGGGTGGTCTTGCTGCAGCTCAAAGAATGATGATTTCTGGATTTTGTCACTGTGAATATACTCCTTTATACAGAAAGAAATTTTAAATGTTTTTTATCAAGAGATATTTGACCTCTCTCAAGTCATTGCTTGAGACAGTTTCAATAAATAAAGAACAAAATGCATGCCAAACTTGCTCAATAGTTTCTTTGTGCTGGCAGTAACTGTCAAATGTCTAATAATTGACCAAAGCTATATGAAGCACTGTGTAGCAAGGTCAGGGTAATGGACGTACATGAACTCAGGAGATGTTTTTTTTTTTTTCCATCTACCTTCCCCTTTGATCACAGGTGTGTTCTGTCATTCCACTCCAGTAACCAAACAGACTAGCTCCTAAAATGAAAAATGGCTTGAAATTTGATATGTGACACAGTGCCCAGGCCAAAATGAAAGGAGGAGGGAGAGAAAGAATTATAAATTATGCTGTCTTCATATTGTGACAGTGGCGGCATAATTTTCTACAAAGGAGATAATATTTCCGCATTATTCAGCTGGCCAATGAGGTGCAGAATTCTTTCCAGAAGCACAAAAAATTCCTATTAAAAACATGTCAAGTTACAGTTTGCCAAATAGAGCAGCAGAAAGAAAAATATCTGCTATCTTGATATCTGCAATATTGTGGCAGCTGGGTCATCTCTGTAGGCAAAGAATCTGCATTTGCAAATATTGAATGTGGTAAATGGGTTGGCAAAGTGACTTTGAGAAGCTGTGTTATCCTGAAATATGTGTTATAATGTTGTAACTGATCATAGCTTTGTGTTTTATCACATGCATGGAAATAAATATTATGGTATTCTTAACAAATGTGCAGGAGTGATGGGTATGGAGAATACTGACTGCAATTCATTATGTGAATACTGCTACTCTCCACTGGTTGGTTGGTTGGTTTGGTAGTTCTGGGCTTTTTTTTTCCCCTTCCCTGAAATAGAGATGCCTATGCTGAGCCTAGTTCTTTTGCTTTCAGAGAAGAAAGGCTTTAAAATTAATGCTCACTGCTGTTGCTCCTTTAATTGTGAATGTATGCAGTGGCTCACATTAAAGCAAGCAAGCATTGCTGGAAATCTAAAGGAAACTTCCTAAAGCTCGAGATTTGTTTTCAAGAGCTGAAATATCCTGGTTGAGATTGTTGTCAAATTAATTTTGAAAACATTTCTAGGTGTCATTGGTAATGCTTTTCCAAGTGGAATTTTTTACATAGAGTTATTTTGAGATAATGGATAAATGAAAGAAGATCTAGCATATGAAAAGATGACAAAACATTTTCCTATTTGGCTGTGTTTTCTGGGTTTGCACTGGGGGGCTAAGTTATAGCATGCACTGTAAATCTCAAGGCAAACACAGGGATCAGTGTGATTTACTTAGCTGCAAACTGTCAAACTCCCACCTTTATATACAGTACAGCCTTTGCACATTCAGAGAAACCAGTGAGCTGCAATTCACTGTTTGCAGAAAGCAAAGGTAAATCAACTTTTCAGCAAGACTAGTACATAAATCAGTGAACAGTATATTCCTTTGAGACTCTCAAAACTGCACAGGAAAGCCACTCTAAATCCAGATTAACAGGGATCCTGATTTATGGTTGACTGAAACAGCCAAAGTCTATTTTCAGCAATAGACTGGAATATTAGATTTATGCAATTTATCTAGGTGACAATCTTATGGCTTTCCACTGGCACTGTTTATTCATTTTTCTACAGATATATAGGAGCTCAAAGTATGCATTGCTCTGTATATGCATAGGTATGCTCTACATTTGTAGAGGGTTACTGACATTTGATTGAAATGTGCAATAACCTACCTGGTACTGTGGAGACGATGCATGGGTGCTCTTTTCCTTCCCTTCATCCTACAGCTGTGTTTTGTATCTGCTGTTTACTGTGGGCCATGCTTAAACACTGAACCTGAAACCCTTACAAAGAATCAGGTGACCTGGGTCTTTCAACTGGACTAATGAAACAGCACCACTGCAGTCAGCAAACTTTGTTTTGCCTCACAGATGTGGCTTTCAGCAGCAGGTGTATCACTATTGCTACATGGCCTGCCTACCCAGCTGTCGTGACTGACTGGTTCATCATCCTGCTGACCAGGTAGTGGAGAGCTGCATCAGGACTGAAAACAATGTAAACTGGTGCAGGCAAGATTGAACATCCCCCAGGAATGAAAATACGCAGGTTGTGAATGGCTGGCTATCGTCAAAGATGTGGATGTGGTTATAGAGTTTCAGCTGGAGTAAAAATATTTTTACATCAATAATATGAATATGAGTGAGATTTTAAAGAGGAGACAAGTAAGTTGTTCTGCCCTTAGCTGGACACCAGTAGTGAACCCCTTTACTTTTTAGGGATTGAAACACTGAAAATATAACTTTGGAATGCCACATGCTAGACACTTCTAATCACTATGTTAAATTCATGATTTCTTCAGCAATCAGCTTATCTGGGCTGCAGAGGCGAGGGTTGAGCATGGCCATGTGACTTTCTATCACCCTGGAGCTGGGCAGGCATCTGTCTTTGCCCTTGGCTGGGAGCTGTGTGCAGTGGAAGCCCACAGCAGCACGCTGGGCCAAGGCGTCTCCTCTGCAGATAATGGATACAGCCCTGGCCTTACTATTGATGTTGTTCAGGACAGGATCAAAAGGTGATGCTCATCATGCATTGCCTGACTGGAACTGGCTGTGTACAAACAAAAGCGTGTCCGTTAAAGAGAAAAAATTAAAAATCTGAGAATCAAAAGCAAATATTTGCTTGTGGTACACACAGTTATCAATAAATATAAACAAATACTGAGGACAAAGGACAGCATAATGGTTTGTCCTTGATACTGGAAATTCAGCTGTTTGGATTGTGCCTTAAATGAACCAACAATCTGAGGAAATATTAGAAGCAGTATATCTCCAATCTTCAGATTGATACCTTTTGCCAAGATTGCAAAGGTAAGGTTAGCCATAAATTTCAGTGCAAGCAGATTATAGCATATTATATATGAGAATGTTATTAACTTTTAACTGAAAAGGCTTTTTTCCTTTCACAGAAGATTAATCAAAAGGCTGCAAAACTTTTGTGAGCACAAGAAAAATTAGTTTTTTCTACATACTTCTATACAGACTTGTAGCTAGTTTGCCTTTTAATTAATTCCAGAACATTTTTGTTACTATTTAGCAAAATACATGTTTGTGTTTGACCTGAAACTGGTGTGTGGCTCTGCTTTATTACCTAGAAATTTTGATTTGGGACTTTGCCACCTTAATATCTGCTTAAGTGGACTTGGGCTGCAGATTGAATTCCCCTGCCTAAACCCACAGTCTTCATCTCCCAGGGCTGTTTTTATTTTTTGGAGGTAACCTCTATACCTGGCATGTCTATTTCTTTCTTGATCGTCAAAAACCTAAATGTGTCTCATCTCTCTGTTCTTTTTCAATTTCTCATTTCCCCAGGTTTTGATTTATTTTTAGTGCCAAGGTTTTGCTTTTCCTCAGGAAGGGAAGAGGGAAGCTTTCTGAGCCTGCTTTTTAATAGATATAACCACTATTTTTTTTCTGAGAAGAAGGGTGCAAGAAGGTAAATCCAATTTACTAAGGAGTATCACCACAAATTCGATAGTAAAGGCTGACTTCTTTCATCAGGGCCAGACTTTGCTTTATAAGTAGTTAGTAGGAAGAAGCAGCTGCTGCTCCTGTATGAGGCACCTGGAAACAACAGGCTGAATTTTTTGTTGGTATTTTCAATTTCAGTGTTATCCAACTTAGAGCTGCCTACCTCTAGGTGAGGTGTTCACAAGGCAGTTTTAGTGTAAGGTTCTTTGCTATCACATCTCAGTTTTGAGGGGATGATTTCTGATGATTTCTGTCTTGCTGATGTGATGCTGGATACAGGGTTTAACCTCTTTTCATTTTCTTGTAAAATGTTTCCTTGCATTCACTTGGACTGTGCATTAAATTCTGGGTTGTGAGGCTGGAGTAAAGACCCAGAAACATTTGACTCTTCCTCTCCCTTTCCTACCATCCTTTTATTTACTTGCCCTGTTAGAAATTGTCCCTCATTCCTGGTGGAGGGCAGGTGGGAAGAAAGTGATGGGAAAACCTGCACTTAGGCAGAGGCAAAAAAAAATTTAGGTACCCCTTTCCAGGAATGAATGGGACTTGGGAGATCATACATAGTTAGTGTTTTGAAGATCTCTTCTACCAAAATCTGCTCAATTGTCACCTGTACAGTTTATTAGAAATACCATTCCTCATGTTCAAATTAACCTTTGAAATTTCTTTCCTGTGTACTTTTTCTACCTCTGCCATATTCTCTATGGCTTGCCACCCTAACACTTTTTAAAATTTTTTTATTTATTTATTTGGATCTTTCAGAGGGATGGCCTATCTTTGTTGTGAAGCCAAAATGTAAATGTCTATCTATTAATTTGATTCCCTGGCTTGGAGCGCTGGATCAGGGTAGGAGAGGATGCACTTTATATGTCACATTTATTTTGAACCATCTAAAGAGGTTTTAAAGTATAGATCACAGATATAAACCAGACATACATGGAGAAATGTGACTACAGAAGGTAATAATGAAGCTCTTGATTTTTCTTCTTCATCTACAACTATATCTAGTACTTACCTAGATTCTAAAATTGCTCTTTCCTGCTGCCTTGTTCTAATATGAGTAAAATCTTACACCATTAATGCAAAATTCTTGTTTATCTACATTGGGTGTTGAACTGGCTGCAATACAAGTGCCGTATCACTGCCATACATGAGTGAGCACCAGGACTGTATGCACGTGTCAGAGTCACTGTTTGCTCAGACACATTGTGGGAGAAATAAGCATGATTAGGCAAACTTGTGCTTTTCAACCTGTTAAGTTGGAAGGTATCTAGCAGGATTAGAAAGCTTATTGAAGAGCTTGGTATAGCCTTTGAAAATCCGGGCCAGCCTTGGGTGCTGGCAAGTGTGCCTAGATTATTTACAGTGCCGGGTGTTTAACTTAATCCGACAGAACAAGGAGGGAAGCAGTCTGAATAAATGTGATGCTCCCTTACTACTGTAACCTGGAAATTAATTTATGGTTATGGTACAATCTTTCATAGTCCCCTGCTGTTGAATGCCAAAATCTTCAAAGGACAGTCTAGCAGGATCATATGATTTCTTTAAAGGAACTTAATTATATGATATCCAGTTAAACATCTAGCAGGATTTCCAGGAAGATTAGGTATCAAATTTCCATTGGAATGCACTAGAATAAGAGGGATCTGGATTAGTTTTGGAAGAATTTATTCTTCAGTTATTTAATTCTGTGATATTAGTAAGAGGAGAGTTTGGTAACCTCATGGTGCTGGACTCTGTGCAAATGCAAGAGAAAGGAGTCTTTCTTTGCCATTGCAGTAGTCAGAAGAGGATGGGTGAATGAGGATGAGGGCACAAAATAGGAAGCAGACTTCCCAGGTGTTGTGTGATGCTCCAGAAGAGTCTGGTTCAGTTCATCACCGTGACATTGGCTACTGGAAAGTCTAAAGTCTCTGCAGGTCCTCTGCAACCTCAGTCCAGCTGTGAAGAAATGATAGATTTTGTAATTGTTTGCCATGGGCATTTAAAGAAAAGCTTTGATTGTAAATTGGTTTTTCCTCTTCAGTGCTTATCAATTCAGTCAGGCTGATTTAAAAAAAGCCATTTTCCTTGGTCTGCACCAGCTGAGCAGACACTGGTGAGTCTCAGCCACCATGCTTATTTTCCTGCTCTCCATGAGCATCACCACGGGAGAAGCTGCCTGTTGTGGGAGCTGTAATCACAGCAAGCCCTGAGCACCCTCTCCAAACACTGAGGAGCTGGATTTGGGGCATTGTCTAGGGCATGACATGCTCATGCCACACAAGTGACTACAGCTGTTGGATGCTGGCTTCCAATTTCAAAGCCTTCAGCCCTCCTGCAGAAGGGCAGGCACTCTCTAGCTTTGAGAGAGACAAACTCTACCATTCCCCAGGAGCTCTGGGGGTCAGGCTTTCATCCTGATGCCTTGATGGGTCAGACTGCCTCCCCCACCTTTCTCTTCTGTCCCTCTCTTCCTGGGGACTGTAGGAGACCATAAAATGCTTTGATAATTAAGCAGGGAAAATTTCCACAACCCATAAAACATAAAAGGAAACACTAAGCCAAATTTAGCTCTCAAATACCTTTCAAATAACTTGTATTTAATGCATGGTAAATGTTTGGTCAGTGCTCTTGAACAAACAAATCTCAGAGCCTGGTTTATAATGTTGTGTGTCCAGGCTCACTGTAGCCATTCTGAGAGCGTTCCTTGGTTCAGGTTTCTATCATAAACTGCAATGTGGGAACCAGCAGAAGTGAAATAAAGAGCTGACCTGAACTTTTCCCAAACCACAGACTGGAGATAAATTGTTCTTTTGAAATCTGAAATAATTTTTGCTTGTTTATAGAATCTTTCGCAGTCAAGAGTGCAAGAAATTTGGTAAAGGCTGGCACTTGCAGCAGACAGAGAAATTTGCAAGTCTGGAAAAATTTGGACAATAGCCTGAATAATGTTTGGAAATGACAGATGGTGTTTGGTAATAACTATGTCAGATGAGTTTGGTTAGAAATTACAAGAAAGCATTCACAAAAGTCAGTGGCATCTGCTGGGCATTTCAAAGTTTTGAATGCAGGACAGATTAATAGAAACAGAGCATGGACTTCTTCAAATTTAAAACATTGTGTTTTCCATACCTCTGCCGTGGGTGGGAATGGCTGTCCTGAGAGCTTGTTTTATGGCTGGCCTATAGCTGAATTGCAGCTCTGAATTTTTTGGGCCCATCATGTGTTATGGGTAAGGTAACGTGTTTGGCATGTTCAGCTTTATGCTGGCCCATGCTTGGAAGGTAGTCACACACCTGCACAGCAAGGAGCTACCACCAGCATCTGGCTCAATGTGCAAAGGGGCCCAGAAGAAGCCACAGAAGCCCTTGAGAGGTAGAAGCAGTCTCAGATATTTGGCCACCTCCTTTCATATTCTAAGCGGCAGAAAAAACACCAGCATGTTTAGAACTTCCTTTTTTCAGCTCCAGCAGACAGCTGTTGCAGTCAGGAGGAAATTTGTTTTGCAATGGGAATACCACTGATGGGCTGGGATATTTGTGAGCACAGAAGATTTCAACCATTGTTTTTTTATTTCTATGAACTAGCAAGTTACCTGCCTTGGGTTGTGCAGTGTGGAGCTATGGTAAGAAGACGAGAGCATAACAATGATGAGGAATAGAGATCTGAAGTGGGGGATCCAGATTAGAAAGATTAAGGAAATAGGGGATATGGGGCCAGGAATTCTGACTATTGAGATGTTGGAATTTTTCTTCTCCTTACTCTTAATGATAGACTTCCCATAGCAGCCCATGTAATAACTTGTTTCTGTGCTGTCTAGTTAGATATTTGCAAGGCCAAATTAAGGTGTCAATGTTAAGCTCTTAAGGTTTATGTTGTTTGAAATCTGTTATTGTTGGAGTCTTTTTATGGTGCTTCCAATAATAACTTGCTTCAGATTTCCTCACTGCAAAGCTGGCAGCAAGTGTTCTCAGTGGAGACCAAAGTTGTTTGCAAGGTAGAGGTTCACTCCCTTAGCTTTAGGCTGACTAATCTGCCTAAAATAATCATCTGTGTTATAACATCCTGGCCTGATAATTCAAAGGCAAAATACAATTCCCTCTGCCTTTAAAATTAATTTTGTTATTTTAGGAAGGTTTATAGCAGTGTCAGGATCAGCTCTTGCAAGTTTTCTGAGTTAACATTGTGTAAATTCCAGAAAGAATGTACTTAAAGGAAAGCCTAATTAACTCAGCTTTTAGTTAGACTATAATGACTGGACAAGATTAACATGTGAGTCAGCCTTTATTTCCTGAAGCATCCATTTATTTCTCTTTTTAAGAGGCAGGTACTGTATTTCTGTGAACCAGTAGCTGCCGACTAAATCTCTAGCTGTGCTTCAGTAAACTGCCAGACATTTTTAGTAGTGAATTTCAAGTGAGATGAAGCTCTGGGAAGGCTTTGTACTAGGGAACTTTGAGTGTGTGAGTGAGACTGATAATGTTTTATTTTTAAAATGAAACATTAACAGAGATAAATATGGTGTTCCAGTTGCATGTTGAATGACTGCGATCCAGGGGTTACAGTCAGAAGCCTAATGCCCCAAATAATCATCAAATCCAGCCAGCTGAGTTGGGTGATGCTTCTTACATGTATATTCAAGCACAGCCATTTAGCCAGGGACACTCTTGTTTTAAAGACTATTAAGGTAATTCGGGGGAAAAATGCATTGCAGATGTCTTTTTTTTTTAATTAAAAAACCCAGGAGGGTTTTGCTGCAGTGTGTTGAAGGACTGCAGGTTAAGACCTTTTACATCCTCTAATATAAGTTATTGCTTCATCTTAAAATGAACTTCATATGCTTCCAGTGATCCTAGGTCATTTCCTTTAGACAGAAATCAGCATGGTGTCTAATATTCTAAGTGAGGATAATTAAAAGTAGGGCCAGGCATAACACAGTGAAAATTCCATCCTAGTTAATTTTAAGGAGCAAGATGGTAAAGAATTTAATTGAACCCAGCGTATTTCAAAAGGTTTGGAAATGAGTGTTGGATAAAAAGGAAATTGCAGTAATATTGCATAAATTTTCTTTAATGTTTTGTTAAGGCCCTTACAGGTAGAGTAGCTTAAATATACCTGTGCCTCTGTACATTTTTCTTTTGAGATCTCTAGCTAATTGAAGTTTTATTGTCACTCTCTGATATATGTACCTTCCTCCTTGCATTGAAGACACTGCCAAGATTTCCATGGGTTGATATGATATTAAAATCAGACACTCTTATCTTCTGCAGTTGGAAAATGTCAAAGTATTTTAATGTTAAGTTCAATAGAAATGCTGGTCCCAGACTCAGGTTTTGGACCTGATGGATCCTTACAGAAGACAGAGCTTCAGCCCAGGAATGGTATTTTCATTTCTTCTGTCCTTGGTGGGAAATGAGATTGTTCAAGGATTTGAGTCAAAATGTCTAAAATAAGCTCATGTTGTTGATCTGTCCTTCTGGAGAAGGATGTCTCTATTAGGCTTAGAAACCTAATTTCCATTTTCCCCCACCTCCCTGCCAATCCTGACCTCTGTCCTGGAGCAATGTAAAGAGCAGAAATGGAGCTTCCCAACAAATTAGCAGTAACTTAGCAAAAGCAGGTAGTACAATCAGTAAATAGATTATTTAATGTTATGAATTTTCATCAGATATCAAAAAATCTGTTAACTTTGTTCGTTGGTTAGAAACCTTATATATGTGCACTGACAAGTGGACAAAAAATACACGGCTCAGATGTCACTTTACACTTTTCATCTGAGTGTTTTCATCTGCTGAAAACATAAACAGAGAGGGTCATTCAACAGAATTTCAGTGTCACTCAGCTTTGATTAAAATCTTAGTTTACATTGTTTTTTCAAACAGTGCTTTTTATCTATGGAAAATCTTATGGAACTTAACAAATGATACACAAGAGTACTGTATTACAAGGTAAAATGTCACTATCTCTCTAATTACCAGGAAATCAGGCATCTCTCCTTGATTCAATAATAGAATAATAAAAGTGAAGATATTTAACACAATATTTAAATTGGAGGGGTGATTTGAAAAAAAGACTATGTTAATGAAACTTCCTTGCAATACAGGTGTATATAAAAGAGTAATCATTAGTATCTGTTCTGGAACAAAATTTTCATTTAATAAACACTTGAATTGGAGATTTACCAGAGTGAAAATGTTGAGTAGTTGGAAATTGGAGCACACAGAATTGGCTGCTGCTGCGGTTGTGATCTTGGCTCGGCTCCGCTCCATGGTTTGAGAGAGATTCCATGTTTATGACATTCTTGAGACGTGGTAACATTACAAGCTGTGCTCTGCACAAGAGGAACATTAGGATATCCTTCTTGTGCCTGGGAATAAAACATGTTTGATTTGTCAAGGAAACCAAAGTAAAGATGTGTGTGATAATGAAGATGAATTGAAAAATGGTGTTCCAGTAAGGATAAACATTACAGGTCTGAAGCTGGGCTGCTGTTGCTCCAAGAGCACTCTCAAAACTGAGATTACTGCATTGCAGGAGCATAATACTGCAACTGTGTAGAAATAAACCATCTCATTATCAGTTCAAATAAATTTTCTGGGTGAAGGAATAATTTTACACATTTTTCGAGTAATATTATCTCCTAGGCTTTCCCATCTCACCTAGGAAAATGGACTGAAGTGTTGAGATATGTAGCCTGGGAGCTGCGTATCTCAGAGCAGAGATTTGAAAGATTGACAGCTGTGCCGTCCATACAGTCAGAGCAGAGGGGCTGCTCTCTGGGCTGAATCTGCAGGTCTCACTTTGTCCCTGTTTGAACAAAGCTCTGTTATAAGATAGCATATTTTGGACAAGGAGGAGAAGCACAAACTTTGGGGCTTGGTTCACTGACATGCAAATGCTTTGAAAATGATACATGTTTTATAGAGTCCTGAGACACTTCAGAAAAAGACAATAAAAAGTCGCTGAAAGCTTAGACAGACTCTGTGAAGAGCGAAGAGATTCAAGATCTGGAGACATTCAGAGAACAAATTTAAATTAAGTTTGGAATTGGGTTTTGAAAATCTAAGGATATTAGGGAGCCATCAGAGCTGGGTTTTGGTGGTTTTTAAATTTTTTTTTTTTGTATTTTTTTGTTACTTCTTGTAGTTTGCAACATCTCAGCTTTGGTGGTGAACAGCAGGAAATTATAGAGGAGATAATGGCAGTATGGTAACCTACTCATAACAAACCCACAAAGTACTCTAAGTGATACATTTCCTTTTATGAAATGTTCCTTGAGACTCACATCAGCAAGACAGATTCTGTGTGGATTTCTGTTTTCTTTTGAATGCACAGAAATCATAAATGCCACAAACAGGTTTGGCAGCCTGAAACAGTTGGAATGTCTCTCACAAGCAGCTCTGGCCAGTCTACAATTACAGGAGCAAATGCCCAAGTCATCAGCTTAACTAAAGTATGAAGAGATTATTTCATGTCTTGTTTTGTTGGTTGAACTGGTGAGACCTTGGAGTGCAGGTGCACACCTAACCCAGGTCTTTATTTTGCTTCAGCCAAAATCTCCACCCGTATCAGGATCACCCAGATTACTTGTCTTGTACCCTGATCCCCAGTGGAAGAAAATTTGACCGCATATGAGTTGGGAACTAAACTTATTTTGTTAAAGCTGTGTTGTGGAAATGATTGTCAGCGTGTTGTCTCTTTTCACTTGTTTTTATGCGTGATAAAGCCCTTCCATATTGGGACTTCACCCAGTTTTTCACATAGCTTGTTCATTGATGTCCTGCAGACCAGGAAACTATGATTAGCATCCTTCACCAGCTGTTTTCACCTGGTTTGATGCCCCTGCACTGTGGATTATAGTGATTCTGAGGCATCTTTTTTCCTGAAAGAAAATTTACACAACAAGTGTAGTCAGCAGAAAATGATTAATCCGTCTTATGTAGGCAGAACTTCCAAGTTTGTAACAACAAGTGGGGGTTCACAACCCAAAAGGCTGAGTGGTTGGCTGAAATGTTCTCTCCAACATTTTGAATTTATTCTTTCTGATTGCATAGAAGTGTTATTTATTGTGTTTATTGTGATTCTTTGGTTTGAAAAAGATCATCTTCATGAATTTAATTTCATGTAGAGTCATGCAACATCAACTGTAAAATTGTAATTGCTACTTATTTTTGTTAACTGTTGCTGTATTCCTCTCAATTCTCTTGAAAGTCTTTATGGCTTTGCTTGATGGAAATTTGTAAAAGTACAAAGCTTTTTATCTATGCCACACTTTTTGTTTCCTGCATGATTCTCCCTTTTGTTTATGCATCAGTAGTCTCAGCCTTTCTGGTCTTTCTGTGACCAATTAATTGGTCATTGACAGAGATCACACAAATAGCAAAACAGATTTTAGCCTTTCATAATATTTTGGAAAGAAATGGATGGAGATGTTGATTCAGATCTGTAAGTGTTGGGAATGTACATGTGATTATGGGATAACTGGGATTCTCACTATGTCTGTGCTGAAAGTATTCCAAGTGACTGCAGACTTCGAATATATCCAGTTTCATCCCCAAAGAATGAGCCTTGAATTCTGAGGTCTGAGCTGAAAACATAATGGAAAGCTTATGAGAAGCTCAGTATGTAAACTAGAAATTCTTCATTGCTCATTTTTCTCTGCTGGAGGGTGGGGAAGATGAAGAAGAAACAAAAGCCTTCAAAATGGTATTGCAAACACTTGAGAAGACAATTGAAATACTGGTTTCAATAAAATCCTTCAAAAGAAACACTTGGACTAGCGGGAATCTCTTCCCATATTTTGTTAGGAAACTGGAAACATAATGTAGCCTTTAATTGGTCCTGGTAACGTTCCCCCAAAGAAGCCTGGATAGTGCTACAAAATTTGTGTAGTTTTCAGGTATTTGGCTGCAAGACTTATCTTTGAAAAGAGCTGAACAATTCTGAATTGGCAGCCTCCCTTGGCAAAATCTCCTTCATTAACAAAACAACCCTGAAGGTAGCCTGGTGGAAGTTTTTGCAGATTGGTAAAACTAATGAGAGAAAATGTTTGCAGTTAACCTGAAGGTCACAGGATAATTAAGCTGGCCTCAAATTCAGCCTCCTGTTTGAAGCCAGGTCAGCTCTGAGATTAGTTGAGGCTACTCTCAGGAATAAAGTCTAGAAAACTCCAAGGAGTTGAGATTGGTATAACCCTACATGCTCTAGTAGAGTTTATTTTGCTTGCTGAGCTTGTTGAGGTTATGAGTGCACATAACCGAATTGCAGAGTGTGATGCACAAACAACTGGAAAGATTTCCAGTTTTCCAGATTTCCAGTTTCTGAGATGAAGGGAAGAGGGAGGGAGCAGACTGTAGCTTTTGCATCTTGAAGGCCAAAAGCCAGTCGCAATCTTGGAGCCATCCACCAGCGTGGGCCATTCTCTTGAGTAGCACCACTCATTTAAATCAGTATTTTCCTCTGGTTAGGCCTGTGTAATGTGCAACGCAGGGCACTGGTGGGTGCAGAACATCTGAGCCACCAGCTGCTGCAGCTGCAGGAGGGGTGCTGCAGTTCAGGGACAGCAGGAGAGGAGAGGGATCAGTCCCAAGGGCTGCAGCATCTCCCCACCACACTTCTGGTCGCCTTTCTTTGTGGGTTGAGGACATCTTTGTACCATTCCTTTGCTTGGAGCTCTTCGCTGTTTTGGCAAACACAAGGAATGTTAAAAGCAATTAGTCAGGGACATATAATGAGCTCTTTGAATTCTTCTTGGTGATGTGTTCAATTTCTTCTTTAATCAATGCTGAATTCTTATGCTGGCAATTGCTGCAAAGCCCACAACCTATGAATATATCACCTTGGTTTTTACTTGAAAATAAAAGTGTCTTTCTTGACAATCAAGATAACATATGACCAGGGTGACTTAATCCATCCCTGCTCTATTCAGGACTAAAATTTAATGCTTTCAGATCTAAATGCTGACATGGATGCTTTGTCTCTTTCACTAAACCACGATTTTCTTCCAACATTTTCTTTAAAATATGTTAACCGAAGTTACTTCTAGCTGTCCAGTCTACTGTTTACGTAGCTTGGGGTGTATGTGATCAGTGGAGCTGGGCAAAAGCAAAGGTAACAGCTGACTTTTTAGGCTATCATTTAAACTGGGCAAGGAATAATCTGAAAAGTAAGATTCATTTCTTAGATGTTCTCCTTCTGGTGTAATTTGAATTTCTGTGGTCTCTTATTGCCAGCCTGAACTGACTCATTTGAGATTTGCCTGACATTTTTCTGGCAGATATGCATCTGAAAATTTTTCAGGGTTTTGATTTTTCTCTTGGCGTTTTGCTGCTAGTCAGAATTGAATTTTTACAGAGGAGGAATTTTGCTCCATAAAACGGTAGGGTACCACTTGGTTTACTAAGTGAGAGCAGTTACTACTCTTGGGTTTATACCTACAGCATCTGTAGGGAATGGACTCCACCCTGTAGAGTTTTGAGAATGACCTCAAAAGCACTAAACTCCAGGTCTAACTGCTGCTGCTTTACACGTGCTCTACAGGAAAGCTGGGGATAGCCCAGCTGGTGTGCTCAGCCATGTGTTGAACTGCCAAAGAGGCTATTAACAACATATTGGCTCTCTAGATGTCCTCCAGTACATGGTCCTGTCACAGTTCCAGGAAAAAACCTTCTGATCAAGCATTTTGGTTTGCTCCCAGATCTGCTACCCGCATAGAAAGTGCACCTGTGGCCAGGTATAGCCCTGGCAGAATACCCAAAATTTCGCCCCACAAACAAGCGTCCAGATAGTTACTGAAAAGGTTTGAGGGAATTCTTTCATACACAGAATCAATGCCTCAACAATATTGTAGCTTCTGCCTAATAACAGACACAGCTGTGCCTTTCATTCAGCACTTTCTGGCAGATGCTGGAGTACACAATAAATTGTTATTCAATAGAGCAGAATTTGGCATATGAATTAAGGTGAGCAGTTTTATAGCATTATCCAGAATAAATTTCCTACTGCACGACATATTCCCTTAGGAATGTTTCCAAAAACGCGGCTGCAAATTTTCCCTTAACAAAATTTATCTATGGTGGGGCCTGGTCATTTTCAGAGATTTTAATCTTCACATGCATCTTCAAACCCCTATGAAAAATTCTGTTGTTTACATAGATAATACTCTGGACCAGACCATCTTGCACTATCAGATTAATTTGCATTTAGATTGTGCCTTTCCAATGGCTCTGAAATATACTGCAAATACAAATTAAGTTTCACACTAGGACTGCAGAAACCACTATTGCTGTGTTTTGGGGCTGGCAGAATTATAGATGCTGTGACCTGCTAGCCCTTCATTCCAAGTCAAGATGTCCTGCACCTCAACCAGCAGAAATTCTGCCCCTTCAACAAGTCATTGTTGCTGATTAAAATGAATTGGGTTTGTTTTTTACAGTATGTTGCTCTGGTGGCATTTTGTTGAAAAGTTGATATCATTTGTGGTGTCAGTAAACATAAATCTGCTGTAACTGACTATGAGCCTTTCCTGTGTTCATAATTTAGCTTGAGGAGATGATGGTTAAATGATAACTTATGGCTTGCATTTTCCACATTGGTATTCACTTCACCACTAAACCAGTGTCAAGGCACTGTCTGTAGTATTACTTCAACCTGTTTTGTAGCAATTCTTTTTAAATTTAGTGTGTGCAAAGCAATACATTCCAACGAGAAACCATTAATACTGTGGTCTAGTTTTGGCAACTCCATTTGTTAAGCTGTAAAAAGGAGATGCAGAACAAGTTACCTGATAATTAACAGAGCAGCTGTTTTGGGGGAGGGTTTGATTGTTTTTAAATCATGCTTCTACCTTACCTGAAAGTGGAACTATGTAATACTTGGAGAATTAACATTTACACAATTCATAACAGCATCTGTAACTTTATATTTGGCCTAGGACAGTCTTGTTTTTTTTCCCAGTGCCGGATAAATGTGGCCTAAGGAATGGCATGTTGTCAAGCAAATGTGAGAATTGGAAAGACAGTGGATGAAAAACATGTTTGATAGTACATGGTTCCCTTTTGACTTGTTCTCAATCTTTCTCATCCCTCTGTTTCAGTACCTTCTTCTTGAGGCTCCTTTCTTGTTGTGTTTAAGTATCTTTTACAGAATTCTCTGCATGTTGGTCTGATTGTTTTTGGGACCCTTTTGCTTTTAGTCCCCATAATACTACATATCAAGGAGACACACAATTTTGTCATTTGGTGTGTTAAAAAGGACTTCAGCAACTTGTGCTAACTCTGTTGCTTTAACATTTCTCTGTTCATACTCTCCATCCTCATCAGAAATTGCAGATTTTTCATATCTGCCACTTATTGTCTCTTTTTTTCCAGGCTTAATTTTTTCCCTTGTGGAGAAATTATTCTGCACTTCCTTCTATTTTTATGGTTTTTTTGTACCTCTTCTCTTTTAATAGATCTCCTTTCAGTGACAAGCTCTGTCCACATCAATCAAGCCACAGGCCTACCACAAGTTTATACCACTGTAAAGACATTGATAGAGATGTCTGATATTTTTAATTTCTCTATTGTTTTTCTGTAAGTTTAGTAGTCTCTAATAAGTTAATATTCTTAAAAACATACTATTGTTAAATATTCCAAGTTTTTTTTCCTAGATCCTTCTTCAGTGATAATTAGCCCATTATCCTGCTTGTGTATTTAATGTTACTGATATATTTTACTTATAATTTATGGTGTGTACAACTATCGAACATCTTATTAATCATTCATTCCGAAATCTTTTGGTAATTTTCTGCAGTGAGTTTTAATTTACAGGATGCTGAGAAATTTTGTATTATGAATAACCTTTACTAACTCTTTGGCCTCTGCTATAGATCTGGTTTGGATAGGTTGAGAAGTAGAGATCACAGAACAAATCCTTCTCCTTGAGGTTGGCTGTTTATTTCAGCTTTCCTTTTTTTTTTTTTTTTTAAAAAAAAAAGGTTATTAATAGATTCTCTCCAGATTTAATATATTTCTCCTTTTCCATGACAACTTAGCTTCTTTACATTTCTCTCAAAATGTTAAAGACTTTTTGGAAATAAAAATATAATAAATTAAATGAATAATTTAATTAACATATTTATTGTTGTCTTCAAAGAACTGCAGTGCATCTAGGAATGCATCTAGACAGCTCTCTGCAAAAAGCAATTTCTTCTCTGTTGTGAGCTATTTATAGATATATCCAGTATTAAAGTTCCAACCAATCTGCCTGACACAGAAACCTAACTAATTGTCTGTAGCATCCTGTATTTCCTTGCTCCTGAGACCTGTTTATAAGTTTTGTCATCTGGGTAGCCTTCCTTTTCTTCTGGGCTGGGAGCCCTTTGAAGCCATTGTAGTGATAAATCACATACTTAGGATTTTGTATATTAGTTTCTCTAGGGCTGCTGTGTGAATGGCATCTGGTCTTAGAGATTTGCTACTGTTTTATTGACCTGCTCTAATCCCCTGCCACTGCCACTTCACTTAGAGATTTCAGACTTGCTTCACACATAAAACCTGTCTGAGCTTTTGCCTTATAAACACCAACCCAGATAATTCAATTAGCTTTTCTGATACAGCCTTGAACTTTTCTTTTACACCTCTGTTATTTATTAGTCACACAAACTCTGGCTGGGTTTGCAAGACTTTTGTGATTAATTGGGATGCCTGTAGCAAGATGTACTTCAAAAAATTTTCCTATTTCATTATGTTTTTGCATTTAATATATAAACTTTTGTACTATTTTTGGTTTTTTTTTCACTTGGACATGACCTCCACTTCTGAGCTCTTTCTACTTTTAAGAGCCTCCTCTAGTCTGACATTTAACAACACTAGATTGTTATGATCTTGTTCAAAATGTTTTTGAAGAGGTGGTACATGTTTGCACTAAAACCCTAGTAAAAAATCTTTAGATAGTCTCTTGGCTGACTTCAGGCACATTACCCTTTTAGCAACTTACCTCATTTTCCTTTTACTCTCCCTTTTCTAAACAGCTTCTTCAGGGATAGTGGAGTAGGTTTTCCCTCTTCCCTCCCTTATGCCTATAAGGATCTTGAATTTTACTCTTGATGATTAACAATCATGGAGATCCTTTACAACAAATTTTGACCTGAGTCCTGAGGATTGTTTGGAACTAGTGTAAAAAGTACTCCTCATTCTGAAAGGTCTCTGACTGGCTGCTCTATGAGGCAGTCATTTATGCCATGTGAAAAATAAATCAATTAGCTTTTTGCCTCACAACCCACTGTGTCAGTTTTCTGGTTCGCATAGGAGTAACCAAAGTCTCCCATTATTATTAGAATATCCTGGGTAACTTTTAATTCAGGGGGATCTTAAGGCCTTCTCCTTTTCATCTGCCTATTGACTGATTCCAGATTTACTACAGTTCATTCTTCTATCAGTACGACTTCATTGGTCACATCTGACCCCACTGATTTTTCTTTCTTCTGTCAAAATTTGGAGGTGATTCGGAAGTGATTTTAGTCCAGGTCTGGTTGTCTAATTTCATACACGAAGTCTAAGAGTATTTACTTCAACTGCTCTTCATGGTTTCCTCCTTGGATGTCTTTGCCTTTATTCTGTACCTTCTTGTGGTGTGTTTTGGCAGAAGGATGCTATAGAGGTCCTGAACTATTGTGGGAATTGCATACCTTAGGGAGACCTGGTTAACCAGCTGAGGACCTCAGCTAGCATGAAAAATGAAGGAAAGAGGCACTGGTTAGAAGAAAAGGGGAAAAGTTTAGCAGTTCCCCTCCCACGTTTTCTAGTCATCCATTGAGGAAGAGGTGAATTCCCAGGACTCAGAGTGCAGAAGAGGTCTACGAAAGTTACAAGAAAAGAAGAAACTGGGAATGCTCTGTCTTGAAAAGAATTTCTTACTTAGTGGTTTGATGTGGTTTTAATCCCATACCCTAAAAGGAAAAGGGGCTCGAGGGACTGGTTTGTCTGCATGTTTAGGGAGTGAGAAAATCTGGTTGCCTCAGTGGGGGATTGCAGGCATCAGAGGCCACAGCAACCCGAGAAAACCACTAATAACAACCTATTCTTAAAAACACGTTCATTTGTTTGCTTTTTCTTCTAGGATCAAATGGGGCAATTGTCTCTGACTCAATAAAACGTCTTAGTTTTTTTGTTTGATTGCATGTTTCATCCTTCTGAAGTATTTATTCACTGAAATGAGATGATCCAACTGTCAGGTCCTGATGGACTATTGAGTTCCTTTTTGACAACATGACCTTCTGGCTTCCTGACCTGACTGATGATAGGAAACCAAAGAGGTTTAGAGAAGCTAGAGCTCCCATTTCCACGGGTGACCACCCTCAGTGTTTTAATGAGGAATTTGCTCCCATGTACCTGCTTCTTCCTGGCTTGTTGTGGGTGATCTTAAGCTTCCCAAGGTAGACTCCTTAACCTACCTCTGGCAGCTCCAGAAAAAACTTGGGCAGCTTCACAAAACGGGCAGGGGATTCCCCTTCACTGCAGAGTTTCAATGTTTGATTTTCCTGTTCTGTTGTCAAGCCAAGATTCCAGGAGTATTTTTTAATGTCTCATTGAAGAGAAATTTTGGGGTCTGTCACCCCTCATAAGCAGTACCACTGAGAATTCAAGAGCGAAACATACTGGCTGGGGTATTTGAGGTTTGGGAGGCTCCTAGGATGTATGGAGAAATGTTGCAACACAATTCAGTAGTGTGGGCCTACAAACTGCATGTGTGTGTGGCTGCTGCTGCTGCCAATGATCCTTGTGATAGGACATTCATACAGTTGTAACTGGGAAAGGGTGAAGGCTAATACTGTGTTAATACTTCTCGTTTCCCACTTTTCATCCGCAGTGATAAGCTGGAGATAAAGATCTGCTGGCTGCAGGGGAATAAGTTATACCTCACTAAAAAGAAAAAGGGAAAGAGAGACTGAGAATATTTTTTCTATTATTTTTTAATCTACATGAGAAAGCAAAGCCATCTGCCTGGAGCAGCATCCCTGTTGCCCCAGCACGTACACAAGCTGCAGAATCAGAGCATTCACAATGAGAATGCTTTATTCTGTGGTCCCACAGGGCTATTCCATGGTTACAAAGCAAATTAATTGGGTTTGAAAAATTGTTATAAGCTGGATTTGTAAAGGCATGGGGGTTTCATTAACTTGCCAGAGCAGCTTATAGTGCCTTTAGAAGTCAGTGCTAATATCTGTTCACCACTGTGGATGTGGGAATAATCTTTCCTCTATTTGCTACCTCTTAGCTAAAGGTGCTGATATAGGAAAAACAAGAATACAAAGGAAAAAAAGCTTCCTTGAGCATGAAAAAAAAAAAATATGTTTTATGTGTGTATTCTCATGTTCCTTTTCTTTGGTAGGAAGGTAAATGAGATATGGGATTGCATGTGGAAAAACACCTGTCCTAAAAAGGCACAGTCAGTTTGGACAAATGTTTTGGTCGGTGAATGCCCAACAATTTGCCTGTTTGAAATAACCCCTAAATTTATGAGTGGGAAGTTAGGGAAAGAAACTGATATTTGTTCTTTTAGACAGTTTACAACATATCTTTGACTACACTTTGTAGTTGCTCTTACTTCAGTTAAATCAGATGCTTTCTCCATCTGTTGTGAATGTGGGCCTTCCATACATGAAAAAAAAGAAATGAGAAACTATGTATGTGAGTGTATATATACATACATATATATCTGATATAAAAAACTGAAAGATCTCTGCCAGCTTCTGTAGTTTTAGAGGCAGGCAGAATTCTTGAGACCATGCTTCTGTGGTGATTTCTAACTGAGCTTAATTGAACACATCTTGATTTTGTGTTTTGACTCTAAAATCTGTCACTCTGACAGGAAGTGTGAAAGGACTGAGTAAAAAGGTGTTTTCAAAAAGGACAGGCAGGTCTTCTTTTTTTTTTTTTGTCCTTTGATTTTTCCTTTTTATCTTTCTCTAATTGTGCAAGTCCATAATTTCCAATGATAATGATAAGTTCGTAGAAGGGATCACACTGTGGGTAGAATAACACCTCCTACTATTTTGGAATTTGAGTTATTTCTGTGAGAAATATTAATATATTCAAATCAAGAGGTGTGCACAAAACCATCAAGATGGTTTTGTACTGTCTTGTATCTATTTTCTCTTTGATATTAGCTGAGCTTTAAGAGGTGTAAGAGAAACTTGAAATTAATGTGTATTTTAATGGTGCAGTTTGTTCTCATGGGGATATTTGGGGTTAGGGTGAGTCAAATGCTTTCAGTACTTTTAAAATAAAGCACATACATTTTGAGCAGTGTAGAGTTCATTTTGAAGAGCTTAAAACTGATGGTCAGGCAGGAACAACTGCAGGTGTTAAAGATAGTTTTAATATTATAACCATAAGACCAATGATGTCCTATTTAAAAAAAAACCAAAACATTTATCAAAATACACTTTTAAAGGAATGCTTGAATCTTTTTGGTGAGGATAGGCCTCTGATATCCCTTCATAAAGGACTATATTTTCTGTTTCAGCACCATGCAAAAAGTAAGTTTTTCATTTTCATGACATGTGTGACTTCTGAATATAATCTGATATAATCTTTTCTCCCCAGTTCTCTTTGGGATAAATTTGTTTTTTAATATAAGCTCTTCAACTCCCAAAACTATGAAGTGGCATTATTTCTGTAAGCCATAGACAGCCAAGCCTCTAGAGTCAGTAGTTACAAGTGCTGGTTCACCCTTTTAAACTGGAGATCTTCTAGTGGTCAGCAATGTGTACCTATATATTTAAATTTTTTAAAGTTTGTTAGGAAGTTTAATATAGGTGAGCAGTAATCAGAAATTTGTTTTATAATGTGTTCTACCCCTTCTGCTCCCTAGTTTTTTCCCCTTTAAAATGTTTTTGCTATTATAAGTTAATAACAAAAAAATTAAATTAATAATTCCTAGACAGATAAGTAAAATACAAAAACCGAGATATTTTCATTCTGCTATGAATTAAAAGTAAATTTTCCTTTTGTGATCTTTGTTATTTTACTCATGAAGTCAACTATTGATATGAATGACTGCCATTAAAAATCTGAGTTTAATTTTCTGGGTGACTCCATTTTCCTGTTGTTTCACCCAAAGTATGTGTGCCAAATGAGCTGAAGAAATATTGAACTGCCACTGAGGAGAAAAAATGGGATTAATATTTGAATTTGTTATTGACAATGTGAAATTACTTCAAGTGGTGAGTGATAGTGTTTGGGTAACATGACTATTGATTTTTTCCCTGGTAACACTCCCTTCCCGCCCTCCATTTGTTTTCTGGTTGAGAAGAGGACTGATGAGTGTCAGAGGGGCAACCAAGCTGCCTGGGTCTCAGACGCTATCACAATGCCAGGAAGAGTGGCAGTGACAGTCTGGACCTAAAGTCCACCTTGCCCAGTGTTGTCTCTGGCAGTGATGATAAGCAGGGACATTAGGATGAGTAGGCACTGGGCAAATACCTGTAGTATTACCTGCCCTCTCCCTTTTGAAGCCTTTCCACACCTCTCATAGCCTTCAATGCTGCTTCTCTCTCTCCAAAAGGACTTCATGCAATTTGAAGGGTGTGCACCAAGGGTTGATACAAGAGCATTGAAGAGATTTTGCTTTGTTCTCTCTTCACTTTTTGATTGTTCCTGACATTTTCACTTTGCTTTTATGGAACCATCTATCACAGCACTGAGGTCTTGCTCCAGAATGCTAAATGTTATTTCAGAAACTACCACTGTCTATGCAGATCCAGGTCTGTCTTTCCCCACTATGCATCAGTTCACAGTTATACACAATGAATTTCAGCTGCTGTGTTATTGCTCAGCCATTCCGTCTTGTCAGACTCTTTTGTAATTCTCCACAGTCTGCTCACGTTCCTGTTCTTCTGCATAACTTTGTGTCATCAACAGTCTTTCTTTACCTTGGGCCTTGTTCCCTTTTCTAACATCTGTGTATATTAAATAACTCATTTCTCAGCACCAGTGCCAGTAAAACTGAACTGACAACCTCCCTCTGGTGTGAGAAGTGACCACTTACTAATACTCCATTTCCCATCTTTTAATAGATTTATTTTCACAAGGACTCTCCTTATCCTGCAGTCACTTTTCTTCCCCTGTCATCCCAAGCTAAAAAACTGTAGAAATCTTGGTCTGTAACTTCCTTTCTGTGCACCTACATGTTACTTCCAGGGTGTCCATCTGTCACCAGAGTCACAGATGCCCAGGCAAATCACCACTGCATGCTCTTTCCTCAGGCTTCCTCAGACCCTGCCCAGGTTTCCGCTGAAATCCACCACCTTTCTTCTTGTAAGACAGGGTCCCCCGTGGTCCTGTCCAAGGTCATGCACCCTGTTGTTTATTTGCCTGATGATTGAATCTTCCACTGCTACAACCTGCTTCTTCCTATCTGGTCTTTGATCTTCCCCTTACTTTAACTTCCTTTGAAAAAACCTGTCCTTGGTCTTATGAATGTAGCTTCCAGGAATTTTCTGTTGGGTGCAGATTTGTTTTGAATAGAGAGAGGAAGGCCTCTTCTGTCACTTCCTCTGGAGACCCTTCCCAAGAGCCAGGTGCTGCTCCTGGGCACGCATCAAGCTGTCCCTGTGAGGGCTGGCAGCACACAAACTGAGATATGCTGTTTTGCAGGTACGTGTTGTTGAGAAGAGGGGTTAAGATCTGTGCAGAATATTTTTATAAAACCACAAGATAAAAGGATAAACTAATCTCCAGACTTGGGTACTTCATGCTTCCACATGGTTCTTTTGGACTCACTTTCATCGTCTAGAAGGAAAATCTTCCCATATTTTGTACAGGAGACGCTTACAGGTTGTGGTATTCCATCTGTACCGTTGTCTGTCAGATTTTACCTTGCCTTAGCAGTGCTTCCAGGCTATATATGCCAATAAGCAAGGACTGTGAAAAATCCTGTCATTTCAGAAGAAACCTTTTGCCTTCCAGGTAGAAAAATAATGAACTAGAGGACTGGATCTTTACTCAGAATGAGCTGAGAACTCCAGCCTAAGAGCTGGATCTTTGCTTTTCTTCTCTATTCGCACTAAATTTCAAAGAGAACCCGATAAAGTTCTTCATTGGGTCTGGCAGAAATAGTGGTGCAAACAGCTCTTGATGAGCATCAGAGAACTTATATAAGCCTCTTTAGAGCAGTGAAAAACAATTGAATTATTAAAATAGTACCTAGAAAAGTTTAAATTTTTTTTTAGAGGAAACACATTGCTTCTGTGTTTGTGTGTCAGACTGCTACATATTACTGGGCAAACATAGGAAAGCCTAGTCAATGCCAGTGAATAGCTGGTACCTCTGCACTGCCTGGTCTGATATGCAGCATGGGTGATTTACAGCTTAGTTTAGGTCTCTGGTGACATCTTCCTATGAAATGAATACTACAAGTCAAGTAAGAAAATTTGAGTAATGTGATGATATGATGATTCAATTATTTAGTAGGTGAGTGTTCAGCAAAATATCTTTGAAATGTTAAATCTGTGAGTGCTCCTGGATGCCCTTAGGGGGAGCTGGGGAAGAAGGAGGGCGGTCAGGCAGTTTGAAACAAAGCACTCATGCATACTTTGTTGTCAGCAAAGATGCTGGGAGAGTTAAATATCTGAGATGGAGTTCAACCATTGTTGGTAACAGGAAGCAACTGTACTTCTTATGAAGGCTGAAATAAAATCTAAACCATACCCAGATGCAGCTCTGAGCACTGAGAGGATGGCCTCCAAGAACTTTTCCCTAGTGTGCTGATGAGTGGCTGTGACTTTCAAAGCCCTTCATAGCTTGGGGAGTGACTATCATTAGCTGCCTACTCTTTTTGGAACCCGCTGTAAGCTTTTGGAGACCTAGGGTCCTGCTGTATGTCTAATTTTCCCCCATTTCTTTTTCTTTTATTTCTTTCTGTTTCTTTTGGGGCTGGCTTTGAAAGACAACCTCTGTGTGCAGGTCTGGTTGAAGACCTGAACCTACTCAGCTGTGCTGTAGATTATGCAGGTGGGAAGAAGCAGGGAAAGGCTTGAGATATTTCCCTTCTAAGAAAAGAGGAAAAACAAAGCAAAGCAAAACAAAGACCAAAGGGAAGAAGCTGCTGGCTGGGTGCCACCCCGAATGGCTTCGTTGTTCTCCAGCTCTCTGGACCTAATTAAGTGACTCCATTTCTACAGGCGATGGCGAAGTCTAATGGCAGCAAGCAGAAGATCACTAACACATGGAGCAGGCCTGTGATGTGGCTTTCTAGAATGAGAGATTGCAGTTGCTGGAGGAGGACAGAAAGGATGAGGAGTACAGGGAGCGGAGGCAAGGAGGTGCCTCTGCAGAGACAAAAGTGGCAGACGCAGGGAGGAGTTTTGTTTCTTCTCAGGAATGCTGGGAAGAATCGGGGAGAGTTTAATTTCAAAGTCCAACAATGCAGCCATGGCATTTGTTTCCAATTCAACAGGAATGAGCGTATGGTTTGAACGATTCTTTCGAGGTTCCTGGCAGGGGGAATATAACTCATCTCAGCTGGCTGTTTTAGGAGATCAAATGACACAAAGATTTTCACTCAAAGCCCAGGGTATCCTTCTGGCAGCCAGAGACCAGGCACATCTTCACAGATTCACCATTAGCTCTAATGGAGACCAAGAGCTGCGTGCTGTGTAGAAAACTGCTTGCTTACAAAACAATCTTATTACTGCCAGATGTTGGCTCCCTGCCCACTTTTACATAATTCAGGCCTTTCTTTGCTCAAGATGTTACAATTTAAAGGTGCTTTAGAAGTTTTCTTTTAAAAGGCTTGATAATACCATTTTCCTTGTTCTTTTTCCCCCATGCTCAGAGTGGCTCTTCTGCCAGCACACGCTACAATCTGGTATTTGGTACACATTAACATGTACAACCAGGAACAGCAAAACTCCTTAGATCTACCTCTGAGTTGATTCAAACAAGAATAAAAATATCCGTAAGGCTGTGCTGTCTGCATCCTGATGACTCACACATACCAAATACAGTGCATTATTCTAAATTACCAAGAACTGATAACAGAGTCTTAAGTCAAGAAAGTGATATACCCCTCAAGCAAACTTCTGCATGTGGACACTGGGACTTTGACTTCAAATAACTGTCAAAGAAGTGTCATAAAAAGCCTGTGACATAATCTTTATTGAATCTGCAGTGGGTTACCCAAATTACCAATGAGCAAAAATTATTTTTACAAGATTATCCTAATAGGTTCCCAGCAGAATTGGAAACAGGGAGCTTCAGTTCTGCCTCTGAGCTTTTCGCTTTACTTGCTTCAAAGACAGAAGTTGCCTGGCTTGCCTAATTTCAGTCTGACCACCTAAAATGTGTGGATGTGTGGATCTAGGTGAGGCTGATTATCAAGGCTCTCTTTATTGCCACTGAAGAGAGGAAAACTTTGAAAGCCAATTCATTTCAGTCAAAGGGAGGCAGGCCAAGTAGGAAAACCTTCTCCAGAGGTCTCTGTACAGTGTGATGCTTGACACAGTTGCTTGTGCTGATCGAATGACTTCAACTGTCCATTTACCTGGGGAACAGACCATGCTCCATAATTTAATTCATTATACAGTATTCTTGTATTTCCTATTCTTTAGCCAGGAAATTCAACAATGCTAGGAAAATTGGAGTGACTTGAAGGAAACCACACAAAAAAACAACACTGTACTTGCGAGATTCTCCTCTAGTTCTATACCAGCACCAGGATAATACAAGTTTGGAAAGGGTGACTGTAACCCCTTTATTTAACACTGTTTCTTTGGAGAAACAGTGTTGTAAATTGCAGGATAATCCTATCAGAAGTGCAGTCATGTGAACTGATGAAATAGTGTCCCATCAGTCTACCATTCATATTTACAGTTTTGAATGAACCATTCTCACCAGGAAATCAGTTCCAGTGTGTTTTTACCATGCAAGCCCACAATTTTCTAGTGACATCTAAACCACTTAAAGTCCCTCCCCCAGCCTAAAAATATCCCTTCTCATGCTTAGACTAAACATCATTGTTATAGAGAGATATTATGGCAGTAGTTGTAGGGAAATATAATCAATAATAATTTATTGCCATTCAGGTTCTGAGAGCTATTTTATATTTTGTCTCTTTAGTGTGATTTTTTTCCTTTGACTTACTCAATGCAGAGGACTTAGTTCACAAAACACTGCCCTGAAAACATCGTAATAATTAGAACATTATTAGTGATATGAGTGTCTTGAAAAAGCAGAATAAACCTTTCTCCCTTTTATTTGACAAGTAGCTGAGGTGGATAGAAAAATCTTCTGTTTGAGTCTCACCTGTAACATAAGAGTTTAAAATGTTGCTCCTGCTTCTGAGTTTGAATTCCTTGCCCAATAATAATTACGTGCTGTGCTGAGACTTGTCTGATCAGATGTTGCCCATTTTTTGCTTGCTGGGGTAAAGACTCACTGTATTATTCTTCCTGGAGGAGATAGCTGGTAACAAGGTTCAGTTGAAATTAGTAATTTTTATCTTCTTAGATACATCAGTATTTGGAAATCCATTTTGGTTTGACTTAAATTGAAAACACATTGCTTTAAGATTTTATGTAAAACAAAGTGGATCAGAAAATTAGGATGTATAAGTAAGCAATAATTTCTTTTGAAATACAGGCATTTTAGTACAGATTAAACAGTGTATTTTGAGATTATCTCTTCACATTTTTTCCCATTATAAAAGGAATATTTTTCTGAGATGTCATGACATAGTGTACAAATAACATAAAAAATCCTCCCACACCAAAATTCCCTTAAAATCAGAAAATTTTCTGAAGTAAAATAGTCATGATATTTCTCTTTTAAAAGTGTTCTCGCTGGAATAGATGAATTTTTCAAAATATCTAAAAAAAGCAAACACTTGGAAAACCTTTGGGTGAGTGCAGTTGGCAAGAGTTTTTCAGGGACAGACACTGCTTAGAAAGAGAAGAAGAAACACAGTTGTCAACCAACTACTTCTGTTTCTGAAGTACTATTGAATGAAATGTTTTATTGGGCTTTTTTTTCTTTCCATAAACCTTGCTGGTTTTCAATAGAGAAGTGAAGACATGTTGCAGCAGGCACAGGTTTGGCTGTTGCACTGAAAACATGAAAGCATCAGGATGAAGTCTGCCAGTCTCTTTTTTTCCTCTCGGCTCTCTGTTCCCCAAATCCAGCTGCACAGATTGTTTGTGGGGTGTGCATGTGCCCACACGCACATGGAGGGAATGGCAGCTCCATCACGTTGTCTGGAGTGTGCATTTCCCACCGTGTAGTGCTGGCAGAAGATTCTCAGCCGTGCTGGTAAATCCTTTTCTACATATATAACGGAGGAAAGGGAAAAAGAATATCATTGGAGATGGCCTGGAGAACATTTAGCTTGGAGCTTTAAGCATGTCACCTTTAGCCCATGATATTAAGATTCAGTCCACGCATTGCTACAGGAGAGTACATGCATGCACAATGCTCTCACATAAATGATGGGCTTTGGTTATTCTCTGATGGAGAAGCTCTGCAAAAAAAACACCAAACCTGCCATTATTTTATTAATATTTTGGTTTTTTTCCCATTCACTTTCAAGACTGTTTAATAGGTCATGACATTGCTTTCTGAGAGTAGTGTTTTAAATAAAGAGAGAAGGGAAAAGAGTTCTGTCTTTTAATATTGAGCATTTGATCCATTTAGTTTTCATTCACTGCCAGTCATAAACTGGATGTAAATAATGGTTAGCAAGTTCTAGTGTACTTGTAAGATTGTGCTAAAACTATTGGATTAATTTGGTGAAATGATCTTTAGAAAGGCACTGTCATCATACAGGAAAACAATCAGTTACAATTGCAGAAGCTTGCTTTATTTTATCCTTACATAAAACAGTAAGCAGAAACATAATCCTCTAATCAAAAAATCATTTAAGGTAGCTTTTCTGAATAATCCTTTAAGACTTCCAAATCATTAGTTTTCCAAGATGATCTCTGCTTTCCTGGTACTGGAGCCTAGGGTGAGTGTCTTGTGACTCGGGCAAATGTTGAGTAATTTTTCAACATCCTATACTACCTACCTACTTGATCTCATCCCAAATCATAACTGAGCTGAAAAAAACCCAAAAAACCACACAATTTGTTGAGGAGAAAGTCTTAACCAGGTTTCAAATGCTGAAATCTACTAATTGGAGGGGTTACCTGAAAAGGAGAAGACATGAATGGTGTCACTGTGAGCAATTTTTAGTGTACTTTTGCCCTATGATACAGGGCTAAAACTTTTCGAGTTCTGTCAGCAGCATCTTTTTACAAGAAAGAAATGGAAGTTTTTCCATTGGGGCCCTGAGTAGCCATCTGCCTGTATGACATGCAACTAGTGACATGGATTGGAAAGCAGAGTGTGTAATTACACTGGGCTTGGCTGGGCCAACTCCTTTCAAACTGGGAAACTGTGGCTGGGCATGGATCATTGGATAACACGCGTGCTCTGAGCACTCTTCATAGATACCTGTTTCTTTACTCTTTGTAGGTTAACAAAGGAGTAAAAGCCCCTCAGCTGACAGGTAAAATGAGCAAGGATGAATCTTAGTAGTGCTAAACCTCCCATGACTTATCTTTTTCTATGGTCATTCAAGATGGCAATATATTTATACAGTTTTCTCCACAAATAGAGAGATATTCTGTGAATCTTGGAAGAAATGATGTGGGCCTTGGTGCAGGGTATAAAGAGGTATCATAGCTTCAGGGATTACAAATGAGAGACTGGTAATGGAATTGGTCTGCCCAAAAGAAAACGTTTACCTTTTGGGCACCTACAGCAGACAGCAGGTATCCAGGCACCAGTCACCCATGGGAACAACCACTTTCTAGAGCACAGACCATGTTTTTCTGGATGGCCCTCTTAGTTTGAGATGACTCACAGGCCAGCTGCCTACATGGGGACTGACAAATCCCACCCTTTCCACTGCTGACTCCAACACATATTCCAGACATACACATAGAAGTAATTCATGCTGACTCTCTCTTGGAAATGTGCAAGCTCTCCCTTGCAGAGATCCTTGCAGAGAGGAACTGGGGACAATGCAACCATTTGGTTTGTTCTCCAGGCACTTGGTGTTGGATGTCCCTCTCACTCTTCCATACTCTAACACCTTGGGGAGAAAATATATCAGCCAATGAAGGCATTTAAATGTGAGACGGAAGAAAGGTTGGTTGACTGAGACCAGCGTACTTTGCCCACCAAAATATGCCTTAGCTGCTGGCGCTGTTCAGAGCTGATCCACTTCTGCAAATCTGAGGCACCCTGGCATGGCTGTTTGCCCCATTCATGATCCAAGATAATCAGGCCTTCTGAAGGATTTGTCTACCCCATTGGAAAGCACAAGTACATAACCAGAAACTATCAGCACCTATGTGGGGGGTCCCAAAGTAATAAGGAATCATGCTGGTTCAGACTGTGTTACCCTGAATCTGGTAAATGCAGTGGGAACACATTCAGTTTCTTGGGGTAAGATTGAACTTTTTTTTTTTTTGTTTTGTTAAAGGAGTGATGCAGTTGCTCATTCCTTCTGTTTTCATACTAAGCAGTAAATTTTGAGTGAACAGATATATGTGTGTGAGAGATGTTATTGTTCAACAATTAAGAGGAGGCAGCAGGCAGATATATAGGCAACCCCCTCATTTTGCTGTCTTCACTGTCAGAACCAGGCTCTGATGTTGGCAATTGATGTAAGAAACAGACTGAAGCTGAGACAGAAGAGAACAACAACAAAAAAATCACAGCTCCAGGCTCTTTGAATAACACCTAGACTAGTGACTTGTGCTTTCTTACTCTCTGTGGGATTTGGATTTTAAAGAATTGTTACACTGAACTGAAATGATACAAAAGAGAAGTTTTCAAACTTAAGATCTGCAGAGACTTTCTTAATCATATGGCAAGGTGTTTTCCCTCAGAGAAGAAGTGGATTTGGATTTTAAAGAATTGTTACACTGAACTGAAATGATACAAAAAAGAGAAGTTTTCAAATTTAAGATCTGCAGGGACTTTCTTAATCATATGGCGAGGTGTTTTCCCTCAGAGAAGAAGTAATAGGTTGCATCAAGGCCAATAATTCTAGTCTGACCTTTCCTTCACTTTCCCAGGAAAGTTGTCTGCGACTTTTTGGGTGATGTGCCCAGACCTTATCCAGACAAGAAGTCAGGATTCAGCAAGTGTTTGCCCTAGGATCTGAGAGTGTGAAGTACTCTTGGATCCCACAGTCTAGACATAGCTTCAGGGAAGATTTCCTTTCCACTTGTTTTTGGGTTGGTTTGTTTGGTTTTTGTTTGCTCCCCTTCTCCTTTTTTTTTGGTGTATTTTGAACTCTGAATTAGATTACTGCAAGTTATGTGAGCACTGCTGCTTGATTTAAGTGGCCAGTTTGGGACATTGTGGCATCGTGATCTCACAGTGATCAATGAAGGAGAGTACATTTAGAAACCACCCTCGTTTCACAGTAATTGTAGGCTAGTGTAATTTTGACCTTAGATTCAAGGTCAAACTGTGAGGTCTGGGGGTGTTTCTCTCATAGCTGTGTCACGTAGGAGTTGGCATGTATTCAGGGATCCATTCTTTTTGAAACCAACACCTTCTCATTCATCTTATTGCCCCAGTATTATAATAGGAGCTCCTGTGATTTGTTAATGTGCAAGTTGTTAAAACACTGGCAGCTCTTTTTCCCAGTGCATGTTTAGTGTGGGCAGATAAAGCCAAGCCATGACAAGCAAAAAAACTGAGGAGGATTCTTCATTACTGTTTTATTACCTTACTACTATCTGAAGAATAATATAGAACATGCTGCTTTTGCATGATGAAGAGAAAGCAGTGTAAGAACCTGACAGCTGTAGTTTGGAAACAGCCCTTTAAAGGCTAAACAAGAGCAACCTGACAAGATGATTTTTGGTAGGTGCTATACACAGCCCTCTGATCAGCTTTATGCATTGTGAGTTATGCATCATACATGGTAAAAATATCTAGATGTGCTTTCCTCGTTTGTGTTCCCAGACAGCTGGAGGCTGGATAATAGTATGGCTTTAAATACAATAGTAACTCCCAGCAGTGCCAACATTAATTTTTCTTCCTCATAGCACATGGCTTTGAGTGCTTAAATGTTTAGAAACATTTATCTTTTGGATGGAATGAAAAGTGATCCCTTTTAAGTAGCACTGGCTGTTGTGTTCTCCAAGCAGAATAAACAGCCAAGATCTTCTGGCACAGGAGACTGAAAGTAAATTTGATCTTTGGTGTAATAACATTAACAAGTAAAAGCTTATTCTGCTGTTATTTATAACAGATAGTGGCATCTTAATACATAGATGGCAAAGTGTGAATAAATAATTAAAACCTCCCATTGATACAGATGCAGAGATAGAGCTGATGACAGAGCTCTTAGATCTAGGGTAGGGTTCCTCCTTAAAATCTCATCTTCCACCTTTTACTTATTCTTCTTTTTAAATCTTTTACATGTTGACACTGTGTGAGCAAGGGCAAATTTCTCTGTTATGTGTACAGTGGCTGAGGAGAATCAGCCAGTATCATTACAGAATGCTTTCCACAGCATTTCACATTTATGTCAAAGCATATTTAGCAGTCTAAAAAATCAATAGCTTTAAAAAAACACATTGGAAAACCTCCACCTCCCTCAAGGATTTTTATTCTGTCAGCAAGGCAATAAGATTATATTATAATCTCTTAGACTTTTACTAACACCAGGAAAACTGACATGGATATCAAAGCTGTGTTCTTTGAGGAGAAAAAGATGACTTGAGCATAACTATTTTTCACTTAGATTTCAAATCCTAGATAAAAGCAAAGGCTTTCAGAACTGTAGGGTGTCTTTGCAACATAAGGTGTTTCTTTTAATTAAGATTGCTCTATGCAAGGCAACTTTTCACAGTTTTATCAGTTTGAAATATGTAAAGCATAAGTCAGCACTGGGGAAATAATAACTAAATATTAATTTTATTACAAAATTTTGGGCTTGGATAACAGGGTATTTCCTGTCTGCTACTGCACAGAGGAGTCAGAAATGGGGAAAGCAACTGGAGGACTGCTGTGCACAAGGGTCTGCTTTCCCAGTCACTTGACCCATGCCCAGCTGGAGGATTGAAGGGATCATGGACCAAAACAGTAAAAAAAGAGGGGTCTTCACAATGGTAACCATTATGAAATAGTTTGTGCTTCCTCAGAGATCAGTCTGGGGTACTGCAGCAGCCCATGGCCAGGTGGATGTAAGGTTTTCTTCCATATGTCCCGTCCTAGCTTCCCTCCTATCCTTGGGCACAGGTAGGAGCTTCTTTGTCCTGACTGATTCCCAGCAGGGTTAGTGGGAGACCAGTACATAGGCTGCACCCTAAAAGAGAAACCATGGTTTAGTCAAAAGACCTACCAGAAGTGTCCAAAGATACTTGCCTCTTCCAGCCTGGCTTTGTAGGGAGCAGCAATGTGGACTTGGGGTGGATACTGGGGGAAGTGCTCTGATGATGAAGGCTCATTGCTAATGTTACCTTGATCACTTCCAAAATCCATGGTTATGCCATTGCTATGCAGGCTCCTTTGCAGGAAATTTGTCTTTGTGTTTATTGAGAAGTGCTTGGGGTTTTTATGGTAAGAAGGGAATTATTCCTCTGGCTTCTCAGCCTTTGGAGCTACCAGTCAGTCTTCCACTTGGAAGCATATGCTCTCTTGATGAGTGTGAAAAATATTCTTTGACCTAGAGAGACCTTCAGTCCTTGTGCCCACAGCTTTTATTACATTGTCAGCAGCTGGTACAAGGGTCTGAGCTACAGCATCATGAGGTGCAAGTGACAGGCTTTGTGAGTGGGCATTAGAAATGCTGTTTGTTATTTATAAGTTAATGGCACTGTTTTCCTAAATGATGTATGGATGACCGGTTGCTTAGCAGAAACATGGCCCAGAAGCCAGACCTATAAATAAGACAAAGTTACAAAGAGTAGTTCTATTTCTGTGGATAAAGCAATGTGTTTTTCAGTGAACTCAGTAGCAAAGTACCTCTGCATGGAGTATTTTCCATATTTTGTTGGAGATTAAAACTCCCTGGTGGTCTGGTTTTTTCCAGTGTAGAACAAACGCACGCATTGTGTGGTCCACACGTAAGCCCAAAATTACCTGAATATAAATCAAAACCTACAAAACCTACTTTTTTTTTTTTTTTTGCATGCAAATAGTATTCTCCTGTCAGTTACCTGAGTCAACATTTTTCAGTTTAATTTTGTATGTTAGAATTTTATATTGTGCAATGCAGTCTTCGATTCCAAGAAGCCTAAGTGAAAAGTCTTAGTAAAGCAAAGGAATAGACAAGAAAAAACTCAGTGGAAACAAATTATTTCACTATTTCATTCTTTCTGCTTTCTTTTATAATTTCTACAGTAGGTTCAGTGGCAGATTTCTAAAAATCTGCTATAAAAGCTGTTCTGTTCATGCCCTTGTAATGCTTTTCAGAAGTGCTTCAGTATGAGAGAGCCAACAAACATACAAATAATATTTCTTTCTCTCTTTCAGGTAGTTTCTTTCCAACATATTTTTTAGAATATATATAAGACATGAATCTGAAGCACTTTAGACAACTCTAAGCTGCTCAAAGGCAAACACTACAATGTCTTTGTGGTGTAAACTTTGACAACTGCCTCTCAATATATCCAGTAAGGTTACATGAAGTGAGTGATTAACTGACTGTTGCCTTCTTGAATTTTGGTATACTGGTATTTCATTAGTAGATGGATTTATTTAAATAGCATTATTAATGGATTGGGCATGGATGATAAAGATGTGTTATTATGGCCACGATTCAGAAACTTGCAGCCATTGCTTAGACAACTAACCCAAAATTTGTATAGGACTTTTGCTACTTTTTTGTTAAGCAGCAGGTTTAAACCTAGATATTATTTATAGCACAACAAGTTTTTCTTTCTTGATGAAAGAAAATGTGAGCAATTGTTAGTTCTAGGTGTGTATGCAGAGAAAAAAATTTGTAGATGAGAAAAGGATAAAAGAGACTTGTATATGAGAAAAGAGTTAAAAGGTCAAACATTAGGCTTTATTTATAATAAGAGATAAGATTTCACATATGCATTGCAAGGAAGTAAGACATACTTGGAGTCTGTGTCTGTGTGAAGACATTCCACTCTATCTCTCTATTATTCCCTGGCTCCACTGGCAAATTTCAAAACAATTCTATGTGGTTGACTTTCACTTCCATATGTTTGTATGACTGACTGAGGAGATCCTGCTGTGATCCTCTCTGAGGAAAGAGGCTTGTTGGACCACTTAAGAAAAGAGAAGCCGTGAGAGGATGGGATACCCCAGGAAGCATCTACACTTCAACCAACATGTGGGAGCTCTGGTCAGAGCAGGGAGGCTCACAGTTTCTTCCCACTGTGACCAAAGTCATCTAAAGTGTCCGTACACAAGGAAAAGGAGAGCTTCAATTCCTTGTATCAAGGAAATCACCCCAAATATACATTATATTTTTGTTGAAAGGGTTGTTTTGTAAGGGAATATAATAATTGTTTTTTTTACAGATTATAGGTCCTTTAGAGGTAAGAATTTCTCATCAAAACTGAAACCCCAAATCCCTGAGGACCATATTTCCAGCTGGCATCTGTTATTTTTGCAGTTAATTCTTCAGTTCTTTCTGTCTTTTTTTCTTAGGGCCCCAAGAAGGTAAATTTGACTTGCAGATGGTGCCTGAACTACTACAACTATTTACATATTCATATTTTTTTTAGTATCATACCTTCATTTGTCTGAAGGTTTTGACTTTCAGTTTTTTGACTAAGAGGAAGTAGCTCATCAGAGTTTTATTGCTCCTTTGCTGCCATTTTTGAGCTGTGGCAGAGGATGGCTGAGGTGAGTTCACAGCAACTGCCTCCCCCAATGGGAAGGTTTTGGAGAGACAACATGGAGAATAAGCAAATACCAGTTTAAACCTTGCCAGCCATTAACTGGTGACCAGAGGGGCTGAAAGACCCTAAAGGCTTTTGGAACCACATTGTAAGTAAAAGAATGATTTTGCAATGAAAATAAAGAGACTATTTCAGTACTTGCACATTTCTGGAAGAATTTCTTTCAGATGCAGAAGAAAAACAATTCCACCTGTCCTGAACTTCCTGAAGAAACCTCTGCTTCTTAGGTTTCTGTGAACTTTCATCATAAGGAATCACAGCAAACTCAGTATAAAAAGATTTAAATATTCCCCCTGTTATGGCTGAGACACCGTATCCAAGGGGAAAAATACACCCCTTGGCCATTTCTCCTAGATTACAAAAGCCTTGCTTCTTCTCTGTAGACCTTTGAGTGTGTCTTTAGAGTAAATACCTGTTAATTGATATGGAGCATTAGCATGACTTTTAATAAGGTATAAGATCATTGCAGTGGTGGAAAATCTACCTTGGAGACAACGTATGTCTGGGACAACATATCTCTGGATTCTTCCAAGTGAATCTCCTGGCGGAAAAAAGGCAAAGCCTTTTTCTTTTATTCTTTATGATGAAAGCCCTTGGAAGATTGAATTTATAATTTTAGGACTAGTTATGGTTTATGAACACCTCTTACCATTTTTCCCCCTGAATTCATATGAGCTAAGCCTAAGCCCATTTAGTTCTAAGGTTAGAATTTTTATTTTAGAGTTTTATAGTTTTTACTGAGAACATTACAGTGGATGTGATGTATCTGACTGAATTAATAATTTTCAGATTTATGAAAGTCTGTTTTGAAAGACCAGGGAAGAAGCATGAGCAAACTAGTTTAGTTGTTTAATTGTAAGTTAACTTGGTGTGACCACCAGAAGAAACTTATGTTGCCAGGCTCTCACCCACGTTGGTTCAGCATGCATTTGGCAGTATGAAAGAACCAGGATTGTGAGCCTGAATCATTACTATGACAAAAGGGTCATAACTTTCATTAATTGAATTGAATTATCTATTTCCTCATTGATATTCAGGACATTTTAGTAGCTTGGCGATTTCTTCCCTGCTCATACCTCAATATAAAAGCAATGGAACCACAGGCTGAACTTAAAGCACTGCAAATAAAAGTCTGAGGGTAAAATTGGCAGTCAGGGAACAAAAGGATATGACAGATAAGGGTCTAAAAAGAAAAGTCACTGATGCTTTGATGTGAGCCATCCATATGCTCAAACACCTCTGGGGTTTTGTGAGGGGTTGGTTGATTGGCTTATTTTTTGTTAAAAGATTCAGTAAATAATATTGCTCCATGAAGTTTTATTTGTGAGCAGCTCCTCATTTAGTATCTGATTTTCAAATTATGCTGGGCACATATCCTAAACTCACAGGCTGCATTGTACTTCCTGGTAGGAGGGGAGTAACTCATACAGTTTTTCAGTGGGAATGCTCATATCGGTAAATGAGATTACTCCTTGAAATATCCTTTTTCAAAAAATATTGCTGCTCCAAACTTGTTCTTTGGACTATTTCCCAAAATGTTAACAATGCATGTCCAGAAAGGTAAATGAAACACTTTTTTGGAAGGGTGTTTTCAGAAAAGATTTACAATGCTCCCTCTCTGCTGCTTGAGGGGTCTAACATTTCACCTTGGCAGTGTTGTTTTGGGAAGAAAATAAAACCAAGCCTCTTTGTAAGGTGTAGGTTTCCCTTGCAGATTAACCTGCTGCTTACCCATGGGCACAGGATTCAGTTCTGGTACTTCCCAGATTATTTAAGCCAAAACTTACAGTAAATGATCCAGAATTTTTCTCTGTGATGTGACTATCCTGAACTGAGGATTACTCTGGACACAGCTCTGTTGAGACTCTGAAGTATCCCCTGCACAACAATCCCAAAATATCAGCCCTCCATAAACATTTCAGGATAGAGAGTCACATGAGGGCATAATCTGTTTTGATATAAGAAATTAAAACCTATCCTTTACAACAAGAAAACAGCCACAAGCTCCGTGAACTACAGGAAGATTCTTGATGTGGGTTAAGACTACTATTTTGGGCAGAAATCTCAAAATATTGAATTTATGTCTGTAAAAAAGACAAAGGATGAAAAAGTAAAGAATCATATACCTGAAGCATTGATATTTGTGCAGTTGGATCTGTTATACTGAAGAGATTGAAGAAAAGCATTAGGTTAGCTGCTTGCTTTTACTATTTTGCTTGAAAGCAGTAAAGTAAGAAGATAATGGGAAACTCTGCCAACTGTGCATTTACAAAATGTTTGCAATTAGTATTATGTCTCCCATTCCTTGATTCTGCAAAATACTTTTTCCAAATTTCTTTATACCTTAATACCTTAAAATAAGAAGTACTAGCCAATTCAATTATCTGACAAATAGCACAGATTCCTATTGTTATTAAAGCTACCCAGCTGGAATAACAATGCCCCACTGCTTGCCAAATCAACACCATCACAGCTCAAAGAGATAAAATTGTAACTGAATACTCTCACATGCACAATGAAACTGTCCTGAAATGCTCCCTACTCACAGCAAGTTGGTAAAAGTTACTTCAGTCTTAGTAGTCAATGTTAAATTTTCTGCTTCCACGTTTTTTTCTCAGTCCTCACTTCTTCCCCTTGGAGGTTTGTCTAATGCATTTCTCTCTTTGGATACATAATACAAATTTACAAAATTCCTTAATAAGGAATGGCTTTCATGGTACCAAGTGATTTGACTTGGCATTAGGGCAACCAGTCCTCAAACACTAGCCCATGGCATTTTGATTTATGCATTCCATAGGCTGTACTCAACCTGTTGCACATGGTAGCACTGGAATGCTGCCCCTTTTTAGAAGAAATAACTTCACCCATGGAAAATCATTAGGTCTATGGCAGCTCAGAGGTAGAAACAGGGAGGACAAAGTTTACTGGAAAGGTACCTACAGAAAAGGTCTCCACTTTTTCTTTCCCTTGAAAATGCTTTGGAAAGCCCATAAAATTGTGTGATGCATGCCAAATGACCTGTGAAATAACCATCCACAGCTGTGGCTGTAAGAAAAATTATGTACTACTGCTGGCACTCATATTGATTTGATAAAACCTTTTTAATGTGAAATCATCAGGCCTTTGAAAAGATGAATCCATGCATCAGGAAAGAGCATGACACAAATTTCGGAGGAACAAAAGAACACTGCCACCAACAGCAGCAGCTATTGAAAATAAGGAATATAGAATAGATTTCTGGGAATGCATCTGAAATTACAGATGATCTGCCTCAGAGATTAGTCTGGCATATCAACAGAAAGTCACATGCACAATACAGAAACTCTCTTGCTGGAATAAAGTGTGTATAGCAAATCTGTTCCAGCTTATTCTGTGGAGGGGACCGAATTATCATTTAAATTATGAGTTAGTGGATCCTAATGTGTGTTTAGGACTTATTTATACCCCTTTTTATAGCAGAAACTCAAGATGTAAATTGAAGGTTTATGGCAAGGCTGAACTGTGGAGGCTGTTTACTTCCTGAACTGTATTGTACCTCTTTTTGCTTACTCATTGTGCCAGAACTGTGAGAGGAAGACAGTATCCCTTGAGAGGGGAGATAACTCTTTTGATGGGTTTTCTTCTTCTTTTTATCTTTCTCTGTGTTTTTCCATTGTCTTTTTGATCTCTGTGCAGCTTTCCCAATCAGCAGTAACAGGTACCAGGCTCCAGGGCTGTTACTTTGATGAAATCAATGCCATCATCTGACACCAATCAGCTACATCAATGATAAAGATGAATGTTTGACATCTTGTTGTCTGAGGTTCATATTACTAGCTTGAGGGCATGAGCAGAAAAATGGAGGAATTTTAGTTGATCTGCTAGCCTCAGCTTATTTTTTGTTTGCCTCAAGAAAGTTACCTTCGTGGACAGCTTTTTTTTTAAACTCTTCTAAAGCATGGACTGTTAGATTCTGCATTGCATTAAACATACCTAGCGTGTCATGCACAAGCACAGCACATGGTTCTACTTATTAACCTTATTAATAGAGGAAAGTGAAATGCAAACCTTGTGTACAACACCCACGCAGATGGCCACCCTCAGACGAATCCCCTGCCAGGCTGTTGCCAAGCACCTCTCAACTGTTTGTCCTAGCAATGCATGACTGTGACTTTTTGATTTCCAGGCTTAAAACTAGAAATTGGTAGATAATATTTTCCTATATGTGTTATTTTTCTGGGAGCTGCCTTTCTTCAGATGTCTTTTGGTTTTGCCAGGGCGTTTACCAGCTGGCAGAATCTCTACTTGCAAGATGGTAATACATGGTTTATAAACTCCCCGAACTGAATAAAACTCATAATGTGAGCTTTACACTATCTTGTGTAGTGAGACAGAGGAGAATGGCAGAGATGCACAGATATCAACCTTTCTTCCTGTTGCCTGCCTGTGACTTGCAGAATCCCAGCCATGAACTGGGATTCAAACCAGAATTTGGAGGTCAATAGCCTAGAAGGATTAGCAGGTCCAGTTTTGCCTTTCAGATCATGGGGTCATAACTTTTCAGGGGTTTGTCTAGGAAACAGAGCATCTTTCCTTTATTTGGATTTCAGAAAAGAGATAGCTGTGGAACAGAGAGCACTCTCCTTTCTTATCTCTGTAAAAGTGTAGAAAGTGATAATGAAAGCAGCCCCGTGCATCTTCCTGCCTCACAGTGAGGAAACAAGAAGTCTCCTCTCTCACCTACTGTCTCCCGAAAAGCATGGCTCTAGGGACTTCATCCTGTCATCCTTGCTCTAGAGAACAGATCTTGGAGGCCAGCCCCAGGAGCATTCTGCTCTTTGTGATGTTCTTTCTGCTGGAGAATGACTTCTCTGGGGACAAAATAAAGCAGTATAGCAGGTGTTCTTTTGTTGCAGTATCCATGGTAAGCCCTGAAGTATTTTGAAGCAAACATACAGAAGGCCTTAGTGATTGCTGCAGCACAGTCACACAGAGGTTGTAATACTTTCTCCATGCTTTGCATTTGACGACAGTAGAGTTTTGGATAGACACCAATAATTTCCAGTCCTTGCAGGCTATCTACCAAAGCAAGTTTACATATCAGCTCAGCTGGATTCAGTTGCCTGTGGAGCAGAAATCCTGTGTAGCCCTCATTACTTCACTGGAGTGAAGAAGTTGTAAGCAAAATCAGAGCAAAAGTTTTTAAATCTGTTTTCTTTTGACTGAGTCTTACATAATTTAAAGGCAAGTTATCTTGCTGGAAAGAAATTGTTGGTTGCTCTCTTCTAGTACTTTTTTCTTGTTCTTTTTTCTCTCACCTCCTAAATTGGTGTAATTTCTAAGTGTCTAGTCCTGGGAAGTGGTGAAATACAGGAATATAGGAATACAGTCTGTCCTAAACACATGTGAGTAAATAACGACCAGACAATTCTCACATCCAAAGAAGACTCTAAACTAGGTTGGTTTGCACCCTACGTAGTCCACAGCTCATGGTTTCAGGTATCAACATGAAGCTGTTTCTCCTCAACTGCTGACCTTCCCAGTGTTGGCCATGGTGGAGCTATTTGGAAATCACCAAGTCCACCTCAGACTGAGCCACTCTCCCTCACAGAGAAATCTTCATAGCAACTTTGGGAGTATCTGTATACATGTGATATGCATTGTAGCACCCCTGCTGCTGTCACTGGGATGTTAACCAGGGCTGGGCAGGGCAGGATAGAGTCTTTGGCAGCAGTGGTTGCTTAGAAAATCACAGGCTCTCTGAACAACCTATTTCAAACCTGAAGTTTGGCCTGTCCTCTGGGAGCTTTGAGCCATGCTCAGATCTCTACTGTATCACCTTGCCCGGTGCTGTGTGGATGCAAGAAGCACTGAAGATTCCACATCTGTCAGGAGGGGTTTTGAAACCATGTTTGCTTGATATAAAGGGAAGTTACTGCTGCCATCCTAATTTCTCAATGGTCATGAGTTAAACTGTTGATGGTTTGTGTTCTCCTTCCCAAACCAACTCTCTGTTACTTCATAAGGTCTGTAAAACAACAGTAAGTGAAGGACACTTGACACAAATCACCCTGTTTCTCATCAGATGTATATATGCTCTGCATGGGCTCACTTTATTCTGAGAGCTTTTAATTTTATCATATTGCTAAATAATATACAGACTGGGAGCCTGGCATGAGTCTTGTCCCCCACTCCCACACTGTGTTGAGGGCAGGGCAGGACTCAGCAGGGCCAAGCAGTGTGGACATTCCCTTTGGAGAGGAGTCCTGATCCAGGTACTGCTCGTACTTTCACCTACTGGCAGCTGAAAGCAAAATCACAGTTTACTTCTAACAGGAAAGTTCTTTGAGAAACACTCAGAGTTGTATAGAAAATCCAACTGTTCATTACCATCAAGCAGCACATCCAATTTTATTGCAAATTTGCTGGATTCTTGCCAGAAAGACTGGCCAAATGGTCAGATTCCTGGTTCATGGGAAATTCTGACATTTGGTTTTGTTCTGATTTGGAATGAACCCAGTTATTTTGAAATTACCCACAAAAGAGAGTTTTATAGGGAAAAAAATAGGAATAGGAAACAATGACGCATGGTATTTCCAAAATAAAATACGCTCCCCAGGATGTGCTTCTTTCCAGCCTTGCTGCTGGTTCTTACGGAGCAGCACCATGAGCCAAGGCTGGGGATGGGAGCCTATACTTTGGGACTGCTGACTTCAGCCAGGTCTCCCAGCACTACCAGACTGCCTGCTTGGAAGCAGCAAGCCTACAATCCCTGTGTCCCAAGCAGACCACCAGATTCACTGGCAGGAAGCCAGGCAGTTTTCCAGTGGAAAACTACGTGTGGTTGGATGTTGGTTAATTGAAATGTTTTATGCTTTAACATGAAATTTGCTGGCTCTCACAAATCAGTGTTTTCCAGTGCAATGATGTGCCATCAGAAATCTCATGATCAGCTCTACTTGCCACTTTGATGGCCAAAGTCTTTGTTGACCAGAGTCCCATAACTTTCTGGCAATCACTAAATACCTTTTCATAAACACAAACAAAAAAGCATATTCCGTTTTGTGCTCAACAACTGTGAAATTTGCAAGATTGTTTCTGGGCAGGGGTATTATTAAGAAAATTCCTGCCTTCAGGGCAGCAATGCTGGGGACACACATGTCCCTGTTTCAACCTTATCACTGCTGCATCAGCTTAAAACCACTTGAGAAGCATCGTGTTCCTACTTCTGAGGAGAAGACAATGGCCTCATTGCCCAATGAGGCATGTTGTCCAAGTCTAATTAGAAACAGGAACTCACTCACTTAAGCACAATTTATTCTTATTCTTAAAGCACAAGATTTCAAAAGTCTTTTTCATTGTTTTTATTATTATAATAGAGAAGGCTGTTTATTGATTTTTCTACTACATGAGTGTTTGTATACACTGACTTCCCGCTTCTAATGAAACAGAGCCTCCTAAAACAATAATAAAAAATAATAATAACCTCACTGTAGAGTGAAATAATTGTGGCTAGAACCATACTTCTGTGAAAATTTTCCCCTCTTCTGAATGTGTTGCCAGAGGCTTTCTGTGGTGTTATAGACCCCATGGTCTCCATGGCAGGGAGAGGACTTCTCTCACCAGAGACCCGAGTGCTGGGGCCCTCACTGGGACTACTCCTGGGTGGATTCTCCCCTCCAACAGCCAAGTTTCTCCCTTGCTCTAAGATCAGCTCCATTTTTGGGTCACTGTGGGTAGGCATGGTAGGGCAGCCTGGTGTCACTTGTGGCTGAGTCCCCATGCTTGGACTCCTGTAGCTCTGGGGACCTGCAGAGGGAACACCAAATGGGAAGGAGGACAGAGAGACTCATGTGGGTGAAAAACCAGATTTTGTTTCCAGGAACGTACATTTTTTCCTTCTGATTTTTATCAGGTGTCGAGAAATGTGAACTCCCAGAAATTTGTAAACAATGGATACTTTCATTTCACCCAGAATTTGCTCCTCCAGTTTCCTTGCTTTCTTCCTTGATTTCCATCTTAAAAATTTACTTCACCCTCAAATCTGAAACAATCCATTCCCAGATCTGTGTTTATTAACTGAAACCTGTGTCTCAGTAAAACACATCAATCTTTTATCAATACTTCAAATGCCACTTTCCTGTTCCAGAAAGGTTGGCATCTGCCAAGAATCTTATCTAAATCCTTTCTAAAGAGCTGCAAATGCTCAGGGTGGAAGACCACTTGTTAGATACAGGTCAGCACTGGAAATAGCTTACAACCACATTATTTTCCATGGAGCTCATCAAGAGAAGAACAAAAGAAACAAAATTCTTGGAGTTCCCAGCAGCAGCCTCAGCATTTTTGGCAAGGATACGTACAGACCACAGTAGCACAATGTAGCAGTGTGTGAGGGCAGATTTGTTACTGGAATTAGTCAAATCACAGCAATGAAAGTGGTCAAATCATTCTGCTTTGTAGTCATTCTGCTCCCAGTACCCCAAAAGTCTCTCACACATCTATAAAATAGTTCAGAGTTGAGGAAGATGTTGCTCCCTGTAACCAGTTTTTGTGTGTGCAGGGAGCAAAGTGGCCATGCATCTCCATCACTCAAATGTCTCCTCAGAATACCTGTTTGCCCTATAGGGAGGCATTTGGTTTGTGCTTCTCTGTGACAGAGGAGATTCTGTGCTTACTTTCTCTCTTTCTGCAAGGATTAGATCCAAACAAAATCTTACCAAAGCTGACTCTTGCTATTTTATCTTAAGGTATCTTTCCAGGAGAAACTTCTTTATCTTGGCATGGGTATATACAGCTCGTGGGACCATAAAAAAACCACTCAGTGTAAAGGCAAAGACCTTTCCCCTTCTGGGTACAGATGGAGCCAAGAGACTGAACAAACCATCCACATCTTGCTGCATTGTCTTCCATGATCTGCCAGCCTCTCCATCAGAAAAGCCAGAAGAAAAACAGGGTAAGACCATTTTTCTCACATTGTTTCTTCAAGGGAGAGTGGGGGAATGTGGAGAGGTATTTGTTGGTTGACCCATTGCACAGGTATTGCCATGGGGGGCAACCAGTGCCTAGCCTGTTTGAAGGACCAGTGTCACTGACTGGTTGCATTCTAGTCTGAAAACAATTTTTGTTACATTTGTTTTTGATGTTTAGTTAAGATGAAGTGCTGCTGGTGAGAGACTTTACAGACTACAGTGAAGTTTCATTTCTGTTTTGTTCTTTGCTTGCATTGTGAGCAACTTCTCAGCTGTGGGTGTTGGCACAGACATGTGAAGCATCTTTCCTTCACTTGACTGAGAGAGTTGTAGGTGAGGCCGTGTGGGGAGGGAGAATTGATGAAGAGGAATGTGCAACATAGGATGGTTCTTTTCTTACACTGCTAGCTGCCATGCAGCACAGGAACCTTTCTCACACTTTGGGATATGATATTTGACAGGAGTGATTTGGTCAGCCTCTTCTCCTTGCTGGGGCAGGAGAGCTGCCCTTTGTTCTTGCACCATGCCACGACTTCTCCCTGAGAGACAAAGCTGGGCTTCCCTGGAGTGTTGCACTTGGCTCCAACCTTGTCTTGAGCTCTAAGAGCTGATAAGGACACTGATGTTTAATGGGCTGGTGGGCCCTCAGTAGCAGCTCTGATAGGGATGTAAACCCCTCTTGTAAACACTATAAATCCAGGTTTAGGATTTGCAATTCAAATCCCTGCCTGGCTAATGTGTGAAAAGGTGTTTTTCTAGTCCAAAATGGTGATTATCACATCCACAAAAGCCCTGCTAAACTCCCACTGAGTACCAGGTACCTAAGGACCCTTGCAGATCCGGCCTTTACTGTGATGATTCAGTGACCAAAAAAAAAAAATTCCTATGGAATAAGGTGGCAATGGCTTACAGACCTTCCAATATCCAGAGACTAAAAGGAGGGTATATGCTACATCAGCTGAGTGCTGTCAGTTGCATTGTCCATCACTGTTTCATAAATCCAAGCCAAGATGCGCTGAAGGGAACATAAAAATTCACATGTATTTAAATGAATTTTAGGTTGGTGTGGTGGTTTGACTGTGGCTAGATGCTGAGTGTCCACCAAAGCTGCTCTAGCACTGCCCACCCCAGCTGGGTAGGGAGAGAAATATAGCTAAAAGCTTGTGGGTTGAGATAACAACAGGGAGAAATCATTCAACAAATAATGTCATAGACAAAACAGGTTAGACTCAGGGAAATTAATTTAATTTATTAGGTATGAAATCAGGGTAGGATAATGAGAAGTAAAAAATAAACCTTGAAACACCTTCACCACACCTCTCTTTTTTTCTCAGGCTCAACTTCACCCCCAGTTGTCTATCCCTCCTCCCCAGGTGGCACATGGGGGGCTGGGAATGGGAGCTGCAGTCAGTTCATCACACACTGTTTCTGCCACTCTTTCCTCCTTAGGGGAAAATCTGTCTTCTGTATCTTCTCTTAAAGGGATTCTAACAGCAATGGGATTTATGTGGATATACCTAAAATCTGTTCTCAGTCATCAAAACAAGTATTATTGCTTGTATCCCAAGTGTCAGGGGAGATGAAGGTCATATGTTGGCTTTAAACCGAAGGCTTCTCAGATGGGGTCAATAAATGGTGTGGGATGTCAGATTTGTTTAGTTTTCTCCAATAAAACAATCCTTTTTTTCCTTTTAATCTAGAAAAGCCATCCATAATGAGTTGGGGGATTGTGCTGTACATCCTGGGAAACAAAACAGCCTTTTAAGGAGGAACTCACTGACAAGGGCTGAAAGTCTTGGGTTCACTCTATGGAAAGAATCAGGCTGATTCACTGCTCAGAAGTTAATTAGTATAAATGATAGAGGATCCAGGCTCTTTCCTTTGCCTTATATTTCCAAATACCTCCTGGAGCCAAATCCAGACACTGCACAATGAGTGTTTAAACACACTTGTCCCTCTCCCCCCCTTGCTAGCAGCAGTGTCTGGAATACAGGTTGTAAATCAGGTCCTACAGTGATTGATCCATGTGCTAGCAAGTGAAGCATAAAAATAGCAGCATGGTTGAAAGGACATTAAAAAAAGGGAAACAGACCATTATTATTTCTGGGCTCAGGGGAAAGAGCAGTTGAATCTGTCGTGCTGGCCAAGTCTGAGTAGCCCTGGTCTGTCTAAAAAACACAGACAACTGCTTTGCTCCCTCCTCTGCAGCTGTGTGCACCCTGTAAACAAGGAGCCAGCCCCATTTTTCTAGTCTGTGAACCTGGGTCCCAGAGGTTTGAGTCCTTTCAGGAACTTCTCTTAAACCTCTTTGTGTGCTCTAAAGCAACTCTATTTCTCTGGCTGTGAAATAACATGCTGGCAGGGCAAATTGCATCTTTGCTCTCTCTGATGCTGTCATAAAAGTTACTGACATGCCCACCATATATTTGAAGCACATTTTCCCCCTTATCTTTGGCTGGGGAGAATATTTCTGGTGGTTTCCACAATACTGCTAGACACAGAAAATCTGTAGCTTAACTATTCTGATAGCTGAATTGGGAGCCAGGAGGTTCCATCCTGTTAATGTTTAAATAACAAGAACTGCTGCTGAAGCAGGAAAGATAGGATAGCAATATTTTTATGAAAATAAACAGCTGAGAATAAAGATAGGAAGGGAAAACTTGCTGCTTATATTTGTGCATTTATCCACCACTATTTTATTAACAAGGAGCACTGTGTAGAGCTGAAGCAACAGGAGAGGCTTGTCAGTCTCAAAGTGTCTTTTAGACATTGACTGTACACTTAATCATTGACTGTAATCTTCTGATATGGATAAACAAAAGTAATAATGGAACAATTTAATAATAATTAAGTAATAATGGAATAATTTAATAATAATTAAGTAATCTTCTGATATGGATAAGCAAAAGTAATAATGGAATAATTTGGTAATCCTTACTGTACATACTGAGTGTAGCTGTTTCTTTCCAAGAAGACAGTTTACAATTTCCACACTTCTGCTGCATATGCCTGGAAAACTCTGGTAAAATTCCTTGTCTCTGTAACATGCACAGGTGCACACACATATAGGGTCTATTTTATTTGTATGTAAGGTACTGAGGAATTGGTTATTTCAGGATTTTGGCATTACTCAGGTGGCTCAGGTGCTATTGAGCTCACCTTTAAAAGGATAAAAAATGCTTTTGTTTCTGAGGATGACTGAATCCTCACTTAATTGCAGATATTATCTGCCCCTTCCTTTACGCTGCTTCAGAAGCTGAAAAGGATCCTGATGATTATTCAAGGAATTGAGTAACAATCCCCAGTCCTGTGATTTGATGATTTCTTAAGATTTCTACTTCCTCCAAATGCCTGTGGAACCTCTTACTCCTTTTTTAACTGCAGTAAGATTGACTTAACTTTCTGTCCCTCACATCAAAGGCATTTTTGTGCTGTGTGTTTATATTGTCACTACCTTGGCAATATGTCACTACCTTGGCAATACTTTCTTTCCAGACTTTCTGGTCACTTTTTATTCTTGGAAATGTACATTAGCATTCAACAAGACCTAATAATGGTTTGTACTGTGCCCTTAGTTTCTCAGCAAAAACCTGCCTTGAATGGCTTGAAAATTTCTGCTGAAAGTATATGATGCTTATGGCCAGCTGTATCTCTGTGAATAGTAAGGTCATGCAACTTTCAGTGTACTATTCTGGAATTATATTCTCATGACTATGCTCTTCTCTGAGAAGAGCATGTGGTTTGGATACAAGATGACATTTTGAGTGTGTTCTTTTTGACCAGAGTGGTAGAAGCTCTCTATCAGGCAGGGAAGGAATATTTTCTTGGCTTAGTCTGTTTTGCCCTGCATGTGCTTTAATTAAGACTGTCTCCATATTAATTAAAATAATCCTCAGCAAGGCAAAAATTAGGGCAATTATCAAACACATGAAGACTTTAGTACACAAGTCGTTGTACATGCCTATCAGCATGTACATGTACACCCAAACAATGTCTTGAGTACCATACTACTCAATGCACAGCAAAAATCTACAGTATTCTTATAAGGCATCTTTGTTCACTGAAAACATGGGCCTTTTCTGACACATTTAACTTCAAACAGATCTTAATGTGGTGTGAATGCTTAGTTTGATTTAGGAACAGCTTGCTTCAGTTTATTTTAAATCCATTGAGCCTTGGGGCTGAGATACTTGGTGACATTACAGCCATTCAATAAATTGTCTTTCAGCAGCTGAGTCTGCAGTGAGACTGAGTCGAGCTGAAGGAGGATTAGTCCTGTCCTTGCTCTGGAGCACGCCAGATTACACCAGCTTGCCTCTTGAAGGGACTGTGTCTAAAGGCACAGCAGTAAGCCTTTGCTGTGCTCCAGCTTAAGAGATAACTATTCCCTGCATTCCTATAGCCTGCTCCTTTGTTGTCCATCCCCTCACCTTGCAGTCTGTGTAACTTGTTCTCTCATTGCTCCTAAATGGGTCTGTAAAATGATGTGATTTGGAGATGGCTTTCCCCTCAACAGACAATTTTAATCACCTCAGATGTTCAGCAGCTCAAGTCTGCACCTTCTACTAACCCTTTGCTGTAAACCTCTTGGACACTCTTTTATTTGGGTTATCCAGCTCAGACCTCAATTTCAATAGATGCAGCTTCAAGGATGTTAAACCTATGTAGTTAAGTTTACTTTCTTATCATGTCCATACAACAAATATCTCAGTCTCAAGATTTACCTTATCAAGGGATTATTTTGATGGTTGAAGCAATAATCTGAATAGACTCTGAAATGTTAGCTAAAGTCTCTGGTTATAATTTTTTTCTTAATTAATTCAATATTTTTCCTTTCAATTCTGATGCAAGTCCATCAGTCACACAGAGTTTTTGTCAAAGGCAAATAGATCATGTGAGTTGAAGACTTAAAAAAAAACTAAGACATCACGAGATGCCTTTAAGGCATCATGAGAACTGATGAGCAGATTTATGGATAACAAAAAAATGAGGGGTTTGCAGATGCTGAGGTAAAAAATTACAAGACTGACAATATTTATGTGAATGCTTCAGATTGGTCAACTAACCAAAGACAGCCCAATCACAGTAGAAAGCAGTGACAGGAGGAATATTTGAAGAAATGAAAACAGGCCAGTGCCATTTTTGTGTCAGTAAAGGGCATCTGCCTTACAGGCCATTAGAAATGTGGGAGGTATAGGCAAGTATGGGAGGTTTCTTCTTTTCCCTGTGCACATTAGCTGAGATCATGTGGAAAGGAAAATCTTAACTCATTCCCATCACACCTTATTCTAGGACTGCTTTCCCAAGATCTGACTGTGTGTTAATGGCCTGAGATCTCACTGGTTTCTTTGCTGGTGGCAATACCTGCATCTGAGGTGCTCAACAGCTCTGCTCCCCATGCTATTGCTTAGCCCATTGCAGTGAGGAAGAGGAGGAGAAAAGGGATGTGAGAGCACAGGAATTAATTTTTCTTATAAGTCAACCCTAGAAGGTCGAACTGAAATTAAAGATCTGCTGTGTAAGAGTCTGATTTCCCAAGACAAATTACTTAGTTGCCTATCTAAGGTAATACAAATAGCCCTCTTTGTTTTGCCAGACAGAAATCAGATTTTACTGACACCCTTCTAAGGAAGCTCCTGCTTCTAAGGAAGCATGGAGAGAAATGATAAGTGGGGTTTAGTCACCCTGCGTCTGGAGATTGGAGGGTGGAAGGTAGAAGATCAGCACGCAGCCATTAAAGTTGTTTGCATAGTTTTGTTTTGATACAAGGTATTTTGTATGAGAAAGGCCCTTATATTGCTACCAAGGTTCCCAAGGGAATTTGAAGGCTTTGGAGGCTTCTTAGGCTGTTGAAGCAGTCTCTGTCTACTGCTAGGCAAATAGTGGATTAGGAGTCTGCTGCAGGATTTCCCCATCAGCAAAGCAGGTGGGGATCAGGAGAGACCCTTGTCCCATGGGAACTCAGATGTTCCTTATCTGTCAGGAGCTTGTAGCTGGGTTACCAGGCTGTCAACTAAGCTGCTAAGAGACATCATTACCCCCAGCAGCTGATATACTCTTTCTACAAACTATTTATAGATTATTCCATCCTGTTTAAATGGAAGATTTAAGGCATCTTGATGCAAACCCTGCAAAGTGGAAATTGCTGCCCTCCATCTCTTTCCTTGCACCCTGTTGCAGGGCTTGTCCCAAGGCAACTGTACGGGCTGCTTTACCCCGTGTAGATGGCTCTGAAGCACTGCCAGTTTTCCCAGAAACTCCAAAAGCAGATATGAAAGTAGTTTCTATATGACGTGGTTTATGGGACAAAACACAGGCACTTTTGTATGTAGTTTTGTTTGCTTGCCATCCAGGCCTGCACTGGCCTCTTTCCCTGGCATACAGACCATCAGAGCACAGCAAAATGCATACCCTCATCAAGCTGTAAAGATTTAATTACCCCAAGCCCCACGTTTTGAGAGAGCAAGTCACACTGGCAGTTGAATTAAACAACTATCTGTGGCTTTCCTTGAGTTCAACGAGTGAAAAGACTCACTTAAACTCATGGTTTCCACCACTTCTCTGTCAGCTTCACTATGAATCACTGAGATTGCAGATTTGAGGCAAATTTACTTTCTGAGCTGCTGGAACAGCAAGAGTTAAGCAACTGAGCTGGAAATCCCATGAGATCAGGCTTTTCTAGTGGGAAGATTTCCCATGCTTCCTGCTTTTTGATGTGCTGGAAATACTTTATGCTCGGCCTTTCTTGTGGTATCTTGGCACAACTTCTGTAAATACTTGAAGGGACATCATCAACATAACAATCATGCTTCTGTCTAAAATGTTTTTATTATTCCAAGTCACAACTAAAAGAGAAAGAGATTAAGGTCTTTTTCATTCAGGCACTTAAGCATAGACCAGCTTTTCTAAGTGTCAGTCAGATCATGCTCTAGAAGATTTAGGGTTTAAATTCAGGACTGTGTTGGCTTTGCTGACAGTGCTGGTAGAGAGGAAGTTTTGACAACTTGTTCCCACCCTCACCTCACCACCATTTGCTACCCTGTTGGTTGTCTGTAGTCTGCAAGTGGTTGTCCAGTAAACCTGTTTTCTCTCACTCTCCTTTTTTTTTTTTTTTTTTTTTTTTTTGTTTGTGCATGTGTAAGAGAGACTTGTAAATTTAATAGGAATAATTTCATCACCCTGTCTTTACAGTGAGGCTCCAGCAATTACTTTTTGGGCTGAACTGAGAGAATGGCAACCTGGGGAAGGATGAAACACTCAAGGTGGGGAAGATCAGGGATCTGCAGACAGAACTGCGGGGTGTTGCTGACTGACACTTTGACCATCTTTGGGCTTTGTACTGAAAACCCAAATTCCACTGCATATATGCTCATCACAGCTCCTCTCAACTCACAAGCCTAAAGGCTGAAATGAAATTTTTGCTCTCTGCTCTGAAATTATCTTGTTGTGTTGTACAGCCCACCTGGGAAGAGCTGTGTGGTCTTCAGGCAGTAATATTTCTTATTCCCTTCATTGTATTTTCAGTAACCACTGACACGATGCCAACTACAGCGGCACCAAACACCTACAGAAGCCCTTAGAAGTTTCCAATGAGAATTTGCACTTAGCAGCTGGGTGTTGAGCTGAATTGATACTTAGCCAAATTCCAAGACTGTTTGGAGCCAGTGTATTAGTTGGGCATTATCTTCAGTCTAAAATGAGTCTTGGAGTATGTCTTTTATGAGGGTCATAAGCAGGCAAGGAGGTCTGTAACAGCAAACACCTGCTGCTGATAGAAACACTAACATTGGGATGACATTTCTAGAGTCACTGTCACACTTTGAGTTATGCTGATGAGGAAAACTTACACACAGGCTGCTTTTAATTTATGAAATGTATCCCCAGAATGTGTAAAATGTACAAAAAACTGTCCTCAAATTTCACATGGCATGTCCTCTTTTCTGTTATCCCTCCCATCCCTTTAGTTTCCTCAGCTCACTGTGCATGTCCTCTCTTGCAGGTGAAATGCAGACCCTCCATGTGTCACAGGCTACTGGGAATGACAGGACACATTCTTCCAGGGCTGCCTAGTGACTGCTCCAGAAGGTACACTACAGAAGTGGATAAGGACCCATTAGAAGCCAGGAAGTCTCTAATGTATTGTCCTTTCAAGCAAACAGCTTTAGCTTTTTTGTTCTCCACTTACATTAATCATGCCTGTCACAAGCCACTTGGAGAACTGCTGCCACCTCAGGGTGGCCTGCAAAGCTTCCTGCTTCACTCAGAGCTCTGCTTCTCCAAGTTTCCCTTCCCACTGTTTGTATGAAGCCTACAGGAGATGAAGCAAACAAGACATTTACTTCTTTCACTCAGAAACCAGAGCCTCCCTCATAAGGTGAGCCACCAGTGAGGTGGAGGCAATAAGCATCATTTTACTGACGCTGACTCTAGCTCTTCTTCCCACATTGCTACTGAAGTCTTATTAAACCTCTGGTTTTTCATGTCTCCTGGTATTTGTAAAGAGTTTTAGGAGACTTAGGATATTTTATGATATATATATTTTTAAACTGTTAGCAAACTCACAAGCACTGTGATCAATATAAACAAAAATCAGTCAAGAGGAATGAGCTTCTCTCTGCACAAATGTATTCTCCCTTCTCAATTTCTGTCAGTTTTGGACTTTAAATGTACTTGCTTTGAATTGTTTTCTTTATTTAATAAAATCATGAAGAAGCATAATTTTTCAAAACATGACATCTTGTTGAACAACAGATGGGACCACAGAAACTCTATCCTACTTGAATACAGGGTAATTTGAATCTACATAGAGAAATTAGGTCAGTCTAATACTTCTGTGTTGCAAATTTGAAATACTCTGGTTTGCAGAGATATTTGAATATTTATGTAAACTTTAGCCTCAAATCTTGTATTCTTTTTTTTTATTTTATTGGCTTGGAGGAAAGGAATACAAAGGAGTTGTATTCACAATTTTATGACTAGGATCTCTTTCTGCCTTAAATCTCATTTCATCTTCTTATGTGTAAAACTCCCTAGCACACAGCTGTGTTTCTCAGTTTATTGAGCTGTAAAATATGGTGGTGATATTCACCTATTCCTGGTGTTCTGAGATGCCTGGAAGGGCAGAACTCTTCCAAAGGAAAGATAATGAAGGAGTAAGGCAAGAAGGCATATGACTAGCATTGAATTTTAAACAATAAATTGTAAGCAAAATAAAGGAAAATAAAGAATTCTGAATGACCAAGGAGGTTTTAATGTGGAGGAATGTCTTGCAGGAATCTGCTCTCTGATGAATGCTAATTAATAGTCCTATTGCAGATCAGGTATATCCTAGAGACTGATGCCTTGGAAGTGCTTTTATTTGATGTTTTATGTCTAGCAGTAGAGAAATTAGGTCAGTTTTATATGATGTGAGATTTATACTAGGGAACAATGATTCTGAAAAAAGTTCTGATTCTGATGTAGTGGCTAAAAGGAACTGCTATGATCCTGACATAGATATCAGGGGTAGACTATTAGTAGTATTCATAATACCACTGCAAGACTAGGAATTTCTAATTTAATTTTTTTTTAATTGGCAAATTTATAAAAAGAGCTTTTTGAGACTTCAGTTTGAGTTATAAAGTGAATGATTTAAGGAATCCAGATTTTATAGTGTATTGATGAGAATAAATTTAGAATTTAAGGAATGATGTGGTTTCACCCTGTATTGCATATGGAGAATGCAGGTAATAACAGTGGGCTTTTTGACCTGTGAGGCAATGGTGGAGCATTCAGAAGCTATAGGATGATGCAGAGGAATACAAAGTGTAAAAATTAGGTAGGTGTTTTACCAGGTTTACATTGCTAAACAGCAAAATTTTCTTGTTGAGACATGACTTGTCATTCAACCCAAATATTTTATCTCCTTTATTATAGTACATATATCATGGATTATTCCATTATATAATGGGGAAGGTGTGTTGGGACATATTGTTGATAAGTAGATGCTTAAATTAAATAGACACAATAGTTATTTTTTGCCTTAGTTGTAAAAGTATGAGTATTCCTTAAAAAATAATTACTTTTTTTCCACTGCTCATCAGAAAAAACTGAAGTTGCCAAAAGAAGTTAAGCTTTTATTTCAGGATATTAATGGTTAAATGTAGACAAAAAAATCTCCTTCTCTTTAATTTTCTTATGCAGCTCATCATAGAAAGAAGGTTTTTCTCAGGATGTATCTATCCAAATGACTCTCTGTTATATGATGCTGTATTTTTAATCCCACAGCATATGGAAAACATTCTCCTGTACAGAAGAGGTATCGTTTTATAAAGTCAAGATTTTGCTTACCCCGGTGACTCAGAGTCAAAGCAATATCCCTTTTGTGCTTCCAGAGAGTGATGTAATGAAGCAGACTTCCATGTGCACACACTAAAGCCTGGCTATGTTCACGTGTGCTTGCGATTAGTAGCTGCCAGTCCTGACCTCTGCCTTCCCTGATGGATCAGGATCCATTGCTCCCTACCGCAGAGGGCCAGCAGAAGACCTACGTGCAATTTAACCTTAATTTCAGTGCAGTTTTGAGAACTTCCATGGGATGTGGGTGGGCAGAACATCTTGCTCACTTAACATTTAAATTTGATTTTGGAAATACTTTTACTAGCCAACAAGTTGTTTTCTTTTAAGCTTTCACAGACCGAGGAACATTGTCACATAATTCCATCGGTGAATCCAGCAAGTTTTTGTTAAATTGCAACACCTCTTTTAGGAAGTTATTAAACAATGATTTAGAGACCAAAGATATGACAAATGTACCACTTCCCTTAATGTCTTTTTCCAATGCATAATTGACTCCATTTATTTCCACTTTGCATTTTAGATCTATCTTTTCTCCATTGGAAGTTAATGCACTTTGCTGCCAGCTCAGAGTCCTGAAACTAATCACAAATTTAACATGTGTCATAGATAAAATAACTCAAAAAGTATGAATAATAATCTCTGTATCTCTCTAAATGCTAGTAAAATTGATTGGCAACCTTCATGCCTTTCACCCACAGTGAGTATTTGAGCTGAAGATAGAAATGCCATTTCTTTGAAGGTGGTCGCTCCCTTTAACTTTGGGTTTGCTTGTCTTTCCGCATTGCACACTGTGATTATCCATCAACAGCAATGCCAGAGGCTCTTCCAGCTTAGCAGGGGCAGCTCGGGACACGACTTTCATCTTGTTGAAACAAATAGTAATATCAAAGTTCTTACAACCTTCTGAAAAATGGCAGAGACTTTGAGGTGAATATTTAGCCACTTGGCTGTGTGTGGGCAGTGCAAACACAAGCTGCAGCAAACAAGAGTCTTCTAGCCTTTTCTTGGAGTTGCCTTGCAGAGGACAGAAAGTTGCCAGCAATTCGCTCATTATTAGACCGGAGTCACCAGAGCAGGGCCTCTTCGTGTTGACTCGTGAAATCCTTTCATGCTTATCAGCATACAGCTGGATTTCCTCTGCTTTATCACACTGCCACTTTTCCTGTATGGCTCTCGGTTTTGTTTGGAGTTCTCTGGCCTTGCTATTATATGCAGTTCTCTTTGATGCAATGATAGATCTTGCAACTCTGCTCTGTGAAATGTGCACCTCTCCTGAGGTGTTGTATAATTGCAGGATCACTCTTATCTCATCAATCTTAATGTTTTCTAATTTTTTTGCCCTAGGGTCTTGTTTGAGGCATGGCATAAGATATCCCTGAAGATTTCCAAATTATTTTATTGGAATTCTTTAGAGTTTTTCACGTTGAGCTTTTAATAAAGCAAAACTTTGAGGATTAATGTCTACTCAGTGCACAGTTTCCCTTCTAGTAGCTTGTTTTGAAATGAAAGAAATATTTTATTCAGCAGTGGAAGAACTTTTAATTGTACTTGTTATGATCAGGAGAGGTCTCTGGACTGTTTCGCGTTAATAAAGCTCTTCCTCTTACATCAAGGTTTCTGCTTGGCTATTCCACGTAGCCATTGTCTCCTGAAGTGGCAAACTTGAAAGGTGTACTCCCTCTCCCTTGTGACTGAAATGTTGAGAAAATTGTCCAGCATAACAGCTATATGCTGCTTTGTAATCTTATGAATAATTTCAGATTGATTGACTCCAGTCTCTAGCTTTGCCTCATTTCTGACAGAAGTATTTCTTGTTTTGCTCCCTGAACTTTAAATGTTTTCCACATGTACTTTATAGTTAACTGATTTTGCATTACCTGCAAATTAAGAGTGGCTCCCATCCATGAAATTAAGAAAAATAATTTCTTTAAGTGGTACCATTTTTAAAACATTTTTTCAATGCTGTTTTGAATTCCTGCTATAATTGATATATTTTTATCTATTTTCTCTTCATTTTTTTTCTTGCTTCCTGAGATACATTGCTGCTTTTACATTGCTCTGCCTCTTTCTATAGCAGAAGGGAACTGGGCAGCAGTAATAAAGTGATATTGTATCCAGGAATGGAGGAATGGGGCCTGCTGTACTACCCACCAGAGCTGACAAAGTTGTGGGTTTGAGACCTCTGCATAGCAAGTGCAAGTGCAAGACTGTACTTCACAAGCAGAGCTGCCATTTTTAAAAGGTGTGGCCCAGTCTGAGGTAAATTCCAGCTCTTTCAGAGTCCTCTTTTTGGAATAAACCTATAAATGAATACAATGTACATCTCCAGATAGTCCTTACAGATATGAAAGGGAAGGTAAGAATTAGCTGGAAGGTATAGAGTACTCTGGTGAGAGTGTGGGGGTATATATATATATATATATATATATATATATATATATATATATGTATATGTGTGTGTGTATATGTACATATGTATATACATATAGCACCATTGGTGTTCTACCTATGAAAACATGGTGTTTACAGAGTTTCTTCTGCTAAATATTATTAAGAAAGCCCAGTGAGAGGTTTAGTTGCTCACAAGAACAAGACACTGTCCCCACCCACAGGTGTGGATGTTCAAGTGAGACCAAGGACACCTAGTTTGGCCCTAGAAGTGAAGATATTATTGCAGAGTGTCATGCTTCCTCTTTTTATTCTTTGGTGAGAAACAAAATGCATAAATGTAATTTTTTTAGCCCTTAATCCTTCTTCCCCCACCCTCCTGGATAGAGACAAATGCTCACTATGGATCACTTAGGCCAAGTTAATGAACAGAAAACAGATACAGCTCTAGTATTGTCCATCAGCAATAGCTAATGGTAGTAAGACTGCTATATACCAAAAAGGGTCTATGAAAAATTATCTTTTTTTATTATTTTTTTTCTAATTTTAAATTTTTTTCTTTAAGGAAACGCATAGCTCTCAACAAAGAACACCCAATTTTGTGCTTTCTGGAAACAAAATACACAGATTGTAGCTTAAGTGGCTTTTAACTTTGAAGGTCAGGTAGTACTGCATCCTCTTACACCCTGAAAAAGAATGCTCAGGGACCTCAGTTTCAAAAGATCAGATTTCACAACATTCCTATTTGTTGAGCACTTACTAATTACTGAAATTATTAATCACAAAGTTAAGCAAATGAACTCTGTGGGTAGGCAAATTCAAGAAGTTTTTCTTCATGTATTATCGTTTGAGTTATATCACTGTATTATAGGCAGGGAAGAGAAAGGGAAATAGAATCTACAACTTGGCCTTCACACCGCTTGGCAGCATATTAAAGTGAACAATCTGTGTAAGTATATTCTATAATTCCAGGCTCCCTGTATATGATAGACACTTCATGCACAAAGTTTGCTTTCAGCATAATTTTTTGCCATTTCTAAAATAAACTCAGTTGCACATTTCGATTTGTTTAACTGAGATAACGTTCAAAGTCATGGAATGAAATATCCCCCTTGGGCTCTTAGCTGTGGCACTAAGCACTCACTGACCTGCTAGACCATTGAAAGTATTCTCTTCCTCCTTCACAATCTTTGTCAGGTCAATATAGACTCTCACATCCAAGCACAGCTAACCTGGAGTACCTAATGCATTACTTACTGTCCTCTGAATAGAACTGCACTCAATATCTGGTTAATATTTGCTATATGCAATGTGGGATATGCTTTTGTGATGGCTGAGAGCTAACAAAACTGTTTACAGAGCAGAGGGGGTTAAGTGTGCTGCTATTTTCTTCTTTTCTCTCTGCTAAGAGGGCTGTGTTTGCACTCACTGAAATTAAGACATGGTGTGACCTCAGCTTAGTTGGATGGATTAGTTGAGTTTTTATTTGGTTTTGATGGGTGAATACAGACAAAGACAAACCATCCAGTCTCAAGTGGATGGAAAATAGACCTAGGTCCTGTGCACAGCAGTATTTATGTGTCACTGCCCAAAAATGCAGGTAGTGAAGAGAGAGGCAGTGAGGGTGTTAGTTTTGCCCTCAACAATGAAGGCATCTAATTGCTTTCGACAGATATGTACACACACCAGAACTCCTCTGAGATATTTGGTATCAAAATACTCTAAAGAACATGAAGTTGACCCTAAGTGTTGGCTGAAGGATATTAATTTGTGGAGGACAGGTCTGAAAAGCCTGGGGCAAATGCTGCAGCCATGGATCATGCCCCATAGTTACCCAGGGGGTCCACGAGAAGTCAGCACTGCTCACAGAGATCCTCTACCACAGTGCAATGGCTGGTGTGTGTGTTGTACACCAGCATGAGTCTGGTGATGCGTCATGTGAACACCTCAGCAGGAGCTCTTTGAAGTACGGAAATTAGACCTGCAGTTGTAGAAGGCACCCTTGTAAATGAAAAAAAAATTCTAAAAAGAGTCAATCTTCATGCTGAAGAAGTGCTGCACAGTGGGCTGGGAGCACTAGTGACCTCCCAGTGTCAGCTGCAGGTCATGTTTGACAAGCAGACTGATCTGGTGAGATTCCTAATGTCCTGGACTTTTCATCACAACCTTTTCCTCAGTTATCAAAGTGTAGTTTGACAGCTGGGCTTATTCATATTGGTCTCAGTTTTGCAGTGATTAGAGATAAGGAACTCAATCACGGGGCACAAGTAGCAATGTTTTCCATTTCTAATGGAGTAATAAGCAACCCATTTTAGGGAAATATTGTAAAAGCAGATATTTCAGCACTTGTGAAATGATGGTGTTTTATGCCAAGAAATCAAGAGAAAGGGAAGATTTTTGTTTTGTATAAAATTGACATTATTTGAAAGGACTTTAAAAAAACTAATGACTTTTCAGTGATTCCTTCCTCTGTAATTGAGACAGAAGTGTAACTCAATCAGAAGACAATGTTGGTTGGTTTAATGCACAGATTATGGTTTCAGAGAAGCATTTATTTCCCTACACACTGGACATCTGGAAACATTCCCCTGCCACATTTTATTAGAACATTGAAATCACCTCATTAAATGATATGGAGGGATTTAGAAAGCAAGGTAATTGTTGGGAGATCAATCACCGATTAAACTTCCCATGCCACTTTAATATGTTCCCATTTACTGCCACAGACACACATTCTAATCATTTGCTATGCCATTTAAATGATTTTCATCACAGACTTCCAGTTTTTCTGAGCCTTCTCCTGGTGTAATGACCCCCACAGCATTTTCCTGTCTTTGTTGTTGAGCAAATGAGCTGATAAGCAATGAAGTACATATGCCAAATTACTATTTTGGTACACACTGCTGCTTTTCTCTCAAAGATACAATAGTAGAAAAGGAGCTGGACAGAAAATCTCACCTGCTTATTTACATCTATTCTCTCAAATCCTGAAACAGAGCTTTATTTGTGACACTACACTACAGACTAGATGAAATGGTGAGTGTCCTGCTGAGACCAGGGGATATTTGAGAGAGTACATGGTGGGGGTTGGATCCTGAAGGCAAGTGAGCATTCAGGGAGGAAGATGAGATCCAGTGGGGAGAACTGAAGTGCTGAGGGCTGCCCTAGTGAAGGTGTGCATGAGTGCTGAACCAGCATTTGACATCTTGGAGCAAGAGGCTTTTGACAGAAGAATATCACTGTTGGTGCAGGAGTTGCGGGAAAGAGAAGACCATCAGTGCAAAGGGGAAGCTGCAGAGAAGTTTTGAGTAGTGTTATTGATTAAGAGTTTTGGGAAAGAAAAAAAACAAACCAAGAACCATTCCTAGACAGGCACAAGTGTCTTAAGGGTCATGGGGCAGAGTTGGCACAACTGAAAAATGCATGTTTTCTTGATGAGAGGAAAATATTCTAAAACTGTGCCTTGTATCAACTTTTGTGCTTCTTTGCAGGGAGAATGAAGACAATGTAATGTCTATATGTGAGACTTAAGGTCTATGGCAATTTTTTTTCTGTAAAACTGTATATAATTGATATACCTACATAATTCCATATCCTTCAAGGTCTTTTCATGAAGACGTGTGTTGGAGAGAACCATTAATCTGGTTAATATTTATTTGCACTTTAATCCCTTTTTCTGTCCCACTCCAAACTAATTGTGTGTGCGTTTGTCCCTCCCTTTAACCACTGCAAATAGAAAGCAGACGGGAAGCCAGGAGCTTTGACAAAAAGCAGGAAGAGGAGAAGAAAAAGCCCTGAGAAAATGATAGCCACACATGGCACACTCTGATCTCACTGTAATGAGGAGGCTTGTAAAGACTTGCATTTGTGGGTCATTTACCCGTGCTGTACAGAGTGTTTGTTTTACTTGGTAAACAAGGATCACAGCACTCCGCTTTCAGGCAAATAGATTGTGGATATATTTTCAAAACTGAAGCTGAATGACTTTAAAAGTGTGTAATAGCTTTCACTGGTATTCATTTCTTTTACACATAGCTTTTTAAATGTGTGACTATTGACAGCCCTGGAAGGTAATCTAGGGTGACTTTTCCCTTGCATGGATTTGGGCAGTCAAAAGAGATCTAGCTCTTTTCCATGTCCAGCCAGCAGCTGTGGAATTTCTCTGTCTCTGAGGGTATTTTACTCCAGTTTCTGATATTTCTGCCTGTCTCTGCTGTCTTAGCTATGATCTCAGCATCACTCTGAGGTGCTCAGCCATCGATGTTGCTCACATGTTGGCTTGCTCCAGGTGCAAGGAGATTGGCTTGCCTGGTATGGAAGCCCAGATGGATGGCAGCAGTACAGCATGGACTCAGGCTCTGCCCCTTGGCTCTTGCCCTGGTTCTAACCAGCCTGATCCACACAACAAGCAAAACTAAACTTGTACTTTGACATGGTTTATGAAGAGATGAGACACATGGTCTCTCTTGTTTCATCTCCACACAGAGCCCCAGAAACCTGAGGGTTGCTGCACAGTGACCTCTTATAGAAATTATAGACCAGTTCTTACCTGTGCAGTACAATGTGATCCAGGCCTCTCCTCACAGTTTGAGTAAAGTGCCTTTTAATGCTCTCTGTTAGTGACTGCTCTTTGATGTTACTCTCAATATTTGAAAACTCCATGTTTGTGTTTCTGCTCCTTTGGTCTTTGTGGAAATGAAAAATATTTTACCACTCTTGCAAAATTACACACTTCAGATGTACTTTGGTTATTTTTTGCAGGAGTTTTGTGAGTCCTTTCACCAGTTTCCAGGGTCCTCAGACTTACTGATCAAGATCCACTTCAAGACCTCAGACTGAATCCAGCTAAGGCAAATTTGTATTTATTTCTGCAAGATTCTTCATGAGTGCTTCTAGCTTTACCTGTAAACAAAATACCTTGACACTATGTCTCTAATCTCACACCTGCCCATTCCACAACTAGATTGCTGCTGTCCTCCTGTGGGTCTACTCTATCTCCCTTCCTCCCTGGGGAGCATCTTATCCTGCCTTCATCCCCCAAAATCCAGCTCCCTGCATGCCTGACAGAGCAGCAGCCCCTCAGTCCAGCCCCACAGCCTTCATTGTCATGGTGAATAGCAGGTCAGTTCTCACTCACGTGCAATCTTTCTGCTCTGGGGAAGTTCTCAGGACCCAGGCAGTGTCAGTCCTCCCATCTCTGAGGCTCCCATAGCCAGGGTGTGAAGGCTGCTGACAGCAGGAATTCACAGCAGCAGGGTATCATGCTGCTCACTGCCTGTGAATTTGGTGTAACACAAGGGTTTTGGACAGAAGAGCCATATGCTGTGGGCTGTGCTGATCCTCTGCTTTTGGTCTCACATTAATTTTGTACCCTGTGGGGTTTGTTCCAAGTTTCATAGTCACCTTCTGAAAATAATGAGTTTTGGCCTTCTTCCAGCAAAAGCCAAAATCTCCTTCATCCTCAGGCCCAAAGGACTAGGTTGGAAGGAGTGAAGAAGCAGAGGGAACAGGCTGACCTCTTTTTCCATGTAAGGGGACCAGCTGGGAACACAGACAACCTAACAGATTCTAAAAGCTGCCTGCTGCCCTCCCCTTTCCAGAAACCCTCTCTGCTCTAAGTAGGGGGAAATAGCTCTTGAGGCAGCTTTTCTCCAGGCTGAGAGAAGCTGGAGGTCATGTAGTAAGGAATATCTTTGATGCTGGAGCTGTGAAGACTTGACATGTGACTGTAGCCTGCCTCTTGGTCATCCTGAGATTAAATTATGATATGGAGCAATACTAGAAATGTCATTTAACAGGGGTGGGGAGTTTTTAACTCTGACTTAGTCCTGACCTATTTTGTGATGCTGAGAGACCCAAAAGCCTGTTGTGTGCCCTATTGTTCCTGAGAGTCTTCCCAGGTTACTCCTTGTTTTGCTAGGTGGTGATGAAACCCAGGGAGTGACTACAGCCCAGGCTTGGAGGGCTGTCATTTCTGAAACAGCATCTGAAAAGTTTGACGATGATGGTAGGATTTGAGCTGGGACTGCATTCCTGCTGTTCTCAGCAGAAGAAAGCCACACTGCATCAGTGGAAAACTGCTGAAAATGGCTCTGATAGCACAATAGAGGGACAGACTATTGGACAAAAGGGTGATGCCAAATTTTGGGGCATGGCCGCTGGAAAGAATGTTCTGGCAGTGGTCCAGGCTTAAAACCCCAGCTTGCCATAGTGGGTGCTTTTCATCCAAGCTTTCAGAGACATCACATCAGTTTGGTTTAGTAAATATTTCAACAGCGTTTTGAAGTTCCAATGAAAACAGAGAAAACCTTTGATGTCTACAGACCCTTTATCCCACCACACATCTCACCCCATGCTTTTCACCAGCATTGTTTAGTCAGTGCTCGCTGAGGCCAAAGGGATGCAAGGTGCAAAATCTTAGGCCCACTGAAGTCAGTAGAAAACTTTTCCCTGTTACAGTGAGGCCAGGTGCATGCTGAAGTAAGTAAAAGAGTGATTTTAATTTCTTAATTTCTCTCATTGGAAAAAAAAAAAAAAAAAAAAAAAACCCTAAATGAAATTAGCATCATGTATGAGGAATTATTTTTTTAATTATTAATTTATTTTTTCAGGAAGGGTTGTCTTGGACATTAATCCATAGGAGAGAATGAAACTCAGAACTATTTTTCTGATGGTCAGCCTGGAAATCCCTGCATCACTGAAGCAGTAATAACAATTGTCTTCTGGGTGGATAGACTTGGATTTTTCATATTGGTTTTCCCAACAGAACATTTTTCAACAAAATTATTATTCTCCTGCTGAAAATGCCTGTTTAGAATATGGATATTTTATGCATGTTAATAATTCCAGGAAAAATTCCTACCCAGCAAGTCTATTCAATGCCTTACTTATTTTCCTTCTTTGTGTTTTGTTTTCCAAATGTAAATATTAACAGTAATTTCTAAGGCTCACAGGGAGACTCCCAAGTTTAATAAAGCCTATGTTGAGAGTCTTTGCCATATTACATTTCTGCTTGTTTGAAAATATAGTGCAAAACAACTGAGGGCCAAAGAATGCATCGACACAAATTGGGGATTTCTGCAATACCTTTGTGGGTGTTTAAGGGGGAGGACACTGCATTCTGAAGTTTGACTCCAGTGAATGTGTTAGTAAATAAGTATAATATCTAGTTTGTTTTCCTCTCTGTTTTCTCTCTGCTACTCTATCTTTCTCTGTGTCTCCTAATATTTTGTCATTGTTTGTTTGTGAGTAGCTTTTTCCTTTTTTTGTTTTGTTTCAACCACCAAGATGGATTTTAATTTTCTTTCCTTTTTCTTCCTTTTCATTTTAATTCCCTTTATCTTCCCATTCAAATTTATTTTCCTTTTTTCCCTACTTCTGCCTTTCTCTGTGGGAGCTCATCCTTATCCCTGATTTAGTGTGATAACACAGAAAATCCCCCTTGTTTTCAGAAGCTCCCGTCTGTCTCAGGACAAGCAATATGCTAGACCGGCTCCTGACAAAACATAGCCCTTTTGTTCAGCATGTGTTGGCTCACCCCAGCTGAATGAAATGGCTTTGTTTTAGGTGCAGAGAGTAAGCTGGGTCTGCCTGGCAGGTGCATCTTGCAGCCAGTGTCACACTGCAGTAAATTCTGTAATTACAGGTCATGGAGGTGGAGCTCTCCTTTGATGTGACTTTTTCTGTTGTTGCAAGCGGATACAATTTGACTGAGATATCAAATGCAGATAGCAGTAAAAATTTAATTAACAAATCAAAGCTTTTATCTGGCGTTTTAGAACTCAAGCCAACAGGTTTCTTCAATCTAAAGAAATCACAGAGATGGAGGGGCGAAGGCAGTGCCTTTGTAGTGTATACAGCTTACAACCTTTTTTATAATGCTTGCAAAGATAAAGCCTTTTTAACTGTTACTTTCCCTTTGAGAAGCTTTTAGTTCTTCCCCAAAAGCAAGGATATTGTTCACTTCATTTTCTTCATTTTAACTCCTCAGTGTGGCATTTTCTTTCATGATACTGCAGATTACTTACCAGAGGAAGACAAAGCATGCTCATACTTGCTTTCCTGCAATTAGGGCTGCACAGAGCACCCCACTACTCCAAATTCATGTGCTGGATTGATTATTTCTCTTGTGGTGAGCCAGACAGTGATGGTGTCAGTGGCTTGACATTCCTTCCATAATTTACTTACCGTCTTAACAATGAAAGCCTCAGTGAAATGAGGCTGAAACTTGGCTCTTAGCTCCTTCATCTGCAGGGAAGTAGATGCTCTTCTCTTTCAGTGCTTTCCAGGAGTGTGTCATGATCAAAGCAGATGGGTCCACATGCTGACTGCTCCAGTCAGCCCACTCATTCTACTGCTAACTGGGAGCTGGGAGAGCAGCACTCTGCCTGTTACATGTCGTGTGTGTGATTACCACTGCCTGTGAACAGAAATAAAGGCAAAATAATAATAGTAGTAAAGTAATAGCAATAGTAATAGTAATGTAATAGTAATAGTAATGTAATAGTAATAGCAATAATCCACATGCCTAGTGATACCGCTGCTAGAAGTACTGCCTGTGAACAGAAATAAAGGCAAAATAATATCAGTAGTAAAGTAATAGCAATACTAATAGTAATGTAATAATAATAGCAATAATCTACATGCCTAGTGACACTGCTGCTAGAAGCCACATGTCAGAGCACCCCAAAAACACATAATGACAGATATGTAGAAAATCAGAGCATGTTGCACCCTATATCTCAATAAATATGACTGACTTGCATTTATGGGCCAGCTCTTTCTCAGAAGTTATTTCCAAAAGTGTGTACAGACCAAAGTTATAAAATGCTGCATGACAGATTGAAACAAAACATTGTAAGTAAAAGAAAAATAATCTCAGCTGTTCACCATGATAACTCTGTATTTCAAATTTCAAGACCTAGAAACCCTTCAAATGAATGAACACTCTCCTAGAGAGAGCCCAGATTGAGCTTCTGTGGTTCTGTAGAGTCAAGTTGTCCTATAGGTGTTATTCCTGTCTTTCTCTGTGTATCTGAGATTGGCCCAGGAGTTTCTGCAAATTTGCACACAAAGGTCCTAGTTCAGGGAAACATGTAACAGTATCAGACAGCACTTAGGAAAGTCTTAAATACAGAAACACTTAATCAGGGTCTTAAGGACCTGCCTGAAATGAAGCCAAAGAACCTGAGTCAAAGCCTTCTGAAATCAGCACAGCACCATGAACCTGTGCTTATGCCAGTGTATGTTCAGAGGCTCTCACCTGGAATTATAGATCTAGATTTCTGAGCTGACTACTAGGAGGACTACTGAAATAAAACTCTACCGAGCATGATGAAAAGAGATGATAATCCCAGTGAATTTATAGTGTCACTCATATATAGCACAGTTACCGAATTCTAAACTCACAAGCTACTGCTGTTGCAAAAGCATCAAAAACTTTCCCAACTTCTAGCTGGAGTTTGGAGAACTCCAAGAAGAAAGAAAGAAAGAAAGAAAGAAAGAAAGAAAGAAAGAAAGAAAGAAAGAAAGAAAGAAAGAAAGAAAGAAAGAAAGAAAGAAAGAAAGAAAGAAAGAGAGAGAAAGAAAGAAAGAAAGAAAGAAAGAAAGAAAGAAAGAAAGAAAGAAAGAGAAAAGATAGGCCATCCTTATATTTAAAGTATGCAAATTAACTTCTTGACATTTACATTACTAATTTTAGTGCTTTGATAGAAGTACTCTGTTACCAGATTTTAAAGCCTCAGATATCACCTCAAACAGCTAAGGAAAAAAGAAGGAAAGACTTCAAAGTGAACAATTACCTGTTGATGATGTATTATATTTAAAGGCTCTGGCTGTGGATTAAAGCTAGTCCTAGGATTGTTAATAGCCTGCAGTAAACAACTAATGAATCAAAGAAAAGGAACAAAAAGCAGCTCTAGTTGAAGGACATTCCCACTAATACCAAAGGCCAGAGTCTAAGTGTTAAGTGTAACACAATAAAATACAATCATTTCACACTAGAGTGTATAAGAATTTAGAAAAATGGTCACAGGTGAATTATTAGGGACTGTCCTTTGAGCTTTGTTCTCAAAGCCCTTTGATGCCATTAACAGCACCAGGTTTTCCAGTGCTCCGTTTGTGTGTTTTGGTTTTTTTTGTTTTTTTTTTTTTTTCCCAGTTTACATGCAATTTTATGTTGTATAATGAAGAGGATAGGTCTGAATGTGAAGAGCTATACCTACAGCAGTGATAGAAACAGCAAATTTCCAGACAGGAGAAGAAAAAGCTCAAATAAGGAGGCACAGAACAGGAAATGGAGAGAAAACAGCTGAAAACAGTGCAGAATAAATTGGATGTCTACAGGGATCTCTCTGATTTGGAGCTGTTAAGAATCTTGATGAAATAGGAAAGCGAGTGATTTAAAGGGGGTGGTTGGGAGAAATGATCTCAACATACTTCAGCTAAGTAGATGACAGCAGTGCTGCAATCATAGTCCTTCAATCATGGCCCATCTTCTTCCCACCAGAGCAAAACCTTTTAAGCTGTTGGCAGCGTTCACATGAGCAACAGTGGAAGACCCTCTTTTCATGCTAAATGGAGCCCTGATCTGAGAAGCTTTAAAGAGGGAATGTTATTTTTACTTAAATGTGTGAGAATTGAGGTAAGGGAGAACTTTTCAAGGGAATGTACTTTTTCTCTCTGAAAATCATTTTGGGAGAATTAAAGCACAGCAAAAACCACTGTGAGCTTGCAATGCATTAGGATGAAATTGATACACACATAGGTGTGTGTGTGTGCCATGGTGCTAAATGACTTTTCATCTTTTGTCAGATCTAAGCTTTTAAGGCTGCTAGATTTTCTCAGGGTTTAGGAATTGATTGAAAATAAAGGAGAACTAAATGTGGATGATACACATGCACTGAAGAGCTAGTAGGCATTTCTAATGAAAGTGATTATTTTTAAGACTGAAGAAAAAAACTAACAACAAAAACCCCAAAGTAACAACAAATCACAACTAGAAAAAACTAATTATGCCCTAGAAGTGACCTACCAATCATCTCTGTCTTTCTGCACAGAGTGGTGGATTGAGATAATAGTTTGATTATAGTTTTGATTGAAGTAAGTTTTAAAACCAGCCTGGCTATTCAGCAACCACCATATCCAGTCTGTGGCAGGTCTGACTAATGAAATTTTTAGGGTTGGAAGGGTCCCCTGGAGATTACCTAGTCCAGCTCGCCTGCCAAGGCAGGGTCACTTGGAGCAGGTTACACAGGAACTCTTTGGGTGGGTTTTGAATGTCTCCAGAGAGGGAGATTCCATGACCTCCCCGGGCAGCCTGTTCCAGTGCTCTGCTACCCTCAAGGTAAAAAAGTTCTTCCTCATGTTGAGGTGGAACTTCTTGTGTTTCAGTTTATGGCCACTTCTCCTTGTCCTGTCGCTGGCCACCACTGAAAAGAGTCTGGCACCATCCTCATGGCAGACTCTGAGATATTAACCTCCATTAATGAGATCCCCTCTCAGTCTTCTCTTCTCTAGACTGAACAGGCCCAGCTCCCTCAGCCTCTCCTCATAAGAGAGATGCTTCAGACTCTCAATAATCTTTTTGGCCTTCCACTGAACCCTCTGCAGTAGCTCCTTGCCTTTCCTGTACTGAGGAGCCCAGAACTGGACACAGCACTGCAGATGTGGCCTCACCAGGGCTGAGGGGCAGGATCACCTCCAACCTTTGGCCACACTCTTCCCAATACACCCCAGGATAATATTGTCCCTCCTTGCTGTAAGGGCACTGCCAGCTCCTGGTCAGCTGGTCACCCACATGGACTCCCAGGTCCTTCTCCAGTATGTCAGCCCCAGCCTGTGCTGGTACTTGAGGTTTTCACCTTGCTTTACATAAGCAAGGCCCACTGGCTCTAGGTCTGTGTGGGAAAGACCCCACGATTCCCATCCCCAGCAGGAGAGATGTTATGTGCCTGAAGTGATTCCTTAATCACAGGATGCAATATGGTAACAATTAGTTTTTGGGAGTGAAGACTGTTTTTTTTTTTCAACCATAATAAGTCACTGGTTCAGAGCTGGGGCCTGCTCAGCCATTCTTCATGACATCACTCACACTGAGCAAGGACTCACTGGTCAGCTCTCATCTCAGGGAAAGGATTGCTAATGTACCCCTGAGATAAAAATCAGGCTACACAAAGTGTCTCAGAAGCATTAAGAGGGATATGAGAGGGAATGAGTCAGCTTGTGAAAAGGAAAGGGCAGTATACACATGATGATGGGGCCAAGACTTTTCTCATGACGTGTGGCGTTGCTGTTGAGTGTCTGCTCCTCTCTGTAGGGGTGGCTGCTGAGGGACCTGGACCCTTGTATATCAATACATTCACTGGCTTGTATCCTCATGGCAAGAGTTAATTTTATAATGACTATAGAACTAAACAGAGAAGTGTCCCAACTTTATTTTGAGTATTGGTCTTTCCCTACCGGATGCTGGCATTCCTGTCTTCCACCATTCCCTGTCTTGGACACAGGTGGCCTTTCTGGGGCTGCAGTCCCACAGGAGGCAGTGAGTCAGTTTGGTGTCATATCGCCACTGGACAAGAGTCCCTTCCTCTGCCTCATCTCATCATCTTTGTATTGCCCTTGCTGTCTCCTGACTCTAAGCTCCTGCTGCTTACCATATGTGGACTTATGGAACACTATTTTACGTTATTTAATTCCAAATTTGGCAGAGGACTAACACAGCAAAAATGGCTCAGGGAAGTGTCTGATGAAGATGGAGCTGCCCTGAAGGAGGGTGGGGCAGCACTGGGAGATTTCCTGAAAGGATGGAAGAATATGAAAGGAGGGAAGGGTAGAGGAGACTTGTCTTTTTCCAGACATATAAACTGTGAAACGGCACCCAAAGACATTTTTCTGAGTTTTGTTAGTCTCTGGAAAGACGAAGGCAGTCTGAACTGTGGAAGCAGAGCTGCTCTCTAGGAGTTTTGATAAAGATAGCCTGAACAATGAATGTGGACTACAAAGCAAACATTTGGAAGCTGAAAGTTAAATGAGGTGAAGCCCAAGCATAATCCTTAGCACTTCAGGTAAATTGTCCATCATTATTTCTATATTCACTGTTTGCATACATGCATGTGACAGCTGTCTGTATGTTTGGGGTTCTTGGGGTTTCTTAGTAGGCCACACATATTTCTGCAACAAGTTGGCAGTTTCCATGTCCTGTCTTACCCTTGCTGTCCATAGTTTTTGCTGCTTGCTGTGAGGATTACATCCTGTGTAGTGTTTTATGATTGAATCCCAGACCTCTGGAAAGTCCCACAGTCAGTTTGCCAAAGCTTGCCATTTTAGTGCATTATTTGTTTGTGCCATAGCAATGCCCAGAGGCCCCTTTGTGCAGAGCAGCATCTGTGGCTGGTACACTTGCAGCTGTTTGTCCTAATGTCCAAGATGAGCTCTCACAGCCCCATCCCTGCCTCTTCAGTGCACAGTGTTTTCAGCCATCATTAAAGCTTAATATGTTCCATTTGGCACAATTGTGAGAAAGCTATCTTGTTTGGGGAAAAAATATTTTATTAAGCCCAAAGCAAAGACACAGCCACTTTTGGGTGATGTTGTTGATTATTCGCAAAATGTCATTCCCGAGTTGTCTTGTTTGCCAAGTGTGGGACATATGTTAGTAATTGACAATGAGCAGAGTGGATCTCTTCTATAAATGGCTGTTTCAAGACACGATTAGTAATAAAATAAAGGGGCCAGGGGTTCCTCAGAAGATCTAACACTGTATGTCCTTTAAAACTGTTATCGCTAGCAGGCAAGACTTGCTCTCCCCCTTTCTCTTCCAGACTGCTTTTCTTCCTGTAGAACCTCAGGCCTGTTCCTCATTTTTGCTTATGTTGCAACAGATGGGTTTTTTTTTCTTCAGGAGACAGCTAGCTGAAATCTATGTCTTGTGTTTCTGAATACACTTTCCACCAACATTTGTGCTATCCTTAGTTGAACAACTCCAGCAACGACATACAATGATTTTCAGGGATCTAAAGGAGGAAATAGTTTCACAAAAATTACTTAATTTTTCTTGGATTCTAATTCTTCATTTCAGTTGCACTGCAGAGATGTAAAATATCATAGATACTTTAAAAGAGTCAGAGGCCTGAATTTACTCTCATGTCACCACTGCTTTAATGTGAAAACATTAATTCAGATGACATAATTTCTGAACATATCAGTGGCTTGGAAGGGTTTGAACACACAAATAATTATGTAGGTGTGCAGTCCTGAGGAGATTTTTGTTGCCGCAGCTCTGTTTGCTCAAGGAAGTTATTGGTCTGTAGTGATGGAGGTAAAAACAGCCTTTCAAGAGACCTAAGTACTACTGGATATTGAATGGAATGGACAACACAATGCACTCAACAGGAAAGGTGCCACCTGTATAAGGGTCTGTCACATTTGTCTGATATTTGGTGGGTCAAGATATACGGTTGTTTGGGTGGCTGATCACAAATTTTCTTTTTTTTCTTTTTTTTAATGCAGAATACTGGTAAGTTTGAGAGTTTGTGGTAAATTGATGTGTAGGGGGATGCTGGAAATCCATCCTTCTGGTGACTTGGCCTAGTTACCAAAGAGAAGAAAAGAAGGAAGTGCTGATGACTGATGCAAATTTATACCTGCCCTTTATGATGTGCCTTTCTTCCATGTCTTAGTGGGCTCCACTTTGCTATGGGACACTTGTGTAACAGAAGAACCGGTTTACATTTTTGCCTGTTTTTTCCAAAGCAACACCAGCTGATGTGATCCGCCCCAATAAACATTAGCTAACTGTTCCAATATGTTCTGTGTGGGGTGTAGTCTAAACCAGAATATGTTGCAAAATACTGCATCCCACGTCCCAGGCAACAGCCATGGCCAAATTGGTGTGTGATTTATGCACCAACGGCAACAGCAGCCCAAGGGGCACTAAGGTCAGCATGAATCTTTCCACTGATTTCAAAAAGCATCATCTCAAGCCGCCTGAGAAAATGTTAGGCACTGATTTTACCCCAGAAGTGAACATGGATTATGAAACATTTCTGAGAGCCTGACTCCTTTCTCTTATTCAATCTGGTGTTGAACAATCCCAAACCAGAGATGTCCTGGCTCAAGAGAGGTGGCGTTGCCGGGCTGCAAACGGAGCCAAACCTTTGGTATTTTCCATTTGTCTCAGTCTCCAAGATGTGAAGCTTTCCCTGGCCCTTGGGTAGAGAATGCAGGTTAGTCCTTCCATGTGGAGTCAACACTTGTTGATCTGCTTTCCAGTTTGCATTGCTTGTTTTTCCATTAAAGGAGGAAAGAAAGGCAAATTAGATCACTTTTTGGAAGGAGGGGGAACTGAATTGTTGTTCTTACCTACTTCATATCTGTATAAGTCCCATGTGTCAGTTCTTGTGCATCAAATAAAGTGAAAAAAAATCATAAATAGAAAGCCTGATCCCTGCTTCTCTCTACCCACATTTTTAACAATAACGGATTTACATTCAGCTGTTGGACTCATCTTTTATACACTTTGTATAAGGATGGTATAGCCTGACAACACTGCTGCCTGGTAAGAAGTCAGAGAAAGTTCTCTAGCAGGGCTCAGGCACCATGACTACTGCCTGAAACAGTAGTCATGGTGCCTGAGCACCATGGAAAAAAACCCAACCAATTAGCAAAACTCCAGGAGTAACAGTATCCCTCATAAACCAAGGAAGGACCTTGATAACTGCAGGGTTGATTTATTACTTTTCAGCCCAGAATTAAAATTTCTTATTGAATACTTTCAGGACAGAAAAAAAATTGCAATGGTAATCTAGAGGTTGGATAAAGTTAAGCTTTTCTTTTCAGCACTCCCAACTATACTCTGTTAAATTACATCTTGGTAGCGCATGAGTAACAGTGATTTCAATCCTGTGGCTCTCAAATTGTGGGTTAAAACATGACAGGGCCTGAGCTTTTCCTCTCTCCCCACTCTTTCTGCCACACCAGTTATGACTATCCAGGGATAGTTAACTATTACCACCCAACATTTGATTTCTTCTATACAGTCTTTGCACTAAAGACAGCCAGAGACAATGGTATTACGTTATTGCTGACAGTAATGCCTTTGTTGGGATATATGTTTTGCTGACAGCAGTTGAAATCTTGGAGGTATTTGCTATTGGGAGATTGGTCCCATCCCTCCTAGTTTGTTTATGGTTTGCAGCTCTGATGCTTTGGTCTCTCAGCCAGCTGGCTTGTGTGGAAAGGGGGTTCCTGGAAGAGCAGCATTAGGCTGGCTCGGGCCTTGGGGGGTCGTTACCATGTCCCTGATTGTGCACTTGACACCGACATGCTGGGTGATTTAGGATCAGACACTTGCTGTCTTTGCCTCCATTTCCCTCCAGTGAAATTGTTAATGGTGGTGCTTACTTTACAAACTGCATGGAGCTGTAAGGTTGCCAAGCTCTCTATGAGGCAACAGATGACATCAATTAGTTGTTTTGTACAGGCCCAACACTGAGAAAAAAAGGTTGTTTCAGTCTTTGTGGCACTGAGGTCATTATGTTTCCCCATTCGTCTTGAACATCTAGCCTTGTAGGGCATGAGTCAGGATCAGTTGTGTACTTTGCCTTTCTGTGTTCAAATACAGAAATGACCTGTAAACATGGCAATAGTCAGCATTTACCATCTGATCTATCAGAAGATAAAAACATAACGTGATTTATTGCCTATCTTTACTTCGGCCACGGAATGAAAGGTTTTTCTTTGTTTGCTTAATAGACTTGTAATTAAACAAAGAAAGAAAGAAAAAACCAAACCCCTAGTAATTATCTTTGTTTTCTTAGTGAACATACTGTTGCCCCATTATTTAGTCTTCTCCAAATTTCCCTGAATTTTACACTAAAGATAAACTTCTACTTCATTTGAAGTTAACAACAAATTTAGCATAGACTTTAACAAAACCAGAAGAGGCCTCATTGTCTTGCCAAAACTTTTTGAAGATGAAGATGCTGAGTTGCTTAGACGAGATGCTTTGGATTCTTCATACTATGAGTTGGTTTACTAAATACTGACTTAATGCATATTAAAAATGGGGGGAAACCCCCTAGAGTCTCATGTTACTTGAACAGAAAAAATGCCTCACTTGCTTGTGATTAAACCAAAGTCTTACCGATTACTATGCATTTTTCTCAATATAGGAAAAGCATATAGGGAAAAATTGGCAATTGATTATGACTACCATAGCTTCACCAGGGGAATAGGAGCCAAAAAATTTGCAGTATGGGATGGTTTCTTTGTGTAGCATTTTGGAGATGTCAGACACATGGGTTTTTTTTGCACAGACTAATGTGTGGCCTTGGCATCAATCTATAGCTTCATTACATTTGATAAGGGTTGCTAGAAATTAAGACCTTGAAACAGGCTGTCATTCATACCTTTGCAGAGTGGGGTGAAGGTATGAATCCTCCTCATTTAAAAAGAGCCAAATCACATTACTGGAGAAGATCAAATTACTGGACTTCATGCACTTCATGAATCTCTGGCATCGTGTTTGCTTCAGGATTGCCTCCAAGATGTGAAAGAGGAAAAAGACCTATTGGAAAGCCCATGGTTGTGTCCTTCTTAACTCAATAAATAATCACTGTAGCTTCCTTTCCCAGTTGTTTCCTTGTATTCCATTGATCCTCCTGGACCCAGGCTCTGAGATTTCAAGGCTCTTGGCAGCCCACTGAGCTCTGAGGGAAGAGGTAGCACATGTGTGTGATGAAAAGGGTGAAAGCTTTATGGAATCAGCTCTAGTTTCCCTTCCTCGTACAGGCACTTGCTTATCACTGTAGTTTTCCTGAAAGATCAAAACCAAAATCTTTCTGGATTTGGAGCAGTAAAAAGTTGTCTTTATTGCAGGAATGTGACACTGTGGGAGTTAAAGTAAATCCCATTATTTTTGTTCTTCATGGTTCAGCTGCCTTGCCATATTTAATATTGCACTGTTACTGATATTGTGCAAAGGCTTTGGTACAAATTGAGATTAACAAGTAACAGTGACATCACACCAATGGCAATAACCTAAAGTAAATTATCTCTTCTTCCTACTGTTCTTTGCCTTTGCATTTCTGCGGGGGCTGAATTACAAAATGCTCTAGGCCATGCATTTTATTGAGGTGACTGCAATTCTGCAGTAGCAAGCATTTCTGCCCTTTAGCTGTTAACCACATGGTGCTCCAAATAAAACAGCAAACCACTAGGAATGTCAGCTGCATCCCACCCTACTGGGAATTCAACATTTTTCTAAAGACAAAAAATATTTTTCTTGGCTGATATTTAATAATAATAATAATAATAATAATAATAATAATAATAATAATAATAATAATAATAATAATAATGCTGTACTTTCAAAATACGGTTTTCTAACCTTGGAGTCCAAACGCTGTATATCACTTACTTTTAATCAGATCTGATATTGTATGAAAAGGTTTATCCTTAGGCAAATACAATAACACAAATGAAAATGGATTCTCAGCCAATGCAATCCAGAATTTGTTAGCTTTATTGAAGTGAATGATCAGCCTGGTTTTCTTCACTCCAGCTATGTGACTATTACTGTAGTGGAAAAGTTTGTTAGCACCTTTTGATAAATAATCACTTGGCTATCAAGAATCCAATTCCCTTTTTTTTTCTTTTTCTTTTTCTTTTTCTTTTTCTTTTTCTTTTTCTTTTTCTTTTTCTTTTTCTTTTTCTTTTTCTTTTTCTTTTTCCTTTTATTTTTCTTTTTTTCCCCATGTTTCCACCTTCTGCTTTCTTTCCTCTTCATACTTCTTTTTTGTTTGTTTTTGAGTTTTTTAAGGTTGTCTATCTGGAAGCAAAGCAAACACTTTCTTTCTTTCTTTCTTTCTTTCTTTCTTTCTTTCTTTCTTTCTTTCTTTCTTTCTTTCTTTCTTTCTTTCTTTCTTTCTTTCTGTTTAGGTAGTAATAAAACATTTGTGGTGGGCAGCAAGGGGCCATCTGCAAGGCCCCTTAAGACTTGGGATCAAGACACCCGTAAGCAAGGGTTCAATGCTTAAAAATTATTTACAAAGTAAGCCTATCAGTGAGGTGCACTGAAAGCAGTGAGAGCACTCGCTAAGAACACTCTCTGAGAGAGTATTTCTCTCAAAGCTGTTATTTAAAGCTTTTGGGTTGCTTCAACCCACATGGCTTTGAACAGAGCTTCTGAGGATGTCTGGGTTAAAGCTGCCCTCTTTTTAACTTGAGGACAGCCTGCTCTCCCACTTCTTCAGCTACTGTCCTGTCGGCAGGAAGATAAAGACCAGCCCTGTCTCATGTGCAGGGACTGCAGGTTACTGGGAAGGCCCTGCCCTACACATCTTCCATAAGACCTCCCTTAGTCATGACTGCCATTAAATCAAGGGAATGTTCTCATGAATGGCCCTCCCACAACCTCTGCATGTTGACTATTTGCAAGACACGTTTACTGCCAGTGTTAGATGATGAAAACTGCTGGGGACAACTGTCTCTCTGCATGAACATGTAAAGGCAGGGACCCAAGGGAATGGTTCTTTGTGTTTCCACTTCTGCTTGGCAAGTGAGGGTTGCCTTTTTACTGAAGAGCTGGAAAAATCAGCTCCTCCTCCAGTGTCCTGATGTTATGGCTGAGGCACCAAAGGGATCTGGGAGAAAGGTGGTGAAGGCAGCAAGAGCTGCTCACACCTGCTCTGTTTCAGGAAGCTCCATGCTCCAGGTGTCTGTCTCCCTGTCAGCCCTGCACTGCAGTTCCTGCACCTGCAATGGCTCTGCCACCCTGACCAGGGACTTCCCACCTCTCATATGTGTCACTTGCAGTGGAAGAGGATGAGATGGGAAGACCTGACTGAGTCTACTCCTGTTGCTTCATTTTCAGTAACGCTGCTGAGGCTCTCAATTGCTGCCTGCAGCCTGCTTATCACTGTGCTGGCTTATCACAGTGCTGACAGGCATTTTGATCCTGAGTAAGTAGCACTGCAACAAATTGGAGATGTTGGGTGTGAACTTGTCTGTTTTAATGGGCTTAGAAGGTCCTGATCCCTCCATCATAAGAAATTTACAAGGCAGCCTGGAAAAGGTTTAGAGGTGGGCAACAAAGATGATCAAAGGTACAGAAAGGCTCTGTGTGAAGGATGACTAAGCTAGGACTTTTGTATATGGAGAGGAGGTAAAGGAGGAGGTGATACATTTACAAAAAAAAATAAAATATTGAGTGGCATGGAGAGAATAAATAGATTGATTTTTTTTTTACTCCTTTCCAGTACATGAGGTGGGAGACATCAGACTAAGATAATAAAATAGTAGGGCTCCAAACAAAACATCTCAGTCAGCTGACCCATGGATGTCCTTGACAAAGGATGGTGTGGGTGCTAAAGTTTTCAGGATTTCAAGGACAGACTAGAGATTTAACGTAAGAGTAATGCCCTGGGAGTACTAGCCACATAGAAAGCACAGCCTCATCAGGAGGTTCCTGTTCTGAAAATGTCAGAAAATTGGGAGAGTGTTACAGGGAGTTTTTACATATGCCTGTTCACTAGGCATCTGCTGTTGGTGTGGTGGAAAGTAGGATAGAAGGACCTTCAGTCTGACATTTTACAGTTTTCCTCCTGTTCTTCACAGCAGTGAAAAGTCTGCAAAGCTGTAGAAACTGTGAGTAGGCTTTAGGTAACTTTAATCCACAGAAAATAGAGGTTCTAGTCACCCATCTCCCAGAAATCAGTGGCATGGAGGGCATGCCACCCACCCTAAGATAGGTATCCAAAAGGACAGATGAATCACCCTCTCCAGCTACCTTTTATTTCTGATTTCCCAGGGAGTCTGGCAGCTGCCTCGTGTTGGATGAGTAGTTTCTTTCTAACTTCAGTTAATCTTACTTGAGTGAGACTGATCCTGATTAAAGTGGCTTTTGGCAGCAGGTTTAAGGCCTTTTTCTGCAAGGTTTCAAATGCCACTGTGTTAAGGCTAGCATTTATTAGATGTGTCCTTTGAAAAAAGCTCCTTGAGCATGACTGGGAATTTCACTCTTCAAAGGTCAGTGGTCAGCAGCAACAAAACCAATCAAGCTCTACCTGGGGTCTGAGGAAGCTCTGTTTCAGAGTGTGGGACTTCTGACATTTCACTGCCTATTTAGACACTGCATCTGAAACTAATTAAAAGGAAGGTGAATGATAGCTGAGAGACAGAGATTACTGGCTTGTGTTATACTGTCCAGAAACATTACATGACCATTCCCAGCTGTTGTTCCAGCATGGGGTACACCAGCTGTCTCATCAAATCACACCATGGAATAACAGCACAGAAATCTTCCATATTACCCTGCCGTAAGAAAACAACTCCCTCCTGACAAGACCCCAAAACTAAAAAACAGTGTCTTGCAAGATAATTATTTTTGCTTCCTTTGATTACATTTTGCCTTCAAGGAAGCAGGTGTAAACACAGTCCACATCTATTCCAGCTCTGTAATCACCAGCCTTTGTTTTTGTAAATGTATCTAAACTGCTAACTTCATTTTCACAGCACTTAAATTACTTAGAAAATTCTTTCTCATCCAGATTGCCAATATGTAGTGTGACAGACTTTGGCACTATTGGAGCAGTGTACCCTGCCTGCCTTCTGTGGATGCTTCTGTGGATGTGTTAATCATTACTGCACAGCTTTCCAAACCAATCAGATATTGCTGAATGTTATATACATATTAAGTGAAATTCATGCCTTTTTCTTTTTAGTTCTGCCTTTTACAAGAGATTGTGACATTCAAGACATAAAATCAAATTTGCACCAGAATTTAGATTTCATAGGGACAGGCTTAGTAAAAGACAAGACTAGCAAATATAGCCCTATTATATTTTCCTTTTGTAAATTTGACTGGATGTAATTCTTTAAATGTATAACCAGTATCTTATCAACACAAAGCTACTATACTTGATCCCAGATATGAAACTGGCAGGAAATGGGTTACTACAACAAAATGCAGAAGTATGCTTTCACCAGCTTGCCTGAGGAAAAGACAAAAAATTTAAAATTGTACTTTAATTGTAGCTGAATTTTAAAAATACCAGATGCTATTTGATATTTAGATATGGAAATAATAATAAAGTCTATGAATACTAATGCTTCAGGGTCTTACAGTGTCATAAACCCAGAATAATGCCACTGAATACATCTGAATTTTGCTGATATGGAACTGCTGGAGGGGTAGAGTCAGATCTCAGGTATTTTTCAACTGTTGTGTTTAGCCTGGAAAGCCCTTTACCTACCATGGTCATTACTGTGTGTGCAAAGCTCAGACATCAGAGCTTTTTGTCTAGAGAATATGAAGCAACACTATCCTTAGGTAAAGGGAGCCCTAAACACATTCAAAGACTACACAATGTGGGAGAAACTCATAATTTAAGCCAGTGTGGGTGGCTGAATATTCTGAATGCTTTTATGGATCTTTTAAAAATTATGAGCTGACAGCATTGTACCTTACCTACTACCCTGAATGCCATTTCGTGCTGTCCTTGTCCTCCCGGGGGAGGTAAGGCTTGTCGAATGAGTAAGAGCCAGCAGCATCTAGATACCTTCCTCCCCTTCACTTCAGTTAAAATTAGGCACAGAAATGCCTTTGTGGGTTTGGGCCTCCTATCCCTGAGATATGGCAGGGAATCAAAGTGACCTGCAGGAACAGCGTGGCAGCTGAGCAGCTGCAGCGGGTATTTTGTGGCAATGCTGGTGGCAGATGGACCAAAAGAATTGTTTCTGGATGCATCACAGCTCTTCTCCTCTCTGTGCAGAAGCCCAGGCTCACCTGAGGTCGATGCTGACTCTCTAGGATGGACAGGAATTACAGCTGACCAAGTAACTTGTGCTAGCTGTCCCATCAGCTCTCTGAAGAAAGTGATTTCTTAGAAGCATTTCTAGAAGTCCTCTGCAAGTTGGTGGTGTGGCACGTTTTAGGAATTGGCAAAAAAAGTGACACTGCAAGCAGCCAGACAAGGGTTGGACAGTGTACAAAGCTTCCAAGAAAAAAGGCTAATATCAACAAATATAGGTCGGATACACATAACCATTTATCTGCTCTGGCCACACTAACAGTAAACCAGCTGCAAACTTATGCAGATGACATGCTGAGTGTACTTCAAAGGCTTTTCACAATTCCTTAGCTTGGACAGAAGCAAGGCAATGTGGGCGCCAAGACACACACAGGAATCTTCCCCAGCCAACCATTTCTTAGCCTGATACTGCATCTTGATTACTCCCTTTCAGAAAAAGAGAGCTGCCATAATTACCTGGTTTCTCTGCTGCTGTAACTGGCACTAAGCAACATGGTTTTATGGTTGCATTTAATTCTCAAGCCTAAAGGAAGGGAGAGAAGCCTAGGGCAGGGGAAGGTGGGAACATGGGTTTTAGCTGAAGTATTCTGTGGGGCTGGGCAATTTAGATAGAGAGCCATCAAATATCCAGTGGAAGGATTGGGGAAGTTCCTTCCTGTTTTTGGAGGCTGCTTCAGACAACGTGCTGGAAGTTTGTGTGAGGGGCAGGCTGTCCTGCTGCCCTCTCAGGGTCATCATCCAAGAGCTATGCTGGGGGCAGAGGCACACAAGCAAGCACACAGAATGATTAAAGGCTGGCCTGCAAGGCCAGGAGCTGGGCCTGGGACATGACACATGGGAAGAAGTGTCATGCCTGCTGGGAGGGCCATGTCCCTCTTAACCCTGTTCAGAAACTTTGCAAACGCTCTGAGGGTTTGTTGTGAGCCCTTCGTGGCAGTGATGTGCACCTTGGCTCATAAACACTGTGTAGCACCTATGAATCAGCACTGGTATGGTAAAGTCTTGGTGAACTTTCTTTTTTTTTCCACACAGATAAAAGTTCCCTTTAAAATATCTTTCAGGGGTAGTTCCAGGATATTTTCCATACTGGATACAGCTACAGATTTCCTATCTTTCCAGAAACAAAGGTGCCACAAGGGTAGTGTACAAGGACAGGTAGAAAATAGTGCTGAAAATCCCAAAGAAATGTCATCATAAATATCTGTTGATTTTGGAGCCGTGTAAAAATGACAACTGAGCTCAGGTTCAGTTAAAAAAAAAAAAAAAGTATAAGCCTTTACAAGAAAAAAAATTGTGCACGTATAAAACCCTAGTATTGTGATTTTTCCAAAGTGCTATGAGTTGAAAGTTGTTTTTCATTCAACAGCTACAGCTGTGACTCCAGCTGTCCCTCCTGAATGTTATTTGATTCAGGAAGCCTTTCATGCTGAGGACTGACCTTTCAAAGGGATTCATATTGTGTGTTACCCCTTTTTATGCTTCATTATGTATATGCTGATGAGCTGAGGGTGGTGGCCAGGTGATAAATTGCTAGCAAGTGATAAATTGCTAGATAACGTACTCGTTAGTTGTCAGGCTTGTAAGTAAAGTAGAGAAGAAAGGAATGTGAAGATCAAGGACTGTTAAGTGGAAGCTGGTGAGAAGTCCCATGGAACAGGAGTAAAATGAGTGAGTCTCAACCTGACTGTACTGGTGGGTGCTGCATGAAGTTCATGCTGCTTTTTGGAAGGGGTGGCTGGACATTCCCACCATGACTGGAAGGTTTTTTCTTTAGCTCTTTGAACATGTGAACTTTGGTGTTTAGGCGTGTAAATAGATTGCTCAGCCTGTGTGTACCTCTGTAAACACGTGCTATTATAATCTTCAAATGAATAGCAATGGTGTCTGTTATGTAGAAAAAAAAAAGTCTTCTTCTTGGGGGAGCAAGGGATGGGTATTTGGTTGATGCTGACTCCAGCATGGCTTGAGATGCAGTTTTTAGGTAAGGCCATGCAGTACAGCAGTACAGCAATGCCACCTTCCACCTAAGGAAGGTTCTCCTCCTTGTTGAAGAAATCCTTAATTTTAATAAGATTGATTGTCCTTTCCAGCCCAAGATAAAAGCATCACTCTTGTTTGTTACCTGTGAATGCTGGTAAAATACCTGTAGATAAATGTTGCAGTTTCTGGCATTTTCTTTTGGAGTTCTTGAGAGAGCAAATGCTTTTCAAGGTGTGAATGACTGGTGGAAGCCATCCCTCTGACTCAGCTGGCAGATCTCATATTCAGTGCCTATCAAAACTTAGTTCTTGGAAACTGCCTCCTGAGAGACACACTTATAATTAGCTGAGCTTTCCTGAAATGAGTGGGTGCAAATGAGTCAATTTAATTACTTAATATAGCAGCCTTCCCACCTAGGCAGTTGTGGATTTTTCTTGTCTAAAAATGTTTCTGACAGAACTTGGACTTCTGGTCAATTTGGGCTGGCAATCAGCGTGAAATTATCTGTGTTTTTGCTGGTATTGGAGTGAGATTGGTCTCTTGCCATCATTTTTTTGGCAGCACAAGCCACATATGCAAAAGAGACAATAGTGGAGTTGGACACACACTTAAGGATCCACTGGCTGTCTCCACACCTATGAGAAGAAAAGGTATGATATTGGCAATGATGCACCAACTTTGGCAACTGTTCCAGGAGTGTCCCTGAAACACCCAAGGAAGATAAGAGTTAAGTATATGGTCCTAGAAACAGAAACAGAAGGGCAAAACCACAAAGCATGTTAAGCCCAGGCAGCCAAGCTGCAAGGATGCTGTGCACAGAATAAACCCAGGAGGAACCACAACAGATATGTTGGGGCTTTCACAGCTTTGTCTGCAGTGAGAGATTAATCTAGACTTCTGTATTGTGCCTACAATAACAAAGCTGGGAGCAGGTGACCTCCTACTTCTTTCTGCAGAGGTTCCCATCTGCAGTGAGTGTAGCCTGGAGGAGTTTGTGCCATCTGCAGTGGACCATTGTAAAACACTCTGAGACACAGAAAACTGTTTGTTGCTACAGAAGTGCTGATACTTGACAGCAAATACTTTTATTTATAGTCAATGCATCAACAGCTCACCTGAGGAAGCAATGTTTGTTCTCAATACAGTGATTTTGAAGATCTGACACTGCAAAACTTTGGGACCATTCACACATGAATATGTGGTGATACTAGTGTTTTATGCTCAAAGTTATTTTAGTGCTGCAGACATCTGTATTTCAAATTCTTGGGGCCTGGAGAAGCATGGTGAGCAGTTAGCAATATATTAATTCAGATTAAAAAATACTTCTGAATATCTGTGCCAAACACTGTTGGAAGTGTGAGGGGGAAGTGGCACTGAGGGCTTGTAATAGCCAGCTTTCCAGACAGTCTCTTGTAACATTCTGTAAAGGGTCACTAATACTAATTTTCATGACTATTTTCTAGTGAGGTAGAAAAACATCTTAAAGACCTTTAAGTGAGATGCAGTTTGAAGAGAAGAATTTTTTTTTTCCCAATCGAGCAATGGAGAGAAGTGAAAGGGGAGAAGCCAATAAAATTACAGGCTTTTTGGGTTATCCAAGATAATCTTCATCTGAAAATTAGAAGCAGGACCATCAGGTTAAGAATGAGATTAGAGCAATTGCTCTGATATTGAAAGGACAGAAAGTGGTTTCCAGTCCTTAAAAATTATGCTGGAATATGAATAAATTACCAATAACAGAGGAGGTGGGTACTTGGTGCAGATTGTGAAAAATCCATGCCAGGTAATTACTACTTGTATATCTAACTTTTGATGCAAATAACATTTTAAGAACTTCCTACTCTCTTCTCATCCACAGAGTACTGTTTACATCCACACACCCTGCTCCTCCCCTTCCTCCCCACCTTGGTTGGGCTGCACAGATGTTTAGGAGGCCACTGGGGAACCGTACTTGCGAATTGATCAGAAGCCTTTAAAAATCCTTGCCAAAAAAGCATAAATATCCCTGTGCCTGAGCTAGTGGCCCCCACCTACGCTTGCAAGGTACTATTACTTCCAGTCCAACGGCTGCACAGATGTTTAGGAGGCCACTGGGGAACCGTACTTGCGAATTGATCAGAAGCCTTTAAAAATCGTTGCCAAAAAAGCATAAATCATCCCTGTGCCTGAGCTAGTGGCCCCTACCTATGTTTGCAATGTACTATTACTTCCAGTCCAAAGTCTCTGTGTGGAGCTTGCACATTCTTCCTCAGCCTGGATCTAGCTTAGGGTGCCAGCATGTGGTGTAGATGAGCCTGGTTTATCCCATGTGCTGGCCACAGATTCTGTCTATGCAAATCCTGACTGGGTTTTGTAAGATCAGTCCCATCTTTTATTAAAGACACCTAAAATTATCCTGTTTTCCTGTGTTAAGTGCTCTCCTGACAGCACTTCTTTGTAGAACATCCTTTCCTTAAAGCTTTGTTAAATACTAGAGACACACATAAATATGTACATAATCCTGGGATTGTCAGATTTGTGGATGCTATGCACATAATCCAAGCCTGTCACTGGGAGTTATGAGTATCCCATGAGAAAAAGCAGAATCACAGTAGCAAGCAGTGATCTGGTAATCTGTACAAGGTGGGATTGCTTCTGCCGCTCCTCATCCCCATTTAAGGTTTCTCAAAATAAAAGATACATTGATTTATTTTTGCTGTTTTCATTGGCAATTTGACTACATGGGTTTCAGCTGGCCTAATACAAAAAATTGGTTGATAACTTGTGCTTTGAGTAGTTGTCATCATTTTTTTAAAATTACAAAAACTTGATAAAAACTTGATACTATTAAAAATACAATATCTGCAGAGAAAAGCCCCAATATGAAGGGGCTTTTTTTTTCTCAGGTTATTTCAAAGAAAACATAGTTATTGCAATAACACTTCACATGTGGGAAAGTTTAGCTGAAGAAAGAACAGTTAATATGTATAAAGACAGACATCTATAAAAAGAGGCATATAACTTGACCATTTAAACTCCTAATCAAGAGTTTAAATAGAGAGGTCTAGCTCACTTCCTTTCCCCAGTATTTCATCTGCAGATTTATGGGTATAAACTCTAGGAGAGAGATCCAGTTTACGTGTTCTATCCTGCTCCATCTGGCCTTTTAAGAAGGCTCACACCAAGGTGGTTATGTCTTGGGATGGAACATCTTCATATGGTGGTGATAGTTTGTTTCCTTTAAAGTATTTTTCTATTGTGGTTCTGTGTTTTAGAGGAGCCAATTAAAAGCACGCTCTTGGCAGAACATGGCTTTTTCAGCTTATCAAGGCTGGAACCTGCTAGATAAGCTCTGTTGCAGTCTATGCCTATATCATGCTGCTGCAGCTTTTAAATGCACTGTAATTTAATGCTGGCTACCAATAGTATAGTACTTTCTATACTTGGAATTTAAATGCTGGACAATTTGGCTTTTTAATAGGTTCACTAGAGAGTTATGAAGAATTATGTGCCAGAATTATTATTTTTTTTTGTTCACATTTAGGCCTTATTTTAAGAATTCTATATTGGCTTCATGCTGAGGTCTATGTGCACACAAATCAGTGCTTGGGGAACCACATCCTGCCACGTGGCAACTCCCAACAGCTTTGCTGTCCCAGGATGAGAATTGGGGTGGGTGTGTGGAGGCCTCATCTTGTGCAAAAACTGGCCCTGACCCTCATGTAGATGAGCAGCTATTGCTCTCCAGTGCTGTTTTGGTTGGGATGAAATAGAGCTGAGTGGTGTGCCCAGGAACAGGATGTTAGAGTTGACTCGATGGCAGGATAGAGATAAGGGACTGGAAAGTGCTGGGTGGCTGCTGCTGGTGGCAACCTACTCTGTTGTGACATCATCTAAGTAAAGGATTTCCAAACCTATGTGTCCAACATCAGGGCATGTTAAAGGATCTTGGGATGTAAAGCATGTATTTGCCACAGCCATGCTAAGATCCTTCAAGCCAGGGCCCACCTAGTGCAGTTTGAATATTTCATACTTTTCTGGTTTTAGTTTAGTTTATTATCTGCTTCATGCTGAGTCACATGACTGTAAACAGATCAGTTTGTCTCTAAGGAAATGATTCCAGAAAATTGGGAGAGTCAGATCAGTCCAAATACCATCTGCAGAAATGAAGATTTTAAAACTCACATAAGGTTGACCAATCTTATGCTGCTCCTGTTTCCTCTCTCATGTTTTTCTTGGGTAAGCATATAATTTTCTGGCACAAAGTCTAATTTGTTGCATGGATGCTGACATTGCAGCAGCGTTCCTCAGCAAATCCTAATTTCAAAAGCAAAAAAAAAAAAAAGGTCTATTTCAGAGTTAAATAGATATTCATGAGCAGATATTGCACGAGTTTGTCACCAAAATCAATGTAGAGACCTGAACTTTAAGAAAAACTAGTTATAAAATAATTTGGGTGCTTGAGAACATTGTGCTCAGATTTTTCTTATTAATATTGCTGTCATAGACTTGCAGACAAAGCAAAACTGGCTAGAACTGCCACAAGAGCGAACTCTCCATCAGCTCAGCTCCACAGCAGTTCACAGAAACGTTGCCATTGTTCATATTTCCTGTAGTTTGGTCAAGTGGCTGCCTGGTCACAGCAATTTAGGTGCTCAGCAGATGACAGGTCAGTACAGAGGCAACGCTGGAAAAATGTCAGCACCTGGAACAGGGACAAGGAGCAAGTTTGGGATTAGGAAGGTGCTAGAAGTGCTGATGAAGCACTGATTTCTGCACTTTTCAGATTTGTCTTTCAGGCTTGTGCTACTTGTGAGGAACAGCAGATGGCTGGTTCTGCCAGTGCCCTGTGCCTTGGGAAAGGCACAGGAAGAGTGAAATACCAACAGTCACAATACACAGAGGTGGGCAGACATCCTCTCATTACTGTGGTGAAGCTCACTGAAACAAACCTGTGGACTGCAGGTATACACCTGCTCAGCACTGAGCCCTTGCCTTCAGGCAATAGGATCACAGTCCTCGGGATGACTGCCATGATCTACTTATCCTTGAGTAAATAGTTGTTAATTCCTCCTCTGGATAACGTATGACTGACATTAGTGGGACACCCAGTTACTACTCGGAGCACAGTCAAAATTATCTTCCTACCACTTTGCTTTGCATCCCTCCATTTCTTTGCTTCATTTAAAATTTTCTCTCCCTACATTTCAGGGCTTCTTCTAGGCAGGCATGCTGTAAGCATCAGATCTCCTCAGCATGCCAAAGTAGTTTGTTCAGCCACCAGTGACAGGATACCATTCATTTCTCTCATCTTAGAGCACTGCCTTTTACAAAAATGCCGTATTTCCAGGCCTTTCCCAAAGAAGCCTGCAGCCTGCTGTGTTTGTCTTAAAGCACTCTGAAACAGTGGGGTCTGAGTCCCTTTTCATTTATTTATTTATTTTTTAATCTGGACTCAGTGCAGTGAGATTTTTGTACAAATTGGGATATTAGCGAGACATATCTTAACTTCTTGACTGGAAATTGATCACCTTGCTTAATGCCTTCAATAATATAACTCAAACCCAGTGAGCTCAGATACTGCCTTTGGGTCGATCCAGACTATGAAAAAACATTTAGGATGGAAAGTAGTCCAGAATGTTCTCTTGTTAACATGGCTGCTTGTATTTGAAATTTAAAATATGATGGCTGTAATTTAAAATGTGATCTTTACCTTTTCTGCTTCCAATTCTCAACTCCATCCTGCTGCAGTGGGAGGGGAAGGGGAAGCAAGAGAGCAACATCTGATTTGGGAGAGTGTCCATGGGGGTGAACTGGGGAGTATCATTCCTAAACCATGACATCTGCAGTCAAAACTGAGAATCTTCCTGTGTAGAAGACAGCTGGTTTTCAGAAGGCAATTTCTGGGCTTTTGACCCATTTAGAAGTGTCAGACAGTGGTGCCTTCAGCATGCAAAACTTGTGCATGGTATTTTTGAGCAGTCTGCTTGCTGATGAGTTGCTGCATTGCAGAGCTGCCTAACTGGAGCAGCTTCTTGCAGCAAGGCTTTCAAATGTCATTGTGACCCAGTCTGCTTGCTGATGAGTTGCTGCATTGCAAAGCTGCCTAACTGGAGCAAGGCTTTCAAATGGGTGTCATTGTGACCCGAGCTGTGGTGCCAGCAGCAACAGGGACTGGAGGAATTTTGCATATTTTTCAGTCTGAAGTCCGGATTCTGACTAACCCCTGCATGGGTGCTGGTATCAAAGTGATGAGCTGTTCTCAGTCACAGCTGGGCACACTGTATATCTTCTATCCAGCCTTGTGGGCTGAGGGAGGGAATAGTGTGAACTGAGTGTGACTCAGATTACAACTTGGCCCTTAAATGGCTTCATCAAACTGTGGAAAAGCGATAGTGTTGCCAAGAGGAGGTAATGAAGGGTCTTCACACTCCACACCTCCTCCATTTCAAAGCAGAGGAAGGCCTTTGTGTTGGCAATTCCATTCTCCTGACCAAACCAGAAAATGGTATAGCAACTTTCCCTTTTTTGGTTCCTTTCAGGTGCTTGCACATTATGTGTTGCAGATATATGTGGGAAAGCTTTCTACACTATCTATAGACTTATTTTCTTTAATCCCTGCAGTAATGGGCATATTAAATTTGAGGACTGACCCTGGTGTTTCTGTAGTTCTGGATTTTCTATCTGATGTGGTTTTGAAAAGTACCAGCAAATTCTTGCAGATGTCTTTTGTTTCTAACTGCAGATCATGGATATTCTCCAGGCAGAATGGCAAAACTTGTCCTGAACTTTGTCCTCTTGCTTTCTGTTAAAGACTGGTTGACCCTTCTTGGTTTACCTCGCATTTGAGCTATGGTGTTGGAAGTCCATTCTGTACACACAAAATCAAGGCCTTTCACCAAACCTCGCCATGGCATGTTCCAGCAGAGATTAACTATGGCCACTTCAGGCACAACCCACATGTGGCAGCTGTGGGTAGTGAACATGATGTTAAACATCTCCTACACAGAGAATCACGAGACAGATTGCAGCCTCATTAAGTCCCTTGCACTCTCCCATTCCTATTTTATTCATTTAAATTCCCCTGAAGAGGGAGTATCAGCTTTCCAGAAGAGAAGAAACACTGACTGCTTACTGAGCAACAGCTGAAAGCTATCATTTTTAAACTTATGATTTCTTTTGACATTGAATGCTTATACTGGAAGACACATTTTTCACTACAAACTATTTCTATTTTGCTTAGTAGAGCAAAAGAAATGATTAAAGCAAAAGCTATTCCCAGTTTACAATCACTTCTTCAAGATGGTAATAATAATTGACCTTAGGTTAGTCTCTATATAAATTATATTTGAAATTGTGTAAGTTGCAAAGAAGCAGGGCCGGACAGTCCCAACACATATTTTCCAAGAGAAAATTACATCAGATTTCAGTAAGACATGGAATGAAATTTGCTTTAGTTCTTAAATCCTGTGTCCTAAACAGAAATCAAGCACTTGTGTCCCATATGTTACAAGTATGATGTTTTGCTAGTCATTAACAAGAAAAGTATTATGCTTAATCTGATGCTTTTCTAAAGTCTTTTTTTTTTTTTTTTTTTTTTTTTGGAAATTTTCTTTAGGAAAGGAGCAGCTGAAATAATAATAAAACTTTATACATGCAGGGAACTTTCATCTGGGAATATCAAAATAATTTATAAGTCTAGTTAAGTCTATCTTGATATTTTCCTAGGATACAGCTTTCCTGTGGCAATTGGTAAGCCAGTAACTGCCCTGGTTTAGCAGAAAGGAGAACTGGGGCACAGAAAGGGTGAGCAACCCACACAGGGTTACTGCAGCAGATCACTGAGGGATAGCCAAGATTCATGCACACAGAGATGGGGTTTACAGGATGGGTTTGAGTTACTACTTGGTTTCTTATGGTAGGGAGGTTCTCACTGCCAAGAGCCTTTCCCCCATCAGTGTGGAATATCCAAGTCCTGAGGATCAACCTCTGGGTGCTGGCAGCTGCTTACCTCCCTCTTAATTTCACTCATTCACAAAGGGTCACTTGCTAGGTTCCCTTTGGATGCCCAAGCCCCTCTCTTCCTCATGCCAGAAAATTTGGCTCTGCCCACCCCCAGCAAGGAGCACAGCTGGGACATGGAGCACCTGAGTGATGGAGAGCCACACTTACAGGGGAGGTAAAATGCACGTGTTGAAAGCCTGCTGCATCTTCAGGTTTCTAGTAAGCATCCTGAGGTACCTGGAGAACAGCAATCCTTCCGTTGTAAGTAATGAAGGCCTGATGCTAAATCCCTAGCTGAGAAGAAAGGGTGAAATTTCCTGACCACCAAATGTGTGAGCAATCTAGGGAGTCTGTCAGCCACTTAAGAGAACGTCTTCAAGAATAGGGGATGACTCTGACCTGTGAGATCTTCATGTGTCTCTCTTGAAACAAGCTGACCCCTTGGTCCAAACACCTCCTTTCTGTCCGGAGCTACAAATACATCTTCTTTAACAAGAACATATTTTCACAGGCCATAAATCAAGCTATTCTTCTTCTTCAAGGGAGAAACACCCCATATTTCATGGCAGAGAGGTTGTAAAAGCACAGTGGTACTCCCTAAGCTAACCCTGGGTCTCTGTGCATGGTCTGGGCAGGACCTGAAGCAGAGTCACATTGTGTGCTCTGGATAGAGGAGTTTTCATGTTGTGCTCATTTCTGCTGCTCACAGAAATCAAACTGTGAAAACACTAACTGGGAAACATAAATCTGCAGATTTGTAATTAACCTTTAGGCAGGTGCCAATGCCTAGTATTATGGACACTTGCAAGAATATTATAAACATATTTGCTCAATTTTATGTGTGTTGGGGAGAATGTATTTTAAGGAATAAATCAAGGGAGAAAAAAAAGAAATGTGCATTGTAGCTCACTGTCAGTCACACACAAGGATTATGAATTTTTTTGACAGAGGTTCCATTAGCAGTTTTAAAAGAACCTTTTCCCTTTCTGGGATGTGGAATACAGGAATTGTAGGAATTCAGATATTGTAGAAATATCAGAGATTTTCCTACAGAGATTTTAATTGTAGGAATATCAGAGATTTTCCATCCCATGCTGTTAATTTTGTTCCAGTACCTCCCCTCTCCGTAAGTGCTACCTTCTTGCTACAATTTATAGCTGAGATTTCTGGGCAGGAGGCACAGTTTAGAAAGTACAGTGTGAAGCTCTGGAAACCTCTGGCAGAGTGTGGGAGCTGGTCTGGGAAACCAGTATTTCTGCAGGATAAATGAGCTGCTCAGTCAGGTAAGGGTCACCCAAAATTCTTATGAAAATAAGCATTTGCCTGCAAAAATCTGGATTTAGACCACACACCCCAGTTATATGAGATCTCAAAACAGAAAATAGCTTTTGTTTTCCTGGAAGGTACCATGCTGTTGATTCAGAACTGAAACATCACTACTCCACCAAAGAAAAAGGAAATCAGGTATCTGCATGGCTTGTAGTCAGGAAAAATCAGGGGAATATTTATATTTTTCTTTTTACTATTATCTCTGTTTTTCCAGTGATTCTGTTCAATTAACATGACTAGAGGTACACATCCCAATGTCATTACTGGATTCCAAAAAAACCAAAAATAGCAGGTGCCAAGCAGACTTGCAGATGTTCCAGCAATTTTATTCATTAATGAACTCCAACTTCAAATACACCCAAAGCAAACATATGTACAGAAGGCTTAAATTCAGATTGTTGAAGGAATTCCAGTTCAGGACATTTTATTAACCTCCACATAACTGATTGTGCTTTAGCTCTGCACATGTTTTCATTTGTCACTGTTCAAAAAAAATCAACAGCGCATGCAGATCAGATGCCTGGTTGAAATATTTTGTGAAAGTGAATGATCAAAAGCAGGTCAAATGCCTCATTCTATCTTGCTCAAACATGTTCAAAACCAGAATAATTCATAGTATTCAGTTAACTTTATTAATGCTTTTTGTCTTTTTTTTCCCCTAAAATCTCTGTAAAAGAACATCACAGTCTGTGAATTCCAGGACATAAATATGTACATACACAAATTAACTGCTAATTATGATGTGCATAAAAAACCTGACAAACCAGTATATTGAAAAAAGTCATTTTATGGGTTGTTACTTGCTTGAAGAGCATTATTAAGGTATGAAACTGACATGTTAGGTGAAGTTAGAAGGAAAATTCTCACCCAAAATGAATAATACAGAGTCTTACCTTGGTAGGTGAGACAGGGTTTTGGTGTGAAGATCCACATGAACTGGGGGTGTTTATATTAAAAGTATTGTTATAGTCTGGCTTTTCTCCAGCAGTAGATTGTGGCAGGGAAAGACAGAAATGTCATCTTTGGACTGTTTCCTAATTTCATTCTCTTAATGAAAATTCAGTCAATTTGCTAATAATATTGCTGCTGTTGGTGAAAATTTTACAAGATTTTTCAGTATATGTGGAAAAGTACCTTCAACATGTATGTCTAATGGTCTTAGAAAGAAGGTAATTAGAACCACATACTTCATAATGAGCAATGTCATTCTAAATCGGAAAACTTTCATATGTCTTTGATTCTTTTACCATTACCTGTTTTTCCTTGAAATCTGCTATAATTTATGGGAAAACACTGGTCTTTCTTAGAATGACATGGAACTGGGATTTTATAATCTTTCTAAGTACTATTCAAATGATTTCCCACAATTGTTGTTTCCTTTAGGATGATTAAATGTCCTTATCATTACCACACTACATATGCATACCAATTGTCTGTAAAAACTTGGTTGGCAATCACTGCCTTTTATGGATTTTTTTTTTGTTTAGTTGTAGTCTCACCTTTCACATGGATGATACATCTTGCCTATATTTTTGACCAATGTGTATTTCTGTTTATATGTTTATATGCCTATGTGTGGCACTGATTTTTAGTTTGAGGATCGCTGAATGTGTGGTAAGACTAATTATTTTAACTGTTTCTTTTGACTTAAATCTTAAAAAAAAATTATTGTACTTCAAAGTGACTAACATTTGGTTTCTGTTTAGAATGAAGTTTTGAGCCAACTTTTTCTTTTTCTCCCTTCTCTCTCTTCCCCCTCTCTCCTCCCCAGCCTGCCTGCCTAATACCTGAGCCATTTAACCGTATGATTAATGTAAAATAAAGATCACCCAGGATTTCACTGTCTGTAAGATGAATTATACTCTCCAAACATAATGTATTTGGAGACTTGCTCTTCACATGTGGTGGGTTTTTTTTTCTTCTGAGTGCACTGTCTGATCTATACACGAGGGACTAGTGAGACTAACACTGTTCCCTGCAAGGTTCTGGTTTGATGATAATTTTATTTTTAGGGCATTGTTATTGATATTGGCTAGCATTACTCATAGCCTTTAATCAAAAGGAAGAAGTGATAAAGACATCTTTACGATAAGCTTGTATGTGATAAGCATGAGAAATATGGAAAAAGATTAAAGACCTAGTATCTTGGCCTCAGAGAAAAGAGTCTTTGTCCTGTTAAAAATAAAGTTGACCAGATGTGCTCATTTAGGCATGGCAGCTCTCATTTTCTCATCAAACACATCACTGGTTAGGCTTTTAAAATCAAAACCTTAATTTTTACTTTTGAATTGGAGTTCCCATAATGATTTTTACACTGCTGTGTAACCAAGTTATGGAGGACACTTCAGCTTGTACCTTTTTTCTGCAGGTGTATAGCCAAAACAAGCTGGCAACTAAATATGCCCTACAATTCCTCACTGCATCAGGCGTCAAGAGACAAGGTTTGTCTCTTGCTGACCTGTTCCTGAGCATGAACATCTTTGTCATTGCACTGAAGTGAGGCAGGTTGGGAAAAAAAGAAACAACAAACAGCTGTAGGAGCAATCGTCCTATCATTCAACCCGTAAAATCACTCAGTCTCTACATCTATTGCTCTGAAAGTGCCTAAGGAGTTAAAAAGCCAAACTTATAGAAATTAAAGAAAAAAACCAAGTGAAATACCAACCAAGCCACCTGTCCCTGCAGCACTCACCCACTGGGCTGCATATGCTTGACACTGTTTGAGGATGAGGTTTGTCAGAAGCAGCAGCATCTGGCAGGGAGGATTCTTCATTTGCACATTCAAGGTTCGTGCGGTTAACCGAGCTCTTCAGCTTCAGGGTCAGACTCAGCTTGTGGGAGCATTTTCTCATTAGCTTTTACAGTTTAGAGGAGACTGAACATATTGGTCCACAGGACTGCTGAGAGGTTAAATTTGAGACAGGGATTTTAATAGGAATATTTGCATACAACTGTGTGCTCAGGAATGAAGACTTATTTTTCATTCACCCAGACAACTGACTATGTAGGTTCCTACTCTAAGTAGAGAGAAGAAAAGGAAAGCTTTAAGAACTATACATCAGGACAGCAAGAACCATCTGGACATATACTAAAATAAAAATTTTGGTTATGTACCAGGCACTTATTCCATCACTTTGACTGTATTATGCTGACACTCAGTGAATTCCCATCCTCTTCTGCATTTTTGAAGCAGAACCATACCCTAGGAGAATATATATTAAGTTTTTTTCCCCCTGTTTTTTTTTTTTTTTTTAATATGACCATTGTCTGCTTTGAATGCTCTTTAGGGGACATAAGTCTATCTTTCAAATGCCTTTTTCCATAGGGTACAATTGTTCTTTCTTGTCTATCAGGAAACATTACTGGCTTTTGCTGGAAGAGTGTAATAAAAGAGCTGTTTAGGTTTTACAAGTTCTTAAAAAATAATTTTATTACTGTCAAGTGGAACCACTTTAAATGTTTTCATGTCCTAGATGGGAGTTATCAGTGTTGACAGATACCTTAAAGGGGTAGAGAAAATAGTAAATAGTCTTTTAAACTGGAAGGTTATGTGTGTATCCAAGCACCTAACAGCTCTGATATGTATATTTTATCTTCAAATCAGTAGGAACAGCCACATGGCTGCATCATCTAACCTGATGAAAATCCTATTCAATTTTTTGCCATTCTGCCCCAAGATTATGGAGGGGAGAGGTAGGGAGAAGGTTTTATGAGTCCTTCAGCAATATTTCACACATCTCTCATTCCCAAATGATGGTGGATGAACTGGTGATGGTCTGTGATGCCACAGGCCATGCTCTTTTCTGTGAATCAGCACTGGAAGGGCTCCACTGGTGTATTTAGGTCTCTTCCCATCCCTCAGATGGTCACAGAGCCACAGTATTTTCCCTTCACTGGGCCTTGCTGCACAAAACGCATCCTTTGTTGCATAGCAGGTTGCTTGGTGGGCTGCTCAGTACCAGTCCCATGTCTGTGTGATGGTTTGCAAAAATGGCATGTAGAACCCATCACACACCTACATCCAGTCACTGGCTTGACTTCTTGAGAGCCTTGTATGGTTAGGAACAGGGATCAGTAAAGATGAATGGTCTCTTTGGTAGTCATTCAAGTACAGCAGAAAATTCCTAGGGGGCAGATGAAGTTTGTCTGGCCTCTGCTGCCTAATGACCCTTTTTCTGGAGAGTGTCATGCTGAATTTGTAATTGTGTCTCTTTGTTTAAACATTGACTTTCAATTTATTACTTAAGGGATCCAGCCTTAAATTAGTGATGGGTCATTATTTGCCCTTCCTAATGGTAAACTGAACTGTGCACACAAACATATCAGAAACAGCTGAAGGTAAAATGCTTTCTAGTCTGCCAGCCCAGCACTTTATGCTGGTGTCACTTTGATTAACATAAACTGTCAGTGGCCATGGCAGCTAGAGAAAAGTTTGTCTTTATTACCTGGAAACTCAGCAAGACAGTTGTTATTGCTTTGGTACGGCAGTAGGATGGAAAACGGATAGTCTGTGATGCCCCATGCTGGGTGCCATGTGAGCACAAACCAGAAGGTCTGTTTCCATTTCCTGGTGCTTGGAGCAGAGGGTTCTGGCCTCCTTGGCCACAGACCATTTGCAGGCAGGCAGTAGACATCCTCCACAAATGTTCAGGCAAGGCTCCTAAGAGTCTGTGCTGACTCAAGTGAAAATCCAGCTCAGTGTTAAGCAAAAGTAAATAGACAGGGCCCTCTGGAGACACAGCCATATTGTTTCCACTTCTTCTTAGGCTTCCTTAGCACTAGGGATATCAATATGCAATAATAGAAACCTATCCAGTAGTTTTTCCCCTTGTAGGATCTGTATCTCATTAATTTTTGTGGGTTGAAGAATATATCCACTAAATACCTCGTGGATTAAGCCCACAAAAGTAAGTATGATAGTCTTGGTTTACAAGCTAAGCAGTTCCCCAGGTAATCCTTTTGCTTTTTTCTCCATCACTGGCTGAAATGGAGCTACATGTAACTAGAAGGGAGCCATGTGGGAATAAAAGCATCCAAAGAGTGAAATATGGTGCTCTTAGGAGCATGGAGGTTGCGCTGGAGGACCTAAACAAACCTCCTTTACTGTAGATAACAGACTGCTTATGTTGCTGTGTGCATTCAACATTTTCCAGCAGAGTTATGAGTTTTCTGGCTGATGCACATTTTCTGTTGTTGCATAAAGGATTGCAATATAAAATCAAGACGAAGTCAAGCTGGTGGAGTGTCATTCACTGCTGAGATGTTTCTTCTGATGTGTAACTATCCTCCAAAATTGATCCTCTATGCTTATCTAAGTCACTTCTACCACTTCTGACCTCCACTTCAGCCCACACATTTACATGTGAGAGTGATATCATTCTACAATCAGAAATGTTTTCAGATTCGGTTTTTCTTTGGTCTCCTTATATTTACTCATTTGTTTCCTTATAACGTCATGGTTCTGCTTGGAAATATGTTTGGCTACACGGGAAGAGTATCCATTGCAATTTATGCTTCCTGACCTTTGCTGAAGCTAAAATAAATTGCTTTTTGGAAAGAAACCAGAGGCTCTCCTCTCTGTTCCTTTCAAAGAAATCTGACCTTACAGTTGTTTCTTGTGGGGACAGTAGAAGCTTCTTTGAGCCAGAAAAAAGGAAGCAGGAAAGGGTAAAATTTTCCTATGCTGTTTTTTTTTTTTAAATATAATTCAGATGCTCCTTGACGGACACAGGGTTTTTCAAATCTCTTCTCTTATTGACAGGGCTGCTTTGCCTGTCATGCTTTATCCACTTAACTCCTTGTTGCTTTAACTGAGTATCTGGCACCCCCCAGGCACTGTACATGTGTTCCCTCTCCTGGAGCCCTGATGTGGCTGCTGCTGTTCCCTCTAATGCATAGCCAGAAAGGATGAGAAGCCGTGCACAGATTGCACAGAGCTAATGAAGTAAGTGTCTGCAAGCCCCTCACACAGCCTTGCATGAATTTTTGGAGATATTCTCCCAGTTGCTGGGGTCATGGGCTGGGAGTCAAGCTTCAAGTGCTGTACAGGTATTGCATAGGAAACAGAGGAAATAAATTCTGCCGGCTGATGAGGGGTCATCACTCTGGCACTTTTATGGTCTCTGTGACCACAGAGAGGCAAGCACGGCATCAGCTTGCAGCCTGTGCTGCTCAGGGGAATTCCTGGAGCCTGGAGGTTCAGGTGCTGTCAGTGTAGGCCTAGAAGTCCCAGATAAACTCTGATGTCTTCTCTGGGCGTCTGATTTCAGCTCCAGCTTTTCCCAGAGAGTGCTCAGCTCTGTTCAGGGAAGAAAGTCAGCTGACTTACATATGTAACCTTTTGCTTTTTCAGACTATGCATGTGTGTTTGGAAAAAAATGGCAGGCTTAGGAGAGCAGTGACCATGAAGTTCTCAATCTTAACCATGTGCCTGTCTATGTCTTATCAAAGTCTGAGGCTCAAGGTTGTGTAGAGTATTTTTAAATTACTCTCTAAAGTGAATAAGTAATGAACCATCCTGCACATTGTTGGGAAAACCATTGGAGGAGATCAGGAAAAGTTCTTTTCTGACAATTCTTTTTAACAATGTGATACAATTCATTTGAAATTTGGGGAGCAGTTAGGGGCAAAGGGAGAAACATCCCTCCCTTTGGTTAACCTTGCTCGGGAAATGTGAATCACTGAACTAAATAAAGTTTGTAAAAGATGCGCTGAAAATACTATGCTACGCCCTATAATTCAGCCAAAAATGAAGGAGGCGGGAAAAGAAAACATCAAAAGTCCCTGCTTTTTTTATATTGCTTCCTGGCACATTTCTCTTCCTCCACTTCCCCCTCCCCATCTTCTTTCTAGTTTTGTTTTGTTTCATCTCCTTTTTTTTCCGCTCTCTTTAAAAAAAAAATCCTTTTCATTTTGTAAAGCTGGTACCATAACTTTAACAACAATCTTGTTGTCTACAGATGACAACAATGAGAAATGCCAAAGGAGGAGTGAGTCCTGTAGGGACTGGAGGACAACAAAGACAGTTTTCAACATTTTTATTAGGACCTCATGATGTACACATGAAAAATTAAGTTCAGAATATTAGCTGCTCTTCAGATGGCGCCGTTTAAGTCTGGAGGATGTTAACATTCCTGCTGCATGACAAAGGTCCCCCACCCCCTGTGTTGATACTCATCCTGCTCAAAGGGGCAGTAACATCTAAGGATGAACAGGCTGGGCACCAAGTCCTGCTTGAAGGGTACTTTCACAGATTTATCTTGGGATTTCCTAGCACCCCCTTGCCAGGGTCAGTTTGCCCTTGAGGGCTAGGCTGCCTAGCTCTAGCTCTTTGCAGTGCCCCAGCTGCTTCATTTCCACACATTTGAATGTATGCTTTGGCAGAGAGGATTATTAGTGGTAGAGGAGAAAAGGCAGCAGGGAAGTACCTGTCCCTGAAGTGTGGGAGTTTTGATGCTGTTTGAACAGCCGCTCGTGTAGTCAGGTGACATCATGGGGAAAGAGTGTAGACTGTTTGTATGGACAAATCCAGCTGTAGTACCCCTGTGGATGCTGGGAGCTGGCAGTGGCATGTAGTGGCAGGGTGACAGCAGGCATTGGGAGGCCTTGGGCTTGTTCCCCCAGTGCTTGGGGCAGCTGAGTGTGAAACCCATCCCTCCAGTGTCTGGCATTCAGCCGTACCTGTTTAACAGAAGTTTAGCAGGGGGAGCACGTGTGGCTCACTTGAATGGTGTTCATCTGGAGCATGTCTGAATCTGCCCTACTCTCCTAACTGTGAAGAAAGCAACAAAAGAAACTAAACTGTCTCATTTTCCTGTCCTTTCTAAAAAGCCATACTCTTGGGGGGAACCACTGCTGCTCTGCCCTCTCCCTGCCCCTGATGGATACCCTCTAGGTAGCTCAGAGAGGGTGGGACCTGGAGTTGTGCAGCTGCCTGGGCTTTGCAGGGAGGTGGCAGCTCTCACTGCCAGGGAGGCACAAAACCAGCTTGTCGTCTGCTTTTTTGTCTCTGTTTTGCTGCCTGACCCCTTGCCCTGCCTCATAAAAACAAACGTGCGCAGCCTGACTTCCAGGTGCTTTTCCTGCTTAAACGCCCATGGCAGCAGATGCAGCCAGGGGAGGGCTGGGGACTATGGCAGGATGGGAAGGGAAGGAAAGGGAAGGGGGTTTTCTCCCCAGGCCAAGCTCTGCAGCCACTATTATTCGGAGGGCTGCACTAGCACGCATGTGGCTCAAGCAGTCCCCATGGAGCACTAATGACCTTTGGGTCTGTAGCTTCACTGTCCCCAGACCTGGTGCTTTTCCATCTGGTTCCTGGTATTCCTTAAATCCCTGCTGGCTGTTTAATAGCAGTCAGGGAGTTTCAATGAAGCTGAGGTCACTTTGACTCACTAAATGTCACTGCTTCTAAACTGGAACCAGACTGAGTGGAGGGTTGTGTTTCTGCTGGGGGGAGCAATGACAAAGTGTCCTCTTGACTCTTCACCAGATGTTGATCACCAGCCCACAGCCTGAGCAGCTCCAGGTTTACTTTGTGTGAGGGTCAGTCTCTGCAGTACATTTATAAACATGCCCCTGAATGGACTGCTTTTATTTAGATGTGGTTTTTATGTCAAAGTCCTTATATATTTTGTCGGGTTTTTTGTGTTTGTGTGGACTCGTTGTTTGTGTGTACTTGAAGTTGCCTGATGTGCCCAGCCTCTGAATCACCCTCTCTCTGTGAGGAATATATCTGAGCAATCAGTAGCCCAGCATGAGCAAAGAAACTTCTCTATGTCTTTATGGTCAGTGAAAGCTAAAAACAGATTATTTCTGACAATTGCTTGGCTTCCAGATCTGCTGGTAGCACCAAGAAGCTGTGGCCAGTTAAGTACTACTGAAACAAGCCCCGAGCCTGGCTGTGCTTCACTCTGTGGCTCTGGCACTGTTGTGCTGTCAAGGAGCAGAGCTTTATGCCAGGAGAGCTGCCTCAGACACTGCTGAGCAGCAGGGCACTGCTCTTGGTCTGTGGAGGGAAGGCTTGAAGCTGCCCTTCAATGCAAAGCTGGTGTGCTCTGCTGAAGAAGTGATTATGCTGCCCTTCTAACCCCTCACCCTTTTTCTATTTTTTCTTCCTCTCTTCTTAAGAAAGTAATGGGGGAAAGTTTGTGAGAGGATAGTGTTTGCTGATCTTGTGCAAAGCATGGTGACAAATGATGGCTGGGGAAGCATGACAAGGCATGTAAACTTGTGCTAATGGAAACCTGTGTGCCAGCTGAGTGTTTACTCAGGCCTGTCATTGTCAACAGAGACCCCTTTACAAGTATTGTTTGTAGTAACAAGTGCACCATGAAGGAGAATGTGGCTTTGAGTTCTATGTATTTGCCTCTTTGAAAGAAATTAAAAAAAAAAAGCCATTACCCCATCTTGACATGGAATAATGGTAGTAACTAAATACCTGCTTGTATGTCTGCATATTTTGGATTTAATCAGCCTCCTTTCTATAAGTCAAACCACCTTTTAATTGCACTGTTCTCATTGGTACTGCTGAACATATGTTACTGTCCCAAGTGTATGCATCCAGTTTGTCACCTGCATCTTTTGATATCCCTGGCTGAAGCAGGATCAAAAAGAGGAAAGGGACAGCAGTGTCCAAGTGTTTTTCCTCTGCAAAGCAAGAGATAAAAGAGATTGTTGAGCAGACTGTCACTCTTATTATTGTGGCTTTTCAGCAAAATGTTTCTCAACTAAACAAGCAATAGTGGAAGTTAATTTTGAATAGAATTCACTGATTTGCAGTTATCTATACAAAATACATATGAATTCTTAAACATGGCATAAACAAAGCGCTAAATCTTATTTCAAAACTGCATTAGAATGTACTGTATCAATTCTGTAGAGGAAGAGAAATATCCGAGGAGTTTTGCTGATCTTTGAATTTATCACATGTATCCCTTTTCCCTTTTTTTTAAAAAATAAGAATATCCTACAGTTGTAAATTTTTGCCAGCCTTGTGGACCTATACAGATACCATTGAACTGGATACCAGTTGACTCAGATTAAGAGTTCAGATAATCAGAAATAGGACTAGATAACTAGGGTAACAAACTTCATCTACATTCAGCAATTTAGAATAGCATCCAAGGTTTGCCTGTTGGATCTCCTGTGTCGCATCACGAAGAAATGAGTCTGTGATGGCACACACTGGAAGTTTGGGATTGGTCTGTTTCTGATTCCACTCTGGCTTTCTGAGACTCCTAATTTCATCATGCCCCAGTGTCTTTTACTTAAAAAATGCCAAAAATCCGCACTCAGCAGTACTTTCCTCAAAAAGATCCTGTGCAATTTAATTGCTTTAAAATTCTTGGGGAGAGTTTTGGAGAAGATCCCCTTGAAGATCTGCATCTGCACAATGAAGCAGGGATTAGTTTAAATGGTGAATATGGCCAATGCAGTGATCTTCGAGCTGAGAGAGGAGCCCTGACACAAATATTGTCTCTTATTTTCTGGTTCACTGCTCTTCTACAGAGATTGCTGCTCTGCCAGGGTACCAGTAATGCTCCCTGCACATTTTGGTAGAGCTGATTTAGGGGCAGGCCCAGATGTGTTTGGGGTATGCTGGTTTACCAGCCAGACCCCTCCCAAATGTAACTTAAATCCCAAATCTGCAGCAGAAACAGTGGGGAGGCAGTGCTGCAGTCTCTTGTGTGAGATAAAGTTTTAATCTCTCCTGTTTCCCTTGGCACTCCTGCTAGCTGGGCACACAGGAAAAGTGTTCAAGTCATTTAAGCATCTGGCCTTTTTGTATAGCCTTGGGAGAACCCTGCTTACCAGTCTCTGCTCTCTAGTTCAATAGAAACAACACTCAGTTTGTGAACCTCTCAAGAGCTTAACTCCAAGTTACTTGGAAAAAAATATCTGCATCAGGTTTTAAGGTCATCTGCAGCTAAGCTTTTAGGGTTGGCTGTTGAAGTGATCTAGGAGGTTAAGTGTAAAATCCTACTCCTGGAAAGAAGTGGAAATGGAAAGAAATAATACATTCAAGCACATCGGGGAGAGAATGTGCAAAGCAATTTAAGCCAGAGCGGTTTAAGCATTGAACAGTGGACGGTGGAAGATTTGCTGTCAAGTGTTTCCATTTTTCTTTATCAACTTGAGAAGTGAGCAAATTGCTGGCATTCGGTTCAAAAAGTACACGCCCAGACCGCTGCAGATAATGACAAACTCTTTAAGATGCTAGAGACTCCAGAATCCAAACAACCAGTTTGTGCTTAAATACTGGGCCTGCTAGCAACTTTTAGCTGAACAGTGTTTCCTGGCCAGAGCAGACAGTAATTAATTGGTTTATACATGTTTATACTGGACTGAAACTAACCCCTTGTTAGAAAGAGCTGTGCATAAAAATAGTTGCGACAAAGAGCCTGGACTCAAAGAAGGGCTGTACCTTAAGTCACCTAAACAAAATCTCTTGTTTCCTTTTGCTTTCATCAGGAGGTATCTTTGAATTTTTACAATGAAGTATCTTGCCAAGATCTCCTGGTTTTCGTGACTCAGAGCTGTGGGTCAGCAAGCAGCACAAATGCACCATCATTGCTCCCTGCCCAGGCCAGCCAGCCTGCCCTGACACAGGGTGTGCTGTCAGGGTGCATTATGCCTTGCATGTGGCTCCGAGGGCTCTGTGTTTTCAAACAGCCCAGTGACAGAGGGACAGCTTAACCTCACTTGGGGACCTGGCCACAGCTCTCAGTTATGCTGCAGAGATACCCCTGTAAGCACAGCCTCGACTCCCTACTCTTGCTCTGCAGCACTCCTTGAGCTGCTTTGACAGTCCAGAAGAATAGAACATTGCAAAGCACTTTCAATAGCAAAAAACATTGCTACTGAAAACCCAGTTTTATTAAGAACCTTTGAAATTCCCAGGCTAGAAACAGATGTGCTTATCTAAAGGTGCTTCTGCTGAAAGGTTAATTTTGTATTAGTTGCCATCCAGGAGAGAAATTAAGTCATCAGCGTACAGCTAGTAATTTCTCTCTAGAAGGGTTAAAGCAAAGAAAACTCTGAGTCATTAGAAAGGAATAATTCCTTTATTTGAAGCACACATGAAACAGGAGTCCGGATGGCACAGGAACAAAGCCTTATTCTTTCATGTGCATTTGCTGAACGCCTTGGTGTCTTAGATAAAGGACAAGTATCTACTAGCGGATTAACATTATGAAAAAGTCAGGATTAAAATAAAATAAATAATTCTCAGTGAGGCTGTGTAATTGAAACTCCACAGAAGTTCAAAAGCTTAGGCCAGTAAGCTCCTGGCCACCAGCTAATTCATGTATTTTATGACAAGAAGGCAGAATGCTAATTAACAGAACAGCATATGGAGGGGGAGAATGAGAGGGCTGCATGGATATTCAGTGACAACCATCTGAACTTCAGAGGCAGTACAGAGGGCTATTAATGCACTCCCTTGCCCTGTCTGAGAGTGCTGACCTCACTTCTAATCCTGCCCCTCCAGGGTACTTAATTTCCAGCATTGCTCCACCCAGTCAGGCCTGTTTAACAGTTTCTTTTCTGAGTTAGTCTCTTTGAAGAGGCCCTATTTTCTGTTCAGTGACATGAAAGAGATACTGATGTTGATTATCAAAGGCATGTGCTCCAAACCACCAAGTGTCTAATGCCCAGGGGAGGTAATATTATCTCTGCCTTCAACATTTACATCCTCCCGCCAAGAAAGATGTGGTGGTTAACTAGCACATCTTTTTTCCTTCCTACTAATTTTACATGAGCTATTAATCAGAGGGGAAAATTAACTAATTCTTCAGCTTGTAGGTCATGCTAGGGCAGCACTCTCATCTAGATTAAAGGGATTGTGGACTGGTGCACAGTCAGCTGTGCTGCTCCTTGGAGCCAGACAGGTTTATGTATGGTCTTTTTGCACCGATGAAGTTTCACTGCAAGTCTGTGCAGTGACTGCAAACCTTAGCCCCAACTGCGCAGCTGGAGGGCTGGCTACCCCCACCTACTCCTGCTTCTGGGAGGAGTCTGCTCCACCTACCAGCTGCCACGGTAAAGATCAATCAACATCTGCCTGCTCACTGTGAAAGGGGAAAATCTCTCCTGAAGAAGGAGCTCTTGGGCATTCACCTTCTGATGAAGAGGGAAGGCCTCTCTACCAAGCAGTCATAATTGCCTGAGCTTTTAACCCAGAAATCCTTGAAATTCCACTGTGGGTAGGTGGAGCTCAGAGGTAAAAACAGGGGAAGCAATTGCTACCTTAAATGAAACTCTCACTCGGGGTTTCTTTCTATAATGGTTCCCAATCACCAGCTGTGGAACTTTGTCTGCAGCAGCAGAGAGAGCTGTGGTTCAACATAATTGCATAAAGCACTGACAAATGACACCATTGCTGAAATTCATCTCCTGAAGCCAAAGTGATGATGCATGTGCAGCAGCAGGGCCTCTCTGATGCAGTGATCCAAGTCTTGTCCCATCATGACCCTCACTCTATAGCAGCTATACTAGGCATGCATGTACATACATTGCTTTTTACTGTGGATTCTGGGGTCTGGGCCGATGGCTCGAGAGATCTCCTTCAGCTTTGTGTCAAGTAAGATTACACAAAACCAGAGGGTTTTTTCTTGGGATAGGAATTGAATCCTGACCTCTCACCTTGTGTTTCTCTGCATCTTCTCTCCCCCCCCCTCCCCCCCCCAAGGTACATTCTGATTTCCTAGATGATAAAAATTAACAATCTCAATCTCAGCAATCTCAGAATGCTGGAGGAAGCTGTTTAGCTGAAGTTTAGCTGGATCAGCATTTTTTCATCTTTTGTCCACTTTAAAATATTAGAAAGAATATTGCATTTGATGATTTTTTTTTTAAAGATGCACATAAATCTGTAGTAAGGGATTTCAAGATACTGTGTGCACTGACAATGAAAACAATGTTGATATGGCCACTTAGTTTTAAATTTTTATCTGTGATAACATTTTGAACTGAGGGACTTTGAGTTGACAAAAATGGATCATATAAGCATCTAGACAGATTTTTGCAATTTAAGTAGGTCAGGTACTCTCTTTTGAGCTGAATACTAAAAAGTCCAGTGAAGGGAATTTAAACTCTTTTCAGTAAATATGGTCATGTGAGTTTTTATAACATTTTACAAATATACAGTATCAGGACACTGACTAAACACTTAGAAATGTGTTGTTTTAACAGTGTCTGAAAGCAGAATGAGCAGGAGCTCCTCCACTCCACTACCCATGGATCCATTGTGGGCAGCTGTCATCTGTTTGTCTGTTGGGTTTTTCCTTTATAAATCTGTAACTACACGTGTGATATCTCGTGTAATTATTGCAGCGGAGCACACGCAAAGAACTTCTGGCAATAGGAGTATCTGATCTGCACGTGTTTTGCTGCGGTGCCAAGCCTGGGGAAGTTTTTCAGCTGCTTACTTGTGGACCTGCCCTTCTTACATGCAAACCTTAGATATTCATTCATTCCCTGTAAGAGCTGACCCCAAGTATTTTTGAGGTTTTCCCCCAAAATTATTTTGACTGAAAGAACAACACTTATGTCAAAACTTTCAAGCCTTGCCATGTTTTTGCTTTTGTCCTTTATCTGGCATGCACAATACAGATAAAAGCCTTCTTTGGCACTCTTATGTGGTTTTCAGCTCCATATTGCTACCAGCTAATGAGTAATCCCTTCACTACGGAATTGCTAATGAGTTTCTGCTAGGAAACACAGAAATAACATGTAGGAGCAAATGTTCATGATGTGCCTTAAAAAAGTGTTTGGATTTGGTCTTCCAGAAGAAGATTCAGCAGTGTTTTCCTCAGCCTTAATTAATCCCAGAATGAAAAAGCACCGAGCTGTGTTCAGACAGTTCTGTTCTGATCAAGACTGACTTTATTCAATAGTGTTTCTGCACATAATAATGATACATTTTGTGATGACTGGGTGTATTCTGCCAACACAGCTCTGGAACAAAGGACAATGGCAGTGGTGTATGAAAATGTGTGTAAAAGCCCTTTACTGATGAGATCTACACTGGACAGATCAAAAAAAACCCAGGATCCTTCACACAGGAGGAAAAAAAAATAGTATTATTGCTGTTTTATCTTGATTTGGAAACCAAGTGTTCTGGCTCATCACCAGCATTAGACTTCTGCTCTTTTATGCTTCAGCCTCTGGAAAGTCCAGCCTTGGACTGAGGCCACTGGGTAATAACTGGAGGCTGCCATTGATCCAGAAAACAGGAGGAGCTGACATAGTGGCAGGGCTAGAGCTAACCAGACTAAATGAACCTCTGTTCCTCAGTCGTGACTTGGAGGGAACCATGGAAAGAGCTAGCAGATAGTCCAGTCTCATGCTGAAATCAGGGCAGGCTGAACTGAATATCAAATGTTGGCTTTAAGCTGGGTGATGTGTTTTCCCAAAAATCTCATTTCTCACTAAGAGCATTGATCTTTGTTGTAGGATGTTCTTACGTTTCAAACATTCCTTGTTCCAAGGCAAGTAACTTGACCTCATTTAAATTTACAAGTTAAAAGTAATACCTATATATTGTCTGATCCAGTTTATTCCACTTGGTTCCTCTTCTGTATACAAACTCTGAATGCTTTATGTAACTAAAGAAAAATAATTAAATGCTTTAGCAATTTATCTTGCTTTGGTTTTAGACTAGCTGTGAACTAAGCTGTTAATATATTTAGCTCTTACATTGGCAATGGCAGAGCTAAAATGAAGAAGACTACACTTGCAGCAGGATTACCAACAACATATGTGTTTGCTCTTGTCATTTCAGAGAAAACTAAGACTTTTTACAATAGGCAAGCTGTGCTCTGATTAGTTATATCCAGTTATCTTGAATAATCTAAGCCTGTTTAGAAAATAGAGATTTTTAAGAGGAGGTTGCTAGTTTCCAGACCTCTGGCTTCATAGTAGTGGAACTCAGTAACACACCACCATTTCCATTTCAGTGACACTGGTACCATTTTGCTGAGATCTTCTTCTGTCTTATGAGGGAGTTTTTCTGAAACTGTTTAATTTTGTGTTTCCTTAAATTTGAACACTCAACTCCTCAGAACCACTGGAATCCATCAATCTTTGACCACATCCCCCAGGTATAACTGGGTCTATGTCAGCCTGCTGTGAGCAGCCTACATGATAACTACATGAATACTATGCAGACCAAACTTAATTAAAGGGTGTGAGTAAAGTGGCATGTCTAATATCCTGTGATATATACCACAGTTAGACTAATGTGGTCAAAATACATCCACTTTTTAATAACTTGTCATGAATGCCCTGGGCTTGGCTGTGATAGAGTTAATTTTCTTCTTAGCAGTTGGTACAGTGCAGTGTTTTGGATTTAGTATGATAATAATGTTGATAAAACACTGATGTTTTAGATGTTGCTATGTAGTGTTTACCCTAAATCAAGGACTTCCAGTGTCTCATGCTCTGCCAGTGAGCAGAAACGTGGGAATTTAGGGGGTAGCATGGCCAAAACAGCTGACCTGAACTAGCCAAAGTGATACCCCATACCAGAGAAGGTCATGCTCAGTCTGTAAACTGGGAGGGATTTGGCAGGAGCCACCAGTCACTGCTTGGGGTAGACTGGGTATTGATCAGTGGATAGTGAGCAACTGTATTGTGTATCACTTGTCCTTCTTGGGTTTTATCCTCTCTCTGTGTCTCTTTTTCATTACAGTTATTATTATTATTATTATTATTATTATTATTACAATTATCATTAGTATTATTAGTATATTTTATTTTGTTTGAATTATTAACCCATTCTTATCTCAACCCATGAGTTTTACTTGTTTTTCCTATCCTACTCCCCACTGGGAAATGGGTGTGTGTGAGCCAGCAGCTTCATGGCAGCTCAGCTGATAGCTGGGATTAAACCATCACAAAGCAGTATATAGATTTTTCCACTGATGCAATTTCCACTACCAAGTTGAGCCAGTTGGCCAATTTAGGCCCATTTTTGATCACTATGGATCTATGGTCTATGAATCAGCTGATTAAAAATTACCACTGCCAACACTACCCATTTTGCCAGTGGGCTGGGTATCTGTGTAGCTGTGAGCAATCAGAGAGGACATTCAGGCAGAGTATGATCTTCCCTAGAATGAACTCATGTTTTGTGGAAGCTCCATGTCAATTTTTTCCTTCTCCGTTCCCATTTCATCTAATTCTTGAGATCAGAGGACATCCAAACTATAGACTCTATTAATCTTTTTCATTATAGCCTTGCCAGTGACCAGCACCCTGGAAAATGTCTTGTGTAGTTTCTAGGAAGGTAATGGTGTTTAAAGAAGTCACAGCATTTTATCCTGATGGTGTTGGTTCTCTATGTTGAGAATTTTTGCTGTTGATCTGCTCAGTATTATTAAACAATGCTCAAGTCTTTTATTCTCTGGAAGGGACAGTAAATGGGTTTATTTTTTAAAGTGTCTTGAATTGCTATAAGAAGTGCTAGGGGCAAGTCCAGTCTCTGAGAACATTAATGCACTGTTCACAAGTGTTCAGGACAAGTTCACAACTGTTAAGGACATCTGTGCTACTCAATAGCTCTTGTTACCTTAAAATAAGGTAGGTAGTTTCCTCCACCTTTCTTCCCAAGGCCAGAGATTTCCCTATATTGTTCATATGATAGTAATAATCCATCAAAATTAATTTTAATTATAGCACTGTTTTTTGTTGCTCTCTTTCTCATGCCAAGCCTTCCTGCAGAATTCTGTCAGTTTCTTTTACAGAAAGAAAATATACTTCAATATACTTAATGAGGTGGTTTTAATATTCCATAATAAAACTCATTATTTTTCTGAGGCCACTTTCCGTATCCTTATATTGCCAGGGAGACATACACAAGAACATTAGTATAATTTATTGAACATTGGAACTAATCTGAATAGTCCTTCCATTGCACTGCTCATCTGAGCTCAGCAACCATCAGAGAAATGCTGGTGGTCTTGAACATGAACTGCTATGTTTTTCCAGTTGACAGCTTTTGAGTGGAGGCACAGTTGGCCTAATACCTCTTTTTCTAGGCAGAGATTTTACATGCAAGGCAACACATACAACCTGTGGTTGAAGAGTAATGTAGCCATTCTTAGGTATTTCATCCTTACACAAACATCTTTCAACACGGCTGTTCTGTACAAGACGACACTTGGATGGTTTCAAACAGATCTGTTATTGTCATTCTGATTATGGCACAGCTGAGGGCTTTGATCAGCACAGTAGGCAAAAAGGCTGCTGGCAGAATGGAACAGTCATTTAAAAAAAAAAATGCTCCAAAAATAAAAGGCTGCAAATACAAATTTAATCTTCTAAGCCCCGAGCTCCACTCAGTAATTCCCAGTTATGACCACACATCTTGAAGGAATAACATTACATATTAACACAGGCATCAGGAATACTATCAAATTCCATTTGTAAATCATCTTACACCTTGCAATCCTATTCTCACCTCCAAATCTCTACTGAGTTGCAGAGCACAATGAAGAAAAGGCACTGCCTCCTCCTGTGTACTCGCTTGTTGGAATGGGGCTCACTCCTTGGCTGTGGCACAAATGACAACGTGCCCCTCAAGCTCCCTCTTGTAATTTTGCCACTGGTGTACCTCAAGAGGAATTGTGTAAGACTGGAGGGGAAAGCTCCTTCACAATCGTACACTGAATATAGGAAGTGCCCATAGGACAGTGAAGAGCTGGGTGAGTGCAGTCTGTGGGATGATGAAGTGTGACCTCAAGTAGGGAGCAGAAGGCAACTAGTTTCTGTTAAACCCTGCACATATTAAACAGCTTCTGGTGTGCCCACGTGTGTTAAAACCACCATGAAAGTCCTAGGGAAGAAAGGGATGTCATTCATGTAATTCCGCCCATAACCTAAACCAGCATCTGGCCCCGATAATGAAAACATTTGCCCACTATGAGCTACAGAGTGGCTTTTCCTGCTGGGTCTTGAATTGAGGCTAGAGCAAAGCCACACTGCTGTGGGAGCAGAGCTGAGGAGTTTCTGCTACATGTTGCCTGCTGTTTCTCCAGGGTAGTCCAGATCAAGCCCCAGCCCCAGAGGAAGACGGGCAGTGAAGCTTCTCTTATGGTGGGTCTTCCCAACTGCATGAGGCAGAAGAGATCTTCTCTAGACTCAGCTCTCTCACAAGCCACTAGGCTATTTGTCGGGCTTTTTCTCTTGGTTTCATTCTGCCTGTGACCACATCTCACTTACCATTTGAAAGAATAAGCCATGCAGTCATTTTCCTGGGACAGAGACTACTCCTGCAATGCCCCACAGCCTGTTTGCTGCTGCCGAAAGCCCTCCCTGACTCAGTGACTTATTAGCAGCCAGGGCTTTGCGGGTGACTGCTCACAAGCCAACTACTCCCTGCAGCTGCCTCAGGAATTGTCTGCTTGCTTGGGGCTGAAACAAGAGTGTCAAGTTAAAGTAGCCTCTGCTCAATCCCCAAATTCACATGGAGGAAATCACGAGAGGCAGCCTGGCCTGTGGAACATGCCCGTGGCATGTGCTTGCATTTGCTAACATGACAATGGTCCTGAAGAGGCTTTGAAACACTTTGGGGGCAGTGAGGGACTAGGCATTCACACTTGTGCTGCTCCTGCACTTTTTCGGTTGAGAAAGATTTCACCGTAGGGCACATAACAGAACAGGAGAAAGCACTGGTCCTTTCAAGTATCATTAATGTGATCCTTTGTGAGAACTCTTCTTCTTACTTGACCTATTGTGCACCAATGCATAACATTTTACAAGGTGCACCTCTTGTGAGCTGGCAAGCAGCCCAATGTTGTGGCTTGAAAATCTTCACAGGTGCCTTCACGCTACTCCTCTCCCCTCCTCCATGTTCTTGAGGGGATTAGGACCAGGCAGGGAGGGAAGGAGAAAAGTGGCAATGACCACAGAGAAGAGAGGAAGTGCAGATGAAGAAGGCAGAGCTGGAAGCCGGCCATGAGAACGGGGAATATGAGGGCAGAAATAAGAAGGTGAAACAGAAGTGTTTTGAGAAAGGAGAGAGGAGGTAGAAATAAGAAGTGATCCTTTCTAATGTGCAGGTCCCCCAGGCCAGGAACCTTACCTGCCTCTGTGACTGCATGCTGTCCTTCGCAGATCTTGTGAGTACTGCTGTGTCATGCAGACTTCTGACAATGGTGGTGGGAACCAGGGGGCTGGAAAGTGCCTCAGTACTTGGTAGCTTCTCTTTGCTAGAGACAGGGTGAAATGCAGATGCTATGCAAAGTCCTTTGCATTGCTAGACCTGTTGAGAACTTTCTCTCAGGTAAAAGCTGTTGCCTACAGCTAAGGCAGGGAAAGACAGTATGAGTGTGTCCTTTGGAAAGAGAGGTTAACAATTATAGAGGAAAGGAAAATATATATCATAAAATGAGATAATATATGTCACCTTAAAAATACTGTGCGGAGTTGCTAACGGTACTGTTGTTCTGAGGAGGGTTCATGACCTTTACAGATCATAGTCTTCATCCTCAGTCTTCTTCCCAAATTTATGTATATGCTGCCGCTCTGTATTCAGCAAGCTAGATGAATGAATGAATGAATCAATGAATGAAAAAAATAGTTAATATGTGGCATGAAATGCTAACCTAAAACTTTCATAAATGGATTCCAGTCTATAACTGTCCAGTCAAGAAACTGTAGTAGCTTTACAAATCAAGTGATACTAGACTTGGGCAAGCCAAGTGATCAAAGGTACAGCCAAGCCATAGTGAAACAAGCCAAAAATCAGACATCGGCCAACAAGGCTGACTAAATATGTAAAGTATGAAAAAAAATGAAAACACATAATAGATATGCAAGATCACTGTGGCCGCCAGGAGAAGGTGCCAAAATATCCCTGCTGGGTTTGGTTCTCTTGGCCTGGATCTACAAGTGGATGCTGAGCTGAGCCCAAACGAGGCATCAAGCATGAGTCTGGCCTACTCCTTCATTGGCTCAACAGCTCATCCTTGACAGAATGTGTGAGCTGAGTTTACTATGGAGATTGGCTTGTCCACAGGGAAAAAAGCAGAAAAGCCTGACCTGATCTCCCCTCACTGCCCCTGAAATGAGGCCACCTTTCAAGGTTTCATCAAGATCACTCCCACTGATGTTATAACACTAATTTCTGTTTCTGGTTTTCAGCTGCGATCTGACTCCTGAGAGCTAATGCTCCTGAAAGCAGCCAGGTCTGCTTTCATTTGTGGTTCCTTCTCCCCTGGACAAGACATCATAGGTTTAGAGAGGTGTGGAATGTATGGTGAATGCTTCCAAAGGCCAAATGTACTCCAAATATCACATTGACACACAGGCGTTTCATTAGTGTTTTTGATTTCTTTAATGAGATTCTTCATCAAGGTCTATAGATGGCAGTAGGCTGGTTTCCTCTGAGGTATTTTGCTCAAATACTTATGCAGTAGGGCATGTGCTTTTCTCTACACAAACTTGGATCCTCTGCAGGGTCAACCCACACCGAAAGCAGTAACTAGATGCCATCCCCAATGACTTGGGTCAAGGGTTGGGGAGGTACTCAGGGTGTTTGGCTATTGTATACAAAACTATTGACCAGGTGCTTAACCATGAATACCAAAAAGTAAAGAAATTTCCTATATATCAACAGAAAAGCTGAAACGCAACAGTACAATACATCAGCTTCTGATATATACCTGTCTTTGGAGTCTCTCAGCTTTGTGCTCCTTATATTTACAATGGCTTTTGGCAAGAGAGATAAGTGACTTAAAAATAGATAAGAAGAGTGAAAAAATATCTGAAGCAGCACTTCTTTTCTGAATTAGAAAAGTTATATGGAGTCTTTCCATTGCCATCACTGCCTTTTTGGACCAAGGCTTTCCTGAATTAGAAGTTAGAGATACAATGTTTGGCTACTACACACTTAAAAAAAAAAAAAGTTAGTAATTCAGATTTTATGCTGATATGCAAAACAAATGTTAAAATTATTAGGATTACTTACGTGATAATTGTTTTTCTTCAGGGCAAAACAGTAATTTGAAGAAACCAGAACCATGACTGATCTTTTGGTTTGTAATTACCTTTATAGATGCACAATTGCATATTTGGCTCTGGCAATTGAAATTATTCTATTTGCTTTTCTTTGTGCATGTTGTCTGTAATTACTGCATCTAAGCACAGAAGATGCTCTGTAGTTGTTTTGTGAGACCAAAAGGATGAGGGAGCCTGTGGTTTAGTTGCTGGATAATTTCAAAGGCATTTTGAATACAACAGAATTCCTAAGGAATTGCCTGTTTTGTTTAGTTACTTTTATTCTTCTTCTCTCTCTCTCTTTTTTTTTTTTTTTGGTGTTCTTTAGGGTGTGGAGTGGGAGGAGAGATGACAAGACCATATGGGCTTATTTACTACTCACAGAGGAGTTCAAGCATTTCTGTGCCTGCTCTAAGTATTGTGGAATGTTGCTAGCAATTGTAAATAATTTTATGCTTATTTTGCAACATGCTTGAACTGCATGACTGAAACCCTTGGTTGTTTTGCTATTGTCATGAATGGATGGAAACAGAGATCTTAAACAAAAATGTGATGCTGAAGTGTACTTCCCCTTTCTTAAATCTGCAGATAGGTTCATTGGTGCCCTTCTCTGATTTTTGGAAAACAAAGGGCTGGATGAGAAGAGCTGGTCAAAACATGAGGATTATGACTAAGGACAGTCAGCATGATTGTACCATATTTTCATTTCCCCTGTACAAAGGACAGAGAACTTTGTTCTGTGATCTGTCTCTGCACAAAATACTTATAGCATATAGTAAATTTGTTGATTGGCATACTTGCTCATATATTTTGGTTTTTATTTGTTTAATTAGAAAGGTCCCTTTACAGCATTCTGGCATAGTAAAACAACTCCAACACAGACATAACTTTCAATGACTTCTGTCTGATGTCTAGACTTCTATCATATACACACACACACATTCTTGTATATAAGAGAAGTGCTATGGGCTACAACCTTGCCCATTTGGCAGAAGAGGACTCTTTTCCATAAAACTAAAGGTTATGTGTGCTGGTTTCAGCCAGTGGAATAAATGCCTCCAGGAACTGAGGTCCTACACAGACTTAGAACTGTCTGCCTGCTGCAAGTGCAAAGTGACTTTTTCAGCCTTGTCTTCTGTAGTATAGATATGCATCAACATACATAACCACAATTTAAAGTAACCCCTCAAAAATAATACAACCCAATGAACTTCACTGCTCATGCCTGTCTTCCCTGAGGAATGGTGAAAAAACAGATGATACATGCCAAATCTTAGTCACATGGGAAGCTTTCAGAAAGTGCTCAAAAGCTCTGGTAAAGTGCAATATTGCAACATGAACACAACAGGAGGAAATATTCCCTGCTGCTTCTTGCTGACAGTAAGCTAAACTTTTGGTCAGGACTTAGGCATTTCTTTGCCAGAATCTTTCTCTTAAATGCTAATAATTTTGGTTACATACTTTATTTTCTAATACACATCTCTCCTTTGGTTTCATGATGGTCAAATGGGATATAAGAGAGCAAGGGCACACTCCAAGTTTTCTCCAGTGAGCTATGAGAATCTGGTCCCAGAACTGAGTTCAACTGAATCAGACATGAGCCTCATTAACCTTGCTATTCATCATAAGCAATTCCATGGCATCAGTTGTGGTTGCTGTTTCTTCAAGAAATTTGTTTCTACAGAAGAATTTTTAGTTTCTCTTACCTCTTCATCTGGACCTTGCTTTGAGGGACACCATACCTGAAGGAAGCAAGGAAAGTGAGATATACAACCTAGAGCTATCATACTTCCATTTCAACCCTGCACTTTGTCTCCCCTGATATTTTGTCAATTTAGAGAATTTTCAGGAGCATTCAAAATTCTGAGGAGACATTTGAAAACCCTGAGACAACAAAGACGTGATAAAGGGAAGTTCTGTGCAGCCACAGACTGCATTTGTGTCTCCCTGAAGGCGCCTCTTTGGTGCGGTGGCAGGTGGAGAGCCCCAGGCAGATGGAGCTGGGTGGAGATACTCCAGAGAGTAAGCCAGGGGATGAGTGAGGCTGGGGTGCCAGCCTTCACAGCTAGAGACAGGGGAAACACCTCGAGGGAAAGATGGGATTTTTCCCTGTTGTACCTCAGTAGTATCTGGCTCTGTGTTATCAGTGAAGCTTCAAATAGCTTATCTTTTGCCTGCATACGTATGTGTTTTTCCTTCTTGCCAGCCCAACATTTCTTCATTTGAACGTGTGAATAATAATCCCCCGAGCAGATATGGGGAATATAAAAGCATACTAAAATCCCCAAATATTCGGGGAAAGATCGTATCTTTTGTTGCATGTAAAGATGTCTGCAGTCTGGCTTCAATAAAGGAATAACTTAAAAGGCAGAAAAATAAGCAGCAGAACATCAGCTCTCACTTCAGTGTGTAAACTTTGGAAAGGCCACCTGTCAGATCCCTGGTGGAAAGCCGCATTTTGTTTGGCATCTGGCTGATTGCCATGATGAAATGTTGAAGTGTTTGGAAACCTGTGGAACTTTCTTCAAAAGGCACACTTCCCCTCCCCCTTTCTCTAAATAATTAAATCTTAAATGTTCTGGCTTGCAGTTAAGAAAAGATAAAACACAACGGCAGGATTCTTTCAAACACACTAGCTAATAATGTGGGGGCTTTTCGTGTTATTTATTTTAGCTTTCCCCACATGAATTACAAAAGAAATTGCCTCAGTGTCACCTTAACTTTTCATCCCAGGCAGTCACTGATTCTGATCTTGCTAACAGTGAAGTAAATCTGAAGTAACTCTGCTGAAATGTGACCTACTTGCGGAGGGCTGCCTGTTTATTCCAGTGCAAAACTGGCATGCAAACACAACTGTGATCTTTTAAGTCTTATCCTGTCATGAAGTGTATCAGTCACTAGAAGCTACTCCAGATTTGGGAGACCCACAAACCACTCCCAATTTAGCCATTGTGACTAAACAATGTCAGAAAACAGAATGAGACCCACAAACGTCATCTGGGTGACATCTTGTCCTGTGCAAAGATAAAAATTTCACGTAAAATCTGTTTGACAGCAGGCATATTTTGCTCTGATCACTCATTTTGACTGTTTTCCCCAGCAATACATTGTGTTTCAGGGTCCTGCTGGAAGCAAGTAGTTTTATGATTCCAGCACTTTTAGGAATGCAAAGCTCCAGATTAACACCATCTGTTGTTTGAAGATAAAAGTAGACACTGTTGTTAGTGGCTAGTTCTTTTTGTAATTGCTGTTCTTTTAAGAAGCAGACATTACGAAGTTACTCTTTCCCCAGTAGATGTATATGGGACTGCCGACAAGAGGATATATGCTCTTGAGAAGTTGAACCCAAATTTTCTCACAGCTACATGTGCTATTTAAGGGAAAAAAATGGTTTTATTCTCTGAAGTTTCTTTTTGGCTTTAGTGCTCACAGGCACTAGAGAATGGAGGGCCTACAGTCACCCCTGGCCTTGATGCACAGACTGGGCTGCCAACATTCAGCCTTCTCCCACTAACGTATCTTAAAGCAAAGCGTGGGAAGTCAGACTGCAGTGTTTCTGCCAGAATGGTAGTGCCTACAGACGAAACCATGTACTGCTGAAACATCCCCCACCGTTTCCCAGCATGTGTTATGCACACCATATAAGGGGGCAAGTGCTGTTCTTTCTAGGGATCTAAGTCGTTGTCTTGCATATGGGAGATGGAAGAGTTCAGGGACAAGTCAGCTCAGTGATCTTGTCTTGCATGCTGGTTAGTAGACCTAAAGAGGGATATGAATTTGCCACAGGTAAAGGAGCACTACTAGAACCAGGAACACGACTGTAACTGTGCTCTGGCAGTGTTTTGGCCTAAACTCAAAAAAAAAAAAAGTCAAAGGCTTCCATACACTGCCCAGCTACGGCTGGGAATTAGCACAGGACAAGGACCAAAAGGCATTTTGAGTGCAAGCACACTGTTCAGACAAGAAGGCAGTTTAGCTTACCCTATAGCTGTGCTGTGCTTGTTAGCCTCAGGGCAAAGAGCAGCAGAGATGGCTCATTTCATTCACCGCCTTGGGACAAGCCCAGCACCCAATGACTGGATACCTGTTACAGGGTCACTTTTGGGATGCATTATGTATTTCCTACTGGATCCCATGAGGTACAAGTCAGGTTTGCTGCCACTATCCCTTGACTCTGGCACAACCTAGTTTAATAACAATATCAGCATTATTTGAGACACAGGCAGTTGAAGATACAGATGTCAATCACTAAATTCAGCTTGCAGGAAATGGTGTTGTCTTTACTGACACATGATGAATTTCATCCAGGAATTTTGGGGTCCTTAAAGAACCCTGTCTCATATTTTTGATGAAAATCTGGAGGATTTATATTTTAATATCTAAGCTTGAATATTTTTTCTGTGCTTTTAGTGAGTACAGTGGTTTAAAGAGGAGTTTTGTGCAAATAATTAGAAGTGAGAAAGTCCTCTAGGACAGGACTGGTCCTCAATATTTCAAAACTGGTGACAGTGTCAGTATTTTAAATAATGCAGCATATTTTATGGCTCCAACATTTAAAATATTTTAAATATTTTTGCATTACAAAACTAAATCAGGAGAAAAAAAAATGGTAGACATCTATTAATCATAAGCATATTTTTCTGATGTATTACAAAAAAACCCAAACACTGGGATACAGACAACACTGAAAAAGGTTTCACTTTCGTAAAATTTCTTGCCATGTCCTGGAATCCTTACTTAGGCAAACACAGTGAGAGGGTTATGAGAAGCTTCTTTAAGTTAGGCCTGCAATGGTCCATCTAAAATTTCCAAAAATAAGTGCACAAGTGGCTCCTAAGTGGAACCAAAGGCCAAGTAGTTTCTGGTCACATTGCCTCATGTTGCCTCAGGGCGATCACAAGCACAAACACAGGCTGGGAGGAGAACGGATTAAGAGCAGACCTGAGAAGAAAGACTTCACAGAATGGCAGAATCCTTAGGGTTGGAAGAGACCTTTAGAGATCATCTGGTCCAAACTCCTGCCAAGGCAGGGTCATCTACAGCTGGTGACACAGAGTGGCCAAGGCAGGGTCACCTAGAGCTGGTGACACAGGGTGGGGTTTGAATGTCACCAGCCAGGGAGACTCCATGATCTCCCTGAGCAGCCTGTTCCAGTGCTCTGCTACCCTCAGCATATAAAAGCTCTTCCTCATGCTGAAGTGGAACTTTGTTTCTAGTTTATGGCCATTGCTCCATGTCCTGTCACCGGGCACCACTGAAAAGAGTCTGGCACCATCCTCTTGGCACCTGCCTTTGAGATATTTATACCTCTTTGCTGTACTGAGTAGTCCAGAACTACTCAGAACTGGACACAGCACTGCAGATGTGGCCTCACCAGGGCTGAGGGGCAGGATCTCCTCCCCTAGCCTTTGGCCACACTCTTCCCAATGCACCGCAGGATAATATTGGCCCTCCTGGCTGTAAGGGCACTGCCAGCTCATAGTCAGCTGGTCACCCACCAAGACTCCCAGGTTCTTCACCAATAGGTCATGCAGTGTGGCCAGCAGGGTGAGGAGAGGATTCTGCCCCTCTGCTCTGCTCTGGTGAGACCCAGTCTGGAGTGCTGTGTCTTGGTCTGGGACCCCTAAGGAAACAAGAACATGGAGTTCTTGGAGTGGATTCAGAGGAGGGCCACAACAATGATCAAAGGGCTAGAACACCTCTCCTGTGAAGACAGGCTGAGAGATCTGGAATTTTTCAGCCTGGAGAAGGCTCCAGGGAAACCTATTAGCAACCTTCCAGTATCTAAAGGGAGCTTACAAGAAGGCAGAGAGGGACAATGTGCTGCTCCCCTTTGAAGCTCCTCTGTGTTGTCCTCAGACCTTCAAAGATAAAGAGGTATCCCAATCTTCTGTAGCTAGCCTCCAGGGGAATTATACTGCAACCATGTTGGGTGAAAAGCTGACAGACATCTTAAAGGACTTTTTCCTAGAATCTGGGGACAAGCACTGTGGCATAGCCCCTGAAGCCTGCCCCTTGGTGAAAAGAACAACTAAAATCCCTTAGAAGCTGTGTAAGGGTATTTTCACACAGAGATTTTTTTTTTCTCCAGAGCCTCTTCCTGTGGGTTTAAACTACAATGGGGATAGTTCAGACCACCGTAAATGTTGATACAATTGTAGGAAAACAAAAATCCAGTTTGCCCTTTCCTGTCACAGAGTAATTTCTTCACTCTGAAAGTGATGACTGAGCCCCGATCCAAAGAAATCCCGAATGCTCAGCAATTCATGTTAAGGAGCAAAACAAAACCCAAAATCCCCCTTTTATTCTGCCATAGCATTTTGGTAACTTTTCAACATGCTGTCATCTGGTGACAACAAAGACCTCATATCTCCTTTCAAAAGCCTTCCTTTTGACCTTGTACTAATTAGAGTACATGTAAAAACAATTGCAAATTAAAATTCAGAATAATATCTGTGTTAGCTATTTCTAAAAATAATGATGAATGGCACAAAGAAATATCAACACAACAGCTTTGCGTAAGCTGCTTGTGATTTGTAGATGTCTTTGGTTAGCCTACAAACTTGCACGCATTTTTTTGACCTTTAAGAAGTTATGCTTTGCTCAGATTGCTGGTCATGTGTTTAAAAGCTAATATGTTGACTTTGTTTTTAAAGTGAGCATGGGGTTTATAGCCCCAGGACATGTTTTCATCCCCATGGTACAGGGGTGCATACACGTCAGGGTGTACTACTGGAAGAAAATATTTTAGTCATACATGGGCCTGCTGGAATTTTGTATTGACAGAGTATGCACATCCCAGCTGAGAGAGGATAATGCAAATAATGTAACTGCAATATTTGGGAATTTCCTTGGGGGTTGTATAATACTGCATCCTCTTGAGGTTCAGTGATGAGTTCTCCACATCATTTATTAAGCATGTAAGAAATGTGAGTACCTAATTCCAATTTGGATCTGGGGGAACTTGATCCTCTAGAGATTTTTGGTCACCCTACAAAGATTGCTCCAGCTCCCATTGTGTCTTGAAGGATAAGAGAGAAAATTCCTTGAAGTAAAACCTGTTTCAGTCATGTGTATCTCTCTCCTTGTTTCTCACTACTGTGAGAAACCAGGAGACTGTAATATTTTCAAGGTTTCATTCTCACAAGGTGCCTGTGGAATAGGCTGCTTGGTGCTAACTTTTGTGCTTTTCAGTGAGCAGCCAAGATACGTTTTTCACTGAGAAATGATCCTGAACAGCCTACGTGGTTATTCAGAATGCCTGTGGGTGTGACAGGAATTGGTCTTCACTGTATGTTTCCTTCCTGAGATTTTAAATAAGGATAGCAAGATGTCTGGAAAGACTACAATGGTGAAGCAAACAGTGATCCAGATCAGAAGAGCTACTTAGTCATTCACTGGTTTGGGACAATTGAAGTTAATGGGAGCTGCGAGAGCTCAGCTCTTCAAAGGATGTACTTAGAGACCTTCTCTCATTCTTCTGTCCCACCCCTCTGGCCTATGTCCCTGTATGATAAAGTTACGTGAGAGGGACCCATGGGTGTATGGAGCCTGGAAGCTGGTGATGGTCCTTGAAAAAATTCATCTGTCCTTGCCTGCCTGGAGCCTGCTCTGCATGGTCTGAAGGCCAAACATCAGTTGTTAGGGCAGCAAAAATGTGCTTATCTGCTTTCATTAGCCACCATGAGTGGGAATTTGCTGACAGGCTACTTAGGAACAAGCAGGAAGCCTTTCTCATTTACCCTTGAACAGGTCAACAGCAGATCTGTACAAATAGTAAGGGACTTGCAATGATGCAACACTCCTCTTTCCTGTCAGTTCATGAATAGAGAGATGGAATATCTTTAATTTGATGCAGCAAGAGACAGTGCAGGTATCTAGAAGCAGCATGAATCATGATTTCAAAGAAGAGCAATGTTACCCTGAGGATGTAACTTACTGCTAGATTCTGTGGTATCATCTGGTAAGCAGACTGGAATCAGTCTCTCTTAGATGCTTTTTACTCACAGTACAGGCCAACACTGCAACACAGCAATAAGCCAAGCCTTTCTGACCTTAGCTTTTGCCCAGAAGCACAACAATTGGTGAGCCTCATCTTCTTCTAGCCTCACTGGCAGAACTACAGACACCCTTCCTATTCTCATAAGAGTGAGGCTGAGGCTGGGAGAAGATTGCTCATGGTCCTTGGTACCTTCTCTGGTAGTCAATGACAAAATATGCCTCCCAATGGGAATGTAAGCAACAACCCAACTTGCCCAGCACAGTGTCCTGCAACTCACTGCTGAATAGGACACAGATGGAAAGAGTCAGTTTGTCAAATGAAGCTGACAACATTTGATAGGACTTTTTTAGCCTCCACAGGTGGACACCCAGGCTGTATGCACAGCCCAGCTCTTATGCCAAAATTTGTTCAGTCCTTACTCCACAAAAAAAAAAAAAACAAAAAAAAAAAAAAAAAATACGTAGCATTTCCCACAAGGCCCTACAATTTCAATTTTTGACCCCAAAAAAAAAAAAACCAAAAAAAAAAAAAAAAAAAAAAAACAAAAACCCAAAACCCCCCAAAAAAACCCAATCTTCAAGAATAAAGACTTTCAGATACTGGTCTCCACTTCAGATGGTGTTAATTTATATACCCTTAGATCATGCCCACAGTACAGAGGTGGGTTGAGGGCAACTACAGTAGAAATAAGGTGAACAGCACCCAAAAAGTGGCATTCAGTAACTAGACAGGTCTGATCCAAAGAGACTGAAATTTAAAATGAGAAGTTTGTGATGGAAAAAGATAGACACCAGAGAGAAACAGAGTACCTGGGCTATCTGTTCTTTGCACACCATTAAATTTTTGTATTTTGCTTCTCTGACAATGCTGCTCTGGATTCTGCTTTCTCTGGCAAATCATCAATATGGAAACTCCTCTTCATTTTTGCAGGAACTAACCTTCTCAGACTTCATTCTTCACATCCGAAACATATGCATACACATTGTTTAAATGCTTGCTTTTTCATTATAGAAATACTTTTTTTTTCATATTTTGTCTGTATTTGTTAATGAAGGAAATCCTACAACAATTTACTCAATACAGGATCCTGTTCAGTGCTGGAACACTTGTATCCAAGCCAGCTGTCCCAAATGCACTTCCATTATTGAAAATAATTACCTAAGTTTGTGTCACTAATAGCACAAGTTCTTTGCTCACCAGTAGAAAGCACATCACTTCTACAAGTGATATTCCCTCAAGCTTCACCTTCTTCCCTTTAATTTTACAGTTCTGATTCACAGATTTCTCATTTCAGTTTTCTTTCATTTAGCATTCTTCCATTACTCATGCTGAAACTGTAAAATGAAGGGCCCAGTTACAGAACTAGGTTTTATGACTTTTTGTGTGTATATGAATGGAATGTGTGTATAAAACCATAAATGAATACATAAAGAGATCAAGTTAAACATGTTACCTACACTAGATTGCTTCTCCTCTTTGCAGTTATTTCCACTTGCATATAGCTTTGCCAGGCTTGGAGTGCAAAGGTTAAATCCTGTTTGGAGAGATTTAAATTACATCTTTCTGAACTCTGAAGTGCTTGACATTGAAATTCAATTTTCTTCAACAGAGGTTTTTGTTTGTTTGTTTTGGTAATACACCAAGTCTTTCCTGTGAAAATCAGCTCAACATTCATATTATAAAAACACCTGTAAGCTCAGAGCTAGAATTAAAATGCTGTTTGGCCTAATTGCACTAACTGCTCTCTAAACATAGATGTCCTTGTCCCAAACCTACAAGATATGACAAATATAAACAGCTGGGTAAGATTAAAAAAACAAAAAAAACCCCAAAAAACAACAATAAAAAAAAACCAAAACAACCCCAAAACCAAAATAGAATAGGATATTCCCAGTTCTTAGGAATCAGTGCTCAAAATTCTTTATTCATTTATCCATAATTCAGGTGGAAGTGGATGCTTAGGGGAAGAATGTAAGAATGAATAGTGCAATTACAGAATGACCTTCCCATTGCTTTACCTCCCAGATTCCAGTACTAATTTGTTTAGGGGCTCCTTAAGTCACAGGCTGAATCTACATTGTTTTGTTTAGCCATGTTCCATCAGCTGTTTTTCCATGAATCTGTCTTAATTATTTTATAAAAGTAATTTTGGGCTCCAGAGCATCCTGTGACAATGAGTTCCCCATTTTAATTATTTGCAGAAAACATATTTAATTTTGTTTGCTTTGAACTGCTTGTCTCATAACTTAATTAGTTGCCAATAAATTCTTACAGTTAATTGTTCCCTATTTATTTTCTCTGAAGAAAGTCACTTAGTATCATGAGACCCTGCTACAACTCTCTACTGTGTGCTTTAGTTTTAGCTAGCCTGAATAATTCTGTATTGTTACTAACTTAATCACCTCATCCTTCAGTCCCTTCCCAGCTCATTTAATGAACTGCATGAGTCAGTATAGCTCCTCATATGGGTCTTACTGGTAACCTCTTTCAAATGAACAAGCCAACTATTTATTCTTATCCTTTATTTTCTAAAAAATTAGCAGTCTATGTGACCACTCCCACTACAGTTTAGTTTCTTTAAGCATTTTTGTTAAAAGATGTCAAATTCTTGATAAAATCACTGTACCAATTGAATCAATGTTACTTATAAGTTCAGTGACTGGATCAAAGAACTGAAATAGATTTATAAGGTAGCACTTTTCCTCTAGAAGGCTTTACTCTCCTCTTCAAGTCTTTCCTAGATACATTGTAATTATCCATATGTGCACAAACTCTGGTGGTTTTTTTTTAGATTTTCCATTGTATTTATCACCTTGTATTTCTCTCGTGCTTGGGCTGATTTCAGCAATATATCATGCACCACAGCTCAGCTGTAGCTTTCACAGCGAGCTCCTCTGGACCATTTAGGTAAACACCACATGGTCCTGATTAACAATTATTGTGTGGTTTGCATTTTTGTCTAGGCACAAAAGTCCTTGTATCAACACTTCAGTTTGAGATAAATCTTTGGACTCTTCCTGTGTAAAGGACAGTCCTGGTATGGGAAACTCCATAAACTTCTCTGCAATGAACAGTGAAGCCTTGGCATCAACATTAGGTTTACACATAGATAATTTTTCAGGCTCTCTGATTCTCTGGCATGTGTCCTGCTTTTGGTGTTTGAAAAGTTTCTATTATTAGTTTTTTAATACCTTTGGTAAATTGCGTGCTTTGTATTGCCCTTCCTTTATGTTTGTCTTGCCAATGTTTATGATTTCTTCTATTTTCCTCTTAAAAATAACCCCCAGTTCTGAAAAATGCAATATCACACCTGTTAGCTTTTGTTGTTGTTGTTTTAGCTTCATTGGTTTCTTTGTTTACCGACTGAAAATTTTTAACTGGTAGAAAATATTTAATCTTTCAACATAGTGACCCTAAACCTTCTTCTTGCTCTCATTCTCTCAAGTGTTAACTTACCCAGTTAGTTTACTCCACCTGATTAGCTTTGCCTTATCTTTCACTGGCTTTTCTGAGATTCAGTGCCAAGAGTCTGCATTTCAGAATCTTTCTGAATTAACACATTGTGAATCAGCTCCTCACTCATCAGGCCTAATTCAAGAACTTCACCTCTTTGGATCTTTCATTATATTTTTCAAATTGCTACTATTTTCATTATTTATAATTTAGATCAGCCTCCTCTTGTGGGATATTTACCTCATCTGCAGTAGGGTGACTGAAATTACAGTTACTGTAGCATTTTTACCCTGACAGCTTCTCATACCTTCAAGTCAGTGGGAGTTTCAAGGATTCTGAATGCATTTTTTTCCTACAATCTCAGTTGTCTCCAGGTGCTACAGAGCATAAGCTGTCTACTCCTGTCTAGTGTATTTTCATGTTTATTATATTCAGCAAAGTTTGAGGAAAATAAGCTTTTCAGCTGTGTCTCCAAATACAGTAGCAACCTTATTCCATGGATTCTGGTATCCTGCCTTAAAGAATGTGCAGTTCAGGATCCCAGACTAGGGAGAGGCCCTGTGCAGTACTTCAGATGAAAGAATTCTTCTTACAGATCTACTGCAACACGATCAGAGCCAAATTATTGTAAATTTCTACATCAACCCTGAAACTGGTGAATTTTTCAATGTCTTTCTGCTAGAACAGGTTTTATGAATATATCCAAGAAGCATTCCAAAGCAGATTATAGTAATCTTAAAGAAGGTTTTATATGAATATAAGAGTCTTGGCAATGGACATTTAAGCTTAAAAATAGCAACCCACAAGTCTTAAATTATTGTTTCTTTTTGCACCTGAACCTTGAAATTTTGGTAAGACTTCATGTTAGATTTATAAAAAGAGAGCACATCATTTGACAAGATTATCAATCATAGATATCTCACACCTTTAATAACTTTGTGTTAGTGGTGAACAGCAATGACTCATTTACTTCTTGGCACAGTACAGCTCCCTGTCTCAGTGTCATAGTCAGAGATGAAGGGAGAAAATTCAAAATATCTAAAAATACAAACTTAGGAAAGTGGGAAGAGAAGTATGTAAAGACACTATTTCTGAAAGATAATAGAATGGAAGTTTCCTCACATATGTGGATCTAAACTACTACAGATCTAAATGGGGAAAATCAAACAAAAGTATTTTATTAACTGTTAAATTGAAAGCAAATGGACCATCTTAAGGAATTATTTTTACCATATGGTACCAGCTGTAATGTTATATTCTTCCTTGTCCCCTTTCTGCATCTAGTAAGCCATATCTAGCTCTTCACTTTTTAATCTTGTTTAATACCAGAAAGAAGTAAATGCCAAAATGGCCTACTTCTATTGATGTTATTCATTCCCAATAAGTTTTCATTTCAGGTACACAGCAATCACTGCACATCTCTTTTCTGTGGCTGTTTCTGTGGCTGATGCATCTGCACAGACTACAGTGAAAAAGGGGATGTGCACAGTTCTAAATTGTTAAAGAGGGAGGGACATAATATGATGAAGCATGAGGATGCTAAGATGAAAAAAAACTGACTAGCTGCCCAATAAATTATTTTTAAAAATTTTTTACTTCTGTTCATATCCAGTAAAATAACTTATTCCCAGGCCTAATAGCACAGATTGGAATTACTCTGAGGCTCATCCTGGGTTTCATTGCTTTGGGAAATCTTTATAATGTCATGTCTTGTCTGTTATCTGCAGCAGTATTTCAAACACAGATGTACTCCTTCTTCACATATGACAGTGTTATGCTATTCCCAATCCTGATGTTTCAGAAAAAAATCCTTTCTTTTTTCCTGTGAAGAAAGTCCACTCCTTGCCTGTGTTTTAATTACCCTGTGAATTTTGTCTTTTATGTCCATATTACAAGTCTCTCAATTTATACTTCAAAACCAAATGGGTGGTTTGAGACAGTATTTTTCAAGTAACAGCTCTTATTCTGTAGGTGAAGCTGAGTGACAGATTAAAGAGGACATAAAGGCACCACATTCTGTAGCCTTCAGTGGCTGTGGTAGCTTGGAGTGAGGTTGATGGCTTCATGTGCCTTGAGGTGACTGAGCTGCAGAACTTGAGTGCAAATATTTCTTCCTTGTACTTTTGCCAAGAGATCCAGTTCCCCTCAAGACTGGAGGAAACAGCTATCACATAACACAGTGGATGATTTGGGATTGTTAGCTGGAACAGGAGCTAAGTCTCCAGGTATCGTGACTATTGAGGGCTGAGTACAAAGCTGTTGTACTCTGCCCCAACACCATTTCCTCTCTGTGTGTACTCAGAGGTGCATCCTGTGGAAGCAGAGACTTCCCTGCCTTCTTAAGCTCTAACAGGAATTAAGGCAAGGAAATGCTGAGAGAGCTGAAGTCCCGAGGACACTGTTGTACTCCTCTTGTGACCATGACCACATGCCTTTTCTTCCAGTACACCACAGAACACAGAAGAGAACACCTACAGAACACATTAGAACACATGGCATCTAGTGTGAGCCACCCCAAAGCACGTATGATGAAAATTAGAAAACAGCTATAGTGGGAAGCTGCAGAGGGAAAACATGAAGATACAGGCTCACACTTTCTTTTGAGAATTTTCCAGGTAGCTCAGAGAAAGAATTGGATTTCAGAAGTGTGAACCCAAGAAAGAATTAACCAGAAATATCTGCAGTATTTCCAGTAACAGAGGATTGCAGAGAGCAACCCAGCACAGCAGAAATGTCACAGATCAGATAGCTAGTGTCATTCTGGTCAGGAGAGAAAAGGTTGCCTTCCTGGAACCAAGAGCAAGCAGGCAGATATTCGAGCAGGTGACAAGCTCTCGGTGAGCAGACTTGATGTCTGAGAGGCTGCCTCATCTGCATGGCTTTGTTTTCTTTTCCTTTAAGCTTTTATTTATAAATATTTTTCTAATTTATCATCCACTCAGAATGTTATAAGCACTTTGATTTTCACTTTATCTTGGCCTGGATTAATTGGGATTTAGTGAGAGATGAATAATAAATAATTTCTTAAGCAGAGAGCACTAGACAACAGCTGTATGTATCTTTTAGAAGGGCACTGCTCTGAGAAGCACAAATGGATTCAGAGATAGACCTGGTCCTCAGATAAGGGGGGAGATGACACTGATTTTTTTTTGTTTGGATTATATGTTGCAGCTTGCACGAATAATTTTTACCCCTCTGTACTATTAGGAAAATTTAGTTTCCTTCAAAAAGCTGTACTTGACTTATGCTCACATTCACAATCTTTTCTGTGTGGTGCCACAGAAGATTGCCAGACACTCTCTGAGCCTAGCTTGAGACATAGCTACAGCATCTGCTGTAGGAGGTGGGTTTCTACTGCATTTTGAGGAAGGATGCACTCAGACTGGTAACAGTCTAGCTATGACAGGCTGGCAGGCACTGTAGGATGCCAAATGCCCTTCAGAAACACGGTAAATTAAACCCACACTGTGCCCTCTCCTGCTGTTAGGAGAATGGCTCTGTACTGCTTTTTGTGTAGTCACTGCTAGCTTGATACCAACAACCAAGCCAGATTGTTTAAATCTAGTTCAAGTATTTGTGCATAACGTAGCAATGCAGAAGTATCCAGGAACTCTCATTACATTGAACAGACAAGCTATTTTATATTTTTAGTGGAAAGAAAAAAACAACAACCCCGCAGTCTAAAAAATATTTACATAGGACATTGCAATTATTGTTCAGAATTAATGAGTTTTATCCCCTCCTTTTGGCTTAAGGAACACAAAATCCCAATGAAAGGAAACAGATGTAGTTGTTTTAAGCATTTCCAAAGGAAACTGCAGTAAAGTCTGAAACATCACTGTATAAAAGCCTTGTGTGTCATGGAGATGTTCTGATATTGTTTTCATTTGCCAGCTGTGTGTAAAGAGGGAGTTATGTCTGTGGCCAATAGATCTTCCCACATCAGAGCAGTAACAACAACAAAGCAACGGAAATATTAGGAAAACACTAACTTTACCTTCAAATACACTTGATTTTCCTAAACAAGAAACGTGGATTAGGAGTCAGTTCAAAGAAAAATGGCCAGAATTTATAATGCTCTACTGAAAAAGACAATAAAAGGAAGAAAGAGCATTAATAAAATGAAATAGTCTAAAGGGAGTTTGGCCAACAAATAAGACATCAGAACATTACCTCCTGGCTCTTCTTGTTAGCTATTGCTTGTCATTCTCTATCCTCCAAGAAAAATACCAGCACTTTCAGTTGATCTGAAGAGATATGGCATAATAAACTAGCTAAGAATTTCTGGGACTGCAAATCAGGTGATTCAAGTCCAGCTCCTGCCTCTGCCTTTACCATTGGTGTTAAATATTATTATCTGTGTTATGGTAACACCTAGAAAACTCAGTGTAGCAGACATTTCTACAGCAGACCCATAAAACTACAGTCTTTGCCCTGGAAACACCTGCAGCCTGGTGATAGAGGCTTCCTGTGCTTTGGTCTTTCAGTCAGTCAAATGGGGAACTTGTGTTTGACCAGGATGTCTGTATGACCCAACTGTGGGCTTCCGATTGATGTTCTTTTTCTGTTTCTTTCTACTGACCACTGTGCTGGAAAAACAACTGTTTGAACATGGCAATTCAGTGATCACAGGTCTGGTTTTGCATTCAACACTACACACTGCAGGGATATGTTCAAATCTTACTACATATGGAGTCTGAGCTACTAAACACGGCAAAAAACCTAAATCAACACATCCAAGGGATAAAACTTCTTAAAATGCTTTTGAACCACATGTTTGTATGATAGCATGACACTTTAAATTACTGACTGCTTTCAGCTGGAATAATGTTAATTTTCTTCCTAGTAGTTGGTACAGTGCTGTGTTTTGGATTTAGTATGAGAATCATGTTGATAACACACTGATGTTCTGGTTGCTGTTAAGAAGTGCTTACCTAAATCAAGGTCTTTTCAGTGTCTCATGCTCTGCCAGTGAAGCAGGTGCACAAGAAGCTGGGGGGAGAATCAAAGGCCAAAGGAATATTCTATACCACAGAATGTCCTGCTGTCCTGCTCAGTATAAACTGGGGAAGTTGGTTAGGGGCTGCTGATCACTGCTCAGAGACAGACTGGGGTATCAGTCAGCAGGTGCTGAGCAGCTGCATTGTGCATCACTTGTTTTGCTTGGATTTTATACCATTTTCTCTCTCTCCCCCCTTATAATTATTATTATTATTTATTTTGTTTGAATTATTAAACTGTTCTTATCTCAACCCATGAGATTTATATTTCTTTCTCATTCTTCTCCACTGGATGGGGTTAAACTATGACATGGATGTTTTCAAATGGGAATGAAGTGGAAGTGACAAAATATCTTTGGTGAATGAAAAAAATATAATGCACAACTAATATAAAATAACAGTTATGATCTGCAGTGAAAAGGATGATAGTTCCCTGTGAAAATCCTGTCTTGGGTGTGTGGTTTTTTAATGTATTTCTTTGACAGTGTCCTCTCTCAGTCAGTTGAAATGTTGACACTGATAGCCACTTCAGTAACCTAATTTCTCTCTTTGCTTATTCTGCTCATCTTTTGCATTTCAAAGCATTATCCTTCAATTTTCAAGAACTATAGTATTGTCCTGACAGTTTCCAGTTAAACTAGGAGACCTTAGAAAGCCCTTAACCCTAAAAACCTAAATAAAATTTTACAAATGCCTAGTATCCAATGAAAGAGTATATAGGAATAAACCTCTGGCAACCCAACAGAAAGAAAATATCAGAGAACAATAAACCTTTCAGGAGAAAATATTTCAGCAAGTATATATCCTGTTCAGTGAATACCATCTACAGTGTTAATAAAATACAGGAAGGCTGTCAGAGCTCACTTGCTGGACAAAAGCTCTAGAAAAGGGAGCTTTTATTTTTCCACTAACAGAGGATCATGTTTTCCATAGAGTGAAGAAAACACGGGTCAGTTTACCACTAAGGGCCTCCTCTCTGCATACAGGAGCCACAGGGAGAGATTCTACACAAGAGCAGTTACAAAATCAAAACCCAAAAGTGGAATTGAGTAGCTTGTGCCATATCTGCACAACCCTTCACCTGTTCTGCTGTGCTGAAATTCATCCATCATCAAGGCCTCTGCTCCTGTCTCAAGGATGTGCAGCTGAGAACAAGACACTGATGACTGAAGTTGCAGGTAGCAGAGGCTTGGAGTAATAAACCTCTGCAGAAAGGCTCCTCACAGCCCTGTTTTGACAATGTGTGTGTGTCTTTTTGGAGGGGGTGAGGATGCCAGAGAACAGAGAGAGAACAAAAGTATAGATAAGAGTTGTCCTATATCCAAGGTCAAATGTTTTCAAAACCCTAAAATTAACAGGGGCCATCCTGTATTTGTGATCTTATTCAGCAATCAAAGCAACATTTATTTAGTTCTTTCCCTTTTCCAGCCTTCTTGACTGTTAATTCCAATTCTAGACTAAGCTCCAATGCATCTTGTATTTAGTATCTGCAACTTAGTACATGTCACCTTAACATAATTTTTTTCTTAACATTATTATCTTTTACCTGTAGCTTGCAATTCTGTATTTTGGACCTATACCCATATATTTTCAAGAGCATTACGACACAGTTGTCCCCTACAAAGACATCAGAAGACTCATTTCCAACCAGCTCCACCTTTCCCTTTTTAACTTTATGTATCTTGAGTCCAGCAGGCATCCATCCCAGCCTGGCTCATATGATACTATTCTGGTAATTTGCAACCTATTTAGGATGCACAATTCTAGCTTAACAGCACTGGAGAACTGCTGTGCTTCTGTGTAGTTATCAGCAGAAGCTCTGCAAACCTGAGAACTTGCTTCTTGAGGAAGGCAATTAATTTTCAAATTAGTAACTTGTACACACATTTTCTCCTTCCTCCCACCAGTTTTAATTGAACAAAGTGTTTGAAAGGAACTCCAGAGGAAGAAACTTGTTCAGTTAAGACACCAAAGCCAAGTTCTTTCCCTACCATGGACTTCCCAGGAGAAATCTGGCAAACCTTATAAACATCTTCCTTCACTATCAGTAAAATTTAGTAAGTGAGAAGGCTATAGTGAGAATAAATCAACTAACAACTGCTCCTAGGTATCATGGGAATGAAACCACATAAATTCACAGAAAGCTAAAGATCTGGATGCTGGGAAAAAGTGAGTAGACTATAATAAGAGAGAGTGTCTTACTACTGTCCCACCAGTGTGCCTCATTGGACACTTGGATTACAAGAAAACATTCAGAAATGAGAGGACAATTTGTCCCCTGGCCCATTAAATTCATGGCCCCTGTTTAGTAGCAGTGTCCAAGAGCCCATGTCCTCTTTTTATTTCTTTTTTTCTTTTGATGGAAAATGTTTCTTAGGATGAATAACCTTAAGACAAGCTATGAACTTCACACAGGTCACAAATAATCCTGCAAGCTGAAACAGCTTGATCTTTACCTTTTTTGTTTAAAGTCACCTAGGGACTGTTCCTGTTGTTGGTTGAAGTCTTTGATCAGTCTTATTAATCTGACATAAGTTTGTAAGCAACTCTGAGATGAATGGAAAACAGAGAGATGTTCCGAAAAAGACCTTGGAGGGATGACTCAGAATCAACACAAAAATAAAACATTAGAAACCTGCCCTCCTAAATACAGATAAGTGCATGAACTGGGCAGGGGATGGAGATGAATGGTTTTGTTTGGCTGGGCACAAGTTCAATTTGTATATTAAAACTACAAGTTTTTTAAGGCAAACAAGAGGGGCAGAACCCTGTTCTACTTGTTCACATAAGCCCCAAAGAACAGACTCTGGCATATCAAGGGCAATGGGCTTTTTCTAGCATAATGATAACAGTGCTCTTTTAATCAGCTTAATAAGCCTTCAAGTTTTATCTTTTTAACATTCAAATTTAACCTTCTATCAAGTTTACTTAGTTTAAAAACAAAGGCTGATCTCATTTCCACCAACTGAATTCCCAGTTGTTATTTACAACAAATAATTCTGACATTATCCTTCCAGATGCGTGTTGAAGGCCAGAGAAGAATATACATGGCAGTCTGTCATATTCTGATCCTGTATCTCATTTCCCTTTTTGCTTACTAGGCAGACTTCCTTTTCAAAGAAGGTTGCTGAAAGCATTTTTTAATAGACAGAAAGCAAGTTTCTTTGCCCGTGGCCTCTGGAAGAATTCCAGATCATAGTGGCATAGCTCTGTGAAAAGTGTCTTTCTTGCTGCTTGCATTTTCTTCTTCACTGGTCAGCATTTGCTGTCAAACACAGCATTGTAAGGGCAGTCAGCTGCCATTCAAAGTAGTGTTGAATGAAGAGTCCAGCCAAGCTGCAGCTGTACAGGACAGAGCACCAGCACACAGACAGAGATCTGGGCTTATGGTGTTGATAGAGTAGAAGTGACATGAGTCAAGAAGAGAAAACTGTTGTGAGACAGCAGAGAAGCAGGCTTGCCCTTAAGTGACTTTCCTCATACAGAAGACAGGTTAAAAGACTGTTTCCTTTTCATTTTTCTGATCTTATTGTACCTGTTCTTCAGAAAGATGGTAAAGCTGTTCATTTCCTCAAAAAGACTTCTAAAAGTCTTTGAAATTTAATAGATTAGCACTGGGCAGATGCTTGTGAGGGAAACAGTTCATTGAGCATTGAACATACTTGCATCTAGTTCCTCACAGAAGGGCACGTCAGTTGTATGCATGCATACAGCCAGGCATATCTGAGGAGCAAACAGGATCTTGATGTCTGCTTCTAATGTGTACAGGAGGGATAGTCACCTAAGAATTCATGTAAGAAACCTAAATGAGCTGCAATCTCAGTATGAAGCCTTAATAAGGCTTAAACCTACCTACAGTGGTTGAATTTCAAAGTTCTGCAATGGGTGAGCAAAATGCAAGCACATCACTTAAACCAAGTCCTTAAAATATGTGTGTACTTCAGGCTTGTATAAGAAGATTTAAGGAATGTATAGACCCCATTTTGGCATAAAAGTAATTTCACATCTGGAGAGACCGGAATACGTGATTCAATCTGTTCACAGCTACAAGAGATAAACTGTATATGAAGGTTGTCTTTGAAGATTTAAAGGCTGCTAAGAGTGAACTCTTTTCATTATCTATGCTAAGTATCTCTGTATCAGAATCTTTCCTGAGAAACATACCTATCAATTATTTCAGCGAGAATTTGGCTTCAAGCACGTAGACTAATTCCACCAGGTACTGCCATGATAATACATTGAGGCATTGCCAAGTATGAGCATGGCACACCTATTCTCAGGACTTTTAACAAGAAACTAGTAGGTCCATAAAATCCCAGCTGTCACAGAGAGAGAAGAAAGGGGGATGCTGTTTAATGTCTCTACCAAGGGAATCAAATAAAGCTGCTAAAATTCCAGGTTCAACATAAATCAAAGAAGGTGATTGTTACTACACCAGGTAGATGAGCTGTGGAGCACCTCTTCAGAAGATACTGCAGAAGAGGAAATTTTAAATGGCTGTAAAGGAACACTGGACAAACTCATGTAAGAAAAATCAACCATGGCTTATGAAATATAAAAAGCAAATTCCACTTAGAAAGTATCCAAAATGAAAGTATTTGGAAGATAGGAGAATACAAGTGGAAGCATCATATATGATTGGCTTCCTACATAATTTTCTAGGTATTTTGGCTACTCTTGAAGAGTAGAAGACTGTAAGAAATGGTTCTATTGTCCAACTAGGTGTGACCCCTCTTAGCTTCTGACAATCCTCAGCCTCAGATTTGTCAAGCATGACAGACTTCAAAGCAAACAATCCCTTATTTTATTCTGTTCGAAAAAATTAATCAGTCTTTGAGTTACAGTGTAACATTAAAGAATAATTAAAAAGATAAAGGCCTCAAAGAGAAATTATAATGCAAAAGCCGTGAGATTTTTTCCTGCTTACTTTATTATAATGCATATAAAGGAACAGGTTTCAGCTAAAAATAAAAAAAAAGCTCACTGACTGGGTCTCAAGTGCAACTGATTTAACAAACTGTAGTGTCAATTTCTCCCGTGAAAAAAGGAAAATGGGAGAGTAACTCAATAACTGTTTCACTGCTGTTACATCAAAGAAATAGGCATGTATAATAGTGGCAGATGAAAAAATTTCAGATGGATGTGTGATTTCTGTCTGTGAAGGCAGAGAAGAACAGTAAACTAATGGAAGGTTGTAGAATCAATATAAATGTGTCTGCTTGATCTGCTAGAGGCATAAAAGTCTGGACAGTATTTTGGACAGTACCTGTGGTGCCTGTATATCGTCTGATCAAGCCTTTACTTGTACAGTCTTTCCTTTATTTTTCTCCTTAAGAATGTTCCTTCTTAAAAATATTTCTGTCATTTGTAATGGCTTCTGCTGCCTGCCTAGACTTTCCTCTGATAAGCCTGCATTATTTTTCCTACTACCTGATAAAAGATTCTTCTCTGATTCCCATCCCCACAGGATAGCTGAAGTGAGCAGAATCTAGTAGTGGCAGAAAATTCATGATATAGGGTGACTATCCTTTGAAAACATTTTGTTAAAGAGATTTTCTGTCTGTGTTGCACCACAAATGTGTTACTACTTCCCTTCATCTTCCTCTCTGGAGGAACAGAGCAAGCATCAAATGATGGAATGGAAGAAGGCAATAATTCTTACACTATTTTCACTGTTTGTCTCCTTTACCCACCCCCCCGCCCCAACCTAAGATTAATATGCTGTGGAGAGATTAAAATGCCAAGATATTTGTGGCTCATCTAAATGGAAGCAGTGACTGGGGGATCTGCTATATAAACGTGTCTGTGGGCCAGATTTGCTTAGCAAACCCACAGCTGTACTGCAGTAACACTCATTTTCTTCCTGGGTACTCACATGAAGAAAATATATGGTCTTTTCCATTATGTAGGTACAGCAGTCAATCTGGAATACTTCAGCAGACCTTGCAACAAATATCTGAGAGGGAAAACCTGGTATTGAGCCAACATTTTTCCTGGTAGTCCTAATGAAAGAACATATGGCAATCTGAATTAAGACTTAACCCAGAACCTTGATCCAAACTTTGCTGAAGTAGGAGGACATTTTCATCCAAATTTAAGTCAGAAGTTTTCAGGTTGTGACCTGTTTTTGTAATCAGACAAATTCACACATTCAGTGAGCAACAATCTTTTCAGAAATTCCAATTTCAAAGCTTGGGTCAGTGATTGAAGATCCATCATTGCCTGGGTACTCTGTTTGTACATGTGTAAGTGTGCCTTGAGTTATTTTTATAACACTGCTTTGCTGTAAAGAAATGATAACCTGCTTGTCAAGAACAATGTGTCTGTAACATAAGAAATTAATCTCTTCATGCTGATTAACTGTACTTTGTACCACTGATCCCTAGAAGAACTGTTACATGTCCCTTTAGAAATATATTTATTTAATGTCTTTATCACTGAAGGGAGGAGAAAAAGAAAATACTTAAGATTACTAGTGGCAATTAACAATATCTACTAAATAAAAGTAATTTTTTCAGAAGGAAAACTCAGTTATCTCGGTTGAAAATTGCATTCCAGAAAGCCTTTGTAATGTACTTTCCTTCCCAAAGGGTTTGTGAATTAATACATCATTTGCTGTGTCTGTGTAGGTTCGTACTTGTTGGCAAAAGAAAAGTCCTGGAAAACAAAAAAGCAAAACTCCCAGTTATAATAAAGTTTAACCTTAACTACCAGCCTGCTGGAGGTGGTCTTAACATGACAGATTTAAACATTAAAGTCAACTAGCATTATAATGGGAATGTGATGGGCTTGACAACCGGTATTGCTTACCTGAGGCACTCAAGTGTGATTTTGGTGTACAGCTGAACTGAGATAATTAAGTCCCAAAGGATTAATCCAAGAGTCTCATACAATTCTTCATCCCACTGGAGTAACTTTATCTTTGATTTCTGATTTGGTAATGAATTTGTCCTTTCTGTGGATTCTTCCAGAGAGTTTGATCTTGAGGTTTCTGTCAATAGGCCACCTTCATTATAGCAGCTTGGATCTACATAATCTGATTTTTAACATCCACATTACTGGAAGTCTCTGTTGAACAACAGATGAGATGGTGTACCTGTAAGGTAGCTGAGCTACAACTCAGGGTTCAAAAACTCCTACCATGGGATGTCCAGCGAAATGTTCAAATTTGAGAAGGAAAAATCCAACTTAGTATCTTTATGCTTCACATACAGTGTTTTTCTTTTGGAGGTAATAAATGTTGCAACAAAACTCCTTACCTTATGTAGACAGTCATGCATGAGGGAAGAGAAAAAGCCCAAGACATCTCCTGTGTAAAGTCCAGAGCAGCACCCTGGCCCCAGGAAAGCAACATTCCTTCACAGGTGAGCATCCGCAGACAGACAAGGAAGCTTTGGCTTCCCTTTCCTTGTTATTCCTGTCATTGGTAATAATCACCCACACTGTTCTCATGAGAACTGGAGAGATCTTTCTTCATGCATGGGCTGCCACATTATTGTCAGATTTTATTTACTCTCTGTTTGTTTTCCCAGAATTGTTCTGTGAGAGGGGTTGGTGGGCAAGAGACGCTGGGCAGCCAGGAGATACCCATCGTCTCTCAGGGCACCACCTGACATGAGACCCATTCCCCTGGCTCATGTGATACAGCTGATGCTGAGTGGCTGCACAGCCCCACTCTCAGAAAGAGCCAGAGGCCTTGCCACAAGCAGTTTGCCATGAGCTGCACCCTGGCACAGGCAGGCCCAGTCCCTGCCCCAAGGGACTTCAGTGACAGGGCTGTGCTGCAGCAGAGTCCTGTTGTGAAAGCCTGTTTGTCTGTGTGGAGGAATGATCAAATCCCATTATGCAATAGTGGCTTTTTGTTCCGTTTACTGTCTTTACTCCCCATTTGTTTCCATGGTAGCAGTATGGAAAAATTAGGATTTGTAATGTAAAATCAAGGAAAGGGACCGTTTTTTCCTGTCAGAAGCCAGTTTGTGATATACGGAAATATATCTATGGCAGCTAAACCTAAATCTGTTTCATAAAGAACAGATACATCTAGCAGAAATGTCAAAATTGGGAATTTTATTTGTTTCATAATAGTCCCCTTCAGCTGGAGTTTATAGGACTTATTTTCATATTTTTATGCTCCATCACAGAGACAATGCTTAGATATAAACCCATACATACCCAAAACAAGATGGCAATTTCCAGCAAAATCTTTTACTACTTTAAATTACATTGCAAATTAACTTAAGGTTATGTAACACCAGAACATACCACTCGTCTGGCACCAACCTAAACAGTTCTTAATATGTGTTCACATAGAGCCCTCCTGTGTTTGCTAGGTTTCATTACAACAGCCATCACGTCTGACAGATAATTTATTGACCTACATCGACATGACTGAGCTCCGGAAGGGAATGCCAAGTTCCTGTCCTCTCACATTTACACAGCATGGACTGTTAAATTCCACTTACTAAATACTGTATCAAGCTCCAAAAGGTGACAAGTGAGAATCTGTCACTAGCTCTTAGTTACACCATTTTTCAGTGATAGGCATCATAAATATTAGTAATTTATTTGTTTTTATAGTATTGCTTATGATTTTTATCACAGAATCACAGAATGGCTAGTGTTGGAAGAGATTCAAGATCATCTAGTTACAACTCCCTGGCCATGGGCAGAGACACACTTCACCAGACCAGATTGCTTAGATCCCCACCCAGCCTGACTTTGAACATTTCCAGGGATGGGGAAGCCTCAACTTCTCTGGACAACCTGTTTCAGTGCCTCAGCACCCTCAAAGGGAAAAAATTCTTCTTAATCTCTTATCTAAACTTAATATTTTTTCAGTTTGAATCCATCCCCCCTTGTCCTGTCACTACACATCCTTGTAAAAAGTCCCTCTCCATCTTTCCTGTAGACTTCCTTCAGATACTGGAAATCCACAGTTAAGTCACTCTAAAGCCTTTTCTTCTCCAGGCTGAACAATCTCAATTCTCTCAACATTTCCTCATGGGTGAGGTGCTCCATCCCTCTTGTCATCTTGGTGGCCTCTGCTGCAACAGATCCTTCCTACGCTGGAGACCGTAGAGCTGGATGCAGCACTGCATGTGGGGTCTCACCAGAGCTGAGCAGAGGAGCAGAGGACAGGTGAGGAAAGAAAGACAGAACAGTGTAAAAAGTGTAGGAGGTAGAAAGCAAATGCACAGAAGTTGGGCATGACGCTGTGCTCTGCAACACTGAAAGACAGAACATCCATTGCAAGGAAGACCTGCCACGCAGAACTGTAGGAAAATGCTCCCTTGAGTTACCTTTCCTTCTCTGTAGGTCAGTCTGTGGTGTTCATTGATTATCTGTGCAGGGGAAGAAATTGTAAATTTGGTAATTGCTCTTTGTGAAGCAAGTTTAGAGACAAGAAGATACATTTTGCAGGTTAAAAGAAAGACTTTGTAGTTGATTTACCGTATAGTTCTTCAAAATAAAAGTGGAGAACTTTTACCCCATTTTCATAAATTAACTTCTCTCACTAAAAGCAAACACAAAGGATACAAATTTTGCAAGGAGGTTTTGATTCACCTGGATTGAAATTCTCCCACTAGTGTTTTCAGAGGATATGGCATTAATGGTAATTATATTTAAGGGAATTCACTATGCTCATATGAATATGAGAAACAGTTTAATTATGTATCTTTGGACAGCCCAAGGATAGGATATAAAAAATTATTTTCACAAAATAATAAACATTTTCTTTTCATGAGAAAAATACCTCTGAATTCTGTTCTACATGCACTACAGTCATAAATGGTCTATTCTGGAGCAGAAAATGAAGTTAGAGTTTTTATCAAAATAAGTCAGACAAAAGAAATGGTGGTTTATTTAAACTGAATGAATTTAAAGTATTCTGGTCTAGAGGATTAGGGTGAAATGCAAAGCTTTAATTAAGTATGGGAAAATGTGACTTAGAAAGGACTATAGAAAAGAAAATCATGTTTGCTAAAGTTTATTTCAATATTTATTTCTATATTTCAAGGGAAATTCATAAATGGGGCATAGCTAACTATTCTGAAAGAACCAAGACATTCACTCTCTTCTAAATGTTTGTCATTAACTCAAAAGGGCTGTTTAAAATACAATCATTTTTAACTACTACTGGCCTACTGGAAAAGAAATCTAAGCTCTGGTGGGAGAATGACATGAAAAAGACAATGTTTGCCTGGGCTTTTATGGACTTCTTTTTTTTTTTTTTCTGGAAGGAAATGAATGAAATGCTTTAAATACAGACAACAGGCTACAGTTAAGACTAGTAGGAATGCACTTTGTGAATGTCTTGTTTAATGCTTCTAAACAGATTTTCAAAAGTTCATAATGACCAATGAATCCAAACTGCACATCAGAATCTGTATGAAGCAGCCCACTGAACTCTTACAGCTTTGAATAGCACACAGAGGTGCTAGAGAAGTTTTTTATCAGAGAATAAAAATTTCACTCACTATAATGACTTGAAGGAGATTTTCTCCAGTCTACAGATTAAATTCTAAAGGAGATTTTTGGTACCTTTATCTAAAGACCAAGACCTAATATACAGATGTAGTCCCTGTAGGGGTAAAGAGTCTTTAGGCCACTCAATCAAATGGAATCCTGCTATCATATTCTTCTTTAATATTTTAGAAACTAGCTCATTGTTATGTTTGAGAGTAAGAATCACCAGCTTTAACAGTGCTAAATGAACTGGAAGGTTTGTTTTCTTTACTTCTGTTGTTTATATGGGGAACAATAGAGCTTCATTTCTCAGTCACTGAGCTGCCCATGGAACTGAGTTCAGTACCTTGCGAGGCCTTCAGCTGCACCCCCACGTGGCTGCCTCACCAGTTTTGATCATCAGGTCATTGGAAAAGACTTACAAAAGTGCACAGTTTGGGCTGCTGCAGACAGATACTGCAGCAGCATAACAGAGGATGTAAATGATAATTCAGAGTGGCAGAACTGACTCCTCTACAGGGGGAAATAGGCTTTGATATTATCTAATCAATGGTGTCATGAGGTAGGATGTTCAGAAACATGACCAAAGCAATTAATCTCAAAAAACATTTTATGCTTCCAGAGGAGTAAAACATTGGGGGAATGCAGCAGATGTTTTCAAAAACTCCATGCTGCCATGTGAAACAAAACCTAGCAAGTGGTACTGCTCTGTATTGTGTCTCATCCATAGTCCTAATGAAGAGAGCATTGCGTAGCAGCTTCTGTCCAGGCTTGCATTCCTGGTTCTACCAAGGAGGCTAGAAGATCTCCACAATGCTCTTCTGAGGCAGACTAAGGAAAACAATGTAGAAAAAGGTTAAGCCGATTAAAAACAAACAAAAAAAGTTATCCCTTCTCTGGAAATCTTGCTTCAGGTGTGCAAAACTATGCTGTTAATAAAAGTGACCAAAAGCTTATTGATACACTTGAATAAGGACAACTTTATTGATTTTATTGGGTATTAGTGATCTCACTTCCCCATTCATGGGTACAGAATAGAAGCTGGTACCTGGAAGAATCAGTCATTATGAAATTTGGCAATCCTATAGAAAAGTGGAAAAATCTAATTATGCTTTCAAAGCTGATGAAAACAGTTATGTTTTCCTGCCTCAGTTTTGGGATCTGTTTCAAACAGTATTTCAGTGAAAAATTGAAGGATATGTGTTCATGTCAAGTTAAGAATGCCTCTTGATTCGAGGAGCAATGCTACACATCATTCCATGAGGCACTGAGCATCTTGTTGATAAACTGCTGCAAAACAATGGAAGATCCATCAAAAGCCATTATCACTGCATGGATTCTGTGTGAGGAATAGCTGGCTTTCTACCAGGTGAATCTGATGTATTCACCTGGTAGATTCTCTAATTGTTCTCTACAGTTCTCTGTAGAGAACAATTCAGACTGCATGGATTCTGTGTGAGGAATAGCTGGCTTTCTACCAGGTGAATCTGATGTGACAGTTCTCTGTAGAGAACAATTCAGGAAGAAGGGAGAATAAAGAAAAATGGGAGAGGTTTCCAGAGGTTCTGGAATTGCAAAACTGGAGGAGAAAAGGTGTCGTACTTTTAAATTATGTATGTGGTCTATGTTGAGCAAGTTACTTCATCAACAGAAAGAGAAGCTAAAGTAAAGCTGTGATTACACATTTATGATGTGGTACTTCAACTGACTTAAGCAATTCATGCCTGCACCATATATTCCTGCCCCCTCTTCGTGCAGGTGTGACTGCTTGGTAAATTGCCAGAGGGAACAGAGCCAGCTAGGAAGAGCCTAGCCAACAAACTGTGAGCATAGCCCAGTGACAAACTGACACCCAGAGGGAGTCAAGGTGATTCCAGAAATGGTTTTGTGGTGAGATCCCAGTCTCAGAATGGGAAATTTTTGCTCCAAAGGTCATCTTTCCAAGACGTAGTAACCAGCAGAATGAAGATATTTTTAATCGGAACAGGTTGTCAGGGCTGTGGAATTGCCACCAGTGGAAAACAGAAAATTAGTAACAACTTCTCTGAGACCACCGAAACAAGTTCTACAAGCATTTGTCAAAGGTGGGTCAGGCACTGGTGATACACACAACCATCAGGTATGAAAGCAAATTATCATCCCTTGTGGATGCAGTGGCTGAGAAGATGAAGAAATACCAAGGAGCAAGTCTAGGAGGTGATAAATGCCAAAGATACTGAGTTCAGATTCCCATTGCAGCATGTGGGAAGTGTTGTGGTGCCAATTATTCAGCCTTGGGTTCTCAAAAACCCAGTGGGAACAGGTGACTCAACTCTCCTCCAGAAGAGTTCTTTTTCACATCTGTAAACACTGTACATTTTTTTGTGAGTCATACATTAGCTATTGTATAAAATTAATTTGACTTTAAATAAATTAGAATTTAGGGGTTGTCATGACTGAGGGAAATGGATTCTTTTTGGAAGCAAGGGAGACCAGGGGAATGGTAGGGAGGGACTCAAAGGGTCTTGATAGTCATGATGCATCATCTCACTATTTACTGACAAAATCAAGCTGCCTTACCTATGTGGACAGGCCACCTTACTTAATCTTCAATAGCAGCATGTAAATTATGTATGTTCAACAAGTAGTGTGGAAGGCATTATGAATTATTCACTCTGGCTCATCCTACCAGAACACCCTCCTCCTTTCTCATGTCAAATGAATCTGGAAAGCCCAGTAGACATTACCACCTTCCCCTAACTGGGATATTTATAATGCCTCTCTCTTTATTCTCTGACATCTAATAAAAGGCATGCTCACAATGCAGTCCTCTGCTATTTAATTAAAGACAATCAGTATCAATCTACAGAAAACCAGTCTTTATTAACTTTCCTGCCCTTGGAGTTATTTGTTTGCTTTCTGCCATATCCACAAAGACAGTAATGTCTGAAAGACATCTGAGTTATATGGATTTAATACTGAAGACAGCAAAAGGAAAGATACCAGAGCACTGAGGTGCTGGCACTGGGTTGGAATGATCACAGAGCACATTTTTGTGTACATTATGGGCCCAAAATTTGTCTGACCCAATCATACATTAGACCATTACTGATGGCCCAGTCTTTCTGGAAGAAGTTGACAGATCCCTCGCCCTTCCTCCCAGATAATTTCTTCAGCATGGCAGTGGAGCTGTATTATAGTTATGACTCCAATTTCAGACACTAATAAATTACAAGGCAGAACTTTCCATGTTCTGCTGCCATAAAAGGGTACCAGACAGAGGTGAGAAATCCAGATCTAGGAAAACTTAAATTCACCTTCCAGATCCACTGGAGTAGCAGATAGGATTTGGCAGCTGACTTAAAGTACGTTTTGCTGCAGTCAGTCCTGACTTTCTGAAAGAACACAACAGAAGTTAGAGCTCATTAAGAAACAAATTTTAGCTATAGTTATGCTAATAGTTTCGTATAACTAACAACAGCTCTCTGAAGGACACCCAGACTGTCCTGATGCCAGGGCTGCCGGGGGACCAGCCATAATGGTGGAAGGTGCTGTCTCCAGCTGCTTGCCTACAGCCTTTAGCCAGAGGTTATCCCCATGAAGTTTCACACAGGTGCTTTGTAACCCATTTAAGACAAATTAATTGCAAAGCTTATGCACCTTGTTTCTCATAGCTGGATTCCTCTGGTTGCAATGGTGCAAATGAAGAAATGCTTAGACAGAAGACAGAAACTCTCTGGAAGGTGTAGTGATAGGTAGATGAGGACTGGCTAATGATCAAAGACTTCTACTAATAGAGCTATTTACAGAGTTCACATCTTTGTCACTCCAACTATTATCCCTGCAACTTTTATTTTTTCACATTTTACCTGGTCATTTTTCAGCACAAAATTCTAATTCACAGCCAAGCACCAGATGCTGTGATATGATCCTTCCCAGATGTAAAATCTCTGGAGGTTCCATGTCTATGAAATAAAAGCTACCCAAGAATATCCTATTTCATTTAATACTAGTCTTGGAAATCTTTCGTCTGGTCATTCCAGTATAAAGTGTAACCAGACAGTGCACATGTGCAGTTTCACTAGAAAGTGAACAGATATTTACAACCCAGGGAACAGAGGAGGCCAGAAGCCCTAGCAAAAACAAACACTCAAACTAGAAGTAATTAATTTGGTGCTTCAGAACAACAGTCTGATAATATTCTGTCTTTTAATGCTGCTGTCTGGGATTTAATTTTCCTGGTTAACACAAGTTTATTTGAAAGGCACTACAGCAAGCTCATAGTTAGATGGCCAGATCTATCCTGGCTGACATTACAAGGGAAAGAAAAGACAGACGTGATGACACAGGAATCTTTCTGATCATAGCTTCCTCTGCTTTATACCTGCTACCACCGAGCACTTGCCAAAAACCTTTCTTGTGTATGTATTATGCAAGACTAGCTATTTTCTCCCAGTACTCCCGTGACAACTCATCTGCTTTTGAAAGCAGAAAACCTCTCTACAACCTTTTTCCCTACTTTGATCTAGGACACAGAATAATAGTATTTAAGGTTTAGTGGGAATTTTCCACCATCTGCAATAGATGATAACATCTCAAGTGCAATGCAAGAACCAAAGTCAGAAAATTAAGTGTCCATGTCATCAAGGGAACATGGGAAAAGGAAAAGGAAGGAAAAGCAATTCAGACTTGTGAGTTTTATGACTACCTAGAGTAAAACAAATCACGTAAATATTGCTTCTTTTCCCAGTTTGATGTAGAAACTTGTAAACCTCTGATTCCTGTAAATGGTATGGAATTTCAGAAAATCACAGAATATTGAGTTGGAAAGGACCCATAAGGATCGTTTCAATGACTTCTAGGCTCTGGGAAGTTCTGCAAATTTAACCAGGTTCTTGCTTTGCTCTCTCTTTTGATAAATACTTTACTTATTCAGATTGGAACAAAATAATGATGTTCAACATTGGAGAAAAAAATACCTTCCTGGGCTCCATGACTGATCTGCTGTTTCACATTAACAAAACTAAGGCATCAAGGAAGCTGGACATACGAGCAATACTAGAGACTTTAGCATTTTTGACTTAATTACTGAGTGTATAATTTGGGTATCTTGCATGATTGTGTGGCCTGTGTCAGCAACTCTGTTGTAGTCAGCCACCACTCACACTGTCTGCATCAGACCTCTGTGCCAGGCCGGCTGAAGACAACCTCTTGTCTTCACTCATTCAGAAGATCATGCCTCAGCAGAACTGCCTCTGGAGGCTTCCTGAAGGCAGGGCATGCAGTGCTGCTCAGAGTTTGGCCTCTGACTGTGCACTGATAAAAAAACCCCAAAAAATGGCCTCCTTTTAAAAAACCCTGGGAAATGCAGGTCTTGCTCATCCGTGTTCTGGGCTGTGTCCAGTTCCGGGTTCCTCACTACAAGAAACCCTCAGCAGAACTGCCTCTGGAGGCTTCCTGAAGGCAGGGCATGCAGTGCTGCTCAGAGTTTGGCCTCTGACTGTGCACTGATAAAAAAACCCCAAAAAATGGCCTCCTTTTGAAAACCCTTGGAAATGCAGGTCTTGCTCATCCCTGTTTTGGGCTGTGTCCAGTTCCGTGTTCCACATCACAAGAAAGACATGGAGCTACTGCAGAGGGTCCAGCAGAGGCCACAAAGACCGAGCATCTCTCTTATGAGGAGAGACTGGGAGCTGGGCCTGTTCAGCTGAGAAAAACTGAGAGGGGATCCCATCAATACGTAAAAACATCTCAAAGGAGAGTGCCAAGAGGATGACGCCAGGCTCTTTTTTTGTGGTGCTTAGTGACAGGACGAGGAGCAACGGCCACAAAATAAAATGCAGGAAGTTTCACCTCTACATGAGCAAGAACTTCACACTGAGTGTGGCAGAGCACTGGAACAGGCTGCCCAGAGAGGTCATGGAGTCTCCCTCTCTGGAGACATTCAAAACCCATTTGGACGCGGTGTCACCTGCTCCAGGTGACCCTGCTTGGCAGAACGGCTGGAGCAGATGATCTCCAGAGGTCCCTTCCATGCCTCACGATTCTGGGATTCTGTGTGATTCTGCACCCTGCTTGGCAGAACGGCTGGAGCAGATGATCTCCAGAGGTCCCTTCCAAGCTTCACGATCTGGGATTCTGTGTGATTCTGGTTTTTAAAAAACCTTCTGTCGGCCTAGCACACGACGGGAGGAGCCCGCCGTCCCCGGAGCGCCGCACAGCCCAGCGCTGGGCAGCCCTGCCCGCACAGGCCGCGCCGGCGGCTCCGCGCCCGGGGCCGGCCCGCAGCACTCCCGGCACCCGGGCCACTCCCGGCACTCTGGGCCCTCCCGGCACCCGGGGCATTCCCGGCACTCCGGGCCCTCCCGACACTCCGTCCGCGGCCCGGGCGCAGGCGCGGGGAGCAGGCGGAGCCGGGCCGCTCCTCCCAGTGCCCGTGATCCCTGCGCCGTTCCGTAGCCGCAGCGCAGGGAGGCGGAGGAGCGTGGCCGAGCCCGGCCCGCCGCGCTGGCGAGATGGCGGCGCAGAAGATTAACGAGGCGCTGGAGCACATCGCGAAAGCGGAGAAATAGTGAGCGGAGGGCAGCGGGGCGGAGGGTGCGGGCTGGGGGGAGCTGGCAAGCGGCTGCCAGCTCGGCACCCGCGCCGTCCGGGCCGCCCGGCGCTCCCGCCCTACGGAGGCGGCGTGTCCCCTCCTGGGCCGGCAGAGGGGCTGAGGAGGCTCCGTGCGCCGGGCGGCCGCTCCTCGGGAGAAGGGGAGGGAGGCGGCGGGGCCGCGGGGGCCGGCGCGGAGGGAGTGGGCGGCATGGCTGCTCGGCCCCTCCTCTGCCTGAGGGGAGCTTCCCTGCGGGGCTGGGTGCTGTGGAGGGCCTGCTGCCCCCAGCAGGGACAGTAAAGCGGCCCTGAGACTAAACTGTGGGGTCCGTGAGGCGGGGCGGCCCAGAGGCCTGGAGCCTGAGCAGTTGCCTTCAGGGCCTGTGGCCTCCATTGCTCCTGACGGCAAAGTGAGGGCTGTCACTTCTGCCCTTCTGCTAAAGTTAGTGGGAGGAAGACAAGTCACAGAATCAGTTGGGTTGGAAAAGATTTCTGAGATGATCGAATCTAACCTGTGACACAACACCACTCTGTCAAGTATACCAGAGCACTGAGTGCCACATCCAGCCTTTCCTTAACTCTGTGGATGGTGACTCTCTGCACAGCCCATTTCAATGTCTAATAACCCTTTCTGTGAAGAATTTCTTCCAAATGTCCATCCTAAACCTTCCCAGCACATCTCAAGACTAGAGACAAGTGGAAGATGTGAAGAATTTCTTCCAAATGTCCATCCTAAACCTCCCCTGGCACATCTTAAGACTAGAGACAAGCGGAAGAAAGTTATGGAGACTGTCTTAGATAAAAGGACTTGACTTTGCTGAAGTTGCGTGTGAAGGTGCATGTTTCCTGTCCATGAGAAATGTGTGATTGGTGCTTCTCAGAGGCTTCAAAGACCTGTACTTACGTATATCTTGGAGATCTTAACATCTATGAGTCTGTTACCGTGTATTTTCACACTGAGTATAGCTATTTTGTTGCATTGCACAGAGTACGGTATAGATGTAATAGAGCTGACTAATCCAAGGATGCCATAGTTCTAGTAAGAGTAGTGACCTGCTCTCTAGAAATCATGGATCAAATGTATAAATTGGCATAGAGGGCAAACTTTGAAATTGAAAAAACCCAGCATATCTTACTCAAGTTACTTGACCAAAAGTGCCCTCCAGCAGAATTACTTTTAAGCTTATCTGGAGAGCACTTGAAATAAAAGGTACCGAGCTCTCAAATTGTGTGTAGATTGAGTGCATTGTGTATTTCAGCTTGATGTGTTTGGGACTCTGACTGTTATAAAAATAACACAACACAAAGGCTTGTGTTAGAGTTACACACTCTGGTCGTCATCCAAGTAAGACAACAAGATCACCTTAGTATCCATATACAACTGTTTTGCTGAGTAAAGAATGCATTGCATATGATGTGTATATATACAAATATGGCCTATAACAAATATGCAAGCAGACTGTACAGTTATGGTAATATTTTAATTTATTTTAAAAATGAGGAAGTCAGCATATTGAATTCCAAATTGCCTGATGACTCACCTAATTTTCCCATGTTCATTTTTCCCTATGTATTTATGCCCACGTGTGGCACCTTTTAGTGTCGTGATCTATTTTAGATTTTAGACATATAAATGATGTGTGAGTCTTTGTGTTGGTAACTAAATTCTTTTGTTTGTATATGCATTGGAGAGTCTTTGATAATTCTCAGAAGCAAAAAAAAAACCAGTCCTGTAGAGGAATGCTGGAAACTTCCTGATGTCTGAAAAAAAAATTACTGTCAGGTGTCATGATATTAGAAATCTGGAGATTCCTACACCATGTTGGTGTAGGAGGAAGTATTTTTCTTCTGCTGACTTCTTACTGCTGAGAAGATGGGCTTGGGAAGACTCTGTGGGAACAGTAGAAGCGTGTTAGGGTGAGGTTGGTAACTGTGAGAGATAATTGCAGTGCTTTATGCAATTCTTAACAGTGCTGGCGTTTGTCTTTATGGTAGTGATGCCACCATAGTATTGGCACATAGGTAATTGCTCATTTCCAGGGCTATTCTAAAGTTTGAAATGTATCTGAAGTGCCTTGATGGTAAAACATAAAATCTTTACTAATTGTTTCTTGTGTTTTAGCCTGAAAACTGGATTTTTAAAGTGGAAACCAGATTATGACAGTGCAGCTACTGAATATGGGAAGGCAGGTATGTGGCACTAAATATGGCCATGTATATTTCAAAGTATTCCTCAAGCTTAGTCCTGTGCAATGTTTTATGTATTTTTACTGCATTACTGTGTAAGTTAAACTGTTGTGAAGGCTAAATGTAAGATGAAACAACAAAAAATCCTCTTGGTAGCACTGTAAAATAAATTTCAGGTTGTTCATGGAGATCTAGAACAGTCTCCAAAACCATTTTTTTTTCAGGCTTACAATTTCTATTTTTTATATTGCTGTATGTGTCAAAAATAAAGCTTTCTTCCTTTCACTTGTCCACCCCCAAATCCTGTGACTTTATCTACAAAACAACAGACGCTCAGGCTGGTTTTAAAATTTTGCTTTATCATCATCTTATGAAATATGTCCTGTCAAAGACTGTCTCAGTAAGGTGAGACAGCTGCCAGCTTGGGTTTTTTTTTTCAGGCACAGTAAGGTCTTGTTCCTCCCTTTTTCCAGTGCCAAGTGACATACTGAGTATAAAATCCTTACTTGTTGATTTCTTTTTGTTGTTAAGCATTTTATTCTTTCTCATGGCAGTAATTTGTTATGATCTTTTGGCTTCCTGCTCTGGGCATTCCTACTTATTCACCTAAGACTGAATACAAAAATACGAACTTGGAAGAACAACTGGAGCATTTATAAATTGAAATTGATTCTAAATCTTACTTTATATTTTGTTAGTTAAACAAGATAAAAATATGTGTTGGTACCCTCAAATGATTGTGCTGACGGAGTTACAGGTGTGCTTTGTTGGTGGCACATTTCTGACTTAGTTAATTCCTAATGATTAAAATTATATAAATATGCATTCCTCCATTTCTGTAATTAAAATACAGCATGAGTGACTCTCAAAGTCCAGCTAAACACTGAGAGCTGTATATGATACTGAGGTGGTATGGAAGTGGTGTTGATAATAAATGTCTTTAATGGTAACTAAGTAACTAATGAAACAAGGAGAACTGTCTGGGATTTTTGGGAAGACCTGGGTAAACTGTAACCATGCATTTAAAGAGCCTGTTTGTATCTTTAGGTAGCTAAACTCTCGAGCAGCAGTGGTAAAAAAGAAGACAATGTCAAGTTGTAAATAAAATCTTTATTTGCTTTCTTGCAGCTGTTGCTTTTAAGAATGCCAAGCAGTTTGACCAGGCGAGGGAAGCCTGTTTGCGGGAAGCTGAGGCACATGAAAACAATAAAGCGTATCTTTTCATTGACTGAGATTCTTTCTTTCCAAGAAGCTGACTAGTTGCTACTTAGATTGGAGTAATGGGGGTTGGTAGCAGGTTATTTAATATATTTGTGCATTTTGTCAGTGTAACAGAATTGCTTTTTAAAAGTCTGTTCCTGTGTGCTCTGAGTGAGAAAACTAAAGAACTGTTGGTGATAAAGTTAGTGTTGTCCCAAGTCACAGCTGACAGGTGCCTGAGATACCTAGGTACTGCTTCAGAAATTTAATTGGTTTTTATTACCTGCTAATGCATAGTATAAACTACATGAAGCTCTGACATTATTATGGTACTTGTAGTACTACTTAATAAGCAGGAACATATTTTAAGTAAGTGTGCTTTTTACAACTTTTTATGTAGCTATACATTGGTATATTGCATTTATTCTGCCCTTAGAATTATTTACTTTTGACAACTTGCCTGTAGTTGTAGTAGGTTTGATTTGCCTTTATGGGGTTCCTTGCTTTGAAATTAGTAGTTGTATAAGATTTTGTGCATTAGTATTTTTCCTGCGTTATATTTTTGTGGCTTTTGTCCTTGACTTCAACAATTTCATGTCTAGTCTCTTTCATGCTGCCAAGTAAGTACAGATGTGCTAAGTAATCTAAAACAGATTTTTAAACATACAGTACAGGTACATTTTGATCTCAGAATAAGTGTTTTGATGCAAGTCATTTTGCTGCTTCATAATTAGTTCAGTGGAAGTGTGAGCTAGGAAAGTTTGAAAACATGTAATGGCCACCTGAAGAAATGATGATTTTGGCATTCTTCAGCACCTTTTGATAGCAGATTTTTTTTCTTAGATGAACTTCTCGTAATTTTGAAGTTCTACACTGCTGAGCTAATTAAGAAATTTTTAATTAAAGAGTACTTCAGAGATGACAATAATCCGAATATTGCCTGGGGATCTGGTTAGAATAGATTATTACAGGGAAGTGTGGTTGAATTTTATGGAAGATAAAGTTACACGTCTTCTATGTCATTAAATAAAACACTTAAAACATCTTCAAAGCATCAAATACTAACAGTGAAGATGTTAGATAGTCAATGCACGTTAACTTTTACTTCATAACTACAGCTTGTTGTAATACACCATCTCTGACCAAACTACATTTTTTTTCTCTGCAGAGCTTATGAACAAGCTGGCATGATGCTAAAGGTATTCTCATTTACTAGTTTTTATTTCTAATCTATATTTTATAATGATGAATATTGTGCACTGTACTATTTTACAAATACATGTAAGCAAATTGCATATTCAAGTGAAAATTTTTTGTTGACTCATAGTCCCCACCTCTGACTTCAGAAGATTAGAAAAGCATCATTTGTATTTGGGGGAGAAAACAGTTTTCCTTTTGTAGAAGGAATAAAGAGTTTCTCATGTCAGAGGGTAACAGAAAGAGTGGTGCTGCTTTTACTCTAAACTACCACAAATTCATGACTTACAGAAAAGTTTAATACTTAAAAGTGAATTTTAGGGAGTCGGTGGTCAACTTTCACTAGCCCTACAAGTTTGTAAATAAAAACTAGAACCTTAATAAATAAGTGATTGCAATTTGCTTTGATTTGTGTCTTTGCACATCAATTCCTTTCCTGACCACAGTGTTCCTATGGCTATTGCCTTGTAGGAGATGCAGAGGCTCCCTGAAGCAGTTCAGCTGATCGAGAAAGCCAGCATGATGTACCTGGAGAATGGGACACCAGACACAGCAGCCATTGCACTGGAACGGGCTGGAAAGTGAGTCTGACTTATTGGTGGCTAGAATCTGTGCAGGGCATGGCTATGTCTGTGGTTTTCTTTTATGTCTTGTTGATGCTTTCAGGTAAAAACCAAATTCCTTTCATCTGAAGAGAAAGTATTGATGTTTATTACAGGTTAATAGAAAATGTGAGTCCAGAGAAGGCTGTGCAGCTCTATCAGCAAGCAGCATCCGTGTTTGAAGTAAGTGGGGGATTTTTGTCCATGTTTTTAGTTTGTTGGGTTTTCTTCTTTTAGCTGTAAAGAAGAAGCTTAAGATGAGGTTTTAAATTATGTTTCCTTCATTTTGCATCAGTGGCTGAGTAATGAAGCTAAAGGCTTCTCATGCTGTAGAGGAAGAGATGACAAAAGTTAGGAGTCAGATTGCTTTGCCTTTTTCTCAGTTTAGGACTTGACAAAATCGGAATTTTGTAATTCAAGTGTTCTGGCTCTTGCTGGGCAGAACAGAGGGTAGAGAACATATCTGCTCTTGAGTACTGGAACCCAAAATAATTTGAAATCCCTGAAGGCACGAAGAAAATATTTTGCTTGGTGCTCCACCCATTACATGAGACAGTGATTTGCCTTTTTACAAGTGGCTTTGATGTAGTTTTCTATTGTCAGTTATCATGTGTTTTTTCAGATTAGTAAATTTGCATTGACATTCCTCTGCTGAGCAGATCCATACAGGAGCTGGCTGTGGAACTCAGGAGCACCAATACTCTTCATGTTTCCCTTGAGTGTGTGAGCTGCTGATCTAATAGCTAACAGTTGTTCCAAGTTACAGGACATTTAGATTAAGGTCTAGTGGTTTTAATTCTGTGCAAATGATATAAGAATGTCTGATTTTTATTTTTTTTTTCTCTAGAATGAAGAACGTTTACGGCAGGCGTTAGAAATGCTAGGGAAGGCATCAAGACTTCTGGTCAGAGGACGCAGGTATAGCTTTATCTAACCTTTTTGTTCTTCTAATGTAATTCAGTCTTAAAATGTGATTTTGATTGTGGTTTCTTTTGTCTTGGTGTTGTTTGGTTTTTTTATGTGCTGTTAGTTCTTATTTGAGACTCAAGCTAAGGTCCAGTTTCTGTGGGATATGTCATGTTCATCCAGGAACCACCTGATTTTCTGTTCTGGGATGGGAGAATGTGAGCTGAAAGGCTTTTGCTCTGTGAAAACGCCAGTTTTCATTAATTCTTAAACTACTTCAGGATTTTTTTTCGTTTTTTTTTTCCCCAACATTAATATGTAGATAGTACTTGAAAATCTTCTATAGCTGTGGGATTAAAACCAGAGGAATTAGGACTGACCTGAATAACGAAATCTGCAGCAGTCTAATTCTGGACTTCTTAAATAAGAGTGAATCTTGGAGTCTCAGTGAGACAAGTTTAATTGTAAATTATTTACACCAAACTTAACCTTCAGTTCATCTTAGACTTGCTTCACTGAAACATTTAGCTCCTTTAAGAACTATTTTGCTAGTTCGTGGATATCAGACTTACTGATTATTAATTGTATTAATATTACTTATTGCGACCTCAGGACACAAAGAAATACATTAGTGTATATAATAAAGCATTTGTCTTGTACAGTGTTACAAAAACCAAGGTTTCTCTGAATAAATACCAGAGATGTTCTTAGAACGTTGACAAAAGGAATTGCTAACCATATATTTACCTTATCTGTTAGTAAAATCTGCTGTTGATTTTTAGTTGTGATGCTGTTTATTCGAGTAGACTTGCCACTGTATTAGTTAAACACTTTGTAGTTGGCCTTGGGTTCATTGTGTTGTATTCCTGGCATTGATACTCCTGTTTTTTTGGTTTTTAGATTAGATGAGGCTGCACTGTCTCTTCAAAAGGAAAAAAGTATTTATAAGGAAATTGAAAACTACCCCACTTGCTATAAGGTAAACTCTAAGAGACACCTTCTGATAATACATTTCAGTTTTTTTATTTTTGTTGTTACTGACATCTGACAGATGATGGGCACCTCTTGATTCAGTAATAAGTTTCTTGCTGAATGATGAGAGGTTGTGGTAGTGGTGTTTCCCCAAACTTCAGCTGTGCTTTTTTTAAGTTTTAAGATAAGATGCTATTATCTACAGGAGCTGTCAAAACTAAACAACACATAAAAATAAAGATGTTATCAAAAAAACAAACTACAAAAACTGTTACTTGGGATGGCAATCCATTAAAATGTTATAGGAGATAACCTATTTCATACCAGCTGAGAAGATGGCTTTCTACTTTTTCACTAGATTGTGTCAGTATCTTAGGATGATTGTGGATTGTAATGACCTTTCTTTCTGTACTAGATATTAACAGTCTACTATTTTTGTCATATTTTTTTTGTTAATTTCTAAAGAATCATAATTCTTACTTTTTTTTGTTTAGAAAACTATTGCTCAAGTCTTAGTTCATCTTCATAGAAATGATTATGTTGCTGCAGAAAGATGTGTGAGGGAAAGCTACAGGTAAGTCTACTTTGCATTCTGTGATTTTAAACTGAATGTTTCACTTGTGTAGATGTATCTTGCTTTACATTTTCCTTTCATAAATTTTTAACCTGCATTTCTGTTGACTTACAGTACAATAATAATGTTCCCTTGTGTATGGCTATCAGGAATCTTGTTTACATATAACAACTTTAGCGGTAGTGGCTATAGTGATTCTTCTTAACAAACCTAAAATACAAAATCATAAAGAACTAGTTGTGTGTGACAGGGGAAATGAGAAATTAAAATTCCTTGCCATGTTGCACAAGAAAATTTTGGTGGCAAAATATGGATTAGTGTTTAACCCTGGCAGTTCCTAATTTCAACTTTCATTGGAACTTAAGTAGCAAAATCTCAAAACAACATGTTTTTACTTAAACTGTCTTTTTAGTGAAATGAACATATGTATAAGTTAAATTGTAGTACTTTACCTTTAGAAATAATCTTTCAAGACCAGTCTTTAAACATCTTGCTTGTGTTTTCCAAATCTCTAGTTTTATGTACAGAAACTCATGACAGAATTTTTCCGTATGTGAAGTGGAGAAAGTTTATTGACTAATTGGGAAAAAAAATTTAAAAATCGAATATTCTTGTTTCATCTTGATTATGATTGTGGTCTTACTTGCAGTGTGCAAACTAATATTACTTAAAGTTTAATTTTTATGGATATGATTCATGTACGTGAAGAAATAAACTCTTAATTTCCTTCAGTATACCAGGATTTAATGGAAGTGAAGACTGTGCAGCACTGGAGCAACTTTTAGAAGGGTATGATCAGCAAGATCAGGATCAAGTTTCTGAAGTCTGTAATTCTCCACTCTTCAAATACATGGATAATGATGTAAGTAGACAGATCCAGTGACTGGGGGATTTTTTGCTTTTTTTGCTTTAAGAGGATGGGGATTTTTTCCTAGTAGAGAAAAATAACAGCACAGTCTTTGTGTTTATTGTGACTTCCTGTCATGCTTCCCTTTGGCTGTGAGCTTCCTGCATTCTTTTACTTTGCCTGCCAGTGATGGTGCTGCCTGCCTTTCAGACGGTGCAAAGGGTTAGTTGAAAGAGCAGCTTGTTAAGGATTTGCTTAATTTTTTTAATGAGTTGGCCAAATTCAGTCCTCTTGTGCTTGCTTCCCTCAGGGCAAGAACAGTTTGCTGCTTCTGCTTTTTCTCAGAAATACCATGCAGCAGATGAATGTGCATAAACATGAACAGGGCAGGATGCCTGCAGGGTGGCATCATTGAATTTTTTTTCCATTGCTTATTCTTAGTAAGGTACTCATTCATGATAGGTTTTGAATTTGGAGCAAATAGTTGTGTCTCTTTCCCCACCATTTTTTATTTAATTGAATTTGTAAATTGTAGGAAGTACAAGGTAAGAAAGGTGTGAAGTAATGGAAACATCCATCCCTGCCAAACCTTGTACCAGTATTGGCTAATTTCACTTAATTGAATACTTAAAATTAAGTTACTAGTCTTGCTAAACAGCACTTGTAAAACTGTTTACATGATCTAATACTAGATAATGTATGAAAAGCTACATACTGGAATTATTTATTTTCTACATAAAGCTTGAACCAGAGGAGCTATGTGGCCAATTTATTTGATAATAAGCAGCATCAATACAGATATCATACCCCATTCCCAGAGTATTTGAGAGAGAGAAAAATGGACCAATGTTTATTCCAAGCTGTTTTTGTACTGAATGTTTCCTGCTTGCTTATTGTGAGCATCAGCCAATTCTATGATAGTACAGAAATTAAACTTGCCTTGTTATTGTCAGTATGCCAAGCTTGGTCTTACCTTGGTGGTCCCAGGAGGTGGAATGAAGAAGAAGTCGCCAAACGCTGCCCAAGACAAAGCCAGAGGACCAGCTGCAGTGGGCTCCCATGCTGATGAGGAAGAGGATGAATACTCTGGTGGACTATGCTAGCTACAGACTAGGTTGTCATATCTGACTGACTTGTGATGCTGGGCATATCCAAAGGTACCAGATTTACCAGAGCTTCATTGCAATTGTGATATGGGAATCCTAATATTAACTTGGCAGCTTCTGGGTGCAGTGCAGGAGAAAAAGCACGATTGTACCCATCATCTTGAAACATCTTTGGACTTCATCTCTTACCTGGCAGGAGCTTCCTTAGGGCCCTGCCTTCAGCTGACGGGAAAAAAATTGAGGAGAGTTTTACTAAAAGCACAGTTTAAAAGAAACCAAAACTTCAGAAGCACTGGAGGGGGAGTAGTACAAAATTTTAAATGCTGGATTTCAACAGCTGACACTTTTGGTCCCAGTAGAGTGTTTGCAGTTGTCTTCAGACTTAAATGTATGATCATTTATCTGGCTGTTTATCTCCTGTTTAAGACCATTTAAGGCAGACTGTGCCAGGCAGGATTTTTACTTGTGTAAGCACTAGGGGGAGCATTCAGTTTGTTTTCAACATGTTTTTAGTGCACTGGGGAATATTATTTTAATACCTTATTTTTACAGTATCCGCATGAGTGTGAAAAACGCTAAGTCAACAGTTTGAAGCTATCTTGCAAGCTTAAAAATACACATCTGCCTTTCCTCATAAGACATTTATTGACCTGAAGTACTTGGAAATAAATGTATCCATAGTGTTTGTAATGTGCACCTTAGAAAAGGAAGGATTGAACAACCATTCTTAGCAGTGTTTTTGAAGCATACCATAACCAAAAAAGAAACTGAAGTTAGCAGGTCATGTGCACTGAATATAAACTTCTGAAGACAAATGTTTAACAAAAACTTAGGTGGAATGTTTCCGTGATATGTTTGAGTTCATAAGTGTCCTAGGTATTTATTTTCTAATCAGCATGCTAGTCTATGAAGTCATTTGATTCTTTCATATTTTCAAAGCATTGAACAGATATCTCCTATAAGTGGCATTTTTCAAACTTGCTTAGAATCCAAGGTAACCAAATTTTAATGCATCCTGTTTCTATTTGGTTTCAAGTCATCATGTGTTTTACAAGCTTCTTTAGTGTCCTGAATTTGTTTCACTATTTTATGCTTAAAAGTTGTTGAGTCTAGAGGTTGCACCTGTGGCTTATTTTTCCAGCAGGACCTAAGAAAGGTCTGCACTAGGGTGACATCATCTGGAATCCAGCAGGGATTTGTATGTGATGCCCAAAGCTCTGTAAACAAGAGATGAAAAGCACAGTCTAAAGTGTTGGGATAGTTTCTGCCATATTAAAGAATTGGATGTCATCAAAAGTATCAAGCATATGCGTGACAAAATTGTGTCAGGTGTAATTGTGATGAAGATTTATATTTCAGAGGGCTAATGCTCATTTTTCTTGGGGTGAATAGCACTCAGTAACATTGAGGTAGGAGCACAAACTGCAGCATAATTTGCTGTCGCATTGGAAGGTCACATTATTCAATTTAATGGATGGTCAAAATCCAGTTTTGTGTCTTTCTCTTGTGTAATAATGAGTTTTAAATCTATTTAAGATGCACCTATAGGTCTTCACTATCTGATGAGTAATTTCTCTTTGTTATTGATGACACATGTAAAAGTTTTGGCTCTATGAAGTTTTAGGAAGTGCTTCTCTCTGAGAATGCTTGCAGGTATACATGAAAGCTGGTTTCAAAGACTTTCCTAGAATTCTAGAACTCTTCTAGAATTTTCGCTGTTGGAGGAACTCACTTTAGGTTAACTGGAGTTTAACTTCTGCCTTCTAGATTCAAATCAAGTTGAACATAACACTATGGTGAGTCTTTATCACAGGTAGAAAGAAATGCACGTGTAGGAACTCAGGGGACACTAAGTAATTTTCTTTAAGCATTTCCAGCTCCTTCTAGTTCTGACATCAGTTTTATTGTGTGAGCCCAAGGAGTCTGCTTTTGTGTGTGTGAACAGTTGTGTGTATCCTGAAGTGATGAGGTGCATAAGAAAACTGAACGGTGTGTGCTTCTGTGGAAGAATTTTCAGATTTATTTAAACTGTGCTTGTAACACTAACAGGTCCTTTAAACAAAATTTAAAATTTGTGTTGAATTTTTAAAACATACTTTCCATATGGTAAAAAAAAAAATGGATGCACAAAACTGTCTTGCTCCCTCCTCAAGTTGTTTCTTTGTTCTGTGCCAAGTGTGGAAAATCTGGGACAAAAGTGACTGGTACTAGACATGTTAAGCTGCCATTGAATTGGCATTTCTGATTCTTAGTAGTAGAATCTTAATCTTTAATTGCAATGTTGCTGCAAAGACCAAATCTGCAGAAATGGAAGCATCTGAAAATAAGATGGTCTATTTTATATAACTTATTCTCCTATTTTAGACAGTGAAAGTGTGTTAGGAATGTTAACTGCCTTTTAGTAAATGTTTAACTATAGAAGAAACTGTCTGTATATTATGTGTTAGTGTTTGTTTCTATCTTTCAAAGCAATTTGCACACTTATGTAAATACCATTTAAGTGATCTAAAATGGAAAAATATAACATTTACAGCAAGAGCGTTTCCAAAACCAGTGTTGACTGTAATAAAAAAATAAATTGTGCATGGAGGCTGAGCAATGGCTGATGCAATGTTTATGTAAAATCAGAAGATTTCTAAATTATCTGTAACTTAATAGTCAGATGATCAAGTGCAGTGTGAAACCTGTGCTTTACTTGTTCTTTTCCCAAATCTGTGGTGTAATAGAGTACAAAATGTGTTTGCAACAGCTCTACAGATGCTGCCTCTTGAGGCTGTGTGTTTCACCAACATGAAGAATAAAACTTGAAATTAATGCATATGTGGTACCTTTTTCTGTTGTTGGTCAGGTGCTGCTGAGGGCCGCCATTTGAAAATTAATGTTAATTATATTTAATTTGTCACTGGGATAGACTTTCAAAGTGATTTTTTGGCACAAGAATAAAAGATTGGAATCAGTGGAGAGTTGAAATTAATAGGAGTTTGAGAAACATCTAGATTTCACACAACTTAAGGATGTGAATTCTGTAATTCTTTGGAGACTTCATAATAGTAGAAAAATCACCTTTTCTACTATTTTAAACTGAAACTTGCTGGAGTATTTGAAGGTTGAAGAATCTGGCACTGAAGTTCTACCAGTGTAGCGGGAATTGTTCCTTCGATACTGCAAATATGCAGCTGTATAAAATTATAAGAACTAAGCTGCTCTCGGGAGAAAAAAAAAAAAAAGCATGTCATCTAGATTTATAATAAGTAGTGAACTTTTTGGATGCAGGAAATGGAAAAAAGAAGCGACCCCAACCTCTATGACTAGTAGTGGTAATAAAATTGGAGGAAGTAGATGTAACTTTAGAGAGCAGAAGGGAACCACTTGGGATCTGTGGTTTGAGTCTGAACAGGGCCATGAATCTCTGAGTTAATGGTCTGTAGAGGCCAGCGTGCCCAGGAGCCGGGCTCTTCTCTCCTCTGCCTGTTGGAGAGGATGTGCACGAGTGCTGTCTCTGACCGCCTTCCGCAGGGCTGGCGGATCTTCGTTTCTCAGCTGCTGCCGTTGCCCTTCTGCCGTGATTTCCAGCGTGGCTGTCAGCCTGGAACAGGAGCGGAGAGGCAGCTGCAAGGCTGCACGTACGTTTCCAGAACATGTGGCTGTTGTGATTCATCTGCTGAATCCCCTGGGAATAGGGGTGAGGAGCGTGGCTGGACTCCGCAGTGCACACTGCGAGCATCTTCACTGGTGTGCGACCAGTGTGAACTGTGCCACAGAAATGTTCCAGTCCTAGAGTGACAGAAGCAGGTCCCAGCATGTGCACAGTGAAAATGGGTTAACAGTAGGTGTCTTGCTTGTTTCCGATTTGTATTTGCGTTGTTTCTGAGCTCTGAGTAACGCGCCGTGTATGTGTTATCTGTCCCAAGAGCACTATTCCCTCTTAGCGCTAGATGGTGCCGCAGAGCTGGCCACGGGCCTTTCCTCCGCTGCCGGGAGCCTCTGCTCCGTGTCCAGAACAGCTTCTGCCTTTAAATATGCTCAGCTGGAGTATTGGTTTGGTTAGAAATATCCACACGGGGACCTGGCCTTGCTGCTGCTTGTCGTGGCTTGGAACACCTGTCCGAAGTCCTAGAAGTCAGCTTAGGAAGACAGTTTAGGCTGTTGTGTTTTTACTTGTTGGAATATGGGCCTGGGAAATTGGGTGATTAAGAGCCAGGTTATGGATAGTGGGTGGGTGGGCAAATAAAACAGTAGCCAATGTGCACCATAACCTGTTAAAAGAAATTTTCTTCTCCAGGGCTGACTGATTCTGCTACAACTGGCAGTCTTAGTGCAGCCACAAAATTTTATGAAATGCCTCGTGCACAGACATCAACAAATGTAGGAGGCAGGGAAATGAACAAAATGGAAGGAGTGAGGAAGCTGGTCATCAGGTAATGGTATGTTGATGGGTGGAACAGAGAGCTCCTGCTGTAATTTGCTGAAAGGAGTTTGCTTAAAAAAATATGCCACTTCCTGATTCATCCACAGAGGCAGGGAGGGAAGGATGAGGACTGGCATGACTACTGTCTGCATGCTGGGGAGAGGTTCTGCTGCTGTGTGCCATGTGAGGCAGTCTGATCACAGACACATCACATCCTTTGCCTGTCACTGACTGGAATTCAGGAATGAAAGATAAAACTATAGCTGCAGACAGGGACTTCGTGTGTGTAGCTGACAACTTTCTAGCCAATGCTTGCTGTGCTGGACTGCTCAACAAATGTCCCAGAATAATTGTGTTGGTAAGAATAGAGCAGAGAATTAATGAAGTGTAAAGACCTATGGTACCCCCTGTGTTTTATGGGTGCCAATTATTTTATTTAATTGGCCACCATCCATTAATTTTCTGGCTCTGCTTTTGTGTCAATGTATGATTTTCCAGGCCGAATGACTGGAGGAAGAATGAGGATCCCCTCATTCCACCCAGCTGCATTCCATCCCTCATCCACCCAGCTGCACTGGAGTCCAGAGCACAGGTTGGGTGTGTAAAGAGTGTGTGATTAAAGCTGGGTGGAATTGGGGGGCTAAGGCAGCTGTGTAGCAGCACCGACTGAGAAAAAGTATTGTAAAGCTTTAGTAACAGAGCTGCAAAAAGAGTAGTATATTTTAAAATTCTCCTTTAAGACATCATCTGGTAACTTCTGCTACTGCCTGAATGTTTTTCTTCCCAGACTTACCAGATTCTGCACCTTGTGGGAATTCCTGAGAAGCAATTTTCTTTGAAACAACATCAATCAAAGAGTTATTTCTCACCACTTTGAAATACTTCAGTCTGATCCTGATGCAAGACATGAGTTTGCTGAAAGGCTGTGCTGCTGAGAAACATTGGAAAGTGAAAGAAAACACCCTTGTTTTCTGTTGATTCAGGTTTTTGTTTTTTGTTTGGTTGTTTTTTTTTTTCCCCTTTAGATCTTAATATTCTCTAATATGAGGAGGTTTTTTTCCCCTTTGTAGCTCGTGCATGTTAGTCTGCAATCTGAGATTCAAATAGTTCTTTCTCTGTATTTGTCATCCTGCAGCCATCAGGGAGCAGATTTCTTGTGACTGAGATGGGGACAGGGAGAAATAAAGAGTGGAAGTATGCACGTGACTGCACATACTAATCACTTTTTGGTCCTGGGTGTGCCAACACAGAACTACTTGTGATCTCTTCATGGATAGGCTGTCACATGGCTTCACATCTGTGTGGTTTTGCTACCTCTTTTTTCCCTGGAGATGCCATGATTGGAAAAGCTCACACCTTGGAACAGGACCATACCTCATGGCCAAACACAATCTGGCATTAATGACATGCAACCAAGGTAGTAAGTGCAAGTAGCAGCCTGAATGGACACACATGCTTTATGCATATCCCTTCTGGCATTTATAACATGATCATTTTTGTTTTAGAAGGTCATGGATATCTAAATCAGAAGCTCTATTTCAGAAGTAGTGTTTCTTCACAAGATTGAAGTGCAGTAATGGGATGACTTGAAATTCACTGTAATTTGGAGTATACATTAATCACTTCAACACTCAGGGAGGTTTCTGTTTCCAGCTTAAATTTCTGTGTATCTGTTTTGCAGGAAACAGATATGGGAAAACACTCCACATGTGTGATCACTTCACTGGACTTTGAAATAGTTTTTTTTAAAAAGTAGGAGAGGGGAATTCAGAGTAATTTTTTTCAGGTTATTTCAGGAATAGTGCCTGTTGGGTTTTTTCTTTCTGAGTTTGTATTGTGGATAATTCCACTGATGACTATGTGTAGAATTGTATTGCTATAATAAAAAGATAGTGCCTGTTGGGTTTTTTCTTTCTGAGTTTGTGTTGTGGATAATTCCACTGATGACTATGTGCAGAATTGTATTGCTATAATAAAAAAAAAAGGCTAATAGATAATTAAATAAATATAGATACTGCTGCTACTAGGACTTTGATCTTTATGAACCAGAGATATTAATCAGTATATTCACTATGACTGAAGTATAGAAAGAGACTAGGAGGCAATGAGTGATGGAAAGGAGTAAACTTAAGAGAGAGAAAACCAGGGAGGATTCCAGTCCAGTGCTGAGTACTTGTGCCCTCTTATTATTTCCTAATTATAGAAGAAGGGTGAAGGAACACCTAGAGACATAATACATTGTTTGACAAATAACAGTCACCATTTTTATCAGATGCTTGAAATTATAGAAGAAGGGTGAAGGAACACCTGGAGACATAATACATTGTTTGACAAATATGACATGAATCACACATCTGATAGCTTGTGTAAATCACAGAAGTTGCCATTTTTATCAGACACTTGAAGGTAGTTTGAGCATAAATCTGATGCAAGGCATCAGGGGAAAGCATTTTGTATGATGTCCCTTCAATTAATATCAAATTTATACTATTCTGTTCTAATGCATTTATTCAGTAGAATTTCCAGATGCACAGTAACTGAAGAGAGTGCAATAAAGGGTGTCCTCTTTGCTGCATTGTTTCCTTTCCTTTTTAGTTGTGTGCATTTTGTCTTTTCTGCAGGAGAAGGAGTGTTCCTTGAAGGCTTTGCTGTATATCACTTTTGGGGTAGGTTGTTTTGTTTTGGGGGTTTTTATTTTTTTTAAAATCATTATTAATTTTTTTGTTTTTAGTTTGGGCTGAAGAGAAACCAAACCTTTGCCTTAGGTGGATATTCCAGTAAATTTTCACCCTTTTGACCATTTTTTTGTTGGATTCTCAGCATCTTATTAAAATCTTTACTTTTAAATTTAAAAGTGTCAAACTTGGTTTGTGTCCATTGAAGAGAAACAGTAGTTTCTCAGTAGAAGTAATGTACTATCATGGATCTGGAGCAGATGGAAAAACTCATGGTCTTTGTCAGGAATCCAGGATGTGCTGTGTTAGTGGCAGAAAGGCTGGCATTTTGTCACTGTTTTTCATTTTATCTTTGACCAAATGTAAATCATGGGTGAATATGACACAAAATAATTAGATTTAGGCCATGCCCATGTTGAGAGTTGTGGTAGATAAAATGGAGTCTTGAATTTCAAATGTACAAACTATTTTTCCACCCTGGAGCAGATTTTTAGGGGCTGTCATTTGTCACCAAACTCTTTTTCTTTTGAGTGTGGAATTTATACTTCTTCAAGTTAACTTAAAGAAGTTAAGTTAGTGGTGTGGCTCACTAATATAGCACATGCCATATGATACAGAACTATAGCATTTTGAGACAGCTGGGTTAAATGTTGAGTAATTGCTTAAAATAGGAATGCTATGGTCTTTGTCAGTCTTCTAAGTTATTTTTGTGTAGTTATTTGTTTTTGGCTCTCTTCCTGATTTTCCTAAACTTCATTTCTAAGTAGTTTTTAAAGATGTCAATATTCCTGATTTCTGTATGAATGGTTGGAAGTATCTGGCAGTGATTTTCTCTTCAGATGAAGATTTGAGTTGCTCCTAGACAGCTGTGGTATGTTTTTGTTCACCTTGTCAGTCTCTATATTATATTTGTCTCTATGGTTCACTTTGTTTAAGGGATGCCACATTACAAATCAACCATGTGAGTTTTACTTCATGGCTTTCAAAGTGTTCTGGGCTTTCTTTGGGTGGGTGACTGGCAGCCTGTGGACCTTTGGCAAACACTGATAGTCAGGCTGTAATCAAATTGTTTGGAGCAGAAGTCTAGGACAATTCTTGATTATAGTCTTGTTACTGCTGGTTGAGCTCTTTAATATAAATGTCTCAGGGGTAGGAAGGAGACGTCCCATGAGGAGCCTGGAAGCTGCACGTTGCATCTGCGCTGAAGTTAAAATAATTAAAGGGTGAAACTTTTGTAACCAGCAGGAGAGGATGAAACATGCTGATAGTCTGTGCACAGATCCATCCGCACCTTAAAAAATCACTTTCAGGAAAGGACAAGTAACTAAGGTAAGGAAATGGCATTTATTTTTCATTCTTTCAGTGAAGCAGATTAAAAAAAAAAAAGTTACGGATGCTTTTATAGTCAATATTGCAATCACAGAGCTAGAAGCAAATTCTGATCTCTAGTTTCAGATCTGGATCATCAATTGAATGTCCCTGGACTTCAGCATGGGGGAAAAGTTGGAGTCCAGTGTTCTCTATGCATGTTAAGCATTAAACTCTCTCTCCTTCTCTCTCTCCCTCAATCTCTCTCTCTCTCTTCTGTTAATGTACTTGCCTATGGACAGAATACAGCAGCTCCTCAGCTGTGCAAGGTGCACTGCCTTCAGGCAGCCAACTGTACCCACCAGCCAAAATTCCTGCACTGAAGGATTGCAAACTTTTGGCTTTCCACCCTTTCTCCCAGACAGGCTTCCATGGCAGGCAAAGGCTGGACTGAGACTTCTGTATGTGTTTACCAGCCACAGACTCCCTTGCTTAGGAGAAAGATACTCACTTTCTTCTTCTGTCAGGATTTCTAAGTGCTGGATCATGCTTGCCAAGTCACTGAGTGGAAGAGACAAGTGGACAGAGATTGAGGCCACGGACGAGTTGGAGGTTGAAACAACATCTACCATTTGTCAAGGTCATTAATTTCCAGGCAGATTGTCTTTGAGCTTCATGGGGCTGTTTGAGTTATTACTGAAATGCAGCATTTTCCAGAGATGAAGGATCCACAGCATAATAGTACTCAGAAAACTCACAGTGCAATAATATGAAAAATAATTGTCTCTAAATACTACTACAGTATGGATTTAAAATAGGAATTGATGCTGTTTAGAGTAATTGCTGGACTGGTTAGCCTTCCATCATCACTTCTGGTTCTGCTACACGCCTTGGTTAAGCTTTTCTCTTCTGTCATGAGAATTTATTGTCACATATTGTGGTCATGGCCCTGTTACACCCAGTGATCCTGTACCAGCTAACTCTCCTTCTATTTGTTACTTAGAAATAACCATGTTTCATTCTGTTGGTCTATCAGACTGTTAATTAGACAGTTCCTAAGCTGTAATGCCAGGTAGGAATAAATCTGCTAGACAGTAATGTTGCTGTAACTCTTCAGTTATCGTGAGTGGGTAACCTCAGCTTTTGTATTCTGCCTTTAGCAAAACCAGGGCTGAATGAAGAGTTCTGGAAAGGTTATAACTGAAGTACTGGCATTCAGAAGTGTGGAAAAACCTCTGAACATTATGCATTGAAAGCTTTAGCACAAATCTGATATACTGTCTATTACAGTCAGTCCTTTGTTAATTGCTGGCATTTAAATATTCATAAGACCTGGCGTCTGACATTTGTTGGCTTGCTACCCTCCCTGCCTCCTTCTTTTGTCCCCTCCTCCTCCAAAAAAAAAAAAAAAAAAAAAGGGTAAAAAAAAAGGCAAAAAAAAGCACATTAGTTGTCTACTGAATACGACAATCTCATAAACTACCATGGTGGAGTTTGTTTTCCAGCTGCCTGTGACCTGCTGGGTATTTTTTGGGGAAAAAAATAATTCTAAGAGTTTCATGTCTTAATATGAATGATTCTCCATCCTTAAGTCTGGACTGGATTGATAATTCCCCAGTTTAAAATATTTTCCTCTTTTATTCCAAGAGTAGTAACCTAATCCCAGGGAACCTGCCACTCAAAATGCAGTTTAGCTTTGGAGAGATAACATAATTGGAGAGAAGAGCTGGCAATTCACCCATGATTTCAAAATGTTATTGGTCTCTGATCACCACATTAAGTGGAAGCCAGGTTCATTTCAGGAGTGACTTACTAATCAAGAATGGAGTTAATTTTAATGGAGAACATTAGAAAAACTGTTCAGCCAACGATAGTGTTGCTGTTGTGTCTTCAGTGTGTTAAGAAGAATTGCAAAACCGTACACACATTGCTGCCCCAAGGTCAGAAATTTCTTTGAACTATAAGCCCAAAGCTGTGCAGCACAGGAGAACCAACTTGTACCTTATAATCCATGAAAGAGGAAGGATGCTTATCAGAAATAATCTTGCTTCTGCCTTTACTTTTTATCCTGGTTCATTTAGTTTCATCTTCTGAGACATGCTTAGGTGCTTTAAACTGGGAGCAATGTTTGAGAAGTAGTCCAACTAGAATGAGGACAAGGCAGCTAGGAACACAGTCTCCTCCAGACATTCTCTCTTGAGGTGAGAGATGTACCATTCATTTTAATCCATCTACTTCAGATAAAGCTGCAAATAATGGAAAAAGGATGACCCACAGAAATTGGGAGATAGTGCTATGGTGGTTTCTCTGGATATAAAATATGATCTCATTGGACTGACTGATCCTTTTCTTTTGCTCACCCACTTCATTTCACCTCTCTTCAGCTGCTATAAGGAGATAGAGCTATGAAATCAAGGCAGAATATTGTGAGAAACTGAATTCCTCATAAGGGGCAGCTGAAGAAGTCAAGCATCTGATAGTAATTGGTTAGTAAATTAAATTTTAACAACCTAGAGTTTGCATGCAGTCCAGTCCTGCTCTCCTAATATAAATCACTCAGATTTTCAAATATGAAACACATGTTTTCTGTCTGACCCTGTCTTTCATGGAGCAGTGGAGATTGCAAATGCAGATGCTCAGGTTTGTCTGCTTTCTTGGCTGTAAATGGCAGCTTTGCTCTTGGAGCACACGTGACATTGGCATTGCTCAGTGCATGGGAGAACAGATATGGCTTCAGGCAGTCAAGCCGAGCTGGACTCTGCTCAAACACTTTTGCTCCCTTTAGGCCTTGTTCACCCAGGGCAGGACTGTGACCTGGGATCGCAGGCTCAGCCTCTCTCCCCTTCCTGGCCTGGGAGGGAGGGGGTGCCAGCTGCCCCTGTGATGTGCCTGACAGCAGAAGGCTGGCAGTCACCTGCTCTCTCTGTCTGCAGCAAAATGCAGACTTTTCCCCTTTCCTGGGAAAAGTTCTGGCTTAAGCCAAACAGCCATGGAGCACTCTGGCTCAACTTGTCCCTGACAGCTTTCCCCAAGTTTGTTCCCTGGAGCCACAAGCTCCAACACCCACTTGAGCACTGTCACAAGTGCTCACCCTTTTCCCGGAGTGTTCAATGGACCTGCCCAGTCAGGTTTCCCTTTGATGACCAAAGCCCTTGTGCTGTTATTCCTCAGGAGGAAGCTGGGGCTCCCTGCATACCATTTCTTCCCTCTTTCTCATCGGAAGGACATGTCCCAGTCTGACACCTAATTTTAAGAACTGCTATTCTGGAGCTGAAGGGGAAACTGTATGTTTAAAGTTTCAGATCTGCTCTGACTAGTCAGTGGGAATTTTCCTGTGTAGGTGCTAAGTATTATTCAGGGTAAGCAAAACTTGGCCTGTTAGTTGTATTTTTTTTTTTGCCATTATAAATCAAATCCTCTCTTTAATTTTTGCTTGAAATCTTTCCTCCTCGAGAGGCATTTCCTGTAGCTATAACATAACTATGAAGTCCAGCCATGAGAGCTTGAAAATAATTTTCTTACTTTCTAGATGTTTCTTGGTCTAAGCCCTCTGTGATTTACTGATATTTTTTTTAACCATAGAGTGATGTTGCCGATTCTTGGGAGAGCAAATGGATTTGGTCCTGAGGGCAGCTTAGTAGACTGAGGGGTTAAAAAAAGCTTCTGATGAATGCACATGTTTTAGTGCCCATGTTTCACTGCTCCCTAGGGCTTAATAGGACAGCTTGAAAAATTAAAGTCCTGTTCTTGAACTTCCTTATACCACCAAAATAAAGCAAGCCTTGGCTTCAGGGGAAGCTGGGGTTTGCCTTCCTTCCCTCAGATGTGTTACAGCACTAGGAAGGGGCACTGTGGGACTCTCCTTCAAGGAAAGGACAGTAGACCTCCCCATTTTCAGTCACACTGACTCATCAGTGTGTCAGTGATCTGTGCTGGAGTCTGGGAGAGGAAATAGAGGCAGTGGGGATGAAGTGAATAAGAACCAGAGAAATAAAAATGTGCAGAGGCAAAAGGCAGGAGCAGGACCATCATTTCAACCTTTTGCTTTGAGGAGACAACCTTCTTAAATAATCTCTGAGAACTCCTATTGCCTCCTGTCCACACCTGTGAAGAGGATGGGACAGAAAAGACACATCAGTGGGATAAACAGTCAGTGCCAAGGTTCTAGCACTGATGTCATGTGTGATTTGGGTATTTTACAGTGATCTAGCTCTAGCCTGGTCCTGTGCATCATCTTCTGTCCTTCTCCATGACCACCCCACATGACATCTCCCCAGAAGGAAAAGGGCTGAAGACAAAAGGAATCTGGTCCCATGGACTGAATTGCCTGTAAGAAGCTGCATTTTTAATATGCGGCTGCAGAGCACCCTCTGCATTAGATTCAGAGGGAAAGGATTTGGACAATGTGCTACGAAACTACTTCATAACACAAGTTGGAGTTTGGTAAGAGGGATGTGCTTGGGAAGCTGCCCTCAGGCCTGCTCTGCAGAGATGCGAACTACAGTGCTTCTGCTGTGGGCACACCACTAACAGGAAAACAGACATTTACATTTCACTGCAAAGAGGAGTCCCCAGAGAGCCCTGTGATACCTTCACAGTAAGCAACACTTAACAAGATTTTCTTCTAAAAGTATCTCATAGCCATGTAATATCTGGAGAATTATTTTGAGGTGGGAAGGAATCCTTTAAAGCACTTTTGTTTAGTTGCACAAAAGAATTTAGTCATGTGACCAACACTGCAGTCTGTAGTTCAGAATTGCTTTGGATGTTCACTGATCATCTTAAATCTTAGTTACATTACTGATCTTCAAATCTTTCTGATAAAATGAAGCATGTGAAGCTGCCTTTGTGCAGACTTCTGTCAGCAGCCTTATGCTCTTTCAAAGCCTGCTTTCTTGTACGGGTTCTTCAACATCTTTTTTTTGTGTGTAGTTAGAGCTTTTTTATTATTTTTAGAGTCTAGGGTTCTAATTTCCAAGCTGATGAAGTCCTTATCAATGTTAAATGACCCTTAGGTCAAGTATACGGTAAAGGTGGAAATTAAGTTTTCACCTACTGAAAGTTTTTATTGAAAATGTTTTAGCAAAACATCCCTGCACTAGCGACTTAATACAGTGTATGCTGATATCATTAATGTATTTTGTAATGTAAGAGGCCCTTTCCATCATTTAGGGAACATGACTATGCAGTAATTTCTATTAGAGGGCTACAGTGCATGTAGATTGTAGTTTCATGTAGGAAGCTAAATTGATGTACTTTATTCTCCAGAATAACAGACTTATTTCATTTGAGATGATGTCTTTATCTCTTGTTTTAGGCTTTTAAACCTAGAGATATTAGTCACTACAGCCTATTATTGTGAAAACTAAAAGCTTCTGTATGAATTTCTCTTTGTGTACAAGCTCCTGCATTTCAGTATCATTTCAATTTGTGTGTTGTTACTGTCTGGATGTGGTTTCTAGTTCTGCATTAAATTAAAATAATAACACTGGAATGATTTTTTTTTTTTTAGAATTTGCTTTTTTTTTTTTTTTGGTTTTTTTCCCCCCCGTTTTCCTCTGAGGCAAAATGTGTTAACAGCAGTCTTGGTTATGATGTGACCAAGAACATGGCAGCACTCTCCAGTGAAATTCCCATTTGCTGTGATGTTTGCAACCAAGTATTCTTTTATCCTATATTGTGCAGAGACACGAGGCTGATGAAAACAGACCTGCAATCCATCAGTTCTGAGCTGTACTGCAGCCTCTCACTATTTTACAGGCTGCCTTCATCACCCTGCTTCAGCTGACTTCTTTTAAGCCAAGCATCATATTCTTTTATTCAGCAAGCAAGCCCTTCCTAGCAGCTGCAGTGCCTCCTCTTAAACCTGAGGCCATCTGGAAAGTTGGCTGCTGTGCTTGCTTGGTCCATGACTGCACTGATCTGCTCTGCACTGTGTTTGGTTGTAGAGGTCTCATGACTCTCTCCAGCTGGATCGTGGCAGGGCTGAACCATGCTGGAGGAGAGACCATGGTGCCTTCCCTGTATGGCAGAGATCAGATTCTGTGCACTGACAGGGAAGAAGGGGAGCAGGTCTGATGGGAGATTTTGGAGTTTTGCCTTTGTGTAGACCCCTTCTTACTGTTTTGTGGCCACCAGAAGCTGTAGGGCTGGGGACTCCAGGCAGAGATGGCTCTACACAGGCTTGTGGAGTTGACCTTGGAGACTGAATCTTCCGTCTGTATTAATGAGTGATCTCTGTGTCTCTGTGGTATCTGCAGCTTTTGGAAAAGTAGCAGATGTGGGACTCTGCAAGCTTGCAATCTTCCAGTGCATTGCCTGGATCTTGCTTTGCTGGTCTGGGTAGAACCAGCTGTTTGCTAACTGCTGCTGACACAGGTCACTGGAGCAGGGACTGCTCTAAAACGCTCCTGTTTGGGATTCTCCCAAGAAAAGGTGCCAGCTACCAAGTAGACTCAGCCCATCCACAATATTCTTAAGTGTGTCCTAAGCAATCTGCCTTGAGGGAACCTCTGAGTTTGGTTTCTTTTAATCATAAATTACTTAAAGGTCTGCTTTTGCTGAAAAAACCTGATACTGAAAACCTGCTAATGTAACCAGTCTGTGCACAGTATCTGTTCAATGTATATGGTTATATGTAAAATATACAAATGTATGCATTGCATTAGCTGATACAACAATTACTTAATGCAGGATCACTCCTCTATGTCATGGGATGATGCATGTGAGTAAGTTTTAATAGTGTTTATTCCAGCTATGCTACATGGCTGTGAATCTTCTTGTTTCCTGGTGGCTACACACAGTATCTAATGGGGGAGATTACACAGACTCTGCTAGAAAGGCAACTCTTTGGAGGGGGATTTCACTGCTGAAGGCTCTCATATTGTTGCCTTTTTTTCCTAATTAAGACTGCTGTTAACACTTCTTCCCTCAGAAGTGAGATTTAAAACTGAAGTGACGCTTCCTCACTACTCCTCCAATTTATCTGAGGGCGCAAGGTTCCTACAGCAAATGTTGTGGTTTTCTCCTGTAAGCACCTTGAGGTCCAGCAAGCTGCTTATGGCCACAGCTGAGCTGGGGTCAGCCATCCTGCTGTGACAGCAGCAAATTCCACTACTCCTCCAGTGCTCTTCTCTCTATGTTGTATAATTATTCATTTGTCTAAACTTATGTGTATTTTTCCCTTTTTATTCCAGGCCCTGGGGATTTAGGGAGTTAAATTTTATTTATTGTCAGTCCAATTGTCTGAAAATTCTTTGAGTGTGAACTGGGAAATCCCTGGGAGAGGGCTGGAAGTCTTCCAAACTCGTAAGACCTGGAGATCTTAGGGCGGTCTTGCACAGTTTTTCATTGTGGATTTCTCTGCCAGATCAGCTCTAAAACAGACTGCAGATCCTTGTGATGAAAGCTGAAGAAGGCTGAATGCTAAAGAAAATATAACAGCTGCTGGAATGTGCAAATGTGCAGTCAAAGCAGTACCTGACAGTGAAGAGAGATCCAAAATACAGAAGTTCACGGGCTAAAACTCACTGAAATATCAATTACCAAACTGTACAGTGCAGCTTCTTTAGAGGTGCTTGTATTTTCAACTCCCCGAAAGAAGGTTGTGGTGAAGTGGGGGTCAGTCTCTTCTCCCGGGTAACAGGTGACAGGGCAAGAGAAAACAGTCTCAAGTTGTGCCAGGGGAAGCTTAGATTGCATATTAGGAAAAATTTGGGTTGTCAGGCATTGGAATAGGATGCCCAAGGAAGTTTTGGAGTCATCATCGCTGGAAGTTTTCAAAACAATGTGTAGATATGGTCCTTGGGGACATGGTTTTGTGGTGGATTTGGCAGTTCTGGGTTAATGGTTGCACTTGACGATAGTAAAGGTCTTTCCCAAACTAACTGGTTTTATGATTCTATGACAGGACTTAGAAAATGAAATCTTTTTATAACCTTCTCAAATCTGCATTCATTTTTTGCCTTTCAAAAGTACTGGTTTGTGCCATTGCCTTCTGATCTTAGCTGATTCCGTTCCTCCACCCTTTCTTTGTCTTTCCTTCTGTGTGTGCATGTCTTGTGCTGCCATGGATTGGTGTGTTTTATATCTGTCTGGTGCTTGGATCATTTTTCCTGTTTTCCCTACAAGACAATGCTGATTGCTTCATGCAGGCATTGGGCTAACCTGTTCAGTTGGCTTTAGCTAGCATCAGCTCTACTATTTCACCTTCACATGAGCCTTTCTTATCTTTTTTTATCTCACTTAGAGCATGACAGCTGGAAATAAACAGTTTGCTAGTAGTGAGCACAAAGACTTCTTGGCTCTGAGAGTAAGCCTGAAAGTTAAGTAAGCCAGGAGAATGGGCAACTAACTGCCTCCACTAGCCCTGGAAAAATGCTTGTCCAAAAAGGAGATCTGGGCATCTCTTCTCAGTCACAGCCTTTTTGTTAAGATCCTAGAAATCCAGGGAGTGATTTCTAACTCAGCTGGGTGATCTCTGGGATCCCCTTGAAAATAAAGACACATCATCCAGCAATGTCTACTTTCCCTGTTGCTCGCTCATTCCTCTTTTGGGGAGTTGCCTGTCTTCAGAGTGCTGAAGATCTGCTTTTCCCCTAGTTATTGCAATACATCCATAAATAATAATTTCCCTCTCTAAATCACATTTAATTATTTTATCAAGGTTATTTCAAGAGCATGCAGCCATCACAGGTAAAATCCATATCCACCTTTCTCTCTGCCTCTCTCTAACATCTCCTGCTTGTTCAATTAGGAAAGTTATCTCTGGTTTGGAGAGGCTGTATCTGCCTCCCAGCAAGAGACAGACAGCTTTACCTAGGCAGGGATCTGCTTGCCTTGAAATGTTACCTCTTCATTTCACTTGTAATTCAGCAGTTCAGAGGTAATTTCTGCCTTATGTTACTGAAGTAGCAGAGCAGAAAGGTTGTTTTGCATGACTCACATGTTCCACATTTTCTGTAAACTTTATTTACTGTGTGGCATTTGCCTGATGTGATGAAATCACTGCTTACCTGATGTAATTTTTTTGTCCCAGTGGTGCAAAAGCTGTAAAGACAATCTAACCTTCAACAACTGAGGTTCAGACGCTGCTGCCGCACATGGTATTTATAATCCTACCACTTGATTAGGTGCTGAATGGTGTCTGGAGAGGCATATGTGCTAATTCAGTAAACTTGAATGGTTCTATTTGAAAAAAGAGAAAAAAACAACTAAAAAAGGAGAAATTACATCATAGACCTGCTCCCTAAAATCCATTTCTGTTCAGGTTCTTCCACCTGTGTTAGATACTTTAAATAAACAGTGTTCACGCTTTCAAACAATGTGGTGAGAATCAGTGCCATAACAGCCTCCAAAGAGTTTTTTAGGAGTCTTGGTCTTGCGGTCTTGCTTTTGACAGCCACTGCCGATACTGAAGATGTGAAGAGAGAGACAATTTTTGATGTGCTGTGCAATGGTGTAACCTACTTAATTACACTTCACCCTCCCCATATCAGTTCGGAGGAGGCTCCCGTGTTTCTTGCAGTGATGTTGTGTCTGGGTGCTCAGATGAGGGCCCTGGCAGGCGCAGGAGTGTCACAGCTTTGGCAATGGTGGCAGCGCAGAGGGGGATGGAGGAGTCTCCTGGCAGAGAGCAGGAGGCAGCTCCCCCTGCCAGCCCCCTCCCCACCGCCCACGCCGGCGTGTCTAGACTGCTGCCCTGCACGGGGCAAGCACTCTGAGCTCAGCCTTTCAAGTCAATGAAAGCTCCCCTTGCGGGAATTTCGCCTCAGAGACGAATGTGGGCTTAAGCATCCAGTGGGTTTATAAGCACTTTGTATCCCTAGGCTGTCCGTGCCTGCGTTTTGCTGGCTCAAGGCCCTGAGCGGGTCAGTGCTTTGGGACATTATTGCTACCAGCTGGCAGCTGGACAGCTTGTGTCTCACAAAGAGATTTCTCTGCCATTTCAGACCTGGTTTTCTTCTGACCTGGGGTGAGACGCACAGCTCTGAAGAGTTTTATGGGACGGGCATGCCATAAAAAGTTGACTGCCAAAAATAACTTTTCCCTGCTCCCTCTTTTCACATCCCACCTTCCAAGCCAATATTCATGAAGGGTGGGAAAAGCAAGGGAGAGGCATGAGAAGACTGTCAGAAAGAGCAGTGCCTGTAAAACTTTTGGGGTGGGCTGCAGCATCTGCTTTGGTTGCTGAGTCCTGAAGCATTTAGTCAGTAATAAAGTCTCACCCCAGTGTTGTTTTGACAGAAGTGGAACTCCATTTCAAAACCACCCTCGGACATTTTATCAGCCGTAACATCCAACATGGATGGATTGAAGAAGTAATGGCTACATCCTAAATGCAACCAGCACTCTCCATGGGAACAAAGGTTGAAGAAATAACCTTTCCCCAGGAGATGGTGATCATGTGTATTGCAGACATCATTAAGAACAGAGTCTGATGTGGTCAAGGAGAGGGAAGTAGAAGAGTTTCACAGCAAGGTGCTAGACTTCAACATCTCTAAGGACAGAGATCCCCCAAGTTTCTTTATCCCTTGTAGTTAAAAAAAAAATAAAAATTCTCATCTCTAATGGGAATCTGTGTTGGGACTTGTGAATGCTGCCTCTTGTGCTCCTTGGAGAAGAGTCTGATTCCGTCTTCTCTAAAGCTACCTATTAGGCAGCTGAAGATGGGAACTACTATCTCTAAGGACAGAGATCCCCCAAGTTTCTTTATCCCTTGTAGTTAAAAAAAATATTTCTCATATCTAATGGGAATCTATGTTGGGACTTGTGAATGCTGCCTCTCGTGCTCCTTGGAGAAGAGTCTGGTTGAGTCTTCTCTAAAGCTACATATTTAGGCAGCTGAAGATGGGACCTCCCTTTAATCACCCCAAGTCTCTCTGCCTATTCTTACTTGTTTCCTAACATTGTTTAATATTTTATATTGCTTCCAGAGACCAAATCTGGGGTTAAGAAACGGCATTAAGCGTAGGTTTGCCCTACAAGCTATATCCCAGTGAGGAGCCTTGGGAATGCCAGAAGTAGCAGGAGAGCTTGTGGGAGGAAGGGTGTCATAGGGAAAGTGTGGTGACTCCTGTTTTAGACCTTTGGATTGATCAGCATAAACATTTCCTGTGGCTTGGAATTGAATGGCACTTAATATTGATAGTAAAACTCTAGAAACTTGTGTTAGTGATCACTGCCGGAAGGAGTCGGATTTTATGCTTTATAAAAACATTCTTAGTAAGTGCAGTGCAGTCATGTCTCATAGGCATCCTTTCTGTAGAGAGTTTATTTTTTTTCCCCCGGTGTGGATGTTTTTCAGGAAGTGTGCATGATGGAGGGCCAGCTGTATGATAGTGTACCAGCAGCAATGGTTTACTCACTGACTACAATGGCTCACTGTGGTTTCTGATCCTTTTTTAAAACTGCTTCTCTGCAGCTGCAGGACATGGTCCTGTGCAGAGGGCATGGGCTTGTGCAGCAGATACTGGGAACTTTGCTCCTATTTTTTGCTGGCTGGTAACTGTTTGTGAGAGAGTGTGAAGGTAAAGGCATACTTTCCAGAAACAGAAATAATCAGATGTTTGCAGCATGTTTCTGAGATCAGTTCCTTTTCCGCTGGATGAAAGAGTCTGCTTAAAGAGGATGAAAACTTGAGTGGTACTGCTCTTGACAACCAAACCAATTCTCTTTGTTTTCATATGAAAATTGGAAATAAGTTACAATTGCTTTGGAAATCCACACTTCAGACTTTTTGACTTCTGTGAATCCAATTTCTCAATCTGACTATTCCATTATACTTATAAATTGAAGGAGGCTATACACCTTCAAGCAAATGTTTTAATTGTTATATCAACAACATAAATACGTATGAATGGCTTTTTAAATGGCACAAAGGACTGAATCTGGTAGTGTCTGCCTTTGTGAAAGTCAGATGCACTTGGACAGAGGTGTGCCTTCCATCAGTCTTGGGGCTTTTGTGGCAGAGATGCTGCTGCCACAGCAAAGTTTTACCCCACCCTTCCATGCACAGCATGTGTAGGGTTAAAAAGGAACAGGTGCAGTGTAGAGCCCTTGTCAGCTATGTGTAGGTAAAGCTGCATTTGTCACCTCTAATAGTCATCCCCAACTCACCCTCTCTAACACTCTCCTCCCTCTAATTTCCTCTTTATTGCTGCCTTGTTTTTGTGGGGCTTATGTGAGTTAGGAGTTATAGAGGCAGAAAAGGGTGGGTTTCATCTGTAGGTTAAACTCAACCATGGGAAGCAAGTTTTTCAGAGTCATAAAATGTTGGCTCAGGCTGAGTCACCGTGTCTGAATCTTGGTGAAGTGCAGCCAAATCGTGCTGTTGATTAGCTACGACAGTCCTTGATCTATTTTGATCCATCCTGATAGGTTTCATAAGTACAGGCTGGGAAAACTGGTGAGGGAAAAAAAAAAGGTTCGGTTCCTAGTCTGCAGCAAGATGCAGTGCACTGAGAGCTGGCTAACCTCTCTGCTTTGTGGACCTTCCAGATGAATTTGTAATAGTGAATGGTTTTGGAAGTAGGTGTTGCCAGGTGAAACTGAAAACACATTTCTGTAAACACCTCTGGTTGCATTTGATTTTATTTCTCAGAGTTAAAACTGGTGTTTTTTCTTTAACAATCCCTCATGTCTGGTCACCCTTGCATCATTTTTCCATATTACCTGTTGCCATGGTATTCTAGAAATTGTGCCAATGTGATTTGAGATGAGTGAAATCGCACACTGCTCTGTGTTTACCTTTAAGTTGGACAATGAGAATATAATGGAAAACTTCACCAGATGTCTAAAACTAGTAGGGCTGAGAACTGTATTTGGGTGAATATATTCACATGCACAGCTTTAGATCTATCCTTTAGCTCCCTCAATTAATACTTTGGCCCCTTGCATGGCCAGTGGAAATAGATGCCCCAGTTCAGGGTATTCATGAACTTCTTCATGCATGTTCTTCTTTGTCCTCAACTACACAGGAAGCATGAAAATAAATATTAAATTGCTCTGTGCTGTGCCAAATGATGAAAGCTTCTCTTCAACAAGTGACCCTCAGAATATATATGTGTATGCGTGTGTTTTTCATTTATCTTCCAGATGTCATGTTGAACTGCAGCCCCAAATGCAAGAATTATTGTCTTCTCTTGCCTGTGTGACCCATATTAATACTGCAAGATGAAGAGTTGTAGTAAAGAAGGCTTACAACTATTTACATGTTGAATAGTTCTGGTGGGAGCCAGTGTATGACTAATAAGGAAAAACCTCAAAATGGGTACATCCTCTACAGATCCCTTTTAGAGAAGTTAATTCCTCTGTCTGTTTCATTGCATTTATTCAGCTCCTGACCTGAAAGGCAGAAAAGCTCTTTCCTGAGTCACCCCTTTTCAATGGGTTGTGTAGACAGCATGCTTCCCCTTATTCCTGTAGTTCATATTCTTGTAGCTGGAAGTGGAGAAACCTCAGTGAGCTGTGCTGAGCTGCAGGGAAATGCTCCAATGTATCCCTCAGAGGCTGCCGGCTGGGAAAATGCCCTTTTCACTGCTCTGCATGCCCTGCTCTTTACTTGATGTCAAGGAGCTTGAGCTCAGTGCATGGGTGTCAACGAGCCAGGCCACAGGAAAAAGGGACTCTACCTTAGACTAAAGGTGTTGAAATTGGCTTCCCCAGGCTGCAGCCAGGACATTTGGTTCAGAGGTGTTCCCTACAGAGTTCAGCGGAAGGTTGTACTCTGTTTGGGGCTGGCCACTTTGGTTGGTGTCTCCAGCTCTGCCCAGGAGACATGGGGAGGTGTTCAGCATAGGGAGCACCTCCCTGGATCTATTTGGAAGGAGACCTGGGGCCATCTGAATCTCTGCTCAGTCAGCTGATAGGGAAAGGGATGACTGGACCAGGGAAAAGGAGAAATGCATCCACCTTTTGCTCCAGCACAGCAGGCTGAGTCTGTCAGAAACCCTGGTGGATACCAGGGCCCTTCCTCTCCTCTGGACCCCAAAAAAGACCACCACCAATTTTTTAATTTTTTTTTTTTTTAGCTGAAAACAGTTGAAGTAGCTACATAAATCCCACAGACCTGGTGGAATGGCTGTGGAGTCTTGACTAAGGAAAGCAAGCCTGAGAAATATGACTTCATCAACAATGTACTAAGATATGTTTTGAATCCATACATCATGAGCTAAGTACCAGATGGGCTGGCTGAGTACTGTAGAAGAAACAGCTCAGATAGATAAACATCTGATAGATGGGATGATTCAAAAAGCCATCTGAAAATGCATTTTGTCTCCTTGCTTACAAATAACCTTCAGTCATTTTGTTTTGCAATGAAGTACTTTCACCTCTGATTGATTTCCTTAGTTCTTTTATTGTGTTTTTTATTAGGGTGGAAGTACAATTTTGCCATTCCAAAGGCCAACCTTTGGTGTCTCCACATGCCTTGTGCCAGTGCATGAGTGGGATCCTGCCTGTGCAAGAGAGAGCTGGAGGCTAGACTTGAGCTGGAACCCTGGGAAGGAAGCTGGCATTGGGACCTCTCTGTGTCAGAGCCCTGGCAGCTGTGAACTTGTGCAGATTTTTAGGGGACAGGGAAAGGGACCTGTGATGTGGCACACATGAAACCTGAGGACAAGGGACGGAGCCCAGCAGAAAAAGCTGCCTTGGTTGCAGTAGGCATGAGGAAGAGAGCAAGCAGTGTCCAACCATGCAAAAATGATGATTTTTGACTTCTAGGGGCCCCACTGAAACAATCTGAAGTGATTTACTTTGCTTATGTGTCCATCAGAGCAATTGGCAGATAGAAGCATTTCTTGAGGTTTTTTCTCATTTAACTATTTGTTCCTTTATCTATTTTCTTTTTTTCCCCTTCCCCTTTGAATAACAAGACCACAAGCAGCTGCTCATCTCTCAAGCTCTCAGCTGTAAGCACCATGGTTCTGTTCAACTGATGGTGAGCTATGGAATAGGAATATAAAAAATTGGCATGTTTGCAGATCCCACTTGCTTTTTTGCAGGCCAGATAACATGGTGCTGTATCAAGCTTGGAGTATTTGGAGTTCATCCTTATTTTGTGACTCTTTTTGAGGAAGAATGTTTTGAACCTTTGAAAGATAACTTTAGGAGGCTTTCTGTGAAAAGGAGAAAAGTACAGTTCAATTTTTGTCCAAAAGTTCCATGTGTTTCCTTTTGATATGTGATGAACTTTACAACTCTTTTCTCTTTTCTCTCTATGATTCACCTCTCTCTCCCTCCCTCCTGTCCCCAGCATTGGTTAAAACAGGGAAAATTTTTTATAGCTGGATGAATATCTAGTTAATACACTGCCTTGACCTCCAAAGTTTGGGCTCTACAAGGTATTTGGAAATGTCAGCTGAAAAGGTTCATAAATATTTTAACTGCATTACCTCACTCTTGCTGCCATAACATTAAAAATATGCTTTCCCTGAATGTTTGCTACAGGAGTCTGACGGTCACGTCTGTGTCTGCTGGCAGCTCACTCTTCTGCCCCAGCACAAGCTGCAGGAGACAACAGCTTGAAATATTAATGAGAGCTAATCCAGCAAAATTGTGCTCTTAAAAAACAGAGAGAGAGAGACACCCACATGCGCAGATGTGCACTGTCCAGGCACGTGTGTGTTTGATGTATTTGAACGTGCAAGGCAAGATGCTAAGTTGCAGAGCAGGCATTAGCTGGTGTCCAGTGATGCAGCACACCCAGCACAGCTGGGCTGCCTCAGGCCCTGTGGAGGTGTCAGATTCCTCACACTAAGACCAGATTCCCTCTGAAAAATTATATGGCCTCATGAAAGCCTTTGAAGGAGGTTTGGGTTGGAACCACAGCACTGAGAGCTTTATGCTAGGAGGGGATCCTCTTGGGCTCATTTGTGGCCCCCCACACCAGGGAAATATTTGTGTGTGATCCTGCTGGTGAGGAGAGGCAGGAAGAGATGGTCACAATACATCTGAGCTCTGCATGTGTCCCTCTAGATAAGCAATCCTGGTTTGCGTGTATGATCTGATGAGTCCAGGGCCTGGGACTAATACAGGGTTAGTGTTTTCATTTTGTACACTTTGTTAGGCGTATCAGTAATTTCTGCACATTGAAGAGGGATAGTTTTCTTCATACATGAATACTCCTCCAGTTACTCTTAAGAAAGTCTGCAGTCTCCCTGGTCATCAGCCAGTGTCTGACTAGTTTTCTTCATAGCAGAAGATGCTTTTCATTAGATTTCTGTTTTAATAACAGTTCTAAATGGCAGTCAGTGGAACTGGCCTTGGGAAGTGCCTGTCAGGCCTGGAGAGGCAAGAAGAGATGTTTGGTCATCCCTTCCATGGCTTGCTACTTCAGCAGCACATTCCTCAGACAAATCTTGAAGCAAAGGTGTGAATGATTTCTCCTACCATGAACTTTATCAACTTGAAACACAGAATTGAAGGATGAATTATTTTCACTGAATGATTCTGAATACTTATTTCTTCTCCAGCTCTTTTTCTGCTGTCTTAAGTGTCCACCTTAACTCTTAATGTAACCTAGAAAAACCTGTAGCCCTTCAGTACAGTGGGTCAGGGTTGTCCCTTGGATGCTGAACAGGAATTTGCCTTTCCTATTGCATGCTCACAGGTTGCTTTTCTCTTGTTCTCCCCAAGCTTTTAATAAAGCATTGGATTTCCTCTGGTTTCCTTCCTCAAGAAGGAAGCAACAAAGCCTGATCTAAAATAACCCATAGGCACTCCGAGTAGAAACCCTGTTTAAATATTACACAGTGCTAGAGAGAGCAGCTGCAGTCTTATTTATTTATTTATCTCTTTGTATTAACTACCCAAGGATTAACCAGTTTACCAAATCAGGGAAAACTGTGAAAGTTTTAATTACACAAACAGTGCAAGCTGAACCTTTTGCCTTGTCACACAGGCAGGTGAGAGTTCTGGGATGCCTGGTGGTACAGCTGGGTGTGTTGTCAAAGCTCTTGTCCTTGTTCTGACTTACAAACTCACGCCACTGCCTGCGTAAGCACATGCAGGTTTCTAAATAGATCCAAGGAAAACAAACTGCAGCTGAAATCTGCTTCTCCTCCTGCTTTAAGGAGTTATGTCTGGACTGTTGATGGGCAGAACAAGAGAGCTAATGCACCCATAGACTGGGGAAGCACACCAGCAGGTTACTTTGCATCTCTGACAGGATCTTAAAATCGTCGACACAATCCAGATTGCAAGGGCCATCAGGAGGTTTCAGATCAAACCTGCAATCCAGAGCATAGCCACTTACAACACGATGCTCAGGGCTTGACCAGCCAAGTTTTGGAAATCCCCAGGGCTGAGGATCTCACAGCTTCTCTGAGCACTTGCTCCAGTGTTTGACTGCCCTAATGGTAAAAATAAGTTTCCTTTTATTTAATTAGGTACATCATTCACTTCTGCAGAGATTGGCTTTCTGTATCTCACCATCAGGCAGGTGTAGACACCAATAAGCTTTTCCTTGGGACTTTTCTGTTGTGAGGCTGAACAAGCCCAGCTCCTGCAGCCTCTCCCGGCATGTTGTGCTCTCAGCTGCCTGCTCAGTCCAGTATGTCAGCATCTTCCTTGCACTGGAGCCTCCAAAGCTCCATGCAGTTCTCCAGATGTGGTCTCACAAGTGCTGAATATAGGGGACGAATAAATTTCCTTGACTTTCAGGTGTGATCCTGTAAGTAAAACCCAGTGTGCTGCTGGTTTCCTTTGCCTCAAGGGCACACTGCAATTCCCACACCTGGTCTTATCTCTTTTTATTCTAAAGCTGTACCCAAACCATCTACCTAGTCTGAATTGCTGTAAGGGTTAGTCTGCCCCAGAGGCAGGACTTTGCTGCATTTGCCCAAGTTCATGAAGTACCTGGCAGACAATTTCTCCAGCATCCTGAGATCTGCCTTTCCAGGAAGTCCTGCCCCCGCTGTCAGCTGCCCAGCCCACGCCCCAGGAGAGCAGCTGACACACTCGTGTCACCACAAACCTGCCCAGACCCAGGTTCAGTGAAGTCCACACATTGCTGAAAGGGAACTCTGTTGTGTCCTCCAGGATGTTAATAAAGATGTTAGATGGTACTGGTCCCAGTACTGCCCACCTAGAATGCCCCTGGAAATTGGCTGCCAGTTCAACTTTGTCTGGACAGCTGGGCTCAAAGGATGGTGAGGTACACTCCTCACCCAGTGCAGGTAGCTACCCAGTCCAGATCAGTGATTTGACTATAGGCTGTTTTAAAAATAAATAAATTAAAAAAACCCAACAGAAGAATCCTTTTATTTTCAAAGTTTGATCAATCCATGAAAGAAAGAGCAGCACATTTTTTGCAAAGCCCAAATAACTGTACAGCTCGTTCTGAAGACAGGTTTTTCCCAACAAAAAGGAAGCGCCTGTTGAAGAGAAGGAACCAGGAAGGGAGCTTGGACCAAGTGTGGCCAGCATGGTTCTGCTGGCTGGTACCTTTAGAAACACACTACATCCTTCACACTTCTCCTTCCAGTGTTCATATCTTTAAAATCACTGAACACCCAGGTGAGGATCTATCTAACTACAAAAGGCATTTTAGCATCCCTGAGTGCTATGTCAGGGCTGCCCTGTATATTTAAATTTTCATTCACAGGACCTATGGAAGAAATGGAGCAAAACTATCCAGGGGGGAATGCTGCCTGGCTGTATGAGCAGCCACCTTTTCACTTCAGAGGAAATCAGGTTGTCTTCCAGTGAGTTCCAGTCATCAAATTATTTTATTGTTACAATATCACGAAGCAATTTTTATTTTGTGCACGTCAAGGTGCTCAAAGTGTTAGTTTTCACAGTATAGAATGGATGTGACAGCATTTGTCATGGAAGCACTCAGCAGAGTATGTTTCAACTTCATTTAGTTGTGCTGTTTTACGAAGTTCTGCAGTAAAATGTGCCAGCAAATTATGTTAGTTTCTTTCTGGTGATTAACTAATCATTCATATAATAAATAGCAGCTAACTACTAGAAAGAGATTTATTTGTCACAGATTAAGAAGAATGTCAAACTTTTCCCATTTCATGTAAAAAGGCAGAGGAAAAAATACTTCTAAAATGACTTTGCAACATGTGCTTTATTTTAAGTTATTACTGAATCAAAACTACAAGTATATCCTTTTAACATACCCTACCCACTCAATTATTTTTTTCTCTTTTTTTTTTAACATGGAAAGAAACCTACATTGCAATTGTAAATTTTCATGCTGCAATGAGCCATTTGTTTCACTAATAACAGCAATTTAAAAAAAAAGGGCATTTCTCAAGCTCATATGTATGTCTATATTTGGGAACTTAAAAAAAAACCCGTCTCAGATGTAAAAATGTGACTTGGAATATGTAAACATTTTTGTATACCTGAAACACTGGAAGAAGAATATCAGCTAACAGCAAAACAAGAGTTGCCTTAAATCATCGAAATGGGAAAAAGCATGTCATGGGGAGCAGAGAGAAGCACACACTACTCAGAGTCTTTAAAGGGTTATAAGAAATGAAGTAGCACATTAGGTCACGGATTTCACTTTCTTTTCTCATCCAATGGAAAGCAGTAATGCTGAAGAGGATGGCCCAGCAGAACACCCCATAATTCACCATATTATTCTAGCCATTAGTCAATCTTGACGAAGTGTCAAGTTTCAGTTGCTTTTTCTTTTTCCTGAGAAAAGTCATTGATGTTTGGTGGAAATATCTCCTGTGACTGTACAAATAAAATAAGGCATTTCAAGAGATTGTTACTTGTTTTCTTTTTGCTGACAGAGGCTTGTCCACAGTGTCCTTTGTACATCAAACCCTCTGCTTTTCTACAAATGGGTATGGCTAGAATGTCTTCAGTTCCCAGTGTGGCCCTGGGTGCTGGGTGTCCTGAAGGCTCATCAGTGTCCCATTACTGTAGCTTGAAAGTCAGTGATGTACAACAGCATATTGCACAATCCAAACTGTGTGGCTCCAGAAAGGATTAAGAAGGTACACTGGAGTCATCTGTGGGTTCACTCCTTTTGTCTCTCTCTAAGTTGTAATGGTTGTCTGGAAAATTAAATTAGCCAGACAAAGATGCAAACTTTTTGCTGATTAAATTACAAAGCAGTCCCCAGATTGTGGAGGAGTGGCACATTAAAAACAACACATCATTCAACCTTCTTCACTGTTGATCCTTAATTTGAAAGGCAGCATGGATTCCTAAGGCCGTAGCTTCCAGGATTCCTTCAGTGAAAAATCATTGCTACCCAACTATAAAAGGCTTAGCTCTTAAGAGAATATTGTGCTTTTTTTTCTTTTTCCTTTAAAATTCAGATTTAACCAACTTGATTTGCAGTGTGTTGCCAAAGAGATCAATTAGTTTTTTCCCTAGTCCACTTGATCATAGTCTCTGGTGAGCGGTACAGGAATATTAGCTTGGCGTACAGGTCTTCTTCCAGTTCCAGTTCTCCAGTCTCTCGCACTAGGAAAATGTCAGTACACAACTTCAGGATCCGGTCTACATTGGGTAGCTCCTCAAACATGATGGAGTGGGAGATCCCGCTGAAAAATTCACGGACGAACTTCCCTATCACCAGGACAACTGAGGCATATAGTCCCATAATGCTGAAAGGAAAGAAAGGAAGAGTTCAAATTGCGCCTTATAAAAGGGCAGCCAAGTGTGAGGAAGCTCATCCATAGCTAACTGTAGTCTGTCAGTGGGCTGAAAGTCAATTTCTAATTAGGGTCATGTTTCTGCTGTACCACAGGATGAAGGAAAATAAGATCTCTTCTCACACCTCACAAATCTGGAATCATAAACAGCTGAGGCTGCTGATTTAAATTCTTTGACCCCAGGTGCTGATGGTCGCATGTCCTGCCTGCTACAACTTGGAAGTCACAACTGAAAATCTGACAGCAGCTGAAGGCAAATAATCTGTCAGGTTTTATATCTTATATTTTTTGTTAAGGTATAGCTAACTGGTGACAGACTAAAATTTACCCTGATAATCCCCCCAGTAATCTTTCTATGGGGACTTCTCCAAAATTCTACCAGAAGTGTGTATTTCTTGGGAATGCTTAGCCTCCTGCCTTCCTCTGTCTCTGGAGATATATTTCATAACTCTTCCACACCCAGAGTCCTGGCTACAAGACTGAGGAGGTCACCAAAACCAGGCAGAGTTTGGGCAGAACTTGATCTGCAGCTAAACTAACATATTTTGAGTTATTTCTCTTCAGGAAATTGGTGTGAAGAGTGCTTCTGTTTTTATTCCCACTGGTGAACAGTTATCAGGGGTAATACTACCCTTGGAAATATTAATCCTTCTACAAACAATATTAATAGACACGGACTTGAAAATCTCACAAAACCCCTGTTCAAAATGTTGTAATGCTCTAACACTACAACAATGACAAAAAATTACCCCCCAAATCAGCATATAAATTCACCTCTACTTACATCTTACATACTTTATTTAATTTTATGTAAAGATTTCTTCTTACCCATAACCAGCCAAGAATCCAAGGCTTGGTGGACTGACTTTATCACTGAATATGAAGAGTTCAAGGCTCTCTTGAGGCGTTTTTTGTCTTTTTCCAAGCTGATTCAAAACCCACCATTCTTCAGATGCATTTTTCACAAGGGAAACTGTAATATTTTCCCACTTGCAGCCTATTTAAAAGAAGAAGTATTAATATATATACAACAAGAATTGCAAAAATCAAATATTTTGAGACAGATACTCCTAACATCTGCATTACAAAAGGACCGAACAATGCAGAAGAAAAATTCTTCTAACTCCTTTTTCCATTATTTCTGTATATAAAAGTATAAAAACCCAGGCTTCTGTGATTTTTTTTTTTTTTTGCAAATCTTATTTGAATATGCATTGAATATTTAAAATCTTTCATATTACCTACATGCTCTTTCAGAAACTGTGAAATAATTTTGGTATTTTCAGGCCAAAATATCAATAGCACTCATCACGTCTGCATTTCAGGCCTACAGAAACATTGAAGCTGGAAGGGTAGCAGTCAGCTTCTATATCTAAAAGGGAAACTACCACCATAAACCATCTTTTTCTGATATAAAAGATATTATTCTTTTGTATCAAAAAAAAAGGGTTTTATGCATACTGATCACACAGACAGGAGATGAACTCTGGTTCTCCTGAGTGTACATTAGCAGTGTATACATTAAAGTCCTTCCAAAGAGACTCAGATTAGGGACCTGACCAATGACAGTGAAGCACTCATAACTTAATTCTACTTACAGAGCAGGGTTCAGCCTCAAGAATTATTTTTCTTGATGAACTTTGGCAAGAACATCCTACATAGCACTACTACTATTACATTCAAGCTCCAAATTTAGCCTCTGTTGAGGAAATTGCTCTTAGATAAAGACTTGTTCCCACTATTCCAACCCAACAGGTTTTTCACACTTATGGATGTGCATGTACCTGTATGGATTCTGAAATTCAACTGAGTTATTTAAAGTGCATTCTTTGTAGCCAATAAGGAAGGAATAGCTTAAAAAAATCATAAAAATAATGTCATTATTTAAGCTGAGGAGCTGCATTTGCAGACATGCAAAACTACTGACTGTTCACAGTAAGGTAGAAGGGAGATGTGGAGAAGTGAAACTTGTAATAATTTACACATAAAACAAAGGGAAAGAGCTCCTAAAGCAGATTGGAAAGAGAAGGACTTCATCCTTAGAGTCCTTACTGTTAAATCCAAAACTAAAATACATGGAGATGCATTTTCTGCCTTATACTGTATTACCTTATCTCTCCTCAAGGTTGCAGACACCAAGTAGAAAACATTTTAAGTGCATTTAAGACTGAGGTGCCCCACAGCAGCTGTGAATGTACAAGTGTGGGTGCTGCCTTGCACTTCTTTAAACCATACTCTGGTTTCCATGGTCTGGAGACATACCTTTCAATAGCTGCTTTATGGGTTTTGCCAGAGAATCACTAGGAGCCTTGATGTAGTATGGATACACTTCCTCTAATGTTCTGGAAAAAATTGAGAAATCAAATATTTCATATTTTTATACCTCTAAAAGAATTTAGAAATACCTAACAGTGCTATACATAGTTCCCAGTAATTCTTTTCTTAAATTATGACTTCATAGTATTCAGATGTCACATTTGAAAATTAACTGGATTTTTTAGCTACGTTTTTTCAGAACTTCAGCAGAGAGTTCCATCCCTAATGTCACCATTCACACACCATGAATTCCACATAGCTGGAGCACGTGTGTTTGCATGGAATGCAGACTTTATATTTTGTTTCCCTTTTAAAAAAGGCTGCTTTTATAGTCAGCAATAAAATATATAATAAAGGCAGCATATTGCCAGTAGTAAACAAGCTAGAAAAATATGTTGTGAGCACAGCTATTACTTCAGAATTGTTTCAATAATAGCACCTGAAAAGAATGATAATTTTTTGCCAGAATTTTTCATTAGGGAATATTTTCACAGCTTTTAGGAGGATTTCTAAAGAAAGATGTTTGTAAAAGTTCTTCCACTGGACTCCAAATCATCTTGAGTGGGAATAAATTACCAGTATCTAGAAGGAGACATATTTCATTAAAAGCAGAGACACTGTCCTAACATTTTCCTCAAATGACTGAAAAATTCCAGGGAAGAAGAGGAGCTCTCAGATAAATCCTGTGACACTTGGCTACATTGCATACACCACGCTGAGGAAGAACAAGGGTAGCCAATTGAAAATCCCTTCTGATCGCTCCAGTAGGTCCAAGAAAGGGTAGGAGCTCAGCAGCTAAATTGTCCCAGCAGAGGTGTGGCAGAAAGCCCCCTGCAGAAGTATCTGAATGGCTAATAGATATCACAACCATTTTTCCTTTATGACCAAGTAAAAAACCCTTAAATCTACAAACATTCTGCAAGACAGGCAAATGCAGCTACATTGCCTATGTTACTGCTTGCCTTTTGCACAGAGAGAATTATGAATGAATTTCTTCTTCCCACAAATGAGAAAAAATTACCCTCTGTGGTCCCACATCACCTCAGGAAATATTGCTGTATCTTCACACAGCAGAAAAGAGGCATCAAGTATTTTTTAACTGCAATGATCACACATGCAATAGCTGTCTGTTTGGATGTACGAGTATGTGTGGGTGCAGAAAAACAGCTGTGCACAGAAAAGGCAAATCTAATTTCTAGCTACTAACAGATAAGAACCTCTCAGAGTTTTCACAATCCCAGCTGGTCTCAGCTTAAACTTTTCAACTCTTTTGGCCACAAATCAGATCAAGTGGCCTTCAGGGATGATGTGTTGGCTTAGCAGTACTAAGAAACTACTGCTGTAAAGTAATCCCCAGTGAGAAGGTGGAAGAGGAAGAGCCAGATTCTTTTCAGATCTAAAAGGAGTCACCATTGCAGTCAATGCACCAAGCTATATCTGCAGAATAACGTTTGATATTTATATGAAGTGCATGCCCTGTGAATTTCCATCACAGGAAAAGATCTGATGTCAGAAACGACTGCAGATGTTACCCTTTGACCGCAGTGATTTAACACTTCCTTGCCAATCTAGTGCTATTCAAGAGTAACAATGTGAGATACAGTCTGGATAGTTATTTAGAGAAAAAAAATCTTCAATACAACATCCTCAGATCAAGTTGAACTGCTGTAACTCAACGGTGAGTTGAACTAAGAATATACTGAACTTGTGCTTATCCAATAAATCAAAGAAAAGTTACTAATAGCTTCACCATGCCTGTTGTTGATGATCCTGTGTTCAGGGTCCTCTCAGCCTGCATTTATAATAGGAAACAAGTTTTCACATTTAATAGTACTATTACTTGGCTTCAGTGCTGTTGGCATCTGTTATTAGAGAGGGATGGATGGGCAGATAAATGAAACATTTGCACAAGCTCAACCACCTTAGGAAATCAGGCTTCAAAGGGGAAAGTTTGCATATAAATAGAAAAAGAAAATAACTTACACCTTTTCCGGTTGATTTTCAGCCATCATTGTAGCAATATCTCTTCTGGTATGGTTTTTTAGTGGGAAGGTAAGTTTATCTGATGCTATTTCAGCCTTGGCACCGAGGGAGAGATTCCTGTTGTAAGTAAAGGGGAAAACACATTGACAACCTACAATGAGAGCAGAACCTAGGCCGGGTGGGGCAGCTGCTGGGGCTGCAGAGAAACACCCACGGCAGAGGATGTGCAAGGGCAGAAAGCCTGTGTGCTGCTTCTGTGACACAACAGGCCCACCTTACTGCTGCCTGTGGCCTCTGGCCCAGAAGAAAGGTAGCAGTCAAGCAGAAGGTCACTGTGGTAAGTCTATAACATTTGCATTCATTCGTGTTTACAGCTTGTCCCACAAGATACAATTTGAGGTGAAAAATGTCTCTTTGCACTACTGCATGAATGCTTATAGCCATGACAGCGTACGGGCAAACTGAGTAGCAGTACCAAAAATTAAAGGAAGGCTCAGAAATGATGGAGTGATGTAATGCACTAGCTAATAGCCTGTGCTTCCAGGACAATAAGGAAAATAAGGGGGTGGGGGGGGATGTCAAATAAAGTTGAATTAAGTGTGCAGATCCATTACAAGCCTGTTTCTGACTGTGGAAGAACAGACCCAGCATGTTCAGAGCTCCCACAGCAGTTCAGCTGACCTGCCTCTTGTGCATAGTCTTACAACAATCCAGCTTCTATGTCTAAGGAAACATAAATACGGAGGCTGCAAAGGAACTTGGATTCCATGGAGTGATGACTTAACTCCAATTTAATCCAGCAATCTACAGGAACCCCATCTGGCAGACAGTAGCCAGCAAATGACCTTGATGACTGGGTGTGCTCTAGCCTGAGTGCAACAAATTTATAGTCCAGGCTATCTCTTTCAAGAACTTGATTGTAAAGTTAGTTCTTTCTTTGACTGGGGTCAAAGAAAGCTCACATGAGCAAAGGTCTCAACAAAATGGATCTTTGCCATTTTATGGTATTTGCACATAAAAATTGTTTGTATCACTTCCAGACTCCCTTAATAAGAGGACAAAGAACTTCTGTTTGTATTTCCTCACAGGTTTTCTGCCTTAACTAAGTCTAAGGGAAAGCACTTTCTATAAATGTTAGCAAGGTTGTTAAGGACAGTTCATTGGAACATCCCCACCTAAAACAGGCTAAAAAATTCTCATTTTTTCTTCCTTCCTCTCAAGTCCCATTGAAAATTCCACCTGGATATTTTAAATAATCTATTTGGTAACGGTTCCACCTCTTTATTTTTTGAGAACTGCAGGTAACAAATGTTTTCATGGGTAACAAGACTGAGTTCTCTCTGTCTCTCTCTCTCTCCTACTCTGTTTTTGCTTTGCCATACAATAGAATTTGCTAAAAAACTAAACCAAAAATGCAATGTGGAACTATTCTACTGAACTAATGCTTGGCAAATGATCCATCCACCTCATAGTAACTTTGTTTAATTACCTTTGAATGGTCCATGAAATAACTAAAGTGAAATCAGCATTAAAGTCTTGAAGTCCCTGTATCATTTTATTTCTACTGGGAGGGCTGATGGTCCATAAAGAGTTTGAATTTCCTTCCAGGTCTGCTCGAGTTATATCTTCTCTTGCATAGCCCTCTAGAAACTGCAATGCAGCCTGTAGGTGCAGAAGAAGAAAATAAAATTTCAGTGCAGTGATATTCACAAGACACAGAACCACACTTCCCAGTCAAACAGATTTGTAAATGTTTGATTAGTTGTAAGTGCAGTGATGTGCACTGATTGTTTTCCTCAGGTACCAACTGGGGCTTGAGATAGGAAGGGGAATCAACACAGTATAGCCAAGCTAAAAAAGGCAAAACAAAAATTGTTTGATGGTCACGTTGGCTAAGTGAGTCTGAAAGTTCATGAAACAAACTCTGTAGAGGCTGTTTAAACTTGAGTTAAAATTTTACTCTGCCTTTTGTTAAGTATCTTTCCACATAAAGAAGTGTCTACAAGGGATGAACCAACTAGAACCTTGTAAGTTACAAATGCATCTAGGTTACAACATTAGTGCTATTATACATGGGCTATGTGGTAGGACCCAATATCAAATTCTAATATCAAATTCTTTAAAGATCTAGTAGCAAACACTTTTTTAAAGGTTATATGTGATCAAATGTTAGTTACATTAGCAACACAAGAGCTCCTACCAGTTACTAGTCCTTTTCCTGTAGAAACTCTTGGAAACTGGGCGTGTTGCTCCACGAAACACTCACACTATGCTTAAATGCTTTTTTTTGACATTTTAATGTCAAAACACTTCTAGGCTATGCACACTTTCTTTTGACAGCACCACCATTCCTCACTGGAAGGTGAAAGATGTGTGCTCTAGAAAGGAGCATGGGGCTTAAAAGTGCATAAGACACTGTTTTGTCCCCACAGCATGTTTTCTTTGGCAGTACACAAACAGCATCACATCTCCTGAACGTTTGTGTCATTTAGAGGGGAGGGTTTCATTCAGACAACAAGACAATTAGGGTTTTCCCTTCCAGGATTTTGTGCAAAGACATCTGCATTCATGGTAGCTTGACTCACCATAACCCAGCACTGTCCTGACAAATGATGTGTCTGAATTTTTTTCATGCAAATCCTCTTTATAGAAATATCTTCCAATTGATGACAGCACTGATGACCACTTACAGCTACACAAACAAAACTCACAAAAGGCCTCCATGGAAACATGCACACATTTTTAAGTAATGAGGTACTTTTCACTTACAGTATCACCCCTATAGCTGTTCACAAATTCCTTGAACTCATTCGGATCCAAACTTTTGAGCTGATTCTGCTGAGCACTCATGGTAAAAATAGGCTGGGAAACAAAAGAACACATGCTTATCACATTTACTTCACATTGGCTGCTACATACACAGTCCAGCATCCTGTGCATCACAGTCCAAGACAATTATGGCACTCAATTCAACAAGACAATGTTATAATCTTCTTCCTCTGAGATGCAAGCTGCCTACAATTACCTTATATCTACCATGTGGACCTGTAGGATAATTGATTCAGTTTCCACTGCCAGTAGAGGCTGTTTTTAACTTGAAAATGAGGATAATATTTTACATCAGTGATAAACTAACATTTTTAAACGCAAAAGGGGTCATTTATGGAAGCTTGCCAGGTACCTTGCATAAAGCAGGAGAGCTCAATTCTGTGGAAGGAAGGAGAAATGGTACAAGGAAATATAATGCAAAAAACAGAGTTTGTTTTTAGTGTTGCTTTTTTACCTGATAACCTCCTAGAGTTATTGTGATTGATACATCTAGAGGCTTGTTGGTGATGCCTGCAACAGATTTGATTAAAGACATGAAGAGCAGTGGGAACCAGACAATACAAATCAGCAAGACGATAATCATGCCACCCATTCCATACTTCACAACTTTCTTTTTCTTCTGGCCTCTTGGCTGGGGATATCTCTGCAAAGCAAACAGCAGTATGGTAACGTCTCTTCTATCAAAGGTACATATCATAATATTTGATGGGTGAATATACAATGATCTTAAGGCTTCCCATCTCTTGTGGTAATTTGCTACCCCATGTCAGGACAGCTACTTTGAGATTTTTTTTAGCCAAACCTGCACAGACACCCAATTTCTGATGGCAACAGAGAGAAGTGCCAAGTGAACACAAAATGTGTGTCCAGTGTGAAAAATATTGTAAACCTCTGTGATTTCGATTCTTCACAACCATAAAAAAAGAAGAATTTGATAATTGATTTTTTGTCTAAGTGCTAGCATGAAGTCACAAGAACAACATATAAAATAATAGCAGAAACAGTAATACAACAATTTGTTCCAAAAACTGCTATCATGAAGGACCCACATTCTTGTATTTGCATTTCTGAAAAGTTTTATCACAAAACTCCTTAAGGCAGACTTCCTCTCATACATCTTGAAATGCTGAAAACTGTATATTGTGGTGGATGGAGGGAGTAGGAAAACTGTTTGCCAGCAACTGACATATACAATCAGTAAAATTTCTGATATTGCCCTACCTCCACATTCATTTCACACCTCACTTACAGTATTTCTAAGAGTTCACAGGCTTGATCCAATCTGTTTCTAGTGAATTCCACACCGACTCCAATTAACTAATGTTAAAAATGTTGTTGCTGTTCCTAAAATCTGGATATTGCTGATGTAACATCCTTCTCTTTCCTAGCTTCTGAGGACAAAAGTGACTGCTTTTCTTCTCTCTTCAAAGCAGATCACATGGCATGTCTGTTCTGCCTTGCCCATAATTCCTGTCCTCTGCTATTTGCCTCATGACTGAATACTCTCAATACTCTCACCATCCTGTAAAATGTTTTACTTTCACTGTAATTTATTTTGGTGTAATTCTCTTACAGGGTTTAGTAGCCTGTCCTCCATGCATTGCATACCACATGTGCAAAATAAATATGTACTGTACTGCACTGCACTTCCAACACCCCAGGAATCTGGCTTTCAGGAAGTTGTTCTTGCTTTGCAACATGAATCCATAAAGCCCTATGAGAATATTACATTTGTAATATAATGCTATATTTAAAACCAATTATTTACTTTTCAGAAGCAGTGTATGAAGTCATTTGTCTTGTGCTACAGAATAGTATTTTCATTAAAATACCATATCAAGATCAGCAGGGGTATTATTATTATTATTATTATTATTATTATTATTATTATTATTATTATTATTAGTCTGGAGGATATTAGTTTAGGCTAATGATGTTATAGAACATCTCAGAGAGACTCTAGCAGTCCAATACTTAGGCATTCCACTCAGTGAGAGACAGAGGGAACCAAAGCACCTTCAACAATACTCGTAAAGTTGTGACACAGTTATTTTTCTGTATGGCATTAGAACATACATGCCAGCTCAGACATGAAAATCTTCCCATGTCAGATCTCTGCTACACTTCATGTGAATTGTAGCTTAAAAAATGCGGTGAGACAGACAGTTAAAGTAGAGCTGGGTTATTACCTCCCCAACTCCTGAAGTTCTTCACAACTCCTTCCACTCATGGCAGAAGTGGGAGTCATAGAGAAAAAGCCTATATGCATGATTTGTGTGCACTGTAGCTCTGAGTTAATCTACGTGATATACTTAGAAAGCAATTGCCATTAAGAGACAGGATTATAATAAAAGTAGAAATACGTCAGTAACACTTAAAAGTAAATCCACTTCAATACAGATGTAGAATTTCTGACTGGTTTGGTCACTCTTAAAATAATGTTTAATTTCTTTTTCAAATTGGCAAAATGAGCAAGCATATGGTTGCAATCTTTATAGCAGTTACAAAGAATCCAGAATTTGCAAGTTTAATTTGAACTGAAGCTTAAATGATTTAAAGAGACTGAAATTTCTGTGAGACAAATGGTGGGTTTATCTGGCCTGCAGTTCAGTTCTGGATGTGCAAGGACTTTCCTGAGATAAAGGAGCCAGCTGAGTTCACTCTGCAGTTACATGAACCCTGGGTGTGTCATCAACCCTGGGACATCCCCAATGTCCCCGGGACCTGCACTGCGGGGCAGGAGCTCTTCCTTCTACTGACCTTTCTCCTCAGCCGCAGCTTCCCTGCTACTCCAGGTTACTCATTTAGTTGTGTGTGACTGTGTGAATACCAGGACTTCAAACCCCAGTCTTGAAACCCAGGCATGCAATTAAGCCAGCAGGCACACACTTCTGGAGTTCACGTTAATGGTGGAAAAATCAGCTGGGCACAAAAGAGAAGCCATGTGAAGTTTCATTCGCAGCAGCTGCCAACTAATGTAAAGTACCCAACAGTCTGGATATTTCTGAACACAAGTGCCAGGCATATCTTCCAACAAACTTTTTGTGGTGGATTCCTCAACTATTTAGGGACTCATGATTATTTCTCTTCCCTTCTGCATGGGGGAGAAAAGGTTTGAATCACTCATATGGGGTTTCCTTACTTTTTCTGACTCTCGCCAACACTTCAGGATGAATATATGAGCATAGATATCTTCAACACAGATCCAGCTGGAAAGACTGAGAGTGGTGTCAGTCCAAACCCAGTCCATTACTGCTCTCAGCTCAGTCAAAAATGGAACCAGGCGGAACCTGAAGGGAGACCACAGCAGATAACTTGTCAGGAACAGAGGCATCACATCAAACAAGCACAGCAAGTGCATATATGACAAGAGGGAGAATTAAGACAATGTGAAAAGAGCTTAATTGGGGATCCTGTGAACACAAATATAATCACATCCTGAAATTGCCACAGCTTGTGTTACTTTAGATCTTCTTGCCAGGCCATAAATATGCTTATGCATCATTATGTCCATAATCGTGATTGAGCCCCTGATGGAACAGCTCAAGATTTCCTAGATTCCTCTCACCTGGGAGAGGAATCTGTTTTCTGCAGGATGGTGGGATTAATGTTATACCTCCTTACACCGAGTGTTGCATGGCATCTTTGCAGTAGGTGGGCAGCCCTCTGCTGCACATGGAACTGGGCTTTGAGACTCAGAATTAAACAGCAGTAGAAGGCGGAAATCAACAGGAAATCAACAGGCAATGAGCAGCTGTTCAAAGGGCGCCATTCCCTTTCCTAGCCCCACACTTTAAAGAGTATTTCATGTGGGGAAAGCTTTCTACTGTAACTTTTCCTTGGAATACAAGAAGCCCATACTGCAAATACTGTGAAAAGGCTGAAGTGATTAAATTTTTTCTGTGATTTGCACACATGCTTCAAACCGGCTTAATCACAAGGCCATTGTAACAGTGTAAATGGAGGATGTGCTCTGCTTGTGTAAAACCATCCTTCACTCTGAGGTAATGCTGTTCCTGTTCCTTGCCCTAACACCCTGAACTCCTGAGGATTTTCAAATGTGCAACACTTCTCAAAGCAAACATTTTTTTTTTGGTGCTTATTTTTAAGTTCCTATTTCTAAGGTGTGTTGTCTTTCACTTCAATCTGTTCACCTGCTGAGGTACAGCAGGTAGACCTGCTCCAAAGGTCTCTTTGGGATTTGACACCTTACTACTTTTTAGGACTGCAGACCTAATAACATTACCTGTTTTCTAGCACAATGTGTAGTCCCTATTTCTGTTTACAAAGGTGATTTCTTAGAAGTGTTAAAAATGTCTGTTTCATAGGGGACTGAATGGTTGACTGGTATATCAGGCTTCTGGTTTCAGACTGAGAGATGGAATTTTATCAAGTTTGCCTTCCAGAAATATATTTTTCTTTTTCTTGTGGACTACAAGGGACAATTTACTCTCTTATTTCCAGCAGTTTGTGAAGAAAAGTCATGAATAACCTTAGCATTTCACTATAGCAGATCCTTATTGCACAAAAGAAAGAAAAAATGCAGTAAGTCTATGCTTACCCTTGAAATAAGAACAGGTTGACATAGTTATAACTTTTTGTGAGGAAGTTGCCAAGAACACGAGTTGGATATCCGCAACGTATCTGATAAGCTGATAAGCCAAAATAAACACATTTCACAAAATACCAGAGCTGGGCAACTGTGTTCTGGCTAAATTTCCTGTAAAGGAAAAGATAAAGGAAAATTATGAGCTTTGTGTCTGTGTATGACCAAATTAGTTTGAAATGTTTTTTGCTCCTGGCAGTTTCCCCTTCCTGAGGTCCTGTGAAAAGGCCTTGGTTTCTGACCCCATGGCAGGGTTAAAAGAGTATTGGAAAGACACTGAATGAAAAAGCCTAAAACCAGCATCCATTGTCACCTCAGGGTCACAGGGGAGAGACTGGGCACGGGCTCCCCAAAGAGTGAAGGCCTTGGCAGTGCCCGCTCCCTCTGCATGCTGAAGATCCCCTGCTGCCCCACACAGACCAGTCTTCCTCAGCCCCCCTGATGGCTCAGCCCTCTGTGAGTCCTGGGTAGGGGCTCAATCAGGGCAGCTTTAGTGGCTACTTGTGTTCATGGCAGCACCTCATACAGGAATTGAAGATGGAGTGACCTCTGAAAATATTTTCCACCCTTCCCTGCTTAACTCAAGTCTTATTCCAACAAATGGTTCAGACAGCTCTTCACTTTCTCTTCTCTGGACTGAACTAACCCTCAGCCTCTCCTCACGTGTGCTATTCTGGTTGTTATTCAATAGCACAGTGGATCTGCAGCAGATGCCTCATGAAGGACAGCATTTGCCATCCAGCCATAACCCAATATTTTCAATTAAATCCCACAGAAGTATTTTAATTAAGAAATTTGCAGGGGGCTCTAATCTCCCTTAGAAGGAATACAGGATGTTTCAGATGCAGATTTGATACTAACAACTTGATATAGATTTCCCAAAACCACAAAGTCAAAATTATTTTATTTCCTAACAATTCTCAATGTGCAGTATATAAGAGATGTATTTGAAAAATAACTTTTTTTTTTTTTCAAATTTGTGCACAATTGCTACTTCACTTTCTTCTTGAGAGGAAGTGAGACTTTCAGTCTTCTTTTACACTATGAACCTATTTATTTTTTTCCAGTAAAATAACTTGACTGTTAGTGAAGTGTAAGGTGCCCAGGTGATACGCTCAATTTCCATGGACAGTCAATGGAGTGAGGGAAATACTTCAAGGCAACTTAAAGTAAGAAGAGGGGAATTAGCCAAACACTAGGGAGGGAACCTTAACACCTCTGCACTGCAGACTGCAGTGGTCAGTGCCCTGAGCTATGAAATGAAAGATGTTAGATTTGGGAGTGAACCTAACAGGTATGTGACACAACATTTTATGCAGTGGGTGACTGCATCCACATCACCTCCAGAGCCAAGTGGCAGGATCACAGGAGGAGAGCTTTGCTCTTCAGAACAGACACATATTTTAGACATTCCTCAGTTTAAGGAGATTTAAATCCACAGTTCACACATTTCAGGAAAGTGCTAACTTATAAGTTACTCTAAGGGAGACATTTTCTACTCGCTCTTCTAAAGCAGCATGCAGCAGTCTTGGGAGCAGGGAATTGGATCAGAGGCCAACATTGTCTCAGCTGAAGGCTCTAATCACTCAATTACAGGCAATTTCTCTTTCACCTGCTTGCATTTTGGCCTAAACTGAGAATATTTCTGTACCTATATAACTAATTCTTCCTCAAACTTATATTGGCCACAGTTACTGCTGTGGAAATGCATTCCAACTCTCTGCTTAGAAGTGAGGGAAAGAAGAAACTTGATCATGATTCCAAAGCCTAGCTATAAACATCTCCAATTTAAATACTAAGAACTAGAGCATCAGTATTCCACCCACATTGTTTCTTTATAAGGCTTATACCTTTCTGTCACTCCAGGCAAGATAAAGAACATCCAGAAATGTATTCCGAAAACAAGGATGACCTGGAAGATGACTTTTCCCATGACAGTCTTTTTGAGGTACAGTGCTCGATCTACCACCATGGTACCAAACTGAATGAGCACCATCACCAAAAATGCCTCTGGGACCTGGTCTTCTGATAATGAAGAAGTGATATCTGCTGCAGCAGAATGTTTCTGAAAAGCAAAATATAAGTGTGGTCAAGGAAAAAGGACACTTGCATGATATTTAGCATCTACAAGATGTAAATCCTGCGGAGGATTTACAGATAGGTGCCTCTGTGACATACCCCAAAAGCCCAAAATCCAAACACAATGATGATGAAGTCCACTGTATCTGCGAGGAACATCAGCACGTACACATCAGTCACTGCGCTGTAGTCTGGATGAATAAGATTGTAGAAAAACTGTCTGATGGGCATGTACACCTGGAGAGTCCTAAAACAACATAGACCACAACGTGATTTAATAGCACATAACTTGCACTGAAGAAAGTAAAGGCTGAGAGTGGTACGATTAATAGTTTTAAAGATATCCAAGATCTACTCTGATAGCCTTCACAGGAATGCAGAGACACCAGTCCTTGTTTCTGATTGTTTCTAAACAACTGTATTAGTATTTGTTCGGTAGAAATATACATAGCCAAGCAAGGTCACATGGGATATTTAACTTTTTTATCAGGCAGATGCTATTTTAACAACTGCTGATTTGTCAGATGTTCAACTGGTGGGACATCTGCGTAAAACAAACACTTGAATTAACATCAGTAGTAGCCTGCTCCCTCTAAAAAGCTGGCTTACTGCTTTACTGTTAGGAACCTCCCCCCATACCCACACAACTCCTCATAGTGCTCACTTTTTAATTGTAAAAGCCTTGGCTTTGATCATTTGTTCTCGAAACTTTTCCATGAGAAGCTCTTTTCTAGATTTTTGCTTGATGCTTAACACACTGCTTCCCTTCTGACTGCTGTTCCGTGTACTGGTACTTCCTGGAAAAAAGGGGAGGGAAAGAGAAGTCAATTAGAAAGAAAAGTTTAAATACTAAAGTTAGAAAGTAATAAATCTGGAGACTTCCATTTCATATGACTCCCACGTCTGAAAGAAGCTTTGAAATGAATTCTTCCTTTTTCCCCCTGTATGATAAAATCTTGAGAGCATCCAGTAAAGGTTTAATCACTGGCAGATCAAAACTTGATTAATAGCTATAAAAAGAGCAAGCAGACTAGTGATAACAGCAAGTATTTGATTAATCTGACTCAGTCACCTCAATTGGCATGATAGATATTTAGGCTAGGGTACTCCTGCCCTTTTCACAAGATGGGACATGTAATCTGTTTCAATAAAACTAATAAAAACATTTTCTTAATTCAAGTGTCTACAAATGTAGATATGAAAAATACATGTGCTTTGCATTCCCTCTAGCTGGAGATTATGCTGAACCAGAATTTCTGGATCCGGGCCACACTGAGCATTCTTTTTCCAGCTTTTGGATAATGTAATTTAAAAAACATAATGAATCACAAAGTATGGCTCTCCATTTGAACTTTAGGAGGGCTTGGAGTGTGTTCAAACATGAAGATACATTGGTTCATATCCTATTTCATCACTGAGAAGCAGCAGCATTCAGCAGCCCATGGGAGTTCCTCAGCAACCGGCCCAAGGTTTCGGTGGAATGATCCTATGGGAAATGGACATTTGTCCTTTAAATTCCAGAAATGCCATGACACTTACCTCTCTTAGATCTGTGTGAGGAGAAGCTGGACCTGTGAGAAAGCTGGGATATGCTGCTAGAACTCTTCCTTCTGATGGCAGTCTGCTGCTCAGGGAAGTGGACATGGATGGACTCCACAGATGCAGCAAGATTGACAGATTTCAAAGAGGCAGAAGAGTCTCTCCTGCCTCCTGTCAGAGAGAGCTCATCATCAGTATCCTCTTTATTACTGGAGCTGTCTCCTTTCTCATCTTCATCCCATAATCCATGGCACTAGTCGAAAAACACAAAGAGAATGTATCAAGGCTGTATTTCTGTCACAGCATTTATCACAGGCATTGCTCAGCTCAGTTATGTGTTCACAAGGGAAAAGACAAATTCAATGTGTTGGGATATCACAGAAACATTTAGGTTGCAGAATTTCTTTGAGATCACCAATTCAGCTGTTAACCCAGCACTGCCAAATCCACCACTAAACCACATTCCTCAGTGCCACCTCTAAACGCCTTTTAAACACTTCCAGGGATGCTGACTCAACCACTTCCCTGGGCAGCCACTTCCAGTGCTCAGTAAACCTTTTGTAGAAAAAAATTTTCTTGATAACTAAATGAATGACTTCTTTATATCACAAGAGTGATTTAAAAATTAAAATTAAAAATTAAATAGAAAATAAGAAACTACCTGAACCCAGATTACCTTTAAAATGGATCTATGGAAGAATAGAGCAAGAAGCTGAACAAGATCGTAGTGCACATAACCCTCTTTCTTCTCAATGCCAATAATATTGGGTGGATGGTAAGGTTTATCCTTTGTGTAATCCACATGTTTATTCCAAGGAAAGAAGCCAAACTGGAAGAAGTATTTGATGACAATGGCCACCTGTTTGGAAACACAACACACTTGGGATGTTTTATAAGCATGTCAGATATAATAGCCTCATGACAGTAAGAGGGATAAAATATATGTACTTTGTCAGTTTTATGAGAACATAAACAAGCATACTCATTACTACAGAGGCATAACAATTCACATTTCTCCAGTAATAAAGTCAATCAAAATTCACCAGCAGATGATACTCAGTGGTACTGAGATACCACAGGCAGTGAACTCTGTTTCTTGATTAACCATTACAAAGCAACAGTTTGCAAATGATCTGTTCTTGTGAGAACTGCTTTACATGCCAGGAATGATATTGCTCATTGCAATGAAGGAAATAACCAACAAGATCTTTCCATACCACAAAAATTGCTGAGGACTTTAGCAAATACTTGTATTACTACGAAGGGCCAAAGGCCCAGGCCAGATCCCAGAGATCAAAACCAGCAAGGGGGCCAGGCAAACATTACAACTTCAGTTTTCTGTGCTCAACGTGGGCTTGCAAAACCAGCAGCATACCTCAGTGTAGACAATGGCTGTCATCCAGAAGCGTTTGCTTGGCCGAGGAACAGACAGCATGGCCCACAGGAATATAAGGATGGGAAGCACCAGGGTTATCATGGAGGCAGAGATCATGTGGTTAAGGATGATCACAAAATAGCACACCATTTCTGACCGGGCCACCAGCGTATTGTACAGGGCATAAATAAGGAGCAAGACTCGAGGCTGACCAACATAGAACTTCTCTGACTCCTCCAACTCGTCATCATGAAACATCCTGTGGGGAGAAGAGTACCACAAATGAACTGAACATGAACTTCACATGAGCTGCTTTTCAAATTGCTACTATTTTTCCCTTTAAAAAGTATTAAAATCTGCTGCTCAGTCCAATGGAAGAAAAAAAAAAGGGGGGGGGAATTTGATATTATAATCAAATAGCCTGATTCTAAGCTCAGAAAACAAAAATTTCAGAAAAAATAACTAGAAGCATTGTTCTGCTGTTTTTTAATTTACTTAGAAAGAGAATCGGCCTGGCCTAAGCACTTCTACAAATACAGCTTTCCTGCAGCTGTCCAACCAACATATCTCATGCAAATCAGCCAATACTGGTGTGGATTCACATCCGATTTATCAGCACAGATAGGAATTAGAGAAAAAACAGAGGCACATCACCAGACCAGGGGCACTAGATTAGAACATGAGCATTAGATGTGTCCAATCTTCTATTTATATGACTCAAATAAATATAAATGGCAACTATTTTCATATACATTCATAATCCTCTCTGCTTTTCATAAAGTTTCCTGGCCTGAGAAGGAATCTTACTGAAAAGCAGAAATTCCTATGGAAAACCAGAAGACAAGACAATGCATCTGACAAAGTCAGATCTATACACCCTCTCTCTCCAGGTGCAGGCAGGCTGAAAGGCAGTTCTGTGGTTTAAGATTTTGCCCCTGCTTTTGGGGAAGCCCTCTCCAACTCAGTCAGGCCAGAGAGCAGCTGAAGATGTGCAGTGGCACCATCCCCACCTCCATGCTGGCTGTGCTCACTAATGAGCACAGTGTCTAAGGGGTAAAGGAGGGAACATCCTCTCCCTTATGAAAACACCTTGCGAGGTGGAGTCCCTTCATAACCTTCAGCTCCCACTGGCTTAAACAAAAACTGCCAAAGGTCAGAGTTTCCCTTTCAGTAATCCAAAATAATTTAAGGAGAAACATTTTTCCAGATAACCCTGGAGGAAACTCATTTGAAATCACAGCTGCCTGGAGAAGAGAGGCCCTCTTCACAAAGAATATTTAGAAAAGCCCTTGACCCCAAGACAATTACAGCACAGAAATTCAATGCTAATCAGAATGATTAAATATGGCATCTAGAAAAAAAGCAGAGATTCCTTCCAAGATGAATTTGAGTCACTTTAGAAATCTCTAATTAGAACAACTGCACAGGAAATGAGCTTCTTCCCTTAAACCAAACTTAGCACAAGGTCTGTATCAGAATCTGTAGGCTAGTTCTAAAACAAAACCCCAAAGTAATAACAAAATTTTACACACTGTGATCAACAATTTTTCCTGGTTGAGGATTCTTACTTGTTCAGGAGCAGCTCACTAGCTGTTAGCTCGTGTGTCAGTGGGGGCAGAATCCTGTCCAGTTTGTCTGTCCGACTGTCGTCCGGGCTCACCATCATGAGGCTCTTCCCAGCTGAGTCATCTGGGGAGCCAAAGGGAAGGTGTTCAAAGCTGACAGCTTTGCTATAGGAAGGTGGAGCTTCTGCATTGCTGTCCACTGTGGAGTACAACGGCACGTCGGTGTCAGGAGTATATGCAGCTCCTTCGGAATCCAGGCTATAATCTTCCACCTCCTCTTCCTCCAACCTTGATGCAGAATGAGCTCCTTCTTCCTCATGCTCCCCTTCTACCTCTTCAATGGTTTCTGTGGTCCCTTGACGGGAATAGAGCATGGTGACCTGTGTGGGTTCACTGTTGGAGATGGATGAAGAGAGTCAGCCGAGCTTTTCAAGATTCATGATCAAGAAAAGTTTGTTAATTGTACCTTTATGCAGAGAGTTGACCAAACTCATTGCATTCCCAGGCCTTCAAAGTTTGTATGATCTGGTAGAAAAGACAATATCCTGATCTCCTCTTACACAGATGGAACATCTGGGTCCATCTGTTCCCTAAATGACATCCCACTGGACTGACAGTGATTCACCATCCTTTAGCACCACTAAGGGGCAAATTAATACTATCAACAAGAGAAACGACACTACTTTTCTGAAAGTAGTTCAGACACTTGCTATTACATCTATTTAAGATATGCTCCATGGTGAAGGATAGGCAGCCATGGGATTCCTTCTAAACACAGTGCTTTTAACAACCCCTGTATGAGTGTTGTACACAACTGGAACATGAACTGAACACACACATATCAACTCTGATTCAAAGAAAAGAAGATGTAATTTGCTAGCATGAAGAAACACAAACCAAATTACAAAACTGTTCCAGGATATCTTGCTTACCTTTAGATTGCCCTATGTTCTTCAATACAGTCTTCCCTTTTACTTTACCTGCCTGCTTTACTTCTGTATGTACCAGTTCTGGATTCAACTCTCTGATGCACTCTGATCAGTTCTTTGCTTGATTCACCTTCCTTACTCTTGGCTTGGCATAGACTCATAGAATGGTTTGGGTATGAAAGTACCTTAGAGAACATCCAGCTCCAGCTCCCCTGTCATGGGCAGGGACACATCCCACTAGACCAGGTTGCTCAGAACCCCATCCAACCTGAACTTGAACAGGGATGGAACATCCATAATTTATCTGAGCAACCTGTTCTAGTGTCTCACCACCCTCTGAATAAATAATTTCTACCTAATATCTATCTACCTATCTATTTCTTCCTAAAATCCATCTCATAATTCCTTCCTACTATCTTCCTCATATCTAATCTAAACTTGCCCTCTTTTAATGTAAAGCCATTTCCCCTTGCCCTATCACTCCATATCCTGTAAAAAGTCCCTCTCCCGCTCTCTTGCAGCCATCCTTTAAATACTGGAAGTTCACTCTGTGGTTTCCCTGGAACCTTTTCTTCTCCAGCATGAACAACTCTCTCAGCCTGTCTCCATGGGAGGGAGGGGTACTCCATCCCTCTGATTACATTTGTGGCCCTTCCTCTCAAGTATTTTTCTACTTCTCCCCTCTCCCTTCTCTCTCTTTTTAGCCTCATTCCACTCTTTCTCCACAGGTAGACAACAGGCACCAATTCAGTGTCTTTGCTGGCTGCATACTCCTGTATCTCAACAGAGACAAAACAAGCCTTCACATAGCTCCTATGAAATTAAAGGGGTCATATCTTCACATAAACTATAATCTAAAATGACCTTAGCAAAGCCATCTGGCACTACCATCTTCTGCCAAAATTAAAAATTAAGTTTCCTTTATTTTTTTTTCTTTTACACTGCTTCCAACTTATTGTGGCTATGTTAGGTCATGTTATTTATAGCAAAGTTTTCATTAGACCATGTAACACTTATGATGATGTGTGTTTGGATGATTCACAGTAGCACTCATACTGGTTAAAATGTACAAATTCAGAGAATCCCACAATTTCAAAACTGATTGACTCAAAAAATTTGTCAAACACTTTCAAAACTGAAAAACAATGATGCAAAATTACATAAATTTTCAGATTAATAATATTTATTAAATTATTGAAACACTGCTTCACAGTGTCATGTAAATCCCTGGATTTTATCTGCTTAAAAATGAACAAACAGTTCTGAAAAGTTCATTCTCTTGCACTGGATATTAATGTTATTTGCTTTTTTGTCATAGCTATTTTCCCTTTCTTTATTCCAATACCTTACTTTAAATCAATGGTAAAGTAATCAAAACATATTTCAAAATCTTTTCTGTATGTAGAAAAATAAAAATTGAAAAATTGGCACAATGGTGCCTTAGTTTCTAAAATTACACATCTCAGTCCATATTTAGGACAGCTGATTAGCTGAGAAACTTCCAGCTTCCAATTTAACAACAAGCACTGACTCAGTAACTCTGAAAATAAGACACTTTTTTAGCTGAATAAATACAGACCTTAGCCTGTTTTTATACACCCAGCATGATGTGGAACAACGTTAAAAAAATACATGAACTGAGGATGGAAAAATCCCCCAAAAAACAGAACAAGAAGTGAAGCAGCAAATGAATCCTAGATCATGACCCTGACTTTGAACCTCAGAACTGTGCCACGACAGAGGAGGGAGCAAAGCTTCCTGTAACCATGCACACCACATGTCTGCAAACACAGACCCGTGTACACTGCAGTCAGAATAATGGTATGGGTAAAGGAGTGAACAAAGCATGCATGAGTTGAGCACCTTGACACTATACTGCCACTGTCAGCTGATGAGGAGGACATATCCATGCTCTGCATTTTACGAAGCCTAGGTCGAGCGCGCTCACTTGTTTTAGGAACAGAGTCTGGTCCATCTAAATCATCAAGGGTTGACTGCCTTGAGAACAGCATGGTTGCTTCAGTGTAGCAGCTACAGCAGCGCAAACAGTTACAGAGACAGTGTTAAATACAAATGGTATCACGGTACACATGGTTCAGTAAACAAATATGCTCGCCATGCAGCTAAACACTGACACAGAGAAAAAAAGGTTCAGAGAGAAGATAAGGATTTGTTTAGAGTCACCACGGAAACACATTTCTATGCACAGGTTAGTCACAGTCAATTTCATATAGGGGCTGTAGAAGGCCATCTATTCACTATTCAAGCAGATATGGAACCAACACAGTGCTCCACATACTTTCCAGGGGAACAGACTTACATATGCAAACAGGCTTTATTTTGTTTGTTTACCCCTGAAATTTCCAGATTCAACAAGGATCTTTTGGGAAGGGACCTCCTCTGTACAAATTCTGTTTTATTATTGATATCCTGTGCTGAACCTTTTTACACAGGTACCAGCCAGTTTCCTAAAAGAGCCCTTAAAACTGAGTAAGCTCATACTCCACAAATAGAAAAATAGCTGTCAGACATTGGCTAATCCTCTTTCCAAACCAAAGAGCCAAATCGGATATGCTACTTAGCCAGTAAATGCATCCCTGCTCTGCCTGGGATGGCTTTTATTTTGATATTTACTAGGAAGCCCTGATGATTCTTTCCAGGAGATTTCATTTGTTTCAATCACAGCTTAAAAGTATTTCAAAATTGGTAACATGTGCATCTTGAAATAAAGAACAGATATAATAAACCCTTATCTCCTTTCACTTATCAAATACAACAGGACACCAGAGACATACACAATACATTGAGCATTCATGTGAAACTGGAGAAAAGAAGAACTGGATGAGTTATGAGAAAGAAAGTATATAATTAAATACAAGCATTTAACAGAGCAACAGGAAAGAAGCAAATACATTAATGACATATGGTAGGTAAAAACATTATTTCTCCTGTAAAAATGGTTGACAAACATGGATGTTGATGAAAAGAGTTGAGTGGTCTCATGTTTTAACACATGCAGTGAGCTGCCTGAGTCTCTCAGATAGAATGAAAGAAGAAAAGACCCCAAAATTCAGGATTTACACTCTACTTTTCTTCTTTTGACTCCATTTGTATTACACCCGAGCTGTGGCAGCAGGGGATTTGCTTCCTTGGCAGCATGATGTTTGTCCAGGGGCACAGAGAATTGGGAAAGAGGTCAGAAAGGAAGGGCAACAGTGTTTTCCAGTTCCCTTGGTCTTGCTAGCTTGAAGTGAGGAAAAAAATCTGCTGGCATGAAGTTACAGTCTGCAACTACTAACTTTAAAAAAATGGGAAGGAAAAAGCAAAAATATGTGGAGAGAAGAAGCAGTTATTCTTAGGCCTACCCTCACTGATGATCTTTTTTGACAGAATGGCTTTTTTGACTGAGGCTAAAAGCATACCTTGGCCTGTGAACAGAAGAAAAGAATCACCAAGATACCAAAGGTATTGTGAAATATTTTCCTTAAGAACTACCTCAATGGCAGGGGCACCTCTGTCCCGCCAGTTCACTTGGCCAAAACCCCTTACAAGTCACTTCATTATTTCTGTGTGTGCACAAAGGCACGCAAGGCCCTCCAGACAAAACCTGGAGGGCTGTCTGCATGGTGCATGGTTTATGACAGAGGACCAGGAGGTTTGCCCTGGAGGTGTGATTCAGCACCTTAGGAGTTCAGCTGAAGCTTGGTGTTACTAACCTGAGGGGCTCTGGAGGGAGGAGGTTTCCCTCTGCACATACAAACACAGGATACAGCCAGGCTGTTGTTCTATCTGTGAGGCTTTGGTGCTAAAATATGGGAAGATGGCAGAAAGCAGACAATAGAGTTTTGCAGGTGACCTTTCTGTCTGTGTGCTACGATGTTTTATGCACGTGTCATTTTAGATCTCAAGGGCTGAGTTTATTCTTTTGAAGGGCAACACCTAATGATAAGGTGTTGAAGGATTTTAAATGCAGACATAGTTCAAGGGGAACTGTCCAAGGGACTTAAGGAGAGCAGCCCTTTATGTTCACATGCCCACTCATATATTTTCAATGGAAGAAAGATATGCCAGCTGCCCTGCCAAACATGCCAGCTCTGACCTTGCTCCCAGAAAAAGCAAAGGAAAAGCATCTATTAATCCCAATAGATAAAAACATTTGTCCAGACAAGGGCCTGCAACATTTAGTTTAAAGCTGTTTTAAAAGAAGAATGAATCATCAGAGTAATTACTGACTGAGCAGCTGCACTGTATCCTCGAATATCAGGAGATGTTTGTGACTTGTCACCTGTAGCACAGCCTGTGTATTCATTCTGTGCTTTAGGAGCATTATTCCAAACGTGGAGGAAATGAGAACACTCACAAAGTGGAGAGATTCACACTGAGCAAAGCTGATGTTGATACAAGTCATTGCTTATCACATAAATTTGATCCAAGCATATCTTCCTAAGTGATTTTTCAAATTTGTGTTGGAGACCTTGAAAGCATTAGCTTCTTAAAATCATTCAATGACTGCATATTTTAAATTGAATGCTCATTAAAAGTCCCAAGTTCAAACGTTTTATATGAAGTTGATCAGATATCCATTTTAAGTAGGGATAAATATATAGCAGAGATGTTTTTATTCTCAGTGAGTAGGAAATTTTTAAGCTTATAACTGCTTTTTTTGCTAAACAAATTTTCCCTCACAAAGAGTATTTCAGCTTAGTGAGTGGGCAAATTACATATTTTTCTGTATTTTCTCTGTTCATGGGCTAATTACTGACTGGCATTATCTGTTTGTTATCTGTATTACTACATTCTCCATGTCTCCAAGAAAAAATACCAATCGATCCCTAACAATCACAGGCCTAAGCTGGACTTTGATCCAGCCCAAACAGGGGTTCTCCTTCTGCTCCTTCTGCCTCCCTAGGCAAAATTACTTCTCCAGTACCCCCTGCCTCAAGCCCTGTTCTCCCTTCTAGTGAGGGAAGCAGAGAGAAAAGGTGGTGCTCTTAAACACCCTGACAGGCATTGCCTCCTTCAGCTCCTATAAAAGTCTACACAAAGGTAGAGTGAGGAGCTGAAAATATTATTCGTGATTGGCAAAAATGAATACAAACTGAACTGGATACAAAACCTTAGATAACCTGAAATCTGACTTAGGACCTGTGTGTAGCTGCTGTTACATAATTGTAGGCAAAGCCCCAGAAAGGCAGCTAACTAGCTTTAGTAAGTTCCCTATCATCTTACTGAAATTCACAGTTGTTTTAACCTAATAAACAGGTCATCAGTCAAGTGGAAACAAACTGCAGTACATGCTCTGCCATGCTAGATCCCAATTGCTTCTGGTGGTGTTCCTCAAAGAGCTTGGTAAAGGAACAGTGTCAGTCTCTTCTCCTGGCCCACATGAACTTTGTGCTTTGCCTGTAGGATACCTGAGAGTATTTATACATAAAGAGAAACCAAACAAATACCCTATCAATACCTCATAGTTCCTACGAGTAGAGAAATGACTGAGAATAAATGACAGCCCTACTAAAAGAAAAAAAAACCACAAAGGACACTCTACATAAGTCCTTTCAGAGCTTTATCCAGGCTAACAACACCCCTCAATTAGACTTACGAGGGTCAGCCCTGAACTTTACAAAAAATTTACAGTTCCTGCAGCTGATCAGGAGGGTTTTTCTCTTTGGCTATCCAGTGTTTACCTGAGCACTGAGGATTATGTCTTATTATAATGGAATAGCTTCTGTGCTTCAGCATTCCTGTGTGCTCACAGACTTGTTCACCTTACTCAGGGACCTAATGTCTGCTACAGAATTTTGTCACTACAGAATTTTTAGTAGTTCAACCAAAGGATAAACAGAACAGAAGCCCTCTGCCCCTTCCCAGAATTTTCCATTGCAACCCGAGATCCACAATCACAGGGATGCTTCAGATTTAATTAGTCACTTCTATGTTTACTGGCAATCATTACTTTAATATACAAACTGCTACATGCTCTTGTTTGGGCAATTAAAAAATCAGTCAATAAACTCATAAGAAGTTTAAAACATTTCACCTTTCTGAAAAACAACATAGGCGCTTCTGTAATCGCTTGAAGAGATATGCAAGAGTGCCCCAACAGACAGATGGCATTATCATTCAATCAGCAGACTGATTATTACTTCCTCTATTATTATAGCAGATGTCCACAATTCATAATACTCAGTGCAAGAATATTTGATTGTTCATTACCAGAAAGAGAATTTGAGATTAGAGAAATCAGTCAAAACTCTGCCTTTTGCTATTCCTTTGTTTATAAACCCTGTGACATCCTCAAAGGAAATGGAGATGACAGAAATCCATGAGAAAGATTTAACATTTTCTGTTGCAAAGCATCACCATAGAATCACTGAATTCTCTGAGTTTGAAAAGAGATTTTAAATGTGCAAATGTGCTTAAAGCAGGGTGAAAAATGGATGCTGATTCTAAAAAAAAACAAACAAAAAACCAAAAAAAACCCCACAAGTTGAGCTCAACATTGGATACCATCTCACTGAAGATTTGTTCTTCTTTTTTATGGTTAATTTTGGAATTGGTTTCCTTTTGTTTATGGTTAAAGTTCCTGCTAATGACTGCACAGTAATTATAACTTCTATCTGTAGAAGACAGAGAGACAGGGTGACCAAAAACTATTAAAGGAAAGCAGGACTTAATTCATTCTTTAGGTGAGACTGAACTTTGTGGAGTTGAAATTTGCCCAGCAGATATCCAATTGGATCCAAGACAGCTGGCAACAGATTTTGACATTACATTTTTCTCACATCATCTGACTCCTGTAAAATTGAGACAAAACACAAAGGTGTTGCTCAGTTGGGCAACAAGCCACTGAGAAAGATTTGCTCAGATTTGTTGTTTTTACTGGAGTGAACCTCTCAAAGGCCAGTGCTCACTGAAGAGCAATTTGTGGATATTTTGTTGAAGCATAATACAGGCACTCTTTTACCTTTGCTTCCCATACTATCAGAAAGGAAGACAACCCCTCATTATTTTCAGTCTGCTGACATCTACCCACATGTCATTAGTGAAAGCTATGCATAATTTAATGTATACAGAAGTTTCTGAGTTTGCTGGGAGTATCAAACACAATATGATACTGCCACAGCTCACAGAAGGCCAGGGAGTATGAAACAGCTGGATTTCCAAAGCCCTCCCTTCTCCCCCTCACATTATACAAACTCTGCAGTATTTCAGAAGGCAAGAACTCCAGGGACGTGGTGGGAACAGACAGCCTCTGTAAGAGAGGGAAGTGAATGTGTGTGCCTCTGTGTGTATGGAGCAGCAGGAGCAGGCAGTAATTTTGGTGAGGGACTTGGCGGCATCCGTTTTCAGAAAAGAATGAGGAAGGTGGTTTTCCTGAACTAGTTTGGGTATTTGATTAACAAACATGTAGCTCTGCTGGACTGTAATTATGGCAGTTGGGAAACCAGGCTCTTCAGATGGTTTTTTCCCTGTGGGTATGAGAGGGGATTTTGTTCTTTCAAATGCAGAATCTCTTTCAACGCAAAGCATTTTCTGATTTGTGGAAAACAGACAACAATTTATTCTATCTACAAGGACAAAATGTTCACCATGAATGATCCCTCCCCAAATTATATGCCTAAAATCCTAATCCATTATCACAGAAGCATCCTCAGCACCTCTTAAATTCCATTTCTTTTCACAAGGAACAGAATGTCAATGCCATTGACTCCTAACTCTAGGCAAAACTAAAAGCAGTGGGGTAGTCTTGCAATGGAAAAGAAGTTAAGCCAACAAGTGAATCCATCACTATAAAGGAAAAGTAACACTATTAAGATGACATAGACAAATCAAAAAGAATTCAACATTGATTAGAAAGTTCATCAGTACTTAGACAATATCTAATATTACACCCACTGCATACCTCTGACTTTCACAGAATAAAATTAGACCAATACCTGGAGATGCTGTCATGAGATGCTGCTGAATCTAAACTATCCATTCTTTCAGATGCTTGCAAACCAGAAGCTTGACTGGGATTTTTATCAATTGAGTCTAGTCCTGACTCCTCAGAAAGTTTCATCATATGGTTCTGGTAATACAAATGGATGCTCTCCCGTGTTGGAACATTTCCCTGTGGAAGAGAGTAGAGGTAGACATACATGGCCAGGGGGAGGTGTATTCTTTGAGGAAGCAGTTTCTTCTGTCATTTGGAAAGTAACAGATTAAGGACCGTGCAAACACTTTCCTAGTAAATAGCAATCACCTTTGCAGAGTTCAAGTGAGTTTTTGACTTAACCTACCATGGCCCAAAGTGTTTAGTTTTCAAGCAAAACTGGAACAACCCATTTGATTTTAGGCTATATTTAGCCACCAAAACTCTGCTGGATGGACTGCAGATCCTTCAGCATGGGAATGAGGAGTGGACTGCACCCATGACTCAATCTGCACTCCAGCAACCTTTGATGGATCTCTTTCAGATAGTTTTGCTGACTCTAGGAACAATTATTAGTGGCCGGTAGCAGAATTTTTAAATAGAAAAAAGACCAAGGAACAGTTAATGTAAAAACTGATCTAGATTTTAATTAGTGTCCCAAAATCAAAATTTATTCATGAATTATGGACACAGATGGTAATCCATGAAAAAAACTACTGAAGACCTTTTCTCTTTCTCTGAAGCAAGTTCATGAAAGGATAGTTTTATTAACTGTCAGACCAGATCTGGGCACACAATCAAGTCCTTCTGGCTGTGATATTGTAATCAGAACTTTAAAGGTGTATCATAAGAATAAAACTGAGAATTCTCTGTTCCTAGGCAGAAACATATCCAAATCATTCCACTAGTGATTCCACGGTAATCTTTCTAACTCACAATGAAGCCTTATGCAAGGACTTTTTCTAACATAATAAAAGTGGCCTAAAATATTGTCTGTACTTCCTTTACTAATTGTAATAGTTTCTAGTACTTCAACTCTGATCCTCTACAATGTCCCAAAACTACAAGACTCAAAATACTGAAAATCTGATGTTTTGTGAAAAAAAAAATAAATCTTAAGAACAATATCTGACACTCAGGTATTCAATTTGGTATGTTTGTGTACAAGCTGTGTTGTAAATGTTGGTGCCATTATGACATCCTGAGTCTGAAATGATGGCACAAGTTACATTCTAGCTCTACCAAAGACCTGGTATAAAGGATGAGAGATGTATAATCTATTGCATTTGGGAGATCTAAATACATTTCTAGTTACACTAACAACAATAATCTCTGCTAATAATGGGTTTTGCTAATATACAGCTAGCTGGTGAAGGATCACACAGCTCCATTCTCACTGAAGAAATGTATGCCTGTATTTTGTCAGTCACTTCCAGTGCAAGTTGATCTACAAGAAAAGTGAAATATGCAGACTGAGGTAATTTTGGAGCTGTTTAAAATGCCAGTCATTTCTGACCTTCTTGAATCTATTCTGTCCCTTCAGAACCACACTATACTACAGAAGTGTTTCAGGCAAAACCTTCCATCAACCTCTCAAAGAATTTTTTTCCCTTAATTTGTTTTGTGTCCAGGTAATAAATCAAATAATTTATTATTTAAGGATTTATAAACCACCAAGCAGCAAAAAAAAGTCCAGACTTTTAAAAACATGCATGTGTATTTGAGATTTTCATAATTTTCCTCCTCACTGCCGTGATCTGAAAAGACAGCCTTTCATTTTTCACCAAGCTGGAAATGGTATTAGCAGACAAAAAAGACTGAAGGCATTACCTTCTTAATCTCCCTGGTCAGCATACAGCGCTCGATCCTGAGCACGGTGGAGATATCGATGTGCTCTCTGGAGATGGAGTTAAGCCAAGCTGTGAAACTGTCCAGCGTTGCCAGGAAAAGGACCCAAGTAAACTTCAAGATATTAAATATCCTCTTGATGATGTTATCTAAGGGACAGCAAAAGCAACAGGGAATTAATGAACACAAGTATCTTTTATTGTACTTTTGTCTGGAGCTAGATGAATTTCTCTTTTATTGTCTAATAATGGTAATCCAGGCTGTGAAACCCTGTCACACCAAGGAATCTTTGAAGATGGAGGCCTTTTGGCTGTCTGGACCATTTTCCTGACTGTATGCCTAGGCTTATCATCTGGAATCCCTATTCCATCCTGTAAATCCTTGGTCCTGCAACTGTTAGTTAAATAAACAGTTCCTGATTTTAGAGGGACACTGTATGCACAGGTCTGTGAAATTAAACCCAAGGATTTGGGCATCTCCTGAGAGTATTAAATATCCCCAGGCCCTGTGATCTGAACAAGTCCTCAGTCAGTGTGTTGAGCTGAACCTCTTCAGTGTCTAATTACTTGTGAGTGTTTCTCTCTGCACAAACTTTGCCTTTTGTGCTTGAACCTTGCTAAGCTGAACTTTAACGTCTAAACTGCCTAAGCAGTCTTTGAATCTAACCTTACATTACTACAAATCACACTTGCCTGTATTTAGTGCTTTAAAAGCCTCTGTTTATCTAAGTAGGCTGCACTGTGCCATCAATGATCTCAGATCAACAAGCACAAATAGGACAAAAAATAATTTATAAAGCTTTATTCTTGCACCATTTTGGCAAAACAGTCTACAAAAAAGTAGACTTTACCATGAATAAGGCTTATGGGTGTATACCAGCAATAGTAGCTTTATTTTGCTCAACACATCTGTCTCAAGTTAATTTCTCATTTCAGTAGATCATTTGGCATTAATAATGGTATTTCTCAGCCAAAAAGCAGCACTTTCACCTTATTTTTTATCCACTCACAACATAAACTCCACACTGGAGTTCTCATATAATATTGCAAGTGTTCAAGGCCAGGCTGGATGGGCCTCTGAACAATCTGGTCTAGCAGAAGGTGTCCCTGCCCATGGCAGGAGGGTTGGAACCAGATGATCTTTAAGATCCCTTCCAACACAAGCCATTCTATTATTCCATGAATCTATGAAATACTAAAAATTTATTTTCAATAGCCACTGCCAGAGCTAGTTGTCCCTGATAAGTTCCAAAGCCCAGAGCACTGGGTGTAAAGACAAATTATTGATTAAGCAGCCTAAGAAATAGTAGAAAACTGTCAATAATCTGCCATGCATGATGCTCTCAACAACATCACTTCTTAGCTGTACCACAAGATGGCACGCAAAACTCTGCAGAATGAGTGCATAGCTCCTTACAAAGACTGCAAAAGGAAAGCTATAATAAAGTAAAAGATTTGCCTGGACAGGCAGAGTTGTTGCATGCACATTTATCTAGAGAGAAACTATGGGAAAAATTCATTAGTGGTACTTTCCTGTAAAGTGGGTGCTGAGGTAGCACTATGTCCCATCTACTTGAGCAATGCCATGGAGCTGGTGTGCTAGCATGCTAGCTGAGGAAAATGCTGAGGAAAAGAGCATTTAGCACCCTCCACCTGGTCGTATAATTATTTCAATAATATTATGCCCTTTTTTCTTCAGGCCTTTTCTACATCATTTAGAATTGGAGATATTTTTATGAGCTATCCACTTAAATTTTATTCATTCAATGTGCAGGTCTTGAAGTAGAGGAAATCCTGCCATTAAAAACTAAATGTAAAGCTGTTACTACTTCAAGGACCATCCATCACCTTTGAATTCCAGACAATATTATGAGTAGGTGAAAAGAGAACAGCACACATACACAAAAATATATAGCACATATTTTTTTTTAACCCACTCTCTTCCTCTCCAATATGGAACTTCGGCTATTGACTTGAGGAGAAGCCACTGCTTTCAGGTTAATTTTATTTTTTTTATTGACCACCACTGGCCTGGCATAATCTCACCATGGTGCCAAACACTTGCAGTTTAATCTGAAAGGTAATTTTCTCCCTGGGATGGAGGTGTTGTAGCATACATTTTTAATGACAGTGTAGCTGTTCAGCACCTTTGCTGTTCTTCAAAAATTTAAAAAAATAATATTTTGGGGATCAATTGTATCTAAACATCTTCAAAAAGAGAAACAAATACATACTTTGTGCAGAGAAAGCTTCTCTGCCTGAGAGTGTCAGATAGGATTCAATCTAAGGTTACTAATGATACCAATGATTTATTACCAATTACTGGCTAATTTTTCTGGTCATTTTCTTTAACAAATTTTACCTAGGAACAGCTGAAGTATTTCAACAAAAATATAAAGCACTTTAAATTTATTATTTCCAATATAAATTAATTATAAACCTCCATCTTTTTTCCTAAGTCCTGTGTAGCACCAACACTACATCCCTAGAGATGCATTTGTGTGATTTACTTCAGTGTTTTAAGACAGATAACTGCATTGCCAGTAAGTAACAAATAAAAATCTCCCTCTCCTCCCCCATTCTCATAGCAGTGCAGCTCATTTATTTGAGACCACTGCTCTTGTGAGATAGAAATTATACCTCCCACATCCTTTTAGTCTCTACCCTCTGTTAGTCACTCAGGGACACAATTTGAACCGGAACTGTGAGAAACAATTTTATATAGAAAAGAAAAGTAGCTTTTGATGATAATGACTCACTGAAGGTAAGATGAAGATTTACTTAAGAGTAGAGTCTGTTTTCTTCTTTTACTCCAGTTAGGAGCAAGGAGCCAAGGTTGGATTTATGATCTATTAAATTTCTTTGTAGGAAAAATTGAATGTGGACAAGATCTTGAAAACTGCTGGCATTTCTTCTGCTATACAGAACTGCCCTAAGTCTGATTTTGAATGAGAACGTGTAAGATCAGGAACAGGTAATGTTTTTAGAGGTGATTGCTGTGCTTTGTTGAATGGATAAGTACCAAGAAAAGCATTATACTAGCCTTGCTAAAACACACTCAAAATCAATGGAGATTTTAACACGGGGCTGTGTGCAGTCAGCTCCAGAATCTTAGCTTAAGTTGTTCTGTAAGCACACAGCAGTGATCAAGTCTGAGCTGGTGGTGTATTTGCAAAATATTTCAGAGAGTGAGTGCAGTAGCTAATAATCCAGAATGAGAAGTTCCTATGCTCAAGGCTTGTAAATCTTCCAGGAGAAAATCTGATAGTAGTTGGGAAGCTCGTATGGCATCAGTCAGAGTGGATCACTGCAATGCTGTCCTTGTGACAGGCCACTGCTCACAACTGCGTTGTGACAGCAGAGAAACTTTTGTTTTGCCTTTATACCTGGTCCATCAGATTTCTTCTTGACAGGTTCCTCCTCGCTGTCCTCACAGTCTGCATCATTGCCACCTCCTGCAAGCAAGGAGCAAACCAGTGAGTGTGACATCTGCAGAAGTGCTGGTGTGAATGCCATTCAAGCTAGAGAATGCTACAGGTACTAAGCAGTAGGGACTGGTTCCTCACCTACCACCATAACAGAAAGCAATTTCCATTTCCAAAGCACTCAAGGGAAGGGACAGCCCTGTCAGTGAAGGTGTTCTTGGATTACTGTCCCTCTCCTGTAATTTGCAGTGGTTTCTTTCTAGATAGGCTGCTGAGTGAGATCATCTGGTGGTGTAAACCCAAATATTTTCAGTCACTCCTCAGCCACACTCAGCAGTCTCACCTTCTATTGACTCACACTTGAGCTCATTTCTTCATCTCCTGCAAAGGACAACCTGAGCAGTGCTCTGATCTTTTCCTGCCTCTGGCCCACCAAACCTGAGGGAATTGAGTGGGACCTTCAGGCTGACAGGAAGCAGCAGGGTTGTTCTGACAACACCACATGTATTTATTGAGACCGCCAGACAAAGAGTATTGGGGAATTACAGGCAGAAATAAAGGACAAACAAGTGATCCTCCTTCTATCTAATGCCCAATAATTGCAGCTACAGTTTCAGTGGCAGAAGCCCACTTATAAAGTTCCTTCTTTCTGACAGGTAAAGATGCCAAACAGAGCAAATGCCCAGCTGATTAAACCTGTATGGGTTCCTCTTTTCCTCCCAACCATACTGACCAGAAAAGCTTTTGAATTTCTATTTTCTAGCTTAAAAATGGAGAAAAACATAAAGATATATAAACCACTTATAAACTGGTATTTTCTTCAGGGGCATGAGAGATTTTACACTGTCACCAAAACCAAATCAACATTTGTATGTTTTCCTTTTGCTATCTACTGAATTTATGGGTTTGTGGATATTTGGGTTCCTCAGTAACTGCAACATGGAAAGTGAAAAATATTTCTTTATATTCTTCTTCATGTATCAACTCAAGCTTCTTTAGGGAACAATATAGGAAATGTGGCTAAAATGAATAATATGTGGCTATTTAATGGAATTTTTTTTAACAGCTCCACTTGAACTACAGGTGTTTGGGAACTCCCTCATGAAATAGTTCTTCAACACCTTTCCCTGGGAATACATTGAGAAGAGTGACTTTGATGAACTCTAGCCTGGACAGAAAGAAAAAACTTTTTAGGATATGAGGGAGTGAAAGGGTAATGTCCTTGCTCTGCCAAACACCTGTAATTTACACTCCTATATTCTGGAGATATGCTCTAAGTACCAGGTTATTTGCTTTATAAACTTACATCTTTATACTTTGCTATTGCAAGTACTCCCACAAATGCTTTCACATAGCTGGTGTTTTCTGCAATGTGTTGAATCTTCCTACTCAACAAAAGTTCTGGGTATTTCTTGCAACTCCATGGAAAATACATATATCCCATCTTCCCCTCAGTGTGTGCCATGCAGAACAGAAGGACGTGGCTGTGGTTGACCTTGCAATGGGTTGGTGCAGGAAAATAACACCAGCCAATTTTTTCAGTTCCTAGCCAGCACTGAGAGCGCTTCTCCTCTAAACCTCATCTGCCTTTCACTACCAGGAACAACAGGCAACAGTTAATATGGTGTTTTTTTAAATGGAAAGGTTACCTACCATCCCCAGATCCTTTCCGCCTTCTCTTCTCTTTCCCAAAACTTTTCTTCTCTTTGCGCCTCTGTCGTAGAGCTGTTTTAGGGTCAGTTATCCAGGCTTGATAAACAAACTGGAAGGAAAAGAACTCATTTATATCAAGGTTCCTATTGTTCTGAGAGTAAGCCATAGAATAAGCCACAAGCAGGACTATATCGTTTGAGTAAATGTATTCAGATCTGTGGGGGCAAGGAAATATTTTTTATCCCAAATCAAACACCTTCCCCGCAGATCTTCTGAGTTTTCATATGCTATTTTTGTAAGTGTAAAGCCAAATGTGAAATTACTTGTGGGTGACCCAAGTTGCATTAGAACCCACAAAAATTTATGCTCTGAACTTTGGGAATTAATGCCTTTTTGTGCATTTGAGCTACCTTGTCTGAATCTCTCAATTCTGTATTTCTACTTTATCACATTACAGGCAAGATGCAGAGCAAAGAAAACTTTTAGAGAAAGTGCTGCAATTCACTAATTAAAACATCAAGAGATGTAGAGATATCCCTGTACAGCTAACTGTATTTTTCACAGCTTAGGTATTTTCCCCCCTCTGTATGGAGGGAAACAGTGGAATGTTCATAGATTTGTTATCCATACATGGTCCCAAAACTGGTGCTCAGGAATTCCTCAGATTGCTTCCTGATTTTAACAATGTTGTTTCAGGTAAGTCACTTATGAATCCTTCTGCTTCTGTTTTCCCAGTTTTAAAATGAAGACAGTAATACTTACCTATTTATCCAAGGTATTTTATGGGACAACATCCTGCTCACAGCACTCACTCAGATCAACAGTCTGTTGACCTCTATGACTGCAGAAAGCATTGGAATTGGCCCAAGATATTTATAAATGATATAGCAGTGTGGGTAAAAAAGCCCCAAAAATGTTTAAAAAGTTACTAAAAAGTAACTTTTTAAATAACTCTGCTTAAGCTTGAAGGAAGGTTACAGAAAAAAATGAACAAAACTCGTATCTTTTATCCCTATGTGACAAAATGTATGTCAATAACAGAAACTAAAGTAATTTTATCTCTCTATAGCTCTTTAGGGGAAAAAAAGGTGTTCTTTTGCTCATTTAATGGTTTCCATTGAGAAATGGTAATTATCTTCAATTGTCTTATACTTCTAAGCAACACAGGCCACTGGCAGAGACAGAGCAGGGAAGCACACACATGCAGACAAGAAGCTGAAAAAGCACAGTAACAAAACAGCTCTATCTAATTAATTCACAGCACAAACATGCAGATGATGACAACAACACACGTATATCTCAGTGAAGCTGGAATTGCCCCTCACAGGACAGATTGGTAAAATTTCTATTTGATTTCTTTATGTTTTTAGAATTTTCCTATGCAAATCACTTTGGAACATTTAAAGTATTATTTTAAAAACTGTTACACTGATGTTAAATTAATTTAAAAGGGAAAAATACATTGTTTTGTTTTGTGAATATATACAGCTATGGAGAGGAAATTATTTTGATACTGTCGAGAAGAAGACATTCTTCCAAATCTCTCAAAGTCTGTACATTTATTTTTGTAAGTCCGTGTAGTTCAAAACAAGCACCATAAGAGAAAATGTGTGGGACCAGAGGCCCTGATTTCCCTTTGCTTTGTAACAGGTGTTTTCTAATGAAGGGGATCTGGGGGAATGGTGATGCTTGAATGAGCTAACACCACATTACTTTACTGGAGTCAGAAACTGCCAACATCTTCTATTGTCATTTAACTGTGAAAGTGTGCACTAGCCACAATTATAGTGTGAATAAAGAAATTAGAGCTAAAAGGCAGACTTGGATGGGGGTAGAAAATTAGAATTAAGAAAAGGAATTTGATATATAAGTTTAATGTAACTACCTATGCTAAACAGGGAGTATTTTAAGAGCATACTGGGTAGATATTAGTTTAGATTTCTACCACTGCACTAACTTCCAATTTAGTATCTTTGGATACTAATTTGGAGCTGGTACTCAATCTGTAACATTCACTCCTTACAAAAGTCATGTCATATATGGAGTGGAATATTATACGCAGTGCCCAAAGTTAAGAAATGCTAAATGTATTCAAGCAGGGCAAGAGAGAAGATGCACAAATCTTTTTTTGTGATGATTAAGGCCAGAAAAGTAGAGAACTAAAAAGGGGTTTGGAGCAGAATGTGTGTTTAACAAACCTTTCACCAGCTTCCTGAGATCAATTACCACCGTGACCATAAGACACATGCAACTTGATGTTACCATCTTGTAAATCAGTATCAAAAGAAAATAAGAATTTAGGTCTGCATTTTCTCTCTGGGGTTATGCGTAAAAATGGACAAACCATTTTGCTTGTAATTTGACCACTCCAAAGGTTGCATTGCATTTACTAGGAATGAGACTTTAGCTGTCATCTTTTTTCTTATTAATCCATATAAGAGGAAAAATGCAGACGAGGACAGAGGTATATCTACACTATGTCAGGATCTATGGGGTGAGTCACGTACTGAGCATTTGCAAAATGTCAAGTACCTTTGCTGCTTTGATTAAATACTGAAGAATAGTTTTGGGTAGTTTAATGATAGACTTTGGCAAGGCTAAAATGGCTGAAGCAAATTTTCCAATAGCTCTCTATAAAGAAGGACAAAGCAAGAGTAGTTAGTAGTAAAGCAGAAAATATTAATTAATAGGATCTCTTTAATTACTGTATCTAGAATACTAAGAACAAATTTACATTCATAAACCTTAATATGAGAAAAAGATCATTATGTTGTTCACATTAAAATTTCAATAATATGACTCTTAACTGCATGCATTCTCTAACATTTAAAATCTCCAAGTTAACCATTGAAGGGGATACCGAACACAATTTACACTGAAAGAAAGATCATACATTCAAATAATTCTTTAACAGAATCTACAACCAAGTTCACTTGGCTACTATTTTTACTAAGACCTCATGCATCATGATGGAAGGTGAAGAAAGTATGATGACCATAGGATGAACAAACTTTTCCTGAAGAAAACCGATTTTCTGTTTTATACAATTCTCTGCTTGTATAAAGCCATCCAGCATGTTTATATTGCACATACTGCAGAACAGGCCACCTATCCAGAACATCTGTTTTGAAATAATGAACAGATCCTCTATCCTCAAACTAATAGTTTCAGGACTGAGATGAACAAAAACCACAAATCCTAGCATAAATGAAATAATCTTGTTAATTTCTGACCTCAAGTATAGAACTCTTTAGCTCAGTGCTTGGCATCAGCATATCTGTACAAAATGATGCCACCAATTTTTTAATAAATCAGCAGAAAGAAGAATGCAAACTTTCCTCTATACCTGCATGAAAACCAGAAAGAAAAATGACCTAGAAAGCCATGAGCCATTTCTGTGACCCAAGGTAAGTTAAATGCAAAATATATTCAAAAAATAGTGCAATACTACAAAACAAAACCTACTTATCACATTATTTTGATCTAGCTTTGTTTTGCCTTTATTAAGGTCAGATTTTTTTTCATGTCATTGCCATGCAGGCAGTTTAATCAATGTAGCCAACTGGCAATGCTAATATATAAACCAAAGGCACATTCTATTAATGAGTTAAATAAAACATTTCTTCCTGTAATTCAGTAATGTTGTCTGAGACGCTTTGTTTGAAGGATTTTGGCTTAGGGAATAGAAAAGCATGGAGGCAGTTTCTTGCTCTTGCTCAGGTTGAAAGCTCCGCAATGCGTCAATTCCGCAGTGATGTGAGGCGGCATCTGGATGGGAATACTCAGCTAGAAAAATCTGCTTCTTTGATTAAGCTTTTGAAGCTATAGACCCAAAAAACTTCTGCAGCATTTCAAAAAAGTTCTTCCACAAGTGAAACTTTATTCTTATAAAAGCAAAAGCAATCCTAGGAGTATTTCAGTAACTTCTTCACGCAGCATTTCAAAAAAGTTCTTCCACAAGTGAAACTTTATTCATTAAAAGCAAAAGCAATCCTAGATGTAGGAGTATTTCAGTAACTTCTTCAACCACATTCTTCATTTAAGCCACTGCATTTGATATTGTCTAACACCACCCAGTCCACATGGAGCAAACCAGGTAGGAAACCTCAGATATCTTTTTAGCATTACAATATTGTCCTGCATCACCATAGTCTGGCACTAAAAAATGCAAATATATTAATTAACACTGCTCTTAAAATGAAAGAAAATAAATGGATGTAGCCTCCTTTTGTAATTTGAAATGTTAAGATCTTTCTAATCCAAGGATATATTTCTCTGGCCCACTAAGTTCAATGATATTTTTTAAAATTAAGTATGTATTCTTTTCCATGAAAACATGCTTATTTTGGGGATTATTTCTTCATGGAATGATAACACCTCCTCAAAATTAAAAAAACACCAGAGGCATTCCACAGTAGCATCAGGAGCAAGTCAGCTTCCTCAACTATCTTTATTGCAATGCAGAAAAAAGTAAAGCTTGGGTTCTTAACCTTTGCTTTTTGTATTTTTGTTATCTTCAGGCATAAGTGAATGAAGATATGACTCTAGTACAGTTTCAGCAAGAATCTGGCAATGCTTAAAGCATAGCGCAAATTTACATTTTTAATTAGCAAGAAATTTAATTTCCAATACTTTTGTGGACTAATTTAGAGGAACTGGCAGCTTTAACATATGTGCCTGTGTTATGGGAAATGTACATTTTTTTCCAGGTGTCAACGAGATCGCAAATTACTACAAAGTACCTGAAAAGCAGATTTTTTTCGAGGCTCTTCCTCTTCTTTTTTTTCCTCTTCCTCTTCCTCTTCACTATCCGTCTCAAACAAATAATAATTTCCACTTCTGACCACTAAGTGAAACAAAATATTTTTTTTTACTTTTCTGGAAAATTCTATTCTCAACTCCCCCAAGACCTATGAACAGGTAGTCAGTCATTTAAAAATTCATAACCAGGAGAGGTGAAAACAGAGAAGAAGCAAGAGATGAAAAGGTCTCAGGCCATTTATTTGATGTTAGTCTGCAATGCTTTGGGCATGAATAAGAACTATACAAGAACTAAGGAAAGCATCCCTATAAAAAGAAAATGTAAAGAAAAGGATTGAAGTTTATCAAGTTACAAGGTTACATTTTTAGAGAAAAATGACAATTAAATCTAAATTTACTGGGGACTTATGATTATTTGAGGGAGTAAAATAAAGCCCAGCAGGTGAAATGAACTTATATGAACAGTACCACTGGACAAAAAATACAGAATTTCTCTTTAAAACACTGAGGGAATCCTTTAAACTAGGCAATGGGATAGTATTAGTTTGATGAGGCAATGGAAAACCTTGGCTTGTTTAACACAAATCCCTTGGATTCTATTAACATGATTGCAAATGAATTTCAATTTTTTGCCCATGGATTCAGAAAGATTCTGAAACCTTGATACAGCATAGATATACAGTGATTAAGCTAGGCCTTATATCCTTGAACAGAAGCAATGTTTTTGTTTCACAGATGGCAACAGGCCTACATGAACAAACAAGGGAAACAAAAGAAATAAAAATAAGGTAATGAGCAAGAGAAAAATAAAAATCACAGCATTACATTCAGCAGTGAAAACTGGTAATTAATTGCCACATTTAAGCTGAAATATTTGAAGGAACAATTATTTAGATGAAAATTTACAAAATCTGGATATATGGAGCAATACATATTCATATAACATTATCCATCATTACAGGTTTCTGGAAAAGTAACAGTTGTTGTAATTCAATCATACCTTGAATTCTGCACAGATCATGTGTGCAGATCATCATATATAACTACTTACAAACCTCAGGGTAAGGCTGTGAAATTTTCCAGAACTGATATTTGGGTCATAACTTTGCCATCTAAACTCCCTCACAGAGGGAATTTTGTGCCTCATGTGCCCACTTATGATTTTTAGCATCAATGCATGCCCTGCAGAGGGACAGAAAGTCTGCTTCAGCCATTCCAATTGCTGCACTGAGGTGAAGAGAAAGTTTGGAAATTTCCTGGATGAAACAAATGGATTTTTTGGTGCTGAGCCTTCCAAGAAGGCCCATTTAAAATGCATTGAAGAGATGAAAGTATTTTAAGAGCCAGAAGCCTGCAGTTCTCTTTCATAAAATGGTATCTGATAGTCAGCAACAGAAATTGTCAGTGCAGATCAGCTGGGTAAGGTCTGACATTAGGGAAAACCTCTATGGTACTACAGCTTTGTAAAGGCTCAGAGTAGCACTCAGTCAGGCTTGGAATCTGATCTGGAAGCAAATAAAACTACATTGATCTCCCTACAAATTTTTTAGGTTAAAGCATATCTGAGGGGGCACTCCAGTGCAGCAGTTCCATCCCTTTTACAGCTCAGGAGAGAGGTATGATTGAATAGCAATAATGCACTCTTGCACACATCAAAATGGAGCAAGTGGCGTGTCAGTCACCTACAAGGCTTCCTGAAGAGACCAAGTTCTACTAGTAACACAATCCATGGCCAGACTGGACTTGGGAGACCCCTCTTGTACTGCAAAATGTGGCTTCCTCCAACTGAGAAAAGGGATGTACAGGCTTTTCATGGGATGAGATGGAGGATGCAGGTGAAAGCATGATCCCATCATCTGCTTGTGCCCAGGGGGAAAGTGCTCCCCAGGACAGCTGCAGTCACCATCTTTTGCACTACATCACACACAACTGTGTGACACAAGAGAATCTAAGCATGTGGTCCTAACTCCTGCTGATCTTTGTGGACTTCAAAAATAATCCACAAGCACAGGAGGAACCGTACCTCCCTACAAGGGAGATTGTGAGTGAACACCAACAAGGACATCCTCACTGATGCTTTTTATCTGCTCTACTCAGACCCAAATTCATGACTGTTTTAATTGCTATGATATACAAAATGAGGTCTCTTTCTGCACAATAAAATTATAGCAAGTGATATAAAAATAACAATAAAATCTAAATTAAAAACTTCAAGCTTGAGTGACTTCAGTATTTGCATATATACACCCACAAACCCATTTACTGAGATGAAGAATGGTGCAGAATGCTGCAGTTACAGTGGTGTTCCAAAAAGAATAAGTGGGGAATATTGGTCTACTCCCAGTCTGCATGCCTGTAAACACCCACTCAGTGCCATGTTTCACTGAGTGTGGATGCAAGCCACGTGGCAGGCAACTGCTGGTTGTAGGGTCAGGGTCTGTGATGTTTCCCACAAGGCTTTGCATTATTGCAGTAAATAATTTCAAGAATGCTCAATATTTAAACACCAAAATGCAACTAGCCACCTAAGAACATTAAACAATGAGGATGAAATAAGTAAAAGCCAAAGTCAATATCTCTCTGTGCAATTCTTCTTACTACAGAACCAGTGATGAATAAACAAGAGACCATATCCCATTCCTTCAAAGTCATGGTAGCTTGAAATTCTATAGAAAAAACTCACAAATTATAGTTTTTATCTGTTTTTTTCATTGTTGTTCTAATGAAATTATGGGACAAGAATTTTATTTTCACAAGGCTTTTGAAAAGGATAGGTCTCTCTAAAGTGGCAGTGTGCCCTTTAGAAAAACAAAAATAGAGGCACAGTTTACTTGTGACTTGATAGAAATAAAGATACCATGTTCTGCTAAAATATATGTCTGCTGAATTTATAAATAAATACACATAGGTAAATGAAGCAAAATGTAAATGTGTAAAATTATGACTTGGAGTAGCTCTTAAACTAAATGACCAAACAAAATACAGACATTCATATTTTTAATTACATGAAGCTGAACTGGGGGAGTTTAGGTTGGATATCAGGAAGAAGTTTTTCACCCAGAGAGTGGTTGGGCACTGGAACAGGCTCCCCAGGGAAGTGGCCCCAGCACCAGCCTGGCAGAGTTCAAGAAGCATTTGGACAATGCTGTCAGCACATGGTGTGACTCTTGGGGATGGTCCAGGAGCTGGACTGGATGATCCTGATGAGTTCCTTCCAACTCAGCACATTCTGTGATCCTGTGTTTCTATGATTTAACTCTGATCAGTGCCCTACATTTAAGTATTTTTTTCACATCTTCAGAGGTTACTAAACAGTTCATGTCTGATTTCATTCAACAAACATCCAGTTGAAGGACATCTGATTTGAGATTGCAGCCTACTCAGCTTTCCTGCTCTACCAAATCCATAATGTAGCAAAGAACTCTGTCCTATGGCTGGGCTGGGCTACAAAAAAATTGCATCATAATGCACCAATTATATGAGTGACACATGCTAATAACATCTTGTGCACAAGGCTAGATATATTTTTGCTCTCAGGTAAACATTAAAAAAAATGGAAATACCAAAGCAACAGACATCAACAATACATTAAAGTGACACCAGTGAGATGGAGCTGAGCTCTACACAGCCTAGTTCTGGGAGTAGTCTTCCTACCTTACTGTGGTGCTCAGATTTCTACAGTTGCTACTAAAATGACTGATGAACCATAAAAAAAGATGTATGATATGTGTTTATGAAAAAGAAGTTATGACTAATCTTAGAATGCACTGGCAAACTTTCACATTCACATTGTTAAATATATTGAGCTGTGCAGTATCAGGGAGTTTCAACCTTTGGGGTCAAGACAGATTCTTTTCAGCACATGTTTATCTGATTTGATATTTTTCTAAGAATGCTCAAAGTATCATGAGCTAACTATGCTTCCAATACACAGAAGTTCACAATATAGTCAAATTCTTTGAAGATTGAAAAGTAGAAATCACTTTTGGGAAAAAAAAAAACCAAACAAGCCTTCTATCAAGTCACAATCACAAAATCAGGCATAAAACAAACAGGCTATGGGAATGCCTTCATTCTGGTCAAGGATATAAGGGTTAAATCCACATATTTGTAAGAGGATTGAGAAAACCTACTGGAAGCATGATCAACCCAAGGCCGCCACCACAGCTTTTTTTTGCCCTTGGCTTTCTCTTTGTCTGCATCTCCTAAAATAAAATATGTTCAAATATTAATTTTACAAAATGAGAAACATATTTCTTACACTGATTAATAATTTTTATTTTCTCTCAAAAGAACTAAAATTTCATGAGCACATCAGATGTCAGGTCTACTGAATACATTTAATATTAAAATAATTCAAAACCATGACCACTAAGCAGAAGTACTCTGATTTATGCAGAAGTTAAAACAGCATTCCACTCTAAAACAGCTAAAAAGTTGGGGTTTGTGTTTTATAACATCCTGTCACAGTTGACTGTAATTTAAAGAGGAAAAAAATTCCCTCCTCTCAAATCCCCTTACATTTCAGGCTCCAAAATTTTTGAATCCAGTAAGTGCAGATCTCAGTTCAATGCTTGAAATGTGGCACCAGACAGGTATGATTTTATCAGTGCCCATGATTTTAAATAACATTTAAGAGCACACAAACATTTCAGTGACTGAAAAAAATCCAGAACAGCATCCAGAAAACATTGCTGGAAAAATGTTGGTGCTACCTATTTGTAAAACTGTGTTTTATAGATAATGATTTTTACCAAAATAAACCCTGACTCTTTTCAGCTCTTTGCCAATAGCCTGAAGTTAACCAACAGTATCCTCAAAGTGAACCATTTTCTCTAAACCTAGTTACAGTACATAACACAGATTTTTTTTTTTGGTGGAATCGAGCCTGAAACTGATAGTCAGCTAACAATGTTGTTACGTGCTGGCAGTTTTCAAGAACAGTTTATCACTTGTCCAACTAGCAGGTCTATCAGATCCTTATGCAAATATGGTACAGGAGTAGCTAATGGTACCTTCATCATCCTCTTCAGAAGCCTTCCGAATCTCCGGCCCCTCTGAGGACTCCTGGTTCATGCTCAGCATCCTCTCTTTACCCTTCTTGTATTTTTGCTGCCTGGCTTTGATGCGATCCATTCTAGCAAAAGGAGGAATCTTATTAGATTTACACTTTCACCCACCCTAGAAAACAAGTGTTAAACATATGCACATACACACACACACACACACTGCAGCACTTCTGAGGGAAATATTCCACACTGTTGTTAGTCCTGCCCTTAAACAGGAGACACATTGCTCTGAAGGGGCTGGCTGGGAGGACCAAGCATAGATGTTCATTCTGTTGGTCAGTGAAAGCTGGATTTCTTGCTGTCCTGACTGTTTACTTTCTCCCACTCAACTATCTTATTATCATTTAAAATTACCTTTCCTGAAACTTGCCACTCTGAACCAGGGATTTGGTTGCTTCTGCTCTGTTTGTACTACATCTTCACCCTTTAAGATCATTTGTCTCAACGGACGTCAGTGACAAATTGTGTCCCTTGGGGGTCCAGTGCTATTTTTACTGTCTGGGGATGAAGTGGGATCAAGTGTACCTTCAGCAAAGTTTGCAGATGACACCCAGCTGTGTGGTGCTGTTGGCACAGCTGAAGAATGGAATGCGTTTTGCAGGGATCAGGACAAGCTCAAGAAGCTGGTGTACAGGAACCTCATGAAGTTAACTAAGACCAAATTCAAGGTGCTGCGCCTGGGTCAGGGCAACTGCTGATATCAACAGAGGCTGGGGCATGGACTGATTGAGAGCAGCCCTGCTGAGGATGCTTTGGGGGTGCTGACGGATGAGAGGCTGGACATGAGCCTCAATGGGCACTCCCAGCCCGGAAACCCAGCTGTGTCCAGGCTGTATTCAAACCACAGTAGGCAGGAGGGTGAGAGAGGGGATTCTACCCCTCTGCTCTCATGAGACCCCACCCACAGTGCTGCATCCAGCTCTGAGGTGCCCAGCACTGGAAGGACATGGACCTGTTGGTCCAGAGGAGGGCCAGAAAAGTGACTAGAAGATGGACCACCTCTCCTGTAAGGAAAGGTTGTGACAATTAGGGCTGTTCAGCATGAAGAAAAGGCTCTGGAGAGATCTTATTGCAGCCATTCAGTACTTGGAGACAGCTTATAGGAAAGATGGGGCCAAACTTTTTTGCAGGGTCTGTTGTGAAGACAAAGGGCAATGGTTCTAAACTGCAAGGGGATTGCTTTAGATTGGCCACAAGAAAAATGCTTTTACAATGAGGGTGGTAAAACCTGGAGCAGGTTTCCAGAGAGGTGGTGGATGCTCCATCCCCAGACACATTCAAGGTCAGGCTGGATGGGGCTCTGAGCAAATTGATCTCTTTGACCATGTCCCTGCTCATTATAGGGGGGTTGAACTAGGTGACCTTTAGGTTTTCCCCTCCAACTCAAACAATTATATGATTATGTGATTCTATACAGGTAGAAAATATGGTCCCTGCAATCTTCCGATGATTTTTTCATTATGCATCATGGAAGGAACTGTCATGAGTGGGCTTTGACACTTGGTTAGGAAGTGTCCAGTTAGGGCTTTCCATGCATTCTGTTGAAGGAACTTTGAAACTTTTTCAACTTTCTGCAGTTACCAAAGAAGCATGTTGGCTGCATGCAATACAAACCAAAGTGATTTATGGGCCGTATAAAAAGAAAGGGTCTCCAGGCCACTTGAACTGAATGCAAATATTTTCAGTGAAGCTAAACATATATTTTGCACTCAAACACCAAAGAAGGAACCACAAATAAAACAGAAAGAGCAGCCATGCAACAAAATTTTCCAGGAATACAGATAACAGATATATAGAACAAAATTCTAATAATGGTAAAGCATTTCTATAAAAGAAAGTGCTAGATAAATATCAGAAGCCAGTTTTTCTGTCAAAGAAGGTGCTAGATAAATACCAGCAATCAGTTAAATATATATATATATACGTATTCATAGGTATATGCATATATATATATATATATAAATGCATTAAATACTTACTGTCTTTTCAGTTGGTCCATTGATTTTTTTTCCTCTTCAATTCTTGCTTTTACAGCCTTGACAATTGTAGCCTGAAAAAGCTCAGCACCCCTACATCAGAAATGGGACAGAGGAAAAGAAAAAGGAGAAGACATGTCAAATGTTTCTGAGTTTTCCCTATGGTAACTAAGAAAAGAGAATTCTATGTTCCCTCTATACATGACCTTATCTGCATCAAGCAAAACTAATCCAGGACTTGAAACAAACAATCGATTTGTCTAAAATAGTAACATCTTTACAGACAATCATTTTAAGATCTGAGCCCAAATACCAGGTGAATCCTACTCAGCCTGTATGCTCCTCTATCAGCTGTTCTCAAGAAATTCAGTTCCCGTCCTCAAAACACAGAACGCAAGTAGGTTCAAGGCTGAGGAAGGATTTCTTGCACACCCTCAGGATTTCTTTATAGTCAATTCAGCATTATAATCACCTCAATTCCCTGCCTCAGTCCTCCTGGTAGTTGTGAGCAAGGTCCAGCTTTATCCAGGGCCATGATAAGCATATATTCAGCTTCATTTTTACCCTCTGAATACTATGGTCCTTTCAATCTGACAATAACAAGCCCTTGAGCAAGTTTCTGGTGTGCCAAAAGAATATGGCTTTCCACCCCATGACATTAGAAACGTAATCAGTTAATTGATTTGAACATTATGACCATTCTTCCTAATTCACACATGAACTCTTAAGGCTCTTAAAAGAGTCTTAAAGTCTCTCTCAAAGAAGTAATAGCAATCTAAAGCCTTTCTTTTGTCAGGAAAAGCTGTAATTTTAAAGAAGAAAAGTTGTAATTTTAAAAGTCCACTCTTTCATTCTGGATGCACATTTCGCTATGTAGGACGTATTTTGATACTCATGATTTTGCTTTATGCTGTTTTCACTGTGAACCCAGCATACCAAAAGAGGTACAAAAAGAGTACAAAAATGCAATTATCCAGCATAATTGGGCATCAGCACTGAAATTCACTCCAGAACAAAAGCCTAATGCAACATGGGGTGGAGGTGTAGGTCTTTTGGTAGCCCTCTTTACAGGGCTGAATTTTGTTTATTATAGGGAGCTAAACATGTCCCCTTCTTAAAAAGATCCCTGGAAGAGGAAGATAAAAATTACTTCATTTCATTACATGCAAGCCAAATTTTTCCCGAAATACAGTCAGAAATCAATGTCTGTATGTCTTCTCAGGAAAAAAAAAAAAGCCACAATACATTTATTCCAATATTAACAAAAGTAATTTCTTGGAAACTTTATAGACATTAAAACCAGTATTTCATTCCTCATCTGCCTTCATATCATAAACCAGAAGAATGTCTGTGCTAGTGATGGCTATGAGTGATTGCTTGTGGTGTAACAGCCCAATGAGGTTAACACTTCCTTGCCAAACTTAGTCAGTGTTCAGTGATGTGACACTTCCCAAAAGTGTTCCCTTTTCCTCCCAAGCCAGATGTAAGAACTTTCCTGTCTTCCTCCTCCTGCAACATTTCTTGTGACGAGATTTCTAAGAATTGTCTCAAACAAGGTCTGACAGCAGAATATTTTCTTTCCAAGACTTAGCAACTCTGGCATTCTCTCTCATGCATATCGATGTTGAGAGAATGCTGCAACACACTTTCAGAGCTTTTAACAGGAGCAGCAGATGGTATTTGGTAGAAAGAATTGTTTAATTTCTATTAGATTCTCAATTAATTTGTTTTCTTGTGTCAAAGCTGGGTTTGCAATTATGAATTTAGCATGTATTGTTTAAATAAGTGTTAATGGACTGTTTTGGTACTACTTATTGTAAACACTAAGTACTGCCACCATGAAAGATTTGAGCTGTTTAATTTAATTTCTTTTAAATTTTCTGTTACCTTGATGCTAATATCTGAGAAGCTTTTATATCTGCAACCACATGAAGGAAGTAGTAACTCATGAAGACTCTTCTTTGCAGCAACAGGAAAGCAAAACATATACTGTCCCAAATGATTCCTGCTTCACCACTGGGCAGTTTACAATCTACATTGCTCGTTGCTGGAAAAAGACACCATCAGTGTTAAGAATTCTTTAATAATGTTTAATTAATTAAATAATCCTAGCCTTTAAAATTAATTTAATTATTTTAGATCTTCCTAAAGAAAACTGTCATGCATTTCCATTTGAGGTGCACCAAAATTTCTTTTACAACAAACTGAAAAGCTTCCAACAATGTGATGTCCCATGTGCCACTGTCCCACAAGTTAGAATTCATCAGAAGTGAACCATTTGCATATAAATTCAGCCTACTTTAGTAAGTACTTGAAAATAAAGAATGGAAAAGGCATATCTTTTGTTACACTGAATTATTTTATTTCAGTGTTTCCTAAAATGGCATATATTTTGTGTTCTTCTCTTCAAAGTGACTTTTTCTCTCATTTTTTAATTAAGAACATTATCAACAGGAGAAATAAGTGGTTTATTTTTGTCAAAATGACTTTTTGACTGCCACCACCTAATATTTTTATTTTTCCTCTCCACAACTCAGTCAATGCTCCTTTCCATTGCATAAGAGAAGAAATATTTGAAACCACAAAACTGCTTCCTTTGGGGTAGGAGGAGACAGGCAGAGAGGAAATCCCATTCCTCCTACCCCTAGATTTTGGCTTGGGCTATTTCTTTCTTTCTTTATTCTCTGTAAGACAGTTCTCTTGGGGATATTAAAAAATTAAAACTGGGTTTTGTGGAGCTGGACTATAAACCCCATGGCCTATGCTGCCCTATAGAAGGCAGTAGAAGGACTCCAGGGACGGGCTCTGGCTCAGAGCTGGCTTTTCAAGCAAGCAAGTCAACTTAAGAGCTCTGGAAGGTCAAACTCCAAGAGCTTCAAAGCTGTGCCGAAACCCTGTAGGGGGTATTTGAAAACCTGTGCCTAAGTTTCTGTTGCTGCCCAAAATGTTTTGGATAACACAAGAATTCTTGGGCACCTTTCATCCTGTGAATTTGTGTCTTCGTATTTACTTTCTTTTCCGCTATTCCACACTTACCTATTAGGATCAGTCATGATGACCGGAATTCAGAATTTTGCTGCAGACTCTCTAGGCTGAAACAGCTCTTTAAATTCAGGAAAAACACAAACCAAACCCCAAAAAACACACACACACACACACAAACCTCCAAAACCCTGCAGGTGTTTTCAAACTGTTTATCTGGGATGTCAGGACAAAGTGGCAACAAATTAATAGCTCAGTGAGATGTGAAGGGTTTTGCTCTCCATACTTCATTCATCCCTTCTCTCATCTCCATTCACAGACATTATCCACTCCATTCCTTTTATCACCACATGAAAATAATCACAAGGAAAAAAAATTGCCTAAACTCTCTATACATGCAGAAAAGTTGCCACTTTTGTGCCATTTCAGTGAGCTGAAGAGGTTTACCCTTTGAACCACTGAACCCTGGTACACAGGGAGGAGGGGGAGTCCACACTGCACACGAGGAGTGCAGCAGGGAAAAGGTGCCCTGTCCATGCAGTGATGGTGAGCTGACCTTTTAGCTCAAGATGTACAGTAAACCAGAGCATCACATCACCTGCATATATGGGAAAATGTGTTAAGTGTCAATATCTGTGAATTGTTCATTTACAGCAAATGCTGGCTGTGGGTGGATGCATGGGGATGGTGGTAGTTTTCTCTGTATACGAGTCCCCCTTGTTTCTGTGAAATATTTTCAATATTCTGTGTTGCTAATCAAAATAGGCACAACTTAAATATGGTAGAAGATTTTGAGGTGATTCTTTCTTTATAGAAAATTATGGAGAAAAATAAGCTGTACTTACGAATATGGTAGCCTTTAACTGTACAAGCCAGGCTAAATGCCTGAATCACCCAGCAACTCTTCGCAATTAATGATTCAATGTAGCCACATGCTCCTATCTGCAAAGTAAAAGAGCAGTTTCATATAACAAGACATAGCAGTAATGAGGATAAGAAAAATTGCATCATTTTACATTACATGAGACATAATACAGCCAAGGGCAGCCAAATTATTCTCATTACTGAAAGAGCTTGGAAGAGTGTCTTTACCAGGGACACAAACTAGTCTTAGACAGAATTTGATTTTTTGATTATCAGTGAGATAGGAGGCATGTGGGTCTTGTTTGCATTTTTGCACAGAAAGGGACACATCTGGCATACGATGTAATGTGACAACTAAGCAACTTTTATAAATCACTGACTTAATCTTGCAAACATACATGGACAAGTTTAAGACACATGTAGCTCCACTGAATTCCCAAGCATAAAATGAAGCACATATGTAAGCATTTAGAACATTTGTAAATTCAAACCACCCATAAATCTATTTTATTTCAGTGTAGTGACTTAAATAAATGAAAAAAGAAAAATGTCTGTTCTTTGCAGTCCAGCACTAAAACTGTTCAAAGTTAAAAAGCAACTGCCAGGAATAAATCTAAATTTATCTTTCAAAAAGATTGAAATTACTGGCTTGTCTTAATCACCTGTCAGTACCACTGCAAGAATACATATAAAAGAGTTAATTAATACAAGAAAAATCTTTCATATTTTGCAGAAGAATGTAACATTTAATTATCAAACACATCTATTTCCACCTGAATATTAACTAGTTCCAAAAGCAACAGGAATGGAGTGTGTAACTTTGTAGTCAACCTCACTAATTACATTACATCACACAACTGCATCTCATACTAGTATGAAAATTCTTATTTAAATAAATTGTCTAATTAAATGTGCACTACTTATCAACAGCATGACTAATTTTGCATTTCTTACTCATTTTTTCACTCCACTTTTCATGAGACTTCTAAGGAGAGACTTCATTAGGCAAAGAAACCAGAACCTGGCCCTTTGAAAGCAGTTTGTGAGCTTTTACAGAGCCCGAGTGAGCACATGGGTGCACATTTCCCTATGATGGATATGCACTGCCACTCCCTAGCAATGCATAATTGAAATGGAGACTGCTTTGTGCTTGCAGAAGGCTGTGGTCCTGAAGAAGGATTTTTAATGACTGCTCAATGCACTGTGCACACTTCCAGTGAAACAGAAGTGCTGAGGGCAGAGGAAAGGCAACAGGTCCCTACCGACAGGATGTTCTTCATGGTGATCACGAAGACGTTGTAGGCAATCAGCCAGTCCCAGTAACGCAGAATGCTCCTGATGGGCTTCAGCAACAGGTCTCCACCAAAGAGAAGGAAATAGAAGCAGGCCACCAAGTAGCCCATACAGAATATGCTGATCCTTGTGGTTCCCGTGATGAAGATTATGGTAAGCACAAACCAGAAGAGGTAACTAAATATTATCACCTTATACATGTCTAAGTAGGACCTAGAAGTAAAACAAGGAGAAAAAGTTACCATTTTTTCTGAGGGCAATGTTGTCTTTCCTCTTTCTGCACCACTTGCTGACACTTGTGCCCAAGCGTCTTCTGGGCATTCTCACACTTCAGTATTTGTGCAGGCACTCACCACTAACACCACAGTCAGGGGTTTGGTTCGTGCACGGGTCTGCCCAGCTCACACATTTCACTCCAGCTCCTCCCTGTGCATAAGCACCTTGCTACACCTAATCAGGGTGCTGTGCTTGCTGCTGGATCAGGCCTCAAACCATGGAAGGGAGGAAAACCCGCTCTCACCAAAATTCATGGTAAAGGGATATTATCTGCAATGCCATATATGAGATCTAAAGGCTGTCTGAGATCATCTTTCAAGAAGTCTGAGAAATAGTATAGCAAATCTATTTTAAAAAGCCAACTACAGTCCACCACTGCAAACAATTCCATATTTATTGATGACTTCTAGGGAATTCAGCCTAATAAAAGACTAGTTTTCATAAACAGCTGCTAAAAATATCTTTCTCTAATGGAGATCAACTGCAAAAGTTTTGACGGGCAAAATGTTTCTACAGAACAGAAATGTGATAGAACTTACTGAAACATCTTCCAGGAAGTTCTGAGAGAGAGCTATCTGAAATCAGCCTGGCCCACAGTGGGAAAGAGAGAGAAACAGTTTGGTGTTTTCAGATTCCTTAAAATGTTGACTGAGTGAGCTTTCAAACAAGAATATCTGCCAAAGGCAATACCCAATACTACATATAGCTAAACACTGCAAAACCAACTAATTCCTAGTTTCCTCCCATTTATATTGTTTTGATTCCAAATCTAACTGTGTTTTCAGAGTCTGTTCACCCAGGCTGTGTAACTACATTTGTCAGGAAACCAGGCAGGGAGACAGAACTACACAAGTGCACATATACCTAAGCCAAACCATGTAAGGAGCAAATGAACTAAATGCACTGCATGAAGCCACATAAAAGGGCCCCTGCTGCTTGATGTTCTCAGGCTCAGAACTTTCTAGGAGTATGTATTTATAGTCTTACATTTATAGGCCTGTATTACACATTTTGCCAGAGAGGCATTTAATGAAAGGTAAAAAGAAAGCTTCTTTATGTTTATTTCCCGCAAATATTTAAGAAATTTGTGGTCTACTGCCTGTGAAATATAAAAAAAATCATGACTTTGGAGATGTTACTGGGTTCTGGGTGATAAAACATTAATAAAGAATCAATATGTGCTGGGACAATAAAGAAGACAGTTGAAGAGGTCTTCATTAACTTGATGTGCACTAGAAATGTTGCTCTCATTGTTTCTCCAGAAAACAATAGTCTGTTTAATATCCCTTTAATAATAATTACTGGTGTGTGGGATGGCTAGGAAGAGATAATTTTCCTGATACTGCTCTATTTCAAAATGATTGTCCTTTGCTACCAACAAAATGCATCAGCATAATTTGAGAAAAGCCCAAAATAGAATCAAATTGATCCAAAACACAGCAATGCCTTAATACTCTTTAATAAAAATGAACTCTGACTCTTAGAGACAATCAGGACTGTCTCAATCCAAACTTCTCTACATGTGGCATTTGCTTGAGTCATATTCAGCAACAGGTATCACTCTTAGATGAAAATTTATGGAAATTAGAGAGAATATGAAAAGGAAGACAATAATCTATTTTTTCACTTTAATGGTAGTCATTTGATACATTTTAACAGTAATCTAAAATCTTAAATACACCTGTTCTTTATATCCAAAATATCCATTAAATATAATAGCCTTGGGCATCTCTAAACCAACCAAACAACAAAACTGATGGAATGGAAAAATTCTCAGAAGGGAGGAGGCACTACAACTGTGTCAAGCGACAAATGACGTAGTCCTTAAAGATAGAAAGCATTCTGACTTTTATAGCTGTGCAGTTACAAGCAAATCCAACAATAAAAATGGCTCCCAAGAATTCATCTTGGAGTGGACATCTCACAAAATGGTGTTTGAACAAGTCAGCCAAAGCACACCTAAACAATGAAGACCATCAGCCATCCAAGGTACTTCTGAGCCATCCTAAGAAGTTTGTCACATTGAACACAATGGAGAGAACCACTCAAGTTGTTTCAGGTAGATATAAATTTTCCTGAAATCATGTTTATTTCAGTTTCAATAAGCAAAACCTAGATTGTTGCTGCATAGAGTCATCCATGCCCCTAATTTTCACTAATTGTTAATATTGATAGGGATAGGTCAAGTGCTGTAAGAGCAGGAACAAAGACATGTCTTGGTGACGTGTTACTTGTTACCTCTCAAACATCTGACACATTCTCATACATAAATCTTTAAATTCTGCCTCAAAGGCCAGAACATTAGGAAGTGAGGAGTTTCGGTTCCTTGCTCTGGGGATCATAAAGCAATAGTGGGAGGCTGAAGAACAAGGACACCCCAACAGCTAAAAAGACTCTACACTAATCCATGAGGAGAGTTGAGGTGCTTACCCTCTGTTTAAAAGCTCCTACACAGACAGGAGAAAATGCTAAATCTTGGATAGCATATATTGTGATTTTATGCTTTCACTACAGACCACACAGACTATTAGTTTAATGTCATGTAAATCTACCAAACTCTCATTTTATAAGTGTCTTTTAAATCTCCCTTCATTTACCAAGAGCAAAAGGCCACCCTCAGGATGTGACATTTAACAATACACCTTAGAAATCTGCACAGCTGGTTCCCAAGGGGACAGTCCCACTCAGCTCTGCATTTCAGCCTCTTTTTTGGCTTTGGCCCTTTTAAATGGTTTCAAGAAGAAAATTTGCAAAAGCTTATTTACTTTGAGGGAGGACAGAAGGAATGGATACTTTTCTGCCCAATTAGCCTCCAAATGCATTCAGTGCTGGTGTGATCAATGCAGAAAGGAGGGAGGGTGCAGTGGGAGGCTAAGAACACAGTCACACATCTGAGTAAGATTAACCACTACACCAGTGCACCAAAAGCATCTGACTACAGCTCTGACTACGGCATGACAGCATCTGAATGAGAAACTACACAGAAGAAACCTGAAAGATTAATGAGAAATAAAACCCACTGATTTTCCAACCATGTCATTAGTAGAACCCACTAATACTCTGGATAACATTTTGGAAAAAATTACCATATCAATTTGCTCAAAACCAAGGAAGACAAAGTCTGAAGTTCATTCCACACATCCATCAAAGCTATTTTAACTTCAGATGGCTCTCTATATCAAATTATCTGCTTTTCTTTTCTAAAGTTTTATTGGTCTTACCATGATTGTTTCAATATTTTATTTCCACAGGAATTAATTTCTAACTGCAATACAATCCAGCCTGTTGCAGAGAGATTGCTGTAGGTGTAGTTGTTTTCCTGGCATGCTACGCGATGTGTTTGGCTATGACCAGCCTAGTGACTGGAGCTCTGCCTGCAGGACCAAGAGGTGCTGAATCTGCAGCCAATAATCCCTTTCAGGAAAGGTGTTTGTCCTCAGCCAAATGTCCTGCTTCGAAATTTAGGGGAAGAACACCCTTGTGCTCACGCACTGGTGAAAGCCTTTTTTGGTGATGGATGTAGCCCAAGGGTTCTTCATGCTGGAGGAGCTGCTGTTATGTAGTTTCACTGTTTTTCCTCAGCAGCCCCCTGCTTTGAGCGTGATACCCACCTTCATATAACCCAAGGCTCCTCCTGTAGCCTTCCTCTGATGACATATTGTCCCTACACATATGTGTTCAGTAAGCTTCACCTACTCCCAAATTTCTTCTTTCTTTATTACATATCTCCTGTTCCTTACACTCTTAGCAGCCTGTGTGACCCTGCATCAGAGCTTGTTTTTTCCCCTTCTAATCTCAACATTGCTAATGTTCCCACCTCAGCTTCCATCCTCAAACCCTGCCCCTGGAGCTCTATTTCAGCTTTCAGAAGGGAGTTTTGTTGATTTTCCCTCTGCCAATAGCAACACCTAATCTTCTGAGAACTAGCTCCTTTATTTCAATGGACTTCTTCAAATCTAGTGTTGTGGATCCCATAGGTTTTAGTTCCTACTATTTTGTTAAACCTTCTCAAGGAACTGATATTCTTCAATTACTTTCTTACCAGTGAAGTCTTTCCTTCATGCTTGTATATACCTTAAAAAAACCCAAATCCACAACCGTGTTATTTGTTGAGGCTCATTTCTTTAGTTAAAGAATCTGCTTTAAATATGACAGGAAGCCTGTAATGTTCATTTGAAGATCCTATCTCACTAACTTAAGTTGGAACACAGTTCCAAAACTGGCACTACAGCTGCCTTTCAGACACTTTTACCTGACTCCCCTCATGATGGTTCCCAGAGTACAGGTATTAAAGGAGACAGTTCAGTGACTGTTTCTGCTTCTAAGTGGAAAAAAGCAGATTACAATCCCGAGCTTTTTTTTTTTTTTTTTCCCCCTGAAAATGTCTAAGAGAATGTCTGAAAACTGCTTGGGAACTGAAATGAGAATTTTCCAGCATTAGAGACTGTGGGAAAGGATTATCCTCAGTGAGGTTGCTTTAAATCCTGTGTCATTCTAAAAGCTCCTATTTCTATTCTTTGTTCTTATTTCTGTTTCAAAGTCCTTTGGATGTACACTTCTTTGGGGTCAAGCACATACCCCCTGGGAAATCTGGGGATGGAAAGACAAGAAAATTTCAGGAAATCTCTTACTTAGACTGTATTTATCAATGTTAAACTCAAGTATTTCTCCAGAGAGAAGAAAATGAAGCATTTTGGAAATATGTTTTTCTTCTGCCACTGTTTATGTTGCAGTTAAAAGTTTTTTATCCATGTCTACTAGAACAGTGACCAAGTAGTATCTTCTCAAGCAAAGTGACACTTCAGAAAGGCTTCTTTGGTCTGCAGCTGCCATTCTTTTACATTGCAATAAATGCACATCAGGCTTCTCAGAAAATGCAAGAATACCAAGCACAACTTTTAATTTTTTTTTCTTCTGCTTTGTAATTTATTCATAACCAGGTTGTCTTACTGTTTGGCTCTTTCTGACTAACTTTTGGAGAAATGCCATTATTAATTTCACTTGCTTGGATAAGGTTTGAACCAAGTTTTGTCTGTGCTACTAAATGTTTAGACCGTTCTCAAACTTCTCTTGAAAAGCATAAGAATTTTTTTTAGACAAAGCCCTTTCAGTTCCAAATTATCTTGGATGGAGGCCAGATACACACATTTGCTTTTGAGGTAGATCTTCAGTGGATTACCCAGAGCCTGAGAGTCCTTCTTTTAAAGATTTATAACTCCTAATAAAATATTCAGTCACCTTAACGTACTGTCATCTATTGGGCTACCTACTGGTGCTTCTTTGAAGCAAATTAGGCATTTAGGATTGCATATGTGCAGTGTAACCTCTCAAAAATAATGTAATCTGAAGCCTGGGATAATCTACATTGTAGTGAAAGCATTGGAAGAAAGACCTAAGAGCTCAAAGAAAGGTAAGATACCTTGAAGAACACCAGAACTATTATGCAGTTCCTACTATAGGAAGGTATGTTTATAATGAGGGACACCATCCTCCATGTTCCTATTACACATTCATGCAGCTAACACTACAAAAAACCCAAAAAAAAGAAAGAAAAAAAAAAGAAGTTGTTATGCTTAAAAGGGGGTGGAAGGAAGACCCGTAAAACTATGGATGAGTGAGCTTTCCGTCTGTGTTTGGGAAGGTCATGGAGCAGGTCTTCATGGAAGCAATGTTAAGGCAAGAAAAGAAGGTGATCCTAGCATGGCTTCATCAAGGGAAAATTGTGCCTGCCCACTCTGGTGGCTTTTTATGATGGAATGACTGCAACGCTCTATAAGGTCAACATATAGAGAAATGTAATCTAGCTGGACTTTTGTAAAACCTTCAAGATGGTCCTACACAACATCCTTGTCTTTCTAGACTGGACTGACATGGATTTGACAAATAGGCTATCATATTAGCCTATATAGCCATATATAGCCAGATCAATACATATTTCTCTATCAGTGGATAGAGAATTCGCTGAATGGATGCAGCAAGAGAGCTGGGGACCATGGCTCTATGTCCAGGTGGAGGCAGGTAACAAGTGGTGTCTCTCAGGGCTCTGTCCTGGGACAGGTGCTCCTCAATATCTTCATCAGTGACACAGAGAATGGGATTAAGTGCAGCCTCAGCAAGTTTGCAGATGGCACCAAGCCAAATGATGCAGTTGGCACAACAGAAGAATGGGATGCCATCCAGAGGGATCTGGAAAAGCTTGAGAAGTGGGCCCATATGAACCTCATAAACTTGAACAAATCCAAGTGCAATGTCCCACAACTGAGTCAGGGAAATCCCAGACATGAGCACAGACTGGGAAAGGAATTCATTGATAGCAGCTCTGATGAGAAGGACTTGGGGATTCTCATGGATGAAAAACTGGACATGAGCTGGCAATGTACACTCACATCCCAGAAAGCCAACTGCATCCTGGGCTGCTTCATAAGAGGTCAAGGGAGGTGATTCTCCCTCTTTGCCCTCATGAGATACCATCTGGAATACTGTATTCAGATCTGGGGTCCTCAGTCTGAGAAAGACAGGGACCTGTTGGGGTGAGCCCAGAGGAGGTCCAAGAACATGGTCAGAGGGATGGAGCATCTCTCCTATAAGAAAAGGCTGAGAGAGTTGGGGTTGTTCAGCCTGGAGAAGAGAAATTTCTGGTGAGACCTCAGTGTGGTCTTCTAGTAATTAAAGGCAACCTATAAAAAAGGAGATGTGTTTACACAGGGATACAGGGGTAAAGCAAGGGGAAGGATTTCAAGCTAGAAGAGGAGAGATTTAGATTAGATATTAGGAAGAAATTCTTTACTCAGAATGCAATGAGGCACTGAAACAGGTCACCTGGAGCTGTGGATGCCCCATCCCTGCCAGTGTTCCAAGCCAGGTGGGATGGGGCTTTGAACAACCTGGTCTAGTGGAAGATGTCACTACTCTTTTCAGGGAGGTTGGAATGAGATGATCTCCCTTTGAAATGGAAGGCCCCTTCCATTTCAATGCAAAGCAGTCTATGATTCCATGATTCCCTGCCCAAATATCTACAAGAAAAGATATTATAAACAGGAATATCTTTTGTTCCTGAATGTGTTAATTAATGGGTTTTCTAGTAATAAATTCATTTTTCAAACAAAAATATCCCTGTTCTTTTCTCTTTCTCTGCCTTGTTTTCCTTGTTCTCCTTATTCACACAACATAAAACTGTCACATGAAATAGTTTCACAGATTGTTGACATTTAGGTGGAAAAAATATAACGTGATCACAGTTTATTTGTTCGGCACACCTCCACTAATGAGTTCTTTGATTTTCAAGGGGATTTTTGTACTCTCAATCAGTAATATTACCTACTTCCTAATACATGCAGCAAACTCCCAATTAAATGGTTTCATTTTGTTAATCACCTCTCCACAGGTCTCCTTGGTCAGCACACACCCAGCAGGGTGTCTTAGTGGATGTCCTGCCACCAATAGCTTCAAGTTGAAGCATCCCATGCACATGAAACAAACCACAGAAATCAACCCAAAGGATTGTGGAGGAGCAGAAGGCCAGTTCAGCTTGAACTTTGTTTTCCTGACTCCGATTACCACCCAAAATCTTCAAATATCCTCTGTGTTCCAAAGTTTCATGTTTGTCCACTTGGGAATATCTTACACAGATGACCAGAGTTACCTATCAGATTCCAGAGAACATTGAAAAGATCCCAAAAGAGGCTGTTTAAAACCCAGTGATTTTATTGTCTTTTTCTCTTCTAAAGGCAGCTTTAATACACATTCCCATCAGTAATGAGTTTTTTTCAGAATAATTTTTTTTCTGGACTTTGGGAGGAAAATTCGATCTTTCTGTCAGAAAACAGTGATGGTTTTTACCAGTGACCAAACATATCAGTGTGCCCAATGCAACTGCTTCATCAGCCTTTTCTAAGATGGACATAACTTCAGTGGCAAGAGAAAAACTCAAGAGAAAACTCCACTACATTTCCTCTCAATCAAGCCCTATTTGTCAGCTATCATTTAGAAAGCATTCTCATTGATGAAGCCTTTTGAAGAAAGATTAACACATCTCCCTTCCTGCTTATGTTACTAAATCTAGAACACTGGGTCCACTGTGTAGACTGGAAATTCTCAAGGGGAAGAACTGCTCAGCCTTTGCCCAGTAGCAACTATAAATCTCTGGACAAATGAGTCAATTGAATGCTTCATTGTAACAGAAATAGCAGGATCATCCCAGAGATCTTGAGTAGGACTTTTAGTGATACCACTTGTCTGGTAAAAGAAATGTCTGTCTTCCAAAGGGAGATTCTCATGGACATTGGTTCTAGAGGGTTTTGTATTGCTGTCATACTCAGACATCTGTTGGTAACATGCATTAACAGATCAAGCCTAACAGAACACCACAGTGAAGAAATCTTACTCTTCCCATTTATTCTTGTAGTACTCTACAACTTTCAGAGACAACTTCAAATAAGACCATGTCCAGCAAAATTTAGAAGAGCTGAGTTAATCTGTGTTTTATGAAATGATCACACAATGGAACAGTTCCATTGTTTGAAGGCAGTTCAGAACAAACTGCCTCAAGCTCTGCCCCTTTATGTGTTATTCACTTTCTTAAACAAGCTTATATGCAGCGCTCACGAAGAGGAGGACATGTCAGTTGTCCTTCCAAGACACTTTTATGGTTCTTATGCCTAGATGAAATAGCACAAAGGACAGTCTCTTAGAGGATTATTTTGATCGTGCTTAGACAACAATTCGTCAGGACACAACTGATGATTTTTGGGATTAAACACACACATGCAGACTACAATGGATTCTTGCTAACATGTCTGTGCTTGAGGGGAAACCAGCACAGCACTTAAGTCCACCATAAATGCTGCCCCACAGGGAATTCATGGAGGGAAACTCAGATTTGAGTACCAAGATTTTTTCTGGATTTGGAAATACAGAGGGTTAGGTAGATTAACCTAACAGCCAAACTACACTCTTTTTTTCAAACTTTCTAAATCCACATGTGCACAGATAGCATGCAAGAACTTGTGACCTAAAGGTGAATATTTTGCAATGTGTTGATTGTCTAAGACACTGGTGGGACATGGTGACCTTAAAGGTCTTTTCCAAACTAAACAAGTCTATGATTCTGTGAATGCAGGCTTTCAGGCAAATTTATCACAGAACTTCTCTGGAGAGCACTTAAAACAAATCATCGGTTTTAGGAAGATGTGTTTGCATCCACCCAGAAATTAACTCTCATACAGCAGTATGTTAGATGGGAACGTACATGAATACAAATTCCAAGTAAAAATGGAAGCTGTGAGAATGACTTTTAGCCTAGTGAACTTTATGAAAAGGAAGCGCTGTATTTTCCAAGTGTTTAAGATTCAGTTTTTACCGGCAGTGGATGAAGTCAGGAACAGGATTATGTTGGCTAAAAGATGCTGCATCAAGGTTCATGCAAATTTCCACATTGTCTCCAGCCATGATTCGTACTGCAGCTTTATTTTCATCCTCAAATGTCTGCCTTTGCAAGGATGCACACAAAAGCAGCATGAAGTCATCTAGGAGAAAGCAGTGATTGCAAGGAAAAATTCAGTCATCAACATAGGTGTAAGGAGAGTCGTGATGTATAATAATGTAGTTACCAGACTGTTTTCCCACACTTTGAACCTCCAAGACTGAGTGGTTTTCAATGCATTAAACTCTGAATTGAAATTTATTAATGTTTTTAGGTTTTTTACCTGTCATTGTCCACGTCTTTTATGGAGAAATAAATGAGAAAAGGGGAAATATTCATACATTTTTATGTCAAATTATTAAAAAAGGGATACAGGAAAAGCAGATGCAAAAATTACTAACTCTGTGAACTTTTCTACTACATTCAAAGCCATACTTAGTATTCAATCATGCAAAAAAATCTGTCATCTTGCTGCTGAAGTGTAAATGAAAGGCTGGCTTCAAATTCCACTTTGTACAGGTGATTTATGCAAAGAACATACAAGCACTTTATAACAACGTGCTAAAATACTTACACACAAGGAAGACGGGGTTTGGTCTGACAATGAAGTCTGGAAAGTATAACCACTTTATGATATTGGAGTTGAAGTTGGCATTGCCACTTCTCCATGGATAGTCTGTGTGGCAGAGGCATGCAAAAATTCGATCAGTACTTCATAACAATTACTTAGTCCTTTTCTTCAGAACACTTGCCAATTTTCCAGCATGTTTCTATAAAAGCAACAAGCAGTAATTTTACATAAAGGGTGTCCTTACCTTTACAAGGAGCAGGTGGGATGCCAATGCAAAGGAAGTACTGGAATGTAATGATGCACGTTAGAAAACAGCAATATTTTGGCCAGATTTCTGCAATAGCTTTTCTCCTACGTCGATACAACACAGCAATCAGCCAGAAGGCGTGAATCATTGCATAAAAATCCATCCTTTGACCAATTACATTCACTGATAGAAGAAAACAGGTCTGGAAATGAAGTAAAGAAACATAAACAACTTTTACAACCTCATGACTAGTCAATACAGCAGTAATAAATTATTGTGGATCCTGACAGAATGCCTGGATGTGCCTGCGTCTGACTGCAGGAGCCCTGTGCAAACCAACAAGCTCCAACAGCAACTTCCACCACTCCACCCAAAGACCCAAAGTTTTGATACTCTTCTGTCTAGAGCAGGTTTCCATTATGTGATATCTAAAGATAGCAGAAGGAAAGAGCCTTGTCACAATAGCTAGTATGTGAAATGTTTAATTGTTGTCAAGCAAAGAACACATTGCACAGCCATATATTTTGATATGAGGTACAGATGTGAAAAAGAAGAGGAACTATAAAGATTGGTATAACTAAAACATGTTCTCGTGTAGGAAATGGACAAGGCATTTGGACCATACAGCTTCTATAGGTGATAGACAAATCCAGTCAATTCGTGCAAGACAGCTTTAGTTTTCCATTATTCTAAAGGCTTTGCATTTCAGCATTTCTGTTCTCTGCCTTCACTGAAAGCAGTCCCTTCACTCAGTTCCATGAAACATGTTTTGAAACTTTGTGAAAACTTAATTTACTCCGCTCACTATTTTGTCTTTCTCTCTCCCCAGGTTAGAATGATTTAAAATTATTTCCCAAAGAAAATAACTTCCTGGGCTTTTTAAATTTTCATTCATTCTTAATCCTCAGATGGCTGTGAACACCCACTATGATCAGTTTACTCCACTGATCATAGTGGTGGTAATGTTTAACAGATAGGTCAAGAGCATCATTATGATTAAATTTAAGATGCATTATTCTGGGAGTTGCCTCCTTCAGATAGGCATAGAAAATTGTGAAAAACCACTACTTGGAAAGATTTTTTTAAAAGTACATCTCATGTGACCATGAACAAACAGACATGGTAAGGGAACAGAGATGACTAACATGAATGATGACTAATAAGCCTCTAGATGTCAAACACAACCCAAGCTACTATTCAAGAATAACACATTCAAAAGGTTTGGAATGTTAATCTAAAGAAAAGTAACACATATTTACCTCCAAACCAAACTTGTAGAAGAAGTAGTTTATGAAATACTTGACACAGTTTACAAGTCCATCATCCAGATGTGCTCTTGTAATATCATGGAAAATGGTTTTAGTCACAGGTGCGGTGAGGTTATTTCGACATCTGTAGTATTCTTGGTGACGGTAGATTGTAACTTCAAAGGCCAGAATAGCCAGCATCAGTAAGTTATTCTATGGGAGACACAATCAGGAGAATATTAAATAGAAGTCAAAATCACAAGAATCTATAAAATTTTCTGATAAGTATAAACCTATTAATACCCAAATTGATGTTATCACTGAGGACTTCTGCACTCCAAAAGGCACTGGCGCCTATTCCCAGCTACTATGATTACAACAAATTAAGGTTCACACCAATTCTTGGATTTTGATGAATCACACAGACATCCAGAAGAAACATATAAAGACATTAATTAGAAAATATTATAATAAAAACTAGTTGTGGAAATGAAGAGAAGGAAAAAGGCATTGACCCATTCACATGCCCTCTAATATTTCATAGATTCTCTTAAGGTATCATGTTTTGTTTTGAAGAAGATAGAAGACACAAAAACAAAAATCATCTGCAGAGGTTTACTGTCAAGCACTAAATTTCCAAAACAAGGATGTTGGGTAGAGCAAATTTAACCTAGGCACTCTTTCACATGAACAGTCCATCTGTCAGTCTTCTCTCAGGCACAGCTCCTTCTGTCCCAAAGCCAGATTGACTAGGACACAGTCAAGGGTGGCTATGAATTGATTTTTTATTTATCTCAGGAGGGAGATCTGTCCTATGCTCAATAGAAGAGAGGTACTAACTAACTCCAAAAGCTGGTTAAAAGGACCAGCTCCGGAAAAGTCCCTCAAGAAAGTCATAACTGAAGCTGAAGTGGCAAAGTCTAGATCTCTGTTCTTTGAGAAATATTTGGGACAAGAATCTCCTGAAACAGGTGCCACTGGGATTTTTATATATTTTTATTTTTTTTTATTTTTTTTTTATTTATTTATTTATATATTTTATACTTTCTGTCAAAAATATTTGGGACAAGAATCTCCTGAAACAGGTGCCACTGGGATTTTTATACTTTCTGTCAGCCTTAAACTGTGTATATAGAATGTTGGAGATTCTTCAGATTAATAACAAGTATGGTTTCCCAAGGACTTGGCACATTTTCACTGTAAGTAAAGTTTTTTAATCAAGACAGGAATAATAAAACATTGCTCACAGGCATGAACCAAAACCAAGAAGAAAAACAAAAAACATCCATTTACTAGTGTTTGAATGAATGATTCTCTTAACTCATTATATTTTCTAATTTGTGGATAAGGAATAAGCACTTAGAAAAATTAACTTCTAGCACACACTGTCATTCAGGGCAATTACTCTGATTAGACTCATCAGTCCCTTGGCACTTGAAAGCCATGTATCTCTTAATTACTTAGAGCTCTTAAATACCACATTTCTTAAAGAGTTTTTAACAGATGGTAGAGTGCAAAAATGATAATTCTATATGAAAGAATAACTTAATTGGTCCTGAATCCCTTCTGGAAATATTCTGTGTAACAGATGTGGTTTCCTGTTGCCTCTTTGCCTGTGTATTTCCCTATTATCAATGGTTTGCATTACATTTTTTTGTGTGACAGCTTATTTATTTCAAAGACAATACTATTTTCATCACAAATAAGAAGATATCTGAATAAAGACAACAAAGAAGTTACCCTTAAGTACACAAGAAGGGGACTAGACTTTCTCAATCCAACCCACTCCGAAGGATCAACTGGCCCACTGTAGAGCACTGAGGTTTTCAGTTCTTCTAAATTGACCTTAGTTTCATTCTCTCCTGGCTAAAAAGAAAATGCAGCAGTTATAAAACATTAACTTAAGAGTGCTTGGCAAGGGTATGAAATCAACAATAATACATCAGGTGAACTGTTATTTTTGTACTTGATATACATCCTTTTGCCCTCCTTCACTGAAGAAGACAGAAGTCAAACCTTTTTAATACACATTTGTACTCACCAATGTACAGTTTCTGGAAAAATCCTTGGGATCAATAGATGTGAGCTGATACAACATTTTGCAGACAATAATCACACATGTCCAAACAGTGCAGATACTTGATGCCAGTGGGCGAAACTGAGCATATGGCAAAGCAAGAGCCCATGCAATTAAAAACACAAAGTTAAGTAGAGACACCTGAAAACACAAAAACAGTGCAGAAATTACATGGAGCAACAAAAGAACTGAGAAAATTTGACCTTTTCCACAGCAGATAAAAAAAAATTAAAACGGGACATGCAGAAACTTTGAGGAAAATACTGAAAAAATAAATTACAACAATACCCACAATAACACAGACACAAAGTAGTAAGTGAAGAAGAAAGAACTTTACAGTTGGTTTAGAAAGACATTTACTACCTACATAATATTAATACTATTAGATCCACAAAACCCATATCTTCCTTATCAACAGATGTGAAATATAAAGAACCACATGCAGCTTCTGCTGCTTTAGTACTCATGAAACAAAGAAGAGATGACACAGATCCATGTGTCTGTGCAGCTGACCTTCATACTCTTGACTTTTCCCCCACAAAAAAAAAAAAAAAGAAAAAAAAGAAAGAGAAAAGCGGTATAATTTTGTTTTTAGTGAATCTCATCTTACTACGCTGTTCAAGAAATGGCTATGTCACACAGAGAACTCACATTGCCTGCACCAAAAGCACAGCTAAAAGTTGCTCCCTTTTTCTTCAGGCATAGCTCCACATTCTTGTTTCTTAAGCACCAGACCAAGTTTAAGTGATTTCCTACCTTTACATTCCCAGTCTTTTCTATGCCTTCCATCCTTGGACAGTGCCCAATGACAGTTTGAGCAGGAGAGTCTCTTAAATACAAAGAATGGGACTAATAAAATTTTAATACCTGGAGAAAAGGTGCAAGCTGAGACTCTTGAAACAGAGAGAATGTGGAGGATGTCAAGGCAGCTTCCCAGCAGGTGAACAAACCCAGCTGGATCCCGTAATTTCAATGAGGTCTGACAGGAGAAAGCCCTCTTCCTACACCTGGGTGTATAACCTCATGGCAGATGCTGACAAGATGTGTAAGAGTTTGACAGTGGATGTTTACTTGCCTCTTTCACTGTGACCCAGATGATGTAAGAGGAAACAATTTTGATGATGTGCAGCTCCAATAGCCACCACACAAAGACTTGCATCTTGTGAAAATACTCCAGGAATTTCAAAAACAGCACTGTAAGGCGGTCAATCACCAGATGCCACTTGTTCCTCAAGTCTGCAGGAATGTTCAAGCAGAACCATTGTAAGGACAAAACCAGAAGATCTCTGTGAAATAGAATACTCCACTAGACAACAATGATTTTTCTGCTTCTCTAAGCCTTAGAGTAAGATAAGAGGAAGGATAAAGGCACAGCTCAAACAATTTTGATGATGTGCAGCTCCAATAGCCACCACACAAAGACTTGCATCTTGTGAAAATACTCCAGGAATTTCAAAAACAGCACTGTAAGGCGGTCGATCACCAGATGCCACTTGTTCCTCAAGTCTGCAGGAATGTTCAAGCAGAACCATTGTAAGGACAAAACCAGAAGATCTCTGTGAAATAGAATACTCCACTAGACAACAATGATTTTTCTGCTTCTCTTCTAAGCCTTAGAGTAAGATAAGAGGGAGGATAAAGGCACAGCTTAGTGGTTAACTAAATAAAAGTGGGGTTGAAGCCCACTTAGCTGGGGTGCTTTCCCTTCTGACCCACATTCCCTGGAAGGATTCCATACTTCAAAAGTGACAGTGGTGGCCTCCCTTGCCAATTTTGCTTTTATTCCTCTCATCAGAGCTCTTTTTGGACTCCTGTCCTCCAGTATTTTTGGACCTAAGCTTAGAGATCTCACTCAGGAACTAAATCCAGCCCTGGTCCTTTTCCAGCTCAGAATTTTTTTTTTTTTATTTTTTATTTTTGGAAGCTATGGACCCAGCCTATTTTCAGAAAGCACAGACTACTACTACTACTATTCAGAAAGCTTTTCAGCCAGATTGGAAGAAATCCATGCACACTAGGGCTTGGATTCCTGTCACAAGGGTTGAGACAATTTTACTATAGACATCTTCAGAAGTCAGAATCATCTAAACTGCCTTGAAAACAGCACAGCCTCTTTAGACTGTGACCTGTTCCTTCACAGGACATCTAAATCAAGAAAGGCAAACTGTAGCCCGCTCAAATATTTCCCTCAGTTGAAAAAGCTTTATCAAGCAGAGATCATGAAGCTGGGTGAAAGCATCCCTTCGCAGGGGTATTTGGCTGAAAAAGCCATCCTCCCAAATAGTACTCCAGTGAGCAAGCTTGTGGCACCATCACCTGTTACATGTGAGTGTACATGACAATACATTTGCTGAACAGTGCTCTCTAAGCAACCACTTTGCTTGTGGGCTGGCTGTAAAACTGTTTCGTCTGGCTGGTATGTATTAGTATAAAGTCTTCACACTGTATTCAAGGTTTCAGAACCATTTTGGAGATTAGGAAGGATTTTTCATGCTGTGAGAACATTCTTTATATCAGAGATGGAAACATTTGCAAGTGACACCAAAGCACATCACTGTGTAAGCTGGTAAAAATGCAAAGGAATTACCACCTTCTTTATGAAATTATTTCAAATTATCACTTTATTTTATATGTATAAAGCACACCAAAATGGTTACTCCATGCATATTTGTGTGAAGAACACATGCACATTTGTGTGAAAAAGCAGACTTTTTTGGAACACCTCACAACTAAATTCTATTTTTTTTCTTTGCATTTTTTCTCCAAACACAAGTTAGAAAATCATAATAAAAATGCTGAGAGATGTGAATTCTGTAAGCACTTAATTAAACTTGAGAAATTAATTAAGCTACAGAACTCTAATGCTACATGTGGTTTTATAAGCACAATGAGAGTATTTGAGAGAAGTCTTGACAGAGTCAGATGTTCTCACTCATTCTTTTATTGCATTTATTTTCATTTGCAGTGTTGCATCATGCAAGATGTATCCAGACAGTGAGCTAAGAGGAGGAGGCAGATAAGGTGCTCTTATAAAGGTGCTCTTGTCAGGCGATACATGCACAGGGAATAAAATACAGGCCTGACTGCATCCACTGAAATATTGTACAACACTCTGTAGTGAAGTCTGCACACATGAGCGTGTTTAATGTCAAAGCTCCAGCCACATGGCTGTGTAAAAATGGTATAACTCCAGTAGAAATAAATGCAGCTTAAAGATGGATTCCCTTGTGCTATTCCAAGCAACACCAGCTGCAGCTCCCAAATTCCCTGCTTGCATGAGTCACTGCACAGAGTAATGTCCACCAGCTGGTCTCTTTCCCAAGGCCCTCCCAACAAGCTGGAATGGCTGGAGTACACCAGACCCCTCACCCCTCACAGACAGAATGAAGGCTGGCCAATAAAGGTTTCCATGGCCCATGACCCCCTCTGTGATGACAGCTGTTCCAGCCAGGAAAGGTAAGTTGTTTCAGCTGAGAACAGCCTGTCCAGGGAAGTGGTGGAGTCACCATCCCTGGAGGTATTTAAAAGATGTATAGGTGTGGAATTTAGGGACATGGTTTGGTGGTGGATATGGCAGTGCTGGGTTAATGACTGGACTCAATGATCTTAAGAATGATTGCCTGATTCTTTAGGGCTACTAAGCCTGATGTGCTGCTATTTTGCCTTGACAAAGATCCTCTCCCTATTTAGTGTCACATTCCTGTGATTATTGCCATGAGTAACTAAATTTCTAGTAAGGCTCTTTCCAAAGAATACATCTTCCTTGAGTGTTAAGTGCTCTTTCCTAGTTTCACTTTTGGCTTGTATTACAAACTGCTTTATGGTAATAATTCATTTTAGAAGGTCATATTAACAATATCAAGGATGATAGTATAAGCCATACCCATGTCTGCCCTTGAACTTTTTTATGTTCATCTGGCATCAATTACTATTCCATATTCAGAAGTGAAAAATATGACACTAATGTGCACATAAATAATGAAGCAAAGCCATTGGGACTCCTGGGGAGACATGACTTGAAAGCATGCAGTATTAGATATTAAATACGTATGTGTATTATTTTCTTTGTTGTAAGGAGGTTTCACTCTAAAGAAGTATTTAGGATTTGGGGTAGCCTTTAAATAATCTAACCCAGACCACCTAGAAGAAATGAGCACTGGGTTTCTGTTGATTTCTTCCTCTCAGCATCCTACAGTACAATTTTTCCCAAGAAGAGTCTGTTGAATAATTGACAAGTATCCATCTGCTCAGTTCAGGCTCTTTGACAAAGCCTGTACATGAAACTAGAAGGAAAACTTGGTGATTGAAGTTAACAGGGATGACCAATAACAAACTACCTATTGATACTATTAATTAAGAGTGAGGAAAGAAAAATTTGCATTCTGTAGAGCTTACCTGTAGTTTCTTCTTCCTCTGATTCATTGTCTTCATTGTCGTCATCATCATCATCTTCTTTATCCTCATCCTCCTTCTCTTCTTCTTTTCGTTTTTTGACCCTCCCTTTCCCTCCCTCCCCCTCCGGCTCTTCCATTCTTGTCTCACCAGCCTCTTCCAGCATTTTATCCTCTTCCTTTTCTCTGCTGGCTGTTAGATTCATCATAGTTATGTCAGGCAGGCTTCCATCTTGGTGCACCAGTCTGTAGGTAAAGAGTATCATGTCAGCAAACTGAGGAGTAATGACATTGCAGTCTTTTTCAAACTGTTTAATTAGAAAAAATTAACTGTTCATGGAAAATGCCTTAGAAGTAGAAAAGTTAATGATTCTGGTACTCTCTCCAAACACACACTGAAAATTGAGTTGTTGGAATGTATTAGTAAACTACTTCTCACTCAGATACTAATGGTTAGTTAGTAATGAGTGGTATTGACACTTAAACTTGACATTTTCCCCACAGGAGAAAATGGTCAGAGTTTAAGATGTAGAAGCATGAAATGATATTAAGAGGAAACATTTCATGACTTCACAGGGGACTTACTCATTTTGGTGGTTTGGTATTTTTTTCTTGAGGCTGCTCAAAGTAATTGGAACAGAAAGAAAAAGGGAGATGAGAACAGAGGGGTTACAGAAGAAGGTCATTGACAAATACGTCATGCTACATCACAAGTCATAAAGCATTCTCCTACTTCACCTGCGGAAGCCTTCTGATGCCAAGAGCATGCCATCATGACATTCACGGGGTGCTTCTATAAAAAACCATGGATTTCCAGCACAGATGGAAAGGGGCAACCTATTTACACCAGTGCTAAATGTGGTCAACTTTGTACCATGCTCTGAGTAATGCAGCTGAACCATCACAAGTATCTGACCTATCACTGTAAATGCATTTCCACCTTCCTCCAATTAAAACATGCACCTGGAATTTGCAAGTTTTCTTCCAGCTATTGGTTTGGGAACAAACAAAAGCAAGAATTCCACAGCTGCACCTTCAGAAGATTTTTATAATATCTTTGATAGTGACATTCATTCTCTCTCTCTTTGCCATATCACACAGAGAATTTTTCTTTAATTTATAATAGTCTCCATTTAAATCTATCAGTAAGCTTCACACTACCAAAACTGGGATACGACCGATTTAACTCAGAAACAATATTTCTCTAGTGCCATGATGCCTTTTCCCCCTGAGATTATTCAGTATATATATTTTCTTTACTAGAGAAGATAAATATTTTCTTATGGTTTTCTTTTTTCTCCCAAAGCTGTGCTGTTGGGACTCACCTCCCATAGCTACAGAAAACCCAGCTTCCCTTTGAATATGACTCCTTGCAATGAAGTCTCCCTTTGGCAAGTCTATGATTAGGTCATTAAATGCTTGGTTATGCTATTGAAATTACTACACTCAGCATACTTCCAAGCACCTGTAAGGCTGTTCTAAAATTCCATAGTACTATCTCAGGGATTTATTTTTCTTGATGTGAAATTCTGGCCTATAACTATTTAGACAGGAAATTCTGCCAATTTTAGGATTTTTACAGTTCAAGAAACTAAAAATGTATATATTTTTTTCCCTGATCACTAAAAATTAAGAGAATAGACTAGGCAGTTAATGAGAAATTCAAATAAGCAGAATTATTTTTCAATCATTTGGGAGCTGCAGTTTCTTCAAGATGGAAACTTTGGAGTCTCAAATGCAGGAAAAACTACAGAAATCTGACTAAACAACCCTGAAGCAGAAATACTATGCCAATTGTCAAAAAGCAGAAAAGGTGTTTTAAAATTAGAAGTTTAACAAGACATTCAAACACTAAAAAATATCAAGTAATAAAGTTTAATCACATTTTAGCCACATTCATGTCTAAAATTCCTCATCATGGGTTGGGCAATGAACCTGAGTGTCTAATAACCTGAAAAAAATCTAATACTCAAGAATTTATTCAGTAGCTTTGGCTACTGGCAACTGAATCATAAAATAGTTTAGGTGGGAAGGGACCTTAAAGTATCCACTACCATGGGCAGTGATACCTCCCAGCAGACCAGGTTGCCCAGAGTCCCATCCAACCTGGCCTTGAACACTGCCAGGACTGGGGCACCCACAACCTCCCTGGACAACCTGTTCCAGTGTCTCTCCACTCAACAGTAAAGAATTTCTTCCAAATATCTAACTTAGATTTCTCCTCTTTCAATTTGTACCTATTACTCTTTCTCCTGTCACTACAATTCCTGATGAAAAGTCCCTCTCCAGATTCCCTGTAGGCCCCCTTCCAATACTGGAAAGCTGCTGTGAGGTCTCCAAGCAATTTCTTCTTCACTAGGCTGAACAGCCCCAACTTTCTCAGCCTGTCTTTGTAAGGGAGGTGCTCCAGTCCTCTTATCAACTTTGTGTCTCTGCTCTGGACTTGCTCCAACAGTTCCATGGAACCTTCTTATGCTGGAGACCCCAGAGCTGGATGCAGCACTCCAGGCGAGGTCTCACCAGAGCAGAGTAGAGGGGCAGGATCACCTCCTTTGACCTGTTCACAATGCTCCTTTGGATGCAGCCCAGGAATCCATTGGCTCTGGATGTGAGTGCATGCTGCCGACTCAGTTGTTTGTCAATCATGACACCCCAGCCCTTCTCCTCAGGGCTACTGTCCTTCTCTGCCCAACCCATAGGTGTGACTGGGATTGCTGCGACCCAGGCGTAGGACCCTGCACTTTACTTTGCTGAACCTCATGAGGTTTGCATGGGTCCACCTCCTGAGTGTGTCAAGGTCCCTCTGGATGCCATCCCTTCCCTCCAGTGTGCTGACAGCACCACAGCCTGGTGTCCTCAGCAAACTTGCTGAGGGTGCCCTCAATCCCACTGTCCATGTCACCAACAAAAATGCTGAACTGTCTCAGCCCCAGTATTGGTGTTGAGAGACACTACTCATCACTGGTCTCATGAACAATGAGCCATTGACCAGCTCGGTGTGTGGCCATCCAGCCAGTTCTTTATCCACCAAGTGGTCCATCCATGTGTCTCCAATTTGGAGACAAAGATATTATATGGGATAGTGTCAAACACTTTGCATAAGCCCAGGCAGACAATGTCAGTTGCTCTGCCCCTATTTATCAATGCTGCACCCTGATCATAGAAGGTCAGCAAATAGGTCAGGCTTGATTTGCCCTTAGTAAAGCAATGTTGACTGTTACCAATCATCTTTTTTGAGACTCTTCAATTATTTTTATATCTAAGTCACAGATCAGCTAGCATATACACTAAAAGGATATTCAAATCTCTATAAATTTACTAAACATCAGTGTTCCCTAAAATGACATAACTCACTCTAATGAAGTGCCAATATGAACATCATGTATAAAGAAGAGAGAACGAATTTTCAGTTCAGTTCACGTTATAGAGATCCCTGGTTACTATAAACCACTAGTGCTCATTTAAAAGGCAATGCACCATGAAATGAAAGTAATCATATAATCAGACAGGTTTTGTATATATGAAATTGCATTGATTTTTACAAGGTATCTTCCCAAGTGACTTTCATAATGAAAAAAATCTATTCACACTGATGTAAATCAAAGACCTAATGACTAAACTCAGTGTAAATTGGACAGAAACACAATAACTCTATAGGATTTGATATGAATGGACTCATCTTTCTCTTATTCATATAACTCCCATTTGTATTCTGGAGATTCAGGAGCCAAATGGGGTTATAAAGATTGGTACATGTAATGTATATACCTGATAAAGCCTCAGCATGAGTTTAGTTTTCAGTAGGCTTAGTTTTATTTGCATCAGTAGGCTTGAGCATTGGATCATGTACTTAGGAGATCCAAGGATAGATAAAATGCCCTGCCCACTGTTTGGAAAGTTAGTCTATTTGGAATCTTCCTTCCAAAACTTCCTCATGTATTGCCAGGGTTGCTTTTCCAATTTCTTTTTTTCCCACAATGAGATAATGTTATAATGTAACCGACAACACTGAGGCATTAGATATAAAAACTACACTAGTTTAGAATTTTTAAGACCAGCTACCCCATACATCTTCACAGCTAGTGAGATGACTTCATTGTTGGAAGCCACATACTAGTGGGAAATTACCCCATATAACCCCATACAAAGGCATTGTGTCTGATACTAAGGGACACAAGTAACTAAACAATAATGGAGGCAACAAGCCTTGAAGGTACAGCCACTACTGCTTTTACCTGAGAGCATTTCTTACTCTCAGGTTCATTAATAAGGGTATCAATAACGAGAAGTATACCAATAGATCTAGTTTTTGGCAACAAAGCAATTTCAGTGGTACTAAAATCAGGCATGTGCCTCAGCTCCTTGCTGGATTCCTAGTACTTTCACCTATCTGAAATTTACTAGAGCAGAAGATTAATTAATTGAATGCATTATTAAGCATTTTTTGTCTTTGATAATTTTTTGCTGTTTATGAATTGCTTGAAACTTCCTGGCTAAAATAATTTCTTAAGTATCTTTCATGCAAAGCCTTAAGAACAGAAAGCTTTCTGCTTTGCAGAACACTAGTGACCCATCTCCCAGATATTTGGTCTCCAAGACTCAAACTGAGCACACAGTGCCATACTTCCACTGCCAGGACCTTGAGTGCCTTCACAGGGATTTAAGGGAATACGCTGCTTGAATCCAAGCCCTGTTAGGGGATTTGGACAGGCCAGGAAGCCTTGGTGCAGAGGGTCCCTCTCCTTTTTTGGGTGCCGTGTCCATGCCGAGGCCTCTGCCGCATTGTGGTGGCTGCATCGCAGCGGTGACTGTGCCTGCTCCCACGCCTCCCTGACCCTAAGCCTGACATGCAGACTGACACCCTGCCTCCGCTGCACACCTGGCTTATCTCCATGGACTCGCTGGGGCCCCACCAGCCTGTGGCTGACCCTCTTACTGATTCCAGATCTGATCCTCACCCTCAGTGGCTGCTTCATGCTCCTGACTGCCCATGGGTCAAAGCCCCGCCTTGCCTCCGGGCCATGCCCCTTGGCAACCAGCTTGCCTGCCTTAGCCAAGGTTCCTGCCCTCACCACTCTGTAGACCAGAATTCCAGCTCTGGTGAACTTTTAGGAACGGTGACTCAAACCATGTGATGACATTTGAAGAAGGAGCATGAAACATGACTCATAAATTGACTTCTTGTTAGAGCAGGTAATCACAAATATCTAAACAATGCATCTTCTTGGTTTTTCTGTTTATATTCAGTAATGACAACAACTCAGAAGTCCTTCTATTCTCAGAGATGACTTAAAAATAGCTCACATTTATTCCAATCAAGTATTTTGAGAGGGATCTAATTTATGGAGTTTTCACAATGCCATTTATAAAGGGATGATCATGATGGCAGTTTGTCTAGTTTGGATCCTGCAGCCCCCAACTCAGCCCATGAATTAACAGCCTTAGCATGCAGTGGGTTCAGTGTTCCCTTTCCAACTCTGAAGTTTCGGTCTGTAGAAACTCGTGTACATACCACATATTTAACTGAACGGGCCCTCAAATTCCCATTCTTTTATGCTTGGAGAAAGACAGGGATGTGTGTCTCCATGTTTGTGTGTCTGTGTGTACACAGGCGCATGCAGACATGCATCTTTCCATGCACAAACAAAGGGTAGATAAACGAGCCTCTTCAACCGAATCTATCGTCTGCAGCCAATTACAAATAGCACCAATTATTCCTGCATTGAGGTGTGGGCAAAGTTTAGGAGAATTCTCAGCTGGGAGAAGAAACTCACAATGTATAAATATGCAGGAGAGGTGTATTAATTGCTTCATCAGCTTTAGGAAACTGCAACACTTGAACAATGTTATCTCCCTGCTTACTTCACAGTGCTGCGCAGCAAGAACATACTTTGCTTTAAGGCAACTAAGAAGTAACTAAAAAAATTAAGGTATATAGGTTTTAAAGGAAAGGAAGAATTGAAGTACCCACCTATTAATTATTAGATATACACGGCCATTGACTTTGGCATGGCTATGAGGTGGGAGATGAAAGCACAAGATGAAAATGGGAAATGAATTAGAGAGAGAAAAGAAAGCCGTTAAATAGGAACGAACACACTTGCCTGTCTACCAATGTGTTATGACACATTGTCATAACAATGCACACTGACATTTTAACATACACCATACAGTGAAAAGTCTACGAAGCTTATAAATGCAACTCTCAGACATTTAGATCCTATGCAACTTCAGTCAGAGCTACAGATAATTTTCATAGTCCTCAAAATTTGAGACCAGCCTTTACTGCTTTAAGTAAGCATTAGAATACCACCAATTTTTAATTTTTTTTGAAGATATATGTAAAGGTAATTATGGCAGAGCATCATATCAGAGAAATTATCTACCTCACCGTCTTTATCTCTTTTATCCCATAATTCATGGTACAGCAAGGAAATGGGTTTGCAAAGTCCTAATCAGAGAAATTGTCTTTCTCTTGCAGATGTAAAACTGAGACACTCAGTTCTGACACCTTTATAAATAGTGAGAAGGGCCTCACTTTGCCAGTTCCAGTGTGCCAGTTTCTGTGCCCTCTCTTTGCAGCTGGCAGACCCTCACTCTTCAATTCACTCTGCAAATTTTGGTCATGAGAAGCTTCATTTTAATAAACGAACATTCTTAGCAATTTCAGCAGGACTCTTCAGTTACACACAACTGTAGTACTGTAATCACACCTGGCAGTTCAAAGGCAGATGGAGGAACTGCACGTGCTTTCTTTATTGCTTTCATGACCAGCTCCCAGCTGCTGTGATTATTTTAAGAAGTTTACTATTAAAAGGACTGAGTTCTGTCTTGTTACTCAAAATGAAGGTTCTGTTTCTTTATTTAATTTTTTTTGTTGCCAAAGGTGCAGCATAAAAGCAGTTTAAAAAGGTAAAGCGTTTGTTAACTGAAGCTTTCCTTTTTTGCTAGTGTCTTCAAAGCAAAAAAGGAAAATTAATTTTTAGTAGCTTTGAGAGAAAACTGCACATATATAGGAATCTTGAATCTGTTTTAATTGCCCCTGCAACTTATTGCTAGAATTACTGTTAAGCTGAAGATGGTTGTTATGTTAGTTCTTATCCGGCTTTATGCATCACCAATACAAAGGTCAGCTGTGCTCTTATTGTGAAGCTTTCAACTATAAAGTCAGCTGATGCTCAATACTGATTTAATGCATCAAGGGAAGAAAAGAGCTGGATTTTCATATGCCAGGCAGTGTTAGTAGGAGTGCAAACTAAGAAAACTGTTCTGATTTGGATATTGGTCATAACAGTTAAAGCTTCTCAGGGGGAACAGAGGAAATATGTGATATTTGTGATTTTGAAAATACTGCGAAATGGCAAATGTAGCACATATGACACATTTAACAGTTAAAAATATTTAGCTACTTATGTGACTGTTTAATACAATCTAATACACATTTAGACTCAAAATTAGCATCCTAATGCCAAGATAAAAAAGCTGATGATATCACATAATCTCCTTCATCTGTGACTTTAATAAAAAGCCTGGTACGACAATGAATGTCCACCTTCAGTGTGATATCTCAAGGCTATTTATTCCTGGCAAAAATGTTTGCTTGCAATGCCTTAAAACATTTTGTGTCTTCACCATCAGTTCCATCCTTCGGGAATAAAGTGACTCTAGTCACAGTGATCCTCTTCATGCCACCATTTGGAAAGCTGTATAATATTCTTGTATCTTTCATGTGTAATGGGAAGATTTTCAAGTAGCAGTTGCACAGGCAAAGTGAACCCATCAAAATCCTGTGAGTGCCTCAGGGTCTTTTTATTCTGTGTCTATTGTGTCACATTAGGAGGGAGGTGGAAACTTCCTTTGTTACTCAGCACAAGGGCAAACTTTGGGCTGCCAGAGAGCTTGCAGAGTTACTGCAAACTGTAAAGCATTCCCCCAAATGCCAATTTCAGCTCAGACACATATCTGGGCTCTGTTTTCAGGACTTGGCCAATTCTGAGCTCTTAACATGTACCTACTGCTGCACCAGCCCACTATGGGCAAGGGAAGTTTGCTCACAGGCCATTACAAAAGCGCCCTTGAATCTACCATCACATTTAGCAATTCAAGAAGAGCAACAGGAGAGATATTACACAGACAGACATCTAAAAGTTAAGTTTAATCCTCCCCACATCTTTATTAGGAAATTTTATCAAGTTTGATCAGTTCTGGTCTTAGCAATTTTTTAAACACAGAAACTGGAAGCATTCCATAAAAATGGAGCTTATTCTTGTGGCACAAACTTGCACCATACACTGTGAAGTAGTCTCATATCAAATTTAATGTATGAAAAATATCTGAAATGTTTTTAAAATCTTGCATAACCTAGAACACAATTCCCTGTTAAGTAACTGGCATAATTCCCTGTGGCATTATTTCCTGTGGTCTATGTGGTGCTATGCAGCCAGTCCCTCTTCACAGAAGTGCAGCTGAGATACACCTATCCCTAGACAGGTGAACATTCTAAAAATGGGGTCTAAATTACTTGCTTTCAAATAATGAACATAATTGTTATTGCATAATATAACACTATGTACTACAAAACCATTTCTCTCTCTTATACTCCTGGCTGAGGATCCTAGGCCAGATTGGTTTTTATGAAGGAAAATATATAAGAATTGAACACCAGAAAAGTGATGTCCCAGATTCATGAAAAAATGCTAATGAACGTCTGGATGAAATCACCAAATGTCTAGCATAGCCAAGGGTCAGTACTATGAAAAGTAACAGAAATTCGGAATTTTTCCGTTTCTGAAGTTCAACTTTACGAAAAGGCCTAACTGTTCAATCAAAATGTGGTGATTTACACAGATCTCCAAATCTTCATGTGGACCTCAAAAAGGATGTTGAAAAAGAAGAAGTGACCCAAAATAAAAGCTGTATTTCTTATTACTGACAGGAACACATATACAAAAGGGCACACACAGTAATTAAGCACCTAACTTCCAGTAAAGGTCAAAGACAATTAAACAAAAATATAAATATCATTAGTACCTTTGAAAAGGTATCTTAAAGTGAAAAAGTTCAGTATGTAGGGGAAAATGGGGAGAGACAGATACTTTGGTTGTAGTGGGGTGCTGGATACTGTGCGCCTTCTTTTTAAGCCAGATAGTCATAGCAAAGGCAAATAATATCTACTGAAAAGTGAGCATTACAAGATAGTCAGAAGCAGCACTTCCATAGAGATAATCAATAATTCCATTTACTTTGCTTCTTACCTGTAAATAGTGTTGTCCTGTTTGCTGGTTACAGCTTTTAAATCAGTGATCTGCAGAAACCGATCATGGAAATAGTGAAGGTGTAAGATACACACCAGTAGGAAGGAGGTGGGGATAAAGATGCGTGTGAATAGATCAGCCACAGAAAACTGTTTTAAGCCAAGGTCCTCTAGTCTGGAAAAAAAAAAAAGTATTCCACTAAGGCATCTTTTCATATAAAATATTCTTTCCATGAGACATTTCTACAAATTATTTGCAATAGAAAATAAGGGGATGGTAATTTTTGCATGGTTTTGGTTTCTAAAATTCTCCCAAACTAGCAAGTTTTATGATGCAAGTATCTTGTGTTCGGACTCAGTAATGTAGAGAGGTACTGTAAAAGTACAGTCAAATGAACAAACCCTGCCACAGAGCTCTTGAATCAGATGAGTTTTCTCTGACTGGAGATCCTGCACTGGAGATCCACTCATATTGTTTATACTTTCCAGTGTAAGCTCCTCTTGAGAAATGCCCAACTCATCATTAGGATGAAGAATCCCAGTACTCCTTATTAACTGGAGAGCAGCTTCACCTTCATCAGTTCCAAACATCCTGCAGATCTACCCTTAATCTTTCCCTGGATCTGGTTCCTATAGTCAAAGTGGTGAAGAGAAGTATTGGCACTGTATTGAGAACAGAAGCAATCCAAAAGTCTAAGCAGCCAATTGGAGAAAACACAACTCTGAGCTCCTCTCTTGGTCTTGCTCACTTCTATGGTTATGCCAATAAATTTATGGCTTCATAACTGAGTGCCTAAAATCAGCTATGCCTGAGAATGGCTGCATGGCATTTTTCTCCCTTAATAACGAAGACTACTCTCAGGTCCTTCCATCACACTGAACTCAGATAAAAGATACAAATAAAAAATTAATCAAAACCACTTACTTCCTTTCATCCAGACCTGTCATGTTCTTCCACAACCCAGGGAATGACTCAAACTGGTATGTGTAGATGAAGATAAGTACCAACATCGTGTAAACAACCACTGACATCCAGAAGTACTTTAAAATCTTTCTCCACCATTCATAGTGTACCTGAAAATCACACACTAAACATGCTGACACATGCTGAAGGCAAAGACACTGATAGAAATATTGACAACATTGTACTATCAAACAAAAATGAAGAACGCTATTTTTCTCACTGGTGTGAAGTAAGCAATGATACCCACCCAGTGGCAGGCACAGATTTTTGAGATAGTTTTTGGTTCTGACGCAAATGCATTGAAGTAAAGACTTCTGTGCAAAAATGAGACATGGGCCACAGACACAAAGTCAGGGACACCTTCAGCCAGCTAATTTCATCACCATTGGGTGATGAAAGTCCAGGAGTAGAGGGACTCCCATGCTCACTGGAGTGTAGAAGCGGTGTGGACCAGCTGTCAAAAAAACTGGTGGCTATGTAGAATGTACATGGACTCAGAATTTTCCACGAAGGTTCCAAAGCTTATGGTGAAGTGGCATGGCAGAGCAGAGGTGCATTGTACCTAATTTACATGCACTTTACCTGTCATTGACTATAACCAAAAACCAAAGGAAAACTAGTCTTAATCCCTTCAAATGGTCTTATTCTGTTGTGTCTAACTAAAGAACAAGTTCACTGTTCATGAATTCTATTTGGATCTACTTTATTACCAAGCTAAAAGTATGAAATAGTTCTATTCAAGGATAAAATTCAGTTAACACAGTTCTCCCTTACCTGGTAGAGGGCTACACAGAAGAGGAACAGTACCATGTAGATGATTTTGTACATGACAATTGTACCCTCAAAGCTGACAAAGAAGAACATGCCCCCACAGACGTAAATCCAGTACTTGATTAACATAGCCATCACCAGCTTCCCCAAAACTTTCATAATATCCTGTTCATCGTCCTCCTCTCCCTCCTCCTCCTCTTCCTTCTCCTCTTCCTGTTCTTCTGACACTTCTCCCTCTTGCGACTCCTCTTCTGCAAATACAGAGTCACATTTGGCCTGTCTCTTCTGGGGACTTTTAGTAAGAATTTAAATGGGTGGAAAGTAAAATCTCTGCATACAACACAGAAACTTAAAACTCAATATTCACAAGAGACTGTAATTCCTAATCATGCATGACTCCAGAGCAAGGAAAAGGGTTTTAACTTCGTATGAGCTTAAACCTGCTGCTGGAGCCATAGGGCACATGGCTATACATCCTTACCAAACACCCACCTTCACTTTGTCTGAAATGTCAGCAGCTGCAGTGGAAAATTAGAGCTTAAGGGATGCATAATGGATAACAGCCAAAACACTTTCCATATACTCATACTCTCAAGTAAGCAACCTTTTAAATTGGAAAACAAAGAAACCACCAGCACCACCAGAAACCTCTTGAGTTTAAACTCTCACTTGGTATTCAAACCTCTCCCTTTGAGTTTCATCCTTTAGATAATATTGTATTTATCCTCAAAAACTACAAGCAAGAGAAAACCTTAACATAAACCCAAAGAAGCTTAAAAATATAAATGCTGCACTAACACTGCTGTTTTTTAAAAAAAACCTATCATTTATCCAAGATTTTGTGCTGCATCTGGGCCAGAAAAGAAAAGCTGCTTTGGCCCTGTGAAGAGACCAATATTCCCCAGTTATTAACGTTATGAAGTTTGTGGAGGGCAGGGTAAGTGACCCCCAGCAGCAAGTACATGTGCAAGTATCTAGATAACAGGGCTTGCCAGAACCACAGTACAGTTGTATTTCTTTCCATTGAGAGCAATATTGAAACTTCACCATCAAGAGGCTTGCCCTCTCCTTTTGTCACACTCACCATCCCCCTCCTCAGGCTCTTGTCTTGAAAATCCTTGTAGTACAGCTTTGACACTGATCAGATGTTTTACTGAGACAAGGATTGTAATTAATCAGAGACAAAACCACACCACTGCTTCCAGAACTCACTTTCTACCATTTCAGTGCACTGAACTTTTTCAGTTTAAGATCCAGAGAGAGCAAGGAATGTTTGGAGGAACATGTGTCCAGTAGCAAAAGAAAGAACAGGTCGCTGAGCTATTAGGTAAGCTGAATCTATGAAAGTAAACTTTGCTCTCAGGTGTGCTTGAGCCCCTCCACTTAAAAAATATATGCTTGTTTTTTCCACTGAAATTTGTAGTTTAACTTCTGTGTCTGTATAAAAGTTTATGTACCAACACAACTTTCAAGGAATTTAACAACTTTTCCTAGGTAAACTCATCTCCTGTGGTTAAACTTTAGGGCAATTAATCCCCTGGTTTGAGTTGGGAGCATAGCAGTAAACTGATCATTTGAAAGTTTGATGATCTTTCTAAAATGAGTAGTTTTATTACCTTCCAGTAAAGAACATTTCATATTAATTTCTAAAGTTCAAAAGTGTTTTACTTCTATATCTTAGAGATAGCTGCACACAGATTTTATAATATCTTTCTTAGCTAATAACAGATACCTTGCTAATTGCTTTCAGCATCAGAGAAACGCAGTAACTGGAACTTCTATCATGACTGAAGGACTAAATTGGATCTGGCTTTACCTTTTTCTTCATTTTCTTCACTTCCAACTTTGACCTCAGATAAAGTAGCTTCTTTTAGCCGAAGCGCTTTCTGTTCAGTAAGGTGTTGCCTAAGCAGTAGCCAGAAAGTAATTGTGAAAAGAATCTGCAAACAAAAATCAAAACAAAACCAACAGACTAATTGTGTATCCTATGTCCTACTGATACAAGCATAGGTTTTCACAAATTTTGCATGCCTTTGTTTTCTCTGTCTCTCAGGAAATGGCAGCGATGGCACCGGTGTCAAAGTTGCATCTTACAGCAAGTTATATTATTTAGGAAACATCCTGCATTACAGACAATTTTGCTTCATTTGCCCATTTCCACTTCTTAGAGGTATTCATCTATTCCTACCTTGTTTTATTCAGATTTTAACTATTGTCTCATAAGTTTAGGGATCTTCTTATTATGCATTGATTGATATAATTCCCGTTTGTTGGGCTTTTGTTAATTTTTTACCTTTTTTTCAGGGAAGAAGCACATGCAAGAGTGTATTGTCACTATTATGGTTTTGTACATCATAAGTATTTTGATTTAGGAGGTTTGTTACTTCAAGTGCTTAAACAGAGTTAATTTAAAAATCCTTTTTTTTTGTATGTCTTGCAGTTATAGAAGACCCAGTCAATGTAATATGCCTTACATTTGCAAAAGTTACAAGAGCTGAGATAGCCTTTAATTCTTTTAAGACCTTCAAGAGATGTTAATTCAGCAACAGCAGGATACCTTAGAAATAAACAGATCTCTTTAATGAAGAGTGCAATTCTGTGTTTTGCAAAAAGCAACATTCAACAGCTTGTAATACCAAGAGATGGACAAAATTTAGAATTCCTGTTGTCACACACTTGATTTTGTTTTCTACAAAGTTTTTGATAATTTCCCTTTGCAGAAGGAGATTTATTTCACTACCTAGCTAGAAGAACATTTCAAAGAGAAAATTTCAAAGAGGAAGCATGTAAGAGGCAAATACTTCACACACAATACAATGGCAAGGCCAGTGGTACAATGCATTTTTTATCTAATGCACAAGACCTTAATGGGGAAAAGAATTGCTCCCAGGAGATGGCTTTTTTTATTGACACTGCTGCTAACACTGAGCCATGGCAGCAGATTGTCAGCCTGTGTGACTTGTCACAGCCTCCCCAGGTACCTCCCGAAGCTCTGGCTTTTGCAACACAAACCTTTGATATTGTAAAACAGATACTTTCTTCTGCAGTGATTAGCTCTAATTTACGCCACATTTACTCCCTTGTTCTACTTAGCATTTCCAGAGCCAGAGCTGGCTCTAAGAAAAGTCTTGAAGGGTTGTAGACCAAATAAATGCCTTTACAGTAACCTTACTGTAACCTTTTACAGTATAGATTTTATCTCAATTTCAGGCCAGGAAACACAAATAGCATGCAGACACTTATGCAGAAAGAATTACAGTACACTTCTATTCTTCTTTCTGCAGAATACCAGTCTTCATTTAAATTCAACCGTTATTCAAAGGATTTTAAATTAGGAATAAAGGGGGGTACAGAGTTACTAGTAGAGAAACTACTAAAGAGAGACTGACGGACAAGGTTAACAAGAAAAGGGTGCCTGGGGTGATGTGAACAAAAGGAAATACATAATCAGCAAAACAAGGCTTATGCAGGGTCACTGCAAGCATTTGTATATAAGCAAGGCAATTACTTCAATACAGCCTTACAGGGAAACCTGCCAGATTCTTTCTGGGAAAACAGCATGTCAGGTGCCCCTTTGAAGTGCCTGTACACTTGAGCCCTGCAGCATGGGGAACAAACCCAAGCAATTAGAGATCTCTGTGCAGGGCTGTAGTCTTGTTGGGATGAGAGAGACAGGGTGTGATGCCTTGAATATTTGCAATACAGAGCTACAGGGAAGCACAGGCCAGAAAGATGCAAAGGTGAAGTTGGGATTTGCACAGCAGCACAGTGGGAATACATAGACTCTGCCTGGGGATGGAGGATGGACTGGGTAATCTGGGAAGAATGCAGACTGGCCATGCATTACAGACATGGTTAGAAAAGTCAAGGCCTGAAACTGAGTCTGGCAAGGTATGTCAAGAGCAACAAGATTTGCTTCTGTACATGCCTCAGTTGAAAAAGAAGGGTGGGGAAAATTTAGGCCCACTGCTGACACAGGGCATGGAAGAGGCTGAGGTACCAAATGCCTTCTTTGTCTCAGCCTTTGCTAGCAAGACTGGCCTTAAGGAAACACACTATGCAAAAGTCTGAAGCAAGGAAGTCTTCCATTGGTGGAACAGGCTTGGATCAGGGAATATTTAAAGAATGTGGGCATACAAAAGTGAACGGGTCCTGAAGGGATGTGCCCAGGAGCTGACTGGTGTCACTGGTAGAGGTTATTCTCAATGACCTTTCATCAAATGTGGTGATGGGAGAATTGCTGAAGGAGAGCAAATGTCACTCTTATCTTCAAGAAGTTCAAGATGAAGGATCAAGCCTGGACAACCTCACTTCAGTCCCTAGGAGGGTGATAGTGGTGAGATGTTGGAAAAGGCTTCCTAAAGAAGCTGTGGATGCTCTATCATTGGAAGTGTCCAATGTCAGGCTAGATGGAACTTTGAGCAATGTGATCTAGTGAAAGATGTCCCTGCCTATGGCAGGGGGATTGGACTAGATGATCTTGAAAGGTCCCTGCTGACCCCAAACCATTTTGTGATTCTAATGTGATGGAGAAGCTAATCCTGAAAAACATTTCCAGGCAAATGAAGGTTGAGAAAACCATCAGGAATAGTCAGAGTGTATCCATTTGGGGCAAGTCATGCTTGACCAGCTTCATAAGCTTTTATGATAAAATGACTGACCTGGTAGATGAGAGGAGAGCAGCAGATAGTGTCTCTTACTTAGACTCCAGACAGAAACTGCCTCCCATAAAGTGGTCAGGGGGAAGCTGATGGAGTGTGGGCTGGATGAGCAGAAAGTGAGCTGAACTGAAAACAGCTGAGCTCAGAGGGCAGTGATCAATGGCATAAAGTCTACTTGGAGGTCCATAATTAGCAATGTGCCCTAGGGGTCAGTACTGAACCCAGTCTTGTTCAACATCTTCATTTTTGATCCAGACAGTGGGGGAGAGTGTACCCTTGCTGAGTTTACTGATAACATACACCTGGGAGGAATGGCTGATTCACCAGAGTCATGCTGCCATCCAGCAGGACCTCGACAGGCAGGAGAGAGGGGCTGGATAGAGGGGCTGGAACATCAGAGCATTCAACAAGATGAAGTCAGGGCATTCAACAAGATGAAGTCCTGCACCTGGGGTGGAAGAACCAGCTGATGTACCATTAGGTGTTGGGGTCCGACCAGCTGGAGAGTAGTTTGGCCGAAACAGCCTGTAGATCCTGGTGGATAACAAGTTACAAGTAAGCCAGCAATGTGCCCTTACGATAAAGAATGTTAATGGCTGCATTAGGAGGTGTTGAGAGCAGGTTGAAGAAAGGTGATTCTTCTTACTCAGCACAATTTGAGTGCTGTGCCCTGTTCGGCACCCCAGTACAAGAGAGATGGATGTACAGGAGAGTCCAGCTGAATGGCCATGAAGGGACTGGAACATCTCTCCGATGTAAAAGACAAAGCTCAGGAGGAATCTCATTCAATGTCTATAAATATCTAAAGGGAGGTGTGAAGAGGCTGGAGCCAGACTCTTTTCAGGGGTGCCCAGTGATGGGGCCAGAGGCAATAGGCACAAAATGAAACATGGGAGGTTCCCTCTGAACATCAGGAAACCCTTTTTTTCCTGTGCGGGTAACTGAGCACCAGCACAGGTTGCCCCAGGATGTAACAAGAGTTTCCACTCATAGGGATATTCAAAAGCCATCTAGGCATGGTCCTGGGCAATCAAGTATAGATGGCTCTGCTTGAGAGTTGGACCAATGACCTCCAGAAGTCTTTTTGGCTTCAGCTATTGTGTGATTCTGTGAAAGTTATGGAGTGCATTCAATTCAGCCTAAAAAACCCCACTAAACACCTAATGGCTTTATGGATGTGGCCAAATCACCATATACACACACTAGCTTCCTTTCTTGACAGCATCTGTTTTTAGACAACATATTTGATGATATAGCCAATAAGAAATAATATCAAAGGAATGAAGTATTAAGACAGTTAAAATTCCTTAGAGATTTATGAAGTCACTGAAAAAAATGCAGAACTTCTCTTGCAGAACCCCTCCAGCTTTATCCCTCTTACCAAACTAGCCCTACTGTTACAAGATAAATAATACAACACTGACTGACTTTCAAATGCATTAAAGACCCAGAAATGGTTGTCCAAAAGGTATTGCCAACAAGGAAGATGTCATACAGAACTTACTCAAATTGTAATTAGGGGTCACAAGGGAAGTGATCCACTTAGCACAGGGGGAGCAGTGCCAACTAGATACACTCCCTGAGATGCCCCTCTTGGGTGCTCTAGGAAAAAACATTATTTTTGCTCAGTCCCTTCTCCAGGAGAAAAATTGCAGAACAAAATGTTTTTACAAGACATTAAAGAAAAAAATCTATCATGCATTGGGGTCAGAAAATTCTCTCGATTCTAACCTAAAATGGATTTCAACTTGTGCTAATTCAGGTGCAAGAATAAAGAATTAAAACTCAGCCACCCACAGCTATGTGCTGCTGATTGTGCCAAACCATTAGGGACTGAGTAGTATTGGAAATTGCAATGACAACACAGTTCCAGTTGCCATCATAGTCACAGACAGATCTGACATCCCATGGGTATTAATCTAGAGAATCAAATAACATCTAGTTTTGAATCCAGTTTATAAAACCAAACAAGTGAGCAATTTCAATCCACCAAGTATTTTCTACAGAATTATCATGAAAATCTAAAAGGTGTCTCAACCATTTACTCTAGTATTAGCTTAATATGCAAGAAGCAGTTTTCTGAAGACTCTTTCTAATGACTTACCCTTTACTTTAGAATTGCTGCTGAATACTGTGAATGTACTCTTAAAGAAATGTCAAGAGATCCATATTTTTATCACAATATATTTTGTGGTTTCATAAATAAATCTCAGCTGTTTGTTACACTTACCTTTGATGCCAGCTCCCCAGGTTCCTTTCTTTTTAAAAATCCAGATACTTGAGGAAGTTCATCATTCTTTAGCTCAATACTCCATATATACTGTAATATTAGCAGTAAATTTCCATAAAAAACCATGAATGGTGAACTGATCATGGCATATTTCCTTCGGTCCCGAATCATCCACAATGTGCAAGACCAGATCAGTAACACAAAAGTCAACCAGCTGTGATAGGTGATGCTCCATGCCTTGTGAAAGGAGGAAAGAGAGGAAAAAATGTCCACAGATGCATTCAGAAAAAACACAGATGCAGCTTTCCAGTTACACTTCATTTACAGTTCTTTCCTCATCATGTATTTTCATTTTCATCAGACTCTCACCCATATTGATCACCTACTGGACCAGCTAAAATAAACCCCTTGGAGAACATGCAGAAAGCAGATTCTGAGGGCAAACCCTTCATGCATTAGCTGCACTTTGTAAGCAGACTCATTGCTTCTCATTACACCAAACTAAAAGAGATGGAAAATAAAGATTAAAGTTTGGGCACAGAATTTTTTCTTGCAAAAAGAATTCAGACTAGGAATGCCAAAACCAAATCAATGGGTACTGCATTGAAGGCCTTTGACAGCATTACAAAGCAGCATTAACTCCATACTGCTCTAGCTTTTGTGGAATCAGTTTAAAATGGAAAGCTATGGTGTATACCCACCCAATCTGAAGAACATTTAGTCTGCAGTAACTGTGGTAGATTACCTGAGTACTCACAACTACAGAACATTTTCTGCAGCTTTCAGAATTTTGTTTTCAAAAACTTCTCTATTAAACACTGAAGAAAAGGATTTAGGGGTTTAAGCATTTTTTTATCTACATGGTGTTATTGATTTAGGACTAAATTTAGCTGTGTATCTGCTGCTATAACTGTGGAGCAACTGTCAATAAAGCATTTAAAAATTATTAAACATTAAGAATATTTCTATCAGGTTAGCTTAACCCTCCAGGAAAATGTGTCTTTTAAGGGTATGTGAAAAACAGTGATATACTACTTCTCCATCCTCATATGAGAAAATAGTCTATACTGAGCTGTATTTGGCTGTAGTATAAATGGAATTTCCATCAGAGCACACCACAAATAAAGTCATAAATTAATTTGGATCACATAAAATCAGAATATATCATGAAGATAAAAGTTAGCATTAAACTACAAGTAAGTTTTTAAAATATACAGTCTCCTTTTATATTGAGAGCTATAACCCTGGGAATTAATTAAAAGGGAAATGCAGATCAGGTCTAGTAGAAGGTGTCTGTGTTCAAGGCAGAGGGGTTGGAACTAGATAACTCTTAAGATCCTTCCAACTCAAACCATTCTATGATCCTTAGATCATAGAAGTAAATGGGCTTAAAAAATATGAAAAAAGTTACTGTGTCAATATGAAATTAATTAACTACTTGATAATAACTCAGAATGCATCAATCCAGATCTATATTTTGCACAAAGAGCCTGCCTTATTTACAGGGGAAACTTTTTCTGTAAAAAGACAGCCAATAAAGTTTGAAACTTTATGCAAAAGAGAGGCAGCCAAGGTAATTTGTTTTACCGTTTTTAATGCAAAATTGGGCCAAGAAGCTTTATGGTTAATTTCATCATAGTTGAAATTTCTCCAAAACAGTAAAAGCAAAGCTTGCATTGGGAATATAGACAGACATCTAATCATTATGTGGAAACCTTGGTATAATGCAGCTCAAAGTATTTGCAACGAGTAGGCTTAAAAACAAGCAACAGCATGAAAAAGAGAAAAAAGGGGAACAAGTAAACATGAAAGTCTGCCTTGGCACAAAGTTGTATTTTCCTTGAGATCTTTCTGTGTCAACACAGGAAATCAGGCTTTACAGATCCTTTCTTCTCAGAGTCATTGGATGCATGCATTGCCTGAATTAGGAACCGTAATTTTACAGTTTTCTGTATCAGTATGACATACATTAATTTTACAGGTAAATTTCTGAGTGGTGCAAATACGTGATAAACCTGCTTGTGCAGGAGCTTGGGAATCAATAGAAAACTGAGGCACAGTGGTTTTCTGGTATTCAACGGACAAAAAAGCCTGGGGCTCCCACTCCTGGAAACGTGTTGTCTTATTTAAAGGCCTGCAACAGGCCTAGGAATTATACATTAATAACCAAAAATGGGCTCAAAATTATGCAGACACCATCTTAATATTTTTTAAGCCTGATACAAAGACTTGCTGAAAACCAACCAATGAGACTACTTTCAGAAAAACATGGAGAAGACACTTTCATAAAATCAACAGCATTCTTTTTGTTACTAAGTACTTACCATCATAGCTATCAGAGCACAAATGTAGCTTTGTTTCATGATAAATTGAAACACAGAGACCAGGGCATGTAATTTAACATTTTCCTTTTCCTCCTGAGTAATTTCCTCTTCTTCTTCCTCCTCCTCTTCCTTTTCTAAGTAGAAAAAGAAATTCTTATTTCTTATTATTAAATTCCTAATTCTTATTTCCATGCTGGTGTAAAGACAGTACACGCATCCTCTCTTGAAATTACTTTTCTTGCAATCACTCTGATGGCTAATTCAAATCACTGTGTTGGTAGGCAAAGTATTTTGGATGGTATACACCTAGAGCCCAGTTTACAAAACTGTCATATGGGTATCCATCATTGCAAGGTGACAGCAGTTATTTAACTTTAACAGGACAAAGAGTTTACCAAAATGACAAGAAATGCAGTGACTGGAGATACAGAAGAAAAACACATGGAAAAAATGACAATTCCTAGGCAATTTACTACCTGACACGCCATCCGAGGGCTCCCACTTGTACTGTGGTGTGGAGTACATGTCTGCTTTGGCTGGACCATTTTCTAGAGGCAGGGCAGGGTGGATGGTGTGATAGTCAGCAGGGCTCCCGTTCACTGTTACCAGCAGCACCTGCCAGGACACCGGAGAGAGGCACTGCATTCACCGTGGCTCTTAGAGGAGGGGGACTCCTACTTCTGTGTTTTGCTACTCTTGGAGTGCCAATGTTAAAAGAGGCTAACAAGCAGCTGCAGTTACTTCCAAGAAACTGATATGTTATAGTCCTGTTGCATGCAAAATTAACACAGAACAGCTTCCAAAATTTATTGCTGTTAAGACTTTATGTCATACCAATAGAAGTAACCAAAAATTCATCCTTCTTCTTAGGTAAACTACTACATCAGCATTTTCAGACTTCAGTTCATATAGAAATATTTCCAGTAGTTATTAAAATAATGGCTATAAATGACTTCCCAATTTGAATTATTAGTGGTGAGATCTATATTTGCAGCTGTTAATAAAACCATTTGTGGTAATCATTGTTATCAATTGCACATTTTTGTCACTTGGTAGTGCTAATTCAACACTCTTCCATTGCTTTACTTTTGTGCCTTCAATTTCAGCCCTTCTGCTTGTTTGGATAAGGGCTCCAGCAATCACAATCATCAATAACTTTCCTATTGGCAGAAATTCACATGCAATGGGTTAGTGATGGCAATACGTGCTCAAGACTGACTTCTGCTCAGGCTGTGAGACAGGAGCATATCTTGCTTGTCAAAACTATTCACAGGCATGTGCAACAGCCTGTGAACTGTTTCAGAATAGTGTCTGGGTTATGTTCAGTCATATCCAGCTGCACCAAGTACAGACCATGGAGCATGTTTAGATTAGGCTATGGATGCTTCTAAAATTCATCTTCATCTCCATTCTTCTGTGTGTGCTAAAGAGAGGGGACATTTCTGCTTTCAGAGTCTGCTAAGGTCTATAGCAGTCAAGATAAATGGATCATTTGCTTGATCTCTGATCAAATAAAAACTTGTATTTTCTGTAATCTGTAAATTGAACTCATATGTGCTGTCGGTCATGCTTTAAGGGCCTCAGCATTCCAACACGAATGAAATAAAAAAAAATATAGCAAAGAAACTAAATCAAATTTAAAGGTGGCTTGCATTAGAAAGCATATATTCATATCTTATTCAAACCCAATGAAATAGCAAAGATCGTTTGCCAGTTGGTACTACTACAAGTAGCTTAATTTCAAGTGACCAATCAATGGTTTCTCAGGGAAATTATTAAGGAAGCAGAAGAAATTTACATTTAGGGTAATCAATATTATAGGGTAAATGGCAGGCTAACCATAAATCTAGAAGTTTTACAAATGTCATCTAAGGTTTTATCTGTATGTATCATTGTCTGTATTTACACACATTGAGAAGAACTGCAAAATTACAAAGACTAGTAGTATACTAACATCCGATGGCTTGTATTCATCTTGGGTCATTGACAGAAGCTGCAAAAAGCAATGCAAGAACAAATTATTACAGAAGCACAGCTCAAGCATTAGTAAGTTTGACTTCTTGAATACGTGCATGCATATGTGCTGACTTTTGCAGATTTGCACCAAGAAATTCAGAAAGAAATCTTAAAAAGTCAGCAGAATTGTACAATACAATAAAATTGTATTCAGTGTGTCATAGCATTGACATAATTTTACTGTATGTTCCTGTGAATTTTAAACCAGAACTGAGAATGTTGCATTGAAATTTTGGATACTAAGTCAAAAAATTAATCAGTATTGCATTATACTGATTAACTGCTTTCTAATGTCTTTCTAATGATCTGGTGCTTAAAAACTAAGTTTTTAAACAATCATTAGAATTACTACAATTATAAAAATAGTTCCAATAAAATGGTGATGCAAATATAAAATAAAATACTTTATCCATTTGCCAGCTCATTTCCCATTACTATTATTATAGTGGATTTCCTGGGGCTTGAGTATATGTGGCTTGAGTATATATGAATGTTCATATGTCCCAAATTTGACAATAACTCAACAAATGAAATTTTGCAGTGCAGCTGGTGCAGACAGGTGGTAGAGAGCTGGACCCTTCCAGGATATTTTACACAGCTGCCTAAACTGCCTCGCTTTTTATCTTCAAGAAGGACACCAGTGCACTGAGGAGAAGATAAGCTGGCAGTCCCCACTCACCAGTGACAGTGCTAATTAGTAGCTACAAGGCAGATCAGATCTTTACACCAGGTTTAGCTCCCTGACAGACTTTCTAGCTGGTTTGCTCAAAGATAATGGCCCCAAGCCAAAACCCCAGTCCTACACTTCTTAAATGTGGGAGCCAAAAACATAGAGCATGCTTTTCATTTGCATCCTTACACCGGCTCCTGGTTTTGTTTCATTCATTTTTACAAAATATATTCTTATCTTACTGCCATGCAGCCTTGATTTTTATATTAATCAGATATTTTCTCTGATTTCTATAATCACACATGGAGATCTTGCTTGCAAGCTACGTAACACTGCTTCCCTTAGTTCAAATTAATTGTGTAATGCAGAGACCCTTCCCCCTCCAGTCTTACTTTTCTCTCATCAGTTGTATAGTGGCTTGCATACCACAGACTGCGTCTCCTCTCCGCTGTCATTGGAATAGGGCTGCAGGGAATTTCTTTGTCGTCTTCCCTGCTGACAGATTTCTCTTCATCAGGTGTCTGCTAAATAACAACAAGCACTAGCTGTAGCTCTGTAAACACAATCTTCGCAGAGGAACTGAAATTTACCCCCAGCTGATGTTCCCTCTGCAAAGCATGTCTGAAGCACCTTTAATGGCTAATTAACCATTATTAGCCATATAAAACATAATTAGCCACCATTAGTGGCTAATACACTTGGTTTATGGGAGATGACTCTGAGATGACATTTGCAGAAAACAATGACAGCTTTTCTGTAACTGCTAGTTACATGACACCAGAATTACACAGACCTCCAGGTACTACCTTAGCTTACCATATAATCATACCATAAGCATAAACAAATGCATAAAACATAAACCCCACAAGGTACAGTGTTTGATTTTCAAGGCAGTGTATGCTATTTCATCACCTTTGACCACAGTTCCATAATGACTTTGCTGACAAGCCAGTAAGATAAGGACTTGACAAATGGAGCACAAGATGGGTGGAGAATTAGCTCCTTTCTCCAAGTAGGGTAAAAGCTCAAATACAAAAAAGGTAGATTGCCATGAGTGGAGTTTCTCAGAGACTGGCACTAGGTCTAGTCCTACTCAAAACTACCTGGATGGAATTGCACTCACACAAAATTTGTGAACTGGGAGGAGGTAAATGGGCCAGAAGAAAGACTCACCATCCAGAGATGGGACATCAAAAACTGCACCAGGCATAACAAAGATAAAGCCCTGCAGCTGGAATAAACCCACATAACAGTAAAGGCTGCGGACAGGCTGTGTGGGAAGCAGCTCTGTGGAATAGGCTCTGGTGCACAGCAAGCTGAACAAGAGCCAGCAGTGCACTGCACTCCAGCAGCAAGGAAGGCAGACACGTCCTGGACTGCATCAGCCAGAGTACTGCCAGCAGATCAAGGGATGTGATTATTCCACTGTGCCTGGCAAGTGTCAGGCCCTACCTGCCACGCAATTCTGGCATCCCCAGTTCAAGAGAGACACAGAAAATCTGGACAAGATCCCACAGAGAATTGTCAAGAGGATTAGAGGCTTGGAGAAGCTGAAGGATGCAGGAATCAGGATTTTTTTTTTTTTCAATTTACAGAAATAAATTTCAGTTTTAGAGAAGACAAGGATAGTCTTCTCACAGGGAGGCATAGTTATAGAACAGGAGGCTAAGGACATAATCTGCTTCAGGGAAACACCTTCTGAATACAAAAAAATTATTTAAAAAAAAAATAAAATATATATATATATATATGTATATTTTTTTCCTCCACCATGGGAACAATGAACCATGCAAGATTTGGCCCTGGAAAATCTAATTTGAGGCCCTGCTGTCAGATGAAGTTGCTTCACATGATCTTCCTAAATTCCTTCCAATCTGGACTGTCCTATGACTGTGATTGTCTCTAATCCATGTGGTTTATTTCTCCATCTGAGATCTGAGATGGCAAATGTTATCACTAAGCTGAGGAGAAGTGCAAACCACAGTAGGTTACAGCTTCTCTTTGAGCCCTACCAGAGCTCTTCCTGCACTGTTCCTCCTGGGTGGCAGCTTGCTGGTGGCAACTGTTCTTGTTGCTTAGGCAAAATTTGCTGAGGCAAAATCCTCTGATGTAATAGAAGAATAAATCAGGGTGCTGGGCAGAGGTCTGCAAAGCTACCCATGAGAACAGGACATCCAAACATCCCAGCTCATTTTGAAACTCCCTTCATTCCAATCCTAGCAGCAAGGTCCTATTTTTTACTTGACTTAGATAAGCAATGATTATTAATTTATTTTCACTTCTCAGAGGAAATGGTAGCACATTTCACATATGATTGTATATTTATATTTGATAGTAAAAGGGCATTCCTAGCAAAACTGTAAGATGAAATAAACTGATTCTGTGCTTAAAATACTTGTCACTGCCATTTGAAACTTTAATATAAATATGAACCATAAAGAACTGCTTATCAAAGGCATTTAGTTTGGCACCAGGGTGAAAAAACAATACAAAAGATCTAAGACACACACAATCATGTTAGTAAGATATTTTTAGCCTTAGACACAACAGGGAAGGGTGGGAAATCTTGTTTTTCTTTCTCATAAGAGGAAGAAAAGTAAAAAACCACAATACTAGTCACACAAGAACAGCTTGTGAGAGTCCTTTGACTTGCCTGGTTTTTTCAGTTCTTCCTCAGCAATTCTTAAATACCTTTTAATTGAAACAATTATAAAAAATTTATAAGAGGACCCTACATTCAACTGCTGTAGCTGTGCTGGCTCCTGTGCTATTAATTACCACTCACAGCACAGAATGAATGGGCTCTATTCATATATTCAGCATTAGCAGTAACAACTGTGAGCTGAAATCTCCAGAGACAGATTGCTTTTTCTTATTTGCAGAGGTAGAATTTCACAAGACTCAATGTTAGAACAAGTCAGGATCCAAAACAGCAAGCATAAGAAAAGCAAATCTTCCACTGACTGCCACAGCCACTTTGCATGAGTAAGATCTATTCAGAATCACATATGGAGGGCATACACTGAAATTTCATGCTTACCATACTTTGGCATTGTGGTGCACACACAAAAAACTGAACCCTGAAACTCAAGATTTTAAGTGGGAGGTGTGTCTGTAAAATTGTTCATCACCTGCAGCATTTAGAGACAGTCTCAAGAGCATCTGTGTCAAAGAAAATTCTTGCTGCCATCCAGGTAGAATTTTATCCACAAGAGGAACCCAAGATATAATTCACACAAGGAAAAAAACCCCATCAGATCTACATGTTTTACTCTGCTTTTAGCATCTGCTACACCAGTATTACGTTTAGCTAATGTAATATTTTTAGATTGAAAAAGTATTTATTTCTTGTTTTGTTCAAAACGAAGTTTTTGTTCAAAAAACTTTTATTTTGCTTCATTTGAACAATATTCCTAGGATGAGCCACTTCTTAGTATAGACAGCAGCATATATAAAACAACTTATTTACACCAAACACCTCATGGCATTTTGTCTTTGCCATTTATTAAACTTCAGGTAGGTTAGTAGTGAGATCCTAAATACAGAGTAACTTTGAAATCACTGGGGACAGAAAAGGCAGGTTATATAATTAGTTCCATAATGAATCAAATGCACCACAATTATACAAGTTTAAAAGCATTTCACTGAAACCTAGAATTCTTCTGGATTTAAAAAACTGAGAATCCAGTCTACCAGAGAAAAGCTAGTAAGAGAAATTTTAAATCCTGATCTATGACACCACTAAACAAAACCAAAATGCATATAGGCCAAAAAAAACCCCCCAAAACCCCCAAAAACCACCAGAAAACAAAAACATAAGGAGGGTGTGTGCAAAATACAGAAAATACAGTAAATTTTGCAAATCTCAGCATCTCTTTCTAATGACAAACACTTGCACCACTAACATCCTGTGCATCAAAAATAAGCATTAATGCATGGATACTCCTTCCTTTACAGTGTTCTCTTTTCAAAGCATCCATTTATCTTCGGAGGGAAGCATCATTTCCCTGGCATCTGAAGTTCCCTTGGGAGTGCCAAGACTTGGTATTGCCTTTCCTGTAGCCATGAATTTGACATCAGTGTTTCTTGAATTAATGTCTTTTAATACTTACTCTAGCTCAACTGCCTGGAAAGCTTCTCTAATTTCACTTGTTGGCAGTTCTCAGAGACTGGTTTTAGTGTTTTATGGGAATATCTATCTCAGACACCACAAGCAGTCTAAAAAAAAGAACTGCAGGCAAAGCCACTATAGTTCCTCTCAAGTCCCTGTAGGAAATTGCAGTACTCACTCTCTCCTAGAGAGAGAGACCCACTTCTCTCCACTGAAAAAGTGCAGCAACTAAGGTCCAACACCAAACTTTTAGATGGTGACTGTTGGATGAAAACAACACAGGTACTGGAAATCAGTTCCCAGACTTGCTGAGATCACACAGCTCACACTAACTGCATTTCACATGTGGTTACTCCTCTGAGGGTAGTTCTCATGGTTTTACCAAGCAGTTTGTGAGATGTGAAGTTTTAGTTATAGCCCCAGTGATAAAATCATATTATTATCTGGAAATCTAATGTTTCATTAAAAAAAAATAAAATAAAGAAAAATCTAGTCTCCAGAAGCTGCAGCTGCAGAAAAAATAAAAGACCCTAAAAATACCCAATGCTAGAGGGTACTGGACCACAATGATATGACTTCAGAAAAGATAGTATTAAGATTTCTGGAAACTTCAGACACAATATTTTAATAGCTCAGGGTGATGGCTCTGGCATCGGTCACCTTTTGAAGCTCTGTATATGTAATCCCCAAATACCAGACATCTCAATTCAGAGGTGATGTATTTTGATTGCCTTTTTAAATGTTAAACAGTTACATTATCCGTTATATGAAGAAACACCCTTAAAATAAGAAAACCTTCAGCATTTTTACTTGCATCTACAAACTCCACTAATTCACAGCAGAGTCATGAGTATTTTCATTGTGGTTTAGAGCACTACTAAACCTCAACTTGAAAACTCCCATCAGGCCTCTGAGGATCAGGAAATTAATATAAGTAATGCCTAGGATCATCATTTTTATACTTTCAGTTTCTAAGCTTTTAAGATACCTCTGGGTTCCCATATACCCATTTTCTTCTGAAATTGGAAGAAGTAAAGGTTTACTTTTTTTTCTTCTTGTTCTCTTGCTCTTAAACGAAAGCTGGGATTTTCACTCAGGCACACAAGAGGAAAGGTTTTAAGAATTTTTTTCTATATCTGTGATAAAATTACAGATATGTCTTTTGTCTTACTGTATCCTGTGCCAAAATTCTAGCTCTGTTCTGGCAGAGAAGCCTTAGGTGCTGGCATTTCACTTGATAGCACCTAAACTTGAATCACAGACTCAGAATCATTTAGGTTGGGAAAGACCTTTAAGATCACTGAACCAACCAAGTCCAGCCACTACTGCATATCAATACCTGCTTTCCAAATCAATGCATTAATGCTCTGCCATTACATTCCCTGCATAATTGACCTGGTGATTTTAAGAATAATATCCATGTTAGATCAGACTCTTGGATAAACTTAGTGAAAAGACTGAATTCAAAGTACCACCTTGCACTTGCTATTTCCCTTAATTTTCCTAAGTTTTGCACCTCTGTTAGTGAGCATCTGCACTGGCCAGTCTCCCAGTCATTAGGGAAGGGAAGAGAGGAGGAAGTTACCCTTTCAATGGGCTCTTGCAGCCAGAGACGAATGAGAGTGGCGAGGGTGTAGTACATCACCAGCAGTAAGATTGGGTTAGCGTGGTGATACCAATGTAACTCTTGATTTTTGATGATCATCCAAGTGCTTGAGCAGTTGGTCTGAGTGAGAGAAGTGACACCAAACAACCTGTGAATATAAAAAAACCAAAGCAACCACATTAGATAATAAACACCAAATCTTAAAAAATGTTTAAAAATATTTCGGAGGGCAACTTTTGCTTTTGTTTAATACCAATTGGTCTGTTCAAAAATAGCACCTGCCATCACATCTAAAATGCAGTGAGTATTTTCATTTCACATATTTAGTCAAAAGAAGTGGGTTTTTACAATTGCTTTTCAACATGAAAAAAAATGGGAGTATAATAACATTACATCTACGATGTCCAACGAGAAAACTTGCAATGATCTGCTGCCCGTAGATCCAGAGCTACAGAAAGTGGGAAGAGAAAATCTGGCTGCAAGTCCATTTGGCAAATCACAGCAACACGACATTTCAGAGAGATTTAGCAAACTGATGTGTAACACCATTTCAGTCACCCTGCCAGGACACAGCTGTAAAGTATATCTTCTTGGCACACTGAACAGTTTACTGGTCTTTTCTTTTAAAAAGCTAATACTATTAATAAATTGTTATCTAATAATGCCAATGTTTAGAAACATACAGGGCCCTAATGAACTCATAGCTTTTGTGAACAAAATATAAAAATATTCCAAAAGATAATCAATTGTTTCAGATAATCAAATAATTGAGGGAAGAAAGAGAAGAAAAATTAATCAGAAGTATTATTATCAATTATATGAGATATTTGATGTTTCTAGAAAAACTGGGATCACACAGTATTTCTGTCAAGTAAAGACATATGTTGGCAAAAAAGCTACTTAGTATTAAAAAAAATTCCCAACATTTTCAATTTAACACAAGATGTTGGATGCCTCATAGATGTGTTAAATACTGAAACAAAATTAATAGGAAACAATATAGCTCTTTCATTATAAAATAGCTCGTAGAGTTCCAAAGTTAGGGCATGAGCAGCAGCACTTGTTAGTATTCGTTACAAACATTTTGTCTATTGACAAAAGCTTTTTCTACCATAATGTCTGTGAGAGTTTTCATTTTTTACCAAAACAAGGTCTAAGAGACAACTTAGAAGATCTTCTTATTGGTAGAACAATAAATTCCAAACTACTGTTCCTCTGAAAGGGTAAACCAAACACATTAATAAAAAAACAAACCCAAAGCCAAAACATGCAAGATTATCTGCTGGGGGATTTAATTTTTAAGAGTGTCTAAAAACTTAGTTCTTCCTTAACCTAGTAAGATCCAACGTGAAAAGCTGAATGAATACAAAGATTAAGTACAATATTCAACAGAGATGTGCTGCCTGAAATCTGCCTTTGGATGCTGCAAAGTGCAAATGTCACACCTGCTCTTAACTGGGGATTTGCTGCATGGGTATAATACCATTAACTCACAGAAGAGCTCCACAGCATTTTATTAACCAATCGATCAGCACTCACGTCTCATTCTGATTGTCAACAGAGGCCAAAGGTATGTACTTTAAGACCTTTCAGAGCTGTTGGGTGGATACAAGGTTGGGGAAAAAAAACCATTTAAAAAATCCTGCATACAAAGTAAATTGCTGTAATTTAAAGGAGCTGAATGAGCTGTGTTTGGAGCTGACTCAGACTCAAACTTCCAAGAACATTTGGAGCTGATGTTACAGTTTGGCTCCAACTGGGTGAAATGCATGCTGGATTGTATTCTGTTCATATTTCTATCAGCATAGTCGAACATCTTGTTTGTCTGCTTTCCTCTCTCCTACTGACTTACCATTTTTGCTCATCAGTGATCAGGGTTGTTGAGCTCCTATCAGTTGCTGACTTCCTGTTAGTTTCATCTTTTACCTCTGTTTAATGACCCAGTTCTTCACCTGTGGTTCATTTTAAGCTTTTCTTTGCAAGCACAGTATGATTCACCCTATTTCTGTCACATAAGCATCAGAATCAGGGTGAAATCCAGTTCTTAATGAAATGCAAAGTCTTTCCATGGACAGTTAGTGATGAGTATTTCCTACAGAAATGAGGGAAAGTTCCTGAAGGCTCTCACAACCTTCTGCCAAGCAGACATGATCTTCATATCACATATTCCATTGCTCTAGTATGTTTTATAATATACTATAGCTAGAAAGCCAGATCAACTTATGTTTTACTTTTATCTCCACTGAAAAGAAAACATTCCACATAATCCTAATGGCTAGAACATTTTATCATGTTTCAGTTATAGTCTCATTCTCTTAGTTTCATTTGCTGGCTCCAACTTATTCATACATTATAGTATTGGACTTAATTCTGCTCCCTTCTGGTCCTGCATTCAGCAAGTTTTAACAATAATAACTTAACATTAGTAACATTAATAAGTTACAGCACATCTTTTCCCTCTAAGTTGCCACATGGCCAGCAATGGAGTTTAATGTATTTAACTTCAATTTATTCAATGTATTTTGCTTTGTCTCATAAAGCATGGATGTAGAGGAACTGCTCCTCATTTCTGATTTCTCCTTGCACTTTGAGACTTGTTAGTCACAATGTACTCAACACAACTTTTTCTGTTTACCACATTCAAAATTCACTGCTGTCTTGGGAATGCTTGTTCTGTCTGTTCTGGCCTCCAATAATGCTACAAGTTGCTACTCAATAGTTATACTTCATCATTATCCTCAATGAGGATTGCTGGTGCAGAACATTTTTCAGAGGAATAGAGTCATCTTCCCTTACAGAAAGCTTCTAATTACACAGGGATGGCTGCCATAAAATGTATAAGCAATATAAATTAGGGCATTATTCAGTTCTGCATACTTCATTCTGCAAAGATGCCTTTACATTCAGTATTGATCCCAACCAGCTGTGTTTGAGTCCAACTCTGATCTTGGTGTGACTTCATCCTACCCAGCATGAATGTATGCCATCAGTAGGGTCAGAATGAGTCCTAAGTGGGAGAAACCCACTACCAAACAAGCCAAGTACGTGTGCCTCGATACAGAATATAAAGAACTCTGATCTTGGTATGACTTCATCCTACCCAGCATGAATGTATGCCATCAGTAGGGTCAGAATGAGTGGGAGAAACCCACTACCAAACAAGTCAAGTACGTGTGCCTCGATACAAAATATAAACAAAAATAATGACAGAATTATTTATTAATGGATATATTTGGGTTTTCAAAAGACTGCATGCAATGTCACATAAAATGGAAGTTTGCAAGATGTGAGTAGATTAGTATTTCTACTCCTGCAAAAAACTAAAGCTGGTTTTTTCACAGTCCTCACTGGTATTCTGAAAAACGCATAGCAGAAATAGATTGGAAAAAGTTATACAAATTATAAAAGGCCAAGAGGAACTTTAACATCTGACTGAAAATCTCTGAGATAACACGGTGAAAAAGAGTTCTTAAAATGAAGGTGACATCTTTTTGTCCAGTTACTATTTTAAAAGCTTGTTTTCTTGGAAAAGATTCCTACTGAATCTGTAAATCATCATCCTCCTAGCAGATGCACCTTCATCTTTCATGACTTCCTGACAAAGCTGTAAACTGTGACCATACAAAATTCCCACCTTCTATATAAGTCTAATATTAAAATTCAGAAGATGATTTTCAATTTTACTTGAAAATAGAAAAAGAAATTCCTGTTGCACTCACAGATATTTCACCTAAGGAACTGCCAAAGTTGCTAAAACTTTGCATTGCTAAAACTTCTGTTGCATGCATTACTTAATTATTTCATTAATATATTACAAGAATTGGCATAATTACTCATGATACTGAATATGAACAAAAATAGTTATGTAAACAAAAATACATTTCATATACAGAATTGCCAAAGCAGTCATTACATATCTTTTAGATCTGTGAATTTTACATTCACTAAAATTATTTGGAATATTTTTTTTTTAAAAAATATTTATAAGTGCAAATACTACATGTGCTCATGTTTTAGGAGTTGACATCAGACAAGTATTTGCCTTGTAACTTTCAAGGTCAGGAAAGGAAGTAATAATTCTTATTATTATTAAAATGTAAGACACCCAATAATTCTTCTATTAAACAACAATCTTGTGGCTGAATAAGAGTTTATAGTCTACAATGTCATCCAATCTTGACTTCAATTGATAGAAAATCTTCTGCTGTCTCTCACCCTTTTTCTAAGAGTTTTAGCTTCTGTAACAATTTTATCTAGATGAGGTTTCCAGTTGCTGCAGCTTCCTACAAACTCTGTGTACTGCTTTACATAGTACTTTTCACTACTCAACAGAGCAGGAGGGCATTTTTTATGCTATCTCAGAGTTTGCATGATTACAACTTGAAAATGTCTGCATCAAAACACTCTAGGAGCTGCATTTTCTGATTTAGCACTTAACAGGATGCTTTTTTTTCTGTGGCCAGTACCTACTGCATGGTTATTCCCAGCAATGGCATCAGGACATTTTAGTGTGCTGGGTTGGATTTGGGCAATCCATCTTTGTAGGACTTCTGAATTTGTGTTGGATTTTATGAACTGTCTGAAACTTTATTTAATCTGGATATTTTCTACTGCATATTTATTTCACTCTCCTCAAAAGAAAGGAGATGAGAGTGGTGTCTGCAAGTCTGGAGTAAGAGGAGAATTGAATATCAAAAGTGACATTTGAATTGCTGAGCCCTAAAATCGAGATGCTAAAAGTGACCAAATGAGAGAAGAAAAGGGAAGAAGAGTAGAGTAAGCAAAGAGAAGGAGAATAAGGGAGGAAACAGAGCAACAAATTCTGTAAAAACAGGGAAAATAATATATTTTGAGAAGGTGGTGGTGGTTGCAGTAGAAATATTATTTGCTGGGACATAAATGACTGAAATACAGGGAGAAAAGTCAAAACTCTGTATTTCACAGTACAAGCCCTGAATACTGAATTTCATGAAGAAGAGTATTTGAAATACGGAAAGGGCTATGTCCCAAACTCTAAACACTGCTTGAAGAGTGAACCTCTTATCAAACATTTTCTTAAAAGAGGTGCATACTGTTGTCAGGCCTGAAAATGTTCTGTGGCTAAGAGAGAGAATGGAATGGAAGGAACTGGAAAATAAATTAGCATAGAGAAAACATAATTCCTACGCAGTCCTCCTAAAAGTCAGGAGTTCCCTTTTCATACACAAGCCATCCTGTTGAGTTTTCCATACTTGGATGACAGAGCTACACAGAAGTTAAGATCCATAAACTTATATCCATAATGCCTCTTCCAAGAGAATGCTATGAGCCACTCCATTCCTCCTCTTTGGGCTATGTGCCCAAAGCAACACATGCTGTTGGAAAACGCTCAGCCAGCTCTGTGGTACCTTCAGACCCATCCTTGCCTTGCAGAAGGTCATTACTCCCCAGGTTATTGGCTGGGAATTCAGACCATACTGGGGCTACTGCTCCAGGGTACACTGAACTGACACCACATTTTTACAGAAATAGCAGAGCACTGGGAGGAAAGAGGTGGAAAAGATGGCTGAAATGCATTAGGCATCCCCAAGAATTAGGGTTAATGAGAGCAGAAGGCATTTGGTTTCACATGGCTTTTTAAAGGAAAAAAAAAAATGGAAATTGGCATTTGTCTTTCCAAATCATGTTATAAAAATCCACAGAGAAGGAGATGATTCTTCATGCCTCCTCTTCAGCTCAACAGGACAACTGTGTAGGGAGATACAAACCTCAGTTCACAGTTGGACTAAAGTCATTAAATGTATCCATATTGGAGTGATACAAGCTTTAAAGAACATTGCAAGTATTTTTAGCTCTAAAAAACCCTAGACCCTGCTTTGGTTCAGACTTGGATAACTCAGAACTGGATAGATGGAACTGTGCCATATTAATGACCATACAAATAGCTGACTCTTTGGGTTGAGGAGCATTATGATAAATTTCAGCTTAACAGTTCAAAACATTTTTTTAAAATATCTGTAAATGTACACTGAGACTGGAATTGTTTTTCTTCAGCATGTTGCTATCCCAACGCTATAATACAGGCATACACATAGTGATTGTAGACTTGGTAGGTAAGTAGATCGTTCTAACTCTTGTTTTAATGTCATCATATTTCTATAGCTCTTTAGCAGATGTCTTATGTCCTTTTTTTTCTACCAAGTTTTGGTTTTTGGTTTCCATAGCTTCTATTGGATCAAAGCTTTTCTGGCAACGACAAAACCAGCCCTTGTGTATCTCCCACCCTCTTCGAACATCAGTGACTTTTCTTTTAAAGGAAAACTAATTTCAAATGCACATCTACTGCATGAGAAACATCATGAAAAAGTGAGTAGTTTAAAACTTGTGTGCTAATATCATCCATATAATGAGGATAGAGAGAAATTACGAGGATGAAAAAGTGAGTAGTTTAAAACTTGTGTGCTAATATCATCCATATGAGGATAGAGAGAAATTACAAACCATTAATCAGGAAGCTGTAGAGAAAACATATCTTTAGGGGTGGTGAGTTACATAAACACTTGCAAAACCTGTAAATACAACACAAATCTTAATTCAAGGAGAAAAAAAGGACCATATGAATAGCTACAATAGAATAATTTTGCTTTCAAGTTCATTAACGACTTTAAATGAAGATGATAAATAATATCTACTCTATAAACTGGTTTTTGTTTTGAAGTAACCAGATAATCAAATTTTCTCTAAGACTATGTGACTGGAAGCTGTTCAGAAATGGGCATCTATTAAAAATGACCAAACTTCAGACATTAAAATACTTCACATCTGAAATAAAACAGCTTCCCTAAGAGGAATTTAAGTCTGAACATAAAGATTTGTGAGCTCTATATCACATTTCCTCCAATAATTTAGCTTTGTACCGATTCCCTATTTCAAAAAGCTTTCATTGCTTTAGAAGCAATAAAATTAGGTCACAGACCACAGTTATCACTAAAAATAGGTGTGGGTCATATCACATTTCCTCCAATAATTTAGCTTTGTACCGATTCCCTATTTCAAAAAGCTTTCATTGCTTTAGAAGCAATAATTAGGTCACAGACTACAGTTATCACTAAAAATAGGTGTGGGTTTATTAATCCCTTGTTTACTGAGACAAAACCCAGCTTCAAAAGCCTTAAATGAAGAAGATTTATCCTATCAACGGGTTTCTTCTCTGCATCCCCAAATCTTTCCATTGTCCATGACACAGCTCCACTTTGCTCTGAGTTTCTAGTGAGCATGAATATTGAGGTTGCTCCTTTCAGCACATCAGTGAAAGCTAGAAAAGCAGCATGTTGCCTTTGGGGGCCTCTGCTGGGACATCCAGAGGCTGTCATCTGATGAAGAAATGTATTGAAGCAGTGATTCCAGTAGCTTTTCATTCCAATCAGACACCTGAGCATCTGGCACAGGGAGGACTGCCAGATAGGACAGCAAGAAGGTGGTGAAATGGGGATAAAGGTGCAGAAGAAATTGCTTTAGGACTCCTGCCTGATAACTTGGCTAGGGCGACTCCATCAACATGATTATTCCTCACCAGGGCCAGCATTGTCACTGCTTTGATAGCAGCAGCCTGGCTCATGTTCAGGTTAGGCAAATAGAGTTTGTTCTCAAATAAAATTAGGAAAATAGTTTTTTCTGTCACTAAAATCAAACTATTTTAAATGCAACAGAGTTTTTTGGTTTTGTTTTGTTTTTTTTCCAAATAGTTTCAGCTACAAACCAGAGGCAACTCAGGGTTTGTAGCTGAAGGATGGAGGCAGCCTTGCTGGGATGAGAGGATGGAGAGAGAACAGTCACCCCAGCAGGGAAGGCTGGTTGGCAGCAGTGATTTGCCAGTTGCTCATCTTCCTCATGTACACACATATGCCCTGTGACCATGAAGGGGCGTGAAAAGCAACTAATACTGAACAGCACCACCTAAGTATGGACAACACCCAAGCTGCATGGAAAAAATTAAAAATATTTAATGTTCAGTTGGACTATCTACTCAGAGGTGAAGGTAATGAGAAAACAGGCCCAGGCTTCTAAGGAGTCATGTTGAAAGCACAGGAGAGCCAAATGCTTGTTCAGAAACATCCATGGACACAAAGGCTTCCCCCTTTGAGAGGGTGAACTTGGACACTCGAGCACAGAAGAGAAGGCACAGCTCAAAAATTACATAGCCTAAAAATGACATGGTTAATGAAGGCTTTCTGTGCAAATTACTGACTGAGGGTATTGGTTTTTCAAAGTGAGTTAGTTGCTGAAAGGAAAGGAGCCAAGAGCCCCACCTCAGAAAGTCTCTCACAGGCAGAAGGGGGGACAGTCTGCTCCTAAAACTCAACCAGCAGTGCAGACCATGGACAGCCTTGTTGTCCTAAGCCCAGGTGCTGGGAGAAGAACAGAACTCAGGTAAAACTTCGGCAGAAGTCACTTAGGAGGAGACAGTGCTCAGATAACCCCAGTAACATTAGCACTCAGTGCGGTGGTGCTGACCAGAGCATGAAAGTGACCTGGTACAACAATTTACCAGGCAAATCCTTAAGAGCTTTACTGCTACCCCTTAGAGTCTTGTTGTCCTAAGCCCAGGTGCTGGGAGAAGAACAGAACTCAGGTAAAACTTTGGCAGAAGTCACATAGGAGGAGACAGTGCTCAGACAACCCCAGTAACATTAGCGTTCAGTGGGGTGGTGCTGACCAGAGTATGCAAGTGACCTGGTACAACAATTTACCATGCAACTGCTTTAGAGCTTACTACCCCTTGGAGCGACATGTACAGGAGAACAGAAATTGTTTTAAAGTGTAGCTTCATACTATATTAACTTTGAGGTAACTTGGTCTGTGATCTAGGATTCACACTGCAGCCAAAAGCTTTGTGCTTTATTCCAAGTTCTGGCTATCTTGGGAGGGTTATGTGATTCATCTAACTTCTCTGCTAGGGAATTTTTCCACCTCTGAAAAAGGAGTGATGATACTTTTCAGTCACATTGGGGCAGCCTGCTAGGTTCAGTGATGCATGCAGAGGATAAAGAGATTTTCCACTTACTCAGCTGGCAGTGAAACAGGTTGAAAAAAGCCACAAGAGTGATGGATACCTTCATCAAGAGATTCCGCAGTAGAAAGTATAAGCAAAGAAAATATTCCTTTTTAGCAGCCAGCGCACTAAGGCAGAAATAAAAGCTATGATTCCCATTTGGCTTTAAACATAAAAGAAAGTAAAATAGCAGGATATGAAAAAGAAGATAATGGGATAATGAACAATAATGCCCAGGAAATGTTTGGAAATTGCCCAGTTTCAAAACGAAAGTGGTATAACAGCTGATTTTAAATTGGTTATAAATTGAATATGATTGGCTCAGCTTTTATCAGCAAGTTCCAAACGTCAGCTAAATGAGCATAAACAAGAGATTAAGCACTTCCACTCTTATGAGTGTTTAGAGAAACCGGTGTAGACTGCCCCTGCATGGACAAGGACTAACTCCCCAGTGTGTGCTCGACTGAGGTTACTCAGGACTGCCTTTTTTACCTTCAAGGAACGTGGGATGATTCATTTGTCAATGTTGATACATTGAGCTGAAAACACAGAATGTTAAATATTCTTCTTCACAATTTCTGGTGATGCCAGAGTATAAAGATCATTGTTCTTGAGCAGACCTCAAGAAAACAAGTTTGTAAATCCAAGAGAAGTTTGTTAATTACAATCCACATCTCCTAACACCACAGAATAATAGGAATACAAACCCGGTAGGAGGAGAGGGCATTAGTCTCTTTTCTGTCATTGTTTTCAGGCACTTGAACAATGACCAGAGAATGCAGATCCATGTTTTCCAGAAAATACGAAGAGGAATTTAAGGCATCACTTCTTTGCAGTCACCTTTTTCATGCCCACCCAGGATGGGCTGTGAGGGGCAGGGAGTCTGTTCAGGGGTCAGTGCTGGGATTGGACTCTTGCAAGCCCATGGTGTGTGGGGGGTGCAGTGACCTGTCTCACCCCACCCACGAGCACAGCTTCTGCTAGCAGGGAGGTGTGCTGGTCACAGGAGAGTCAGCTACCTGAGGGTGTGCAAAAGTGGGATGGCTACGTCATCAGACCAATTGCACACCCAATGCAGGTGAGTCAGAATCAGCAGGCAAGTCTGTCACAGAATATCAGCAGCTTTAAAGCCTTCATCAATTCTCTCTGTCTCTCTCACCTCAGTAGTTCAACGCATCCAAGAAAGAGGAGCCTCTGTGCAACACAGAGCGATTGGCATGCAGGAGATATTGAGGAAGAGGCAGTTCACCAAGATTATGTCACACGACAATGGCTGATTTTTATGTTTGCAGCTTACACTCGATTTTCAGATGCAGTGTAGTTGTTGTTGGGAGTATTAAGGTTCTCCTCTTCCCACAAATGGGAACCTGCTGTGACCAGGGCCAGCCTCTCCAGGCTGCCAGGGGTCTCACTAGTGGCAGGCTCACCAATGTAGCACAACACAATTGGGAAACCAGTCTGTTCCACATGCAGAAAACCACTGTTTTTAAAAGGTCTTAGCACGTGTCTCCGTTTACACCCCTTTCAAGCCCAGTGGAAGACAGAGAGGTGTAAATCACATGGGTGCAATGTCAGTAACATAAATTAAGTTGTGCCTGCTTATTCCAAGGCTAGATTTGGCACTTGATGCAGCAGGGTGGTCATGGTGAGTGCTGACAGATATGCCATGGGGATGGGAAGGATTGCTCTCCAGGCAAATTGCTACTTGCTATGTCCTCTCTTGTCTTTTCCTCATCTAACCTTTCATGACAAAGGGAGCCCAAATAAGGCCACCTCACTGTTTAGAAAGAGATTATAATAGCAAGGATGTTTATTGTCTTTTGTCAACAGGAGAGGTGAACTTGCTCTTCTAAGCTGGCGACAGAATAATTACCCAAATAAGGCCACCTCACTGTTTAGAAAGAGATTATAATAGCAAGGATCATTATTGTCTTTTGTCAACAGGAGAGTGAACTTGGTCTTCTAAGCTGGCGACAGAATAATTCACTTCCTTCCCAAAAGATTTTTTAAACAAATGTAAAGAAGCTGAAGTTCTGAGAAAGCCTATAGGCTAAAACAGTCTAAGCAGAATTACACACCTTAAAATGTGATACATTATAGATCTAGTATGAAACTCAGCTGCAAACTTATGTAAGAATAAGGTCAAATACCTAACGTCTCTTCCCCTGGGAGAAATTGTGGTTCCCTAATTAAATCTGGTCATGGTAATCAACATGGTGGCTGGCCTGGTATGTTTTGGAGCATGTTCTGCAACTGCCAAGTGTCCTTTTGCTGACAGAGGATGATGGAAACAGACAAGTGCAGTGCAGTGTCTTTACATGGCAAGTATCCAAGGGTCTGGCCTCTGTCCTGGCAGTGATACTGCAGTACCATGGTGAGAAGTGCCTAAAAATACCAGGCAGAAGGCATGAAAGCTACTGCAGCCAAAGGGCAGCTCAGTAGAGGATACATAAATGAGCTTTAAATACTCCATCTTTTCAAACACTGGCTTGTGACCAAGTCAAAAGGCAACCCCAAAAACCTCAGTTTCCTACAAGGTTAAGAAAATTCTGCCTCTCAGAGGTGAGTCACCTTTGAGACAGGTGCCAAAGAGGGTCTGCAGCAAGCATTAGCAGTGGCTGCAGCTCAGGTGAAACATGCTGCCCAGTTCTTGGCTCCAGTGGAGCTACAAAAGCAGCAGCAGAACAGGAGATCAGTGCCTTGCCCTGCAGAGGTAATCAATCAGCTACATCTCACTATTTTGGCAATATCTGCTCTCCTAATGGGGATTTTATTCACAAGTGTAGTGTCTAACTTAGGAAAAAATATTACAGCTGGATCTGATCTGACCCTCATCTGACAACTCCAGGAACATTTTTGAGACAGTGTTTAAGCATTCATAACCCTGGTTGAACAGAGTATTTGGAGTACAAAATCCAAATCTGTGTCAAAGCTTCCAGGGAAGTCCAAAGGAAGGATTTTGGACTGGACTCTTCTCAGATTAATCTGAAAACAAACTGAATATCCTAAAGATACCATCTGTAGCAGATATCTTTTCTCCAAAAGTAAAAGAGTAATTTTAGTAAGTTTATTATCAGTCACTGTAAAACCTATTTAAAAAGTCCTACTTAAATAGATTTATAGACATCTTTCAGTTGAAAATTTCCTCTTGAACAAACTTCCCAACTCATACTGCAGCAAAGCAGTCAGCAATCAGCTGTGTAATTCCAAATTCCGATTCACTTAAGAAGGTGTGAAATAAGGTACCACTGTGAAGTGCATGACACTACCTGGACTCCTAGGTTTGCCTCATTTTGTAAGGGAGATGCCTTCTATAGATAAAACCAGCTGTATTTAAACTATTTGGAACATTACTTGCCTGAAAAACTACAAGCAAGACAGAGCTAAACTACAGGAAAGCACATACATTTTAATTTACATTGGATTGCTGGATCTCTAAATGAATATGCTTATAAGCACAGTTTTGGACAGGAATAACTCTACTGACTCAGGACAAAGCTCATACCACTGCACTGATCCTATTTCTTCATGTCGGCAAGGCCTTATCATTTCCCCAATTACATTCTTTTGCCAAAATAAACAATATCAGGAAGAAGGGAGGCAGCAATCTGAAAAATGGTGAACATATTACTGTGTATTTTTTCAGCCTGTGACACTGTGTACCTAATTTCTAAAGTCATTTTAGCTCATTGATTTGTTTTTACTAATTTGGGTGAAAATAATTTTATGCTGGAAACATGATACTTTCTGAATTTTGCTTTAAATTGATACTTCTTGCTATTTTTTCCCATCTTTGCAATATTTGCATATTGCAATATTTGAGATATTGCATCTGTTTGCAATTTTGATTTGTTGGCAGTGTGCCTACCCCTGATATACCAGTCATATTCAGACTTTTCAGTACACTGCATTTTTCAATCTGCAGGTCCCAGTGCTCACTCCATGGCATTCCAGCATGTTTGTGTTTATGCCACTTCTACCTGCACATCACAGATCCAGCAGCCACAGCAGCAGATGTGAAACTTCGCAGGACAACAACACTTCCTTGTTCAGTAATATCACTATGGCAAGTATGTAGGGCTATGTTATCAAAATATCCTATTTTTGGGGGGAAGCAATTTGTTTGCACAATCCCCTAAGGTTTCAGGGCAAAATGAGTAAATTCACCAGATATCAGGTTATCCCTCCCAAGAAAACTGCTTTCCTCTGGTGACATTATTCAGTCACTTACAATCACAAATGGTGAATTCTGAGTTGAAGGGTTCTTGAAGCTTAAGGATGATGCAAATCTTAGCTGAATAATACTGTTAACTTGAGAATTTTCTGGTTTGTTTGGGTGTAGTTTAACTTTATTTAGTCTGAAATCAATTGATAACCTGACAAGCTGAATGCATTGCTATTCAGAAAAAAACACACTTTTTTATTGATCAGAGAAACCACTTGGACATTTCTTGTAAACTTGAGAACTCAAATACAGAAAGGAGCTTTTTAAAACACCAGACTTACATTCTGCTGAGGAAAAAAAAAGTCCACAACAGGAGCGGTTTTCACATCTGCCCTTGAAATTCAGGAGAGCTTATTCTGGGGATTGGGCCCTCAAAAATTTACAGATAAATAGAAGTCCTTCTTTCACATGGAATCACAGAATAATTTAAGTTGGAAAAGACCTCTAAGATCATTGAGTTCAATTACTAAACAAACACTGCCAAATCCATCACTAAACCATGTCCCTAAGTGCCCATGTTTACAGATCTAAGTATCTCCAGGGATGGTGACTCAACCCCTTTCCTGAGCAGACTCTTCGAATGGCAGACAGTTCTTCTTGTGCAGGAAGTTCTCCTAATATCCAATCTAAACCTCCCCTGGTGACACTCGAGGCCATTTCCTCTTTTCCTGATGCTTTTTACTCAGGAGAAGAGACCATCCCCTGCCTTGCTACAACTTGCTTTCTGAGAGCAACAAGGTCACCTCTGAGCCTTCTCTTCTCCAGGCTTCTCCCTGTGTCTTCTCCAGAACAATTCCAGTTCCCTCAGATATTCCTTATAAGACTTCAGCTCCAGATCTTTCACCAGTTTTGTTGCCCTTCTCCGGGCATTCTCCAGCACCTCAATGTCCTTCTTGTAGAAAGAATTTGGGGAATCAAATTCTTTTCTTGGCATATAATTTGCCCATGGAAGTCATGTACTAGTATTAATGGGAACTCTGCATATTTAGCACATCTTCAAACCAAGATTGTACATAAAATAGCAAGCTATTGATTTTCTTCTAGGATGCAAAATGCTAAAATATTTTTTCTGCAGCATTCCAATACCTGTCTCTCATTTTTCCTCCTCTAGCCACTGCTTATATATCAGCCCGACTCAATCATTAAAAATCATCAGTGGCCTTTTCTCACACTAAGGTTTTCACTTCCAAGCTCTGATACCACCTGTCTTGATGCTCTTCAAAGACATTTCCCTGAAAGCAGATCAAAGTAGATGCACAATAGAAAGAGCTTCAAATAAAGACACAAGGAATGCTGCTCCTTCTGCTGCCATTGTGTGTACATTGTGCATAGGTTGTTGCGTATATTCAAACATAATTTCCCACATAATTTGGAACATCAGTCCCTCACATGATTTCATGTGAAAAAGGCAGAGTACTCAACAGTACCAGTTCAAGAGAAAGTCTGCAGGAAGGTAGCATCATTTTTTTGTTTACAAAAATATCAGTACATACTCTGAAGTCCAATGCTGGGACATTTTTTAACCCAAACTCTGAAGGTGCTTCACTTTTCTACACCAAGGCAGAGGCAACTTTCTCGTAGCTTGATTTTTCATTTCAAAAATTAATGAGTAAGTTAAAGTGCCATATTTTTACTGAACAAAATTTTGTCATAAAATGAAGAATCATGTTATTTACAATAAAAGAAATTACTAAATGCAGGCAATTATCTTGAGACTAAATAATTGAAACAAAGAAAAATAAATTAATTAAAAATTAATAGAAAAAATACTAAAAAGAAAAAAGGGATTTCAGAAATTATGCATATGAAGAAAATTTCACATACTGTAGCTAAATTGTATGGAGAACATATTTCTTCTCCTTGAGAACATGTTATTGCTATCTGTGAGTAGATATCCTCAAAGCCAAATGGCTGAAGCCACTCTCTTTTTATTTTCTTAATACATGGAGGAAGTAATAAAAAAGGTTTAGGGAAGTTGAGAGCATTTCAGCTTCTTGGCATTAGAAATCATCTATTCTCCTACCTCGACCTCTAGGTGGCACAAAAGAACCTAAGCTAAACAGGTTTTTCTGATTTTTCTGGTAATGTTATGCTCTCCCAATCAGACTCCACAAGTCACGAATTAGAACATCATAAAACACACATCTATTAACCTGTATTAAATTAAATGTCAAAATAAGTACTAAAGTAACAGCTACTGTAGCTAGACAGCTCAATTTTACTCCTTTTAATAGTGTATTGAGAGATAAATAATTAATTGATTCTCCACAGTACCTCTAATTTCCTTTCATCTTCAGCTTATAATAAAAGGAACAATAGGTTTACTAGAAATAAAGTTAATGTTCACATTTAGCTTAATGTAAGGATTACTACAGCATTCAAAATACATACCATAAAAGCAAATTTGTCATCATATTCCAGAGAAAAAAGAATAGTAATGAGCAAAATACATCCATTACTGCATCTTATTCTAGGTTATAGTGTGTAGAAAATTAAAGGGTCAGTGAAATCACAGCCAGTCAATATTTACTGCAGAAGTAACTAGAAATGCTGCTTTTTTACTTAAGGTAAGTAGCTGTTGGTTTGAAGATCAGCATGTTCTATGTGATTCTATGTGACCAGAGAGAATCAGCCTAATATGCACAGTACATGAAGGACCCCAGCAGTGCTCAGCCTCTGCACACAAGAGTGGCACCACAAAAGCATTTTGCTCCAGTTAAGACACTATGACATTAGACACCAGAGAATTTATTTTCTTCTACAAAAAAACCAAACGTGCATTTGTACACTTGCCCTTATATCAATGTTGCCATCAATTCCCTTTATTTCCTGCATTAGCCCAATCATTCACACTCACATCTGATGAACACTCTGAGCAAAATAACCAAAAGTAACCTTCCCCTCCTAACCTGCTCCAGTTCTCTGTCTGCAATTATCCAGTCTGGAGTTTCAACACTATCATTCAAAAGCATTCCATCTGAAAATATTTGACTCTTCCATGACTGAACAAGAAGGTATGTGTAAAATTTGTTAAAGCATTCTGTGGAAGATCATTTGCATCAACATGTGACAACAGAGCATTGCATTGCATGCCCACAATTAAACAGGAAAGGAATTTTTCTCACCTGGCATAGAAATCTTTTGGCGGAACAACCTCCTGAAAGAACTGCAGCTGGTACAGATAAAGTCCAATCAAGTGTCCCGCACTGAATATAGCCATTAACACACACAGACAGCTGAATATCAGCGGATCAAATGCTTGGCAACAGGACCACCATGTGCACAGGCCCAAAAACACAAAGAAATACACAGCTGAGGTCAATGATGGCACCATCATACCTGTAAAAACAAAACCATGGAGTGTTGGAGAGGTATGGGAAATATCAGCATTTGTTAAACCTTAAATTTGACAAGATGTGTATTAAAAAATTTGACCCAATTAGTTTTCTGCTGATTTTTACAATTATCTTTAAATACTGGTATTAACTTTGAGACTAGAAGGGAAGGATTTTTTTTTATTTGTTCAATTCACTTATGTCATATCTCAGCACTTAGAACACAATCACTCTCCAGACTTTCCTCTGAGATGGAATTTTCCCTGTGTAAAAATGCTTCATAAAACATGGAGAAAAACTGTGGAGTGGCTGCAAGGGCAGCTAATAGTGCCTGAGAGCACCAGTGTACAACTTTGAGTACAAGGTGCTAAAGTGGCATGAAGGATGAACAGTGAAAAGCCTTCTCAAACAGATATTGAAATACCTTGACGTAGTCAAACAAAACAGACCCTGATTCAAAAAAAAATGAAGAAATTTATATTGAAATGAAGAGATTTATATAAAATCTATGGAATAATCAGTAAATGTTTGATTTTAAAAAAATTGTTAACTCCTAGAAATGCGTAATTTACATATTAAAAAGACTCTGCTGTCACGCATGCATAGTGTTTTTGCTTTTGCACATGTAGCTGAGTATGCCACTTCAGAAAATGTCCAACTGGGGAAGGGGACTCAGTGCTCTGCTGGGAGTCTGAAAAAATAAGTTAGGAAGCAGGCAAGATATTCATGTCTAAGAGTGGCAACTATGAGAAAATGATGTAAGAGCTTGCAGTCAGCACAGCATCCCAGTGGATTCTCTGAAGCAACAGTGACGGGGGTCCCTGCCTAAATTTAGTTTTAGGCTTTTTAACTGGTAGATGTCTAGGAGTCACCTTCCTGAGGACCAGCCTGCAGGCTCCTGGTGGCCCATAGCTCCAGGCTGCCTGCTAGCCCTGCCCCTCACCAGGTGCTGGTTTAATGTGTCTTTTGGGAGCAGCACTCCCAGGGATGGTCCTGAGCTGAGCTGGGTCCAGGCGCTGTGAGGACTAACACCCACACTCATGTGCCCGAGCTTCACCATCACATCTTATTCATCATATTTTAAGCTTTCACCTATTGTGCTGACACCAGGAAAGAGAGATGCCATTAAAAAAAACAAACAAGTAAACAAAATCAAAAAGCCTGATGCTGCTCTACATAGGTGAACATCCATGTTCAAGGGGAAGCAGAAGGATTGTTCAGCAGTGGCAGGGGGCATTTTCTTCTGAATGGTGATTTTCCATTTGGCTACATGTAAGGCTGTTTAGCACTCTTGCCTTAATGAAAAAACCTGCCATACTAAAACAACCACACCTCCAATCTCATCATTCAGTATCAACCTTTTTTGTACTGTTGTTCTATACTTCATATACTGACAACTTATGTGTTAAGTTGTAATGTTTATATGTATCACTCCATTCAAACATGAGTTGGCAGATAAATGCTAATCTACAATTCCATTATCTAATTTTGAATTCAGTAGTTACAACCTATAGTAATTTTGTACACTTCTGTTCTGGCTGTAGCTGATTATGTGGTATTAAATCAAAAGTCCTACAAAAAGGTAGGCTATAAAGCATCAAAACAACTACTCTGACCAACTAAATAAAAAAACAACAGTAAGTCTGCTTATCACTCTTTTTACACACTACAGGGTCAAACAAATAACTTCTTTTTAAAGGCTGTGTAAATACAGTTCCTTTTTACACTTAGAAGTGATGAGACCAAATCTATGAATTCACTTTAATGTAAATATATATGTGTGTATATATACACATACACACACACACAGACACACTATATATATAGTAATTTATAATATATTTATAAAAATAAATTATAAAATTTATAATTTTACATAGGGCATAGTAATTTATAATATGCCCCCTATTCGCCCTTTGGTTATAAGAACAACTGTGAAAATCATAAACAGCATGACAGGGCCACACAGTATCAGCACAAAAAAATTAAGCAACTCAGCGTATTCCAATACTTGCCAAAGAGTTAATTTAATAAAATCAGCAGCAATTTCTTTTCCCTTAAAAATTTCCATTGTTACTCCCGCAGGTGCCAAAGTGCTGAAAACTCATTTGTTAAATGTAGAATCTAATGGGCTCCTGAGGAAATTTTTCAAATACACCAACCTGCTGAACCAAGTAAAATTGTAACAACAACTTTTCCAGTGGTGATTATCATATTGCCAATAAACTCCCTCAGTTTGGATGCTAGGAAGGCAATTCTACGCAGCAGTTTTAATTTCATGGTCTCCTCAAATTCTGCTTCTCCACAGTCATCGTCATCCAGATCTTCTTCATACATCAAAGCATCATCTGGCTCTAATTTTTCTCTTACAGCCTAAAGGAGAAGGAAGGAAAGAAAAATAGAATGCAAAAACACAGAGAGAGAGACACACACACACAAAGGAATTTGAAATTAAAACCCACGCATATATTATTTAACAATGAAGTTCTTCTTACAATCTTTGACTATGCCAAGTAATGAGACATAAGAAAGATGTACTAAAGCTAGAGATGTACATTGATGGCTTCTACTTCAGAATTGTCTCAAAATAAAAGGTTGTTAAAGGTGGTCTCTGGGAAAGGCCGCACAACAGGCCGCTTGCAGAATTACACATGATATTTGGTTTGATTAGTTCAGCATTCTTAGCAAGATAAGCATCTTGCTGTCTAATATCTTTTAAATTCCTCTTTGCCTCAAAGGTTTCAGTTATAAGCTCAAAAATTGTAATCCCTGGGTTGATATTGCTCAATAGATGTCACTTTCCAAACCCATTTTTCATCAACCCTTTCTCTAAATGCAAAACCTAGAATTAGGCAAGTAGGAGTGATCTGGAACAGGTCAACAAGGGTTGAAATGAATGGACAGATAACTCATTGGTGACTAAAGGGCAGTTTGGGAGAGAAAAAGTAGACTAAGAAGAGGCTTGGGGAGAGAATGAGAAATGTGGAGATGAATTGATGGTGAAAGAAAAGGTGAAAATGTGAAATCTTCAGTGATCTACAACAATTTAGCAGGGGTAATGAGACCAGTCACTTAGAACCACACAATGGAAAAAATAAAAGAAGGGAATGTGGAAAGGCCTGTCCTACTTGAGTAGTTTGTTAGGATTTGGCAGTGGTTTTCACCATCAAGTCTCCATCGTATCTTGGAGACCAGAAGATATACACAACTATTGAGTGATGCAGACCAAATCATCAACCCACAGTGAGAATCTGCAGGATTTGCAAGAGGCCCACACAAAGATACAATTTATGGGAAAATTAGTCATTCATGCAAATGTAGGGGCATATTAAAAAAAAAAAAAAAAAGTAAGAATTTTGAGCCAGGTTCTCATTTGGTGTAATATAGAATAGCTTTTTTGGCAGTAATTTAGACTTGTATTAGCTAACACTAGTTCTGGCCAAACCATATCTCTGTGTGTGAAATTAAAAAAGAGAGATTAAAAAAGGAGAGATTATTAGTATTTTTCATCAGAATAGCAGTTTTATATGTATTGGTGACCTTTGGCAGGAAAAATTCCACACTGACAGATAAGATTGCAGTAGGAACAGATGAACTCCCAGCCTACTTAACCAAATTCTTCTGTACCATTATGTGGATTCCCAAAAGAACAAAATTCTCTGTAGATGGCTTCACTCCTTCATTCCACCTCTAAGTTTGTTGCCAGCTTTCTTCTCTTACATCACAGCATTAATATTGTTGTGAATGCTCAGGAAAACAAACAAACAAACCTAAAGAATCTCTATTTTACAGACAACAAAAAATGTAATAAATACAGAGGGCTGTTCTGGGAAATCTACATTTCTTTTGGACTTACCCAGCTATTTCACTAGCAACATATATATTTACATGGGGCATAGTAGAATTTTAATTGCTTTCTTATTTTCAGCATTCACCTATACAGCTTTCAAAATATAAATTATTAGCTCCTTATGCAAAATAATGGGGAGATGGCAGCCCAAACCTGGAGTCACCACATTTCAAGCCATGCAGCACAGAGACATTCTGTCTGTTCATCACTGCTGCTCATATCTGAGCTCCTATCCCAAGGAAACATTAAATACTCAGAAAGAATGCTGACAGTAGGCACAGCAACGCTTTCTCCCCTAACTTCCACCAGAGCTGTTTCAGTGAGAAAGTTAAACAAAGGGCAAAAGTTATGATCATTTTTGCTTGTGCCACAAATACTAGATTAACATGTTCTTCATCTAGTCCTTTTGGGTCCAGTCCTGCTTCTCCTGGTCTGGTTCTAGTGCTCTGTGCCTTGAGCTTAACCAGTGAACAGTGAAACCTTCAATAGCATCCATATCCCAAAGAGAGAGAATGAGTGAGATTGATGGACATTTAAAGGTTTTGAAATGGCACACTTACTAAACATAGATCTGTGTGAAGGAAACCCTTATTTCTTCAGCTTGCTGTAGACAATACACATTAAAACACACACACTCACTTAAAAAGTATATAGTAATCACTTCAAAATAAATAAATTATTTCCTGGAAGGCTATCAGTATAAATCAGCCTTTGAATACTATGTTAAACATGAAAACAGGATTCATATACTTATTACAGCTTGAAATTGCTGATTGCTATGAACTATACATAGGCAGAAACAGGAAATAAAAATCTGAAAAGTCGCAAAAGAAAGTAATAAAATATTCTTCAAACAAGCAGAAAATGTTTTTGTGGGGAAAATGAAAATAACCAAAATATTTTAAAGTATAAATTGGAGGAAAACACACAATACCTTCAAACAATAAAATAAAAAGGAGGACACAGAAGTAAGGAAACCACACAAAACATCCCAGTGAAAGGTGGGACTTGATATACTTTTCTGTCTCTCATCCCTACCTGCCTTCCTAACCTCAGGTGCCAAATGCCCAAATTCACACCTCAAAATCTCCACAAAATAGATTTTTGGATTTTATGTCATGACTAGGACTGCAATTTTTTAGCTTTACCAGGCTATTTAATCTTGCTTCATTAATCTAAAGAACATTTAGGCTACATTTTGCCTTGAGAGTTAAGCATTAAAAATCTAGTCCTGACATGTATTGCACAGAACACCCAGGGAGAAGCACTAGGGAAGAGGATATTTCAATGGACCAGGATATAACTGAAGCTGAGAAGGAGATGGTGTCCAAAGTTTCCATGGACTGAGGCTTCTACAGTTTAAGCATAGCTAAAAGCTTCAGTGTCCATGAGTTGCCAAAGAAATTAACGTTCCTTGGTTTTAGCTTTTATTTAGATATGAAAATAAGAATTCCAAGTTCAGCAAGAAAATGAAGACGTCACGAACATTCGCAGGAAATGCAGATCAACCTACTTCTGGTGTTACTGAGGTCATCGGATGTTGGAAAGAAAAATTCAGCATTCTGAGCCTCAGGAAATACCAAACTGATTTCCCAAGTTTTGCCTCTAAAACTGCAAAAGTCTGTTGGGAGTTGGAGTTCTTCAACCGCTCCCCTCAGTTTAAGACAAGCTGGCAAATGGGATCATCAAGAACAACCATAATATGGAGTCCCAGAAGCTTTTTCAGAACAGATACATGTTGGATTTCAGTTTTTTCAGGACAGCCAGAATTATCAATGATATGGCTGTGCAATAATTGCCTCGTTTCATGACGCACTTTATGGTTATGTCAGCAAAAATGGTGACAGTTAAACAGCTCTTGGTTTGATTTCACTGTCTTTTTTAAAAAAAAACCAAACTTATCTGTTTTTAGTTCAATATCCAGGATGAAAGGCCATGTTCCTTTGCTGAGTAGATGGAAGGCCATGTTCCAGTGTATGTCAAAAGCAAACTTTGGATTCCCTACTCATATTCACTGCCCTCTAACTGGATCATCTAGGCTGGCTTTCTATTTTCTCACATTGAGCACTTCCAATTGCAGAAGGCAGGAAAACAGTGAACAGTTTTCACATCCAACATGGTGATAATGTGCTTGTTGTTTTAACACTTTCTGATGATTAAAAACCCATACAAGTCCACGCTCATCACAGAACACCATTACTTCAGTCAGACTGCTTCTCAAAGCTCTTTTTTACTATGTGGATTAGTCTAAAGCTACAAACCCAAGCTACATAGGCTACAGTTAGAAAAATACTTTTACTTCCATAATAAATTACCTATTATGCAATTACAGGATCCCTGTGGATGCTGATTAAATCAAATAAACTTCTCAATTCAAGGAGTATAGAGCATTTGTGAAGCCATAAACATGTGTTTCCATGACCCTTGCTCTGCAGAGCAGGGCCCCAGGACTTTTTATAAACAAACTAAATGCAGTTTAGGTTTTTTAGCAATCATGTGGAAGTCCCCGGAGTATTTATTGTACAACACTTTTTTAAACTGCCAAACTGAGATAGAGAACAGGCAAGGAAACAGTACAGCTCCTGTGGCAGCTATGGCAGCTGCTCTTGTGGCCAGGCCAGAATGTCCATTAGCTACTTTGGGGGCTGCTTTTTCAACATCCAACTTTTAAATGTTTCATCTGGTACAGTATAAACACTACTGCACAGAGATATCCTCTAGTCCCAGAGATGTATTTACCAACAGGAAGCCTTAACTCTAACCTAAACCCCATTTTTGTTTCAGAGCACTCCTTGCTTTGTACCTCCTTTTAACAGTATTGTGTCTGTAAACACAAATTTGATCATTTATTGACTTTTCAATTCTAGAGGGGACACAAATGAAACGCTTCAAAAATTGAAATACTGACAGCAAGAAAATTTAATTAGTCAGAATTATTACACCTAAGGGGATGCAAGTCTCATAACTCCCATCCGGCTGAATACATTGCATTAATTATTGGGACCTCTCAAGCATGCACCGCTAAGCTCACAAGAGTAAGTTCCTGTGGGGATTCAGGTGCTTCTTCATTATACTTGGCTCATAAATGTGGTACAAATAGCCTCTTTTCAGTATTTTGACACTCCCAGCCAGTACCAGGAAATAGAGAAGAGTGGGCATGTTACACTTTTCTAGCTGTAGCATTCCAGACCTCAGCACAGACTTCCAACCCCTGCTGCTGATAGCTACACTAGATTCTCTCAAGAGGGCTGGATTGTCTTCATACTGCCTCATAGTTTGTGTGCCCTGGGAATCACAGTCACACCATCCTGCTGACACTGCCACGGTAAAAGTGTGATTCTGTCAAGATATCACCACCTAGAGCTGCTTCTTTACCTCTAAACAGAAATTTTTTATTCCATAGCTGTGACAGAGTAACACAGATATGATTTGTTACACATCTAAGTCTGTTAAAACCACGAGGCCCAGGTTTCTGGACTTCCCATTTCAAAAAACTCCTGTAATAAACAGTTTGGTTTAGGAATTATCTGAGAAAAGCTTCTTGATTCAATTTTACTAGCAGAACAATAGAAAGAGACTGTCTCTTTTCACACTTAGTTAAATTGCCTCTGTAGTCACTTAGCTACTGCATTCAACATATCATAACATGACTGAGTTTGTACTAATAAGTTCACTATAAAATCTGTCTTTCCCCTTAAAAAAGATCTGCAACCTTTACCTTCAAAGATAAGATAGTTGCAGCAGTAGGAAGACTTATTACTTACTTGCTTTTAGAACCACCACACATGTAAGTGAATATAGGAAAAAAACAACCAAAATAACACAATATTCCTTAGACAACCCAGCTGTGAGCAAAAAAGCTGGAAAAGAAACTGAACTGCTACTTCTTTTACCATCAGAGGAACTGTAAGCCCTTAATGTGATATAAATGACTGTAGTTTCAACCTGTGGTCAATACTAAACCATGTTAACAGAATCATTTATTGGATCTTCAATTTTGCAAGAAAGCATAAAACTCCACTGTTCTGAAAGCATCAGCATGTGAGAAGCGGACGTCCTTGCTTTTCCTGCCACAGAAAGGATTCAAGCATTTCCACATAAACGATTCCCACATGTCACTGAACTTGATTCCTACACAGATGGGGCTGCTTAGCAAGAATGTCTTTAAGGTCATCTTGTGTGAGGTACATGGGATCTACAGAAAGGCAGAGGGGAGCACCAGGCTACCCAAAGAAGGTGTGGGCATGCAGAGGAGGCTGTGGACTGCAAGCTGGGATAAAAAAAAGAAACTGAGTGACTTCAGGGGAAGGCCCTCCTAAATGAGTTGATTTAATCAAGTGTGGGATGGCAGTGAACATTTTGGAAGGTGTCACATTAATGAGATAGATGTATCTTGGAATTTAAGCAGTTTAATAATTTATATTACTCAGTTGAATCACTGAAAAGAAAATCATAAATTACCTTTAAGTCATATAGATCTTACTGAAAAATTTTATCACTGATACATCTTAAGTGTGCTAAAGGTTGGGTTAAAGGCGTACACGGAAAGATAGATGTAAATCAGGAATAACTTTCAGTGTGTTTGCACTAACAAATGCCATACATACACCTCCACAGTAAAATCTCCTGTGGGAAAGAGTAACTCATTACAAAAAAGAAAAGGATCAGCTATTTACTGGAAGCACGTAAGGACAGAAGCATTTAGCGAGTCAAAGGAAATTAAAAATAAATTAATAAAGACAAGCACTGTTCTGAATCAGGATAACAGGAAGGCAACTCATGAAATCCTGTATACAATAGATATTGTACTGAGAGAACCAGAGATTATTTCACTTCCCAATGTACCCATCGCATCTGAGCAAACACGGAGTGATTTCAGCGCACAACTCACTGGGCCAATATTGAAATACAGTTTCACATCTTGACTTCAGAAGGTTGTCAGGCACAGAAGCCAAATGCAAAAGAGAGGAAAACTCACAGGCAGAGTTTAGTGGTTTGGCCTGAGACAATTAAACACTTTTTAAATGAAAAGGAAATAGGAAGAATTGGGTTATGACTACAAGGCACAATGCAGTTAACTGAGATAGAGCAGGTATGCACTGCACCTATGTGGAGTAATTCCTGGCCCAAGAAATGCACCTACTGTACCAGTATGCATCTTGTTAAGAAGGAGAATAAATACCCAAGCATGGTGCTGTTGTTATTTGCAAACCAGAGAGCCTTGGATACTTCTCCAGTACCACGCTGAAGAACCTCAGACTACTGGGATGAATAGGAGAATGTGATGTCTAATCCTTCAGAAGATCTAAAGTCACTTGTCTTCCCTCTTGCAGAACAACCTTTAAAGAAAGATGTGAGTTTTTTCTGCCAATCTATCAGAGAAATTAATTCTAGAGAAGGAAACATTATATTGAAGCAAAAGATCAGAAGAACTAAAAAGGTTATAAGGTAGCTATGAGTATACGTACAATATAAATCAGATGTTTTCTAACCACCAGCAAAGCAAAATTACAGAACAGGATCATTTCTGAAACAATGGGATGAAGGAAAACTGCCCTGTTTTCAATATGGTGCATTCTACCTTCCAGAGGAAATTGTTTGATACAGCTGCCTGCAGTAACAGCAGACTGAATTCCGTGAGCCAAGAGATTCCTTCTCCTGCTGTGTTATTCATCACTTAGGCTGTCCAAAGGCAGTCATATTCCAGGATTTTAATCTCTTGGTTAATAACTATGTGTCTCAAAATTTGGAAGGGAGAACTGTTAGTAAGCCCAGTGAAGAGCTGCCACAAGAAGAATTGCATCCTGTCGTGTTTCTGCCCAGAACAGGACAGGTGCACACCCAAGTTTCCTGCCCAGCAGGCTGACAGCCTTCGGTAACACAGTGCACTATGGAACATCATGTAGCTGCAGCCTGCTGTAGTATAATTACGTATTTGTGTTAAGACTTATCCAAAGACATGTGCATCAAACCAAGGAGCTAATGTAACTTGTAAACTTTTGACCCTTGTTAAGATGAGATGCATTAGAATTGTTACTGAGGGAGGCAGCTGTGTAAGGTCTGGCAAACTTCACCACTACAAACATCACAAGCAAAGAGATAAGGGAGCCTCATCTACTCTTAAAACTGCAGAAAAAAAAGTTTAAAATCCTGTTTATACCATGTTCAAAGCACACAAAGACCAAGTGGGTTTGACCAGTTCTCCAGAGGTCAGAATAAGAGAAACATTAATAACAAATTAGAAAGAGTAAGCTAGTTCTGTACTTAATACAGACAATAAGAAAAAAAAAAAGAAAAATAATAGATGCATCAATAGGAAGCTCAAAGAAGCCAAAACATTCCAACCCTCTCTAAGAAGTTCTTTTTCCATAATATTTCCCACAATAGCAATACTTTTCTATCTCAGAAGAGAAGCAAATATTGAAAGAGGTGTTGCATATGGAAAGAAGATGTTTAGAGAAATTGGGGCCAAAGCATCCCATGTCAATAACCACTAATCAAGTCAGGCAAATTTTGATGCTGGTAAAATCTAATTAAGACACAAACACAAAGCAATAAATCATCTAAGGAGAAATCTATCCATCACAGGCTTCAAGAAAAATGGGAATGGTCCTGTAGACAGGGTCATGGGCACCACTGTAAGTGCTTAAGGCAGGTTACATCTGAAGGCAAGAAAAATGCAACTGCAAAGACTGAGACATCAGACCTTTCTCAGAGCTGTTCACTTCACTTATGCAGGACATTCAGGTAGGTGATATGTTGATAGAATTGCTCAATCCTAAAATCTCTGAACCAATGTCATAATGTTATCATTTAAATCAACAGTAAGACCTTACCTGAAATGCTGAGGAACTGATATTCTCTGCATCTCAAAAGAATACTGCAAAAGTATAGTTTATTTTTAAAAAAGTAATTAAAATGACAAAATAAATTTTAAAAAACCCCAGATATTGCTTAGCCTTTAAAGGTCAAATATAGAAGATAATAAACACGTTTGATTTCCCTTACACCATCTCACTGTAATTTATTACATGTAATACAAGGGACCTTCCATAAAATTAAATAGTGTTAAACTCAAAATAAAATCAATGAGCACTTACTAAATTGTGAAAGTCCTTGGTTCATGATACCACTGAAGCCTAGAAATTAATGAGGTTTTAAAAGAGTCTGGGTAATTATATGTTTAACAAGATTATTCAGAGTAGCTATAATTATAAACAACTTTTTTTGGAAGGGATTTGAAACCACATGCTTTAGGACTAAAGTCATTCTCACACTAGGAGAGATTGGGATAAACTGTAATATTGCAGAAGGGTATTTTCTTATTTGTGGTTGTCCTTATCCAGCAGGTGCCAGCTACTTTCAGGATAAGGATACTGGTCTAAAAGTGTAATTCCTATTCTAGAAAGTCCTTGGACAAGGCATTGGACATGGGCAGTTCTCAGAGCCTGTCTGTTCTGTCCTGTGTGGAATGTACTGGAATTACACTTGGGGACCTGGAGCAAGTGAGAGCTCTCAATGCATGTGGAAGACAAACAGCCTGTCACTGTTTAGATGGATGAAGCTGGGGAACCAAACATTTTTAGTGCTTCTGTGTGCCCAAGGACACAGGAGCCGAGAGACAGATGAAGTAATAGACTTTAGGACACAAACCAAGTTCATGGCCAAAGTGAGAACTATGATGGTCCTCCTGATTCCTGCCCAGTATCTTGACTCCAGGCCAAGCTCTCCTCATTTTCTTCTCAAACTTTAGTTTATTTAAAAAAAAAATCCTCTATTTAATTTTTTTCCCCTTTTTTTTTCTCTTTTGAAATCCCAAACAAATCTCTGACTGCTGCAGAAAAGAGGATGGGTGGTAGCTTTGGGATCAAGCTTGGCCCAGATTATGAGACAAAGTCAGGACCTAATGGTGCTACTTGCTTTCTAGAACATCATGCATGAGAAATGAACTTCAATGGGCAAGGCAGCAAGTGCTTTACGAGGAAGATGCATTGAGGACTACAACAGGTTTTTTTTCAAGTAAGACCAACACCTCTTCTAAAGTTTAAGTTATGCAATTGCAGAAGGGTTTTCCTTTCTGTCACTGTCACTTAAAACATTAAGCAATTCATCCACAGTCTCAAGAAAAGGCTACTTCCTTTCTAATACCTATCAGACTGTATACACTGTATTTGCATTTTGGCACATAAACCACCATCTGCTCCAAATCAAAAATGTCGTGCTTTCAGCTGCAGCTGGGAGTTAACTGTTGTTTCTTATTTTCTTCCACCTTTCACACCTTGTGACTGGCATTGTGCTTTTCGGCATTTGCAACCTGGGCCTGTCTCCAGCTGAATTCACCTGCTTTAAATTTTCTGGGCCCTAATAAAAAGGATCTGCAGACACGTTTGCTCCAAGTGTGCAACCATTTAGGGGTGGTAATGAGTTGGACTGCGGCCTGGTATCTGGCAGACCTTCCTACTCCATGACTCACTGTTAATTAAAACCACACTCTGCTTATTCCTCGGATAGCGTTACTTACGAATAATTGGGAGTCTCACTGCCTTAGAGCCTCCTCCCTCAGTTCTGTTCTGTAGAATAAACTTTTCTGATGGAGATCTGTTTCCCTTAAAGTTGGATGCAGTGTAATGGAGAAAGACATCCATTTTTCAACAAATCCTTGTTGTTCTTTATTTGGATTCTGATACTTTTTCTTGTTTTGAATTGCATCTCAATCCAAAAGCAATCTGATCCATCATGGCTGATTTCTCAAGGCTACCACCATGCCAAAATATAGCACACAAACTGCTACTCAACTGGAGGCATTTTTACAACATGCCCATATATCAACTGAAATGCGATGGGTTCTCACAGACCTTTGAAAAGGTTAATTATAGCAGTGTTAAACTGATTATTTAACAGGTTTTCCTACACAGAAATGCTGGAAGGAGCAAATAGATTAACCTTTCTTTTTTAATTAAACCTACTTTGATAGTATTTCACTCTCCTACAAAGCAAAGAGGTCTCGGAATCATTCAATGTAAATAATTTAATGCAAGAAGGTAAAGCTGCAAGACACTGCTTTGGCTTGGAAGTACTTGATTTATAGAACCATCTGTGGCTAGGCATCTATCAACCTCAAAAGTTACCTCTCTAAAGGTTCTGCTAAGGCTGTTTAAATCAGCTGATGCAATCTTAACAAAATCTCCTATCACAAATTTCTGAGGGCTGGTGACAGGAACTCTCAGCAGCAGCTCTTCAACTCTAGAATTACCTATAGGATTGGTCTAACAAACCCAGGACTATTTCCTTGGAGGTACAATACTAAGCTCAGCATTTTTTCTGAAGTGTCTTTTTGTGGGACAGTTGTGTTTTCTAATTCAGTGGAGTTACATCACCAGTAATGAGCTGCACCAACACAGAACTACAGGCATCAGTCAGCTCATGCAGAATTCAAAGAACTGGTCACTTACTAAGTCTTCCCTTTTCCAGTGTACTCTAGAATTCAAGAAATAATTGAAAATTATGTGAAATCTACAGTTTGGACTCATTTTACACTATGCCAACATTCTCCCAAATTCAGGCACTCAGTGGCCTGATCTGCATATGCATTAGGTTCCTTTCAGTCAGTCCTGCCAAATACATATTCCTTGCAGATTCAGCTGCTTCTTCCTCCTCCTCCTAACTAGCAGAAATGATTCCAGGATGTTATGTGCAGACACCTAGAAAGAGAAAACTGAAGTTTGGAAAAACGTGTTGAATAGGTATTTGATTTTCCACTCTCCATTTCCCTCAATCTTTAAAAAGCTAGTAGATTACTTTCATGCAAATTCATCATTCTGGCTGTGAAGGGCAGAATTCCTTAAAGTATTTGGGATCCCCTCACATAACAGAAAATATTATCCATTTTTTAAAAAAATGCCTGTGATAGAGCTTTGGGTGTCACTAAATCTAAACACAGCTGCTGTGTTCACTAAATATTCTGCAATACATGCAGTTTACAGAACATAAATAATATTCACTGGGTTTTGATATGAAGAAGAAAAACATATTTACACATATTTCTATTTGCCCAGTATTCATATTTCTCTGCAGTCAGAGTTTTCTTCTCTCCCTCCTTCATCCCTTATGGAATACTCTTGCCTTGGCATTGAGGTAGCCAGTCCAGGACCAGCCCAATATAAAGCTACACTCTGTGCCATGCAATTAGAGTTTGTTAGCTCAGTTTTTCCCTTGCACTGGAGGGAAATGGCTATTGAACCCAGCCTGGAAGCCAGCACCCATCCTCCCTAGGACACTGAGCTCCCTTTGACCCACATCCCAGGCTCAGGCTCACCTCTGAACCAAAGAAAATGTGAATGTCTAAACATCAACATCTGCTTTCAGAGGAACCAAACTATGCCCATCTTTCTTCTGAGTTTCTGCTATCAGATTACTCCTGTTTCCTGCTTGTGAATGCTTTCTCTTCAGAAGATCAAGAGCGCCAAAGAAGTCTGTTGGAGCTCACTTTGGTAAAATAAAACTCATTTAAGAAGAGAGCTGAACACAAACCATGCTAATAAGCTACACTTCTTTCATTTTCTGGGCATAGCCCAGGGTTCTAGCCTGCTGCAAAATCCATTTTGCACAGCTTCAACGATAAAGTAGATTTAAAGCTGATAAAACCATGTTCCAGGAGACACAAAGCTTTTCATACGCACATCAAACCAAACCCTCCGTATCCTCCAATGTGAAGTTAAAAAGCTGCAACCTTCAGGCAATCCTCAGCTGCCAGGAGAGCCCATAAGAATTCCAACTGCAACTGAGTATAAAGCACAGTCCTGATATTGATCTCTCATGTGCTAGAAACTTGACCAGCTTCTGGCACTGCCACAATCCAGACAACCTGGCAACATGCAGAGAGGCCTCTTTTTACTCTATATAGTGGCACCAAAATGGGCAACTGATCCCCCTAAATATTTCACTCACTTCAAAGTTCAATTTCTATTTGAAATGAGCAAGTTGAAATTGTCTCCCCTGAAAATGGTGTTTTGAGAGTAAAGAAAAAACATTCCACCCATACGTAAAAGAAGACAGAAAATAAGCCCCAAGCCATGCTAGACAGTCTGATAAAAAACATGTTAAGATTAGCAGTAGGAATTTCTCTGCACCCTGGCCCAAATTCCCACTGTGGCTTTTTATATTACAAAATTGTTTTCCTCTTTCTGTGGATTTTTCTGCATTCAGTATCTCTGCTACTCTTCTCCCCACTAGTAAAAGACACAGAAAACACATCAACACTTCCAGCTAAGCCAAATCATTTTCAGTCTCACTCAGTATGACCAAAGTTTCAGATAACTCCTTCCATGAGCTCAATACACAGTCTCTCTTCCATTCTTTAAGAGTAATTTTTGATAATCACTCAGGTGCTGCTGTTATACTTGGATAAGAAATTTGGAAATAGGAATGCAATCCAAGGAACTGAGTACTGCATGTAGCAGAACAACCTCGTCAGATTTAACCAGCAGCTCTGGTAAAGAACAACTTGTGATGGACTGTCATGATTGTTTCTTAACTCAACATTATTTGAAAAATCCTGTAGCATATCTACCACTTTTCATATTCTGCTTTGTTTTTTCAACATAATGACTTTAGATTTTCCACTTTAAAACTAATTATTTCATTTCCTGAAGGAAGGTTTACTACTTAACATAGCCAGGACTCATGAAATCATTTCGGAACACAGGAATGTCAAAGATCACTAAAAGCCATACAGATAGAAAAGCGTATTTGATACCATCTCCTCATTTTCAAACTGCATGTTGCACTGTGCTGCATCCTCGGTTAGCGGCTTCTGGAACACGTTGCGGCAGACGAGCCATATTGTCAGACTAGCAATGAACATCCCAATATCTGGTACAAATAGTCTGATCACGTTCCCAGCATCTGCTCCTTTCACACTGTATGGGATGAAAAAAAAGAACAAAACAAAAAACAAAGAAACATTTGTTACTTCTAATGGCATTTTCAACTGCAACGGAAAGTAAGCTCAAGGCAAGGAAAGAACCCCAAACTGTCAGTAGTAAGAAATCTTTGCAATATGGGAAATATAAAAATGGTCAAGGAACTCTAGACAGACAGATATTTTTGCTCTCCACAAGTACAGAATTAATGATTATTTGCTGTGAGCTTGCACATACATATTTTAGTGATACTTAGCATTTTGATTAACCCAATTCTGAATCAATTTTTTGAGAGCAATATAGGAATAACCTCCAAATTCAACAAGAAAGATTTCAGCTGAATACCTAGAAAATCCATCTGTATGAAGCACAATCCTTTTACCAACATTCCTTGCAATGACAACATCATCCAGGTCCACCAAGGATGAGGGTGTCCACCTTTAAGTTAGCCCAAATCCTTCTTCCTGGCACACAGTGGAATACCCAGAAAGTCTTTAATATTTTAACGTGTTTTATTATGTTTACTGTTAATACCTTTTATTCAACAGACTACCTGAATACATTTTGGGGTATTTAAGTACAAATATTTAAATGCTAATTAATGTGTGCAATCCCTGCCAGGGAAGCCTTTCCTCTTCTCTGAAAGGTCTGTAAGGTATGATGATTTTTTTGTAGGAAAAAAATTGCACTGTTTCATTGTGCACGTTTAAGTGCTTATACTGGGAAATACTACTTCCTGGATTTAGCTGTGGTGTCTGAATTTGGTTCACTGTTAAAAAGGAGATCCTGGATTTATGTTTAGTGGCACAACAAACTTTTTATAAAGCTGCTGAATGCACGTATTAAACTCTCAGCTATTAATGAGAGGATATAATCATACTTAATTGAAAGTGTGAAGTTAAGACACTTTAAATATGCAGTTCCAATTTTATTTTTTATAGGGCTTTATGTCTATAACCAGTTCTGAGGACAGGTGAGGCATCTGTTTAGTTCCTTGGGCATAGGTGAGTGCACTAGGTCTTCACAGCCTGAACTGGTAGAAAACGTAACAGGTTGTTTTATAGATGCAAAGAAAGAGGTCACCTCTGGCCTTTCTTCATCACAGCTTTGAAGCCTAAAATAAACTTTGTGAAGGAGTTACCTGCAACTGCTGTGATTAAATGCAGGCCTGGAGTATCAAAAAAGTCTCTAATGTGATTACAATACAACCACTGTTGAGAACCGTGTGGGTCTGCTCATACAGCCATGATCAAATCCAACGTTTCCATCACTGCTGCCCTGCTGACCCAGCTTTTCCACTGATGTGTATCTTGCAAAATAACATATGCTCAAAGTGGGAAAAAGGTAAGTGATCAGAATGCTGGCTTTAAAGTTTGTTTCAACATCTTAACCCTGAATGGTCATGCACTGCATGGCAGCTAAGTAGCTTGAAAATATTTCACTAATAGCTTTCAGTTGTCCTGAAACAGAGAGAAAAAATAAGTAACTGAAAGGCTTGCAAAAGAGTTAGATGACAAAGTCCTTGCTGGACAGCTTGCTTGTTTCTTGTGCCACTGATACCAGCACAGCATGCTGTAGAGTCAACTGGCCTATGAGAGCATGGCCACTCTGGTTAACATTCCAGAAAGTCTAGGCTTGACATGAGCCCCCCACTCTCTTTGTAGTACAGTGGCTCTTAACGTCACTGAAGATGAGCCCAGGCTGCACCTTGGCAGAAAGAGGTAAAACGTACATGTTTAATGAATCTTTTTCCCAAAAACAGTGTACACAGGTTTCATAATAATGTTAATGAACTTTTTTCAATAATCCTGATCATTGTGATGCCTAAAGAGGCTGACCTGGAACAGAGACTAGACAGAGTTAAAGGAATAAAGCAGGTATTTATTAAAAGGCCTTCAAAGGATACACCTTGGGCAGTCCAAGAGCCTGGCTGTGGCTCTGCCCAAGACAGACCCAAGATGGATGCAAGGTGGATGACCAGTCACTAATTTAGACACTTTTATACATTTTGGTGCATTTACATATTGGGGTCAATTGTCCAATTACAGCTTCAGGTTATGAAGTCCCATCCTCTTGGATTGCTTTCCTGAATTCACTGCTGTTTGTACTTCTTGAGCCTAAAGCTGCAGTGGTCTCCTTGGTGCTCAGGCTGGAAAAGGATTGTTTTGTCTAATTACCCTGTGAAGAGAACTTGCTAACACTTTATATGAAGTTCAGAGTCACACACTCAGGCAGTATAGAATCTAAAATATATGAAAGCTAAAATTTAAGGCATCACTTCTATAAGTGATTTTTTTCTTTACACGGATCTGGTTTCTTAATTAATTGAAAATCAAAATTAATTTTGCATCACTTCTGAAGTCCTTCAGATTCCACTACCCACATGTGTACAAATTAAAAAGTGGCAGCTTTCAAGTGCCAGCGCTTCTTAGTTGCACCAGGCTCTCCTTCCTCACATTGTACTCCCATGGAGCCATGCTGAGAATTCCTTTGCATATCCCACTCCCCAGACCAAGGGGAGACCCCTGCAGGAGCCCTGCCTTGGTGCAGCTCACATTTCTTTCCAAACCAGGTGCTTCTGATCTTTCAAAATAAATCATTTAGTGTGCTGTTGTGAGAGATGTAACGTACAGCTCAGGCTAGAAACAAAGAGCCTGAACAGTGATACCTAACCACGGAGCAGGGAAAAATTCTCCACATGAATAGTTTATTCAGCAAAACCAGTTGCAAATGTATGCTCTCCCCACTTTCCTATGAAAAGGAAAACAAATTGACCTCGGTGTGATAATTAAAAAGGAAACAAAAGATCACTTGAAAGTAGAGACATACATATTCTCCTGTAAAGCAGAATAATAAACTGCTTCATTCAACCCCAAGTAATTTGCTCCCCAGTTTTTCACAGCAAAAGCTAAAACAAAAATCAGTTATTCCCACTTGTTATCTCTGGCAATACAAAAAAGAATGGCAAATACTGCCATCATTCCACAAACATTTCTCACTTTATTTGCGCATTCACACATGGTCATATTTTGCATTTGATAACAGTCTATACATTGTGCTCTTTCCCCCAAAAGCGGCTTTCAAACTACGAAGCTAAACAGGAGAACAGGAAACCTATTCAGATCTCCTAAAACAACAGCTTTTTTTTTTAAATCCCTGCAAGAATCTCATGGTGTTCAATGAATTGGTCACAGCCTTTGATCTACAGCTGGTAAAGCATAATTTATTCACTTAAACAAAATAATTTACCTACAGGGCAGCTTTAGTTGTAATAGATACAAGTGACTGAAGCTTATAACTCAGCCAGAAGCATATTCTGCAGTGTAATTACAGTAAATTGAAGATTTAGTTTTTCCTTCTTTCTAACAGGATGCAGAAGAAAACAGCATGGATACACAGACACACACAGACACACATACACAATGGATTAGAGGTTTGAAATGGTTTATTATTTTCCCTTGACCAAAGAAATCAAATTGCACACAATTTTTTAGAGAAGGGACTACTACAGTTAGGGTTGCAAGTGTTCCTCTGTAACAAAAATAACTTTTGTAGGACAAAAGGAACTTCACTGACTTTTCTGTCAATATGTGAATCTGTTTTATCATATCAACAGACTCCTAATACGGCAGTTTCCACATCAGATGTGTTCCCTTGATGATTTCAGCTGAATACTATAAATTTACTACTTTACAAAGGGTTCATCTGTATTTTCTGTTTATATACAGAATTTTCCTAGGACGGTGTGACCCTGGTCTATTCTTGTATTTCTCTGCTGTTCAAGAAACTGAGCAAAATGTCCTACTATATCTGCATTGAGATTAGGGGTAGCTGGGGATACACATGTTAAAACCTTTGTCTTACACCATGTACACTGATAGTCAAACAAATGCATGCAATAATAATGAAATATTACATTCTTGTTTGGAGCTGTAGAAATCAGCATTTCTGTTTTCTTAAAATTGTCACTTTTTGCCTTTCTACAATAACAGTTACTCACAAATTAAAATCACTCATCTCCTACTGAATGTACAAAGCTTTGGTGAACAGTGAAGTGTTAATGTGAAACCTGGCTTGATTTCATTACTTTAGAATGGCAGACACTCTGACTTCCTATTTATTTCAGATTTACAGAATAAAACCAGAAAGGCAGCAGAACTATTAGAATTAGAACAGCAAGGTTTTCAATTCATAAATAGAAAAATATATAGTAACACACATGTGAGACACCATGCATAATGTATAAAATAGTCCACATATAAAATGAACATCAACAGTCTTCAACTTTAAATATTTTTCTATTTTGTTACAAATAAACAAAAAATGGGAAAGAACAACCACCGTTTCTTAAAAAGAACTAAAATTAATTCAGCAATGTATCACAATGTTAAGCTTATGTTAGACAATAAATATGATAATGCTTCCAGATTAAGGAACTGTAAAAAGCTTGATTTTATATTGCATACTGAGTAAACAAAGTATTTTAAAGGTTATTGTTTATTGCAGTTTTAAAAAGTTATCAAAAATCTTATTCATGCGTACTACATCTTTCCATACATGCATGCATCTTTCCTCTTGTCCCCTCAGGGGTTTTCTATAGCATCTCTTTACTTTCTAATTAATTTAATAAAGCAAAAGAGGTAATACTGTATTAGCAAGTGATAAACTAGGAAGAGATGCACCGATACTAATAATTTCCATTCATCTCTTTGCTGACTGTGAAACATCTGATATTTCTAATTTGATCTAATATTTCAGGGTAATTAATGCACAACTGTAGATGCTTACAGCTGAATCCCCTTGGGCTTCCTCTGCAACTGTAATCATTAAGTTTGCAAGTAAAACAGACCCAAGAATCATAAGCATGGACCCCTGGGAACATGGACTGGCAGTATTTCAGGGGTGCCACGCAGTACCGTGAATGATTCATTTGTTTATCACTGGTATCCTCTCTGATCCAAAAATAGTGGAAACTTCAAGGGTACCAAAGACTACTAACCAGATGGCCTTAGAGGTGTGCCTGCTGATCCTTGCTGTTGGAAGAGGGTGTTGGGAATGGTTGCAGCTAGAAGCTAGATAGGAGGCTCCTTATCCTCTCTCAGTTTGAAATAAGGATGAACTACTTGATCCCATACTTACTCTCCTGCAAAACTCCCACTTTAAGTCTGATGATTGCAGACCCTGTCTGAGCCACAACCAGCACTTCAGTGAACATAGGATGCTCGCAGTTGATACTCACAGTGCCATACATGTCCCTGCTGGCTCAAAAGACAAGTTTTCTATGATGTTGGTTCACACAGCAACCTTGCCACCACATTCAGGGCAAACCTCTGCTGTGGGTAAAGTTTACAAGCTGCTGAGCACTGGTAAGTCTGCCCTTAGACCTCTCCTTGCTCATCAACAAATTGAAAGTAAATTATATCACAAAAACAAAACACAAACTTCAAAATATTAACATCCATAGTGCTGTGCATGTGCAGTGCTCTCTCTCCTGCACTGCCCGAATATGATGGTCCTTTCAGTTCATGCAGAGCATGGCATGTGTTTTACCCAAAATACCTGAAGTTGCATTTTCAGAGAATATTGGTCGTGCAAAGTAAATGTGTGGGAGGAAGAGGGAAGCAAAAATGCATAGAAAACTACTTATAAAAATATTTAGCATGCACTGACCTACCCAACATACAAGTTCAAAGGGCTCCTGAAGTATTTGCAAAATCTAAATCACTGCTTACAAACTATGTCTGCACGGATTCAAAACCCAAAAGTACACTTTGCTTTTTCAGGAAAGATACCTTGCAATGAAGAACACACTCTGTATTGCAAAAGTGCTTAACCACGTATTAACCAAACATTTGCTTTCCAAACACCGCTCTGCAGAGAGAGCGAGCAGCTATTTGAAACTTAATGCACATTGCCAAGATTTTGGTACCTCATTGCTTGCATAAAACATTCAACATTAAGAAATTATGGATATGTGCAATAAGTAAAACATTGGTTTGTGGCAATTCTTCTCTTTCTAAAGCACCTATTGTTTCTTTTTGGTCATTGATCTTCTAATAAAGGGCAAGCTCCAGCTTGCCCAGGGCAGCACACAGAAGATTTAAACTTCAGCAGGGATTTTCAGCTATCACGCAAAGCACTCAGCTGCACTGCTGCCAGACTCGTGACAGCATAACACTCAGCTCGCTTTGCCCGTGTCCCACAGCTCCAAACGTGGAGCAGGATTCATGCTGCACAGCCAAGAGGAAGGGAATGAAATCCCCTCCACACCCATGGTGCTGTGCGTGCCAGCCCCACAGCACAGCAGTGGAAATGACAAGTCCATCCGCTACACAAATTATTTCAGGTCAAAATGGGAATGTGATAGTAGATGGAGGCAGAGCCAAAGTGAGCAGAAGAGACTTGAGGACACCTCAGCTATAAGTGAATTTTGGCCTTAACTCTTCAAAGAAACTCTTTGTTTCCACTTTGAACACTTCTCACAGAGACTTCTTACTTATGCACTCATGGAATAAGTATTTAACTTAAGCACTAATTCAGTGTTCATTGATCTCTGCAAAACATTCCCAGTTACATTTGTCCATAATGCTCATAAATATTTGGTAACTTGTAGTAAAGTGTTTGCATAAAGGCATACAGATATCCGTATGTTCGACAATAGTCCTGACTAAAAGAAAGTGCTGACAATCTGAAGCAGCCTGACATTCTGTGATTATTTCAAAACATATTTTCTCCCTCTCTCCACAGTTTTCATACTCTAGTTGGAGCAGGAACAGATCATCACTTCAAACTACTTTTCATTTCATTCTGTTGCCAGCATATATCATACTCACAGAAAGTAAAAGACACATCTAGATTTTCCAGTCAGCTGCAGATCAGGAGGGAATAGTATTTCCCTCAATTACAGCAACCAACATTGTAAATTACTGCCATTTTACAAAGCCAAATTATCTCCAATACAGAGAAAAAGCACACAACTATCAGTGGTTCAATCTGGAGTGCCCACTGCACTTTAGTGTTTGCATAGGAGACCCTTCTGTCCCACAAGACCCATTCCTAATTTAAAGTGACTGTTTGCTGGGATGGGACCATTCACCCTCAATTCTCCCATATGAAACAGCTCCTAGTCTACCCTGCCTGCTCTGGACATGCCCATCATTTTCTTCACAGCATGAAGCATGACAGGACAGAAAGCAACATTGAACCTTTCTCATCACCACCTGCCTGAAAACCCCAGTGGTTTAGAGGCAAGAGCACATGGGCATTGCTGGAAGCAGGCTCCAGCCATCAGAGGCATGTGTACAATATCTCTCCTCACTCCTCTGCCGAATTCCATTAAAACTGGCCAAATGAAACATCCTGATTCATCCCACTGGTGTACTTTGTTCATTTCTACAGTGTCAATCAAAAGAGAAGTGGACTAGAAATCAGTGGCAAACTAAATCTCTCAATGCCATTAGATATTCCTACTAATTTTTCAGTAAATGTAGCCTATAACACAATCTCTGGGTGGCAAACACCCCACATCCATGTGGGAGGGGAGAGGACTAGTCCCCTGCACTGCTTGATGCCATTCAATGGCTGGATGTGTGACCACCAAAGACCCTTCTCAGGTGCAGGAGGCAGCTGTGGTAGTGTTTTGCCAGTGTGAGAGGCTCTTATCTTGTTCAGCATTGGACAAACCAGAATTGCTCAGATCCAAACTGGGTAAAAAGGAGCTGAAGTGAAGGGCTCCAGGCTGGCTGGGTGCCAGGTGTGAGCACACTGCACCAGGCTGGTCAGACCTGGCACATGATATGTTCCTGCTCCACCAGCCACAGGCTCCCTTCTGTTTTGTGTGCCAGTCGCTATTTGGAGATCTCACATGATTTACTCATGAACAAAACCCAACAAAAACAAAATAAAACACAAAGGAAACTGTTAAGCATGCATCCTAGAGAGTTTTTTGGATACTGATTGCAATGCTGATTGCTCTCCAGATTAAAACAAAGACTGGCTCACATTGTGCTGCTGGTGGGTTTACCACTCTACTGCTCCCAGCTACCACTGTACTGCAGGAGGCTGGGCTGTGCCAAGAAAAACACTGACAACAGTCTCACAACTCAAGTGCTCAAGCAGCACAGGTCATAAAATATCTTCTATCAGATGTTCCTTTTCTTTGAATCCCTAGCTTAAATGGCATGAGAAAAGTTAGCTGAAATTCATTTAGCTGAAAAGAAAATAAGCACAAGGGATGGTAGGAAACAAGCAGCCTGAAAACTGAACACAAACAGTTGGATAAATAAGATTCATCCTGAATGGAGACGGCTTCTAAGAGGAACTTATGCCAGTCCTGAGGCAGCCCAGGCCATCAGATCAATATGACACAATGACAGGTTTCAGAGGCACAAGGATTCTACATGGAAGTTGTCCAAGTACAGAGGTATTTTCTCCTCGCTTGCAGTTCGCAATGAGGACATATCTGAGGTACCAAATGTAACAGTAATGATAAAATCTCAGGTAAAGACTGTTCTGTCATCATTTCCTTCCTTCTATTCCATGACACTTCAGCATCTCTTAGTCTGTAGTGACATGAGGTTACTCTTCTCTTTGCAAAGCACCTAGACTACAGTCGCATGCTGTAAGAAATGGCAGAGTAATAATCACACATTTTTCAGCTTTTGCTTCCAATGTGGTAAAAATTAATCATTTTCTTGTTAAGTTATTAAAAAGAATCCTTCAGGCTTCATTTCCCTTTAATCTAATTGGGTTGCTGACTGCACATTGCTGTAGTTGTTAGCAGAAAGTAAATTTACATATTTGATTTACATCCCTGAGACTCATGATCTCTTATTTGTCTCTCTAGTTTTATCTAAGGCTCACCTGGGCACCTTATTAAGCCCTTTTGTTTGTTTAACCACTAGTGTCACATAAAAAAGATTATAAGCTGCCATCACGTGATTTGGGAATTCTCCTGTCATAAATGTGCAGTCAATGTAACACCCCTGTGGCAGAGGCTGGCAGAAAAGTATCAGAATGAAAACAGGCATACTGTGCACTGCTAACATTTGCTAGATTGACTGACCTCCTTCCACAATTCTCTCTCTCTTGAAAATCTAAGTCTCCAAGTAAAATAGAAAAGAATAGAACACAACAGTTCAGTTGGAGGAGTCTTACAGTGATCTCCTCATCCAGCCTCCTGACCACTTTAGGGCTGACCAAAAGTTAAAGCATCTTATTAAATGAATTGTCCTGATGCCTCTGAAGAGGCCAAAGTCCTCAGACGCTCCTCAGAGAACATGCCTTCCAGCCCTTCCAGCAGCTCTGTTGCCCTCTTCTAGAAAAGGACTTTAGCATCCTTCTTAAATTGGGGCCCACAACTGCACATAATGCTCAAGGCGAGGCTGCACTGACACTGCATACAGGGGAAACATTGAGTGCACCACAGTCTCTTACTTTTTTATGAGACCACTCATTTTAATTATTGCCATCTTTCTGCCATAGACTACAATGAGCTCTACCTTAAAATAATCCATTTACTTATTTGGTTTCAGACCTCTGGCTGATCACGCTAACAAGAAGAATCATCCTCTTTCCACTGAAACTGAAAGGGCCATCAATATTTCAAAAACATGCACAAAAATGAAGCTGCTATATTAGAGCCTGTACCATTCCCAATGACTGAGGAATGGGAATGGCATAAAAAGCCTCCCTGACTCGTTCTATTGAAGCTGCACTTCTGCAGATGACCAACATTACCAGAGGAAGTCTGAGAGCAGATACAGGAGTGAGGGAACATCTGCAGCTGAAGGTCTGCTCTATGTACATGATTTTGCAAAGGAATGTGGCAGCACTTGTGTTATTTCTGATTCAGCAATTGCTCTCCAAAGGTCCTCTCCAAGCACCTTCACCTGGAATTCAGCCTTGAACAAAGCTGATACAACACATAAAAAAGTCATAATAATATTGTGATTGACAAAGTTGTATCTTGACTCACATGTATTCCTACAGCAGTTTCCAAAAAAAAACCTAGGCATAACAGAAATAACAAAACAAGATTGACTAAAAGGATGTTTCGGAGACTTCATTAAAAATTAATAGAGATTTTTGTCTTTCAAAGTTTTATCATCTCTCAGACAGTAAAGAGAAGGATAAAGTTCTTTGCTCACTCATGTTGTTATGGAAAGAGAAAGCCAGATGATCAGCTGATATCAATTATAAATTATTGGTCAAGATTACCGAAGGAAATGAAATATGGGGGCTGACTGATCCAATTTCTAGCAGCACTGAACTGGAGCAGATGTGAACATCAAGCCCTGCAACGCTTTCCTCCCACGTGTCTTTTTCTCCTCTGAATGGTAGCCCATGAAGGGAAAACTTGGCTTCTCAGTAAATTCCCATAATTCATCTAGGTTCCACAATAAAAGCATATATTCCTTTGTGTTCTGACAGTGTGCAGAGACCACAAAAGTCCCCAGTGAACTCGGGTGTTCACCTCCATTCCACTTTTCTTATCATGTGCATGTGGAAATGAATATTTACTAGCTGCTTGGAAGAGACAGTACAGAACATTTACTCATGTCAAAAAAATGGGAAAAACCATATCCTGTGGAGCTGTCTTCCAGGGCTAGATTAATTTTTCAATACAAATCTTATTTTCTGAAAGAAAGAAAGAAACCTCACTAATTTCCTCTATTTTTTTCTGATTAACTATTCACCACTTTACACTGCTATTTCACATTAGCTCACCATTTGCCCAGAACATCTAAAACTAATCTTCCTCTGTAATACAAAGTCTGCTAGAATTTTCTTTTCACTCAGCTACTTTCTTTGGACATGCAGAAAAGCCGCTCATATACTTGATTCTATTTCTCTAAGTTTTCTAGTCACTCTGAATATCTCCAGAGCTCTCAAAAAGGAGTATGTGACCACTCTTTAAATATGTTTTAGGACTTGTGCACAGTGGGGTAGTTGTAACTAGTGTATCACAATGAGTGTCATTTAATGCACAGCTAATAGATATTTTACTTTAAAAAAATCAGATTTTTACTTAAAAAAACCCACTTTGTTAGCCAAAAGAGAATTATGAAATGAATGTGCAAAACCACTGTGACAGAACCCACAAATGTATTCTTTCACCTTTTCATTACATCAGGCTTTATAATTTTATCTTTTTATGACTTTTTATCCTCATTTTTTTCCATTTGCATGCTTTATCCTCTTCACTGATGAGTTTTTAATTTAAAAGTTACAGCTGATTTGATTGCTCATTCACAACTGCATCTGCTGCAGCAATTTATCTTTTGGATGTGCAATCACTTGCCAATGTCATCACACAGCAGTGGGATGCAGTTGGATGGCAAACACACACATACACTAAAGCTACAGGAAGACTGTAAATAAATAAAAAGTAACCAAAGTAGTTTTTACATGCTGAATCAAAAAGAAAGAAATGTTATGACACTGCAGTGACAGTGGGAGGGAAAGGAAAGAGTTATGCCAGATACAGAAGATGACAGATATGCTGCTGTTAGCAGAGCAATGTGGAATAAATATAAAATCTGCACTGCTGTTCCTACCCTGACAGCTTGGCTGTCTGCATGGTACAGGATCAGATCTCTGACAGTCTCTTGATCCACTCTCACAGTGCAGAAATCAGGCTGGCATGCTGGAGAAAAGGTAGCTTAAAGCCATTCACCTTCTAGACTGAGACAGACTTACTCCATGAGTGTTGCAGGAGAGTCCTTCAAAGCTCAAATATCACTTTGATAGTTTCAAAAGCTTTACTGGGGATGCAAAATTTTCCTAGATTTTTACCTTCTGTAGCCATGTGACCATGACAGTCACCAACATTTTCTTACAAAGATACACACATTCAGCTACGAAGCTTACAGCTATGAATAGAAGCTATGAAATGTGAAGCAACTTCACTCTTAAATGTTAGAAGTCAGGAGAAAATAATTATTTCAAATCATTCCACTTTGAAGCTATTCGTTATTCTTGGCATCCAATCTTTACTTGTTTTTTACGTCAAGTTAAAAAACAGCTGAAAAGCCAAAAAAAATATTTCAGGGAATGTATCTTCATATCTGCAAAAGAAGAGACCAATGTAGCAAGGAAAAAGAAAAAAAATTTTTTTGTTTCTTACTAAACAACATTGCTTACTGAAATATACATATCTTCGGTATCTTCAGTAGAGTGTATCTAATACCAAACACCTTCTCACAGGCAGTGTAAAATTTTAATTTCTGTTTTGGTCCAAACTGTTCTAGCAGAGAGCAATTTTAAGACTGGAAGGATGGGACAAATCCATATTAATCCCTCTTTTGTCCTGGCCTATCAAATTATTCCTTTTCCCAAAAGCTATCCGCAGTGTTGGAAGCATTGGAAAGTCATTTTATAAAAGAATTTGGCTTGGCTTCTAAACACACCTTTGCTCTACTGTTAGGGAAACACTAGGGTGTATGTTAGGAAACTTCAGCCATAATGACAAACAAATGAGTTTCACGTTTCAAGTTTGTTTGATGGACTTCTCCAAGTTCATAAGAAAAAAAAAAAAAGGAGAAAAGGAAACCTTCTTATTCATAAAGCATCTTGCAATTAATAACACTACTGTGCTTCTCATCTACACACAGCTGAATTATAGATTTATCACAGGCATGTCACTCAATTAAGAGATTAATTTGCCTCCAGGATGTTTGCAGACCGGCTCTCTCTGTGGGTGCACAGGAGGCTGAACGGGAAGCAGGACTGTCCTGCTTCCCACAAGTGAGTGGCTTCTTGAACTTCAGCCTGTATAGGCAGAGGATTAAAACCCAGTATTCACACAAGTGTGTTTTACTTGTATAACAATATAATTTTCCTCTGGACTACACAGGGTGATGTGCACCTTGGATTTTTAATACTTCAATTCTCTCTAAGAGGGTTTAGAATTCTCTAAATTGTACAAAATTGACTATATTCCCTAAAAACTAGTTTATTTATTTATACCACTAACAATGATTTTTTGCCTTGGTTCCATAACGTTTACTCTTGTGAGACATATCTTTGAAATCTACTGAGTTGCTTATATAACTAAGGACTGTGTGCTCAGACATTTAGAAAATTCACATTGCTGCTTTCTACGTTGTTTAAAAATAAGATGTCAAAGTAGCTGCAATCCAACCAGAGAAACTTTCTTGGTATATTACAGTGATTCACACTAGAGAATAGCCATGATTACTGTAATTATTTTAGGTAGAGATTGTTTATGTTACCATTAAGACAGCCATTTAAACATAAAGATGGGGGGGGTTAAAACCCAAAAAATCTCTTCAATCTGCTCAAAACAAATGAAGTTACTTTAGTGAATGTTTACATATTTTGTGATAGTTTTATCACTTTTTCTTAAGGACAGCTTTGAGAAAATCCCACAAGTAAGGAAACAATTACTGTTCTAAGTGTTTTTAGCCATGTGGTGATCATCTAAAAAGCCTCTATTAAAAAAAGTCTCCCTTGGTGAATTATTTTTTACAGTCTCACAGGTATGCTACACAAAGGCTACAAAACCATCACTAGCAATATATTAAAAATATTCTGTATCATGGTTGCTAGCTTCCTAGCAGCGTGCTTATTATCCAAAAGCTAGGGTAGTATATCACAAAATTTACAAAAATGACATCTGTCAAAAAACAGATTTTCTTCTCGCTTAAGTTTAAAAAGAGAGGAGAGGAGAGGAGAGGAGAGGAGAGGAGAGGAGAGGAGAGATTTGAACTGCAAGGGAGCTACAATGATCATCTCATCTTACTGCTCAACCACCAAAATTTAAAGCATGTTATTAAGGGCATTGTCCAAATGACTCTGGCAGGCTGACAGTCACTGCAAACATGGGGCATCAACTCCTCTCTAGGAAGCATGTTCCAGAGTTTGACCAGCCTCTTGGTAAAGAAATACTTCCTAATGTCCAGTCCAAATCTCCCTTGATGGATGCAGCTTTGAACTATTCCCAGAATTTCTGCATGGGATGAGGGAGAGGAGCATGCCCGATACACAGTATTGTTTGCAGCAGGGAATCAGAGGTAGCACACTGAACTGACTACACACAACAACACTGGAACAAAGGTCAACATTGGAATAAAATCCAAGGTAAGTTAGACTGATTTATAACAAGGTTTAAATTGTTTCTATTTCACTATTTAATATGGGCTGAAAGATTTCAGTTGACACAGTGCTGGTGAAAAAAAAGCTCCTTCAGTTTTCTTCATATCTTAAACATTTTTTTTCTTTGCAAATACAATTCAATTTTTATTTTGGCTTTCTCTGTAACTCAGACTTTTATTTCAAAGTCTTGCTTTTTGTCAGAGCAGCGAAGAAAACTCAATTTAAGATAGAACCTCAGGCATGCAGAATATATCAAATAAAACTGAAAACACATTTCTTCCCCATTTCCTACACTATAAACAAGACAAATACTTCAGCACACACATGCATAAATTCCACAGTCCTGGCCGCCACGAAGTAACAAAAAGAGAGAAGTTTTGAGAATTGAATTAAATTAAAGCAACCTCAGTCCCCCTGTCTTCCCAGGACTCAGCACCCTGTGCTGCCCTTTGCCTGGACACAAGTGGACAAATGTTGGAAGCCCCATCATCTGCTGTTCATCGCATCCTGAGAAAAGAAGTGCAGTGTTATGGCTGGAAGGACATGAATAAGCCTTTCTGATGTAGTCCTCTGCCTCCAAATCCCTACCTATTACTTAGGTTTGGCAGCTTGGGGCTGAGGCTGAGGCTGCCAGTACCATGTTTGGCCTAGATGAGAAAGGCATGGAGGGCTCAGCGTTGGTGCAGCACCTCTTGTTGCACCTTCTGCATCACCAGTGTTGCTGGAGCTATAGGCTTTGGGGATCTCTGAACCTCAACCCTAAAAACCGTAAAAACCCTAAAAGCAGTTTGGGGTTGAGGATGAGGCCCTCATGTTTGGGCAGGCAGAGAAATGGTAGAGATACCACCCAGAAGACAACACTTGTGTTACAAGCAATAAACTGCCATTTTATTCACAACCTCCCAAGAGAACGTGTGGAACTGATTCTGTCTTTAGGCTCCTTATTTTATATTTATCTGCCATATTATTCAAATAGCACATGTAACCATAGAATAGTCAAAACTGCAGAATAAATTCACATTCATTAACTACTACAAAAGTGTGATGGGCATCATATGTTAGGAATAGAAAGTATAAATGAGCCATCAACTAATCTAATTTCTCTGATTTGAAGCACATCAAGGATGATATGGTGTGGAAGAGAACCCTGCCATAGTAAGGCACTGGGCAGTGAAAAATTAGGCACTTGCTTAAGTGCTTTGAGAGACAGGAAACCAAAACAACTTTATGGACTAACGTAGCTTTTTGTTCCAAAATGGTGAAAGATGTGCCTGGCAGGGCTTTCCCATGTCCTTTTGATTGCACCACTGCACCCATTTTTCCTTGTCTTCTCAAATTATTCAATATTTGTGAAATGCATTCAAACTGCACTGTTTCCTTTAAAATAACCTCTCAAGGATGAGACCATACAGCCTCATGCAGCCCCTGGCTGGGGCAATGCTCCCAAAATGATGTAAATGGGAGCCTTGCCCAAGAAAGGACTATAGGATTCAGCTGTATGTGAAGAAAGGCTTGAAATAATGGAGCATGGTATCAGGATAAGACTTTATATTTCAACCATATAATTTATTCTTTACACTAAATCACCGAAAAGCGTGGGGAGAAGAGGGGGATGTCACTTTGGAAAACCATATGGTATTTTGATTTCCAAGCCAGAACTGTGCATACTGAATGTTTATAGGATCTAGTGATATTCTCTCCTTTCTGTTTATTCCTGTCACCCACAGAAACTCTGGCCAAGCACCAATCAAATATCCAAGCAAGCACGGGGAAAGAGAGAAAACAGCTCACCAACAGGCTCATAACTAGCAACCTAAACCTGGAAGGAGGCGCTTGGGAACTGCCTCTGATGCATCTGGATTCCAGCACTCATCGCATGTCACGAGTGGTTTCGGAAATTGAGTTCTGTCTCTGCAAGGGGTAGCGAAGACATACACAGTATTCTTGGCTAGACTGAACAGGGGCATATGTGGAGCAGCTGCAAAAGCAGACATCCGTCTGCTCTCAGAGATCCGTGTAGGAACAAAAATGCTTCCCTCAGCGATGACAGCTAACTTGCTCCTGGTGTCACCCACGTTAGCTGTGTCTCCTTACTTGTGGCAAACAGGATTGCTGCATTTACTTTGCTTCAAATAAAAACAATGCAGAGTGTCCTCCTGATCACCATGTGCTTAGGAGAGTAGTCAGAGGAGTTACTGAGGTACATAGAAAATCTGAAATCTATCTTAATAGGAGACAATCTTCATATCCAATCTCTAACCATGATATAGAAACCCTAAAGTCTTTTCCTTTTTCCTTGGGAGTCTTATTCCCTTCCCTGCTCTTATCTGCTTACCCTTTCCTTTCAGTGTGAGAGCTAGCAATCTCCAACTACCCTTTCATTTTTCAGAAACAGTAAAAGGATTACAAAAAGCATAACAAGCTCACAATTCAATACACAGTATTTTATGAACAGGAGCAGCTTTCACTGCCGACACCCTCAGCATATCTTTGGAGAGAGTCTGGGATGCTGCTGGTGCACTTTCTACAAAGATGTTGTACTAAGTATGGTGCAGAGCAGTCTTATTAGCATTACACAGGGTAGAAGTCACCTAATTTTGCATATATATATATGTGTATATATATGTATATGTAACTTCTAATTAATAGTAAGTTTTTGCATACCATGAAAATAACAACAATTTTAGATTCAGATTAAAGCTATCAACCAAACAAAACTTGTGTCTTTGATACAGGAAAGTTTTTCATTTTTATAAAGATAATTTCATTTTACTATGAAATTTGTGCTCAAAAGTTCCTTTCTCTATGCTTGAAACAACTATTTACTATGAAAAACATACTTATTGAAGGTTGCCAGAACTGTAGTAACCACACATCTGTTATTCCTCAAATATATATTTTCTAAAACATTTGATATTTACTTCACATGTAATAACAGTTATTAAATCTTTCTTAAGTCTGCTTTGTGGAACCATAATGTAAAGCACTACACGCACAGGAGAAGCACCATGGGAACAAATGCAAAAAGGGAGTAGAAGCGTTGTTAGTAGCTGAGTAATTTACTAGTTACATTACAAACCCAGAGAAGCATAGTAAGAGGAACAGCTGAAAAAGCTGCTGGAAGTAGTGGAAGTCTGGAAACCCTGCAGGACGATGAGTTTTAAGAGGTCCAACATCATTCATTTAAAGTTTCAAAATTGTTAGATAATTTATAGATCAACAAATATGTAAAAAGAGAAGGCACTCCTGTAATCACTACTGAATCTACTAGACAAGGACATAAACTTCATCTGGTAGATCAAATTCGAGAAATTTAGGTGTTGAAAAAGCCTTCTTTGGGTTTGAATTTTCTACTGTGTGGCAGTATTTCCCCAGGGCTGGTGGTGACTCTTTGGAGGCTCTGCACTGCAAGCCTCACCCCAGCCATGAGCTGGAAAGATACTACTGGCTGCATTATAGGAGAAGACCAGATCTCTGACTGAACTGATCTTCTTTCTTCTTGAATTTTAACAGGCTTTGTGCATTAAGCTCTCTTTAATTGCCAGAGTAGCCAGGAAACAAGCACAGTCATGGTTAACTGTTCATAACCATTCCACTTGAGAATGTAAGTGAGCTTCCCAGCAACAGGACACAAGGAAATGGCCTCAAGCTATGCCAGGGGAAGTTCAAGTTGGACATCAGGAAGAATTTCTTCACAGAAAGGGTGGTTAAGCATTGGAACAGCTGCCCAGGGAAGCAGTGGACTCACCATCCCTGGAAGTGTTCAACAAACAGTTGGATGTGGCACCTAATGCTATGACTTAGTTGACAAGGTGGTGTTTACTTAGAGAATGGACACTATGATCTAGGAGGTCTTTTCCAACCTTATTGATTCCATGATCCTATGATTTTCACTGGGTCCTGAATATGACTGAAAAAATCTTAAGCCATTGAGATGAAAAATGCTTTCTAAACCAAGTTTTTAGTTATGTTTGGAACGAAGTACAAGACAGCTGACTGCCTTACGGACATTTTCATGCATATGTGGGTGCCATGGTAATATGCATCAATAATGAACAATAATACCCACATTAACAATTGCAAAAAATTAATCCGATTTGTCTATAGGTCTACATGCTCTGGCTTACTGAAGATTTTTTTAGAAACCATTAAGGTGACAGCTTGCATCACATGAAAGTATCACATGTGCTCAGCCTTTTAAACCATTTTTCTTATAGGACAGCGCAATGCAATACAATATTTTTCCTAAATCTCAAAATTGCTCCTTAATGTTCTTCCTGCAGTCAGGAACTGCAGTCTAGATCATGCTGGACAAAGGTGGTGACTAGCATAGTATGTTACAGTTAGCTTATTTGTACTGTCTCAAAAGACAATAACATAAAGACCTTCATTTATATCTATCAAACCCACATATACTCCTTTTAATTGAAAAGCTCTTAACTCCAGTAATTTCCTGGATATAAAGCTACCTTACTCAAGCTCCAGCATTTTTAATTTCCCTTGCATTGAAAAGCAGCATCCTCAGCTCACAAGTAATGCTTACATAAAAGCCCTGCAGTCAGATCTCTTGGTACCACATTGATTTTCAGGATATGAAGACAACAGTAATGTAAACACTCTACTACTGCAGAATAAACACCATGTAGCCACAAAGCAGTGATGACATCACCTGTAAATGATATGGGATTAATTTTCTGCAATGTAAACTGACTGTCTATGTCTCCTGTTCCTCAATGCACTCTAAAACAGTTTGTTGAGAACAATTAATATCTTCCGGTTTTAAAGCAAAGATAATTCCTCCTTAGGGCATTACTTCATGTTTCACCTTTTGTGTATTTAAAAATCTTGCTTCCTCCCTCCTAATTGAGAATGTCCTTGCTCAAACAACACATTTAAATGATATTGATATTTCAAAGCTGACTCAGGTGTGCCTAAGTCAAAAAGCTTGCAGAGAATAAAATTTTAAATAGAACATGCTTCTGCTGCTTCTTTCCCTAGAGCTTATAGAAATAACACAAGAACAGCTGTATTGGATCAGAGCTAACATAGATGTAGCCCACTAACCTGTCTCTATTTGTGGTCAAAAAGGGATTCCTACTGAAGAGAATAAGATTAGGGAAAGGATGTAGTGATACATCCAGAGAATAAGCTCTCCACTTTAAGAGAATTGCAGACCAGAGATTACTACTTCTGTGACTGCAAGTTAAGTGTGATTCCAGCATCCAGGTACTACATATAGGAATGTGTTTGCTTTGGAAACTATCCTTAAAGATACAAAAAGTACTGATCTTAAGCAATGACATATGATATTAACAAAATATTGCTATAAAGGATTTAACACTGAACTTCATGTATATGTTTCTCATTAACCTTTTACTCAACCAATCTGAGAAGTTGTGGATGCCCCACACCTTGTGTTATAGGCCAGGCTGGATGGGGCTCTGAACAACCTACGGCAGAGGGGTAGAAAGTGGATGATCTTTAAGGTACCTTCTAACCCACGCCATTCTATGATTCTATGATATATTCCTGTCATAAAAAAATACTGTGTTAAAAATACAGGTAGGATAATGGTTATCACTATTTTTAAAACCTTCTTAATTGTTGTATCTGTATGAAAGGTTTTATCTTCCTTTTTTTTTCTCCTTGCTGGTTCTCTGACAAAGCTGATAAGAGAACACATTTGATTCTATGACTATGGCAAGCAAAGTACATTCAAATCTTCACCTCATTTGTGCTAACAAATGTGCTGCTTCAAATAAAGCTACCCCAGAGTGACAATCAGTCTTTCAAGGTGCAGAAGTGCCATTGAAAAGCCTTTCTGCTTTTCAAACTAGAGTGGCAACAATGGCATCTGCACAGAAATTCCTTCTACATATTTGCCTCCTCTCAGGAAGTTTTCTCAGCTGTAATTTAGTCTATCAATAATTCTCCATATGTCATGTGGTATATATCTTGCATATAAACAGCTAGCATGGATTCTTCTTGGTTTGAAACATCTCAGAAGTTGGAAATTGCCACCACAGAACTTCTAATGAACTCAGCAAAAAATATGCTGACACTTATCCATTCTGTCTTTCAAAACACAGACACGGAGTATCAATTAATTCATTCTAGAATGCCTCAAAACTTTTTTTTTTTTTTATGGAGAGAAGCAGCACCAACAGGTGCACGAACAGATGCTAATTCACAATTTGGGTGATGAAAGGTTTATTGTAGTGCCCTGTGGTATCATACCGAATGAAAGGCTCATCAGGAACCAAAGTGGATGTAACTTGGGAAAAAAAACCCCAACCTTTTAAAAAAAAAAACTTTTGAGAACATCAAACTTAGCAACTGAGTGTTTAATTTTCAACAATATCCAGACCTTCAAGTGGAGAGAAGATTCTTCTGCTTACCATTTGTAGAAGAATAAAGATGACATTGAGCATCTGAATCCTTCTTTACTGGACTTGGCCTTGTTTAGTTTACAAGACAGACGTGTTTCTGGTATGATGATATTGCGGCTAAGTTTGTCTGCAAGAAGTTCTTGCACTTGAGGAATGCTGCATATTGAATTTTCCTCTGGTGCTGAATAGGTCTCTGCCAGCTTTGCTCCTCTTTCAACTTCATTTACTTTTGTCAACTCATATGTCAGAGATTAGAAGTTTCATGGAAAAAATATGAGTGAGAGCAATATTTTCATTCATAAGTAAGATTTGTGACCAAAAGATGTGTCCCCTTTTTTTAATACCAGCATGCTGCATAGTCACCAGCAAACAACAGGATTAGCCAAGTTCATATAATGAATAAATTGCTTCAGATTGACTTGGGAAAAAGACAAGGACACAAACAGAAAAGCTGAACACATATGTGCATGACACTGCATGACTACTACTCTAAATTTGAGGTCATTGATACACTCAATCTACTAAAATAAATAATTGTGCAAATTTGCCTGTGCAGTTTTTCTTCCTTACCTTTTTTCACTAGTAAGAAAATAAATGTACGGCTTACCTTTCAAAACCAATCTGCCGTAATGTTTTCTCCCACGTCGAACCTGCACAAAGAGGAGAAAAAACAAACACCCTCAGTAGAAAGAACCTTTTTTGTATGAACATTCTTTTCCTTTCCTTGTGCAGCTGGGATCTGTATATTAAGGAGATTTTTTCCACCCCTAGAGAAGTACCTGTAAATTACACGTGTTTTCCCCAGAGTGGACGACTGTTGAGAGAGGCTACCACCTGGTGACACAACAGTGAGAGGGGTATCAGCCTATAGAACTTCACACTGCAGAGCAGCTACAGCTCACTGCAATTCCAAGGGTGGTCTCCTCTGCTAGGGCAATGTGATCTGGGAGCACTGAGCTGGCATCTCACATCATGCACGCTTCACATTTCAGCTTTTCACTTTACTGTAGTGTTCGCCTGATTCTTGCTGAAAGCTTTACAGCTCCTTCTGAAATCTAGCCCTTTTATTTTTAAACAAAAACAGGAACACGTATTCCTTCTTTATTGTTTAACCCTTCATACAGACAGCTCCAAAGGACTCTTTCTCAAAATTATCAAGGACTCAGCCCCACAAACTACTCAAATGTGCAGACTAATCCAAAGAATTGCCCTCAGTATTTCTGATGCACTTAATACAAATTTTACTTAGATTTTCTCCAAAATAACCTCCACACACACTTTGAGCACTAGACTTTCAGTTTTCAGGTCTTGGTAGTTTAGTAGCTTTTTGTCAATTTATTTTTTTTTAACTATAACAAGGTCATTATAAACAGGCTACTAAGAGTACAAATATCTCAAGTCATGCAGGTCTGCTTGGCAAATATATAGGAGGACATGAAGCTGCGTCATAGTTTGTTCTCCGTCCTTTTGTGCTGCTGTGGAAATGCAAAAGGACTGTATGCCATGTAAGCAACTACAGCTCTTTTTCAATGATTCATCTCAATCATTCATTGAATTCTCAAAATCAGAGAAGTGACAATAATTCCTGTTGCTGAGGCATTTTATCGCCTAAAGGGAAATATAAATTAGGAACAAAAAAATTCCCTGTGAGTTACATTAAGCAGCACTTTTAATTGCCCCCATTCCATGCAAAGCAGGCAGGGATTTCAGGCCTATATCCAGCAAAACACAAAGGAGAAAGAGACTTCAAAAGCAAGGTAGAGAAAGCTCTACCTTCACTATATGGGGGAAAAAAAGAAGTTAGATTCTGTTCTGGAATAACTGAGCAATGTTGATTATTTGATGAGTAGTGAGAGCTTCTACCGTGGCACCTGTATCTGCCTGAGATGGGGCAAGACTTCTGCCTGCACAACTACATAATACACACATCACACTGAATTAATCTTTTATTAAAAGGAGTCCTCTAAAGCAGGACAAGAAATACTCTCACACATTTATTTCAGATAAATGTGAAAAACTAAAATAATGTCTAGCACAATGAACCATAAATGACTGAGATAAATAAAGACCCACTCCATTAATGCATCCCCCAAACCCATTATCTTCTGTTCACCTCTGGAGTGTAACTGGTTTCACACAGCATCTATGAATGAAGCCATTGTTAAAAAGAAGACTGTGCCACTCCATAGGAGGCAGAGCAGACACAAGCAATTCTCCATATATTATGCAATCCCGCTGGCTCTGGAAAAGTAGCCAACGGTTTTTGAACTCTGAAGATTTGAAGAGTGTTGAAGAAAAGAAATCTCAACAGGACTTCCTAAAGCAAAGACCAGTACTGGCATCTTTAGTCTGAGTTTCTGCACCTTCCACTGTTATGTATAATTGTGTATGAATTTTTCACCCCATGACTGGCTACACTTCATTTGTAATATATAGATAGAGTCCTCCTGGAGAGAGAGGGTGGGGAGAGAAAGAGAGAGAAAGCAAAAAAGCTATAGAGGAAAGGGAATTGGGTCGCATTGGTTTGAAATAATCTTTTGGCTGCAGCTGGCCACCAGAATACTCTTTGAAATGCATCTGACTCCTCTGAAGCAAAGCCTGCCAAGAACACAACTAACATTTCATATTAAAAAAACAAATCTTTTTTATGGAGTCTTATTTTAAAATGTTTATGATCTAAACATTGGGTTTTAAGATTTGCCAATTCCATTCACAATAGTATCAACTTCTACACCACACTAAGAGCCAAAAGTAAATACCCTGAGGTAAAGAAGCACTAAAAAGAATAGCGCTATTAAAAGTCTAGAAAACCTACTATTTGATTTAAACCTTACCCGTTGCTTCCAAAACATAAAACAGGGTTTAAGTCACATAATTCTCATTAAAATAAAAAAAGGAGTTAATCACGAATTAAAGACTTGATCCTGCTCCCAGGGAAATCAATAGGAATTTGGCTATTCACTTCAGTCTTTCTCCCTGTTGGGACTGGGGAAACTATTCACCCCTTGACTTTCAGAATCAATCAACTACTGCACTTGAGTTACTAAGTTAAGGTGGCTTTCCTTTGCTTTCTTTTTTTTTTAACACCACAACAAAAATACTATAACTGTTTATAAGAATGCCTTAATCTGGTACCCATGTAATTAAGGGTTTTTCCCAAATATTTTCTCCAGAGTGCTCGACCATCCTCATTTATTCCAAAAATTCTGTTTCACATTAACAGCTCTAGCTTCAGTATTCTTCAAAGAGATGAAGCATAATGCACTTCTAGAATTTCTGCTCGAATTTAATAGGAAAAATAGTAACGTATACCATGGTCACATATGCTCTCAATGAAATCCTAGCATACGAATGAGAGTACAAGAATATGAGATTTAATAAGATAAAATCCAGAACATCTTCCTTAAGTCAAAAGTTGCCTTCTTTGACAGGTAGGCTTTCATTCACAAGGCAGTTGCCATATTTAGTTTGGCTTGGTTACAACTCTCTGCTTACTATGAACTTACACTAAGGATGAGAGGACTCACACACCACTGCTAGGTTGCTCACCTTTACAAAGCATGAAGGTGCCTTGCTGCTGAAGTGCACTGGTGGGCATAGGGAAAACACACAATGACATATTCACGGGATCACAGAATCATGGAACACCAGTCAGAAAGGACGTCAAGGATCATCTGGTCCAACCTTGGACAAAAGCACAGGCTAGGCAAGATGCCCCAGCACCCTGTCTAGTTGGGTGTTAAAAGTGACCAATACTGGGGAAGAATACCGGTATAGTGATTTTCATCCTTTTATGGAGTCTGCACAACTGTTCACCTTGAGTCATATCATGCCCCATCTGCCACTGCTGCAGAGATCTGTAGCTGTTGAGGGAGAAATCTGGCATGCATTGTAATTGAAACTCATGCCTCCTTTGCCATTCCCATGCACATGTGCTTGAAGGTCCCTGTGGATCCTGTGGTCCCCATGACTATGTGCACTGATTACCAACACCTTGCTGCTTTCTCATTTCTCTAGTGTTAGTGGCTTCTTGAAGAAGTACATGCCTGTGCCAGACTCTGCTCTTAAGGCTTTCTAACAGTTAGAATAATAATTCTTGCATTCTTTTCTAACTGTGATCTGACATAAGGACCAGGGATGAAAAACAGGGCTTAACTGAACCAAAAGACAATGTTTGACATTTTTCAGTAAGAATTGAGTGAGCCTGTCAAAATTCAAGTATACAACCAGAATTATATGAAGATCTCCAAAGACTGGAATAGGAAAAAATATCTGTTGATTCCATCAATCCAAAGTTAAAAAACTTTTTGAAACCCAGACTCTCTGAAGGAATGAACAGGGTAGCAGACCTACCCCAACATACTTAGCTCATGAGTAACATGCAGGTGTGACATACGTAAACCTGTTATGATACTTCAGAAACAGGCAGATATACTTGCAATAGTAACTTTAGTCATCTTTATCCTAACATTTTGAAGGAAAAGAATTTTGGAAGAACAGCTGAATTTGTAATGGTTAAAATATTCCTATCAGTTTCAAAACTTTGATCTTAAGGCTCTGATACTTACCATTCTCCAAACCATGAAAAAAAAGGGGGAAAAATACTTGCAATAGTAACTTTAGTCATCTTTATCCTAACATTTTGAAGGAAAAGAATTTTGGAAGAACAGCTGAATTTGTAATGGTTAAAATATTCCTATCAGTTTCAAAACTTCGATCTTAAGCCTCTGACACTTACCATTCTACAAACCATGAAAAAAAAAAAGGGAAAAGGTCCTTTCACATATTCAAGAGATACAAAACAGAGATATAGAATACTCCAGAAATGGAAAGAAACACTTTGCTAAACCTTTCCATTGAAGGTGACACTTCTCCCAGTTCTGCTTCTCAAGAAACAGAGAGCAGAGCAGAGGTTTGCAGAGTCCAGCCCTGGCAGACTAGCTGGGGTACCTGAGTTTCTTGAATGCACACCTTACAGCTCTCAAATAATTGAATGAACACATTGGCTTGCCCTGCTACAGCTTCTTTTCCAGTAGATACACATATACTATATAAACCACTTGAGGGTCTGCAGTCTATTTTCAGTGGATTGGGAAACATTGCTCTGCTGTGTATTCTCCTTTATCACCTCAGTACTTAAGGTAACTAACAAGTGTCACCATTACTATTGAGCTGAAATGTTCACACCTGATAAAAACTGCCATAATTGGAACACATTTGTTTCAGCAGCTTCATATATTTTTATAGTTGCTTGTTCTTAGTAGCAAGTTTCTATCTTCTTCCAAACAAAAATGAAAACAGCTGTTTTTTTCAGAAATCCTACTTTTTTGTTGTTTAATGAACATAAAACCACATGTTTTATGAAACTAAACAGTAGTTTTAACTAGAGTAATGTAGTGGCATAGAGAATAACTTTTTCTTACTTGCTGCACAGTACCATAAGGATATTGTTAATATTTACTTACTCTTGGCTATACAATAGTTAGTTACATGCAACGTGACTCTTTCAGAAATAACCATTTTTCTCATGTGAAGGACATCAGACAATGCTACCTTGGCATTTAGCATCCATCTATCTATTTTGAGAAATAAAGCTCTCTTACACTTCCTCTTCCCTTGATTCAAATTACTTAGTCTGCACTCTGCACTCATCACTTTGTAATTTTATCTCCACTCTATCATCTGGGATAATGACAACATTTTATTTTAGCATGAGATCTCCTAGTATGCCATATTATTACTCTGCTGTATTCATGCTGATGTTTTAATCCAGAACTTGAGAGTATTTCTTGGGCAAATTTTTTACCATGCTTTGGTTTGCACAACAGAGCAATCTTTGAGTGCACAAACTGGATTCCTTTCACATGAAACTAAAGCAGAGCCCAAGGACCCAACTGCTGTGTTTCAGCCACCAGCTCTTTTTCTGTCTTCATGACCAGAGCAGAGCTAATCCACACTCAAAACACATCAAAACATGGCAGATAAGGACTCTGCACCAAATGCTTCACCGCTATCACATCGTGCTGCTCACTGAGACAGATGTGGCTTGCTCCACCACACCCTGTGCCTGTCCAGGAGTGTTCCCAGAAAAGCTTCCCAGTTACAGTCACCCTGAGGGATGAAGGGGTAGGTCAGGGTGCTCACCCTCTAAGATTGTTTTCTGGGCTGTATCCATCCACTGCAGTGAGAAGGAGCCTTTCTACTTCTCTGATGTACAAACAGAGCTCAGCACTATCACACTCCCTATAAAACCCCAGGGAACCAAATGTGTAAGGCAAGACAGCAGATTACTTAATTTTTAAAGCAACTCCTCAAGGAGAAGAAGTAAGGAAAAATCTGGGCTGCTACAGTTTGCTGTGCATGCTGAAGAGACTAAAACCACCAGTAAAATGGAAGCTTAGGGCCAGTGGTCCAGGATTCTGTCTAGATGAAGAAAGTGATTCCTGACTACATACCAGGAAAGAGTCATATCAAGAAGAAAGATCAGATGTTGCAAGTCTTTACTTGCCTTCCACTCATACCAGCTTTCAACAGATTTTTTTTACTGAATAAAGAGCACAAATTTGATCCCTTCACAATAATGTCATGGGAAAGATTTACTGTGTACTTTCTCCTCTGAGTAAAATAATAAATTACTATCGTGAGATACAAAAATTGCTTTCCAACAAAAAGAAATCTTGACTCATTCCATGTTAACCGGAAAAATAATCATCATCAAAAATGCTAATTCTCCTCTGAGGAGATGTTAGGAGTGGGAACTTTTACTAATAAAACGAGCAGAGGAGGAATATAGAGCAAAGTGCAATAGTACTGGCACTACATTTGTGTGTGTGCACACATATGCACATTGCTTTAAGGTGAGCATTCAGAAGACAATGGCTATGGTAAAGTGATCAGCAGCTGTATGTGAACAGTCACCTCTTCCAGCCTGTGGCTTCCCTGGGAGCTCTGGGGCTCCAGATATGTGACAGAAGAGCTCTCACAGAGAAGTGGGGACCCTAAAAGCAGCTGCTTCACAGGCCTAATTATGTTTTTGTTTTTTTTTTTTCTCAGTATCTTGATTAGCACTTAGAACTGGGGGAGCATTGTATTTTTAAATTTACCATGGAACTTAAGATAGCACCATGTGAAACACCCCTTAGTGCACCTGGGATATAATTGATCCAGCATCTTGCTGGAGGCAGGGGCAGGTCCCAGCTCACTTTGCTTGATGGTAAAACCTGTGTCTCTGAACCTGATGCAAAGTCTATAGAAATAACTGGAAAGACTTGCATTGAGTTAATGGGCTTTGATAGTTTGCTGAAATAAATATCAATGAGGAAAAAAACCAAAAACCAGTCTCTATACATGAAGATAACCTGATAATTAAACAGCAAGTTAAGAGATGTGTGGAAAAAAAAATAAAAATAATGACTTGGAGAAAGAAAATGTGGGAAAGTATTTTCTGCATTTTTTTCTCCCATGAAAGATTTGTTTAAAATGATATGCAGGCAACAAAACAAATTTAAATTAATTGAATTGCATCACATCTTTTTTAACCAGCTTTTTCATAAGGATGACAGGTTTCCTAATTTTTGTAAGAATCATTACTTCTTTTATCTGCTTAGATCTATCAGAAACACTTACAGGCAATCTTACCCTGCAACACACAGAGGCTTAAAACCACTCTTATTTTAACCTCATTTAATTTCAAATTTATTTTCTCAATGAGGCAGCAAAACAGCAAAACCCAAAGCACTAGAATATCCTTGGGGAATGTATTCTAGATGAAACCCAAGATAGCCAGCTAATGGAAAGGGCTTTTTTGCTTTTGTTTAATATTTTATTTATCTATTTGTTTGCTGTGGTGGTTGGTTAGTGGGTTTTAACCCAAATTTCCAAGGATACTTCAGATTTGAATTAGTTCTGCTTTTATTTTTCATTTTGAAATAGAACCACTCCCCTTTCCCCATCACTGTGGACCACTTCAAAAACGGATGAGGAAAAGGAAACAATGTGCAGAGCAGAACATTGCAGGTTACCAGCCCAGAATCACACTAAGGGAATAAAGGGTAATAAGTCAGACGGTCCTTAGATATCTTCTGTACAGCAGAAAACAGTGTCAGGGCTCTGGGGAGCAGCCTCAAAGGAAGGCTACTTTTCCTGCTGCTGCCATGGGGGATTGCCAACCTTAAGCCAGAGAGTCATAGAGTTTAAGAGGATCAAAGTTTGCTCCAGACCTTCTGAACAGGACAAAAAATAATTTAATGAGTCTTTTTTCAAGTATGGCAGACTGGCTTTGCTTTAGTTTTTAAAGTAAAAGAAAACTTGCATTAAGTTTTATTTTTCATAAGCCTGAAGAAAATAAGATTTTTCTCCATTTTTATTGGCAGAAAAATTCTCTCATCTCCTATCCCAAGCTCTGTCTGCTAAAGCGTATCTCAGAGGCAAGGATTTAACTTCAGAGTGTAAGTGACAGGCATCCATCCAACCTCTAGAGCTACCCTCTGCTTACTTTTATTGTAACGTAATATACTGTTATGAGTAATAACATCGACCTCATTTCCTGCAGCACTGAATGTGTGCAGCATACCAGCACAAAGAATTTGCTTTTCATTGTCTCATTTTCTCTTTTGGTCATCTGAAGGAGGGGAAGTGGGCGCATGATTTTTCATGGATCTTTCAGCACAGACACATGGGAAGGGGGACATAAACAAGAAGTGCATCTGCAGTAGCACATTCATATACAAGAAATTATGGATGTCATAAATAAGAATAGGAAACTAGGAAATCTTGCACAGAAACAGGAGGGACATTATGACAACAAACCCCAGAATTCCAGTGGTGGCATCTTTGACTCCACTAACATACTGCACACTAGGTAAACCATGCTTTTTCTCTGAAACTGCTTTCTGGTTTTTTTCAACTTTTTTTTTTTTTTACCTAAAGTTACTAAAGAACCATTTCATTCACATTATTGCCCTCAGAGATTATGGAAATGAAGACAGCAATTTGTTGTTAGGCATAAGGTCCTGCCCACATTCTCAGCTTTCAAAAAACAAAACAAAACAAAATAAAACCCACCTAAAATTTTTTTCAGCGACTAAAATGATACAAGCACTGTGGGAAGGATGATATCCAGAATAAACTTCAGAAAATAGGCTTGAGATGTGTACAAACTTAGCACACTACCTTCCACTGAAGCAGCAAGCAGCTCTTTCAAACCCTCCTTCTGTCTGCATGCCATGAAGAGAAGGCAGCAGTGACTGCATCTGGCATCAAGACATTCAGGGCATGGAAGCTGGCTCACTCCCAGAGATCCCTTCAGAGAAGAAATCTGGATGCAGAAGGATGTGCTCCTCTGGGCAGTAGTGTGAAGCAGGCACACAGACTCAAACAACCAGGACAGCACAACAACAGCAACAGATGTAATTTTCCCTCCCTAGAAAATATGAAGGTGTTTTATCTAGTTCAGCTGACAAGTATAAACATGTAAGCACTGAACAAAGGGTTTCCTTTGGTTTAATTTTCTTTCTCTTTGCAAATCTTACAGTTCTGTGATTTCACTCAAATTTTCACAAAGCTTTAGTCTGTGAGATCAGAAGAGCAAAGCCCTTCTGCTCTCCAGCTCCCATTTTTGTCATTCAAGACAGAGCTGACTGTGTAACTATAAGGGTGTTCAGAGAAAGCAAAACTGATAAAAGAACCAGGGAAAACAAAGGCAATGAGGTGCCAGTCACAGACTCGGCCCAATTCTTTGCTTCTAGACACCAGTGTTTTAAAAACACTGCTGCCACACACTGGGAGAAGGGTCCATACAGACAAGGGAGTGGTGAGGAGGAGTTTGGGCAACTCAAACTGGTGAGACACAGACACCAGTGTTTTAAAAACACTGCTGCCACACACTGGGAGAAGAGTCCATACAGACTTTCCAGCTCACAAGCACACAGCTTTCAGCAGCCCCCAAGACAGGAGAGACACGAGTCATGCCCTTTGTCACCTGCAATGTGCTCCCCAGCACATCTGGAACATCTGCTGGGTTTCAGTACCACTGGCTGGGGACAAGAGCCACAGGTGAGTATGACTGATCTGTGCTCTGCTCATGATCTGTGGAACAGGTGAAGCCTGTACTAGAAGTACCCAGACAGGTTTCATAGGGATACGGCTCTATGTGATTGCTTTTAGTTTCATCTATAACAGACTGCAGGATTACATTCAGTGTACTAGGAGATCATTTCCCAACACTTAATTAGTATGCCACAAATAGCATGAGCACTATCAACAAATTAAAGAAATCCCTGGGTTGCCTAATAATTTCCATTTTTAAAAGCACTCCATGCTCTTTTTTTCTGTGTGCTTTAAACAGTTTACAAATAGTTTGCTCTTTCTACAGTTACAGGCTTAATTAGGAGTATTAAGAGTAATTTCTCCCCATTTAGTTTGCTTGGCTAAGTCTTAGCCAAAAAAAATCAATAAAAGCACTGAAACCTTTGCCATTCTCACATGCTATTAGATGATAAGAGTATTCTCACACTTACTTCAAGTGTGGTTATTTTGTCCTCACTGGAATGTGTTTAATTTGAGTGCTTCATTGGGGTATTAAGAGAGTCATACCTTTCGAGTGAATACTGAAGAGAATGATGAGCAGTAACAATTTTCTGCTCAGCAGGGATTTTCATTTTACAGAAATCATGGGCTGTTTAGTCGTGTGACTCTCAAATGCATTCTTAAATTATGTGTTTTATTTATTCACGTGCTGCTTCATTAGAAGTGATATTACATCAGGCCTAATAGAAAAAGGACAAACACTTTATTGTTTGCTTCTTTTCAAAGATGCACGGCCAACAACAGCAACACTTCAAGGCTGCCGCCAGTTGGCAAGTTTTTCCAATCCAAGCAGGTCTGAAGAACTGGAAGGTCCCACAGTGGGATTAGTATATCAAGTGATGAAACACAGGTGCAGTGCTAGAGAATAAGCAGTGTATAAAGCACCTCCAAGCGTGTATTAAAAAACTTATTGGAAACATTCTTGTTCTGCTCAAAATAATAAACAACAAAAATGCTACAGTTCAAGAGAACTTGTCTAAAGGATATTGGCCCACCTCCTAAAACTGTCTCACCCCAAACTTTCCTCTGCATCAGTTTTAGAAAACTAATACCCTGAATATACAAATCCGGGCATCTTGGCAGCATTTTCCAAAAAGCAAAAAGGCTATTAAAATTTCTTGTCTTTCCCAGCTGAAATGCATTGAGTATTCTTTACGCAGTTGCAAATGTGAGCTATTCACAGCATTGGGGGACAATGAACCTGTTACATTCTGAAATGAAAGCAAAGACACGAAGGAGAGAAAAAATGTATTTGATAGGAAAATGGGCTGGACAGTATACAAGAAAGAGATTTCTAACAAGGAATATACATAAAACATTGACTTCTGTTGAAAAGAGATGTGAATGTAAATGTTTGTATTAAATCTAAATTTAATTTAGATGTAAATTAATCTAAACTTCAGTCATTCACTTTTTATCTGCAGTGATTTCTTTGAAGACACTTTGCACGAGAAAAAAAATAATTCACAGTCTAATATCTTCATACCACCCTACCTAACTATTAATTTGGAAAGGAAATTAAGTGGTGGAAATAATAATAATAATATTAATAATAGCAATACTACTACTACTACTAATAAATTCTATGTCAACACTTTGGTGCATTTGTTTTGTACAGCCAGTGGATGTAAAACAGTAAGACTTCCACAGGACTCTCAGTAATATTTCATCCAGCTTTAAGAATTATATTTTCAGGATAGATTTACGCACATTTTTACACTTTTGATGTCATCACCATATTGGCACAGGACAGAAGGACAAAATGATGCCTAAATGGTTCTCCTTATGGGGGAAGAGAGCTCCTGAGAAAAAGGAACTATTAACAAAGCACATGGAGATGCAAGAGGCACTCACTTCAAAAGGGTGCTGAAATTGTTGGTGCTCACAGATGTTCACCTTATAACACCTGCTCTCTGAAATCAGGCTGCAAAGCATGATACTGAAATACAGTCAAGATCTCACACCTCAGGCCATCTCAGGGAAAACCTGAAAAGCTCCAACATGAGGCACATCTATCCATTGCTAGATATGCACCCACTGGCACATGGTGATTAAAATTGTATCACCCGGACAAACACTTAGAAAATTTAAAGTAAAGAAGTAAACTAGTTCTGAGACATGTAATCCCTTCAGAAGATTCAGACATCTGTAACCACACAAGGACCAACTTCCAAAATCTGCATATGTTTTAGTTTTTTGAGCATCAATTTGATAGCAATGTTATTCATTCTTAATAAAAGAGCAACAAACGAAAATAGGGTCAGGGCATGTCTTGGCAAATATTAAATATAGCAAAGCTTCCAAGCTACTGGTCAGGCTAGAAGAGTTGTGAGCAAAAGCAAATACCACTTAACAGATTTTGGAGGTCCCTGTGAAACATTCTGTGATGCTGTCAAATTTTGTTAAATTGTATTTTTACTATCACCTGTGTACACTAGAAAAGGCACCTCAAACAGGTAGCAAGTGTCACTGCCCAATCAAACATGACCAATTTAATAATTCAAACATTTGGGATTTTTACAAGGGGAAAACCTACCACTATTTAAAATTTACTCACATTCACCTTATATCTTCTAGAATTTGAATGAACCACATGGCTAGTAGGTCTTTACAGCTCCTGTTACTTGCCCTTTACCGAAACATAATTACATGTTAGTGGCCACATCTTCAATCCACAGAAGAGTGAATTGCACTCCCTCTTTTCCTCCTCCTGTGCTCCTCAGCCCACCCCAATATTTCACCTCTGTAGCAGGAAGGCAAATTTGGACTCTTCATGACCCTGAATTGAAGAACTAGTCATGTCAAGAACTCTGAAAAGTCAACATTTCTGAGGAAAGCAAGACTAGCCTTTCAGAGGAAAAACACATGGGAATCCCAAGAGTCCACAAGTGTCAAAGGAAATCCCTCACACCACTGAGGCTAGATGTGCAGATAAAGAGACAGAGGAGACATTTATTTTATACAACATCCCTCACACCACTGAGGCTAGATGTGCAGATAAAGAGACAGAGGAGATATTTATCCAGTTCTCCACCTCTTTCCAAGAACAAAGATCACCATGTCAAAGTCTGTGCACTAGATCAGCCCCACCACTAAGAATTCATTGCAGTTGTGGAAGAAAAACTGTATTCAAACTGCACAAGAACTTTAGCTCTCTCTTAAGTGGTAAAAACTGGCCACGCTCTAGTATAAAGGTAAAAAACCCAAACAGAAAACAAACAAACAAGCCCCTTAAAACTACTTATGAAAAAAAAAAAAAAAAAAAAAAAAGAAAAGGAGAAGAAGCAACCTATAAGGTTATTAATTTGACTTATTTTCTCATCAGGCATTAGTTTCACATTTTTTGAGATTTTAAAGCAATTTCTAGCCTTAAATAAATACTGCTTCAGTCAAAATTATGTACAGAATTAAGGATTAATTCACAAGAGGGATTATAGACTTTGGGTAGATTTTTTCCCATTAGTGGCTCATAATGCAGCAATTGTTGAATTAGTAATACATTTGTCAAACCTAGTAAGCAATTACAGTTCATACATATAAAACAAATTACTGCTCCATTTCAGCATGTGAATAGCAAAAGTTTGGCATGAGGTTCTAATTATCTACTTAATGTGAGTCATGCCAAAAACAGTGGGACAAATTGTATCTTAACTCCCAATGTGACCCTACTGAATCCAGCTTCTCTGCATTGTGGCACCAGTCCCAAAAGCAGAGTATCCAGCAGGACTTGTCTGGGTGCAGCAGCCAGCCTGCAGAAACCAAAAGTCAAAGGGCGAGGGTGGGAGCTGCCAGTTAAGAACAAATGCAACAAGCCAGCGCAAGTGATTCCTCTGAGAGGGTCAAACCTCGACCAGGGATAACTAATGGCTTCTTTTCTACAGCACAGTCAAGAAATAAATACATACACTATGTCAAAAATAATGGCCCATACTCCATACAGAAAAACTTGGCACAAACAAGTGACTTTGTGTTGATAGGCTTTTGCACATGAACTATGGACCCTGAAAGATGTTAGACGGCCCAACCTTCTACTGGCTCTCTTTTGGCAGTGAAGCAGAGACAGGCTAATATTGCAGATTAGTTTTTTTTTAAAACCCTGTTAAATAATTCAGGGCTTCATCTCTCACACAGCTGCTCTTAGCAGTTTCTGTGGAGTGATGTGGGAGCTGTGAGCAAAATTATCTCTCAGCTTTGAGAGCTGCATGTAACTTCCTATTCCATTGTATGCTGAAAAGTATGCATTAAACCAATACAAATACCGAATTTCACAGGAGACAATGAAAAATTAAAAGTATAAAAAGGAAAATGAAGAGTCGCTTTAATGTGTTGCCGTCTCACATGTCAGAGAGAAGCCAAGAAATAAATTCCGCACTTTGATTTATGAACAAGCTCATCAGAGATCTAAACCAGTGCTCTTAAGATATCTCACATTTTGTGCATTCCTATGCCAAGAATTCAATTCTCTCAATTTTCTTCCTAAATTCAAGGAAAATATCTTTCCTGGGGGATTTGCTGGCACCAGGGCTGTCTAAGGGCCAGGAAATGGTGGGATCCAGCTGAGCTGAGGGTTGTGTAAAAACAAAGTACGGTGATTGCCTAGAAAAATGCAATCCAGACAGGATACAAAAGCTGGAGGAAATGCTAAAATTCGGTATTTTATGAAGGGCTAAGAGGAAAGGAGGCTCTAGGCTATACTGACCTGAGGCACAACACTGAATCATGACACTCAGTGCTACTGCAGCTTCTCATCTTTCCTCAGATAGAAGGAAGTTTCTATTTAGGTAGCCCATAAGGGACAGAGACACTGTGTATCTCCTCTTGTATCAGGCCCAACAAATGCACACACTTCTCAAATCTTTTCTCTCATTATTTCCTCCTTGAAGCTGGCCTAACAGAATGGCTGAGGATGATGGCTGTGCCTTAGAGAAGATCCTCCAGGAGCTCAAATCTTGTCTAAAGTGAGAAAATTAACAAGTAATGACTTCTTGATTTACTGCATACATCTCTCCCTCTCTCCGTGCTATTTTCCCCAATAGTACTACAAGTCACTGAAGGAAAGAAATTTTTTCACTGCTGTTTCCAAATGCCTTGAAACCTGACATTTAGCATCTCCGTGTACACCTAAAACATTGGAAATGTCCTGAGAGCCTTTGGAGTGAGCCACTGAGAGAAGAATGGATTTGCCAAGCAGTGGTATCAGGACTATAAGATTATAAGACTAAACATAATTTTATTTGCTTCATTTTCAAGAGATTCTTTCAGTGTCAACAGAAAGGGACCACAAAAATACTCAAATCAGATATTTATGTGACAAGCTAGCAATAGCGATTGAATTTCTGAGAGAAGTGTTCATGGTGGGAGGCCTCCTGCTGCTCTCAAGAAGCAGGAACCAGGAATCCTAGGTAGAAATGGAAGCAAAAGGAGAAAAATAAGGTATCTCATTACTGCAACAAGCCAAAGGATGAGAGAGGATGTACACAGCACACATTTGTCACTGGAAGAGGAAATGCACTTCAAAAGAAACCCAAATATAGCATAAGAAGATGTGTTGGGCTAGTTGAACATAGACACAGTTATTGAATGCCACCTCCATGGAGGTTGCTTTATGTTTGGCACACAAATGAAGCAGTTTAGAAAATTGCATTAAATGACAAGTAGTGATAATGGTACAAGATTACACAAAAGGAAGTGATTTTAGATAGAAAAGGAAATGGATCCTGACGTACTCTGCACATCTTCTTACATCCATCACTGCACTCCCTGCAGTGAATGAACACAGATAGGAAAACAATCAAGGTCAAGGTTTGTACCCAATAAAAACAAAATTAGCTGAGAAAGGCCAATTCACTGCCTTTACTGAGGAACTGGAAAGTGACCCTGGTGAAAGAGGAAGCTCCTGTTTAGGAGGAAGCAGAATCTACATCAGAAGCATATCCACAGCTGAGAACATCTGCAGAGAGACACATATTTCAGGTAACATTTTACAATGTTTATTCAAGTCATTAAATGTTTACATAATTGGTATCCTACTACTTGATTTTTTAATTTATCACCATATGTCTTTTGGAGTCTTACTTCCTATTAGACTTTTGCACTGGTGAAATACTGTACTTTCTACAAGAAAACAACCCCCGAGAAAGACAGAGAATCAGTACATGATAAATTGAAGACCAAATCTCCAAGAAGGCCCCACAGATAGCTCTATGAAATCTGCTCCTGCAGGGCCCAGTACAAACATCAAGGTAAGGAAACAGGTTAGAAAGTATATCACTTGCTCATCAAATTTCTTTTAGTAAGAAATAAACACTCACATACAGAAAAGTTTCCTATCAAGGGCTGGCAGGCAAGGTATGCTCAAGGGCAGGTGGTTGGTGAACCACAATATGAAAAAGCTGTGTATGCAAGGAAACTTGAAAATCTTCCTTTTATGCAAGCAACTGCTCAATTTCTCATGCACCAAAGAGTTTTAACTCCCCATGGTCAAGGCACATCAGTCTTGAATTGAACATGTTCTTCCATCACTGGGATGTATCTACACAGCCATGATGACATTTGCTGACAAAATCCAGTCTAACTTCTTATGAGCTGGGATAATGGAGTAAGACCTGATCCTGGTCCTTCTTTATGTCATTTTTGTAAGATGATATTAGATTTGGCATCCAAACAGAGTTTAGCTATCACTCTGTTAAAAGAAATCTTCCAATAATGATTCTAGTAAATTATTTGATGAGAGATTTCAAACTCATCTTCAGCATTCCACAGAGGCTACAGCGTTTTAGAACTTCCATACAAATACTGTACATATTAACAAAGGCCTGATAGCAAGGAAGTTGAATTGTCACAAACCCCAAGAACCAGAATTACAAATGGATATTCTTGACTTGATGCCAATGATTTCATAGAAGAGAAGAGCAACATTAAATTCTCAAGACAGAGCAACTGCAGAGACAGACCGGTCACAGAGGTCTCCCAAAACAAAGGGTAGATGGACCCACAAAAATTCTTCTAACATAAGGTACTTTCAGTGTGCAACAAATGTAATGAACATTAAAAAAGAGGCATCAGGTGGGATGCTGTCACATCAATAAAAACAAATCTCCAGGTGAAATGTATGTGAACATATGTTCACATATGAAATACATGTGAACATATGTAAACATATGTGAACACTGTTCATTTCAAAGCCAAGATTATTTGACTCTACACAAAGAAGCACAAGATTTCCAGTTAGAGAGATCATTCAAAGCCTAGCCAAACACTGGGAAATATCCAGAGAGATTATGACCTAACTATCCACATCCTGGACTAAGAACTTCAACCCCCCCCAAACCCCCAAACTACTCACATTGTTATTTATGCTGAAATATTATCTAACTTTTTTTTTTCCATTTCTGAGTTCCAAAATACACTAATCTTCTTCATAGGAATACATTATTTATTTCGTTTTAACAGCTTCCATATAGAACCTCCAGCTGAGGAAGGAACAACAAGCAAACACATGTTAGGATAAAGTATCTAAAGAGCAGAGTGCTCCTGATGGGTTTGATTTACATCTGAATGGATTTAGCATCAGCATTTGGAAATTGCAAAGTCTACATTCCCCTCTCCAAACACAATTTCTTCAGCTCATAAACCTTTTTGAAATTTGTAACAGCTTGCTGAGCAGTGTCTTCTGCATCCCATATGCTAGGGGGATGGGTGGTTTTATTAATATTAATAGAAAATTACAGCAGCCAAATTTTGTGGTCATTGACCCAAATATAGAGGATACTACCTCAGAATCAAATACAGCCAAAAATGGTACAACTCCAAGGTGAAAGCAGCTATTTGTACCACAAACAGTAAGATAAACAAAAAACCTTCTATAAACATGAGATCACGTTGGCAATGATCCTAACTCAGAAAAGGGAACACGACAGTGAAAGTTTTAAATAAATGCAGTCACTGTGTGACGTGCAGAAGACAGAGAGGGAAGCGGAGCAATTGCAAAATATTTATCCTGTTTTCCATAATCTGGTAAGTTTTTATTTTATTTTAAATACCAAAATCCTATTGAAAAATCCTCGGAGAGCAAGCACAATGTCATGTAAGCCATACATTTAACATTTCTATATTCTCAGAGCTAGATCTTACACCGTTTCTCAAGTGAGGACAGAAAGCAAGGTTTTGTGGTTGCTTTTGCTAAATTCTCCTTTCATTACTACATGGGCAGACACCCAGCTGAGCCTTGCTTCCCACTCCACAGAACAGCCTAACAATGCAGCCTTCTACCTGCTCATGTAAAAGAGAACTTCTGTTATGCATGTAAAAGATTTAGAAAGGGAAAAAAGAGGAACAATTTAATGCATTTAGGAAACACAGAGCTATCCTTTAAGCAGTTCTCTCTCGCTAACCCAGCACTGGTGGTACATCATTGCAGTGTGTTGCTGTTGCACCAACCGTGATATATACAGCATCACTTTTATGGCTTCCAGGAGACATCAATTCCTGCTAATGAAATGTTTATTTAAAATTAAATATTCTTTACTTAAATTAATAGCCTAGTAAAGTATAAATACTTAATGGCATTTACAATATATATATTTATATATAAAAAAAGTGAATTTTACATTGCTGGCACTCAGCATCGTATTTACAAAATAAAAATATCCTGATGTTTCAAACAAGTTTTGAGAAATCTCTGAAATCAAGAGCTGCCACTACCTAAAATGTAAAATCTTCTGCTTTTGTCTGAGAAAATTACATAGCAAAACACAGAAGCTGATTTTTGCCTTCTTACTTAATACATCAGCCACCAATGAAATACAATATTTATTGTCAATCCTGCAGCTACTGTTATAGAACCTTTCACTCTTTACTACAGCTAAAAAAAAAATAAACCCAAAAACCAAACAAACCAGGAACTGTGAACTATGAAGGGAAATGTGAGATCATTTTCTTATTGTTATCCAGAAAGACATAGAATAGATATGGAAACCCATCTTTGACTTTTTCCAGATGGCCATGGAACTCTGTCAGCATTCCAGCCTTTGTTTTATATGGATATGGATTCTGTGAACTTCCTTGCTCAGCTTTTCCTTTTTATCATATATATATGAGACAATGTTAACAATGTTTCAGTGGGGATATGAAAAGTCATAAAAACAGTCTCAAAATTCATGTGTCATAGGTGTTGTGCAATCTAACTTGTGGAAAGGCTGTTGAGAGAACAGGATTGTAATGAACAGGTGATATTTCACTCTCAAGGCAATGCAGTTTCATGAGCTGAAATTTATTTTGGTTCAAAGCCTTCATAAAATTATGATCTGATGAGAGTACAGTAGGAGAAGAGGGGTCCAGTCCAGCATGGCTGTAGAACTGCTACACCAGGCAGAACCATGTCTCACGTCTATATGTCAGCATGACAAACCTGATCTCTGCCAATTCCCAAAAGTTTTCATTTAAAAGCCGCATTAAAAAAAAATTAATGGCACTTACAAGTACTACTGAAAATTGAAATTTTTACTTAATTCAGTACATTAGCTAAAAAATTATTTATTCCCTCCCCCAAAATCTTGATGAGGCAAAACCTGCATGAGTACCAGCCCCAGGGACTTCAGAAAAGCAAGTCCAAGTCATGGACTCTGAACATCCATATCCACCTGCTGACCTTCCCTTCTGCTGTCATGTGTCCACTCCTCCCACGTATTTCTTGAGCATCTGACCAAGAAGTGCAAGTTCAACAAATCACTCTTGCCCACTATCTCCATTCTGCAGAAGACAGTTATTTACTGTGTGACCAAACCATGTACTGTGGATATCAATACTAACATTATTTCCATTTTGATAATAAGACCCCTGGCTTTTTTTTTCTTTTTTTTTTTCCTGTTAGATCTCAAAGTATTACTCCCCTCTAATCTTGCCTGGTCTGTGCATATTTTTGGAAGCCCCCTGCTTGGAGTCAAAGAAGTTGAGCTTCAATTCTATTGACCACTAGAGCACACTTTCCTTCCTTATTGGTACTCACAACTTTCTGAACCTTGGACAATTTCATAGAATTTTATTATTGAAAAAATGGTGCTGAAATGTCCTCTTCCCCACTTAGGCAAGGTTGTTTAATTGCGTAATTCAATCAGCCTGACTCCTGAAATTGCACAGGTTGCTGTGCAGTACTAAAACTTAATAATCACAAAAAGTTCCTGCTGTAATGAATGTGGCCCCTCAAGATGAAAATGTGCATGTGTGTTTATATAAACAGAGAGAAGCTGAGCACAATCTGATAAAGGCATCTCTTGTCTCCTTCACACAGCACTGATTGTTAGTGTTTCTGCCAGTCTTGTACTTTATTCTTAGTCAAACATAAAACATCAGATAGTCAAGAATAAGGAAAACTATGTAAATATTCGTCTGTGAAATAATGAGAACTAGGAGACCAATAACTTTTACGAAGCTGCAATTGTTGCCAGCACAACAGCATCAGCTCCAATTATTTTTTATTCTTGCCATGTTTGTCTGGGATATTACAGAATCACAGATTGATAGAATCAATAAGGTTAGAAAAGACCTCTAAGATTACCAAGTCCAACCATCAGCACTACCAGCATGTTCACCACCAAACAAGTGCCATACCAATGGGTTATTTAACTCTTCCAGGGGTGGTGCTTACAGCACCAGTATGTCTTTTCGATTCCACAAGTTTCACACTGCAGCTGTGTTTAACTACCACTAGACCACCACACCCTCCAAGTGTATGTGAGATTTTTTAGGATTAAAATCTATTTTGGCACCTAAATTAAGGACTGTATTTTTAAGAGTGATGGTAATTTGCTAGACTCTACAATGGGACCTATTCTGGGTGTAATTTGAGTCTTTCGTCATGTCTACAGTGAAGGTAAGAACACGAGTTCTCTCATGAAATATTATATTATTTGCAGACAAATTTGTGGGGTCTAGAAAAAGCAGGAATTTCCTGGAACCTGCTATGTAGCCAACTGTGGCATCACCAACAAACCACATGGACACAATCCCATGACGAGATCAAAGTCTGCTGGCTCTAAAGGATGAGTTAAAAATCATCCTTTTGCATTTCAACATTCTGAATTTGTGTGCCAAAAAGAATTTTTGTGCCACTATGAAAAACAATTTGCTATTTATTTTTTGACCATAGTGACAGTAGGTAAGGTGATATATGAACAAAAGAACTTAATATGCTATCAGTTCTTATCACTGTGTCCTTTGTACAGGGGGTTGGCTATCTTTTAAAATGCAGGACTATATACTTTAATATACAGTTATACCAGTATTAATGACTAATTAATGTACTCTGAACTACATTACTCTTGATTTCCTTCAGGAACTATTTCCATTCACTGTTCTACACCCCAGAAGCTTGGTAAAGCTTTTGACAGCCACTGGTTGGAGTGCATGCTTTTGAGTGTTTTACACTACTTCAGTGTGAAAACTGTGTTAAACTTGTTTACAGTTTTAAAATCTGCATTCAATGATATCTGATGACAAATGAAAATCAACTTAATTTTCTTAATCATTTGAAAGATAATGTGTTTCACTCTCCCTATTTCTAGACACATAAAAATAGGACTAAAGTTTTTTCATTAAATATTTTTCATTTACTACAGCTTTCACTGATGCTACTGGAAATCATCTAGACTTGTTTTAGTCTAGATGATGACTATTTCATCTCTGAAATCCAGTTTCTTGATGGTTTCAAACAAACCCCTAAAGAAATGTAGTATTATTAAATTCAGCAGCAAACCCAGTATATATGGATTCATGTATGTATATGTTAAAGAGCTAGATATCAGAAAAAATGCAAGAGTTGAAATGAAACAAAAGAGGGGGATGTTTATGACTTTGGAAATCAAGTCAAACTTTCAAAATTCAGAGTTCTCCTCCTTCCAGAGATGTAAAGGATACTTTTTCACCCTTTGTGAGTATCACAGAATTGTTCTTAGTTCTTTTGTTCTTTGTTAAGAATAAGCATTGACAGATGTGCTGCAGATTGTTTATGCAAAAGGTGCAAGGTACAGCACTTTTTGGCATCCTGTGTGGTTACTGATTTAGACTTGTATATCTGGCAGAACTTGGAAGGAATTTTGAGACAGACTTTCCTTTTGGAAGTAAACTCAAAGCATGCAAGTTCCAATTGTATTTGACCCAGGTTTAGGACTGTGTTGTAACACACTGATGCAGGAGAGCCCACCAAAGCATTTCAAATCCAACCCCATTAAGAAAACACTTTTTTTCCTGATGGCTCCAAGCCCTATTTATGTGAGCAATGCTTTTTTCTTTGTTTTACAGGGTGATTTGCTTTACATCACAGCTTCCATGAAGGGCTCAGCAAACTCAGCTCTTTCAATTAGAGGTTAACCTCAACTCAAGACCTCATTTTTGTCCAGAGCAGCCTCTAGCCCACCCTGGCCAGGGAAGCCCACCCACTGGGGTGCTGGCCTGCCAGGGATGGTCGATCGGAGCTGCCACCCCCAGACACAACACCTCACCTGTCTTTGCAGCTGAGATGCCCAGCTGGTGGTCCAGCCAGGGCAGAGTGGCTGCGGTGAGCAGCTGTCATCATGTCAGCTCGCATTTGCTGTTTGCTTTCCAGCTGCTGACGTAAATCACCAAGAGGTGCAGAAGGGTGAAGCCTAAGGGCTCTGACCTAGTGACCAACCTCTCTCTAACTTGCAATGTGGGCCCAAGTACATGAAAAGGCTCACAGCATCATGCTAACAAATCAGGTTTTCTAAAAATACTCAACACGATTACATGATGAAGAGCAAACCTTAACCATGTAAACAGCCAAACAGAAGAGACAGATCCCCAGAAATAAAGTGAAATATTTATTCTCAGTGGAAAGTGTTTGTCTAAACAGTGTCCAACACACAAATATATAGTTTCCTACTCCCGAATAGTAATACTACAGTAAGACTCCCCAGTAAAATATTTATATTATAGTGATTTGAATGATCAACAAGGGAACATTTCAACATGGTCCCTACCCCAGCCCAGAGATGCTGGTTGCTAAAGCACTCTAGTGCTGTCCTTACATACCTCATTCTGCTACAGCCAACCACTGCCAAATGAGCCTTGATAACCTGGGTCTGAGTAAGAGTCTGACGCTGCAGACAAGTTTTTTCACTGTAATCATCAAAGCAGCCAGTTTCTGATTTTGCTGGTCTTCAAGGACTTTGCACAATATGGAAAACAGGTTTTGTAGTAACTTGGAACCTAAATGCAGTTGGCAATGTGTGCTGATAAGCTTTTCATACAAAGGTTAAATATACAACCAGGGAACAAGAAAGCGAGTCGCTACTTATGAAAATGTAGAAGCCTACTCTGCACATTTGGTTCTTAATTTACTAACAGCACTAACCCTGAGTATAAATCAACAAACAGTTACTTTCTTCTGCTTTTATTTCCTTCACACATACATTCTGCTCTCATCTCATCTATTCAAGTTTTATTGAGTGCCTTCTCCTTCACAGCTGGCCCTGATTTCTTCCTTGTGTTTGCTACTTCTGCTTCTTCCTTTAAGAAGACAGAGGGAGACAGAAAACAGCTGCTCTATCTCTCCTACAAGCAGCCCTAAAACAAGCTGCCAGTGATGGTCACACTTCTATTCCATTACCCTGCAGTCATCCTAGCTACAACTGGGACGCTACAAAGAGAACTGTCCCAGTTTGCATCACAGCATCAGCGGGTACACTGGGTCCTTCCTTTCCAAAGTCCACCAGCTTCAGAAAGAAGCTGTACAGCCCCATGGGTCACTCAGCAGTGTCCCAGGTTTTCTCTCCAATGCAATTCTGACTGTCAAAAATACAAACTGTGAGTGGCAGTGAGGAGGGTGACCTCCTACATCAGGTTGTCTTGAATGGTCGAACACGAGTGAGTGTGCCAACATCATTGCAGCAGAATAACACACATTATACAATGGAGTCATGCACCATGCCTCAAAATTACTCCCTAAAATGTTGCTCAGTTTTCACATGGCAGCCTGTGAGTCCAGAAATAAAGACTCCACAAGTACAATGAACTAAACTGTTAAGTAGTAACACCCAGCAGGAAATTAAGCAGGACTTATCATACATGCCTAAGAAGCAATTACAGAAGCTTCTGTTTCCCCAGTCATAAATTTCCAAGCTACATAAAGCTGCATGGAAAGTGTTGAAGAAATGTTAACATCCAACGTGCACTGAATTAAATTAAATTAACTTTCATATACAGAATAAGCTATTGTTCTAAGTTTCTGTTGAGACAAAAAAAGCATGCTAACACCTTTGACTAATTGAAAGTTTCTCATTGGATGTGTTCCACATGTTAAACATTCTTGACTCTTGGAATCATTGAAGTGACAGTCAGAAATGGTCATTGGTAATACTGTACAATCACACACCTTTCTAGGACCCAATATAATGACCATATTTGTGCCACCACATCTGGATCTCACTGCAGTTTTTACAGCCAAGCATTCTTTTCATTCTCAAGCTCTTCATGACTCCATAGAGAAGTTCCTTATTATTATTCTTATATGTCTTGATTCAGACACTGCACATCACCTATGCAAGAAACAGTACATGATGAAACCACAGTGTGACAGGAAATATTATTTCCTTAAAGTCAAATCTCCTGCCTTTCTGTCATTTCCTAGGTTTTCAGATGTATTTGCCATGTGAAATAGCATATCAGCAGCTTCAGCTCTACTTCAGTCCTTGTAAGCACCACTGTTACTAATCTCTGCAGAGATTCTGAGATTTTCTGTCTCTCAGTGGAGATCTGGACAAATGGCCATTTGCTGCTTTCTAGCTCATTATTCTGCAGTGGCTGATAAGAGTGAAGAAATCATATTCTCCTGATTCTGTAAACTGTGGTATTTCCACAAGCCCCCCAGCCACCCAGCTGAATCCTGCCACAGGTTGTGGGGTACAAACAACAGAAGAGGAAAAGATTCTTCTTAGAAGAATTTACAAGTCAAAGCAGGGACTTTTTCTTTTCAATTCACATGACACTGGGCAGATGTCACCAAGAGACAGTCTTAACCTCTTTGGATAAGAAGGACAATATCCATATATTGACTTTTAATAAAGAAGTTTCTACAGTTATTTTTGATTTTTATAAAATTATATTAACCTGCATTCTGAAAACATTTTCAGCTTCTCATGTGCTCAGGCTTAACATGCTGTTAGTAATATAAACAATGAAGCTTCATATAGTTTGCTGAGTATATAAAAAAAAAGCCAAACCATAAGAAGTAACTGACTGTCCTAGCTTTGCTGGGATAGAGTTAATTTTATTCCTAGTAGCTGGTACAGTGCTGTGTTTGGGGTTTATTTTGAAAATAATGTTGATAACACACTCATGTTTTGGTTGTTGCTAAGTAGTGCTTACTCTAAATCAAGGACTTGGGAGTGTCTCATGCTCTGCCAGTGAAGCAGGTGCACAAGAAGCTGGGAGGGAGCACAGCCAGGACAGCTGACCCAAACTGACCAAAGGGATATTCCATACCCCAGACTGTCATGCCCAGCATGTAAACTGGGGAGTTGGCTGGAATGGACTGTTTGCTCTGTTTGCTGCTCAGGGACAGGCTGAGCATTGGTCACTGGGTGATGAGCCATTCTATTTTGTGTGTGTCAGTTGTGTGTCTTGAGTTGTATTTTTTCTTTTTTTTTCAGTAAAATTAGTAGAACCAGCAATAGTAGTAGTAGTTTACTTTCTTTAAATTATTAAACTGTTCTTACCTCAACCCCTGAGCTTTGAGCTTTTCCTTACCTTTTTCTGCTAATTCTCCTCCCCTTCCCACTGGGAAGAAGGGAGAGCAAGCAGCTATGTGGTACTTATTTGCCATCTGAGGTTAAATCACAACACTCACTTTTCATAAAACCTGAACAAATAGACTTTCCAGGCAACTGGCTGTCTGTACTGATTTAACAATTAATAAACTTTGTAGTTCAGGACTTCAAAAATATGTAGGCATCTAAATTCCATTAAAAATAGACTTTTATATAATGGAATTTAGTATTATCAGTCTTGCTGGACAGCATGAATAACCTGTATAATCTCTTATAATAAAATATTGATTTAAAATTTGTTTTTCCCACTGAGGCACCACTCACCACTCTGGAACTCATCTAGCTAGAAGTCTGGACTAAATTTATGCCATATTGGCTGTCATAGACATCACAGGCTCAGACAACTTTGAGTTTAAAAATATATAACCTCTCAATGAAAGGTTACTCTGATTCTTCTGCAGTGCTACAGCTGGTTGTTTCATCCTATAATAGTTGTGCTAAAGTGGATGTTCCACAGTTCTTGAAACAAGAGCTCATTTCTGAACCTTCTTCTCTTGTCACTTGTACAGAAACCACGCAAGTACAATCTGATGACTTCTGTGATAACAGAATGAACTGTTTCTTAGATGTTTAAAGGCATTGTTTTTTGCTCAGATTTTGGCCAAGATTAAAATTGTTTAGATGACACACAAAAACACAATTAAAATGTAGATGTTCTGCAAGACAAGGCCCAACTTTTTTGGAAAAAAAATTGAAATATAGATTTCACTGAGCAAAAACTAAAGAGTATGATGCACATACAATTGAGGTCACTGAAAATCTCAAATTTGCAGTTAAAACAGTTGTTTGGAAAGCACCTTAAGCATTTGCCTGGTTGAGATCTGGATGTGTTTGTTAGGGAAGAATGAGCTATATTTCCTGGAGTGTAAGTGCTTGAACACTCTTTAATAAAGATAACTGTTAGCTTTTATTTTGGTAAGCAAAACCATTGGAGAGGACATAATGACTTTTTTAGTATAAAGATTCTTACTTTGCTATGACTTCTGCTCAGAAGCTTCTTAGAATAAACTTACTAGTTTTCTTAACACCATTTAGATTAATTTCATTTCATATGAAGCAATATTATCTAAAATAAAATTGCCAAAATGACAATGACAACTAATAGGAAATTATCAGAATATTTTTTCATAAAATAATATTTCAAAATTCCAATATCTTCAAAATATGTGTTTTCAAGGCAGTCTCCCATGAAGTGATGTGTCAAAAGAGCCAGAAAGGGGCCATGAGATACATTCAGACCTCAGAGAGGAGTTAGGCCAATACGTCATGGTATTTGAAAGACTGGCATTCATCTACCTTTGAAATAGAAATATGAAACCCTCTATGAAATATTTTAAACTTTTTTCCCTTTATGAACAAAAGCAGTGTCTTTATTTCCAGTGAGTTAATTAATCCAGCAATAAATAACAACCTTTACCAAACCAGTACTTTACAAAATCAGTACAACCTTAGAAGTATACTTAGGAGGTTATAAAAGGCATGAAATCTCACCAGGTATATAGGAAAGAGTAATTATTCATTCCTATGAAAGGTCAACTTCAGTCCTCAGGCTGAGCTTTCAATAAATGGTGAGACATAATTTATTTGTACTGGGTATTACTGCTTCCTAATATAACAAAATACCTCAGGGACATGTTGGTAGTAATGCAAACACAGGATGGTCTTTTAAGCCAAGAAATAATTTCAAAATTTATCTAAAGCAGAAAGTTATTATGATTCCACAATGGTGGCATGCATTTGTTTGACATTCACCATGGCATACCAGAGACAGAGAATTATCTGATTTTAGTTCTCATGATCTAACAGAGAAGCTATTTGGGCAACTTGGTGCTTTAAATCTATTCTCCCCTTTTCTACATATAACCATTTTGTAAATAAAGCACTCAAAGTAGGCACAATAAACAAAGATTCATAGAAAGTCTATAGAAGGATTTCAAGGTACCTATTAAAATTCCATCAGTTCATTTATGTGATGTATAAGAAAAATATCCAGAAATATCTTAAAGCTTTTTTTTGTATTCTTACAAGTACTGACTACAAACTTAATTACTGAGTAGTTGAAGTAGTCTAAGTTGCATTTCTCATGAACAAAAATACTGTTCCAGAGAATAAGCATTTCAGTAAATTCATTCACATAAGTCAAGATCAAGGGATGATAGAGGAGCACAAAATAAGAAATGGATGTACATCACCACAATTATGGGAAAAGGAAACCACTTCTTTTAAAGGCTGACTAAACTCAAGAAGGTACAGTGTGTATACTTAGAGAGTATTATTATAAGGAATAATTGCACTAATTTATTGAAAACAAACTTTAAAATTAATGTTATGGAAAACACTCCTGCTAGTGGTATTGCTATTTTTGAAGATCTTTAGAACTAGTCCTAGGAAGAACCATAGTGTGCATACTGGACAATGCAACAATTACCTTGTGGTCTAATCTGCAACTCCTGCCTAATGGATTCTACACTCAAAAGATGTTACCTAATCTAATAACCAGAATTTTATTCCATCAGAAATACAAACTTAATAATGAAATTCTATTACTGCATGAATACTGCTATATTTCAAAATCATGCTATTATATGGAGATATCAGTGAAATAAGCTTAATTATGTAGCTCTTGATGGCTTAAGATTAGCCCAGCTCACCCCTTCTGTATTAGTTCTTTTCCTTTCTATATCTGGGAGGTATTCAATGTTAGCTCCACAAACTGAAGTTGTGGCTGACCAGAAAACTTTCATTAAGCTAAATAAAGACTACTAACAAAATTTTATTAGTGCTAGGCAATAGCCACAAGGCTCTTAAGAAACACGAACCTTCTGTTGGCCAAACATTTTTAAATACCACCATCAACACGCCAACATCCTTTAGAGAACACTGTATCATTTTGTAGCCATCCTGAAAGAGATGGTATATGAACCCTAAAAGAGAAATGGGATGAAAAAGATAACAAAGCAAAGTTATGTATTTCAGGAATTATCCGAACCCTAAAAGAGAAATGGGATGAAAAAGATAAAAAAGCAAAGAGTTATGTATTTCAGGAATTATCTGGAACTGATTTTGAATTACATAAGTCCAGAATAATACCAGAATGTTTTGAACCGGAAATTCTATATGTCTGGTTTGTGTTTGCAGATGGGCTCAAGTAAAACTGCTTCTAGATAGAAAAGATGAAAGGATGGTTGTTCTTCACTTCCAAAATGAATCTATGACTGTATAAGGTTTAAGAGGTCATAGTCTTTATCACATCTCTAATTTAAACATTTTTCAAGTGTTTCTGTTACCAAAATGAAAATATTATCATATGTTTTTATACAGCAGTGTGAAAAGAAAAACTAAAACCAGAAAATGATCTTTTGATTCGGAAAATTGGCATTTGAAAATACTGAGACAAACTAACCTAGAGCATTTGCAGACAGTATTATCCTGCCCTCTCACCTATTTCTGAAATTGCCAGGATTTAGATTAACTACAAAAAGATCTCTGCAAGACATCTTGTCCCAAACAGCACCTCCTACTTCAATTATTGTTGATATCAAACTTCCTAATGGTGTATTCAACTCCTGCATCCAGATCAGTGATAAATACTTTGAAAACAGGACTGGCCCTAGAGTTGAGCCCTGAGGGTCCTGCAGCCCCATTCACCACAACCCTTCAAGTGCTGCCCTTCAGCCAGTTCAATCAAGCACATCTTGAATCTACTGAACAATTTTTTTCCAGGAGGACAGTAACAAAAGCCTTACTAAAATACAGGAAAAATGCATCTACCGCCTTCCCTTCATCCACTGGGCAGATGATTTTACTATAGGAAGGTATCAAATTAGGTAAACAGGAGTTTCCCTTTGTGAACCTGTGTTGACTGTCTGATGACTGCATTGTCTTTTAAATGCCTTCAAGTAGTACCTAATATGAACTTTTTTATACCTTTTTCAGGAACTGAGGTTAGAATAACAGGTCTATGGATTCCTGAACCTTCCTTCATGTCATCTTTATAAACTGGAATAACACTGTCTGTCTTCCAGTCAGTGAGGACCTCCCCAGACTCCCATGACCTTTGGCAGACAATTAAGAGGGGACCTGCCACAGCATCCACTAGCTCCTTTTATGGCTTTATTTACTTAAACTTGAGGACATACTACAATTCCAGAAAAATCAAAACAAATACTAAAGGAAAACCAAAAATTTATTTATCCAAAACCCCTTAAAGGTGTTATTGCAGAAGGTCCCTATCAAAGAAGCCACTACCAAACAAGGAGATAGAACAGTCTTGATAAATAAAACTTTCTGGAAAAAAACCTGGCATACATCAACTTCCATTATATTGTAAGAATACTCACCTACATAAACATGGGATTGAAAAAAATGGTCTGTTTTCAAGAAAAGGATTTGTGGGTTTCAGTGAATTACAAATAAAAAGTGAGAGATCATTACAAAAAGTACCACACAGTAATTCATAAATAGGAAGTATGACTTGCATACACTTGGGTAATTGTTATATTTCAGTATATGCTACTGAATTCTCAGCTGCCTGGCTTTGGACACTGAACTTCAAGAAATGCCTGAAAAACTAGGAGAAAGCAGAAGTAGACCAACAACAACAACAACGATATTCTCCTTCCTAGAAAATGCGATGCATGAAGAAAGTTTGAAGGGGCTGAGGTTGTGAAAATAGAAGAGAATGACAGAAAAGAGTACATATGACAAATATGACTGCAGCCTTCAAATACAAAATGGGTAACCGTAAAGACTAATGGAAAGTTTTTCTTCATTTCCACATCAGGCTGAAGGATGAAGACAGGATATTTTGACTAATGGAAGAAAAATTTCCTAATGATAAGCATCAGAAAAGACCGTAGCTGTAAAAAAATGTTTTATTAATAGTGGATCTGGGTCTGGCTGGAGAAACAGAACACATCAGTCTTCCAGTCTACACTTCTGAACTTCTTATTGAGCAAAAAGAGTTGGATAAACATTAACAGCAAGTCTAAAATGCAGAGATCTTAACACTGTGAAGATGCCACGGGTGAAGTGCTGTCATTTCTCCAGCCATGGCTTAGCCCACATCTGCAGTCAGTTTTGTACAGCATTCCTCATATGGCTGGGGAGCAGGAAACCAGTGGGGCTCTGTCACCAAATTGCTACAAGCAAAAGTACTACCAAGGTGCTTTCTGGAGAAGGAATTCTGTTCTCTCCTCATCCCCACAGGAACATCTAAGTTCTGGTGTCATTAAATGACAATAATTGACCTTATTCCCTGACCTAGGAAATGCTTTGCCCTTTTCTAGCCCCTATATTTACAACAGTCTTTAACTTCTCCTTCAGCACCTTGGGGGTCCAGCAATGCCAGTATCAGATTGCCCTTTTTTATTGGCTTCACCTGGATCTCACCAACTCTAAAGCAAACAAAATGGTGCCAGTTTACTCATTATTCAGGCACTGAAATTCAACAGCTGAATATTTCATTTTGCTAAACAGTTTAAAAATTCTTGGAACAACTTTGGTCAACCAACTTCTTTCCCAAACAACTTGGGCATAGTTTGGGTGTTCCTCTGGGACAAATAACATTCCCAACAGGCAACTTCAAACCACCCTTTGCAGTCAGGAGGCAAAAAGAGCTTAATGGTGAGTGTTTGGGAATGTCATGACAAGTGGCCCTGGTGTCAGAGAGCAGTCTGATAACATTTAGTGCACTCCTACAGCTACACCCACTGCTCTGTGAGGCCCCAAGTAAGAGTTCATTACTAATGGCAGCTGAACGAGAAGCTGCTACACTCAACAAATGTGAATAAATAGTAAAAAAAGGTAGATTTCATCTTAAAGAGTGGACTCTTCAGGATGAAATAATTATTTTAATTTCCACTGCAGAACCCGGTTCCCACCACAAAAGGAGGAAAAAGCCAGCGGTTGCAACTCTGTCTTGGAACTCTTTACTCATACAAACAGTGTCTACATGATGCAATTCCTCCAATCTAAGTAAAAATTATGTCTTTATAGTCATAAGAAGATTAAACACATATGGAACACAATTAATCCAGCTCGCTCAGTGAATTATATACATTTTTGAAAAAAAAAAAGGAAGTATGTTTTTAGACTCTGAAGGCCTGATTGGAGCCAACAGAGCCCAAGATATTCCAGGTGAAACTGGAGTTTCATGAACACAATTATGCCTTTTACTTTAGGAAATGGTTTAAGCTGAAGGTGAAATGGTTATGCTCACTTCAAGCTTTCTTAGGATTTTATTATTTAAGTCAAATCCTTTACATCACGTAAGGTTTCTTGTGTTGAATTGTAGTACAGCTGTTTACTCAAGTGGCAGCAGCATACCTTGTGATAAATTAAATGGACATTTATCAAAGGTAAAGTTGACAGACTTAAATGTTAAATATAAGCATGGTAAGACAAGTACAAATAGTTTCTACCAGGAGGTTACATATATAAATCACAGGATAGATATTTTAATTAACTTCTGCACAATAAAGAATGTTTGCTTTCTGAAGTATTGAACAACATTTCCTGAGAGAGGGAGATACAAAATGTCATGCAATATATTTTAAGTAGAGCTTACACATAAATGAAAAATTGAAAATCCTTCCTCCTATACAACACAGGCAAGAAAGAGACAAATACTGTTTAGAAATATACGTTTTGGAATCAATATTTAAAGTTAAATTAAATGAAAAACTAAAGAGAGAGATGCCAGAGAGGGGCATAATAGATGGGTAAAGGGAAGTTTGTTACTTTATTTCATTTTACTCCTAATTCACTGAATTATTATCTAATGACAGAAATGAGTGGTTTCCTCAGGTTCTGAGATGATTCTGAGAAAGTCTAAAAGACTAAGTCATAACAACAGTCAGTGGTAAATTCAAAGAAAATGCATCTCTGGTGGGAAAAAACCAGTTTTATATATATACACATTTAATAGTTATATAAACATTTATTTTGTTTCTTAAGCACTTCTAGTCTTCCTACCTTACTAACAGTAATTTTTAAGGTAAAAGCCTGGAAAACAAGAGCAAGCAAACCCACAGGAGTACAAACCTAAGTGCCTTCTTATCAGCTTTCAAACTACTGAAGCATTTGGACATTTAAAATGCTAATAAAATCAAAAATGTTTTACTCACAGTTAAAACCAGGTTCAATAGTTTTTGCAGCTTCAAGACTGTTTATTGTAATCTGAAAGATGATGTGCAGCAGCAGAAATGATAGACTGGTGAAACACAGAGACTTCAATAATCGTCCTGTATGCCCTAAAAAACAAAAGACACATACATATAATAGGTGAATTGCTGAACATTGTTTAAAGGTTTTCAGTATAAAAACATAAAAATATCCTGACCAAGAATATTTCTACTAGTCAGTTCCACATTATCATGATTGTCCCCTATGGTCAACGTTATAGTAAAAATCACACTTTAATTATAGTTTATTTGAGTACTCTTTAATCACAAACCACTATGACTGCTATTGCCAAATTTTTCCTTTTATTTTTTTAATTAAAGAAAAAAGGTTTTTTAAGTCTCCAAAGATCAAGTTTACATGAATAAAAAAATAACAACATCACAATGCTTACCAATACATTACCTGATACTTAGACAAAACATGATACTTCTACTTTCGAGAACATAAAAGAGCCTGTTATTCTTATTACTCTTTACAAAATTATTACATGGCAGAGGGCATAACAAGACACAAACCTCAGTTTGGCTCAGGAGTATAGACATACTTCCAATGAATGCTTTGCTTTGTGCCAACTGCCCTCTTCCTTCAGAAGTTTAAACATAATTTTCAGTACACACTGAAGAACCCTGTGCCAGACACATTTGGTCATAGTTCCTCTGTGATTTACTGGATGTCTATTCAAAAGCCAACAGAAGATGTTTGATGAAGATTTAGAAATGCCTTATAAATCCTCTAGGAAACACTCAGCTTAATCACAGGCAGCCAAAATTGCAAGGTATGAATAAATAAAGTAAACCATCAGTATTTCAGGAAATATGCATCTTCAAGACAAAATTGAATTGCTGATAAAAGACAACATTAAATATCACCCTACCTGACCTATCTGCAGTAACAGTTCTACTTCTAAAGCTTTTTATACCTAGATTTTATACCACCCACTTCATGCATTTGAGGTTAATTTTTTAGTTTACAAATTAAAAAACAGCACTACTGAAATTCTTATTCAAGGCTGTAAACAAAGGCAAGGCTTTGGAGGGCAGAACTAGCAGAATATACCTAGGAAATGCTCACTCTACATGAATCCAGTTTTGTTCATACTTATTCTGGAAACAACTGTTATGAGCAATTACTAGATAGAAGATGATGGTTCATGTTCTATATCTAGCCAATAAACCAGAATTTTAGATTTTTTTTATAGTTCAATCATAGGTCATCAGTGGCCTAAACAGTTGTTTATAAAGCAAAGAATGAGATAAGCATGATTCAACAATTTTAGAAAGTAATAGAATATCTCCCTCCATCAGACTCCAAATTTTTGTCATAACACTATCCTGAGTGCAGATTTTGAATATCAACTGCCTGTAATAAACTTCCCTGTTCTTTTTTTAAATATTGTAAATAATTTTTACAAAAATAATTAAAATTGTATGAATGAGCTCATGTATGAATTTTCTGCAGTCCAAAAAGGAAGATACATTTGCTAGATACACGCTTTGTAGGATCTATTCACTTTTGTCACCAGAGCTCACACAGAAAGGAGAGAACCTGGGTGCCAGAGCATTACATCAAAAAGACTGGAAATTAAAATCTTTGGGCCACTTTTTGTCCTTATTCTTTTGCAGAAGCTGGCCTGGTGTCCTGTCTTAGGACAACAATTTCCAAGCACTATAAAAGCAGAAACAATAAAATAGGTAATATTTTCAAAAGCTTTAGAAGAACAAATATATGAGAAGCTACATATTATTAGACAATTTGTTCGATATGATGTCATATGTAAAGTAATCCAAGGACTGCTGTATTTTACAATTCTTCTGCAAGCTTCAATACTTGATTCTTCGCTCTTTCATTACCAGATCCCAGGCTTATGGTATTAGGAGCACCACACACTCAGAATACAACTAAACATAACTAAAAAAACCTGTCTCAAAGCTGGAGAAAGACAGTTTGACAATACAAATTTTGTGAACTTTAAAAATGTCCAAATGTACAGATTTCAAAGACAGTCTGGTGATTTACGAAGCTCTAAGTTACAAACTCTCCTCAGTGCTTGGGAGTTAATAGGTATCAAGCAATAGATTTTGCATGTGGAAGTGGATTTGAAATTTTTTGATAGAATGGTCTGAGTCAGCATCCAAAAGAGAAAAAATGCAATACAATTAGTCAATGCACATTCAATTCCCAAACTGTCAGGTCTATTTTTCAGTGTTTCTGTATCACTCCAAAATATATCTCAGTTTTAGACTTCACTTCTTACAAGTTTGAAAACAAATATCTTTGAATTTAAATTGAGCAAACAATTTCTTTAAAAAAGCTCTTTTACAGCTGTCATCCTTCTAAGAATTGTAAAAAACCTGAAAATATATTTCTTCAAATGCTGAAATGTTGAAAAAAGATCTCCTTCTGCACAAAGCCAGGAAAAAATGTAAAGGACTATTAACACTCAGGATAATAAATAGTCTCTCAGTGTACTGGTAAACATGGCAGGATAAACACACATCTGGAAGTCAGGAAAGCATGTTCAGAGCAGGTTACAGCATTCCTCAAGAGCTACTCCCTGCATGGCCATCAGTGGGACTGGACCACCATCAGATTCTACTGAGCAGGAGCACTTTGCTTGCACCACATTCATCTGTGCCAGCAGAAACGAGAAACTGGAAACTAGAAGTATTTGGAGAAAAGTAAGAAATATTATGACCCGGATTTCAAAAGTTTGGAGCTACATCAACAGCTTGGGAGAAATGGGAGTGCTAAAATAAGTGAATTACTGAATACGTAATTTATGTTGAGGAAGAAGAAGTGACAGATTTGGAAAAGGGATGAGTTTCAATTCATAGCAGGGTTTGGGTAAACCCACTTAACTATGTTTTTACTTACATTTTTCTCTTTCTACTGGAAACTTGGTTCTAAATGGCACAAAGGAAAAATTAACCATATGCATACAGAAATGAGATGGTGAGAAAAGAAACAGCTGAAATAAAACAGAGGTTCTTACAATGAGGAAGAAAGATTTTTTTTACTTCCTTATATTTTTTAAAATTCTAATTCACTCAAAATTTTAAAATTCCTTTGCTAAAACATACCTCAACGTCTCAGTTGCCCTAATGTAGAAATCCTTGGGGACATGAATGGATGCTGAACATCCCACAGAGAAGGAGATATATATTATTCAGAAAGCTATGTAGATGGAACAGATGTGCAAGAGAACATTGCCCCAGCTGATATCAGAATTCACTATATCAATTTCTTCATTTCGGTCCTAAATGTATAGGCTTCTGTATGTCCAACAAGACTAAAAAAAAAAGAAAAATCTCATGGCAAAACACCTTGGTTTGGAACTTGAGCACTTGGTTCTGATTTCACTCCAACAACTCCTGAAAACTATGGAGGATAGAAAGGAGAGAGAACATTTGTCTCAGAACTGGGCTGAAGAACTGAAAAAAGTGGGCTTGCTTTCACATGTCACTGCAGGTGTCATTTGTAATGGCACCCAGTGGGACCAGAGCCTGGCATGTAGCTCTAGAAATGTACCCCAGCACGTCTCAAATCTCCTGGCAAAGGGCTTTCTCCCCTCTGATCAAGCCTGCAGGAAGCCAGACAGGATGTGAAGGCTTCATTACCCTCTTTCTCTTCAGCCCAGATGCAACATTAAACTGGACTCAAGAGGGCCAAAAGCTTTTCACACGTGGAAGAGGAATCAATTTCTTATTTTTCAAAGGTAATCCAGCCAAGAGCTGGATTAGTAATGGCATGTCCCCCCCAGCCACAGGCATGTAACCTCAGTACAACTATTTGAATGTGTTCTAATTGGACTTCTGCCTCCAACACACACGCACCTCTTCACACTGTGACTGACAAACACAAGGTTGGAGCTGGCTACCCACATTGTTCCCAGAAACAATGACAAATTCTTGTACATTCATGTCTAGACCTGGTAGTCCTCCAACCTTTTTTGCTGCCCTCTTCCCTAAAACAGCAAGAGCATGTGAGTATTTTTTTGTACACCTGGAACTTGCTCAGAGCTTCCACCACAAGGATGTGCTAATGGGACATGGAATAACTGAATGGCCAATTGTCACTGAGATCTGCCTAAAAATCACATATTAGCTCTTATATGGCCGTGAGTCTTAGGCTATTACAGAGGATATGGTATGATTGCTATGATATGACATATGATTGATATGATATGGCATCATATCATATCATATGGCAGTTGTTTGCAATGTGCATTTTCATTTCATACTGCTGGCTTTTTTCTCATTCTGATCTATTTAGGGGGCATGACAAAGAATTTGTTGCATCTCTAAGAAAGTGAAGAAAACTGCTGAAAATTTATCTTGATTTTTTTTAATAAACAGTACTATGCATCTCTATTTAAAGCTGGTAAGTTCAAAGGGTCTGTATCCATTTGAATGCTGTAATGTTATCAGAAAAGGGAGAATAGAGGAGGGAAAAAATGGAATTTAAAAATTAATTTAAGACTGTTTACTATGTCAGCAGTGTAATTCCATCATCATAATCATATATATGCTCCATAGCTTCACTTAAACAGCAGATGTAAGTGTTTGGGTGTCTTATTTGAACATTTTATTACTTTACACAGGTTTGTGGGTTTTTTTTTTAATGCAACCTTAATGTTGCATTTTCTGAATTTTGTTCATTTGGGGATATTTCCAATGTCTCTTTAGCCATATATTGTACTCCAAACTGTTATAACACTCTCAATTCTTCTTGAATACCTATGTTCAGGAATTTTTTTATACAACACTTTCTATTCAGATGAGAGTAGATTAAATACCAAATAAAAAGTCATTTTTCATACAATAATCTCTGATAGCACTCAGTGAGTGATAAATATTAATGTGCATTTATCTCCTGAACTAGTGACACATCACCAAATAAAAATACTCTATTACAGCCATTCAGGATTTTTTTATAAACCTCTTCATCAGTAAGTGACAATCAGAAAACTACAGAGCTCAAATGCCTGCAGTACACACAGACTGAGTCCCAAAGAATTTGTTTCAGCTCGAAACTGATCTTAACTTCTTGACTTTTGATCAGGAAACCTAACATCACCTCAGGGCCCAGCTGGAACCAGGGTCCAGAGAAAAATCTCCTGCTCCATGGTTCCAAATAGGAATCTGTCAACACCATCTGAACTGTAGACTGGGGCAGCTGGGGGTGGGAAATTAAGAAAACATTTAATTCACAATACATGCCTTTTGGAAAAATCTGGAAGTTTTAGAGTAATATGATCTGCAAGAAAAAAAAATCAAAACATCATAATTTCTCATATAAAAAAAGTCCCACCCTTGGCCAGCTCTGGTTTAAGTGTCTCCAGATACCACAACTACCATATTGACATAAATGCAAGAGTTCTGATTTGAAGTTGGTTTCTGCCAAAGGTCCAGAGGCAATAAAAATACAGGTGGTTCCAGACAATCATGAGGAAAATGTCATCACTAAGTTCAGCATGAACATCAACCACTTTGTCCACAAGTGTCAAACATAACTTCCCACATTTAAATTTACACATCAAGGAAAGTTTACAAGAATGAAACAAGCACTAAGGTATCCATCCTCCATTTGACAGGAAAACTTTGTATTTCAGGATGGGCAGTCAGCAACACCAAAGAATGTGGGCCAGTTCCCTTTCCTGAATTCACTGCCACTATTGCACACTGACACTTAATGCAGCAGGACACCTCCTGATGACCATGGAAGATGAAAAAAGGGTTCAATTATGAGTTGTAAACTCAGCTAAGATTTCCAGATCTTAGGGTTACATTTGCAAGGCACAAAGCAATTTAATCCTGTCCTAGAAAGCACTTAAACACATGCACATCTTTGAGCATGCGGACAGGGACTGAAGGGCTCTCAGTGCTGCATGAAAAGGTTCATAAAAAAATGCTGAGTGCTTCACTCTTAGGGTATCAATGCTTGATGTGACTCTGCTCGAAAGCACACAGCTTGCAAGTCAGTGGAAGCCAAATCCTTTTAGATGTCTCTAATGGCTAATTTTCTCTAGTTCTCCTTACAGGTAGGCACAATCTCATTGTTTTCAACTCCTCATGCACTTTTGGATGTGAGGACAGACAATGCCTTCCAGTTTCAGGTTCTGTAAGAATGACGCTAAATGTTTGCCAGTGCCAGTTCCACCTATTATTAAAGAATGTTTCCCAGATGTAAAATAGCCATTGTACTTCTATGTGCACAATTTTCAAATGCAGCTGTGCTTAGAGGTTTGGCCTCTTGAGTGCTGAAGCAATGGGATAAAGCTATCAACAATGGATAGAGGAAGGCAAACTTTTGAAAGGACTATTCTAAGAATAAAACTTGATAATGGTGTGCCTTCTACACTGCACCATTATATAGTGCAATGTCAAGTCATTGATCCACCAAGCAGAGTATCTGTGTATCAGCTCCTATTCACTAAGTCTTACATGAACACCTTAAGTAGACTCAAAAAAGATAATGCTTAAATCATCCTGAAGCTGCCAGGAATTATTTGAATGGTTTAAGAAGTGCTGCTGAAAGTGCTGCCATCCTCCCACTGCACAGTTAGCAGTACATCTATATTTAGCTTAATAGAAAATGCATTATTATTTCCCTTCCCCCCAAAGAATATCTTATATTTCAGCATCATCTTCTACCCAGAGGATGTCAACTTACCAAAATGTTAAAAGTGGGCAGACATCAGCACTGCAAAAATACAAATCCACTTGATTTACTCACTGATTTCCAGCAGCAAGACAAAAATATAGAGAAACTCATTGTCTATTCCATTGTCTTTTCTGTAGCTATCCAGACCCAAACCTCAAAATGTGTATCCATAAACAATAGCTCAAGACTTTATGCAATTATTTTAGCTTCACACATTATTTAAATGCGTGTTCAAGCAGCCACACCGAAATCTCCACCACAGAATTACAAGTTCTGGATTCAGAGTTTTCAGCAAAAGCTTTGCAATGGTTAAAAAGTTTTCTCCATGTTTTACTGAATGTACCGCTTATTCCCATGTGTAGCCAAATGTCACAGTGTACAACTGTGACCAACAGAAAAATTTTCTAATAAATTCACAAAAAAGCCATGATTCCTTAATTTCAGACAGCTCTTTGTACTATCATGTATTCATTTCCATTTCAAATTGGAATATTGCATAGATGATAGAGCTACATGAATTTGCATCAGTTTATCACAAGATATGTAATTAACTGAAAATTTTACCTTACTTTTAAAAGTAAAATAAGATACATTTTTCCAGGCTGTGTAGTTGCACACAAAATGCAGGTTCAGTTGTACTATTCATACACTAACCTGTTTCCTCACATTTCTCTTTTTGCTTCTCTCTCTTTTAAAAATACTACAGAGTTCTAAGATAGACACTTTACAGGAGTGCCAACCAGACTTGGGTAAACACAGTCAAAAATGCTATGTGTTATTAAAAAAAAATTAGAAATGAAAACATAAAAGTGCTGCATAGCATAATAAATGTCTCCTTACTCTAACTTCTTGCAGGATTTCCTGTTTTTCCTAGAAGTTTTCATGCCCAGAATTCTACTAGAACTGAGCTGTATCCTCTGCATCAATAGACAATACCATCGTTCAAGCTCCTCATAATCTCTGAGCTGCAAGTTTACACAGGCAACTTACCCATTTTCTTAACAAAATATTTTTTCAGACAAGACTCAGGACTTGACCATTCATTTTTTTCCAGATGATACTCATAAGCTTTCAAAGCAAATAACAGCTACTTGATGTCTGCTTCATAACTTGACAGGTGGCTGCACCAAGCTAAATACAGGAAATAAACACGATCTCAGATACTACGGCATATGAACTGAGAAATTTTAAGTCAGAGCAGTTCTTTCATAAGGACAGCCTCACAAGAGGATGTGAGGCTTTTAATACAGAGTTCCAGTTCCTTCCCTTGAGGAACTAGCTTCTCCATGTTCACCACTACCAGATAATATTTATTTTAAATTCAAATTAATTCAGTCATTATTGTCTATTAGAATCAGTGCTTGCAACTTAGTTTCTTCATTCCTGTATCATTGTCATAAAGAGCAGGTAATTATCCAGTAGAAAATTCCTTCAACAACAGAGAGGCCAAACAACTACCAAGCAATGGGAGATGGCAGCAGGGCATGTGCTACAGAGGTGAACCACATCTTCAAAAAAAATCTGTACTTATTAAGAGGAGGATATTTTTCTCTCTTGAATACCTACCCGCATATGCTCATTCTCTCTTGAATACCTACCCACATATGTTCATAAGCAGTAAACAAATGTGGTGTCCGTCAGAAACCACGTTAATTCAGAGCAGGGCAGAGTGAGAGAGGAAGGCTAGAAAATTATGTAAATAGGTCTGATACAATTATGGCAAACCAAACCCTAAGGCATGATGCTTTCTCAAGGGAGTGGAAGCTGTGGTATGAATTTCTACGTTCTGCAGAACTTCTCCCAGAAGCCCTAGGGGCTGCTTCAGCTCAGAAAGAAGTTCTGCAAAGAGTTAAACATCAGGATCTCTAGCACAACATAAGGGAGCTCATGACCCAGTTGAAGAGCCCCTGAGTTGAAATGCATTGGCATTTCAACTTCAACTTTCCATTCAAAAATGTTAAGCCCTCTTGTCAACATAGAGCTGATGTAACCTATGCAAGGGCATAGCAACATTCCCTCCCTTTATCAGGGAAGTAGAAAGGTGGAAAAGCAAATTACTTCTGTAAGAGATTTGGTTCTAAAAGTTTCCTGGTGTTTGAGAATATTCTGTGATACCTATATGCCACCCAGACCGTGACACTTTCTTCTCTCTGAAAAAAATAAAATTACCTTCAAAACACATGTTCCAGTGGGCAAATGGAAGAGAACCTGATAGCTTTCCATAATTTTTTTTTTCCTTTCACCAAAACTGGGTTTTTTTCTAAGAAAATTAAAATACAAACTTCCTAGGAGTCTAACTATGTTGTATATTCTGTAACATTCTGCAGAGAAAGAGGTTGCAGGAAGATTATCACAGACCAATAAATCTGACTCACATGCTTGGCAAATTGGTAAAAACTAAAACACAGCTGATAATTAGACAGTCAGGTAAGGACTATATGCACAGGAGTGTCCAGGTAGTTACCACAGAAAATTATAAGGCCTACCAGACCTTGGAAATTTTTATGGAAACCAGAGAAAATGTTTAGAAGAGAATTGTAGACAATGCAGGAAACTTAGTTTTCAATAAAATTCAGGTGAATATTTCAGAGGAACAACCTTCTGACAAAGGTTTACAGGAAACATTCTGTCATGGGAATAGAGGAAACATCATCTTGGGATGTATCAGCTTTGGCTGATGGTAACTTTGATTTATTTTTCAGTCCAGTTGCAAGAAGTCTGGGGGTACACAAGGAGCTGGAGGGGGAAACAGCCATGGCAGCTGACCTGACCTGGCCAAAGTGGCCAAACACACTGTATGGTGTCATGCTCAACATATGGAGCTGGGAGAAGAGGGATGAAGGGTTTGGAGTTGAAGTGTTTCTGCCCAAGTCACAGCTACATGTGATGGAACCCTGTTTTCCTGAGGGTGACTGAACACCTGCATGCCCATTTTAATGAATTTCTTGTTTTGCTTTGCTTGTGAACATTGCTTTTCCTTTACTGTAAAACATCTCAGCACACAAGTTTTCTCACTTTTACTCTCCTTTCTGCTCCATGCCACTGTGGGGAAGTGAGTGAGTGGCTGGGTGGGGTTTAGCTGCCTGCCAGGGTTAAACCATGAGAGCGGTCTATAAATATACATGTCATCTAGACAACAAAGAACTCAACTGTGTTTACAGAAATACTAGATCTCTTCATGAGAAGAAATCACAGCATTGCTCAACATTTCACAAAAAGCTTATACGAAGGAAGAGTGAAGCTCAGTGAAACACTGAACTCCTAAGTGACACCACTAGTGTTTTCTTTCAAATGCTATGCAAAAGCCATTCATTGGAACATCCTGCAAACCAGGCAGAGAACAACAACTACATCTGTATTATCACTATTATATCAATTCCATGTATGCATACACAACAGTTCTCCTCCCTTAATATCTCTGGTGTAAAAACATAGCTGTAATACAGTCTGTTGGGTTCTAGGTAGATCAGAGAAAGAAATTTTTCAGAAATAATCCACCACATTCAACTCAAAAATGTTACCTATGAATTTCCTTACAAGGCTACAGCTCAGGACCGTAAATGAAGCACCATATTTCCATATGAAAGTAACAGTTGTAGTTTTTGGACAATGACTGCAGAGGGAATCAAACAGTCCATTTTGACCCTACTACTCTGTTTCTCATAATGGAAAAAACTGGCCAACATTACAGTAAATCAAGCCCATGCCTGCAAGCTGACTTTCAGATAATTGTACACTTGTGTAATAAATGAACAGTGATGCTCTTCCCTCTTAGGATGGCTGGTACCATGGGCCAGGCATTTGGTGGCAACTGTCCAGATACTTCCAGGATAAAAGATAGAATCCTTACCAGGTAATGACACTATGAAATCTCAAATTGCTTCTATGAACAAAATGAATGGTTGATATTATGAAGGGAGGAAAGATAGAGTTGCACATTAATACACAAATCTTGGACGAAGAAATTTATTGACTTTTTTCATTATATAGATTTAACTACCCGAGCATAAAAGAGAGAACGTTTACCTCAACATTTTCCTGATTATTTTTAAGCAGGTAGAATAAATTCAGTTTCTGAGAAAACTAAAACTCATGAAAAGGATATAAAAAAGAGTGACGTGTCTAAATGGGAAACAAACAAGCCAGGTGTGGAACTAACTCAAAATCTGAAATATCCATCATCCTGCAGCCCACAGTGAAAACACTAGAAGCTGTGAACATAAAAGAAGCTAAGAACATCTGTATTGATACCCATACAAATGAAAAGTCCATTATCACCAAGTAATCAGCAGCAGTGTAAACAGTTGTCCAGGGTAAGCATACGAGAAGATTAATACTCCCTCCAAGTCTCTAACCTTTTTCAGATTGCTTGAACCAGATCTTTTCAGTAAACACCTCCCTTGTGAATTTCCCCAGTGCCTTTCTCAGTCATGTGAATTTCAGCACACACGATGTGTGTATTGCCACAGGTCAGTGGCTCACCCTATGAAGAACATCCTTTCGCTTCCCAGTTCTCACATTATGAGAAAAAGAGAAACTGGTCACTATCCATCCTTTTCCCATAACCCATCAAATTGTGTCTCTCAATCATATGGTCTTCCATATCCATTTTTTCTCAGCTAGAGCCCCATCATACTTAGTTGTTCCTCAGACACTGCTGCATGTATTTTAGTCATCCCTGTCAACCATCTCTAAACTCTTTTCCAGTTCTACTACAGTCCCTTTGGGACAAGGCACCACTACCACTACAAAACACAAGCAGCTTATGGCTTTATATAGCAGTACAAAGATCTATTCACTCTCCATTTTATTCCTTTATGGTCACATCTATTTTCTCAATATCTGAAGGCTCTGAAGTAATGTTTCCACCGATCCACATATCACAAGCCCTCGATTGCATTCCTAAGGGCTAATGTCAGCTCAGTGACCAGTGTTTTTAATACATGCGATTATTTTTCTTTTAAAATTTACTTTTATATACACTTGTCCCACAAGTGTATACCAGTGTGGTAAAAGGAAACCAGTGCATTCACTGACTAAAGGGATCATAATTTCTTTTTTCCTCACAAGATGCAACTGAATGTATAAAGGTTACCAGATGCACACCCTCTTAAACACGTGGTATTTATCTAGAAATTCCAACTACCCTATGAAGGAAGTATCCTTCAAAAATCTCTTGTCACATCAGATACTTTCAAAGACTGTAAGTTTTATCTGCTTGCTTCTGAATAAATAAATTCTCTCAAAATACAATTTATCTATTCTAGTACCTGGAACTTACAGTAAGAACAACTGCCTAACAATGAATCAAGTTTGTCATAGATGAACTTATTGAATCCACATATTAAAAACTACCCAAAAGAAAGTACGTGCAGTCTTTTAAGATAAATACTTGAGTTCTTCTCTACAGTCCTCTGGGATTTTATCAAGGTTTTTTCAAAGGCTAACCAATTACCAAGCACTCACTGCAAGACCTTGGCTAAGAAATGGTTGTGTCCAACTAGATCTTATATGTCTGGCATTTTGTCCACTGGGGTAGACATAAAAGGATCAGTAGTTTCATTCTTTCACGTACAGCAAAAATTATGGGAACCCAGCAGCCAAATGTAGTAAAACTGCTTCAACACTGAAGCTGAATTTGGCATCTATGCTCTGCACACATGTAGCTCAATTGTTGTCCAAGCAGCATTTCAGGATCCAAGAGGCCTCTGCAGTGGTATATGAGACATCACTGCAATTCAGCTGGGATTTCTCACACATCTGCCTTTCTGGTAGAAGGATTTGGAATCATCCCCTGGACAGAAGGAGGGACAAAAAGCTCAGAGAACTCTTGCAAGAATCACTAGGGACTAGAATAGAAGACTGAACCTTACACCTCTTCTTGTAGCTGCTTTTTAGAAAGGGTTGCTACTGGACCACTTTTAAATACTTTTCCCTGTGGTAGGAAACCTTGGTGTGGAACTAGAAAATCAACATATAGACAGAGTAACAGTATGGAAAGGGTATGTGAGACTGATTGGAATGTATGTACTACCATGTTTTACAGAGTATGGTTTCAGCATTCTGCAAAGCAAGGAAACACATCAGAATAGCTTGCATTTTTCATGGTTTTAAAATGGTTTCATGATTTTTAAACGGTCACCAATGTTGCCTTTGCAGACAAAACAATAAAAACAAACAACAAAGAACCAAACCTCCCAAATGAACAAAGGGATCATTAAGAGGTATAAAATGTGGAGACTATGCCAGATAAAAAGGGTGAAGATATTCCTTTTCTCTTCACAACTTTACAACAAGTAGTTTCAAGTCTTTGCTACAGAGTGTGAGCAAAAAGATCCCTGTGATCCTGCCCTTTGTACCTTTTGTTGAATGTTAAAGGGCACTAGAAATTTCAGTCTTCAAAAGTCCCTGATAGCCTGACCTTGGGTGCAGCCTGAGTTCTCTCTATCTCACCAAAAAGAAAAGCAATCAAAGAATTATTTTTCATCTGGCATACACGGTGATTCAAGTGTGAAGGCAAGAAGAAAACCTTTGTTTGGCTATGTGATCTCTGAATGTCCTCTAAGTCACCGACATCATTGAAGTAGTGTAAGGTCTAATCTGCAATTAGAATAATCTCATTGTCACTACTCTCGTTACGAATAAACTGGAAAGACTCAACAAAAAAATTCCTAAAAGTTCTTAGTACAAGTAGTTTGAGCATAAGGAGAGAATTAATACTTTTTTAATATGAAAGAAATTGAAGCATGTTCACTCATATAGATTGGTTTTACTTTTGGATAACCTCAAAAACACTGTAATGAAATAAGAAACAAAGCTTGCTTTTGAAATTTTTTATGGAGACAAGAATGAGCATGCTTCAGTTTAGCAGCATATATGTATATACAAAGTTGTGTACATACAGAAGTAAAAAACAAATATTGGTCACATAAATACAGGTAAAGCAGACAATCTTTTCTCAGCCCACAGTACAAGTAATAGTCTTATTGGTATGCTAAGAAGGAAAACTCTACTAAATCCACTTTGTTATCTAGATTTAGACTTATAAGAAAACACACTTCCTTCTGCAGTTCCAGCATGGTATATTTTGGACACTGGAAAAGGACACTTGCTTCATATAGAATTATCTCTATATCACAATCAGAATCAAATGTAAATATCATTTGGCTATTTCACATACTTAACATAAAATGAAAACACTTTAAAATTTAGTCCTTTTTAAAAATATTTTCCTCTTTTCCATTTTCTCATACATAATAGTTTGCTTCTGGTCTGTAAGACTAAAGTATAACTGTGTTTACAAAGAAATAATTCAGATTCCAATATGATGTGTTAGTGTAAAATAAAGTGAGGTGTCAGAAAAGAAATCATACTTCTGTGAATTTTGCAGGATTATTAGAATTCGAAAAGTGTTTAACTATTAATGAGGAGAAAAATATGTATTTGGTGTTGTACTCCAGCATCCTAACTAAAACCCTGGCATACAGTATAAACAAAAAAAAAACCCACCAAAAACAGCACTACAAACTTACAGATATATACTCCTGTAATAAAACACATCTGTATTCAGTACAGTCAGTAGCCTAAGCTATTTTCCAGTCAGACAAATTCAGACCTTTTCTTAATCTACAACATACTAAAAATATTTAATATGAAGCAATGTTCACAAAGCTCATGAAAGTGGAAGTCTGATTCTATTCTTGATTGCCAGTGTTAAAAAAATTCAGGCAGAAATTCAAGTTGCTAAAGGAACTTTTACAACACTTGGCAAGAAAGATGAAATGCCACTGTACAGCTCAAGAAATCAAAAATAAAACTATTTAGTTTGAACTTACCAAAGCTAAGCTTGGTATTTTATTTATGTTTTTTTCCACATGTTAAAGTGAAGAATTTCCACATTGGCAAATATCAACATTTCCTCATGAAAAAAAAAGCATCTGATTTTGTTACAGCACATATTCCTCTGCATTAAAAACTATTCACTAGGAATTTTTCATAGAAAGTTACCAAATAGCAGGAAGAGAAAGGATGTTGGGAAAGAACAGCAACAACACACAGCATCAGCATACATCCTCTGAAGTGCTAGTGACTCTTCAGAAGAAGACTAAACTGACTGATTTCATACAAGCATGGGGTTTGTGTAATAGATGACAGAAAATCCTGCTACAAATGTTTCAGGGCTGTTTGTTGGGGATGTGCCCTGGAGCACATTCAGGGCATTTTGCCACATGTAAGTGATGCAACCTTGCGAACACGTGCTAAAATAACCATGTTTGTGTTCAAGCACCACCACGGCAACATCTGATCCCTCTGTGTAGTGGACAGCTCTCTCTGCATGGGTGTCTGAGCACGCTCAGGCACACGCAGTTGCATCAGCACCACTTCAGGTTCGTGCTCAGCCACACCCAAACGCTGGGGTATTAAAACCTAAACATCACCCCACCTTGCCTCTGGTGCAGAAACGCTGCACTGGGCACTCTGCAGCGAGACATGCAACTCCTGCCTGCTGCCCAGCACTGCTGAGGATGGACCAGACCAGCCTGCTCCACCTCGGCGTCCCACCAGGGACACACATGCCCTCCCCTGGAAGCTCAGCTCCCCTTCACTGCCAACAGGAGCTGAGTTTCCAGCAGTGTAATAATACGGATATTTCACTCCCTGACCCTCTGCTGCTGCCCAACACAAATACTGGGAGTGAGACAGCCTGCCATGACAGTAGTTGAACTGCTCTCTGGGTTTCTGCTCTCCTCAGACACTGGGAGAAAAAGTATTCTCCTTTATTATTATACCACGTTTCCTTGTGTATGTCAACTGTTCCTTAGTTACAGAAAACTGTACTCTTTCCAGACAAGCGTAATGAATCTTCAGAAAAAGAAGTAAATTTTATTTATTTTTCTTAAAGCATTTTACAGTGACTCCCAGAAGGAACGAACATTTTTATTTACAGCCTTGTCTGCTCATATGTGAACACATTTCTATGTAGCCACCTCATGGTAGCATATCCTAGCCATCTTGTAATGAAATTATTGAGAGCATATCAGCAAGACATGATCCCACATATTTAAGTCATTACAGCAAACTTTGGCTTAGATCAAACTACATTCATTATTTTAATTACAGCTGAGTCAATCTCCGTTAGGTATGAATAACATTTGGCCAAACTTTTCTGTCTTTAAGCTAAAGGAGTCTCCTTTAAATTTTAATTTTGAACTCATGTTTTTGAGATTTACATAATTAGTACAACTCTGGCTTAACTTTCACACTACCATTAGATCTTGCTTAGGAAAAAATTAAAAGAAATGCTGTACAAAACAGTATCAGTTCAACCAATATTAATTTCCTAGACTGATTTAATACCTAATTACTAAAACACAAAGGATAACAGACTGGAACACAGTAAAAAGTTCCTGTCTGCAGTATTCTGAGGAGGACATGTTTAGACACCCAAAGATCTCTACAGAGAATTGTGGTGATTTTGGCGACAGAGATTTTCCAGAGAATACTGGTAATAATTGCAGATGTATTGCAAGATGGTACAGCAGTGAGGCACCTCAAGCAACAATCCTCTATGGATTTCTTTATGAAAGCACAGGTCTCTGGGACAATTGCACTGACAGTACCACCCTTATTTAGTCACTTCAATCCTCCATAATATTTATATCTAAGTGTTTCAGTGATCATATTTACAAGCAATTTTTAGTTTTTTTCCACTGCTGCTGACTGTAAGACAATGGTGTCAAATCATGGGCAAAAAGGGAGGACATCGCTGTGGAGACAAATAAGTTCATTGAGGGTGCCCCACAAGAAGATGACAAACTGTTCAAGGACTCTCTGGCAAGGCTTCCAACCACTGCCATTGCTCAGGAATCTTCTCTGGGACATCAGAGCAGCCAGCTCTTTGTTCATGTTTGAGATGGCAATTCAGTGTCACCTTCCTCCCTTGCTTAAGCGGATTCAGATTCTTCAGATTCTCACTGCACCACCATCAGAGGTTGCTGGCTGAGCCTGCCCAGACCTAGGGGCCTGCTCAGATCCAGCAGGCACCCTCCAATGGCCAGATGGATCACAATCCTGGATCACATCTGCCCTCACTTTCCCATGCAGTAAACCACTAACCACTGCCATTGTCTTTGAGCCTAGAGCCTGCTGGCCTCTGTCCCTGGGGGGCACAACCCAAGGGGCATGCATCTCTGTCTTTCAACATCTGTGACACTGATACCTGACAACTCAACCTTGCCAAGCCAAACTGGGAACATTGCTGGAGACAGCTCACATATTGGGAATTTGAGATACTTCAGGTCAGTTGGCAGCTGGTCACAGATTTTGAGGAGCAGTGTTTTTATTTGGACATCATATGGAGCCTAGGCAGTACTAGGCATCTAATTGCTCTTGGAATTCTACCTTCTCTCCTTCAGAAAGGTCTTAGCACTTCACATGGTTCCTTTCACAGCTACTCTTATTTATGTTTGTATCTCTAATGCACAAACTCTTCTTTGAATTCATAAGCCCTGTAGTAGCTTAGGAATTTCTAGAGCTGGAATCTGGACAAAGGGAAATAAATAAGAAAGACATTATTTAATATTTTCAAAAATATTCATCAATCATTATCTACAATCTGTCTCTCAATTACTCCCAGTCCCCTAAGTCTAATTTCCTGAAGTCTTACTAAGGCCAGTCAGATAAAAGAGGCAGGTCCATGTGATCAGCATAATCATTCATCCCAGGGGGTTGGAACTAGATGATCTTTAAGGCCTGTTTCAACTCAATCCTTTCTATGATTGAAAAGACCCTCAAATTTAATAATGACTGACAAGTCACAAAGCCAAATTCTGACTTCTGAAAAGAATCAGCAGCTGTCAGAGACACTTAATGATGTGTCACTGTTCCTCTTCCAAATAGAAGTACGTTTTAAGAAAACATGTCTAGGTCCTCACAAGCATCTACAATAAATATGTGCAGAACTCTGGAAATCAGAAAAGGTCTCAGATTATTACTCTCTAAAGCATTTAGAATCTGCGTTATTGGAAGTTTTTAAAAAAATCATAATTCTTCCTTTTATTACCTCAGCACCTCTCAAATGGATCATTACAGATACCATGAACATCCTCAGTGTATTGTCTGATCACAAACAACATGCTAATTGAAGTATTACCATAACTACAGGGTTTTACTTATTCAGAAGGGATCCCAAGTCTCAAAGTCTACGGAAATGCAGAAGAAGAGATTTAGGAAAGATTCTATCTGGTGCAAATGTACCAACAGGCATGTGAAGAGGGTACATTAGGTAACGTGACATGGTGCTGTTAAAAGCCAGCAATGTTCACAGTTTGAAAAGGGTCTGTACAGAACCAGGCTGTGAAAAGATTCCAGGAATGCAGCCATTCACAGCAGAAGTGCATTTCAGGTTCAAGGATTGCAAGACAAGGAGGAAAATCTTCCAAGCACATGTATATGTGCTTACTTCCTCCTCCTTCCCCCAAATTCTAGCAGGAGAAATAATGTAGGAGAAAGATGAAGTAACAAACAGTAGCTAATTACCCTAAGTCATTTTAGGAAAGGTGAATTAAGTACTAGAAACAAGATCTGAATAAAAACACAGTATTTAAATAAATATTTTTTTTAAAGGAAGGTAAAAACAGATATGTGTCATGCAGAAGAAATGGCATGGTAAATTAAAAGGACCTTTTTTTACCTGGAAATTACAGGCTACTGAACACAGAAGGGAAACATTCTGGAATGTTGAAATATGCTTAAAGGGCCTAAAACCCAGAACAGGTGTTGTCTGCCATCCAAAATTACTTTGAAGAGATGACAGGCAATTAAGGGAAACTTTGAGTCATCATGCAATGTTGCTTGCTAACCATACAAAAAGAATGAGACGTAACACTACCTTATTTTCTAGAACTCTTTCTCTTACTGAAATCTATTACCTTCTGAAAGAGAAAACCTCCATAGTTTGTAAAATCTGAATACTGCAAATGAAACATAATGCATTGGCTTAGAAAATCAGCCAACCAATCTAGACTGAAGCACCTCAATATATTAATTTAAGATTTAACAGGCACATATTTTCCAAAAAACAAATGTAAAGCTGAATGTGAAGGATGAACACTTGAGCTGAATCAGCATTGCTCCATGGAAGTCAACTGCATTACACTGTTCAAAGAGGATGAGAATCAATGCTCTGTTTTACACAAACAAGCATTAGCAAGCATACCCAATATTCTGCTGAAACTTTACATCCCAGTCAGACAGTATTTCTCACCTCCAATCCAAGAGCATAAATGAAATGGCTCTGTACAACTCTCTGTTGCTAACACGGAGACAAAATTTGGCAGCAGGAGCCTTCTGCAAACATCCAACGTGAGCTCAAAAATATTGTTCAGTGGAAAACCACTGAAAAAACTGATTTATCTTTAGCTACCAGATGGACTCAGGAAAGATGGATGAATTCTGTAATGGAGATGGAATGCCCTATTTTATGTCTGTCTCATTACCATTCTGTACGTTCCTTTTCTCAGACTTCAGTAGGATTTTAAAAAGGGGAACACTTTCACTCAAAAAGCCCTAGTTTTAAGAGTTTCTTTAGGTTTTTTCCAGGGAACCATTTCCTTCAGCTTGCCTTTAAACTTCAGGACATTCAGATAAGGGAGAAACTACCTAGTAAAATACCTCTAAAAGCAAATACTATGTTTGTAACTTCAACAGCCTCCTTCCTTTCAGAGTCCCAGCAGCTGTGCCCTGAGCCCTAGAGGTTCATATTTTCACTGCTTAGAAGAATAGCAAATCTCCTGCTCCCACCATGAACAGCTTGGGAGCCAGGGTCAGGTTCTGAATTGCACTGGTCCGGTCTTGGCAAAATAATTAATGTGGCCAGGACTGCAAATCACCTAGCTTCTCTCACTAACTTTAATAATTTTTAAAAATATATAAAATATATAATTATCCCATTTTCCTGACAGGCAATAACAACTTATGCCATTAAATAAAATGCACAAAGTCCTGCAAACACAAGCAGCAAGACAGCAGTGCAGAAAGCAGGACTCTGAATCTCTGATCCACATCATGACCACAACAGACAGGAGGGCACTGAGGGACAATCAAAAGTCTCAACAGGGCAGCAGGAGAGAAGGAAGAATAAACTCAAGTATTTGCTGCAGGTGAGAGTAGGCAGTTACTCCCAATTAATCTCTTGTTTCCAAGAGCTTAGGCATGGCATCTCTGAAAATCTGTCCTTTGTGAGTAGCTAAGTGCAAGGACAAAACTAAATTGGGTGCACATTTTTAAAGTAGTATTTTTCCCACTTATCAATCCTCTTTCATTAGATGTACCTATATTCTTGGCTGCCTGTGTGTGTTTACAAGCTTCCCTTTCACATTTCCTGTAACGCTCATCACAGTACAATGACTATCAGCTTCTTTCTTATTCCTTGATTCCCTTGTGAACCAAAACAGTTTTAATGATTTCCCTAACTTAGGCTTGCTGAGAGTCAGCTAGGTACAGCACACACATCTGAGCAGGTCACTGACTTCTGACAGAGTGTTTAACCTTCTGCTTCCTACCCCACGCTCTGTCCCTCCTATTTGTAAGGAAGCAGCTTGGAGCTTTGAATATGCTTTTGTGTGTGTAGGCTTCCTGCCTAAGGAAGTAGCATCAGTTTCAGCTGAGGTTTCAAGGCACTCTACTGTGAATAACAGTTCAAAACACACCATGCTGTTTCGCCTGGGTTTGGCTGGGACAGTTAATTTTCCTTTAAGTAGCAGCGTTTTTTGATTTAATGCACCAGTGAGCAGGTGCACGAGAAATTTCAGAGGGTAAGCACAGCCAGGACAGCGGACCCCAACTGGCCCAAAGGATGTTCCATACCACAGATTGTCATGCTCAGTTTATAAAGTAGAGGGAATTGGCCAGAATATAGAGATTGCTGTTTGGGGACAGGCTGGGAATCAATTAGCAGATGGCAAGCAATTGTTTTGTGCATCACTTGTTTCTCTTGGGTTTTATTCCTTTCTACCAATAGTACTACCACTACTATTATTATTACTACTATTAACATGAGAGAAATTATTATTAAACTTTACTTAATTTCAGATCTTAAACTGTTCTTATCTCAATCCACAAAGTTTAACTTTTTTTCTCAATTCTCCTCTCTACTGGAGGGGGGGTGATGCATTACAGTGAGAGAGCAGAAGTGTTTTAGATTAAACCACAATGCTGTTCCATCCTCAGGAGTAGGATAAAAAAAATAATCCCAAACAACAACAACAACAAAAAAAACAAACCAAAAAAAAAACAACCCACCAAATAAACAAGAAAACAAATTCTGTGGCAGAATACATCACTGAAATCCAGGTGGGCTTCAGTTTTATGGATGTATCCTAGGATGAGTGTCACTGCACAGTCAGCAATCAAAGCTAGGAGTACTGATTTCATAATGAAGACAGAAATATGGCACAAAATTGTCTTCAGAAAAGTCTGACCACTTCAGTTCTGGTTTGATTTTGTTCTACTTTTCCACTTTTCCCTAGAGTGGAAAAAAATTACAAGGTGAGAGGGAGGTCAGAAAACTGTCAAGAAAACTGTCATGGAGTTATCTGACGTATGGTTTGCCAAAGGGCTAAAGTAACTGGCCAGGTTATAGGACGCCATATCATCTGTCAGGTTCAGACTAGAACTGACTGGAGTCACTTTGGTGTCTACCCTCCAAAATCACTTTTATATATTACTTAAAGCACCAGCCACTTCACAGGATTTGCTGTGAGGATTTTCCTCTGCTTAAAATTAATGAAATATTTTTTCAGACACTACTGTTATTTCCTGTACTACTAAAACACATAACTATCTTAAAGCACTTAGAAGATTAATTGGTTAGACCTGGCTAATTTATGAATAATAATCATGGGTTTGGTCTCTGGATGAGAAACTCGTTTTCGTTTTTGTCATCTGTTGGACATCATTTGTTTGACTTGGCTATAACCTGGTAGAAGTGTGATTCATTCCCTGAGAACCAGAGTCTCCACAGAGTTAAGTATTCTCATTCTCTCTCCATTTCTGAAAAATAATTCTTGTTTTGTGACCATGTTCCTCACTGCCTTGTCTAATGTTTTTGGGGTGGGGAGGAGTGGGGTGTTTTATTGGTAATAGTAGCTTGGGTAAGGTATATAGATTTCAAGAAAAGACACAGACCTCAATAGCAAGGTCCCTGGCAAGACAAACCTGGCCTAAAAGAGTTTTTGATCAAAGCTGGCAAAGGATGGACAAAGATACACACAAAGAGGTTGCTGGCAATATGATTATGATTTATTAATGTCACTGTAACAGGAATGATGGCTTCATCTGCATGCATGTACACTTGATGGACTTTCCTCCACATTAATAAAAATTTTAAAAAATTAAAAATTAATTCATTTTTTGCCAACCCATAGAGCCACGTTGCCATCCCACATTTTAAGGCCCTTCTTGAATTACAGTGCAGCACTGGGTTATCAAAGCAGAAAGTAATTCACTTGCTATAATTTTCTGTGAAGTGCAAGGGGAGATAGATGACTTACCAAGCTAAGCTAAAACCACCTGTCATCACAAAATACTGTCTCAGGGAGTGGGGGAAGAAGCAGATCTGGTTTAATACTCTGCTGTACTGCCTGACAAGGGCCTGCTGACTGCAGTGCTCCCAGCAACGTGGCATTCATAATGCTGAGCACCAGTCAAGAAATGTACTGGCACGTCTCTGTGGCAGACAGTAAATAACTGACCTCAAACATTGCGTAGCTTGAACTGAAGGCACCAGGAATATAACTGGTATTACTGAGTCTACCTGTGTACTCTCCAACATGAAATAACAGGCAGTGTTAACTTCAAGGTGAAATTTTAAAATAAGAACGTTAGGGTTATTTAACTGCTTACTTTTGGTGACAGGTTGTGGGTGGAGTTTTTTTAGTTTGGGTGTTTTGAATGTATTAATGTTGAGAAGATAGGTATCATCCAAAAAACATTAATGGTTCACACACTTCCTGTAAACTTGAGCAAACACGGCAATTTTTGAGCTGAGCCAATTTTTTTACTCAATTTTATTTGGCTTACAGTAGAGTTTATAATGAATCCTGGCAACATTTTAACTAAAGAGAGACTATCTCCCATATATAAGCAAAACTGTTTTAAATGTGAGTCATCTGAAAATCACCATAGTCAAAATGGATTGATGTTTAAAAATGAGCTTAACAATATTTTAGGGAACCCAATCTGTATTTAAAGACCAAGCTATTCTAAAAATTCAGCTGTTACTGAAGTCTCACATACAACGTAATTTTATTGCACAGCACTGTACTGAAAATTTATGCTTGTTTTTAAATGGCACTCCATCTCAAATCTTTCCTCTAAATTTCTTTTTTTTTTTGCAAATGTCTGTCCCTGGTATGTGTCCTGTGTGTACAGAACACAAACAACATTATTGTGCCAGAAAAAGAACTTAAGAGCGCGACAGATAAAGAAAATTATTTGGCTTGCATTGTTTTAGAGTTTCTCAAGACCTTTCTTTTCCTTTTTTTTTAATGCTTCAAATTTTCAAGCTAGAAGTAGAATACAAGCCTACAATGAAGCACTTCATGCATCTGTACTCAGATGAATTTTTGACACTGCAGTTCAAATTAAGGCCACCCAGATTTCTCCTATTTAAATATGGAAGAAAGCATGAAATTTGCTTTTTTTCACAAGGACAAAGGGCTAAGAATGAGTCTAAGCCATGACAGTCGATTCAAGAGAGGTGAAGCATTCAGAGAAGAAATACAAGAGAAGCAATCTCCAAATCTGCATTGGGCACCAACTCATAAACCTCATGATATTCAGTGCCACAGAAGTATCAGCCTTGCAGGCTACCATTTCCCAGGTGCAACCTTCCCCCAGATTTGGAAGGTCAAACAAGGTATCTGCTCACAACACTTAAAGGGTAGGATATATGTGCATGTGGAAAAATGCTTTTCAAAAACTGCCATCTATTTTAGAAAGCAAAAATGGTGATACCTATTCCAAGCCATCATAGTAGTCACAAGAATTCAGAATGAAAAATCCACATGTGTACATGCAACCTTAACAAACAAATATGATAGGGGAAAATCCCCTTATATTTTCCTAATTCCTACATGAAGTATTACATCCAGTAGAGCATTCACAAAAGATTTTATCTAGCACCATAATGAGTTTTACTGCTGAATCTCAATTGTTATTATGATCCCTCATACATCTAGTTATATCATTTAGTTATCATTAAGTGAGAGTTAAGTACCTAAAAGCAAGCAGACAAAGACACAGCCTAAATCCACTTTTCAGCTTCCAAATCTAATACTCTTCTTTGAAAATATGTCTTAATAAAAAGCAATGTGTTTTGCTGGGTAGAGGAGGAAGTCAGCAAAATGTTAAACTTTGTTATTTTGTAAGGCTGTGAGAGACATTTAGATAATTTACTAAAGTGGTTCTAATGTTTAGCTTACAAATAATCACTGAAGCACTTTTTCAGCAGTCTGGAGTGGACAGGAGGGTTTTAGTTAAAATGTGAATTGTAGGTATTGAATAAAAAATGCACGTTTTCCTATGGTAAATCCTGTACCTGGCTTATCTCTAGGTTTTCCTGCATCTTTCATAATGATATCTAGTTTCCACAACTATCTCATTTATTTTTGTTATTCATTTTTTTGGCTACATATACAACAGCACAAGGAAGTACTCATCTAGCCATCTAAGTATCCTCACAACAGTAATATTAAGGCAAGCTTTTACACAAGTGTAGGTAAAATGTTTTTTCAATATTGTATTAAAATGCATTATTTTTATGTCATATTCCAGTAACTTATTCCTTCCCATATGCCCAAGAAAAAAGAATCCCCAAAGGTCACTAAAGAGTGCACGTCCTGGGTTTAGCTGCCAAACCTCGCCCAAATCCTTATTTCATAATCAGAACATTGTCTCCAGCTACACATCGGTCATTTGTGTTTTGCAGATTTGGAAAAGGTTAAACCACCAAATAAGAAGCTGAGGTTAAAAATGGTTTTCTCTAAACAGTCATATTTTTGTGCTGAATTGAAACTAAAGGCTTGCAGAAGAAAACTTCAAGTTTAGGACATAATAGATCATCTTAATAGCAGATAAAGCATATTTGTACTGCCTACATAGTATTTCTCCTGTACAGAAACTCAGTCTGTCAGAAGAAGCAAAGGAGGCAGCACCTCAAACTAGTTTTTTGCATAATGAACCTTGTTGATTTAAGCACATAACACCATAAATTACCTCATATGGCTTGCAAAGTGCTTTTGACGCTGATGAGCACCGGTAGTTGTAGTAACCAAATGGACTCAACTTTAGGAACTATTTTTTTCCAATCATCATTTTTCTGTAATCATCAAGCATAGCGTTGTATGTAATAAGAAGTGGCTTCCCTGGTGCCCACTGATGCTGATGTTTTTGGCTCAAGATTTAGACCAATCATTAGGGGCATTCAATTGTAAGAAAAAGTTGCACATTTGGTAAAGTTAATGACTGATTTCACAATCCCCAGAGAAAGCCAATAATTCCAAAACATGTTGCACTCCACTTGGTTTCAGGTCCAGACCATTGCTGTTTTTGAGTATCAGTGGAGGCCAACTACAATTTGGCTGACCTGCTACAGGAAAACGTCTAGCCAAAACTGATCCCATCTTTACAAAATGGAGACTTTTTTTTTTTTCCTTCACAAATATATTTCTTTAGGAATATATTCTCTTGGTCACATATCTGAATGCAGAGATAGCTTGCCTAAGAGCAGTCAAGCCAAGTATTTTCCAGGCAGTACAATAAAAGATCTTATTCCATGAGACCTTCTAATGCCCTCAATAAAAGGAAATGGAAGAACCTTGACCTCTAGCTTTTATACGAGTGTACAAGGAGAGATTATCATTAACCTCCTGTCCAAGACCTGCCCAAAGTGCTTACTTGCTGCTGAGGTGAGATGTCATATAACTGCAGAGGTGTTTAGGAAACCAGGAGTGAAGAAACGGATGGAAACATTCATAAAAATATTAACAGTACTAAGAAATTTCTGAAAAAAATCCAAATATTTTAGATAACTGCAAGCGACCACGACTTATATCACTGCAACACAGGAATGAGAACCTGTCCACTGTTCAATTAGAGTAGTTCTAAATTTTCTAACAATCTAATTCAACTTTATTTCAGCCATTAAGCAGAACACAACAGCACCCCCCCACCCCCCCACAAAAAACCCCAAAAAACAATTACAACAAAACTAGACAGAAAATAGTAAGGGAAGAGGATAGAGTTTTAGAAATGGTAAAACAGCATTTTAAAGTGTCACTGATGCTTCCAAATATTTACTGTCTGGCTCATTTTATTAATGTAAGGTTTCCACTAGGAAATACTTGTTTTCAAAAGATTATTATTGCATTAATGTCAGGATCTGGTAAGCAAAATAAAAAAAACCCAAACCACAACAAACAAAAACTCCAAATCAACAAACAAACAAAAAGCCAAAGATAATAACAAATCAGTCAGTCTTTGGCTTGTCCTATATTCTAATCAGTCTTTCATAATACTGGATATATTTTATATGTGGATTTCAATACTTTGCCTTGACCTTGTAACTGTTCTACATTTAATGGTCTAAAACATAGACTGCCATTATCAGGTTACACTTCTTTTGCTGATGCAACAATCTTCCCAAAACTACTTCCAGTAACAATATTTTTATTTGGCTTACCCTGATCTAGCCCTTTAGCATAATTATTTCTTATCATTGAGTCAATATAACACTCAAAATTAGCAGCTGATTTGCACATTTTACAGACAAATCAGATGAACTGAAATCCTGATTTTGGTGGAGTACAGTCTTCCCATTGCAGAGGTGGAAGCAGAGGGTGGCCAGGGGAAAGCACAAAGGAATGCAAAGTTATCCATATTGGCCAATAATTCTTAAGAAAACTCTTGAAACTGCCAAAATTAAAATGCTTTTTCTGCTCTCATTCACCTTTCAACAACAGTTAGAATAGAGACAGTGCACAAAAATAACACATTTGTACATTTTACACTGTCTCCTCTGACCTCTTAAACAGATTCCTAGGTACGTTTCCAGTGCCTGTCCATTTGAACAGCAAGGGAATTTTCTGTCAATACTTTACTTGCTCTGCAAAGCCTTCACTGCCCAAAGATGAGCACACACTCATCACACCTCTATCTACCCAGAAAAGCTGAACCTCCCCTCCTCCAAAAACAAAAAACTAAAAACAAAAGTTATGGCACCTAAATCTTCCGTATGGGTATGGTTAACTAATTTGAAAATGTCTTGTGCATCTTAGCAGGAAAGTTCCCAATCCATTCAGAGCAATCCAAAACAAGCCTCTCAGATATGAAATCAGAGTGCTCACGTGGGGATTTACAGATTTAAAGCACAAAACAAAATCTTTGTTTTGGAGTTGCTTTGGAGCTAAGCTATAGTTAGGGGTTTGAAATGGGGATTCCAGCCAGTAACTTCATAGTTGGGAGTCCAAAGGGTTGGACTCATCTCTTGTGAGTTTTTTGTAAAACTGAGTCTTGCAAACTAAACTAATATATTATTAAAGGCAATAATGAGGCAATAATTTCTTAAAGTAAGTGAAATCATCTTATTAATACAAATCCCAGTGCTGCGCTTACTAGCTTGCCCAAGTATCTCAAACTTTTATGAAGATCTTACAAAGCCTCCAGATCCTGAGCTAAGTTTCCCCCAGCTGAAATGTGATTGCCTCCAGAATGGAATACCACAGTTATCTTGCAAATCATAGCAGCACTACACAGATCTCTATGCCAGAGCTAGAGAATGCCAGATCAACTGAACCTCACTGAGGAAACTCTACAGCCAATAAAGTAAATATAAACATACTCAGTGCCCTCTAAATGATAATTTTAAGTACATGTAAATATTCCATTAATTGAGAAGTTGCCAGTAAGTAACAATCAAAAAAAAAACCAAAAAACTATGTATCAACAGATTGGTCATGTTCTTGAGTCCCAATGGTTTCCTCCTTGCAGATATTCACAAGATCTTAGTTGTAATTGTCAAATTTGGAATCTAGCCAATACATTTAATTAGGGGAAAAAGGGACTAATGGATGTACTTAAAAATAATTGCCCACAGCTTTTTAATAATGTTCAGGACCTGCTGTAACTTTTTTATTCTAAATTCACTCCCTTACTAAGTTAAGATTCAGGTACTGTGGAAGACACACGATAAACCCAAATTTTGCCTTTAAATCCAACTGGCCTCTAACTCTCTCTCTCTGACTTTCTCTGCACTCTTCTATTTCCTGCCCACACACAAAAACCCTCTTATTTAAAACTGATTCTGAAATAACATCATGAGATGTGCAGTAGCTGAAGCGCACTGTCTCTGACCTATCCACCACTCAGCTTTTCTGCCCCTTTGATCTCCAGCTCCAGACCACTGCTTCCAAGCAGACTGCTGTGAAAACAACTGCACTCCTTCAGTAAGGAACAGACATGTCAGGTCTATACCTCTTCTACATGGCAGTTAAGTTTTCCTTTTAAAATTAGTTTAAACATTTATTGGTCTAAGCTGCCAGTTTAATTAAACATTTTTTGTTACAACTCCAAGAGTTGAAATTCTGGGGCTTCAGAGTGTCTATGCCAAAATCCAATCCGCCAAAGCACATTTTTTTGTTCATTGCCAGCTGAGTATATAGAAATTGGCTCTGAAAAATAGGCCAAGACCTGTAACACTGCACCGCATGCATACGAAATGCCTGAAGGTGCCAGCAATATGTACTGCACACAGCTTGATTTTACAAACTGCATATGTCTATGTCCAAATCACCAGGTCAAGACTTGGAGTAAACTCCTCAAAATTAAAGCCAGAAAGCAATTCCTTTCTGTTGTGGTTACTGTATCTGTTTCTATCCCAGTAACATCAGGGTGTACTGAGCATTCCCACAATTGTGATCGAAGTTGGTGCCTGTTTGCTGTGTAGAGAAGTAGGCATTCCTGCCAGCCCCTGCACAAAGTTAAATCAGGCACATTTCTTCAGTCTGCTCTTCATGAGACATTGCCCCATGCACCTCAGAGCTTTCAAACTGGCTGTCACACAGAAATAGAAAGGCATCAGAGGCATAGACACCCTGTCACTAAAGGGGAAAAAAAAAAAGGGAGTTGGGGGGAGAAAAGGGAAAAATAGCAAAAAAAAGCAGAGAGGATTTCTCTCCATGCCATGGCTCACAAGTGATGAATGCAAGTGTAGACAAGCAATGCAGCCTATTAAAATGCCCAATTAAGGAAAAAAAAAACAGTGAAGCTTTTTGTATTTTCTACCTAGAATCACAGAGCCACGGAATGATGTGAAATATGGAAAATCTGAAGAAAAAGAGTGTGACACAAATGAGATAGTTTTATATATTTCTCAAAATTAATCATACCAGAGTATAATGGTTTAAAAAGAAAGGCAATAAAAAACCCTCAGATAAATAATATGAAAAAATATTATTTATAGGTAGAAGCTTTTTAAAAATGGTCACCCCTTACCCCATCTGCTCCACAACCACCAAGAAGATTTAGATATGGTCCAAATACCAGGGTGGAGAGTGGTCCACCAAGAGCATTGGGCACCACAGTCTCAGTAATCATTTTAAATATCATCTCTTTTCTTCAAACAAGACTTGTGGGATTAATTACACAGAAGAAGAACAAAGACAACTCAATTTAAGGATTATAAATAGCAGCTTCCAGTGCTAACAAAACACACATGCTTAACAATGGAAGGTAAATTAACCTGAATTACTGGATTATGGTCATTTCACTCACCAGAATGAGCATTCCCTGGGTGTGTATATACACTGTACTCACTGGCCAGCCTTAACCTACCACTCTCCAGCTGGCCCAGAGGAGCCAGACTCAAGCACCAGGAGATCAGCTACAAATGACTATGTAAGGGTCACATTTCCAACTCCACTCCTACATTCCCTATCACTTGAGGATCCTTTGGGGAGGACAGAGCAGATTTTCTTCTATGATTTTTCCATTTATGTGTCTTTTTCCAGGGCAAACAGTTCTGTAGAGACAGATTAAGCCTCCTAACAGCCCTTCACCCTCTTGTGCTCCAGTAGCTGTGCCTACAGCAAAAGGCAGGTGCCATCCTTGTCACATTCCACGGGTTTCCAGAGCATGTGAAGATGAGAGAGGAAGAAGGAGCTGCAATGGGCTCTAATAGATTTCCCAGGCTGTATGACTGGGGGTGAGGCTGAAGGATGACATCCCTAAACCCATTTTCCCACAGTGCAGACACCACCAGTGTCCAGCTTGATGTAGGACAGACTTCAGTTCCCCTAGATATTGATCTTCAGCAAGCACACATGCTTATGCTGCTTTTCTCATAAATTACATCAGCTTTGGTTTCACCTGTGAGACAAAGTAAGCTTTCTTCCGTCAAGCACATGGACAGGAACTAAAAATATATAGAAGAAATGTACACCACAGTCAACACATAAAATAATGCCAACATTGATCCATCTGTGCAGAGCTCTGCTAGAGTAAAACTGCTGCTTAAAATATTTCTGCCTATGCATGTTCTCTAATAAAACTTTCATACAGATGATGCCTTGAGATGAAAACTTTTCATGGTAAGTGTCTGCTTTCTTCAGGACACATTTCACTGGAAAGCCGAAATCCTACTGTTTTCACCCTGAATATCAAATCCTCCGTTTTTGGCCTAAAACATAAAAGCCTTACCAAAAAAATCTGGTAATAAAAACCTGACAAGGATTCTATGTATTGTTTTTTACCTCAAAATTACAGATTTTTCTACAAAGATTGTTCTGATCAGGGTAATATTAGGAACACTCCACAAGAGAGATGTCTGCATGCACATAATTACTTACCAAACACTGAAGCAATCATCAGACTTGTTCACCACTTTTTGTCAGTTCTGTGAAACTTTTTGTGCCCTGTAAATAGTCTCCTAAGAGCAGTTCTCTGCATGCCATGTTCAACACATATGGAACCATTTGACAGACATCAGGCCTAACAAATTGTTAAATCCGTGACTAGAGAATCATGCAGATGCTCTACTTAACTTTTTTTATCAAGCATAAATTTTAAACATACTGCTATATAAAAAGGGTAGTGCTTGTGCACCAGGCTCTCCTTTTTTACTGCAGAGCCTCTAATCCAAAAGCACTTTTCTGAGCTCCCACACCTGGCATATTGTCTGAGAAAAACCATGTGTCACGGAATAAAACACTGGAACATCAAACTGCCCCATTTAACAGACAGGTTTTTCTCCAGATAATATATTTTTAAAAGAATATAGACCTATATAAGAGAGAACCATGTTAATTAACAGCACTTGACAAAGAATCATAATTTTTCATGTCCAGATTTGCCAAATGGCAATTATCTTTTCTTGTGACTTATTCTCCAAGAACATGTAGCCTCAGAATATGGAAATAAAAATACTAAAATCACTCTCCTGTAGTGCCAGAGTCTGCACCTCTTCAGTGAACAATTTTGCTCCCCAGTGTTTGCTATTTTTTCTGAGGAGAACCAGAGTAAACAACCAAATAATTTTAGAGCCACTGCCTGTTTACACCCAGTTGACTTTGTGCTCACCTGCTCTGATCCTTCTTTGGCTCCCTGACGTCAGGACCATGTTCACCCACAGATGAAACCCAGACAGTGGTTAGTGGTGTGAGACCAGTCTCCAAACTTAGGCACCAAAATTAGCAGGTCTGAACAGGGCTGTATGAAATTAAGTTTCCCAATACCATTTATCAAGTAGATAAGGTACACAGGTACAGAAGCTGGACACACTGCACAAATTATCTCTCCTGTGAGCACAGTATAAACCAAGACCAAGGAAAACTTCTCACCCTGCACTCAACAATTCATTCCTTACTGTCAACATACTCAAAACAAAATTATCATGGTTCCAGGATATTTAGGGTAACACAACAAATTTTGGTTGACAAGGACAAATTTTACTTTTTTCCAGCACTTAAGCAAATGCTAAACAGATGTAATATACATACTATGAAATTCACTATAAAATTCCATTTAAATATTTGTATTTGATTTCACTATAAAGAAATTCACCACTGGAATGGCTGCAGAAGAAAAAATAGCAAATCTACTCAGATCAGCAGTGAGATATGAACTGAATTGAAAAATAAGTTATCTCAGTAACAGTCAAAATCCTAAAAACACATAATTACTCAGTCAGGAAGATGGAATGGATTCAGTGGTCTCTCACAAAATTGTGTAGCATCCTTCCTGTCCTCAAGAATTAATAGCTACATTTAATAGCACTTCTCAGTTGTTTTTGGAGTAAAAATCTACTCAGTCTAAAGGTTATTAAATTTCTAATGATAGACTTAAAACTACCCCAAGATTTATTATTAAGAGAAATCAATAATTAAGTATATTCAGTATATTCAAATCAAGAAACTGAATGAGAATGTCAACAATCCACTGAGCAAAATTTAACAGCAAAACAGTTTTGAACACCCTGACTGAAAACCACAGCTTTCCAGACAACAGAAACTATGGTAAAGACAGAGCCTGAACATCGCATTAGGGAGTCTACCCAAGTTCCTTCTGCAATACGTCAGCAACACCTCCCTCTGCAGTGCTGCTAACAGCGCCTCTGCTGCACAATCAAAGGTGAATTTCTGATAGATGAACAACCTAACCTTGCCTCTGCATCATCTGAAGCTGTACAAAACCATGAGGGGTATGGAGAGTAAGGGAGAAAGCAGAGATTCAATTGCTCCAAGCACCGAACCCCCTGCCCATAGCTCTATGTGAATGTGTGCACATCAAAGAGCTCTAACCAAGAGATCTGACTCTGGGCTACTGAAGGAATACTTGAAAGCATGAGCTGGCAGGCAAATCCCATGGTTTCCAAGCCTTGGATGCCTTTTTCAAAATCACTCGCTTCACTGAACTGGGGGCTATGTCATTAAAGGAGATACAAATAATAGTTATTTTTTAAGAGAGTAGGCAGAATTTTGAGGTCCTTGCTTCTGGTTTTATTCCTGCTACTGCCTCATGGACAAAAAATGTGGCATTCATGTTAGCTGCAATCAGGCTAAGCCTGCCCCTTTCCTCAGAAACTGTAAGATTCTGTGCCTTTCTACAAGACTGAAGAGAAATTATAGCAGCTTCTGTTTTCTTGATCTAGACCCAAATCCAAGAGTACACATAATTTCTTGTGAAATGAAATGACAAAGATATATCATCAGCACTGAAGCCTTCCACAGACAAATAAAGTGAAGAACCCAGGAGATAGTACTACATGGTATAGGGCCAGCGCCTCCACAAGTATAAATCAAAAAACTGTTTGGACTATAATGCTGTACAAAAAATTCCTCCATTTTGTTATCTTAAAGTACATTTTTTTTCCAGGCATTTCTAATTCAACTTGATATTTATCATGTGCCAGATTTTGTACTAACTGGATGCCATGGAAATGCTTTCAGTGAACTCAAAAACCCCTATTGAGCATCTGAGTGTTTCCTAGGAGTCTTTTCCACCTCTTTCTGATTGCTCTTTAAGGTCAGGAAGAACAGCTAATAAAACTGATTTATAGATGACTAAAAAAAATTTACAAATACCTGAAGCTCCAGAACAGAGCTTTAATATGCCAGGACTATTTTTTTCTATGGAAACCAACTCATGAGCCTTCTAATGCAGTCAGCCTTCCCTACTTTCATGCTTTAGGACTAGGAGAGTGACTAAAGTCAAGGTGACACCAACAAGCCAGCCTTCATCCCCATCTTCATCCCCACCATGCTACATGAAAGTCCATCATCATGGAAGACTACATGAAACTAGAGATAGTTTTGAAATACAGAATTGGGGAGATAACTGGGATAACAGTAAAGAATGCATGTAAATCTGATGGTGCCTGATGTTTCTTGACCAGTCAGCTACAAATACAAGAGTCTGGATGAAATCCCAGGGTCATGCTTACACTAGTGAACGGTGGCAGGTATATATCACTATGCTTATTTGTGAGGAAAATTGTTACTATGCTGCAGTTTTTGACAACAAGGCTGCACTTGCTTGTTATGAGTAGTCCACAACAAAAATTTGACTCATGGAGGTCAGCTCCAGTGTTTATATTACTTTATTTGCATCAACCCAAATGTCAAAATAAGTACAATTTACTGAAACCAGGCTCCGTCACAAATTATACACCATAGAAGACACAGCACTAAATACACATAATGAAATACTTTCACATTGCTTTTATAGCCTGAGGAAATTTTTATAATAAAAAATAAAAAAAAAATAAAAAAAAGAAGAAGGTATTCACATAAAAATCTCTTCAAACCAGATATTTTGCTTGCGGTAATTAGTAAACCAGAAAAGGAAGAAAACTCTGTGACCCTGCTGCCTTTCACCACAGACCACCAAGTGTCCCTGGAAGGTTTCTGTAACCTGATGATCTGTCCCAAAGCACACAAGAGGCCACTGAGCTGGGCGAGACGAGTTACCATTACCTGTGATGATTCCTGCAGTGGTAATTACTGCAGCACCAGAGGCATCAAAGGCAAACCTGCAGAGGCTGAGCCCATGTGAAGTTGGCTTCTAGCAGGGAACAACAGTGGAATTCAAGGTGTCCTAAAACTATTTCCTTACCAGCTCGCTGCCCTTCTTGCCCTACAGCCCCTGGGGCTCCGTCCCTCCCCAGTGTGCAGCACAGACATCTCCTCAGGCCCCTCATGTGTGGAGACAGGAACACAAAGTGACAGACGTGGCCTGTCCCACCCTACTGAGAAGCTCTTGGTAACCCAGAGCGCTCTGCCCAATGCCACTTGCCTAACCTGTGTCACAAGAAATGCTTCTGTAATCAATGGGGCTGTGAAGGAGGCTCTGAGGGAATTTGTTGTTTTATGCAGCACTTCCTTTACATTTACCTTGCAAACAGAGGCAAATTGTTTCTTTTCTACTAAGTAGAGAAGCTGCTAATATTAAAAACAAATTTGAATCTCCTACTGAGACTTGGTTTTGTTTTCTTTTCTATTTTTTTTAACAGGAGCATCTTATGAACCAAGACAAACATGTGAGGCTTGGTTTGTGACCAGCAAAAACACATATTCTAAACATCAGTGGACTGCAAGCAACCCTAACTTTTGCTACTGGTCTCAAAGTATTTACACAGAACTTCAGCTTGATTCTATTATATTTTTTTACCTAGAATAAGAAACTAAAACCGACCAACGCAAACCTCCCAATTTGATGACCCTCTGTAAAATATACAAAGTCTCACAACCCACGGAGCAAAACAGCCTCTGCAAGAGAAATTCAAAGCACTTTCTATTGTCCCTTCTCTCACATGTGGCTCCACTTTTGTGAATTTAAGTGGAAGAATTTCCAGAGTGGAATGACTACAGAAAAATCCATGTATCCTGAAGAATTTGGAAATAAAAGGAATATGGATTTTTCTTGGAGATTAATTTATTAGGAAAAACCCTCATACAGACACATAAGTGAAATTCTCCTGGTAGAACTTTAAACCTATGCAATCTCCCTTTTACACAAACATTGATACTTTGTTCAGCAAAGCATCTGCACACAATGAAACACTGCCTTAATAGCTTCACCTTAGAAGGACCAACTGAAACAAGCCTCCTTGATTCCCTAAATTCGCTCATCTGCAGCCCTGTGGCACAGTCAGGACAAGGACATTTTTTGTTTTAGAGCAAGCAGCAATGTTCTTTCTCACATGGATCTTATTTGTTGTGCAGCTGTTCAGGTTTTCCTTACTGGGTTACTAACTAGTTACTTCCAGTAGTTCTTTAGTTCTTCAGATTTTATTGCAGAGATACCACATGTAATAATATGCTTATTGTTCTCTATATTTATACAAGGCATATGGAATTGGAAGTTACAGGAAAGCATCTGTACCTATCTATGTGATCATCATTTCCAGCTGTATTATGGCATTACAGATGTCCCACAGCCATGCAGGTGTGCCAATAAAGATGTCTTGTGCCTTTCCTCCAGGGCACTTGATGCTAACAAACCTAAAAGCCCAAATGCATATCATCCATAAACATCCAGTTGGAAGCATCTAAACAACAAAAAACACCCCTTCTAAGTGATGGATTTAAAGCACCCCTTTAAGTGATGAATTTGATGTTTTCAACCATATGTCAATTACTAAACTGACTGTAGCAGAAAGTATATTGGCCCATGAGACCACACAGCACCTTACACATTTTTGTAATAACTCTATTATGAATAATAATGAATTATAATAGCTTAGCATTTTTTCCAATCTAAAATATATATGACCAACCCAAACAAAAACATAGGACTAAGTGCAAGTAGAGTGGTAGTGATGGGTGCACTACACTCTATGGAACAGTCTAATATATCCAGCTGCTGGGCAAGAGCATGTGGAACAGCCACAGCAAAACAAAACACTATTAAGGCCTGCTTCAGATGAGGAGCTGGAGATCATATCATAATGAGACCATTTCTACAAGTACAAAGTAATTTCGTTTGGTGAGTACGCAGGGGATTCACAGCTAAAACAATTAATGGAGACATTCTCTGCTCTCCCAAGCCCTGCAGTGTGAGGTTTGTCCTTGGCCCCCATGCAATGTGATTGGTGAATGGCAACCCCTCTCCACCTTGGGGTGCCTGTATTGCAGAGAATATTGTAGCTAAAATTTATATTATTTATATAAATATTCTCTGTATCGCTGAGAATATTTATAGTTAAATTTCAGAAAAAAGCTGCCAAGACAGTCAAATCATTTTTTCATGACTAATGTGAAAAAGTAACATTCAGTACATCTATTTCAAATGAAAGCACTTTAAAAGAAGGTTTTGTTCTGTATTTCAAACTTACATAATGGGAGGCATTAGGTGACATATGATCAGCTTTATGCTTACATAACTCATTGTCATCACAGCCCCTTGTCTTTCTGAACTGGACTTGCTCTAGTAACAATAATGGACCAACTCTTCCAGGACACTGGCTTTTATAGCACTGTCTGTAAACTGAGGATTCTGCAATTTTATTATAAAAATATTGATCAATATGTTAATAATTTATGTAGAAATTATATTGTTATGTTTACATATAGTATGATTTAAAAACCTGCTATATTTAAAACTAAATCCTCAAACCCAGAAGTTCTTTGCCTTTTTTTTTTTTTCCATAGGGAATTAAAGGTGCTGTGTTCAAGAATGTGCTACTAGCAATTATTTAAGTACAGCACTCACTTTCTGGAGCGGGGGAGGGGTAAAAAAAAAGAAATCTTCAATGGAATTCACCTGAAAATTTTTATTTGCTATTTCTTCAGTTTTTAATTCGTTTCCCACTGCAAACTCTTCAGCCCTGTTTCTGTGTTGAATGATAAACACTTAACTCAGCAAGGTCACCCCACAGAGTGCTGATACCTGGATACCACCTCCAATATCAGGCCAGGCAATACTCAAACCTATTGGACCACAGTATCATTACCCTAAAAATCAAACGCCCATCCAGGATAAGAGTCTTCCTTCCCCAGCCTGGAGTTCCCCTTGCTGTGTACAGAACCCAACCCCAAAGGATCCATGCAGTGTGTCTGCTGTCATTTGTCCTCATGGAGAGGAGAACAAAAAGGGACTGCCCTGAATGAGGACACAGCAGTGCCACCTTGCAGAAGTGATTCCTCTACCGCGATTCTGACCCTGGAAAAAGAGAGCTGCTGAAGGACAAAACTGCATCAAAACCAAAACTCAATAGCAAATAATTTCTTTTTAAAAAGTCTTCTTTTCAAAAGCTTGTTTTCCCCACTCATCCCAATGCTTCAATGCAGTAAGGCCAGTGAAATGATGCCAACAGGGACAGTATGCCCCATTCAAACAAAGCTGTTTTAGTGGCAGCACTATCCAACATAAACTTTGTGACTTTGTACAACATTCTGCTACAAAATAAACTCAAGCCATTTGCCAGCAATAACCTATATATTGATGTGGTATTAAGGGAAACTTGGAGGCTTCAGCTGGGAGACAAACTGTCAACCAACCACTAATTAGTTTTTATGACGTGACTCATAGTTCAGTAATTTCCCAGAATTTAATCACAGGGCACCCAGAAAGATCAATTAAAGAACAGGCTCAGAATTTGTTAGAGCCCTGTGTGAGACAGGGGAAGGCAATGACCTCAGCAGCTTTGCCACAGAATTTTATGAATTAACAAAGAAAGGATTTAAAAGGTAAGTTTAACTAATCTTGTGTTTCCTTGCAGACCCATTCATTGTTTTTACAAAGGACTAAGTTTTTTAAATGAAGTAAAAATTGAAGGATTGTGTATTGTAGCTACTGTTTATTTTACAGTTTCATTTACATGAAACTATTCTCTTTGTGACTTAAATTACTCCACTATTTTTTTGCTGTGTCTTCTTTTATATCTCCCTCAATAAAAAGAGAAAAAAATCAGAGTAGGTATAAATTTCTTTAGATTCTTGAACAAGAATCATATTACCAGAATGGATAGTAGGAAATTATTCTTCACAAGTACTTCCCTCCCCTAAGAAACCCAAACCCCTTATTAAAATTCTTTTAACAACATTTAGTAACAAGAAAAATGAAATTTTTGGCCACAAAATTCTATGATTTCCTTTGTTCTTTCACTCATTTTCAAGCTTTTTTATTCCTCAAGTTTAACACACTGAATCCTCTGTTATTTCCACTTCTTGCTTTCTACAATCTTTTTTCATAAACTGAATGAAAATAACAATAAAATGCTAAAAATGGTTTTCTCAATTTTTAAATGATTTTGCTTATCAAACTTACCAAATCTGTTTTTTTTATTTGTTAATTTTTTTCTTCTATGCAAATTTATAGATTATATACCAGACAAGTAATGCACAGGTGTGATGAAAATTTCATTCCCTGTCTTTCTGGGTTTTGTTCTGCAAAAAGCTTTTCTTTGCTGAGAGATTTCAGAAGAGGAGATTTAACTTATTTTCTTGGCCAAGTTATGTGAAGCAAGATTATACTGAAATGGTCTGAAAAAGTGAGGATTTCTGAAAATCTACTAAGCCCTGTTATTTAAACAATATTTGAAATAATCTTAAGAAAACCACGAAATGTAGCATGCTGTTTTTTCTTACAATAACAAACAGCTCCAAACTGAGTCATGCATGTTACATACAAAAACAAGATAATAAAAGAAGTTTTATGGGTTTATATTTTCTCTTAAAAAATAGAACATTCAAAGTTGGTATTTTGCACCTAAATGAGTTTTTTGTAACTTCTTCAAAGCAAAATTATTCTATTTAATTGACACTGTCTTTGCACTGACTGTGGTGATGATGATGAAGAACATTTCATGAGGAATGGATGAAAGCTGGGGCATTGGAGAATGGGTTGGGAGGAGTTCTGTATCTATGAAGATGCTGCTACTATTTCATAAGATTCACAAGCCCAGTACCTGACACTGTCACACAACTCAAGAAAACCTTGAGCAGCTCGAGATTCTCAAACTCCCTTGGATGAAGGCAATGAATGTGGGGATGCTTGGAGGGCACCAAATACTGTAGCAGCTCCGTTCTGCAAGAATAATCAAAAATTTAGGGAGCAGGATTTGAAGAAGAGTAGAGATAATAAAAAGTCACTGTTAGCCAAGAGCACTTGGGATACAGGAGAACCAGATTCAGGTCTCTGCACTGAATTAGAACAGGATGTTAACAAATCTGCTGGTGGGGAGGAGGATGTGTTTTAAAGTTCCCTGCTTCATCCGGAGGCAGAACAGAAACATTTGAGTAATGAGAAACTGCACACCTAGCTCTGCATCTGCACCAACAGCTTCATCTTCAAGAGTTCACAGCTCCCTCTAAATCACATTAAGACCAGGGTTTAAATGCTAATTAGGGAGCATGTGCATATTAATTTTCTGCTTCCTTTTCTCCAAGAGTAATGGGAATGCTTTTAAATGCCTTTTGTTTGGTTTCTTATGGGCTTACTTGGTTTCCTAATATATTACAGGGCACTTCCTGCACTGCTTACAGAAGCAAATTTCCCACTGCTAGTGGGAGTCTTCCCTAAATAAGGCCAGCAGATTTGGTCCCAGGGGAGTGAACTGATCTTCAGGCTTAGCTACCCTGAAAATCTAACAGAAAGCAAACCAGATATCATTCGTCTTTTGAATTTGCTACTATATCATATCCTTCTCCAAGGATCATCATCCAAGACAAACAACTAGGAAACGTTTTGCTGCAATAATCCTTTCAATTAAGGCTCCCATTACAGTGAAACAGCTGCTCACTAGAATACATCTTTGTAATGGAACTATTTATTTCCCAGAAAACATTTCTTTAGTTAAGACAGATGCAATAAACCAGAGCCACGGAAGTTGCAGAAATCAAAGCAGTGAGCAAAATATGACCAGCTAAATATCCTTGAACTGAAAAAAGAGTGCTTTCTATGAAGGCACAATTTATGTGTCTGTGTTGACAAAAAAGCCTACTTAATTTAAAGTATGTGAGGCATCTCACTCTCAACATAATGTCAGCAAGCTGCAATTGAAATAGCAGGATAAGCCCTCACACATACTTCATTAGAAAGAAAAAAGAAAACACTCCAAAAACTTTTGTCCTCTGTCTGATCAGTGATGTTTGTGGGGGCCTCTAAAAGCCCTTTGAAATGTCCACATCATAAATATTTGATGGACAACCTCTTGCTTACTGTCAGTTAGGTGCTGCTCTTGGCATGGAAAGACAAATGAATCAGCATCTTGTTCCTGCTTCCTGCTCCACACATACATGGTCCCCCTCCCAGCCCTGAACAGCCCTCTGAACACTATTTATTTATTTCATTAAAAAATCCAATTCACATTACTGTCATTCAAATATAAACAGTAGTGACAAAAGCCATTATAATGAAAAATTTAATCCAAGCTTTGTGAGAGTTTGTAAATGAGCGGTTTTCTTGCTGACAATTCAGCCCCTGTGATTGCAACTCCAGACAGATTGCATGTGTTTCAGACAATGGAGAGAGGGAGAGAGCAGGAGGAGGGGACATTCTTCTTCCACCTACCAGCTGCCAATGATTTGAAAACCTTCCTTGTGCCTCTCTTGGTGACCAGTGCTGCAAAAACCAGGGAAATTAAGAGAAGCACCTTCCAGTCAGATGATGTACAGATGTGCCCTAGAGGCACTAGAACCAGGGAGATCTTAAATGTTTGTTCAAATCTAAATGATTCCATGATAACAGCAGCTCCATATTCCTGTCTTCAGGAATGGGTTTCAAATACAGCATTTATTCTTAGCCCATAAAGGTGTGACAAGTTCCTCAGGCTGAGTGGAGCACCACCTCTACACAAACTACAGAGAGATTTATCTAGATGTGCTTGAAGATGCCAGAGCCTGTATCACTGCAGCACCAAATGATTTCTCAGAACAATCAGAAATACAACAGGTGAACAGTCAAGATTTTGTTACCTAGTTCTCCTTTAACTCTTAAATCCTTGGGGAAAAAAGCAGCTCATAAACAATGTGTCACACCCTCCTAGTTTCTTGTTCAGCCACTTAGCAAGAGTAGTTTTCTGCGCTCATGAAAAGAACAAAGCAGTTGGAGCACATAGATGACAACAAAAAAGACCTTTTAAATCATACAAGCAACAAGTGGGAAGGAAGGTAAATGATTTCAAGAGAAGGAAAGGAAAATATACAAGGATGCAGTATTCTTATAGTGGAGATTGACATGAAAGTACAGTGCTGATCTGCAAAGAATTAACACCAATCTAGATTTCTACTTTAGGCTTCCCAAATTCCTGGGGATGCAGAATCTGGATTTAAATCCATTATAGACACAGGAGCATCCACAGGAAGTCAGACTTAGCTATGAAATCTGATAAAAGAGGCCTAATATCTACCAATTACATGCTCTAAAGGCAGTATTATTTTCTATCATAATAAGCTCCTGTCATATGTACATACTTTTCCATGTGTGAGGATGAAATTCAGAGTAAAAGAAAATAAAATCCATGCTTAGCACTTAACTTGAGGAGCAAATCTCTTGCTGACAAGAACCTATTTGAAATAAGGTCAAATGAGAACGGAAAACACAGAAGAAAAATAAATTATGTATTAATTTTAAAGAAATAGTGTCTACCTCAGTGGACAAATTTCTGGTACTACCAGAGAGTTATTCACAGCAAAAAGCTGGTGCCAAGACACTGCAATGAGAAGTCAAGCTAATGCCATCACCTGCCTTAGTGTCTAATACAGTCCAAGGCTCATTTCTTAATGCTTCTTCAGACATCATCTGGTGTAGTAGATTCAGGATGTGACTCTCTGTAGTGTGACTGCCTTCAAACAAGGCAATAGAACTGGATTGAATGGGAACAGCTGCACTGCTTTTGAAAAACTGCACTGATTGTATTGGAATTCCTCTCACCTACAGGTTAGCCATAATAATAAAAAAACGTACCTAATAGCTTATCGGGGTTTTGTACCCTTCCTGTAAGAAAGCATGACAAAAATTGGTTGTTTAATATACAGGAGTATGAGAGATGAGAATACGGAGGCCCAAAATGTGTTTTATATTCCTCTTACTCTTTCATTTTCCAAACTAAATCATAATCCTCTAAGACTATATACAGTTCTTCTGGCTGTTGAAACAGTCTGAACTCTTGAAAACAGTTCTGATGACCACAGTAACACTCCAAATCTTCCAACATTGTCCATCTCCATAATCAAACCACCAGACAGTTTCAAGTCAGCAACTGTTAACTCAGCCTAATATAAAATAAACCAAATAACCCTCCCCAAACTACTCAAAACATGGACAGAAAACCTTGACAAACATCTGACTCTCACCATTTATATACAGGTTTTCTGGAGACATTGGGCAAGTGATTTCAGTAATGTGGGTTTAGAGGCATCAGCTGGGTTCTTCTACTTCCCATCATCACAGGATATATTCTGGTTCAAAAAAGGATTATATTCCACTTTGTAGTTAGATGGGTCTTTAGGCTCACTCTGTTCATTAGAAGCCTGAAACCTAAAAAAGTCTCTCTGGCCCACCATGCATACACAGTTTCTAAATGGTGTGTCAGCAATCCCATTTAACCCAAAAAGTCCTTCTTCTCCTCAAATCCAAAATTACAATTTCCCTTTGCAGACTGAAAAAGGAGGAAATCTAATTTAAGATATATGAAATGTGTTGTTTTTATCTTACTTGTGGACATTAGCATCAGCTTCTTGGGACTCAAGAATTGACCTTACCAAAGTATTATCTAGGTTGCTTAGCACAACTCCTTTTTATAACAGATATTTTCATTTAATCTCTTTTTTCCAGTAGCCTCAAGATATTTATTTATTCTTCTCTTATGAATATGCTCCAAAATTTGAAAAAAATACAAGTTCACAGGAGATCATATCACAGGAGCACACATGCAAGAGCATTTCCCCTTATTTTCTGTATTTGAGCTAATATTATCATTCTTCAATTTAGGGTATCACACTAAGGTTTAGGAGGGAGATTATGCAGCCTTTAAAACATTAACATTTAAACTCCTTGGGTCTTACTCCTTCCTTACATACAGTAGGTTTTCTTTTTCCAGCCTCTTTCCCAGGTGGTGCTTTAGCCTTTGTGTTTAATACCATTGCCCTGATTCAAAACTGAAGCACACAATCCTGTCTAAAATTTGGGGCATACCCAGATGATATTAATTCCCCCAGATGATATTTAATTCCAACTTCATCCTTACTGCAAGACATGCTTTTAATTATTTTATATTCATATAGATAAACACATTTTTATTCCTTGTTCCAGTTTCCTTGGAAGAGTTTAACTCAGCTTGACTTCTGGCAAATTCTATTTCATCTGACCACTTCTGACCTCTAAGATTATTCCCCTTTTACTCATTCCTTTCAAACTGTGTTTATTCTTAATGTTGTTTGTGGGAGTTGTTAGTCAGCAAGTTAGGTCCTGACTTCACCTCTAAAAGCCACCCATGCTTGAGATGGAAGTTCTAGAAAGACTGTTGCATTTTTTACCAGAAAATGTCACCACATCCAAATGCTTGAGCTCTTCAGTCACTATCTAGTTTCCCTGAACTTATGTTGCACTTCAGGTTAAGAAAACCTTAAAGATTATTTTCTGTTAATTTTGGATCATAAGAATAGTGATGACTAACTCTCTCTGACGTCCGTAGTCCCTCCAAACCCAATTTTAAAATAACACTGACTCTTCACAAGTCAGTAATTGTTTAAGAAGTTGCATGCCCTAGGGAAATATTTGGCTGTATGCTTATTAGGGTCATTCATCCTCTAATTTATAGCAGACCATAACAATTGCATGTTGATTTTCTCCTCTAGTATTATCTGAATCTGGCCAAGATCTTATCAACCTCCTACCTTCTTCCTGAAATGTAATTTTGACTTTTAAATTACTCTAGTGTAGAAGCAGATTGAAAAATATCCCTGCAATTTCTCTCCAATCTACTTGCTCATTGACAGAGCTAAAAAGCTACAGCACTGTAAACATTTTTGATTCCCTTTTAACCCTGTATCACATGGCTTTTGACAGACCTCAATCAAGAGGTCTCAGAATCGTTACAAGGAAACTTTGCTGCCTCAAGGGCTGGTCCATTCCCACTGTGGGGAGAACAGGGTGGGAGAAGATTCCTGGCTTGGATGGAAGGTCATGCTTCCTGCTGGGTGTAATGCACATAAAATTACCAAATTATGCCAATGAACCCAAAAAAGGGGAAATAAAAGACTCATTGAAACAAAAAAATAGAAGCATAACACTTCTCTAATCATTTACATACAAAGCGCACTAAAAAGAACAAAGGCAATTTAACTCGAAAAAATTCATGCTTCAGGACAAAGAAGAGAGAACAAATTTTTGAAGTTTGGCTGTCCTGGCATAGCCAGCACCATCCTCTTTCCATCAAAATCTGTGGCCTGATTAATCAGAATCAGGATTACAGGACTACCCGATGGACATTCAATCCTATTATACATTCTAAGGTGCTGCTGTTTTTATATGATTTTGTAAAACATATTTTCATAAGTTCATTGTTCAACTCAATTTAAGAGCATGACATAACTCATTCCGAGTTTAAAACCCTTTCACGGCCACAGTAAGCCTACATCAGATCCCAAATTTCAGAACGTGAGCACATTCAGGAAAAGTGCTTTTGTCAGTGCTCCACTTCACAGCTAGGTTCCAAAGGACATTTTCTGTGCTTGTCTCATTCAAACTCATGGCAGTACACTTTAGTGGCATTAGATAGGAGGACAGCTAGCTCACAGCAAACTGCCCTAATCTACCATGCTGTTTCTCGATTACATTCCCATTTCTGCACTCTTTCACCTTCCAAAGACAACATTAATAAAAGTTTTATTTTGCACATCCTTCCTGGAAAGGAAGAAAATTTACTAAATTTCAATTATTTCAAAACAGAAGAACAGAAAGGACAGCTAGAAAAGTCACCTTCAGAAGCTTTATAAAGTAAAATTGATATTATTAGGTGTTCCATGTAGCTTAATGAAGGGGGAAAAAAAGCAAGAACATTTTCAAACTTAATGCAAAGAACAAAAATTCCTTATTTACACCACTGAATTACTTCTTTATGTAAAAAATTTGAATTTACCTATATTTTGGGGTAAAAAGGAAACTTGGTCTTAGCTCTTGTTCTTTAGTCACGGCTAGAGTTAAATTAAACAAAGTTAATTGAACTATGGCTTGTTTAGTCTGAAGCTGACTATCACCAGGGCAGGGTGATCAGGGCAGGGCTCAGGATCAACTTGAAGCATTAAAATAACTAAAGAGATCACTTTCAGATCAACTGAAATTGACTTTTTTCTTTCCCTAAAACCAATGCTGTTTAATACATCAACAGAAATATTACTTTAAAATAAATAAAATAATACAAAATCTAATGCAGCTATAAAAGTGCTCATTTCTACAATGAAAACAGTTTGTGATAGTGTCAGCTGTCCTTAAACTAGCTTTTTCTTGTATAATTTAGGATTTCCACTTCTATCCAAAAAACCCTACATCAGTCTAATTCCAAACATCTTATTTCAAAAGCCTCTGAAGAATTTTTGCCCTTTTTACCAAGACACATTTCCCTTCTCTACATTTGAATCTTTCCAAAGACTCATGTCATCAACAGCCACACAAAAGAAAGTCTGAATCAAATAGTTAATTGCAAGTTAAAAAATTTTCTAGTTATTTTCTCCTCCTGACTTCTGTACTCCTGCCCTGGTTCTGCTTTGCTTGCCAGTCCTCAATCAACATATTGCTGAGTTTCTGCCATACCTGGATCCAAAAACATTGCCAGCACTCATATAAAACATAATGAAAATGGGTGACACATTGTCTAATCAGCCAATTACTGGGAACCCCTGCTTACAGCCTAGTCTGTGGAAGCCAAAAAGTGAAACAGCTCAGGCACTGGAATGCTCATCCTTAGAGTAGAATATCCCATTTAGGAACAGCATTACGAGGTAGTGAGAAAGTCACGAGTATTTGTTATCACACACAACTTAAGACAGATACAAGATTCTTGTACCCAACACTGTCAGTCCAATGCTTCTTGTGAGTTCGCTCTTACTTTGTTGAAGGGGGCTCTAATTCATCTCTTAAGAAAACGTTTTGGACCTAAATAGAGAGAAAGCACACAGTACCAATAACAGAAATGTCCACGGGCTCTTAAGATGCAAGAGCATTTGTGAAAGCACTTAATGTAAAGGTATGGCTCCATTTGCACTCTCACATTACTAAAATTTCCAAGAACAGGTTCTTCTTGTTGGATTTGGCCCACTGATTATAAATAACACACTCCACTGTTCACTCCCAAGAGAATACCTTATAATGTTGGGAGTGGAGAAACCTAGCTGAGATGCAGTGTTTTAAGCCAAAGGATGTTTATGTAGCAGCCTGGCATGTCTCCATAAGAAAACAAGTGCCCAATTCAGTAGAAATCTCACTTGTTAATGCTCAGCAGCATTTTCTAACTTATAAAAATGTCTTATAGTTATCTTCATGCTGATGGTTTGGGGAATTACAATGAAACTCAGTGGTTTCAAAGAGTTCTCCCACCCTGTTTAATCAGCATTTCTATTAATGCCTGAAGTTCTTTCTATTGGTCACCTAAGAATAACAGGTAATTAATCATTTTCCAAGAAATGAAGAAATCATCTTTGTGGTTATGCAGGTAAAAAGTGGGTGAAACTCTTCTCCAAATCACATAAACCTAAATCTAGATTGACCATATAGTATCATAAATCTACCAAAGAATAGGTCAGGACTCAAATTGTACTATCCAAAATCATGATGACTTTTTATTGAAATGCATGTTTTAAACATGGTTTAAAACATATGCCTTCTCTTTCCAATTAATTCATACATTTTAATTTATAATGAGATCAGAATATGACTGGATCTATGGTCTGTCAATGTTCAAGGTCCATTCTGGCAGACATGACTGAAAACTCTTTTGAAGAACAAAAATGCAGTGTACAGCTCATCAACACGATCAGAAATAAGTGAACAGCTACAGGTTCTGCCTCTTGCAGGGGTAAACAGGGTTTCAATCACACACCTCAGATGCACAAAATTATCTCTAATTTTGCTGCACTTTCAGATAGTGCAGCCAGGTGGGCAGTTACCCTCTATCTGAAGTAGTCTAACTGCAATGTCCCAACAATAATATACTAATAGTGGGTGATATAATTGTTATGAGACAAAAAGTAATGAGCTCCAACTGCTTGAGCTGAAAACATCTCTTTGGACAGATGCAGCAATAGATTTGTAAGCTTAAGACACACATTCAGTTGAATTTCTGTTTAAAGCAAGCAACAAAAATCATGGAAACAAGTCTTCCCAAAATCAAAATCCGTATTACCAACTTAGCATCTCATTCTGTATGCAGATAATTTAGGAAAACCAAAATGTTTAAAAGCCCCAAATTAGCTACATTATTTGTGTTTTCCATCGTATCCTGTTAACATTGTTGTTATGCAAGTTATTAGAGCTGACTTAAAAGATAAAAAAATTTAAAAATCTTTTCCACAGCTTTGAGACAGAAAAAGACATGTAAGATTGCAAACACCAACATTCCATAATAGCTTACATGACAAACTACTCCAGTGTATGTGCTAGTGTATAGATTAGTATGTTATATTTTTTAAATGTTTCATTCTTTGTTAATAGAGCTTTAAGTATAACATTTGCCATCAACAGGACATGGTTTTAACAGGGCTGATGAGAGAGAGGAATTCTGTTAAACTCTCAAAACTGGTGATTTGGTTTCTTTGGTTTGAGTTTTCCAAGTTATTTTTATGTGCTTGCTGCATGCATAACTTGGGCAGCAGTTCCGTCAGTCTCAACACTCAGGAAATTCTGAAAAACGAAAGCTGAAGCTCTTTGAGAGCCCGTGATTTAATAACATAGAAAGTAGTATTTTCTTCTCTACTAAAAGCCATTCAGCTGTGATTTTTTCAGTGCAAGAGTTTACAATTAAGGGGTTAACCATCTTTTTTTCTCTTTCATAAGTATCACATAAAAATTTTCACTTAAGCTCCTTATTTTGTCCAGAAGTCTTAATACCTTGCAGCATAAATGAGGTCTAAAATTATGCCTCTAATTTAAGATATTTGGACTCACTTGCGGTTTAAATGGTCAATTCTGAGGACTACCATTAGGACCCATCTTCTGTTCAGTAAATATATAGGTTTACCCAGTTCCTACCTTGAACATCTAAATCAGATGACTCAAGTCAGGTGCTTAAAGTTAGTGTGAAACTCAAAAAACCAAGTGCAGATGAGTGTAGAAAGACTGCTAGTAAAACAGATGCATTGTAGAATTGATGAGTGATCATAGGGGCATTTCCCTCACACGAAACTCAAAATAATGTTTGTATAAAGTTTTTTCCCATATTCACTTGGATCAATTCTCTCCTGAAAACCCTTCAGCTCTATTTGCTGATCCAAATTTGTTACTGCAATCCTTCTGTATCTTACAATTCTGTGCAGATTATTGCAAATCACAAACCCTTTAATATCTGCAAAATAAATTCCATTGTTCCATTTCTTTACCATCATTTCAGCCACGCTCAGAATAATTGTTAATTCAGCTCAGCCTCGCTGAATTAACAATTTTTTTAATTATAGCTCATCATTTCATCAATCTTTCCTTTTTTAAACATCATTTTTACTGATCTGAGTGCTGTGCCAAGGTCATTTTTCCAACAGAGATACAAGTTTTGTCATCCTGAGCAGTGAATTAATTCAGAAGCAAACAAATTCTTTTTGCCATTAACATAAGCAGACTCAGCAAAACCTAGTCCATGTGTGAAATTAACTGATTCCCTCCCTCTTTTTTTTAAATTTACATCATGACCAGCTACAGAGTCTTGTTAATCAAAAAATATGAAATTAAATAAAGTAAAGTAAAACCTATCTAAATGTAAACTCATATCACTAACTGGGAAAAAAAAAAAGCTACATAAACCAGGTATTTAGTACAGCTAAATGAGCCATTTCCCCAAGACTGGACCAATGTATATTGTCCTGTGTAATTATTTCTATAAAAAACACCATGTACAAGCCTTTATTAAGGATGAAGACATAACTGCAGTAGACATTAGACACAAAGGAAAAAAATATCACTAATATAAACAATCTCACAATCAAACAAGTTAGAAACTAGGCTGTTGCACAATTTACTGTGCATTTGTCAGCTCCATAGAAATAGGTAACAAATCAGTTACTGATTTTAGAGATAATTTATATAGAAAAATTCCTGCTGAAATCACAGGGCTTCACTACCTATTCAAAGAGGTAAATGTCTCAAAAACCATTCTCATTAGCAACACTTGAAAAATTGGTCAAGTTTTAAGTTACTCCTGTAGACAAGAATATATTTGCAATGAATTTCAGTTTTCTTACAGTTTTCTCTGCCTGTGTTCCATAGGTTAGTTTTGAGATGCTAACAGGTGAAATACCAACCTCTTTTGAAGATTAGGAGACAAATCCTTCAGTTAGAATTGAAACTAATAGATGGAACATAGGCAGACATGCAGACTGTGACTTATATCTTCATGTTTAAGGATTAATATTACTTTATCTTAGTAATTAACCTTTTTAATAAGATTAAATATTTAAGGGGGCAAGAAGGAAAAAAATTACTCATTAATCTTTAAACACCATCTGAATTATTTGAGTGAGTATAATAGTTTTTCTGCAGTGTTTCTAACCTTTTAAGTTTCTGTCATAATTTAAATTAATCTAGACTGATATAATCCATTTCAGAATAATTTCTAATTCTAGATCCTGTAAAACCCTGGTGTAAGCCTGGCGGAGAGAAGCTTCATAAGTTTAGGAACTGTAAAGTGCAAGGTGACAAACTGGGAAAACAGATGAAAGTGCAAGAGACAGGAAAGTTGGTCAGAGATTTTGACTGAAGAGCTGAGTGTGTCAGGAGATGATGAGGAAAGAAGGAATTAGTGGAAGGCTAGAAAGTTTAAAAGAATTTTAAAAACTCAATCAAAACAAACAGAATCTCAGGAAAAAATTATCTGAGTGACAGAAGTATTAGGGGAAAAATACAAGAAAAGTACATAAACATAGATTTGTTTTGGTTTTGGGTTGTTTTTTAGTAAAGTTTAATTTATTTATTTTTTGACTCTGATTTACTGGTGGTTTGGCTGGTTTGGTTTAAGTATTTCCTCTTTCTTTTCCATCTTCTGGACACAAAAAAGAAACCCAAAACAACAACCCTCAACAGTTTCTAGAAAGACAGACCTACAAACACATGCACACAGTTTAGAAATGTGACAGGGAAGGTGGGAAAAGTGGGTATACTCAGAAATAACACATCATACCATGACATTCAGGTGAAGTGCAATGCAATGCAATACACAATACAGACAGGGAAATTATCCAAAGTCCTAAGAAAGCACTTTCCTCTGAGGAGAGATTGCTACCATCAGTGGTGCAAACTAGATTACACACGGGAATTAGTTGTCATCAAATAGCCTTTTTTTATGCCCTAAAAGAAGAGAATTTGTATGTCTCTCCACTCTCACTCTTGGCATCTAGAAAATGGCTCTGTTTATCCTGTCAAACACTTCTCTTGGCACACATAGAAGGGGCAACAAAAGTAAAACACACAAAACCAATAGGGTAATAGCATATTATCTGCAATAAAATATTGGAGTAGCCGTAACCAAATTCCCAAGGAGTCTTTCCCTCTCAATTCATACCTTCAGCACCTTTAAGAGAAACTCTAACTCACAGCTGGACATTTACTGATGTTCCATGCTTACCCTGTCCTTGTAATATTCCCCTACAAAAATGACTGACAGCCTCATCAAGAGTGGGATTTCCCACTTTTTATGCTTGCTTAATTTATTTTTCAGGCCTGTTTTTTCCTGGTTCCTCTGGCTACTGACACGGACAGCATAAGCTGAGCCCACCCAATTGGTATGGATCCCCACCACAAGACAGGAACACCTGTCCTACAAAGACAGGCTGGAAAAGGTGGGATTGCTCAGACTGGAGAAGAGAGGGCTCCAGGGAGAATTCATTGCAGCATTCCTGCACTTAAAAGAAGTCTTAAAAAAGGAGGGATAGGGACTTTTTATGCAGGTAGATAGTGACAGGACAGCAGGCAATGGTTATAAACCAAAAGAGGGCAGGTTTGGATGAGATATTAGGAAGAGATTCTTTACTCAGAAGATGGTGAAACACTGGAACAGGGTGTCCAGAAAAGTTGAATATCCCATTCCTGGAAGTGTTTGAGGCCAGGCTGGATGAGGCCCTGGGCAACTTAATCTAGTGAGTGACATCTCTGCCCAAGGAAGCCGATATCTTTAAGGTCCCTTCCAAACCTAAGCATTCTATGATTCTATACCAATCAAAGCTTGGTAATTTAAAATACATAAACCATTTACAGACCTATAAAGAGCCCCTTTCCTCCCCCCCCATTACGGGGGAATGTAACTACCCCTTTCAGAAAAGCTACATTCTTGCTGTAGACAAGGCAGAATGGCATATCTGTATGTGATACATAAATGCTTGAATGCAGTCATTTGTCATCTCTAACAGCAAGCCTTTTAAGTTATTTTTGCTAAGGCAGTAGTACAATGCCAGGATGATAGTTATTTAAATAAGTACATAAAATAAAATTGAATGAAAAATCCGGTATCATAATTACCAGATTGGTCTACCAATTCAGACCTAAATTCATTAACTACCTATTCAGACCACAATCTATGATAGGATGGCTTTGGGAGGGTTCTGAAAACTCATTTTTCACCCAGACCACATCAGTATTCCAAAGGAAATAATGCCATAAAAAGGAATGCCCAGTAGTTCTACCAGACAGCCCTGATGCAATTTGGGGCAGCATGGTTGGAAGTCCTTGGGCACCAAGGCCAGCATATTATAAAACTACAACACTAGGGAATTTACAGTATGTATTACAAGTCAGATCACTTAACGAGGGGAAAACACTCAGGACTTCACCCTCTACTATACCAAAGCTTGTGCATGTACTCTGTGCACTAGAGACTCTGAAGAATTAAGACATGAACTTCTTACCTTGCATGGTTGCTTTTGTGGGTTCTGAAAACAGAGGAATGAGCAGGAGGTAGATGAGGTAGACAAAGGAGAGCCCATTGTAACGGAAAGCACAGGCTGCAATGAGAGAAAAGAAAAACAACATATTGTTTAATTGGCCTGATAAAATCAAACTCAATGGCACAAAGTATTTCCTTCTTGAGTTTACAATTGACCTTGTCAACTTTTGACCACTTATTTAAACAATGTTTTCACAGGTGTTCAAGTTTATGCTTAAAATAAATCTTAGAATCAAAGGTTAGATCAGGTTGGAAGGAGCCAAAGTGGGTCACCTGGCCCAACCTCCCTGCTCAAGCAGGGTCATCCCAGTGCACACTGCACAGCCTTGCATCAGGAGGGTTCTTGAGTAGCCCCAGTGATGGAGACTTGTATCAAGGAAGTCTTCTCAGCCATATCCAAAACAACTTGGTTTCAGAATACACATACATCTTTAGAAACATGTATTCCAAAAGCAAGTTTCACCAGACACAACTTCCTGAAAACAATAGTGTATCATGGCATAGTGTCATGGAAACAATAGTGGGAATGAGCTAACAATGAGTTGACATTAACTGGACCTCATACTCATCACATCTGTCCACTTTATTTATAAAACAAAACTGCAAAGGCTCTCTATTAGCAAATCCATACAATAGCTACAATTTTTGTTTCCCAAACTAGCCAATGTTTTGAATAACTGATTTGATTTCCTTAATAGCCTTGATAGAAAACTCTGGGTATACACTCCACATCTGCAGGTTGTCCAAGAAGCACGTGAAATGCATGGGTGCCTAGCAAGCAGGAAAAATAAGAAGCACCAATTCTCTGTTTCTGAACTGATATGATTTCACCATCAGCCTTAAAAAAAATCTGTCAAGGTCTACAAAATCCAGCACAGCTTGATAAAGGGTTTTTCTGAGTGAAATTCGGAGTGCTTAAGAGCAGATTCTCATTTTCTTGTAAGAATTGCTCTTGTCACTTACTAAACTTTCCTTATAGCCACAGCCTTTAAAGACCAACTGATGACTTACACCTACATTTGTAACTATAAAAAAACCTGCAAGACAGAGCAAACAGGACCTATCCCAGGGGAATTCTGCAAGCCATTATCAGAGCTCTAAAGTCAATGTACTTGAGAAAAGGGAGGCAGCTCTGCTATTATGCACCTACTCTCAGATTCCTCTACAGAGGAGCACAGGATGTACAACAGCCATTAGTGGCCTTCTTGGAAAGAATGGCAAAGAGGACACTCCTGATATCAGGACAAATCCATAAATCAACTTTTTGGTTTTTTGGGGTTTTTTTCAAGTTTAATTTCAACGTGCGAACAAGTTCTGTGGCATTCATAGGAAGAGGTACAATAGTGCTTTAAGGCTTTCTATAGCCTGAAGGCTTTTCCATTTCAATGGGAAGGACCAATGTGCTCAGTCATTCTGGTAGCAGAATAATAACATTAGCAGGTAATACTATTATTCAGTTATTTTTGGGATTGTGTCAAGCAGATTTCAATTGTGTTAAACAGCTTACTTATTTTCACTGCAATATTATGCTTGTTTTCTTCTTTCTTGGGGACTGAGCTTGCTGCACTCCTTGTAGAGCACCTAGCAGTCAGTTTCCCAGTACAAAGACTGAAAACAGCATCTGTTATAATTTTATAATGTCTTTTATAATGTCTTTCTTCATTAGCTGGAAGTCACTGAATGTCTTGCTAACAAGTCTGTGTCAAATATTTAGAACCTCTATTTATACCAAAGCCTCCTCCAGCAAACTTGGCTAGACACTGCCTGGAAAACTTGTATTTATTTAAGCAGTTGCAAGAGCTCTCAGAATTATGAATTAAATCCTCCAAAACTCAGCTGCAACCTTTTTACTATCCCCTACTGCAATTATTCCAATATTTTTATTTTGTGTTTATGTGTATGTTCATCTAGTGTATGTGTCTGGAGAGATGAGCGCCTTATCAAGCTAAGGTGCAAGAGTAAATGACTGAATATCATTTTAGCAAGATAAAAGATTAGGAAACAGCAGCTGCACTGCTTTCACATATTGACACTCCACTGCATTATTATTTTGTCAAACATACATATTCCTCAGTTCTGACGCTCAAAACTATCTAGAAAAAGTTTCAGAGTAAAAAATCAGCTTCAACAACAAAGGACACAAAAAAGCAAATGAACCCAGCCTCTACACACCCCCTGGTATTTGCAGAGGTCTCCGTCTGCAAAAGGAGCTGTACACAGATGTCCAAAACAATGGAAAGTCCCATTTAAGATCAATGGAATTCCATCAACAGAAAAAGCATCTAAAAAGAGGAGTTTCTTGGCAAACCAGATGGGATAGAAATTTCTGGGTATTTTGGATACATTGGTCAGTTTGTAGTATCAAAATTAATGTAATTTTAGCATTTTAGGCTTGTTACTGCTTCTCAAAATTGTCTAATCGATTTGCAAAATTAATTTCAGACAACTTCTTCTTGAACTATATTTACCTCAAAATTTATTGCTTTCTATTCCTAGAGCTGTGTACTCAAAAGCTTTTCCTTTCCTTCTACTGCTACATAAACAGGACTCTTAACAGAGATTACATTTCCATTCAAACCTTCCTTTATGTATTTTTTCATATAAAGCATCCAGAAAACCCTTTAGTTTTAAAAGGATGGGTTTGTCTACCACAAACAATGAACAAAAAGGCTTAAATTGGAAAATACACCGTATGTGCAAAGTCCATACACACTTTCTGCTTTGCGGGTTTCTCTTTAAACCATGTCTCACCAAGTTTTCTAACAGTCCCTATTGACAAAATTTCAGAAATGTGATTTTGACCTGTTTAGTTCTGCTGTTGTTCACAGCCCAATAATAGCAATAATGCACAATTGGGAAAAGACATAAAAAGCAGAGCTATTAATACACAGAATTAGAAGCAAATTAACTTTTATTTTGTATCACCTGAAGTACTTTAATGCACCTTGCTTTAGACAGGAAGAAAAAAGCACTTAAAATGTAAGACTGACTTCTCCATTCATAAGCAACTATTAAAAATATTTCAGTTTTAATGCATAGAGAATAAAAAGTGTTGTACAAACCTTTAAAAAATTTTATCATCTTTCACAGCAGTGGACAAATTGATTTACAGCTAAAAAAATTTAATTCATTCTTAAGACAGGTATGTACAGTGTGTGCCATACAAAATTAAAAAGGAAACACAAAAAAAACCCAAAAATTAAAAATCATATATCACATGATAACCTTTTTCTTCTAGAATTTATTTTTCACTGTTTTATGCCAGCCAGAGTAGGCCTTTGAAGAAATTTAATACTGCTTCATAGGCACATCAGGTTTCTACATGTAGAATTCTAACAGCTGTTACATATTATTATTTCATATTTATACCAACAGTTTTCTTTCCTCCATTTAAAAAGAACTGGTATAGAATTGGTGTTTTACCTGTTATATAAAAAAATACTGGAGAGCAAAGTGAGGGGCAATAAAGAAATTCACAATAAGCTTGAACTTGGAAAGAAGAGGAAAAAAGCAGCCTCATAAACAATGTGTTTAGTCTTATTCCATAAAAATTTTAAGAGTACTTAATTCAGAAGTGGAAACTTCATGTTTAGAAAAACCAGCCTTCAAGAGTGCAGGCATAGTACCAAAGGGCTACTGACGCCTCATTTGTAAATTAGAATTCTGTCAAAAGCCACAACAGAAAACAAGAAGGAAGGTGAAGACAGAATTAGCCATCCATTGACTATTTCTGAATTCACTTTAGTAAAAAAATCACCGTCATTATTGTTGACAGAATAATGTATTGCATGTTATACCCTTTCCTGTTCAAGAAATATGTAAAAATATCTCTTTCACATATTTCTACTGTAGGTTTGAGAATATTATGTATCCTTCTTAGTGTTATCCTATCCAGACTCTTGTGTGCTTTAGCATGAGAAGAAATTAATTCAGCCAACTACACTGAAGTAATGTGTCTTCTACCTTCAGCAGGATATTGCATGGTGTTTGCATCCTGTTTTAACGACTTCACAGCTGCAAAATTATTAAGAAAGCTATGCAATGATATTCTTTAAAAATTGTACGTTTAGACTAAAATTTGGCCTAACTTTCATGCTTATTTTTCCAGTAGCACAAAAAATATATATTCAGTGAAAATATTAATTAGAAAAAGTGCTGCTGAAAAAAAATCTCTAACCCAAGCAGGCAAGCATTGTTGGCTAAAAGACAGAGGTGATGCTGTTCACTCATTCTTATATCCAGCTGATCTGAAATAAGAGACCAAAACACAGAAGGGAAAAGGAATCAGCAGCTGAATGATCTTTGAAACTTCTCAGTCTCCAGGAGGCCAAGTGTGCAACTCTCAAAGCTAGAACAACTCAGCACCAGATTCCTGCCTGTAATGCTGTAATTATTCTTAGTTATGCCATGGTTAATATCTAATAAATTCTCATTATTCTGAAAAAATCCCCGATTACCATGCAACTCAGATGACTAAAACAGGCTACAGATGACAGCCTTTGCAACTAGGTATGACACGTGAATGAGACACTGGCACACACCCCAGCTGAAAAGCTTCTGGTGCAAAAGCTCAGCCTAAGTCAAATGCTGAAGCAAATCTATGTCCCCCTCCAAACCAAGGCATTCTACATGACAATCCATGAATGTGTGTGATGAGTGGTCAACTCTTCCAGGAAGAGATACAGTTAAGATCCCTCTTACCAATAAGGCACTGTCCTAATGTCATAATTATTTAGGCCTTTCCACTTGTGCTGCTCTCCAGTAAGACATTTACCAGCCAGTTCCCACATTCTCTGAAATAGTCTAAATTGGGGAAGTTTGGGGGCACTTTTTTGTTGGTTGGTTGGGCTTTTTTACCCCTTTTTTACCCCTAATCACCTCACTAGACATCAGGAGCTGCCCGACCAAGGCAAGTAGGTGCAGCATTAGGCCATATGGACTCAGCCTTCTGTTGGAGACTGAAACGTTACAGTTTATGGCCTAAACATCTTCATTGCCTATTATAGCAAAACTGTACAAAAGCTGCAGAGAAAACCACCAAAAACTTGAATGGAGCCCTACGCTGCTCCTTGATGGACTGTATGAACTATATAAGAGCTTGGTAAAGTAAATAAGTGCTAAAAGAGGTAAAGCAATTTAAATACTATAGAATAAGAACTACTGGAAATAAAATACTTTATTCAAGAAAAAAGAGTTTAGAAAAATTCGAAACAAACCAACATAAAAACCCCACCTCCATTAGCCAGCCAGATAAGTACTTCCAACAACGTGATACAAAGAAGAGAGGTCAAAACTGGTGAGAAATGTCTGGTTTCCTTCCATTCTGCATAAAGCCTTTATGTATAAGGCTCTTTTATGTATAAGGCTCTTCAATTTCTGGCAACAGTCCCTCTAGGTATCAACCAGCAAATGTGAGAAGAAATGGAACAAGAGTTTTTTCTTGGTTTTCCTAAAGACTGGAATGCATGCATTCCATGCAGCATTCTTTAACCAAAACTCACACACGTGCATAGTAGCAATACAGTAAAACAGCAGCAAACTGCCCTCCATCATTTCCTTACAGTTCCTGATGCCTCTGCCCCGAGTGGCAGGGGTGTCCTTGAGAAGAATGCTCACATTGAGACAAAGACCCAGAAGGCTGCACACAGCTTGCTCGGCTGTCTATGAGCACTGCTTTACAAACTAATGTAGTAAAAAGTGAACTCATTCACTGTTGGCAGGACAAAATGACCCAGTATTAAATATCTACAGAGCAGAACCTCCCAGAAATATGATCAACCAGTTGTCTTCATCTCCAATATAATTTTATGAGACACTGACTGCTGAGGTACAAAGTGGGAGGCAACCTCACATCCCCTTTTCAACTCAGAGTCACAAGTGCAAATCTTGTTTCTGAAGATTTCTCACTAATGACATAGCCATTACTAACTAAATGCAGTAGAAATAAAAAGACTAAGTTCACTTGATCAGAAATATGCATTACCACTTCTGAAAAAGAAAGGCTACTTTTAAAAATTGCTATTTTTCATATCTTCTAACACATCATATTTTAAATTTGTTTCAGAAATACAAAATTTGTTTCAGAACTTTTTCCTCCAAGACATTTTACAATAACAATAAAAAAGCTAGCACACATTGCAAAATTAGTTTATGCTGTAAACAACCTATTTCAAAGAATAAAACTGTGATAGTGAGCAAAAATGTTCCTCTTCAAAAACTATACCTTCTCGTAATGATAAATATCTGATAAGCATAGTGCCCAAGGAACTTTAGCTCACAGATATTTACTTTATTTTTACTTATTGAAATTCAGAAGAAAGTATTAACTCCTGACATAGTTTTGGTCTCACTTCTGAGTAATTGCACTTAAAATAACATTTTTGACAGATGAGATTGGAATGATACACTGCTATGCAAGACAGATAAGTGAAGTGCATGTAATCTTACCATCCCTTTAGAGCAAAATAATGGTCATAGCCTCTGGTGTGCAGTGCAGAACTGTCTGCTCAGGACAAGTTCCCTCCTGCATCAGCCGGTACCCCCTCCACATCCAACAGCTCTGCAGACAGCACCATGCTAACACACACCACCCCCCACCCTGCTCCTGAGCCAGCATCTCAACACGAGGCTGCTCTGTGTGCCACACCCAGACAGAAAACTTTTCTTCTTTGGGAGAAAAAAATAAAAAAAAAAAAAAATTAAAAAAAACCAACAAAAACAAAAAAACCACCAGAAACATGAACACTGATGAACAGATAAATAGGATGCCTTTGGTTCATGTCAGCACTTCTACAACCACATTTTTTCACCTGTCAGCATTCATCAGGAGAGATAACTGCTGGACAGTGAACAGTTTTGCAGTAGCTGGGGAATTTTTTTGCCTTTGCTTTTTCTTGCCTTTCCTCTATTTCTCCAAGCAGCAGTTTTAGCTCTCTCTCCATCAGAAACCATCTGGAACAGATTCTAACTTTGTGGCAAATATTCCATGGGAATCAATCACAAGGAGGAGAAGACAAAACACCTTGTTCACCACTTTCTTTCAGCACTTAGGAACAGCAGCTGTGTTTCCCAGCTGTATTTGACAGCAAGAAAATGAACAAAGGATCTCAAGTATAACCATACCACAATCATCATCTTAGAATAATGATTTTAAAGCTGTATCCACATTCAAAGCAAATCCATGTCAACACACTTTACTGCCATGATTAAATATACAAATATTTCCAAATTTAAAAACATGATGGACACCATCATCAGTACTTTTTCCCATTCAAAAGACCAACTTCACATTGCAACTAATTTCCATTTCTGTTCCAACTGAAACTAAATTCATTTATTGGTCTGGGAAGTGGAAAGAGGTGTCCTCTTATTCTCCATTGAGGTGGCTGCCTGCAGCAGGGTCACTGTCTGCATTCTCACCCTTGTTTCATCAACAGCTCTTCTATCTCCAAGCTCCTCTCTCTAGGAAAGTAACTGGGAGCTAAAGAAATAACTCTGCTCCTCACTCATTTTCATGGGATGAGAAAAGCATGTTCCTGTTTCCCCGGACATCTGGAGACAGTAGTCTGGTTCTGCTGTTACAGTTGCATAACCCTGTCAAGACTCAGGCTAAAAATAACAGCAAACTCAGAACACAGATGACAATCAAATGTCACACAGTGCTACTGCTAAACACAACATCAGCCAGAGACAGATGTGGAGAGAGCTGGGTAACAGAGAGACCTCCACGAGCAGAAAGGGACTGAGACCTTCGATTACAGCCGTGAAGAAGCTGCAGACACCCAGAACAGTTACCTAGTCAGATGCTTCCAACAACTGGAAGTGTGAATTTCAGCATATGCTACCATTCCTCCACCACCATTCATACTCATAGTCTTTTAAAACATATAAACCACCATAAGTCAATTGACATAAGATGCAGAAAGAACCAAGTAATTTTTTTCATCATCTGTTGCTTACCGACATCAGTCCTAAAAACCCCTGAGTCAGATGAAGGACGTGTTAAAAAACTAACCCAGATAAACACTTCTGAGGAACATAAACATGATTAAACATCAGAGAGGCGTTAACACTGAAAAATATGAGTGTCATTAGTGAAGTTACAAATATGAATGCAGAGTTTGAAACTCTGCCATTATTTATTCCAGTAGAGGAAAGGATAGATAAACTTCCTTTCTTGATCCATCACTGAATAAAAAAGACCCAGAGGATTGCAACTGCAAGCTATAAATCTGAATGATGAAGGAGCATTTCAGATGGTGCTACAAAGCCACAGTGTTTACCAAAGGAAACAGAATTTTTAAAAATAGGTAACTCCAGGATATCATCAAGTGCATAAAGGAGATACAAGCTCCCCATTCTTGCAATGTTCCTATTCCAAACTGATGTTGCTTGTACAAAACAATAAATCCCTTTTGCTTGAAGAACTGTGCATTTCTCTCTCTCCTTACAAATACTTTCTCTCATTGCAAAGAAGTTTCGAGCTACTACAAGAATCTACTTAGGAATGCCATGAATGGTCTTGCAAACTATTTCTCATAACTCAGAACCAGGAAAGGAACCTGAAGAACTAAAAGAGTCACAGAATGCATGGACATATTGGGAGGCTGTTTGTAATCCACAAATCTAATCTGATCATTAAGATTGCCTTTTCTGCAGAAGCAGTACTTAAACCCATCTGACTACCAATGACATTTCACATGCACATGACCACAGTCTCTGCAAGAGACTTCAACTGAGACAGATGCCTTTCACTGTGGGTTTCAAAAGCAACGCTTATCTGACATTGAGTGAAAAACATCATTCAGAAATCCTGCTATTGGAACAGAACCATGGTCTTGTCCAGTTTTCACACAGAAGAGTAATCATAATTATAATTACTCCATATAGCAATTTAAGAAAAAAAAAGTCTTAATTGTGCACTTATTTCAAGTAGTAATATTCCCCAGAAAGTACAGGGCTCATCTGCACCTGTTTCTTCACACATCATTCAAGAAACTTTTCCTACATTCATGGAGTTGCCATCTGTGGCACTCCCTTCAGTTGCCAAATCTCTTGTACTTATGGGAGGTTGTCTTCCATGTATTGATTTTCTTTTGTACAGCATCTGTAGCAATGTTTTCTTCCTCTGGAATATATTTTGAAGAAACTCCCCCAGACTTTTGATAAGCTCTCAGCCAAATTTTAAGAGCAAGACTGGAAATTCAGAATGATTTAATACCCCTTTCATGTTTATAAAACAAACCATTGTGTCCTTGTCCAAGAATATTTGAATGTGGGAAGTTAAGAAGAAGTTTAACTTGAAGAAAACTTCCCACGCAGTTAGTAATTCTAATCTGTTTATATCTAGGCTCAATATAAAGTCTGACTACATATTTCTTTGGAGTCAAGCCACTGTCCTGAAGACACCAAAGAGTATCATGCAGCATCCGACCAGAAAAAAAAAATAAAACAGTCATCCCAACAAGGAAATCAGGGTTCTGGGCTCACCACTACAGGACTTCTAGAGCTCTCAACTTAGCCAATTGCAAAGTAAAGGATTTTTTGTTGCAGGGAAAGACAGAACAAAAACTTCTCATCATTAGGCCTCTTCTGAACACAAGGAGATGGGTACAGCAAATTTAAGGGTCTCAATATGAATCTTCTTTCAAAAAACACAATACTGTACTTATCTCATTTAAGGAAAACCAAAATAAAACCCAAAAGAAGCAAACCAAAATCCCAGCATGTTTTTAATTGAACAAGATCTCAAATTTGGAGAAATGAGTCCACTGAGAATGTCAGAAGATCTGTTCTTGACAAAGAGCCAAAGTATACATCCTGGAGGATTAAAACTAAGTGAAGAGCACATTAAATTTGATTTAAACATATCCCGAAAATGTAAGAAATATATAAACACCAAGCTGTCTTTCAAGTTAAAAAATAAAAAAAATTGTTTTTCTTTACAATCTCTGCAGGGCAGCCAATGATCCTTACAGACAAGAGTTCTACATACAGAGAAGATAACAGCAGTAAAGGCTTACATAATCCTTGTGACTTTATTTATGAGCACTTCCATTAGTAGAAATTTTTATCTGGTTAACAAAGTATTTTTGTCAGTAAACTGACCAAAAAATTTATACCGTCTGAGAACACAAACATGGATTTCAAAGTGGTCTTTATGAGCAAACTGACCAAATTAGTCTTGGATGAAATTTACAGCTCCAGAAAAGTGCCAGAATAAGTAGAATACTGGGGTTTGTTCAAACACAAGGATTCTCTTCATTCACAGTTAGACCAATGTACAAGAGCCAGTCAGGAGTGTGTCTCAGGAGTATTCTTATTTGTCATGCTTGAAAATAACTAACTTCATCCCTTGCTACATGGTCTTAAGTGATGAAAGTGGGAAGATAAAGCTGCAGAAAGCAAAACAGCAGCTACTGACAAGCTTGAGTGACATCTAACTCAGTAATGATGCTCTGTTAATGTGTTATTAGAAAGTTCATTTACTACAGAAGCAAGAGAAAGTTTGCCTAAAAGTAGGAGTAATAATAATAACAACTACAAAAAGGATTTATGGTAATAAATTAGTTGTGGTTTGGTTTGTTGTTTTGGTTTTTTTAACCCAAGAAAATTGAAAACCATTTTTTAGTTTGAAGTCAGGTGAGAATAATGCTGGAAATGTGAATTTTTTCCTGCTTTATCCGTTCATATAGGATTCCCTTCTCTCTCATAATTACATATCCACTTCTAAAGTGCTTCCATGCAGTATTATAGTTAATTTTGAATATTCAATGCTCCCACATAATTTTCTTGTGTTTTATTACTAAACAATTTTAGAACTAATTTTTTTAATCTAAAACTTCCAAGTTATTTAATTATAGCTACCAGAAAATATACCCTTTATAAATTAATAAGCAATCACCAAGACTGCCTTCTCAGCTCTTTGATCAGAATAAATGCATATCAGCAGCAAAATTTCCACCATCATCTTAATTGTTAGCATAAATAAATTAGGACCCTGTTACCAAGATATGGTAAAGCAAGCTGAAGTTGTGTGATTACATAACAAGGAACATATCATGAGCATGACCAGAAAATATTTATCCTTTGCTTAGAGCATCAAGGCCTACTTGTGAAAACATCAATCCTCAGCAAATAATGGAGTGTGGCTTCAGTGTCCCTAGACTACCAAAGAACATTTCAGAGCAGACAACTCTATACTGCACAAGACTACTCAGAGTAGAAAAAAGGAAAGTATCCTTACCTAGAGTCTGTACATGTAAGAAACCAATCCAGAGAAAATACTTTATCACATTTACATGATAGCCCTGTAGCAAAGTGACCCCAAATCCCAAACCTAAACCTGCCGTTCCAAAAACACAACCATCCCACAAAAATTTGCTATTGCCTCTCTTCCTAAGGGTGCTACACATACACACAAGCAAGACTTCACTTTGAAATTAGTATTTTTTTTTAATTCATGAGAAAAAAAAAAACCACCAAAATTACTCCCCTAACCATATTCACATTGTTTTTCTGGTAGATTTCCACATTTCCCCATACTATTTGTGTCACTTTCTCCTTGAAAACATCACAGACTGAGTCACAAGTTCTAACACCATTTGTCACAATATGCTGTGCTGCACTGCAGCATCTAAACACCTTTCAGGAAAAAATTAACATGTGCCAAATACAATCACACCTTTTGAGAAACTGGAGGTAGTAAAGGGATAAGGATTAGTTCAAGGATGCAGCTCCAGCCAAAAGTGTTTCCACCCTTCAAGATTACAGTCTTAATGCTCCTCACCTGCCTCCAAATGCAGCCTTATATGGGATCTTACAGGGCACTGTAGCCATAGATCCCTTCATTCAAATGGAAAAATTTTGTGAGAATATATTTACAGGAAATCATAAATCTAATATGAGTGCCTCAGAATTTTCAACCATGTCCTGTATGAAAAACCTTATCTGTGTTTATTTCTGCATTATAATTAAACACATCAACTTTTGGCACTCAAAAAAAAAGTGCAACATTATATCCATTTGAAAAAAATAGCACATTTGCTTTCCTGGGTGTCTTGTGTATTAAGCCAACATGTTGGTTTAAATTTGAACTATTGGCATCACCAAAATAACATATTAACCTTTAAGAAAAGATCAATAGATGTAGTAAAGTCATACCTAACTCCAAACCATTGGATGGTTTTCTTCTTCTTGTTCTAAACTAACAGTCATTGAAGCCTTTCCCTTCCTACTCTCTTCCCTCAAATTTACAGCAATCCAATAATAAACCAGTTCCAATTTAAAGGATAAAATTTCAACAAACATTATACAATGACTAGAAACAATCTAATCGTTGCCTTCAGTGGTTAATAATACAGAATCTGATGCTTGGTTTACCTGAACTACAAAGAAACACAGGAAACCCAGGGACCTCATCCAAATCAGCACAGTGATCCTGCACTCCTTACACAAGCATTTCTGTCCTCTTTTCCAAGACTGTTCCAGGAAGGGCTGATGAATTCAGAAACTTCACCAGTATCCACAATCTAGTAGCTGCATTTGTGCCTTAGACAAAATACACTTCTTGCTCATAAACCACTGTAACCTGATCAACCACAGTGACTCAAATCCGTCATACCAAACTCCTGAAAACAGGAACAACTTAGCTAGAAACCTGTCCTTTAAAAATATTTTTGCACTCTGCTAAGTGACCCTTAACCAACAATATTAGATGCAAAAACTGTGACCACCTCAAAATGTCTGAGAATACTGTTCTGTTTGTGGGTGCAATTCTTAAAAGCAAAGAGATTTTTAGTTCAAATCCATTTACTGGCACAGCAAGACAACAGTGTGCATGCCATGTTCTCACTCTCTCAGTCAGCAGATAAGACACTGGTAAATTGGTCTCTTTCAGCCAAATGTGCAAGGAATTAAAAAAAAAAAAAAAGCAGTTCCAGAAGGGGCCAAATACTGAATGGCCTCATCTGAGAACGGGAACTGTAGTCCAATGTATCCCAGAGAAGAAGAAATGTTATTTTTGTGTCTGGAGACAATTTGAGTCAAGCCTGATAATAACAGTTCTAACCTCTGAAGTGCTTTGTGAATTTCACCCTGCACTGTACAGCCCAACAAGGCTGCTTTTGTGGATGATGACACAGAGCACAGAGACAGCAAAGCAACCAATGTCCTTGTCCATACAGAGTTACAATTTTAACTCCAAATTTAGAAAACACACAAAACATAGCTGTGATGAGCCATGAGACAGGCTACTAATTCAATTTATACATTTTATTAATTTAGCTCATCTCTCCTGCCAAAAATGCAATCACCTTCAGCAGATAAATGTCAGCCAGGTAAGCCAAAAAGCCATTTATCAACATTTAACTGAGAAATATTTGAAGATCTTAAAAAAAAAGGCAAGTATTAAAATGCAGATTGGAACAAGCATGAATGGTTTGATTATTACATGGAGTCCTGGAGTGGAAAGAGGGGAGCACATCCTGTTTTGAGGTTAGGAAAAGTTGGCAATCTGAATGTGACCCCCACCCTTTTTTGTGAGATCTCTGCATAGTAAATTTGACATTTCAGAAGAAAGCTTCCATTCTCCTCCAGAAATCCTGTGCAAAGGAGTAAAGAAAAGTGGGTCCTCTACTTCATTTTTTTTCAGTCATCCACAGGATTTCCAAAAATAATACCTGCCCAGATGTTAAATCAGACTTTTAGTTTATTTGCAGGCAGCAGAATCAGTAGATTTGAAATTAGCTTCAGATGCTGTGAGGAAATATCACTTCCCTCCAAATTCAATATCTACAAGTTTTTTGCATTTTTATGCTTATTTTAAAAAAAGAAGATTTATAGGCCAAGAATTAATACATGAGCTCTAAATCAATGCTTCTTTCAAGATCAGAACTTCAGGATGCAAAGAAATCCTTAATCATGGTCAAACCTGGGCACTAATTGCACCCAAACATTTCACCTCAGCCACCTGCACTCCTTATTTTACTGAAAAAAAACCCGCAAGCAAGATTCTAGAAGCTACACTTGGTACTAAAAATGGCAGGCCATCTCAAATACAATAATTAAAAAATATCTGTAGTCTTAACTCAGCTTTTTCTTAGTTCAGTATCAAGATTTATTCTTGACCCTTCCAACCCCATATTTTTCATTCGATTGATGAATTTAACCTTAAAATAGGGCAAAAAGATGGAGCCTGTATCTCTAATGCTTGATCACTGTATTCAAATTTGGATGAGGTGGGAGGGGAACACCAAAATTCCTCTCAAAACAATAAAAATCCTGTCCACCAGGTAGGTATGCCATGTTCCTGCAACATGGGAAAGGTTCGCCTTAGGAAAGTACACTTCATGGTTCAAACATCTGCTATTTCTTCTTAGTCAAAGCACATCCAGAGCATGCAATAATACATTGCAGCATATTCTCAAATATCTGGATGCTTCTATTAGAACAGTTTATGTCTGGGAAACGAGGATTTCAAATAAACATGGAGCCAAATCCTAGAGCCTTTAACCTGGGCAAACTTCCATTCCCCAAACTACAGTAAAAAGTCAAGTTCTCCTCTTTTTGTTAGGTTTATACAGATTTAAATGGATTTAACCACATTTCTTGAATTCAGGTCTATTAATCTGAAACATAAGACCATCTTCTAGTGAAAATGGAGAAAGAACAAAACTCTAGCCCAGGATTATTTCAATATGAAGCATCAGGTCTGCTAAGATTATAGCACCAAAACCAGGAAAACAATACATTTAAATAGCACTACAATCCTGCCATTATTCCAGTGGTCTTGAACTAACCTCCTTGTTCCTGCTACTTATCCTCTTAAGAACAACAAAAGGACAAAGATAACTCTCTGGAATACCAAGAAAGACAAGATTTTTTTTTTTATAATGCATTAAGTATTGGCCTTAACATTTTTAATATGATCCATTTATCTATAAACCCTGAAAACCACACATGCTAAAATCCTGGTCACTAGAAAACAGCCACTTTTCTGGTACTATTTGTACTCTTTTGGATACAGAAGATAAGTGGACACTTCTCCATGCCCAAGGAGGACTCTTCCCTCAGGCATGGGAACAAGAAACACCACACCAGAAACACCATCATGCAAACTCAGCTAGGCAAGAGGAGGTAATTTTACAGTCTGTGTCCATATAGCTGAAGGATTAATCACAAAAACCAGAGTTTGTACTACTGAGCTCTTGCATGGAGCTTTGAAGATGCATATGACTACTTTTCAAAGAAACTAAAGCAAAAATTTTAGGTGGGTTTTTTTGGTTTGGTTGTTTTTTGGTTTTTTTTGGAGAGGGGAGAGGGATATACAGATGCAGAGGATCAAGGTTATAATAAGCAGAAATCAATTCTGAATGCTGCAATTTAGCTATTCCTGGAACCTTTTTTTTCTTCCCCCACCATTTGTTCCTGAAACACAAGCAGCAGTAGCACCAAAAAAGCAAAACCCAAAGAACACCCTTCTAATAAAAATAATTTTTTTTTAAAAATGTGATACATGTACATATGCCTACACAGACCCCAGCCATCCCCTTTCTCATGGTTCAACCCTAGTCAGCAGCTAAGCACCACACAGATGTTCAGTCACCATCCCTCCACCCCACTCTCATGAGATAGGGAAAAGAATTGGAAGAAAAGGTAAAAATTGGGGATTGAGACTAGAACAGTTTATTAACTGAAATTAAGTAAAATATAGTAGTAATAATAAAATACATATTTAAAATACTTGAAAGAAAGTCAAATACCATAGCAGCACTAAAAATGTTAGGAAAAGAGAGAAAGTAATAAAACCCAAGAAGCACAAGTGGTGCACAGCACAGTTGCTCACCACCCACTGAGCAATACCCATCCCATCCCCAAGCAGTGATTGGTGGCTCTCAGCCAGCTCTCCCCAGTTTATGGATTGAACATGACCTTCTGTGGCATGGAATATCCCTCTGGCTGCTTCAGGACACCTGTCCTGCCCACGTTCCCCACCAGCTTCTTGTTCACCTGGTCACAGGCAGAGCATGAGACACGGAAAATACCTGAGCTTGGAGTAAGCACTACAACCAAAACAAAAGTGTGTTATCAACATTGTGCTCACACTAAATCTAAAACACAGCACTGGGCCGGGTACTAAGAAGAAAACCAACTCTGTCCCAGCTGGAAGCAGGACACCCTAGCATATCTAATCCCTCAAGTATAGGGATATTGGTTATGTCAGTATCTAGAGATCAAAAGTTGTCACTTAGCATGTTACAAGTGAAGTTTATTCCCCCAGCCCCACCTTGTGATACCAAGCATGCTGGTCTTCTTCCCACACCTTGCTGAAATTCTTATCTTTGCAACATAATTACACATGAACACTACAAAGTTTGGGCGGCAAAAAGTCATCTCCATTGCTAGTCATCTCATTCTACTTTATTCTCACACAAGCTACTGTAGTTCCAAGGCAATCACAGTTACTATTCCTCTCCGTTTGTTCTCCAGAGTAACACTGAGCTCAAACCACTGCTTTTTTCTTCACAGAACTACCAAGCAAGCATCATGATCTCACAGTACTCAACACAGACTTTACAAGAACAAAAAAACCCACAAAAACAAAAACAACAACAACAAAAAAAACCAAAACAAAACGAAAAAACAAACAAACAAACAAAACACCTACCCTCAAATGCACCATGATTTCAGCTACTTCATGCACATTCTCACCTTTTGCTTGTAACCTCCTCCACTACTCTTTTTCCTCACAAAAATTGAGTAATGACCTGCCTGTGGCTTCATTAGTTCACACAGCTCCTGAGTAATCCAAGGGCAGCTCCAGGGCTGGAGCTACATAACAAAACTGAGAGGAAAAAATAATGGAGCTGCAGAAGCTCAATGACCTTGGGAACACAGCCACACAGTGCCACCCTGGTTGCTTCCTGTCACTGGGAAGCCACTGACACCTTCCAGTGTGAGCTCACTAGTCCTGGTTGGCTCTTTTCCAATAACTGTTCAAGAAATGGGCTTTATTGGCTTTCAGCTAAATGAAAATTCCAGTAACAAGTCACATGTCAACTGCCCAATGACAAGAAAGCAATAAATTATAAAATATTGTACAGGGAGAAGACATTTAATCACTCCCTACACAAAAGCAAGAAGTTTTTAAAGGTATTTTTAACAGAAAAACACAAAGGGTTTTTGTTCACGTCCTGGAAGTTGACAAATAATTCAACTCAAGCCCTCAAATAAAATAGTTCTAATCTCCATCATTCTAACACTCAAAACAAATATATCCGACGTAGCAATACATTATCACTAATTTCCCTCATTTATGTAAATTGTAATCATTTACATGCAACCAAAACTTGAAATTTATTATAGACAGCACACTCCTTTACAGCAGAATCATTAAATTGTTCACTATCTTTACATACGGTTTAAAAAAAGCAAAGATTCATTCTTAACAGCTTCATAGATATCTTGTTACTGCATTAATTAATTTTTAAGTTGTTCTGAAATGAGACTCTTGTTCTGGAAGGAAAAAGGAAAAAGGAAAAAGGAAAAAAAGGAAAAAGGAAAAAGGAAAAAGGAAAAAGGAAAAAGGAAAAAGGAAAAAGGAAAAAGGAAAAAGGAAAAAGGAAAAAGGAAAAAGGCAGTAGTCTTCTTTCTTTGTCCAAATTTCAACATGGCTAAAATAAAGACTTGTACAGACTTTCTGCCCAGAATAATATTTTGAAAATCATGATTAGCGTATTACAAAAATGAAATACTACCCATTATGTGTTTATTTATGAGATTTCTAATTTGCTTCACAAAGAGCTTAAAAGGATGGCCATAAGAGAGGAAATACCAAGAATGTCGACCATCATCCACAAGCATGCTAATGTGAAACAGAATTTGTAAGAATACATAAAACCATACAAATTAATCTAATTGAATCCTGTAGCACCAAAATTTAGCCATATTTGGAAGTGAAAGCAAGTTAATACTCTGAGAAAGAATATAAAGATCTGAGACCTATTTCCATCCATCTCAACAGGAAACTTCCCAGGACTATCCTGTCTCCTAAAATAGCACACAGGTGATATGATATTGTATATCATATATATTAACACATATTTTGATGGGCAGAAGTTAAGAAAACCTTCTTAACATTGATATCATCACTTAATGATAACTTACTTGCCTTTATCTCTAAAATAGGCAGGCATAAAAAGTAATTTATTTCACCCAATGATCAGTACAGCTGAGAAAAAGCATTAGAAGCTATTTTTGAGTGAGAATTGCAGTGAAACAGACAACTATTTCTATTACAGCTTGCCAAACGTAAGCTAGGTAACTGAAAGATATTAGGAGACATGAGTCTAACCAAGGTTTCCTTCCTACTTGCCCAACTACTTTTCAATTACCAACCTGATTTCCGCTGCAAAAACTCAGTCCCAAGTTTTTAGCTGCTAGAAGGTGACAAAATGTCTAGCAAACTTTTAAACAAAGAATATTAGGGAAAAAAAGAAAGAAAAAAAATATGTATTGTCTCTGCTACTTGGTATGAGCAGGCCATCCTCTAGCTATCACATGGTACAAGTAACTGCAATTTTTTCAACTTACATTGAACCTCTTCATTAATCATCAATGCTCTTTGTCACCAAACCCACTGACAACAATGGGACCTTGACTAATCATTATGTGCCAGAGAGACATTTTTCTTGCCCTTCAACCAGAGCTCAGAGAATGAAGAAAAAAATAAATCTTCACCACAGTATGTAGGCGTGAGATGAGAAATAGCCAAGCATCCATGTGATCTTCTCTGACAAAAGGAAATTTGAGGGTATTCAGAAAATGCTCACTAAAAACATATGTCCCAATGTTATATCCATCTGCAAATATTTATATTGTACTTTTATGACATTTGTGCTTGCATGCAGAAGGTCTGAAAAGAGGCTGAAACACTGACAAGTAATACACAAGCCAAAAAAATTTAGGGGATGTATTTCACTCAAAACCTGTACCATAAAATACTTCTCACATGAGTTAAGAATAACTTCTGTCAACCTGGATGACCTTACTGCAGTATTTTACAAAGATATGCTTCTGAACTATACAAGAGTCCAATCACTGCCTTCTCACCTGGCACATCTAATGTAAAACCCAAACCAATCCCACTCTTCAAACAATGTCCTCTTCCCTTCTTCTTCCTGCTCTCCCCTTCCCAGACACAAATCTTTTCCAGTCCAGCTGTACTAGCATCCAGCACCTCCAGGCAATCAGGAATGGAAACAAGCTAGGAGGCCATGAGAGGGACAGATGGCTGCAGCTCTGGTAAGCATTAAAGCCGTTATCTGTAGGGAAGTTACACTAGATCCATCACCCCATGTCTCACTTGGAAGAGCTAGGACTGCTTTCCCTATCACTTACATCTCCTTCCCTTGTAAAGAAGGTGTGTGCATGAACATTAAATGGTAACTGATAGAAAAATCCCTTTAAGAAAAGACCATCATGATTGCCTTCTGTGTATAAACCTTTCTGAACCCAAGTCTCCTAAAGTAAAATTAAATACAAGAGCTTGTAGCCTTTATGGAGCTCAGGAAACTCCCAAATTTCCCGAAAATGGTAACATCCCAGGGATATGAGCAGACTGAAAGATACAAGGTAAAAAGGCATTCCAACACGCTTTATGCTCAGTAGTAGCGTTAGGAACACCCTCTAGTAGAAAGGACTATTTTTTTCCTACAGTATTTTGGACTTACTGGCATCTGTGGCCTGAGAGTCAACAAACAGTCATAGCTAGGACTACTTTAAAATTTCAGAGAGCTAGAAAAGACAACAGTAAATGCCCTCAAAAAGAAAATAAATCTATGGAGTCTACCTTTGTATTTCTAGAACAGGAAGCTTGCAAGTTTCCCTGAAATTGAGTTTTGCTTGCATTGCCATTCCTCAACATCTTGTCCCTGCCTTCCCTAGATGCCAGAGCTGCTTCTACTCTTCTTTTGTACCCACCAAGAAAACCTGCTATTCTGTCCAGTGAGACAGAAGTGGAGCATATTCCTGTGACCCTTACTGAGACACAAGGAAAGGGGAAAAAAGAAACCTGAATTTCCATAACAGGATCCATGAAAATCATTAGTTTAATTCAGCTCTCCAACTCCAAAATCTAAGCTCCTTAACCAGTACCTACACTTAAGTGAGTGCACATGCTGCAAATGGCCTTCATCTTCAGTATCTGCACAGCTCATTTATGGCTTCCAATATTTCAAATACCACATTCAGAGTTAGAAACTCTCCATCAAATGGATTCAAATATTACTTTGCGTTAGCATTTTTTAATGAATATTTAAATAAACCCTGAGAAACCAGATCTGAAAATGTAATATAAGAGAAAGCTAGAACTTTAATGAAAACAAGCCATTATTACTAATAAATTATACTCTGAATTATGTCAGATGGCTGAAAGACAAACATCTAGATACAAAGATTAATTATATTTTTCTTAATCTGTAACTTGAGTTAAAAATAAAAGGCTCACCATATGACTTAAAGTCTTCAGCTGCACTAATACAGCCACATATTAAAATGAATATGATGCAAAACAGATTTTGCAAAGGATATTAAAAGAATCAGAACTACATTTCAAATCTCATTTGATTTCCCATGCTGACTCTTCAAAAGGCTGCAAATGCCAATATATAAGTATTTTTCTGTCCAAAATCTATCTTTTTAATATTAGTCATTAACAAAATTCATTGTGGTGTTTTACTTTGGTGGATATTTTTAAAAAGGTATTTAATAGTTTTTACATAAAATACTGTAACAGATATTCACCATCAGCCACCTCTAGGACAGCTGTTTTTTAAAAATTAATGCTATTTCAATTTCAATGTTTCTTTCTAAAGAATATGACTGTTGTGAATAGGAATATATTCTGATTAATTCTACAGATCTGCATAAAGTGGAAGGATTTGTAAAATCTCTACAGTATTATGTTCGTGTCTCAAATGAAGAGAAGCTCTAAGTAAGTATAACATCTATAGAATGTTTGACAACTATGACAGCAGTAATTACTGATATACATAGGAGACTTACTGGTAGACAATGTAATAAATAAAAAGTAATGCAAAAAATAATTAACCATCAACCTTCCTAAATGTCATCAATATGTAATTTCAACTAATAAAAATCCTGGTTTAGATTTGTATACTTCTCTAAACACGGCATAGACAACTTCTGTTCAGAAATGCCAAGGATAGTTCCTCTCAGTTTTGTAAATGCCGTAACACAAAGAAACACTCTAACAGGGATTTATTCCAATTGATACTCAAGATTAAAGATGAAAGCACCTTATTTTCACCTGCTCACAAAACTATGTTTATAGTTTAATATTACATATTATGCACATTCTAAGTATTGTAAATGCTTTGCCCCTCTGTTCCCTAGTTAAACAGGGGATACCTGATTTCTAGACTTCTATTTTATCTGAAACTTTCATGTTCTTTTTGGTAGCTTAAGACTGGAATTAATTCAGTGATACAAAATAATTGCATTTTTAGTCAATATTTCATGACCTTACCTACCTCACTTGAAGCAGTAATCTGCCCAAAGACACAGAATAATGAATCATTCATAACTAACTGCAATATGAAAGAGTAGAAGATCTTCCTTTGGAAGAAATTAAACCTGATCCTCTAATTGACTTGCACTGAAAAGATTTAACATCAAATGAAAGTTGTACAGAATAATTAATTTGGGGATTCAGTGAAGATATAAAAAGGACAAAAAAGGACGTGAACAATTTCACTTTGCAAAATTCACCTGTGAGATTAGACCTTATGGAGAGATCATAAAGCCCTTCTGACTGCCCTGTACTGATGGCAGGGACCCAGGAATTACTGCAGGTGCCAGGCAAGGGCCTCCCCCTCGCTTCAACACCCTCCTGCTGTCTCCAGATGGGACGGCAAACCATTTTGGGAAGAAGGAGCCTGTGAACTGCAATAGCCTTTGCTATCAAATTATCACCGTCTATTAGGAATTTGTTAGTGATACACTGTAAAACAGCTGAAGCCCAGGCTATTTTCTTGTTCTGTAATGCAGCAAACACATCATTTCAGCCACAAGTGGAGGGGCCTGCTTGTAATTAAACTAACATCTGTGGAAACTTAATCCACTTACTCAACTTCTAATACATGCAAGCTTTTTGCATTAATCTCTTATCCATAAGGATGTCCTTTGACCTGTGCTTTGGCACTAGGAAAGTCAATGTTGACTAATCTTCACTATAACCTTAGACCCCTGTGCATTGGAAATTAATTTCTGCCCTGGGATTCTCATTTTCCGGTTTAACAAATGATGCAAAATTAAAAGTTCACCTTACTTGTAAAGATTTGTTTGTTGTCCTATTTCTAACAGAAATATTGCATGCTTCATTTAGTCTTTACAAGCCACATTTCCTGACTTGCAGGGCTCATAAAAAGCAGGGCAATTCAAATTTATAATGATTTATATATTGGGTTGGTACTCTGTTGCACATTAGCACATTTTCACAAATAGGGCAGTGGAAGGAGATAAGAAATGTTCTGTGTGGATTTTCACAAATTTTATCTTTATTTCTGATAACAGGAGTTCTCTCCTTAGCCTCTTTCTACAATACAAGTTTGCCAGGGGAGTTCTGCTGGTATGTTTAAGGGCTAAAATAGTTTCTATTTTGGATTTTTGCGGCCTTTTTGGCCTGATGGTTAGAAGCTAGGTAAAATGAGAAAAGACAATCACAACAATTAAAGCAATCAGCCTATGATGCTCAGATCCTCTTAGAGGACAGAATACACCACAATAAGCATTGTCAAAGTACTAACTCAGGATCAATAAATATTTTTGTAAAATAAGCAAAAGATTTCTGAAAAGCCAGGACAGTAGCAAAACTCATAGCTCAAAGGACATTATCCTCAGTATGCTCAACCTATTCCTAAATTGCAATAAATAGAACAGTCCACTGTAATCACTAATAGGATTACATATCTCAGAAACCATGAAAAAGGTATTTTGCAAGTGAAGGAAGACTAAAAAAAAACATTATGCAATTAAGTTGGAAGACCTCTACTTTGTAAAAGCCCCACTTTTACTAAAGAAAACAAAAAAAAACATTATGCAATTAAGTTGGAAGACCTCTACTTTGTAAAAGCCCCACTTTTACACGCTAAAGAAAAGTGAAAATTTCATTGCTTTTCTTTTTACCCTCTCTTTTTAATTGCCTTCATTGCATCATGCAGTATAAGGGTTACATCACAGGCCCAAAGGGAACTATGTAAACAGGTGGGAAGTAGTTTGGAAAAGTCACTAGATTACCTGCACCTGGAAATCGTGCTCTGAAAAGAAACAGATGGCAATTCAGCTTTGCACTGCTGCCTCCTCCACATCCACCCCCAAGTGCTCTGGTAATGTATCCACTGAATGTTCATTCTGCATCTCTAAATAGAGAGCTGAAAATAATGGGAAATTTTCTCAAAGATTGGAAAATACGTTTAAGTGTTCCACATGAATATGAAGCTTATAAGGTCTTAAAATACGCACAGTAAAAAAAGGGATTTAAATAATTAAGAAGAATTATTAGTCTTGACGCAAATATCCATGGAAAATTTGGCCCAAACTAATACGAATTCTGGTTTAGTGATGGACTACTTAAGAATGTCTGCATTCAGGAGCTTTCAATTAAAAGGAAGAGGACTTCAGAAAGACTTATTTAACAACATTTCTGCTCAGTAAATGTGATAGAACAGACCAACTCTTGTTTAAGAATGTAAAGTCTTGAAAAAATAATTACGATGTTTTAACCTTTTCTTTCAAATGCATCTTCAATCTCCTCTCTTCTGTGAAAGAAGTATATAAAAATTATAGTAATGTCATAAGGACTCACTTTCTGCAGAGGTGGCTAATCTCAGATAAACAGAGAGACTGGACTGAAATAACACTGAAAATATTGAAAGGGGGAAAAAAAAAAACTATTTATTCACTGTGCACCAAAGTAAACAAGTAAAAGAAAATCATCATCAATACTGTAAATTCTTAGGAAGAAAATATTTTAGAATAATTATCTTCATTTATTAGTATCTCTTCTACTTTAATGCTCCTCACCAAAGTAAAGTGGATGGAGCCTCCCTCCCTCCAATGAGACACCTTTGCATTATCTGTATGCACAGAGGGGAACTCAGAAAGCTATTGGGCTTTTCAAGTCAATTTCTGGTTTTGCTCCTGAGTGATAATCAATAAACTGAAGCTAATGCAAAACAGAATCCAGGTTTGGTGGTCAGCTGTTACCTCTGGCTGTCGAGGTCTGGGCATGCTATGAAAAGGCACCATGCCCACCCAAGCAGATTGAAGAGGAGAGCAAATATCTTCACTTGTTCTCTCCAGCAACCTTTGGTGGTTGACTTTGAAGCAATCAGACAATATCCACAGAGAAATACATAAGAATATAGGACTTCCTCAGTCCTTTATTGCAGCAGGGAAAGCCCGACTGCTCTGCACAAAGAGAAATAATTAGTCTGGATGATGACTTTTTCTCATCCATTTCTTTAATTGTTAATGTGGCTAGAAAGGTTTTCTTTTCAGGTGGTTTTTTAATGTAACTCATTCATGCCATCTGTCAGCACTTTCTATCACTTTTAAATGGGAGGGCAAGCTCTCAGCACACCAAGGTGCACAACGTTGGTGCCACCTTTGTTTTGGTTACCCCCAGAGGAGATGGGAGCATGCCAGCCACACAATTCAGCAGGTTAGCAGTGACAGCGGGTAAATAGCTTGCAATTATGTAATGCACACCTGACAGCCCTACTTGGTGGTGCCTTGCTAATTTTCAGCCACTCTGCAGCAATATATTTAACTGATATTTTTACTGGCAGCATGATAATTTAAGTCTGGTAAAAAGCAAAAAGGAAACATGAGGCTGATTTAACTGAACCATTAACTATGTAAATATTAAGGAAAAAAATATCTTCATTGGACACTAAAGACCAAAAAAAAAGGGCTGATTTAACTGAACCATTAACTATGTAAATACTAAGAAAAAAAAATCTTAATTGGACACTAAAGACCAAAAAAAAAGACATAATAAAATCATGTATGTGGGGTCTGGGGGGAAATTTAAGAACATTTTTAATCTGTTTAAACCCAAAGCCTGTCCTTGATACTGGAAGGATTAATGAATAAAGTTCATTTAGCAGGAAAATGCTTCTAATGAGTTTATCAGTCAGTAAAAGTAGCATAAGAAGAGAAGTGTAAATACACAAAGTGAAGGAAAAATTGTCATCCTTTTGTGGTTTCTATTAAAAAAATCTTACAAGAAGCTTCTAAGGCAAGAAAAACAGACATGGAAAGGTATAAAAACTCAGGTTTACCAAAACCAGACCCATATAAGAAGGTTCTTAACCAGTCTAGACAATTGCAGTAAGTCTTTGTTTCTATTTCAGCTTTACTAAAGTAACTGATATTTTACACTGGAAACAAATTAAAACAAGGATTAAAACTATAAAATGAAAGTGGCTACAGAAGTGATCTGAGTAATGCTGGAAATACTTTCCAGCTGCAGAAAGATCACCAGCAGAGTTCCTCAAGGACAGGTCTTGGCACAGGCCCTACTGTTTTTTCAGTTGACCTGGCAATTAAAATATGAGTGATAATGAAGCTTGCTAATAACACAGGTCAGGGAACTACACTCAATATGAAGGAAAATCAGTCTCCCCAGACTGCATGATTCTGAGGACTGAAGAAACAGGTATGCTATTGCAATTAGTAGCACCAAAATACACTTAGTAACACCAAAAATTAATCAGTCCAACAAAACAAGCCGCTGTAAACATGGCTGAGTGACCATAAACAGCAGCGTTTTCTCTGTTAGCAGATCAAATAAAACCAGTACGACATTACTATACTGGAAGAGAGTGTGTAATAAAAGACAACTTCACTGCCACAGGAATTATATCAATCACTGGAAAAACAACCTCTAAACAGGAGTGTCCGGTCAATTGCTGTCCTTCAATCCAAAGTAAGGCAGAGAATTAGTAGAAGACCCAGATTTCAAATTGTTTAGTCAATAAAAGACAGAAAAAAAAAACCAAACCACCAGGTGTTTGTAAACATGTACGAGGCAGGAGAGTAAAGCCAAGAGTGAACAGAGAAGAAAAGCTATTTATGCTAAAGAAATAGGGGGGTTTGCACTGCAATAAAAAGGAACACATTGGCTATGAAGGAATTTTCATATGGAGTTCACAGGGTTTTACCCTTGGTCAAGGGATGCAAGGCCCGTAAAAACATCCTTAAGGAACGCAAGAGAAGGGCAAACAGAAGTCTGATTTCTAAGTGGAATCTGGTGTGTTTGTGTGGAGACCACATACTGTCTCAGCTTGCAAGCTGAGGTCATGAATCAGGTCTCTAAAGAAACCAGCTGATCTAATTTATCCAGACATACCTGAGAGTGGACAAAGGTGGCTGCCACTAACTACCTGTTCAGTGCAGTGCTGATGTGTAAGCTCACATATAACAGATGACAGACTTTAGGGAACACATGTGGATAGCTAAACGGGTGAACAGGACTTTTTTCTTTCCTTTCTTTTTATTTTTGGCAATAAGATGGGCTGATGTTTTACCAGAGAAAAAGTTCTCTCTCTAAGTGTAGCAGGTTATGATGGCTCTGTTTATAGTACCTTTGTTTGCAGTAGTTCCTGGCACTTCATGCATTTTTCATAGCTGTTTCTTGTTAATACACGCTGTATTCCTTGGAGTGCCAACAAAAAGGGCACTCAGTTGTTACCAGCCTTCTGTCACTATTTTACTGACAAAACAAGTATCAAGAACAGCAGCTTCCAACAGTCCTACAGGATTGCAGATTCTTCACGGAGAAAAAAACATGACAACTTAACTGTATCACAAAAGAACAGATGCAAATACAATTTTTAGCCTGGTCACTGAGCCACTGATAACCACCAAGTTTTGCAAAACCAGATTTCCTTACCTATGCACACAAAAACACAAGCAGTTCTGTGCATGTCCTGTAATACATATTAACCCTGTTTCCAAGAGCAAAGCCGGATACAATAACAAGCAAATGCTGATGTGCATACATGTTTATTGTTTTGCATATAAAAACCTATTTTCAGAAGCAAGAATTCAAAAAATTGATACAGCAGTACAGGAGGAACCCTGACCCTGCAGACAGTTTATTATGAGGCAGTCTTAGCAAGCAGATCTGAGGATGCATTACGGCATTTACATAAATCCTTCCCTATCAAAGCTTTGTTCCCTCTTCCTGCCAAATCAATAAATGGTCTCTGCTCCACTTAGCGACTGCTCTTGTGCACTCACTTTCATGTTCTCTCTCTCAGCTTCAATATAAATGTCCCTTTTTCGTCCACATACATCTGGCCCCAGACTATACACTTTCCATGTCTTCACAACAGGGCAAAATTCTTCCCTCCTTTCACAGGCTGCAGCCTTCTACACCAGAAAAAGAGCAACAGCCAGCAAGCCTACTGTCAGTTACCCAGGACCAACTCAGATTGCGTCAGATATGTGATTCAGTACTTTCTAAAATTAAGGGGATCCTTTTTTTGCTGCTGAGCTATGTTTGGTTTATATGTAAATTCAGTTTGAGGTTCTGCATCTACCAAATCAAAGCAACATGTTTACAAAAAGCTGTTCTAATCAGCCCACGCTAACATTCAAAATTCTTAGATGAGTACAGCTACAAAGAAAAAAAAGATATTAAAAAACCCACAACAATTTCTAGCAAAGAGTCAGCTTCCCAGTGGGGACAAGGCTAAGGAGTCCCAAGAGTATTGCAGCCATAGCTGCACTAGTTTATCTCATTTCAGTATTTCACAGTTGTCCAGATAAACACATTCCATTTTTTGAAAAACAGAGCAAATAAGTGTTTAAAAATTCTGCGGGTTTTCTCCTTTCCTAAGATCACGGAAACAAATCCACCTTTAAGTGTTACCTTAAATATGTTCATATTAAAATAAAAAAAGAAATAAGGCAAAGTTAAGTTGCTATTTTGAAATATTAATAAAGAATCTTTATAATACAACACACAAAATAAGTGAAACAGAAGAACCCAGAAACAAGCAAGTCTTCTCCCTCTGAACAAACAAAAAGTAAATGTCAATATATTAGTTTCCAAATTTTAAAAAAATCCTTTAAGAAATTAACTTTTAGGCATGTACAGCTTTTTATTAAGTATAACACAGTAATATAATACAAAACACAGAACAGACACACTTGTATGAATCCTTTACATTGGTGTATGACAACATTGCGTAATTTTTCTTTTACATGTCCTAAAAGAAGAAACGTAAAGACCTAATTGCTGCACTCATACAAGATCAGAGCCCAGTGAGATGTGAAATTACTAAAATAATATTCCCAAGAAAAATCAAATTTCCTGAAAAATACAAGAATGCAGTTATTTTACAAGAAGCATCTCTATGCAGTTATGACATTGTTTTTCCTTTTAAAGTTGTTAAAAAGCATAAGAAAGAACATATTTCTCCAAAAGTATAAAATAAAATAATTAGGAAACATAAGACACAACTGAGCAGACCCTTCCTGGGTAAATGAACCACCGAACACCATTACTGGCTGACTGGGGCTGCCTGACCATGGTTTTAATGAATCAGAGCCGCTGACTCATAAAATGAGAATGTATTTTACGCTGGCTGAGTGCCTAATTCAGAGCTCACTGCATCCTTGGGTTCACTGTGAAATACAGTTAAGATGGAAGGATGGGACACCACCACTGCCCTAAGAGGCAAACCATGACAACTCAACTGCAGCCATGCACAAGTGGTGACACAGGAAGCAGGAGCTGGTGGAGCCAGGATCCCTTGCTGAGAGTGTGGCAGGGCTTGTTGTGCCCCTGACATCCAGCACAACCCCAGGACTGACAGGAAGGCAGCTTCTCTGTGCTGCACACCAGCATCCCCAAGGACCCCAGGGCTCCCGAGCCAGGAGAAGCTCCTCCAGTGCTCCAGGACTGCAAACTCCCATCCACCAGCATCCCCAAGGACCCCAGGGCTCCCGAGCCAGGAGAAGCTCTGTGCTCCAGGACTGCAAACTCCCAAATCTGCTGATACCCAGGCACATCATCTCCAGACGTGCTCAGCCTCAGGCACAAAGTCCTGTGTCAGCTGAGGGACCACCATTCTTGGAGGTAACATCCCCACAGCCATCCCACCTCATCCAACAATAGATCCATGTTCCAGGGACCACATGCAGCCCAGCATGGGAAGCACAAAGTGGTCTGAGTCAGGCAGTTGCTCTGCTTTGCTTTTTAAAGTCACTCCTCCCAGAGCACCACTCGCCACTCATCTGGTCAAATTTTGAGAAGCCAGTCCTAAACTGTCACAGCCATTTCTTCACTCTCTACCATTCACCATGGAGACAATTCCATGCCAAGGGAAGGGTGAGGAAGAAGGATGGCAGCAGGAGTGCAGACAACTGAGCATCTCAGAGACCTCTGTGAACCACAGAGGCCAAAGAAGGACACACAATGGAAAGAAAAGCAAGGATGGAGAATAACTTCTAGGGGGAAACAAAAAAAATCCACTAGCACAATAATTTGTTTGGGTGGGGATTTTGTTCTTTTTTTTTTTCTTTTAATGCAAGCCAGAATAAGTTGATTCCTAAAGTAGGCGAGTCTGTACCTTGGCCAAGTTGCAACAGGTAATATTTACCACAGATCCTTTCAAAATTTCACTCATCTCTGGGAAAAGCACATCAAATCACATTAGAGGCAGATATTCACAAAACTAAATCACTATCTCCACAGTAACACCCTTCATCCCTTGAAATCTAAAAACAAGCCCAAAATACCAAATGCCATTCTGGAATGCATATTCTTCACCACTCCCTCTTTCCAGCACTACTTCATATTTGTCACTTTTGATGTCTCTTCTTGTGTGCCTAATCACCTTCCCAAAGGTGCTCTGAAAGACTGACAAAACAATATTTGACTGTTCTCTGAATTTCCACTTCTGTTAGATGTAATCATTAATTCTCTATTTCTGTATCACTTCATTCAGTTTTTTACAGAAATCCTGTTACCTCCTTCCCTGTAATTTCTAAAAGTCACACATTCTTGCTGGCCACAACAGCTAATGTATTTTCTACTGACAGAGTTATTTGATGTTTTTATTATCGCTCTGTCAGCTGGCCTAGTTGGCTATCTTCTTCAGCTTCCTATCCTGCTTCCAAACATCATTAATCTTTTTGAACTCATCTACTCATTTCCCTATTTCTCAAATAAGACAGTGATTTCTTTGCCCTTTTCTATGGAAACCTCCTACCCCATCTCTCACTGCACTAACATCTTATTCTCTGTACTCCCAGCCCTCACACTCCATTTGCCTGCTCTCCTGGTCTTTGCTTAACTGCCCTTATCTACCTGCCTTCAAATACTTCATAAACTGGGGCTTAAAGTAACCTGAAAACACCAAATCCCCCTACAATTACATTATTATATCATTATCTTCCTCATTAATCATTCTCTCCTGTGACATTCAGCAGGCCAGTAAATTACACTCAAATTGTATTTCTTCAATTGTAATTCAGTTTGCTTCCAATAAAGGTGATGTTTTTCTAGAGTCACACCAATGCAATCCCTATAAACCACTACTTGCTTTTCCAGAAAAATGAAAAGCTCAGAAGCAGACCAGCTCCGACATGAGGAGATGTGGTTTCTAAAAAGGAAAGTGTATTGGGTTTACATTGCCTAGTTTTGGTAGCAGGGGGCCTACAGGTTGCTCCTGTGAGAAGCTGCTAGAAGCCTTCACCATGTCCAGCAGAGACAATCCCTGGTGGCACTAAGGACAGACATGCTGCTGGCCAAGGCTGGGCCTATTATAAATAGTGGTAACACCTCTGTGGTAACAGATTTAAGAAAGAAAAAAAAAAAGTTGTCATGCTATTGTAACTGTGGCCAGGGAAGAGCAGAGTGAGAACAGGTGAGAACAACTCTGCAGGTACCAAGGTCAGTAAAGGAGGATGGAGAGGGGCTGCTCCAGACCCTAGAGATGAGATTCCCCTGCAGCATGTGGTGGTGATGATCACAGCGAAGCAGCTCTGCCCCTGCAGCCCATGGAGACCCACAGGCGTGGAGAGATCCACCCACAGCCTGTGGAAGAGCCTGCAGCCATGGATGGATGCCTGGGAAGAGACTGTGACCCCATGGCAGACCCGTGGAGAGAGAGGCCCTGCCCCCAGGCTGGAGCAGCCTGTCCTTGGAAAACTGCACCCCATGGAAGAGTGACCCACACTGCAGCAGTGTGAGGGGGACTGGTGCCCGTGGCAGGGACTGACATTGCAGCAGTTCACAGAGAGCTGTAGCTCATGAGATAGAGCTGGGCTGGAGAAGTCCATGGAGAATTGTTTCCCCTGAGAAGGACCCCATGGTGCAGTAGGGGAATGACTCTTCTCCCTGAGCAGCAGAAGAAGCCATGGGTGATAAAGGACCGTAACAAATATTCCCCATCTCCCTGCACCATTGGTGGCAGGATCTAGAAGAAAGCAGGGGTGGGCAGAAGGTATTTTAAAGGTTTATTTTACTTATTTTTGTCCTGTTCTGATTTTGTTAGTAATAAATTCATTTCATATCCCTAAGTTGAGCCTGCTTTGCCCTTGATGGTATTTGATGAGTGATCTCTCCCAGTCCTTATCTTCACCCATGAACCCTCTGTTAAATTTTCTCTCCTCTATCCAGCTGTGGAGGGCAGTGAGAGAGCAGCTTTTCATGGCTCTCTGGCATCCAGCCAGTGTCAACCCACTACAGTCTCCTTTGCTGGACAATGTGGGCAGTATTTTACTGTGGGCCAGGGAAATCTGTTTATCTCTTGCTAGAAGAGTTTAAATTCACCCACCAGCTACTTTATATATACTTTCAAATGCCTCCTTTGTGTGTTCACATACCCTCCTAGTTACATAAAAAAGAAATCCTTTCCCACCACTGTGTCTGAATTTTTAATATTCTGCCGTCTCAGTCTTGTTCCAGGGATAGGATTGTCATACCTTTTCACCTGGAAGGTTAATTCAGGGTAAAACTCCTCCATCTACCAATTCCAGTACTGGTGGAATCATTAATTTACACGTCTGCTGCAGATTTGTAGCATTTACCACAAAAGCAAATCAGGTCACTTCATGTAGTAAAACTAAATACATCTACACTCTCGTATTTTTGTCAGCTGATTTACTTCACTACACATTAAGAAATTCAGTAATGCCATGAAGACAACATAATCAGTAAGATAATCCATTACTACTGCACAGAAGATAAAACCTGATTTCCTTCTGCAAAATCTTGTGCTTTGTAAGAGAACCATGATCCCAGCCAATAAACTAGGCAGTTGAACTGGTGATGTCTGCATGGGCACTATTTACACTAACAAACAAAGAAACCAAAAACATTTCTGAAATCTTTTAACAGACAAAATCATTCACATGTTGCTAAAAGAGAGATCTTCAGAAAGAAACACATGTTAAACACATGTATGTTTTTCAGCAAACACTGGAAGTCTGGACAGATGCTGTGCCAGATGACACTGAACACTGGCAAAAGATTTGCTGCTATGCTGTCTTTGACCCACAACCCAGCAGATGTTTTCAGCACTGCTGGTTGTGTTCTGAACCATGCAAACCATTTACACAGCTTTCTGGATTTGCCCATGGTAAATTTAACTCACTCACTGAGCATTTTTATTCTCTTTATGATTTTTACTAGCTTGTGTCATCTCATAGCTCTTTCACAGGATCTTTGGATTTTCTAGCACATCCTTTCACAGAGACCTTTCAAATGCTAAATGCTTCTATTTTACTCCCTAGAAAGTCAGCAAAAACTGTGATCATAGTGTTCAGTCTTATCCATGTGTCTTACACAGGTACCTAATGAAATCAAACTGTTACCATTGTACCATGATTCATATTCACACCTAATTCATATAGTTACATTTTTTCAGATTATTTTTCTTTTGGTCATAAGCCCAATTTCAGATTTGTCAGTGCACTGAAAGTAGCTGCTTTTAAGTTAACAAAACCCCATCATATATCTAAAAAATGCATTTGAGGCTAAGTCTGACTTTTCCCCCTGCCTGTTAAATACTGGGAAAGGATTCTGATTTCTCTTACAGGATCATCATCTAAATTATTAGGATATAATTGTTTAATATTACCACTTTCAGCAATTCTGACTCAAAGAAACCATCATATCACATATTTGCTATAATTATTTTTAAATATAAGATATTTCAGGTAGCACTACCCATTCTATATTTGACTAACATTATTTCCAAAATAAGAAGACAGATGATTACTGTGGGATGCTGACCACTCAAAATTCACAAGAAATCAATGCAAGGTACAAAGATTCAAATACTACAAGGTCAATTGTGTCAGAAATAGTGTGGCCAGCAGGACTAGGGTAGTGATTGTCCCTCTGTACTGGGCACTGGTGAGGTCACACCTTGAATCCTGTGTTCAGTTTTGGGCCCCTCACACAAGAAGGACATGGAAGGGCTGGAGCCTGTCCAGAGAAGGGCGATGGAGCTGGTGAAGGATCTGGAGCACAAGTCTTACAAGCTGCAGCTGAGGGAACTGGGATTGCTCAGCCTGGAGAAAAGGACACAGAAGACCTTGTCATTCTCTGCACCTACCTCAAAGGACATTGTGGCATCTGGAAATTTTGTGACATCAGTCTCCTTTCCCAGGTAACAACTGACAGGATAATAGGAAATGGTCTCAAGTCACACAAGGGGAAGTTTAGCTTGGATATTGGGAAAAATTTCTTCAGTGAAAAGGCTGGCAAAGCAGTAAAGTCACCATCCCTAGGGGTATTTTAAAGACATGTAGATGTGGTGCTCAGGGACATGGTTTAGTGGTGGCAGTGCCAGGTCAACAGCTGGATTTATAAAGGTCTATTCCAATGTAAATTATTGTAGTCTGTCCTACTCTATATCACCTGTACTTTATTAGTTATAACCTCTTAGAAACAATCTAAATATATAATGAGCTTAATTATATCATAACATAAAACTGACAGGAAGCCAGGCTGAACTGCCATGAAGGATGCAATCTTTGCAGAGTTTCCTTTTGCAAGAAAAGTGCAAAGGACAATATTAAATGAGGAGGCAATTTGTTTGTGGTTTTTTCCTCAGAACACTCAACATCCATAAGGGACGTGAATCTGGTTTTCAGACAGCAGCAATTAAAAAAAAAAAAAAGAAGCAGCAAAAAACACTAGCGGCAAAGGCTACTTTGAACAATCTAAGGAATCTTTTTCCATGTTCACGAGAAGAGACTATGTTACTGCTTGTGGCAGAAGCCTTTGAAAGGCAATGTTTTCTGCCAGGATTTCGATAAAAAACAGCATGAAACAAGTAACTTCAATGTGCTCACGACAGTTCTGTGAACAACAGCAACAGTATCTTCACCTACAGTTTTGATTAACCACTTCATGAAAAACATTCTCCTTCCTCTGCTCCCAAACTTTCTTAATGTCTCCTTCTCCACTGTTTGAGCATACCCATGACATCATTAACTTATTGAAATAATTTGTGGTCTTACACTAACCAAATGGCTTCTGCTGACTTTGAGATTGAATCTCAGATTATTTCTTATTTTAAGTGTAAGGAACAATCTAATCAGATACAAACATACCTCAGTATTGAAGAGAATGACAAGCTGATTATGAGTTACCTGAAGTTACAACAGCAGCTTCTTTCTAATTCGGTGTTACATCTTCCTCTGATTTACTCAGCTTTGTGAAGATGAGGTGTTATATGTTACCTAATTAATGGAATTCAGACACTGGCATTTTCAAATAACCTTCTGGCACTGACAGCATTGTTCTTGGACAATTTCCTTGGGAATCATTATGATGTTTAAAAAAAATAATTAAAAATATATATCTGTATCATGCCTGAAAGAATCAGCTGACCTGAAATGTGAGATTTTAAAACTAATTTGCAACAAATCCTAACTGTCAACATCAACAGGCCAAAAAATACAATTGTATCAATTCTTGTAAAAAATGTTACAAATACATTTATAACCTGTGTCTATTCAATATTCACTACTTGAAGGAAAAAAAGAAAATACTGTATGCTTACCTTGACTTCCTACCTTTAATAGTAATATGAATTTTAAAAATGCTATTCTGTAGCATGCTCATCCTCCCCACCTCTGTAACATTTGATTCACTCCTTATGCACAGACATGGGATGCAAACTTCCTGAATCTGATTTGCAAAAAAGATGGGTACCTCCAAAGATGATTCAGTAAATTACATGGAGTCTGACAATTCTGAGAGTCAGACTCATATTCCCTAGTCTGTTTTTCATTTCTCACATTCCAGGAGAGGTATACCTACTTCTTGCTAGAACAAGAGTGAGAAAAATAGAAAAGCATGTGAACATTTTGGTTACACAATCTTTATGAAACTCTAAAGCTAAAATTACCAGTATCTTTAACACATTTTATAAAATGTTTTTAAAAACATTTTTTAAAAATACACACTATTTTTATATTTCCCTGCAGATATAAATTTGCTTTTTCAATGTCTTATATTTAAAAAAGAAAATTATCTCACAATAAAACACCAGTCTGAGCAACAAATGTGAATTGCAAAATGCGAATTTGAAAGAAGACTGAAAAGCTACAGGAAGACTTGAGTATATTTCCCACAACTACAGCAGCATAAAGAGCCCTCAGAAAAGTCATCTGGGCAACTACAACTACGCCAATTATTGTTTTCCATGTTTTAATCATCTGGCACCCAAGGGCACACCTGTGCAGAACAAGAGAAGAAAACAGTAGCTGCATGTAACTTTTGGAATCAATTACTTGCCTTTTATCAAATGCTATATGCCACAAACAGATCAACTTTTCATACAGTTAAACTGTAACTCCTCCCATGCTTCCTGTAGAATGAAAGAGGCTAGGGAAGGGAATTTCCAATATACAGTGGGCTGACCCTCTAAAGCAGCACAGTTAACTGAAGACTACAGTCAAAGAAATAAATAATAACTCTTTCTGTTTTCAGGGGGAAAAAATGAAGACAATTCCTTCTGCTGGATTTACAGAACCCAACACAACAGATTCTTTGAATGATCAGCACAAAGTGTTTCATATGGCCAAAACACAAGCCAGCTTTTCAAATACTTGTTTCAAAATGCAACCCAACAGTAAAATAACTACTGCTAAAAGTAATTTGTCAGTTCTACAGGAGATGGAGGTCATGTAGGAGAAAAGAATGCAATAAAGAAACATGCAGAGCTGATTTTTTCCTGTGGTTTTAAAACAAATTAGCTGTCAAAGTTATGCAGAATAACAAGAAATACTGACTAATTAAAAATATTCAAGTATGTGAACATGATTGCTAGGAAAATAATGCCAATAATTTACTGGCTAGTTAGCTCCTTAGAACCGCCAGCTTTGGACAGTTCTTGAAGTTGGGAATAAACTTTGTAGGTCTTGTATTAATTCATCATTCCATTCATTGCAAGTCAGTGACTGATGATGGTGCCAATGTTACGGAATAACATTCATTAATAATCAGCACATTCAGATGAGAAACACAAGTTCAACTTTTCTGAGCTTTTGGGTGCATTTCATATGCACTCAAACACAGCAAATCAAACATGCCCTACAGATACAGGCTGTAATTAATCTATTTTAAAACAAAAAATGGAAAACTGCACTTTCATGAGATTTGAGGTGCCGGTGAGTTTACACAGACTGAAGAAACAACTCCTCCCAGGAGGACTTCCAAGATCTGCTGCTACACATTTTAGGATCAAAACTCAAAAGCCACAACTAGAACATCTTGAAGAACATACTTTCATGTGAGGAGAGAGAGTTTAGGATTTACTGCAAAGACTTAATGCTTAGGTTCTTAAATGAAAAATGAGGAAGAAAGATTCCTGCAAGTTCTGGGTAGCAATGCTGACTGTTCAGATATAATATCCAAACATCATATTGTTTTTACTTGTGAACCTTTGATCACAGTTTGAAAGTTCAGGGCTGTGTTTTGGGGTGGCTTTTTGTTTGTTTTTCTCTTTTAAGGAACAATAAAAATGGTAAATGTCTACTTTCTGTTTGTTACACTCAAACAAGGTCAAAAAGTTCCCAATCCAGTGTCCCTTGGGACATTCAACATCAGCCCCAGGCTGTATCAAGTGCAGTGTAGCTAAGGGAAGGGATTACTACCTTTCTTCAGCTATCATTAAACCACATGCAATTTTGGCTCCTCAAAGGAAACAAGATATGCTGATAAACCTCAAAAAATCCAGGGGAGGGTCCCAAAGACAGTGGAGGCTGAAGGACCTGGGCTCATTCAGCTTCAAGACAAGGCAGTTTTGTGGTCACTTCACAGCACAGCTCTCCTGACCTAAGGGGAGGTTATAAAAAAAGACAGCGCCAGGCTCTTTACAAAGGTGCCTACTAAGACACAATGGCTAAAAACAGAAGTTGGGGGATATAAGAGATGAAGCAAAATAAATGAAATTAAATCCTAACATTTGTGAGATTAACTAAGCACTAGAAAAGGCTTCAGACCTCTGTTCTCAGAGACTTCCAACACCAAACAATTAAAAGCCCTGAGCAATCACAGTTTAATTCAGTGTTGCATTGAGCTGGAGATTGGAGAGGAGATCTCCTGAGGTGCCTCCCAGCCTGGGATGCTGTGAGGAGGGAAACAGAAAGCTTGACCAATGCCCCTCCTATACTCACCCCAGAAACCTGGGACAGGGGTTGGCAAGGGGGTGGCCACCCTCAACTGCTTCAAAAGAAGGCATGAGAAACCCAAATCAAACAATGTGGAATTACTTGCCCTGCAGAAGAACATTATTCTTTCTCCACAAAACAGAGGCTCATTCCAGTGACTTGGCTAGCTCATTCTTTATGCTGTTGTCTTTTTTTTTAAACAACTACTATAGTCTCATTTCTGAGTATTTCAAGGACAACTAACACACATTAATTATGCAGGCAGGATACTCTGGTAATGGGACATCCTTGTTCCTTCCAGTTTGCAATATTGTGTAGCACTGGAACAATCTTACTGCTATTCCATTCCAAGAGCAACAGGAAACGGCAAACTCCACAGGGGGAAGAAACAAACGGAACTCCCCCAAATACAGTAACAGTAAATACAGGCAGGAAATAACCTGATACTCTTGTTCTGCAATTCTAGCAACTCCAACTGCTTCATCCTCTGGGGCACAATAATGACCACTTGGACTTTCTGCCATTTCCTTACTGTTGCCAGTATGGCTCACCCAGCAGCCAAGTCGTAGGAAACAAGACTTTTGGTATTGCCTCTTTTCTCTGTTTTAAGCTGGATTTCTCTAAAGAGAGGGGTGAACTTAAATTATTAGGTCAACCCTGATTTCTACTTTCCAAACAGCACAGTGGGATTGTCTTGTACCACTCAGTCTGTCTGCATGCTATGATAAAAATGTAGGCATCAGGAGAGGTTAATTGAGGCTGCCAAAAGTCAACAGTGCCTTATTCCACACAAAGTTATTGTACCTTTAAGCAACTTATGCCTAAAATCACTGTGGTACAATAAACCACAAAGATCTTTTTTTAAACACACATAAAATGAGTATGTTTACTTACGCTTTCAGCAAATTAACAAGAAAAATATTTGTCAAGATCATCAAGCAACTGTGAAGCCTTACATGCAGATGGCAATGAAAAGCTGCAAGAAACAGGCCATGTTTATGTACATCAACAGCAGCATGATGGCATTCATTCACTCAGCTCAATAAAAACAAATAGCTAACAAGATGAAACACTACAATGTTAGAGAACACATGACAAAGTCTATATACAGGTTAATAACAATAAGCATAGTGAAAACCATGAACTACAGAGATTCCAGCTGAAACATATTTTCCCAAATAGTCACAGTATCATATTGGTTTGTTGGGGGGTGTTGCCCAATTACACTCTGAAATGACAGAAGAAAGTCATAAACTTCATTATCTTTACCAGATGCTTTAAGAACATAGCAAAGAAACTTTATTTAAAGCAATTTTTTGTAAAAGCTGGTTATTGATTTCCTTTCAATTTTGAGAAAATAAGCTATGGAAGTGGTGGGCTTTGTTTACTGAGCACTATACTGCAAATATACATGCCTCACATTTAGCTAACAAACAAGAGATTTGGGTCATACTTCACAGATCTTTATTCTCTAAATTACAGTTATTTGACACATCAAATGCCTAGACAAGAAAGAAGGAGGAGGAGAAGGAGAAGAATCAAGATTACACAGCTTTTCTAGCTGATGATACAGTTATCACAACAGAATTTCTTTGGCCAACAACACTACAACCTGAAGAAAACAATTTTATTATTTAGCATTCAGAAAAGGCACAAATATTTCTCTATGACTTTCTATAGAGAAATATACAATTACTGCCCTCAAAGAAAATGTTGTTGGTGTCAATGACTCATGCAAAACCAAAGAAAATAATTACAATTCTGTGCTTGCAACTGGAAGAGCCCTTCAAAATATATGCACCAGAAACTCTGGACTCTGACAAAGTTTTGAAGGGTTAAAACATGTAGTTTTTAACTTGTTGTTTTGTAGAAGTCTATTTAAATATGTAATTGTGTCAAAAAACCACAGTGTTATTAAGGAATGTAATAGAGCAGATTTTTAAAATTCTAAGCAAAGAGTGAAGGAGCAATGAATTGAAACATGCTTTTGAATACTGCTTTAAACAATATTGTCATTGCAGACAACATGATCTAATATTTATTTATGGTTGTAAAATTTGTCTACATACATCAGGATTTGTGGAGACAAGTTTCCCTCACTTTCCTTTGGCTTATGAAATAATCTATTCTCAGTGACCAGGAAACTGCGATTCTGAAAGCTGTTGTAAAAAGCCACAAATATAACTAGAGAAGAAAAGCACAACAAAAACAGATGTAGCCTCTATGCAATCATTTTGCACGTCCCAGACATTTCCCGATATATGAGAATGTAATAAAATGAAATTCAGTGTGTCACTGCACTTGTTTGCTAGATTTTCTTGACGAGGAAATCAACATCATCAGAGATGCGTAATGCTGTAATCAACATCACCTTTCACTGATGGAGATTTATCAATTTGGATAAAGGCCTACTATCAAACTGCAAAAGTGGGGGGGTTACACTGGCTATCCAGTATGTTTCACTGGTCATTTCTTTCTGAGCCTTTGCAACCTCAATCTGTACTTAAAACTAAACTTAAAATAATGTATACACGCAACCTGGAATACATGACTGCTACCAAAAGGAGTTTCATGTTCCTCAAATTATCTAGGAGTTCACATCTTTAAAAAAAAAAATTTCAACATACTGTTTATTGAGTGGCATTAGCACAACTAGAAAAAAGACAGCACTTGTTCTTGTTTAGCATCTCTAAGCACACAGTGTTTGGCGTGCTTCAGCACAACAGGAGTCCAGAACACACCACCTTAAACATTCAGGAAACCTTTTCCAGTTGCCTATGCAACTTCTGATCAAGGGATGGAACTGATCCCCACTTGAATACCACTTGGTACTTCAGTTTCAACTTATGGTTCTGTCAAGCTATATTGACTAATTAGTGGCTTGGAAGCAGTACACAGTTTGTAATGTCTGGAGTCCCAGGCTCTAGAATACTTTGCCCAAAAGGGAATGATTACTGTATCACTCACAAACACACCATCACTTTAAGTTTTACTTTTATAAAACACCTTCAAAACTAAAGACTGCCTGAATGAATTCAGAGAAGAGCTACACTGTGCTGTCTGTAGAAGTTGTAAAGGTATCCTGTCCTGAAACTCCTTTTTTATGGAGAAGGCAGAATTACATAATCCTCATCCCTTTCTCTTCAGAACTGGACAATTGATAGGAAACTCAGAGTTGTTAATTTCTACAGTTAATCTTAATGGTTGATTTTATGCTTGCAAATGTTATTCTAAAATGTTAGAGTAAATAGAACACTACACTGTTGTTGATTTAAGTGATTATACATACTTTCTCTCATCCAAAGGATTATTTACTAAGGAAACAACCTCAAAATTAATTTAAAAGTACTTCTTTTTATTCATGGTGGAATTCACCCATGGAATTCATTGCCATAGAATATTATCAAAGTTAACACTGCAGCTCAGAATTAATGATATAAAATAAATTAAAATACATAATAGCAACCTTAATGTGACATTCAGGTTTTACAACTGCCTATTTAATATTGGAAATAGACAGGTAAGACCCTCAGGAAAAGAGAAGTGCATTAATAAAACCACATCCTAAACATAATGCATCAAAGGATATACTTCTAACAAACACATCAAAACAGCTGATTTATCTGACAAAATAACTCCCAGTATACCAGTTTATCTCATTCTCTAAAAGAATGAGATGGCTGCCTCGCTCATTCTGAAAACTTCTTATCTACACACTACCAGCTTCTGACCTGCTTAGTCTCACAGACCTGTCAAGATAACAGAATGAAGATCTGTGATCACCACTAAAGTAATGCTACAGAAAACTTTTACCCTAAAAAGCAATTCCGGATTGATTTAGTTACAAATATTGATCAATCTGCTGCAGTACAGGGAAAAAAATTATACAGCCTCTTACTAGCAAATCATACTTAGACTATCTTTAGAACTACCTGAAGATATTGGAAAGTCTAGTACAATCTACTGACTACACAACTAATTTGAACTTGGTAACTTCATTCTTCACAATGGAAACCGACTGTTTTTCAGAGTGCTACAGTCTAACACATGAAAGTGGTTACTGATATTCCTCAAGCAAAACATCATCCTCAAAAAAGACATCACAGCTTCCCAATGGCTATCATTTCAAAGTGAAAAGACTGTACAGAAGAAAATGTGGAGTGTAAACACTCAGCAGCTTTACCCACTTGTAGAAAAGATTTTACTGTTCTGAAGGAGGACATAATTTGGTGTCCCTTTCAGATACAATCCTTTGGATGATACTTCCTTCCAAGAGTTCTTTTAGCAACACCAGCCACTCAAATTTTTCGGCTTTTACCAGCATTTTACCCTCTGCTACTTCAAAAAAATGTTGGTAAAGATGTACAATGAAATTATTTTTGTGTTTAAGTCACTAAAACTGTTGAACTCTATCCCTCTGCCTATTGTACATCAGTTGCTGTTTCCTTCAGTTTTGGACTTTTAGCAAATACCTGAAATGAAAAAGCACCATAGCTACACACATACAGTGCAATAATAGTATCATTCTCTTCCCTGATCTCCATCAGAACATCCACCAAAAAATGAGTTATTACCAAATACACACAGATGTGTCATTTCATGTTTTGATCTGACTGCTCTGATTAAAAAGAAAACTAAAAAGAACCAAAAACCAAAATATAGCTCAGTGTTGTACCTGCAATTTAGAAAACAGGGAATTTCATGTGTGAGATGATTTGCATGAGCTCCAGCACAACAAATAAAGGATTCAGATGCTTTCCAGTTTTGACAGTCACCAGACAAACTGTCCACCTTCTTCAAGTAACTCTTGCCAGTCAGCTGTCTCCCACCAACTTCCATTTCCATGTTCAACACTATCTGTAGAACAAGTTACCCACCAGGTAAGCCCTAACCCTTGCAAATTTATAGGTTCTGGTTTTAGCCAATCTTAGTAATTAAGTGGATTCAAACCACTTAACAGAATGGTTAGGATAAATAAGTAGAAAAGGTAAGAACCTATGGAGACAAGTCTTATTCTTTTTTTTTTTTGGTGGGATTCATCTTTAAGTGGTTTTTCAGCCTGAGCACTAGGGAAGCAGCAAAGGCAGTCAACCCGAGATGCCTTTTACACAAGAAAGAGGGAGCACTGCACTTGCAGCAGACTGCTGCCTCCCCACTCTCCCAAAAACTCTCTCCTCTGGATTTTAATTGACCTTAGGTGGAAGCCACAGAGACTCCAATATCATTTTGTGCACAAGAACATCCAACCCTGTGCCTACAAGCCTGGAAAAAGTTGCTCTTGCAAGGCTGTGGATATTCTACTCCCGCTTGACACCTTTCACCTGTTCCCATTGAACAAGGCAAAACTTCCTGTAATCAAAGAAGCCAGGTAAAATATGTAAAATCATTTGAATGGAAAAAAAAACCTAGGGTGAAAAAATTTTTTTTTTTTTTTTTTTTTTTTTTTTTTTTTTTTTTTTTTTTTTTTGTGGGATTCATCTTTAAGTATTTTTTCAGCCTGAGCACTAGGGAAGCAGCAAAGGCAGTCAACCCGAGATGCCTTTTACACAAGAAAGAGGGAGCACTGCACTTGCAGCAGACTGCTGCCTCCCCACTCTCCCAAAAACTCTCCCTCCTCTGGATTTTAATTGACCATAGGTGGAAGCCACAGAGACTGCAATGTCCTTTTGTGCACAAGAACATCCAACCCTGTGCCTACAAGCCTGGAAAAAGTTGCTCTTGCAAGGCTGTGGATATTCTACTCCCGCTTGACACCTTTCACCTGTTCCCATTGAACAAGGCAAAACTTCCTGTAATCAAAGAAGCCAGGTAAAATATGTTAAATCATTTGAATGGGGAAGGAAAGCTTCCATTTTAGCTGGTTTAGGATCTCTTGTGCAAACTGACATCCAAGTCAACTTTTTTTTTTCAGCATGCTACCCATTAATGGTTCCTAGACTTTTTGTTGCTCTGACTAATACTTTTATGAGTGTTCTGGGACAACACAGAGTTTTAGAACGTAATGGGAAATCCATGTGAATTTTTATCATGCTGGTCCCTATCATTCTCTTGGTACATCATAATAAATATTCCCCAATGTCACCATTACGACAAAAAACCCCACTAGTCTGATCTTTGCCTTCTTTTCAGTAATTGACCAATTTTAGAGCATAATAAGCATGACTTTCCCTATCTACAGGAAGTTTATTTCAATTTAAAAATATGTCCAAGTTTTTTGATATGTATGTTTACACTGTCATATGCAATGCCACTACCCAAACTGCCCTCTAGTCTGAACAGTCTTGCATCACCTGCAGAGACAGGCACATAAAAATCAGTCACCTGAAAAGTGCAACAAAATATCATATTCTATGATCGTTTCTTGAACAGCCGCCTCCAGTGAAATCAATGAAAAGCACAAAATAAATAATAATCCAAGCACAGCATGGTTCGCTGCCTCCACAGGCTTGCCTTAGTATTACAGCTGGCCAATTTATTCTTTCTATAGCAAATGTGAGCAGCAGTAATTCAAAGCCACAGAACACATAGAGAGGTATCGGATTCTGAAATACACTTCAAACATGTAATTTAAGAAGCATTTTAATACCGAGTAGTGTAGTAATTCAGATATTTCCCCTTCAAAAGTTTCATCAGTATTTGTTAACTAGGGAATAAAAGATCACCCAAGCATCATGGAATCTTTTCCTTCCAAGGCAGAACACAGACCTCACTCCCACTGAGGCACTTCCAGCAGGTGAATACATGTATTTTTGAAAAAAAATACATAATGATTTAAGAAATGTTCTCTGTAACATATTGCTCATATCCTGAAGAGATGCTAATTCTGATTCATTCAGTATCATTCTCACGAATACTAGTTGCTGAAAGGAAAAATAAAAGAAATAAAATGAAGAAAAATAATTCCTGCTATTTACCAGGAGTTTAAGTATTTGGCTCAAAGACAATTGTGAAAATTTCTAAAGAATATCTGAACTCTGTCACCAAAAAAATTCTGAAGTACTTTATTTTTACCTGCTATTGCTTTCAAAACACTGATACCTGCACTCAACCCCTCAGAAAACTCTAAACTTTCTAGAAGCTTCTACAACTCTTAGTTCATCTGGGTCAAAATTCAAGAAATTTTGAAAGCAAGTGTAAGTTCTGGGAAGCACTTGGCCCAGGCAACTACCTCACTGAAGCCATTGCTGATAACACACAATCCAACAGCATCAGTCAAAAACCAGAGAAAGCCATCCTCTGGAAACATGTCCTAAGCTTTTTTTCCCCAGCACCTCATTTGAAAGTAACCATATTTGGCTTAAGAGAAAACTAATGAATTGTGTGTGAACAAAAACAATTAGAAGCAGTATAATTAAAAACTGTTATTAAGTAAGCCAGCTTTGTGGTTCAAGTCTCTATAAACCAAAGAAAGCAATTACCAAAAGATCGCTCTGATGCCTTACTTCAATGTGAAAAATAATTTCTTGCATTTTTCAAGTACATACGAGTAACAAAAGAAGACAGGTTCACACCAAGGCTCAAGCTTTAAAAGACAAATACAAAAAGCCCACTTTCCACCACCAGTGCCAAAGCTCCCTCATCTCTATTTTGTTTGTTTGGGGTTTTATTTCAGCGTTGTACTACTACAGTAGAGGAAAAAAACAAAAAAAACACTGTAGTAATCACACTGAGAAAAAAATCCAATAAAGTACCCAACTCTCTCAGTCTTATTACCAAACACACTACTTTATTTGCAGTAAGTTTCACATTACTCTAAGTTACTATTACAACTCTAGGATCACACTGGACTGAACATAAGATTTTTATCATGAAAATAACATGGCAGGATCAGCCATGAAGTCATAAGCCTACAATAAGCTCTTCAATCTCCAAAGCCTTTCATTTTGTGCATGTTAAGTTTCCTGTCTTCATCAGATGCTCAAGACCCATCATTCTTGAGCTTTAAATGGAAACATCTAGGCTTACCTGTACAAGATTAGACTCTTCAGTGCTACAGACCTGATCTTAAAAATTCTTACAAGGAATTGTGTTTTCTCAGATATGTAGTACTGATAAGTGCCTGGAAAGTATTTCATCCCAGCAAACTGATATTTCTTCATAAATGCAAGCTAGCATTAGTACTTATTTTAAAAGTACATAAACTTAAGGTATTTAAGGTATTAAGACTTAAAGCATTAACCATTTTAGCAGTATTTAAAGAATCCATTTTCGGATTTGCAGATGTGTTATTTTAATGAGTTTGCCACAGCTGCCACTGCCCTCCACATACCTGGTCAGGGCTCTCCAACCTCATTACTTTCTAGTCTTAGAAACAAAAAAGCAAATTATACCATGATAAGAAACTGTAGTAATTGAGCATTTTAAAATCACACACAATGGATTCTGAACCAAAAGAACCAATCTGCATTTCCACCCTTTTGGCAGTGCCAGACACATTCACTGCCCAGACAGGGGCAGGAGACACAAGAGCATCAGTCTCACAGTGAGCCCTTGCAGGAGCTTTTCAGCTGCGGATGTAACCTCACTGTAAGTCATGCAAACAAACATCACTCTAAAAAGCCTTTTCCAGAAGCCCATGAAACACTTCCTTGATGCTTTGGAAAGGAAGAGAGCACTGGCTCAGGGATGGCTCAGGTGCGGACACAAGGTAAGTGCAAGAGTGAAGCCAGCTGAACTGTGTTTCACCCTAGTGAGGGCTCTGCTAAGAGTTTGTAAAGGTAAAAAAAAATAACACCTACAGACACAGCAAACTAAGGTAAGAGAAAAGCTGTTTGTCCGCTTTTTTCCTCTCTCAAATCCAACTGAACAAGATAGCTAGGTCCAAACCCAAAAGTTAAACAGTGTGATTTCATTTTCATACCGAAAATGGGAAGTGCCTCTTTCGGGTTTTATATTTCGATTAATCCTCAGATGAGTAAGATTTATGAGCATAAGCAATTCAAGACAACATCAGTTCTCATCTATGGAAGTATTACTGCAATGCGAAAGTACTTCTGCATCACTAAATATTGGGAATATGGACAGTAAAACCATTTTATCTGAACTTGTTTTGATACAGAAACAATCTGATTGAGCACTTAACAGAATAATACCCTTCCTATTTTAATAGCACAGCAACCTATTATGTTATTAGAATAATACTAAAAAAATTCACCTAAACACTATCTTTTTTCTAGAATCCTTTCTTTGCCCGTGTCTTTCCAGTAAATTCACCCTCATACTTCAATGATCTTTCACAAATTTAAAGAAACTATGGGGCCCAATTGATTCCAAACAGGGAGTTAGTTCTATGACCAACACTGGCACTGAAAGACCTGCCTGACACCCCCACCCCTTGGCTTTCAGGGCATTTCAACCACCCAGCTCCTCCATGCACAGCGTTCCTGCACACCGGCCACCTCGGCACACATGCCTGGTTGCACAGGGACAGCCTTAAAGCCCCTCATCTGCTGACATGGATCAGAGGAACTGTGCCCTTCCCAGCACCAGCGCTGGCCACCCAAGCCCAGGGCTGCACACCTGCGGGGAGGCCACGGGCAGAAGGAGCAGAAAGCGGGTGCGGATGCTGGTGATGGGCTGCAAAGCTGCCTCCACCTCATCCCTCATACAACCCTGCTAATAGCACCCACCACACACGCGGCCTCAGGCAAAGCGACGGGGGAAAAGTGCATTTTCACTGCCAGGCCGCGAAATCAGGAGGGCTGCACACCGCGAGGCACCAGGGAGCGCCCTGGGTCCCGCACGCCTCCAGCAAGGCTGGGATGGGATCCGCGTCCTCCTTCCCGGAGGAGAGGTCGGAGGCAGGATAGGGCACCTGGAACCAGTGTCGGGCAGCTCCCGGGCAGGGTGGAGGAAAAGATGCAGAAATAGAGTGGCGCTGGCCGGGCCACCCCGGGGTTAGTCAAGGGCAAAGCCCCGGGAAGGATGCGTGTTTCGGGGGCTGCTGGGCAGCGCGGTCCTGGAAGGACGCCGCACGGAGAGCGGGACTCGCTCCCGGCAGCCCCGGGCGGCCGGGAAGGGGCTAGCGGCGGTCCGGGACCAGCCCGGGAGCCCCGCAAGGTACGGCCCGCACCGCTCCGCCGCCCGCGGAGGATGCGCCACGCGGGGCTCACCATCCACGGGTTTCTCTCCGCGCCGTGCCATTCCCGGCCCCCCTTCCCCATCTCCCGGCCACACAGCCCCCGAGCTGCCCTCGGCGACCGCGGCTTTCCAGGCCAGCCCGCAGTCCTGCGACCTAACGGGAAACCGGGACTTCTGCAGAGTTTTTCAAACTGTGCGGGGGGCACGGATTGATATTAACATATTCACCCACGGCTGGACACCGCTCTTCTCCATCCAAAAATAATTAGTTCCTTGGATGACCGCCTGCTAAGTAACGCGATTTAGCAGACTGAAATTTCTCAAAGTAAGGAAAATCTACGTCCCGAAAACCTCTGTAAATTTGAGGGCTGCTACTTCTAAACGACGCTCACTCTTCCATTTACAAAGTACCCCCGAAACCCTAACACGGCAGCTCAGCCTGCCTGCAGAGCAAACCCTGAATCCTCCTCTCTCGCACTCCCTGCCCGAGGATGCGGGACGACGCGGGACTCGGAAAGCAGCGGCCGCTGTTCCGAGCGAAAAGCCGCGGAGCCCCGCACGCCGGTGCCGCGGCTGCGAGCAGAGCTCTGCCACACGCGGGAGCCCCGCACCCCCGGATGGACACCAACGGCGACAAAAATTAATAACAACAACAAGCACATGAGAAATTAGGGGCGAGTTACGAAGTTTAAAGTTTCTTGGAGAAACAGCGGAACGGGGAAGATGCCACGAGGAAGGAGTGCGGAGCATCCCCCAAGCCGCCGGCCCCGGCGGCAGCGACGGCGATCCCACAGCCCCGGGGACCCAGGAAGGGAGGGAGAGAGGGACGGAGGGACATACCGGCAGTCAAGCACACGGGCAGGAGCAGCCGGAAGGTGAGCCCGCACACCACCTCGCTGGCCATCGCGGCGGGCGGGGGTCGCGGCCGGCCGGCCGGAGAGCCGTCCCTCTCTGCGCGCCACCGCCGCTCCTAGGGCCGCCCGTGAGCGGAGCCGCCGCGGCAGCGGAGCATCGCCCGTCCCCTCCTCGCCTCAGCCGCGCCGCCTCACGCCTCCCGCCGCATCCCGGCGGCAGCCCATGCAAGCAGCGCCGCGCCGCACCCCCGGCCCGGAGCACGCACACGCCCGCCCCTTCGGGGCTGCCCCCACCGCCCTCCCCCGCTCCCACGGCGGCGCGAACCCAGGGAATTGCCCCTGCCTGCCTGCCCCGCCCCGCGCCAGGGAATTGCCCCTGCCTGCCCCGCCCCGCGCCTCCTCCGCCCCCGGCCCTGCCTGCGCGCCCCTCCGCCGGGACCGTCCTGCCACCGCGCCGGCTCCCGACCTGCGCCGAAAACTTCACAGGATTTCCCTAACGCTTCTTTTCGTGTTGGTGTTGGGGAGGGGTGTTATTTTTTTCCCTTCACTTATTTTTTTTCTTTTAAATTTTTGTTTTTAAGGGTTTTTTTTTCCTTGACTGGGGAGCGGTTTTCTCTAATCTGTTCACTTTCTGCCCCTCCTCCTTCTCCCCCCCTTCCCCCTCCCCTTTCAGCAGCACATTTAGGTCCACAAGAAAATTGTCGCCTGGAAAAAAATAGATCTCCGGTGGCTGGAATGTATTTGACTTTTCTGGAAAGCTTTTTACCCTTTAAAATACGGTGCTGGTTAGAAAATGCTTTGGGTTTAAAGGGACCGCTTCAAGGCGCAGCTGGTGCGTCCCTGTGCGTGTACTAAATGAATGTCACAGGTGGGGTTGAAATAGCAATGCTGTAAAATAGAAAGTTATTAATGTTGTTATCAATACAAGTAAAAATGTGTTTCATTTTTCGCAGTGTATTACAATCCCTCATACTTAAATAAGGGAAGCTGAGATTGAACATCCTCTTCCTGGGCAATGCTTTAGGTAACTTCACTCTGGGGTCAGAGAAAGCAGGAGCAGTGACCCTGTGGTCCTTGACATAACTTCTCAGCCCTTCCTCCTGGTGAAGGACCTCATCCAGTCTTATTTCAAATGTAAAGAGTCCTAGATTTTGCTCTTGAAGTCTTGTTTGAATGTTTGGTTTTGGTTTTTTCCCCCTCTCTTTTAATTACTTGAGCATATTTTGCTTTCCTGCGCTTTCTAAAATAAAGTATTTTCATATCCTTCTTGCAGAGAAAAATTATTACAAACACAAACATGACTCTCAGGAAAATACAAGGGGCCTTTTAAAGAAAAAAATTAAAACTATGCATTTGGGGGGTTCAAATGACATGAACCATGCATACATCTGACTTTTGTTTTATGAATAATGGGAATTATTTGGATATTAAAATATTATGTAACATGCTAACAGAATCTGATACAAGTATCTTTGAGAAGTCAAGAACTCTAGACTTACGTATATGAAAATGCTCAGGAAAGCGAAGAAAAACCAGCTACAAAAAGCAATTCCATGTGCCTAATGAGTCTGATAAAAAGAATCCCATCACCAGAGCCTAAGCCTCCTCTGAGGAGGCACAGTCAGCTCACAGGCAGTGTGTGGAGTTAAAATATAACCTCTATCTGTCTTAACAGGGATTGTAAAGAAGCCCCGTCCTAGCAGGATGAATGTGACACCTCCGTGTCAGGGCACAGACTGTGGAGGTTGCTCCCTCCCTCCCCAAATTCAGGCCCAGCTCACCCACACATCTCGACCACGAACCAAGCCTGGATATGTGGTTCTCTGTCTTCTGGCAGAGGTTTCTGTGCACATCAGTCTTTGGGAATACATCTGGTGATGGTGTCTGTAGGTGGCAGAACACTAAGATCAGCAAGTACTTAATCTGCTAAAGTGTCTGATCAGCTTGTGGTAAAGTCAATCCCAGCATTGTTTTAAGGCCACAGGATCCATTTTAAGTTTCCAAGGAAGGTCTCCTTGCCTTAGAGGCTACAAAGCAGCAATTAATAGCAGTCTCTTTGTGTAGGATACATGCACAGCTGAAACATTCTGTGCGCTTTGGCACCGCATTTTCAGATATTGATTGGGTTTGGGGGTTTTTGTTTTGGTTTTGAGTTTTTCAAGTTAACTAAAGCCAGGAAGAAGTATTTATTATCTTTATAGTACAGTTACCAAATTCTTTACTTCAGAAAGCATTGGTTTTGTGCTAGTGTTTGGGAAGTAATTAGCCAGTTTTCAATAGTTTCCATTCACACTGAATGAAAAGAGGAGTTTAAATAAATGTATTGCGTGGCTCCTTACATTTTACCAGACTGTTCATCTACTGCAAAATCTATGCAGCCGCAGTGCCACCTTTTGGCTAAAATGTCTTTTCTGCAAGTAATATCTCTTTTCTGTAACTGCTGGGAATGAACTGTTTGCATACACATAATTTTGAGAGAACAACAAAACATCCATCGACCAACCACACACCTATGGAGTGGTACAAAGTATAAAGAAATACATGAAGCCTTACCAATAATTGTGTACACCTTCTGTAGCTCAGCTGTTGACAGAAACAATTAATGCATTAACTTGAAAATTGGAGAGGCTCTTTAGCCAGCATGGAAGCAATAAAGCACAGGACTGACTAAAATACAGAAAGAGAAACAAAATTAATGGGGAAAGTGTCTGTTGGATTACTTAATAGAGAACAATAATTAGAAATAGGCCAGGAGCTTATTTAGCTGATTAGTTTTTTTAAGTGACGCAAAAGCAATTTGAATATAAAGCAAGAGGTTTGCTTCTTCCCTAAAGGCATACAACTACTGAAATCACACTGTGGGCCACAGAGGTTTCCTCTTTCCCTTTGCAAACCACAGGAAATTGCCAGACTGTGTGAATCCTTCAGCAACCAGTAAATGTGCTAGCAGTGGATGTAGCTATCTCATCACCTATCAGCCTTTCTTTCAGCTATCAGAATCTCAGCTCCCCAGATATGTAACACCCACCTTAGTTGAAAATATTTTAGCATTGGGGAGGTTGATGAAGCCTTAATAAAGAGTGGGAAGAAGATTTTACTTTTATAAAATAACAAACCTCAGCCATGAAAAGATTTGCTCTACCTCATCTTGTCACCTTCTCTGTTATGATAACTTGTGGGGGAGTCTGAAAAATGTTGTTCCCACTCCATCCAGTATGCAAAAACAGTGGCAGTGAATAGAGTCAGAGGCCAAGAGAGATACTGGGAGGAAAAAAGTTCAGAATGTATTGTGTCACCAATTCCACTAGGTAGAATAGAATAATTTAGAATTGGTGATTGAAGTTGACTGAATTGGGCTGACTTTCCAAAACAGTGCTGTTCAGAAAAATAGCTCCTAATTTCCTGAGCTTTCACATTTGTTTGGCTGTTTGAATCATGAACTCATGCCTTTGTTCTAACAGTCAGAGACTGAGTAATATACCAAGGACTTGACTATGGATACATGTGTATATATGTATGTTACATGATCACACAATCCATACAGTTGGCAAGCTCCATAAATGAGTGCTAAACTAGCTGAAGAAACAAAACTCCTATATAAAAAGGCAGCAAGGCATTAAGTTCTACTGAGAGGCAGGAGAAGTTACTGAAGCCTTTTCAGGGCAGTCACTGCTCTGCAGTGCTGGTTTATATTTGTTATTCTTACAACATGAGAGTCCTGCTTTGGGGACCTGTGGGGAAGGAAATGGCTTTAACATTTGCAGTGATGATTAACTAGCATGTTATGTCTCTTGATCCATGCTCCCTAAGAATACATGAAAACATCCTGCTCCTCGTACCTATTCTCCTCCTGCTCAGTCCTGTCAGCAGCTGGGGGAACAGCCTGCAGTGGCTCACCAGGAGTCAAGCAATTCAGTATTTAAGCTTAGTTCACATTCAGCTCTGACTGAAGATGTTATTGTTCCCTTCCAGCATGAAGTTCAGTTAAACTTCAAAATAATATTCAAGTTCATTTCTGGTTCAAGAAAAGTTTAAAAAAAAAAAGAGTTCAAGCTGATTCTTGTTCACAGTGAGTTTAACTCCCCAGTACCAGCAGTAGTCAGTAACTATTTTATCTTCCTAAATCATGAGCTTGTCTTGCTTTACAATAAGGAAATTCATTCCACTCAAATGTATGCTGAGTAGGCATCCTTAGAAATATTCAGCTGCCCCAACAGAGCAGGAAAGTTTCTTAGGAGCATCCAAATTTTCTCCATGCTTGATTTATCTTCCAATCATTAATCCACAATTTCACCACTCATTTCAGATGAATTAGAACTGGGCACAGGGTGTGTAGAAGCTTTCTAAAATCAGATGCATCAACAAAGGTCTGATTTTTTTTGCCTCCTAGCCTGCGTTAGTGTTCACAACTCATGTCACAGATTCTGTCTAGAACTTTCATCTTGCTCAGTGAATACCTGTTTATAGAAACTCTTGTTGATTGTCGGTTTTGTTTGGATGGGTTTTACAATCTGATCAATTAGGAAGCATCAAAATGTTATAATCTTTACCTGAGAATAATTTAAAACTCAACAGGAGAGAACTGTCAGGTACTCAAGCAGTTCCAGTTTCATCATGTTTTGTAAGACATCAAACCTGGCAGGATCCAAATGGTGTCTCAAAGCGTCATTTACTGTCTATGCAATTATAAATGAAATCTGTTCTTGACTACTGAACACTTCCACATAGATCAGAAGTTAATCATTAGGAGCAACATTCATTATGACTGTTAAGGGAAATGGCATTGTCTAGTGGTCAGTGCAGAGGACTGACAAAACAGAGCTGCTCACTGAATGGATGGAAACCAAAAACATCCCCAAGCTCCTCCAGCATTATTTTGTGGCTGCATCAATAACACAGGAAAACTCTTCCATATCCATTAATAAGAGAGGCTAGACAAGGTGGAAGCTAGTGGGATCTTCACACAGAGCTGTGATATGACATACTTGTGAATTTACTCAAATCAGGAGTAAATTTTAGCAATTATACATTAATTGTGTTTGCTCCTTTCAAATCAAGCAAGCATCAGCACGTGAGCCACTGCTTTGTTTGTTTGCAAGTTTCTTTTCTTGGTAGAATAAGAAAAGTAGGATAGCTTCAACAGCTATCCTCTTAATGATTAATAATAGGATTATTAATACTTTTAATATCTTCCTGATTAGATTATCAGATTTCTGTGATTGCTGAGGCATATTATGCCAGGAATTTTAAGCACGACACCTCAGTTGTGATCAAATAAAAAAAAAGAAGAAAAAAAATTCTAATTAAGCATGCATAGTTTACCTGTCTGCATGTAAACATATTATACATTGGAAGAGTTTTTCAAAAGATTGTGCAAAGTCTGAAAGGATTGTTCAATAAACAATGAACCATGAATATTCCCCTGCGTGTTCAGAGCCCAAACATGAGCAGACTGTCAAATAACAAACAGGCATGTCACATAATTAAAACTGTCTAGTAAAAGAGCAGAGCTCGTCAAGAGTATTTTTCAGTCTGAAAAAACCACAAGTAATAAATTTCCTACTAGTCACTGAAAAAGAATTAACCATTAAGAGTATCTGTTTAATACTTTTACATTTCAGGCATATTTTAAAGAAAATCTTTAAACAAGCTGGAACAATGCCATGAAATACAATTATTCCCGGTCATGCTCTGTAATCAAGATCATTGGTTTGACTATGGATAATTACAACATGATCATAAAGTGCGTGATGAAATTAAGTGGTTCCAAGACACTCCTGGCCAGATTACTGCAAACACAAAGCTATGCAACAGATCTGAGCTAGATGGAATTAAAACATAAAACATTCATCTGGACTCCTTTGGAAATGGCTGTCAGTGATGCTCTGTGGTGGTGGGGATATCATTAGCAGCTGGCAGAGAGCTGGGCCTTTGCATCACAGAAGCACCGTCGCAATTTACACTTCTGCTGGCGGTGTCAGTGCAGAGCAAAGAGAAATGAGGCTGAGCAGATCCCAAAGCATGCTGGACCAAAACCAGAATTCTCTGTGGAGCAGTATAACAGTAAAATAATAGATTTATTACCCAAGTGTAAGAGCAGACATCACTTCACACACCTGTGCTTCAGCCAGAACTCCTTCCTCCAGCTGAGCCTACGCAATCAAGGAAACCACTAACTCCTGCAAGTCCTGAGCTCAGATCCAGTTTAGGCTGACTGTGACTGAAATGCATCATTCCTGAAAGCTGGGCAGTGGGCAGGCATGCCCTAAAAACACTCTTCTTCATTTATGTGGGATTCGTGGCCAGGGAACACTCCCTTCTAGTGAGACAATGAAATGCTTTCAGTCTGATATGTCTTTTCAGTTTCCCCACATCTTCCACCCCATCCCTCCCTGCCTTTCTGCAGAGCCTACTATTGCAACACCTGTCCTTCTGCAAGGGCTGGAAAAGCACAACCTGTCCTTTTGCTTCCCTTTAAACAGACACTGAAAAAATCCTTATAAAATCTGTGTGTGTTGTTACCACACCTCAGGCAGCCTCAGGCAGATCTGCAATGTAAGGAAGCAGATGGGAATTTCAGTTTGGAAAGGCAAGTGGCTCCAGCAGGGCTGTGCTAAGAAAGCTGCTGGCATGCCTTAGCTCGGTCACCTGATGGGTGAGCAGACACACTTCACATCTCCCCCTTTCTCATTTTTCCTGTCCCTCCAGGATAAATTCCTTGAGAGAAGCCCTTAGCAACTAAAGAATAAACTTGGCTTGGAAGAGATGGATAAAATAAGGAAGAGAAGGGAAGGAAATTATTTTATGTTCACACACACGTGTGTTTCATCCATGTCTTGGGTAGGATACAGGGAGTTGAGAAGTAGGAGAGGAAGTCAGCTGATGAATGGCTCCAGGCAAAAGAGAATTACCTGGCAGGGTTGCTCCATACAGCAGCATACATTTAAAAATAATTTTGAAAACTAACTGGTTTGGACAAAGGTATCTATCCCCAGAGCAACCAACAATGGAAAACCAAGCAACAATAATTTTCCATTCCAATGACCAGTGCTATAATTAGATAATAATGCTAGAAATTTAGTCCACTTTGAGGTGAAACAGGAAAGTCATGCATGCTGCCTGACAGCTAAAAAAAAAATCCCTGTTAATTCATTTACAGGGACTGTTTCTGTGGTCAGACAGATATTTCTTTAGTGGTGAAAATTCAGCAGCTCCAAATAATTAGTGCTGAACTAAAGAGAGAGCTTCATGCTGAAATCTCAAACATCATGTAACACCAAGGATCAGACACCCTACACAGATCGTTGGTGACCTGGACAACAGGCATGGACTGTAAACTCTCCTCTAAGCAAAGGAGTCAAAGCTGGCAGAGGACAGGAACATTGACCAGTGTGAGAAAACCTGGAATGCCACTGCTTGTAACACGTCTGTTTCATGGCACAAGAGGACAAGTTTGACTTAGAAAAACACTGCTTCATTCTTAAGAGGAAGAACACCACTGGAAAAAGCATACAAAGTTACACAGCACATGACTGGAGTTACAGGATGGAATCCTAATTAATACTTTGGTTCGAAAAAAAGTTCCATTTTAATTCTTCATTTAGATACCAGTTTGATTCAGCATTGCATTATAGACTAAAAAATACTAATTAAAAACCTTCCAAATAATCTAAATATCATTTTGTCTCTAAGATGAGAGGGAACCACTTCAAGTTATGCCAGGGGAGATTTGGATTGCATATTAGGACAAATTTCTTCACTGAAACGGTTTTCAAGCACTGGAACAAGCTGCCCAGGGAAATGATTGAGTCACCATCCCTTGAGGTATTTCAGTAATGTGTAGATGTGGCACTTAAGGACTTGGCAGTGCTGGGTTAGTCATTGGACTCAATGATTCAAAGATCTTTTCCAACCTAAATGATTCTGTGATTGTGCATGTTCCTATGGTACAAACTGAGATTTGAACATGAAATCAATGCAGGCATGCATGGAAAATATTTCAGATCCCACATAAGCATTGCCAAAACTCTTTCATTAAATAAATTTAAAATTTAAAAAACAAACAAACAAAAAAAAAAGAAGAAAAACACCAAAACAAAACAAACAAAATAAAAAGCCCCACCACCAAAACCAGAAACACCAGACAGAGTTATAGAAGCAGACCTACATTTTGGGACATGGTGAGATAGTGAGATTTCTTTCACTGCTTCTGAGTCTTTTGGATTGTTATCCAGAGATATAACATTTTCCATTTACATTATAGAGAGAGTATGAAAAAAAGTTTTTGAATTCATTCTGGGAATAGATCCTTTCAGCTACTTATTCAGGAGTTATACCTACCCTGGTAGTTCTGTTTTCCTATTATTTTTGTATTTTTCTTTTCTAATTGTATTTCTGCACTTATAATTACTAAAATCTATCTGAAAATAAGACAATAGTAACTGAACACACTGTTGAATCTTCCCAGGGGGGGAAAAAAAAAAAAGGAAATGCATGTTTTAATATGGCAACTGGATTCAATTTCTGAGTGGGTTTATTATTCACAACAGGGTCTAGTCAATCTCCAAGGAAGCACAAGCAGCTCCACAGGATCAGATTCAAATGCCAATGTGCAGCCGTCTGACATTGTGGCATTCATAAACCAATATCTTAGTGGTTTTTTTTTTATTCTACAGAGAGGTGTACTGGAATTCAGGTAATTTGTGTGCAACAGATCCATGAGGCATCCACCTGCAAGTGGCACAAAACAGGCAAATCAAGCACAAGTTGTTGCATCTGTTTTACTCCTCAGGAGTAGAACATGCAAGGCTCAAGTAGGTGGCTCCTAGCTCTCAAGCACACACATAGTACCAGCAGTAAGGTCAAAGGATCTGCACCACTACACTTTCTCAAGTCATTCTGCTGCTGCACAGACTTCTGCTCTCATGGTGACTTGTTTGATTGCTGAAGTGGGCACATGTGAAGATTAGGTCTGTGATATGTTTTACATATGTGGATATTTTCACCACTCAACTTGGGAACCCAGTCTTCCAATAAAATTAAAAGAGAGCTGCAGGCACCTTTAGAGGGCAATCCCAAGTTTTGAGAGTGCTGGATTTTTCTCTGAAGGTAATAATCTTTCCCTCCACTAACTCCTTGGAGAGTTGGTAGTGAGTCCATTCCTGGTTTAGCTGCCTGTTGCAAGCCCTTATGGGCAGCAGGGACAGAAAGGCAGCAGGATGCCAGAACTGCCCGGCTGCTGTGCACAGCAGCATTCTTTGCTATGAGGTCATCAGTCTACAGCCCAAAATACCCGACACTGGGCTGAGTGAACAAGCCCTTTGCATCCTTACCTCTCCTTGGTCAACTCAGCTCAGCTGGAAGGAGAAATAGAAGGGTGAGGGTTTGGCTGGATGGACATGAGCATAGAGTTGTGGTCAATGGGTCTATGTCCAGGTGGAGGTAGGTAACAAGTGGTGTCCCTCAGGGCTCTGTCCTGGGACAGGTGCTCTTCAGTATCTTCCCTTGATGACATAGAGAGTGGGGTTAAGTGCACCCTCAGCAGGTTTGCAGATGGCACCAAGTGAAGCGGTGCAGTTGGCACAACAGAAGGACAGGAACTGAGAGTAGCCCTGACAAGGACTTGGGGATTCTTATGGATGGAAAGCTGAACATCACCCAGTGATGTGCACTCACAGCCCAGAGTGTATGCCTGGGCTGCTTCAAAAGCAGGATGGGCAGAGGGTTGATGGAGATGATTCTGCCCTGTACGCCCCTCTGGTGGGACCCCACCTCGACTGCTGTGTCCAGCTCTAGGGTCCCCAGCACATGAATGGTGTGGATTTGTTACAGATCCAGCGGAGGGACATGAAGAGGATCAGAGGGATGGAGCAACTCTCCTATGAAGACCAGCTGGAAGAACCGGAGTTGTTCAGTCTGGAGAAGAAAAGGCTCTGGTAAGACTTCATTATGACCTTCCAGTACCTAAAGGGGGCTTGTCAAAAAGTAGGGAGAAGGAGTTTTTATACAGGCAAATAGTGACAGGACGATGAACAATGGTTTTCAATTAAAAGAGTGTAGGTTTAAATTAGATGAATGCTTTACTCAGAGGGTGATTGGCAGTGGAACATGTTGCTCACAGAAGTTGTGGATGTCTGATCCCTGGAAGTGTTCAAGGCCAGGTTGGATACAGCCCTGAGAAACCTGATCTAGTAAGTGGTATCCCTGCCTATTGTAGGGGAGATTGGAATTAGACCATCTTTAAGAACCCTTCCAATCCAGGCCATTCTGATTGTATGATAAAAATGAAACAGTAGAGGGCAACAGGTTTTGATCAGCCCACAGCTACAAACACATTTTAGTTTGGACATTAAGGGAACTCTTGAATCTTGAGCAAACTGTCTTATAATGAAAAATCAAGTGGCATAACATTATCCAAGTGTGTATTTCACCCGGGCAACCACAAAGTTGACTATATTTTTTTGCAAAATTCTGCATGGACTTTCTGAAAATTCCAAATGGCCAACATCCCACCAGTGAACCTCATCATGTGACTTGCATTCTTCTCACTTCTTCTGCATGTTCAGGAAAATCCTGAACAGTTATGAAAAGCATAACTGTGACATTTTAAGTACCAGTTGCAACATTGTGTCTTTTCTGTACAAGTTTCCTCCAGAAGAGTGGCAAAAAAAATTTAAAAAATAAAAGTTCCTGTTTACTGTAAAACAAGGACTAGAAAGACAAAAGAGAAAAGTCGGGGAGAGGAAAGATATTTTTAATATATATTTTAAAAATTAAATTTTTCTACTGTCATTATATGATGTATTTTTATTTTGATACAGTGAAACATAGTTGAGCATAATGCTGAACTTTATATTTTATCACCTTATCCAAGGTGATAAAACCATGATGGCTTTGTAGTTAAAGAGACACAAAAGAGTAACCTAGACTACCACTGTCACAATCCCCCCTTGAAGCACAGGTAACTATGGTAACTATGACAAGACTGGATCTAGTCATGGGCCTAGACCTGGGACTCACCAAGAACTACAGTGAAATACCTGACTCAGCTCTAAGCACAGATCAACAATGAGGTGCTTCAAATATCATGGAAGTTGGAGGCAGAGCTGAACTTTTTTCATTCTAGACAGGGTGATCTCCTTTTTGCCCTTCCCTTAATTCCTCTGGTCCCTTGTGTTTACAGCTATACCCTTCTTTCCCCTTCTTCCACATCTCCTATTTGCAAAAGTGCCATAGTGTAACAAATAATAATAACAACTTTGCAGTGGTTGCCTTCCAGGCTGTTTTTTTCTCACTATTTCCCAAACCCATATTAAAGTGACCTCTGCTTATTTTCAAACAGAGTACAGAACTAAAACCAATGGAGGAGGATAGGAACTCTTTGGCTGGGATCAAATATTTTATTAAACATAATGCATGTCCCCTTGCAGATGAAAACAGAGTAGATAAGAGGAATGACCTTCAGTTTCTCATTTGACGAACGTTTTCCTTTTTTCTGTCCTGTCTTTGCTTTGTTTTGAATATTCTTTCTTGCAAGAAAAGCTTGTACAAAGACAGTAATCAATTTTTTTTACAGTTATTAAACCACTATTGTGGCGGAAGCGACAGTTCTTACTCAAAAATATATGTGTAAAGTAGAAAACAGAGTAGATAAGAGGAATGACCTTCAGTTTCTCATTTGACGAATGTTTTCCCTTATTCTGTCCTGTCTTTGCTTTGTTTTGAATATTCTTTCTTGCAAGAAAAGCTTGTACAAAGACAGTAATCAATTTTTTTACAGTTACTAAACCACTATTGTGGCAGAAGCGACAGTTCTTACTCAAAAATGTATGGGTAAAGAGGTCTAAAAACAGGAAGTGAAGTCCCCATGAACCATGATTGTTTTATACTTTCCCTGCTTACAGGCTGGAGTATTTGGTAAAACACAAGTTTCTACGTTAATGCAGAGCTTTTAGGTGCCAGCATTGACTGTTACCTGAGCATAAGAAAGGCACAAGCAGTGTCCTCAAGGCTCAGGACAAATTTTTAGAAGCAAATTGTTGTCTAATGAACGAAGAAGGGCAGAAATAGTTACAATCCTTTTGAGTGTCCGTATGAAATACATGTCAGCTTGGAGATATCCCACTCTTAGGAAGGATACACACCATCCATGACCTCTGCAGTCACACAGCCTATTCAAAAGGAGAGGACAGAGTTTACACCAGTTTTCCCTCTTCTCCCCTTCCTACTTTGTCTCCTGCACCCAGTCACAGATCTCCAGCCCAAAATACAGATTCCAGCCATTAAGACATGCAGGTAGCATGTTTGAAGGGGCAGTATCTTTATAACAAATTTCAAATCCTAAGCAAAGAGTCCAGTGCAGCTGTGTCTCTCCTGGATGAGCTGCAGGAATAAGGCTAAAAAGCTGCTAATTTGTTATGCAGGCTTTGGCTGGGTTAATTTTCTTCACAATAGCTGGTATGAGGCCATGTTTTGGATTTGTGAGGAAAACAGTGTTGGTCATTCAGGGATGTTTTAGTTATTGCTGAGCAGTGCTTACAGAGTCACAGTCATTACTTACTCGCACACCACCCCACCAGTGAGAAGGCTGAGGGTGTGCGAGAAGCTGGGAGAGGACACAGCCAGGACAACTGACCCACACAGGCCACAGGGACATTCCATACCATATGGCATCATGCTCAGTATATAGAGCTGAGGGAAGAAGAAGGAAGAGGTGTTTGTCTTCCCAAGTTACCATCAAGAGTGATGGAGCCTTACTGTCCTGGAGATGGCTGAACACCTGCCTGCCCAGAGCGGTGAATAAATTCCTTGTTTTCCTTTGCTTGTGTGCACAGCTTTTGCTTTACCTTTAAACTGTCTTTATCCCAACACATGAGTTTTCTTACTTTTACCCTTCCAATTCTCTCATGCATCCCACCAAGGGAGAATAAGTGAGCATCAGGATGGTACTTCATGGCCAGCTGGGGTTAAACCATGGCACATAATCAACAGTCACACTGTAAAGGCCATGCTCAGACTGGAGCTGCTGGATCCAGTGTTACATTTATATTCTTGATGCACTTGTATTCAGAGACCATCTAGTCAAGATCACAAGACAGAAATGGTTTAGCCTTGACATCATTGGCAATTCTAAAATTGAAAAGGGTTTGTTGTTTTTCTCTCTCCCTTAGAGAATTATGCTCAATATTTTCAAGGAACTGTCATTTCCTGTAAAATAATGTTTATGGTGGCAGGCTCTCAGTCTTTCTGGTAATTTATTTTCAGAACATTATTATTTATTGTAGCTGTTCTTTGTTCTCTGCATTTTTTTCTGGCTTTCAGCAGGACTGCCCCATGCCTTTCCAAACTGTGGAGATTTTACAGTGTAGTGGCTCAGAGTAATTTCAGTCTATTTAAATGAATGCTGAAAATCCATCAAACTTTAGTGCCCACTTGAAGAAGATTGTAAAATTAACATCAAAGGAAGGGGATGCCCATGTCTGCATTTTCTCCTTCAAAAGCACTGGGCCATTCCATGCAACAGCCCTGTTTGTTTAAATCAACATGATGTGGGAAACCACGCTAGCTGTCTTTCAGTTTGCTGCTTTTCCTTAGATCTGCCAATAGCCACCCTACATCCCGATCACCATTAGGTTCATATAGATGAGTGGTGTTCAACCACATGCATTTACCATGAAAAGAACTATAAGGAAGGTGTGGAGGATGCTGAAGACCTTGGCATGACATAGTAGATTCGTATTACTAGGTCGTTCCTAGTTATTACTGGTCATTTCTACAGTTCCACCTCTACCTCAAATCTTCTGGGCAAATCTGCTGTCCAGTTGTAAACAGAAGACAATCACACAGTACCAGAATTTAGATCTAGATCTAGCTTTTCTTTAAGAAACTTGTCTCACTATGCTGCCCAGTTAATCCTCAAAAGAAATCAATCACAAATGTGCTTCTGACACTAGGAAATGCTGCCTCAGCATTTTCAAATCTTCTAGACTGCAAAAGCAAAATTATTTGCCCCATTCACAGTCTTGGTGAGCAACGTACTTTCCACTGGCTGCAGAAAACGGTAAGAATTGCTTAGTGGCAAAACGTGCAATTGGCAATGCAGTTTGTGGTCACTAAAAGGAAATCTCATGACAACAATGACTTCAGGGAACAGGTTATGTCTCAAAGACATGAAAAGAAAGGAATGAAAGGCTCAAGTTCAGTGTATTTCCCAGGAGACAAAATGTCTACCAAAAGCATACTGTGACTGGTGACCTACTGGGGCTGAGACCCAAAGTGCATTGGGTCACGAAAGGTGCTGACAGCATCTCCCCAGAATGTGGAGTTAGAAGGAATATAGGCATAATATTCTGCTACGTTTTTCCTAGGAAATGTGGAGACAGCAGGCAGTGTTCTCCCACTTCCCCTCTGCTCTCTCTCACAGACACTTCCTTTGTCTGTACCAGCTGGGTTATTAACAGAATATTGTTTTTCATTCCACGTCTCCTCCCTTTGGGCTTTCTATACTTCTGGTCACAGAGAAGAAGGTAAATAAACCTTTTTAATTACATAGTCTGTCAGAATTTTTCCACACTCACCCAATCTATTAATTTTTTTGTACTTTGGATTTGGTTTTAACCCCCTTCCCTTACACTTAGCCTTTTTCAGTTTGTGTCTGAATGTACCAATAGAAAAAAGCACAACCCTTTCCCTGCAGAAATCTAAAAACAGTTGTTGCAAGACTCATTTTATGACAACATCAATTTTTCCTTTTGTGTAGAAAAACTAATGCTTCTATAGACCTGAGAAATGGTCCAAAAGGGAAGCTACTTACCATTACCTTCCAGATGTTCAAAATAATGCAGTTTTCACATCAGAGAACAAAATGGGCTTGGGTTTCTTGTCAGATGACTTTTACAGATATATAAGAATATGTTTCTTACTTTCCAAGTGGACTTTAAATGTAACTACATTTAAAGAGTTGGTACTCCACAGACCAAACTCTGACAACAGAGGAAAAATACAATTGGGTATATTAGCTTCCAGACTAGCATTACTTTGGCTTTTTGAGCTAAGTTGAATTGGTGCTGAAACTTGTACTCCTGTAGGAAAACAGCTAGTCTAGCCTTGAGGCATCTTAAACACAGGGCATGGAGTCAAATGACATAAAAGAGTACAAAGATAATTTCTGTGCTAAACAACAAAAGAATTCCTTATTTGTAATCATGGTGGTTCTAATGCAAGGAAGACCAAATGAGTAGCTCATTTCTAAATGTATATGCAATCATATTTTCATTCATACCACCACTTCCTCTACTTAAAATTCCCTGAAATTACTTGGCCCTATTCTGCCAGACACTCATCCCCAACTCTTCCTCCCTTATCCATGGAGACCCAGGACTTTGGATTCCCTCTTCAGGCATATGCAAAGAAAATCTTGGGGTACTACACTTGAAAATACACTTTTCTGAACCCTTTCCCATGAAAACAGAGCAAGTAGCAAAGACAACTGCCAAATGGAGATAGCCAGCAGTTTACTGTCATCAACTTACACAGAGAACCTAGACACTGAGAGTAGAATAATGTTTTGTGTGCTAGCAAAGTCTTGGAGAATGAAAAATGTAACATATTTTTCAGCAAGAAAAGAGGGAATAGCTTTTTTCCTTTCAAAAAGAATTTGCAACCTTCTTTTAAAACTCTAATATTTGTATTATATTAAAATATATATTTATCCTGTATGTATACACACATATAGTAATAGTCTGAGAAAGTGATAACCTCTCCAGAGATTTTTTAATTCACCTTATGAAATGAGAGCTCACTGCTGCCAGAAGTGAGCAGGCCAACTGTATTATGACTGCATTCAGATTCAGACTATTTCATGGTCTGTTCCTCCTTCCTTCCTTCCCTCCCTCCCTTTCACCAGAAGAGGTAATTCAGGTACAGAGCCAAGGACACTTCCCTGCTCCAGAAGCTTACTTTCAAAGTCCCACTCTTAGACAGACCCTGCTCCTACCTTCCTTCCTGTATCCAACCAAATGCTGCTGTTGGCTAACAGCAGGAAGCAATGGAGGTTGAAAGTGCCACCCTGTACAGTCTCCCCTTCCTCTATGTGCCTGTCCCTGCTCCTGCTCCCCAAAATCCTCAGAGAGGGAAGACAGAAGCAGGTCTAGAGACTGCAATACTTTTTATTCATGACTTGTGAGAGTGCTTTACTTCCCCTGCCCAGAGATGCCTGGAAGAGTTGTCTCACCATGAGTTTGAATCCTGTTTCAGCCTGTTATGAGCTAGTGGTTTCTACATGACCCTCTTGCTGTCCCACTCCAGCCTGGAGCAAGCTGTGGGGGTGTGGGTCTCTCTTCTCGGCCTGAGCCTCAGCCCTGCTGCACCTCGAATCCTGTTTCAGCCTGTTATGAACTAGTGGTTTCTACATGACCCTCTTGCTGTCCCACTCCAGCCTGGAGCAAGCTGTGGGGGTGTGGGTCTCTTCTCAGCCTGAGCCTCAGCCGTGCTGCACCTTTCAAAGCCTTTGCAGACAATCACAGTCTGTTTCCCCTGGTGTTCAAAAGCCTGCATCGGACAAGGAAAATGATTGGTAAGATCAAGACACTTTATTCAAGTAAAAATGAACTAATTAGACACAGATTTAACAAAATGTGCAGCAGAAATGTCCACTCGATTTCCCTGACCTGATGTAGAAGCCTCTATTGTACTGCTGCTTGTGTTAACATCCTTAGTCACAATGTCTGTGCTCCCATAAGACTTGGTGGAGTGGTGGGAAGGGACCAGACAGAAGTGATGGGGAGCCTGAGCACTCAGTGCATCCTTTACCCTAAGAGCTGTTTTACAGCAGCTATGGGCTCACCTGCAAGGGGGCTTTCTGGAATGGGCAATAACAGAGCAGAAACCAACACAGATGTGGCAGCAAGAGGCAGGGCCACAGTTGCCAATAAAACACAACTAATTCCCAGATATTGCCTCAAATATCACGCAGGTAACTGCAGTCATCCTCGTTCAGAGACAAGCCTGAAACATCTCACAGAGTGGCACAAAAGAAATCTTTTCAAGTTGAAAACTGCACACTTCCTCTTTAAGCCTCCCTGACTCTCCAGGCATCAGATATTTGCCATAACCATCATGGGCACTGTTGTCATTGAGAACATTATCAACTAGGTTATTCTTGTGCCTATTGGAGCAGACTGTAGAGTACTCACTGAATTTTTGGCTTGAGACCCAGTCTTTTGGTGGAGGAGGAGAATGGCATTGAATAAAAATATCTTGGAAATGAACTGGCTAGAAAAGGAGAACGTTGTGGGAGGCAGGGAGTAGCTAATGCTCAGTGCTTGGTTCTCCCCCGCCGCTGAATGCTTTGACTGCACAGTCTGCCTGGTCAGGAATGAAATGCCTTCTCTGTCAGGCAGTTTGAGGGACATCCAACTCATAGTCTGGCATTTCCAGGGTAAGAAGGCTGCAAGAGACCTTCTGCTACTTGAGTCCAATTTTAGAACAGAGGCACTGCTCCCCATCAGCATCACCAGGCCGCCTTTGGATTGTCAATAGGCAGGGTGATAAAACAGACTAACGCCTTGCTGCACTGACACATATGAGTTTCCATGGTCAGCAAAAGATCCTAATTTGAGGAATATTATAATTAAGTATCAACTTCTTTGTGCAGAACCATCACCTGAAAGCAGATTTTAAAAGTAAATCAGACATACTGGGGACTTAGCTGTCATAATTTGCTGAAAAACTTCTACTCACGAAGAAAGCCATGGTCAGCAAAAGATCCTAATTTGAGGAATATTGATAATTAAGTATCAACTCCTTTGTGCTGAACCATCACCTGAAAGCAAATTTTAAAAGTAAATCAGGCATACTGCGGACTTAGCTGCCCTAATTTGCTAAAAAACTTCTACTCACAAAGCAACTTGGAGACTGTTGCTGTTCCTTTTTGCAATTTTTTGTATCCTCAAGTGAACAATAAAACCCAAATAACAGGTAAATTTTTAGGGAAAAAAAAAGAGGAAAGGAAGCTGGCCTCATGTCTTATTTTAACTGGAATTAACATTTCCAGAGGAAATGCTATAAATTGCACATATTACTATATAAGCATCCTATCAGTGACCACTTTAAAATAAATCAGGCATACTGCGGACTTAGCTGCCCTAATTTGCTAAAAAACTTCTACTCACAAAGCAACTTGGAGACTGTTGCTGTTCCTTTTTGCAATTTTTTGTATCCTCAAGTGAACAATAAAACCCAAATAACAGGTAAATTTTTAGGGAAAAAAAAAGAGGAAAGGAAGCTGGCCTCATGTCTTATTTTAACTGGAATTACCATTGCCAGAGGAAATGCTATAAATTGCACGTTACTATATAAGCATCCTATCAGTGACCACTTTAAAATTAGTCCTAAAGAGACAAATGGGTTTATTGTACACACTACTTTGTTGTGAGTATATGCATACATTCTTAATTTATTTTCTTCATTATTATCAATTACAATAGTGTTAAACTCTTAGGCATTGAAGGTGAAAGCCAGAAATTAAAATGGTGAGAGTAGGAAGAAATCTTAAAGCACCTAACTGAATGAGTGTAAGATGCCAGGCAATACCCGTGACTGGCAGCTCCCCAGAAAATGCTAGCTCTTTGCAGTGGTGAGATTTAACATTAAAGATATCCTTGCACCTTAGAGATGTTGGATAAGGAAGAAGCTGATGAGTCTGACTGGCCTGTCAGGACTGGTGTCTAAAAAGGAGATAGGAAAAAAAAAAAAAAAAAAAAAAAAAAAGAAAAAAAAAAAAGAGACAAGAAAAGGATATTCATCTCTCCTTGGGGCTGTTCTGTGCAGTTTTTAGCCAGCACTGAATAAATAATTCCCAAAACCAGATCTTCTGGGAACTCCAGTGCCTGGTTCTCAGCAGTACTTCTAGGCAAAGATTCAGCAGATGCTTACCTTGGGGATCTGTGTTCTTAATGTGCATGGAAACACTCAGGGTACATCCATCCAGGTATCCTACAGCACTACATGATTCTGTGCAAATAGTTGCTAAGTAGGGAAACCTGCTTTCACAAAGCTGTACAGGGGTATAACAAAATAACACTTAAGGTCTGCATGATGCAGCTGCTGTAACAATTTGTGATCATATTTGGCTGTTCTCATGTCTTATCTTAAAAATTAGAAACTTTCCTGGATCTACTCTCAGGGTGCAGACAGCCTGATGTGATTGTGTCTAAGGAGCCGCATGCTGGGAAAAAATATGCACTCTTTGAACACACTGTAACAGCCTCCAGTTATCGCAGTTATCAGAGTGAATCAATATGGATTAGGGCCTGCCATCCCACTCAGCCAGTGCAGAAGCACACACTAACCACATCCTTTCAAGATAGCGTTGATGCCATGCTGTTGAAGCTTATATCATACTTAGAGCACTTTGCATCCTGAAATTCTCCAACTCCAGCTTCCCTTTTGAACTCACAAGTTGGAACTGAAACCAACAAAAAGCTCTATTAAACATTATCCTTACCTAATTGAATATATTAGTTGCATATAGCAATTACCTTCTCCTTTTTACAGTATAGTAAAGCACTTATGGTATAATAAAATCTACCACACAGTGCTCAACTGCACAGTGTGTTGAGCAATTCAGTTTTTAGTGCTTCATGTAGGTTAGGAATTGATTTTAATTGCCTGGCATAAATCACACAGTCTTACTGTAGAGACCCTTATTATTTCACAGACAAGGCTGGTTTTAATCCTGTATATTCATGGGGAATAAGAAGGAAACAGAACAAAAAGAAAATCACATTTCAGAAGTTTACTTCTGAGGAAGAGAGATTTGTTCTGATTTCAATGAAAATTTAAGAAATGCTCTTTACATATCATGAGCACAGTAGTAAAGAAAACTTTGTACATCACCACTAAACCTCAGGCACTGCAATTGTTTCATGAGGTAAACCTTGACAAACTATGTGAGACTTACAAAGAGAATTTGCAGTACAGATGGATATTTATTTTGCTTACACAACTGCTTTAACCTCTTTCCTAACATATCCAGAAATAATATTTCCATGTATTTTGCATGTATGTTTGGATTTACAATGCATGTGAGAGGGAAGCACTCTCTCATGAAGCTTGGGTCCCATTTGTAGGTTTTCTGTTCCAACACAATTGAATCATTTGTCTTAGGAATAACTTAAGTAAAATGAAAACTAAACCTAAAACTAAACCAAAACATCCTCCATTAAAAAAAAAAAAATTAAAAGAGAGATTTAAAAAAAAAACAGCTGAAAATGTCTATTTAAGAGTGAATTTGAAGTGGAAATGATCTGTACATGATTGTGAGCCATCATCTAATTAGTATTTTCATGATGATACCAATTTTTGTCTATACTGCACAATAGTTCCTGGGGACATATGAACATTACAGGAAAGGGATTTCCATCTCATATCTTTAAACACAGAGACCACAAATTCAGGTCTAATCAATACTGATTTACCTTTTTGTACAAATATCAGCCCTGAACACTCAGTGTCTGCAGTGTTGAGGCAAGTCCCCGTGGCATTGCAGAATTCTGATGTACCTATATTGTCTGTATGAGGAAAAAGCAGAAGATGAGCACTCAGATCCCACAGAGAGAAGTTAGAGTCAAAAGCAATATTTATGGTGATAGAAAGAGATATCTTATGTTTTAGTTACAAGTATCTTATGATTTAGTTACAAGATTTTAAATCTTCAAAGCTATGCTTCAAGGCTCAAAGAAGTTTTTTTATGTAGAGAGAAAAAACATCAGTAATTTTAAAAATCTGAAATAATTTACAAAGCAAACTGAAAAATCATTTACCTCTAATTAATCCCATTAATATACCCCTTCTGAAAATGTTTAATTATTGCTTTCAGCATTTTTGAAGTCCTTTTAAATTCATTATTGGACTATCAGCGGTAAATTTATCAAATCTGGACAGGCTAGGCCATCATTCATGGAACCAATTTATACAAGTGCCAGTTAACCACCACATGCAAAAACTGGCTTTTAAAGTTCACAATGCTGTTACAAAGGTCATGGTGATACTTTGTGAAAATTGAATCATGCAGAAGTCGATACAAAAAGACATATTGTCTTCCTTCAATAAGGAGCTTTAATGCTATGCCAGTTTACTTACCATCAAACTCTGCAAAGTCAGCAAGCTAATAAAGAATTTAGGATTTATGGCCCTTTAATTCAGCATACAAAAAATAGTTAGAAAGTGACAGACTAATAGGCCAATTATCTGAAGAATATTTTGTTTATTTGGCAGAAATTACAAGGAGATGCATAATAAAAATACCTTCAGTAACCAATTTACTCCTACATTAAAATAAACTCATTCACGACTACTGTGCTACAGAAAGTACCATTAAAATGTTCAAAGTTCTTTCCTGATGCCAAACAAAAACTCTTAACCAAGGCAATATACAATATTAATATGGTTTTATGGTCAATTTATGTCTAGACACAAGCAATAAGAGGTGGAAGAATACTACAGAAATTACAGCTTTTATGCAGGAAACAGGAACAAAGCCCCAAAGGATTGTATCCACATTTGTCTTACTCCAGATTTAGAAATTATTATTTTTTCCGTATTAGGTATGGGTCTAAAATATTAGCTGTTTTCTTTGCATGAATGAACTCTGGGGAGGGAATAGTTTGACAGTTTTTTATTAAAAAATACTTGAATAAAATTTTGCCTTTTTTATTTAGCTGACATAACCCACTTGTACTGTGCTTCATACTGGCTAACAAATGGACTTCATGAAAATAACCACAGGCTCTGCCTAATGACACAATGTCAAAGACCACAAACATCACATGCTTTAGAAGTTTAAGTTCTGAAAATTAAAGAAATGCAAGCCACTATGTTTCTAAAGCAATCAAAATAATGGTATCCCCATATTTTGTGATTTCACAAGCTTTGGCATGAGACATGAAAGAAAGTTTAAGCCCTGTTTTTTCATTTGGGGTACTTTATAAAGAGCATGTCTGCATTAATAATCATAGGAAGGCATTACAGTTCCAGTATGAAATAAAATAATAAAATGCCAATGTATAGCTCACATATGATTAATCCTATACATTATCTCCTCTGAGCATTGACTTTACTAAAAATAAAATAGATAAGGAGGTAGTAACTGCACAATTTCCTTACTAGGTCATGGGAAAAATGTTATTAGAGAACAATATTCTCAGGATTTTTTGAAATGACTAGTGTCTCTAAAAGTCCTAATTTGGGTCATCACTATTTAGGCAAAAGGATTTTCATTGTTAGAAAATGAGCTATTCCATTTCTGAAATCATGTTTCTTCAAGATACAAGAAACTGAACTTTGGGAAATTAAGACACACATGTCACTTCCAAAGTTCTTGGCTGGAATTTTAGTTTGAGTTGGGAGAAGAAAGAAAAAGCTAGGAAATAATTTATGTGACCACTGTGTAACCTTTGGACTTCTTTAGACCTAGCTTCTTCCCATGTATGAGATGCCAGGAAACCAAGATATTTTGTTCCTACCAGATAACAATAAGTTCTTATTAAAGAGTTACTTGTTTTCCTTCATGAACTCACACTTTGGATCAGTTGCTGAGACATGGTGGCCAGTGCTATCCAGTCCAATTGGTGCTCCTAGAATTGTCAGTCTCAAGAACAATGTTTGCTTAAAGGAAATATACATCAAAATAACATACAAGCATAAAGAAAATGGTTATACCAAATTTGTCTGATTTATACAGTGGAATTTTCCACTTACCAAGGAAAATTACAGCAGACAGAGAACTACACAATGTCAGAGTTTTGTTTTTTCATTTGTATTTAATGGAGAAGATTAAAGGAATAATTCATGTGGTAGATGAATCAAACTATCCTTTTATTGAAATATAATTGTAGGTATAATGTACAGCAAATCGGACTGCTAAAGTGATCCCACACTAAAACAGTGGTTTGATAGCTTTCTCTCCTGCAATGTGTCAGTTTGCAATGGAGTAATTTTTTTTTTGAGGCAACAGAGATACACTTGAACTATTCTACAAGATGTTTTGTAGGTGGGACAATAATTTCTGGATTTTTATTTCTCACAATGGCAGCTTTCTTACTGTCCATAGATCAGAGAATCATGTCGAAAGGAATTTGTGGAGATCATCTAGCCCAATCCACAGGATCAGGACTAGATCTGATATGGATCATCACCTGTTAAAGTCTTTTTATCTAAATCATGAGTTTTCTCCCTTTCATCCTTTTGATTCTCTCCTCTGTCCCAAAAGTGAGTGAGCATCTATGTATGGCTTAGTTGCCATAGATGGAGTTAAACCAAAATAGTAATTTATGGGCCAGCATGTAGGCATAGAAATGAAAGCAATTTTCTTAAGAACTAATAGAAATTCAGTGGAATGTGTTGGAAAAATTCCTCAGGTTATGCAGAATCCTCCTGCTGTAATACTATCAGTTGTGTATCGTGCCTTCAGTACAGCCATTGTCTTCCTTTTCCCTTAGCAAAATCTATGATTTTGGTATTTGACAAACAAGTTAGGAATATGGGGATTCACAAACGCAGGTAGACTCACCAACCAAAATTTTGACAAAATTTTCATTAGAGTTAAATCTTTTAGGAGTACCCATCAGGGGTACTGAGTGATTTTCTAGAATAAGATTATATAGTCATTAGTGAGGGGGAATGGGAAACAAGGTTGACATAATCAGCTTCAGTGCACCAAAACTTTCAATAAACACAGTCTTTGGTAAGGTACAGTGGTGTAAAGGACCCTCTACATAGCACAGAGGAATGTAGGTACTTTTATGTTTGAATGACTGAAAAAAAATGCAATTGTGAAGTAAAGGAACCAGAAGGGAGAAAGAAAGAGATAAAGCAATATCTCTCACCAGCACATTTTTACCTCCAAACACTTAATGAGGAGCCCATGTGATGGAGAAGGAAGACTCGCTCACCATATGATGATCGACAAGTCTCGTCTTTATTCCCGAATCACCGATTATTATACACCTTTTAATTAGCTCATGCATAGTGCAAAATCCCAGCTCACAATTGGCTAACTAGCTATCAGCTATTTACGTGCTGTTTTGGTATAACTACTTATTACTTTCCCAGGCTGTTTTTCTCCACCACCTGCTCGGTGCATTACTTCATCCACGGGCCAAGGACATAGTTTAATTGGAAGGCAACTCCCCTCATTTTCTATCTTGGTCAAATTAATCTCACTGTGAGCTTTAGCTCGGAGCGAGCTTGTTACAAAGCTCTCAACACCCATGAGTGGATGCCTCACACAAATAAAGTTAAATTACAGAACTGTTCAGTGAAATTAGTTCAAGTGTGTCACATGAGAGCTTTTTCAAGGGACCATGGTTGTTTTCACAAAATAAGTGTGCAACAATTAAAAAGTAGCAGAAACGAGGACAGGGAAAGAGAAAAAGCCTTATAGTTTCCTTTCAGTTTCAGGCAGGTAGTTCTGCTTTTGCCTGGAGATAGGTGAAAGCAGAGCTCAAGTGTCTGCTGAGGGAGCACAGCCCTTGTCACCATGGGTGCTTTGGAGGCAGGGGAGCTGCATGACTGCTGCTGAACGAGAGCAGCCCTCAGCAGTGCAACTACTGTCATGGCCAGAAACCAGGCAGGGTCTTGGCAAGTTTCCCCATGCTCTTTCCCCATGCTACTCTCTCTTAAGTGCCTCATATGAAAGGGGTATTTTTTTACCAGGGAAAGACAGACTCTGCCCATGTGCCTGATGAGCTCCCAATTCCTTCAAAGAGGCTGTTGACACAGCTGCCAATTAACGCCATTTGTGATGTACACAAATGACTACAGAGCCTTTGCACAGACCAAACAGCACGTGGCCTTTCATTCATTACTGTCGTAGGTTACATTTAAGCTGGTGACAGAGAACAGATGTGAGGGGCCCTTTAATCTTGAGCTTTTCCATACAGGCCTGGAAGTATTTCCAGTGATTTTTCTGAGGGCCATAGACCCAGTTTATACTGCATAAAAAATTATCAAGGTCACCAATGGTTTGTGTTTTCACAGTGTCCAAGCAAAAGCCACTCTTTCCTGAGCACCTTTGACATAACCTCCATCCAAATCCAAATCTTGAGGTATTATTCTGCCATACAGAAGCTGAAGAAAGATTGTCAGCCAGTATCTCTGCACTGATCAGCCCCTTCCCAGATGAGAGGAAGAAAATTACACAGAGACCTCAGGAGCCTTTGTTATTTTTGTGTGAGTCGTCAAGAGACAAAGGAAAAGGAGATGGATCCTCCATCCTACTGAAATGCACATGGCAGTGGCAGGCAGGACTAATTTCTTCCACTATTCTCACCTCAGAAGATCCAAATTCTTCTAGGGTGTTACTGTCACATTCCCAGAACCCATGAGCACCCACTTACTGCCATATTCTGGGGATGCACTTCCACAGCTGCAGCTATGCTTCAACATCAAATCCCCTCTTTCTCTGGCTCAGTGTTAACGTTAGTACGTGTCTGAATAGAGAGGTGAATTTCCTCCTGTGTCTTCCCTATCATTGTGAATCCTCATATATCCATAAATACATACATAGTGTAAGTTCCAAAATACTATGTTTACTGCATAATACTACAAACCATTTAAATTTTATTTTACACTGAGAAAAACAATCCCACACTAATTGCCCAGTTTCTTCATGTGTGGTATTCAGTAACTGCATGTGCAGGGAGGTGATGATCTGTTGTTCTTTCAAAAATCTAGTAAGGACTAATGCAAACAGATCACCTCTGTTCCAAACAGTTGGACAGCAGATTTCAATGCAAACAGGAGAGACCTTGACCCACTGACTTCAGGAAGAACCAGGTGTCTACTACACTGTTCCAAATCTGTTTGCACTTCTGAACTCTGCAGCTGTTAATATCTCTGCACAATCATCTTGCTAAACTGCTTCTATGCACATCTGTGTTTGACAGGCTCAATTCTCCTGAGCACTTGAAAAAACATACAACATGCAGAGATACCATTAATAGGAATTCAGATGGTGAGGCTGATGTTTTCTTTCTTCATCAACATCAAGCATTTTCCTGGGAAAACAACATTTTCCTGCTGTTAGGAGTCTACTCACAGAAGCACAAAAGGGAAGTAGGTGAAAACTAGTAAAAGCATACAGGAAAGCAGAATGTACCATTCTGTGTGTCACTTTCCATGATCATCTCATTTATTTTCTGTTCACAAGAAAAATTCTGGAATAAAATATCTGAAAAACAGTCACAGAAATATCAGGTCTAATAGGGAAACAACCCACAATTTAAATATTTTTCACTCTTTTAAAGTACATTAAGGCTATTTCTGATGTTTTCTGGCTGTTTTGAAGATGAAGCCACTCACATCAATTAATCTCTCCCTGATGCATTGATTTCATTTTACTTTGTCTCTTTTATTGGCAAACAGGTTAAAACACATATTTATACATTAATTTCTGTGATCTTTGGCTCAGGCAAAATAATCTACATCTACAGAAAAATAAACAGCCAACAAATGGATTATAAAGCTGTTGCCAAAGTTTCAGACTCATTGCTGAATAATTTTTTCCTTTTAGTTTGGATACCAGCCCACAGTACTGAAAATTTACATTGCAAGTATAACGAATGACCTTCATTTTGTCTATTCTATTGTAAGCACATCAATGAAAACAAGAAAATAATGTTAGGGAAAATCAGCTTTCCATCTTACTTAAAATCCATACATTGATTTCCATTGACTCACAGAATAATTTAAGTTGGGAGGGACCTCTGATCCAGCCCCCAGCCCAAATCAAGACCATCCTCAAAGTTAGACTAGCTTTTCCAGTTCTTCAAGTCTCCAAGGATGAAAATTACAAAGTCTCAGTGGAGTTTACTCCAGTGTTTGATGACTCTCATTATTAAAAAAAAATAAAATAACTAATATCCATTTGGAATTTCTGTTTTGTCCATTGCTTCTTGTCCTTTCACTGTACACTTCCAAACAGAATATGGTCTCAACTTCCTTATAACCAGACATTAGGTAACTGAAGGCAGCAATAAGATCCTCTCTTGGCCTTCCCTTTCTCAGACAGAAAAAATAGTTCTCTCAGCAGCGTTTCCTACATCAAATGCTCCAGCCCTAGCCATCCTGGTGGCTCTCTGCTGAACTAATTCCAGTGACAAATGACTTTTTGCTACCATCTATGCCTACTGTATTTTGGTACATTCCATAAACACTGTCTTCATCTAATCAAATGAAGTTTAAGTTCACATGTGTGGGTGAATCTGGCACTAACAGCAAATGAATGATCACCAACTGGTAGTACACAGATATTTTGCAAAGAAAATTTCAGTTCCCTTCTTTCCTACATGTGCCAGTACACCATAGCACATCCAGTCCAGCCTTGAGAAGACCAGACACATGTGGCAATGTGTTCTGTAAAGTGTGCTAGTGTGTAAGAAGTCAGCTCTGTTGACTAAAACCTAGGTAAAATTATCACTTTATTATTAAATTATGGATTTCAACAAGCAGATGCCCCTCATTACATCATGTATCCCCGAAACCACCATGTTGTAATGAGAAAAAGTCATTCAGCAAAACTAAACCCCAGCAAGTAAGAAGTGCTGCAGGGAGAAACAGAGTTGCATTTTCTTGCATTTTTATTCCGCAAATGCCGACCTGTTATTGCCAGGTATGCAACATTTGCCAACAAATTAAAGACCAAATTAAAGACTTATTTGAAACTGAGTGTGAAACAGCTCTTCACTGATTGTGGAATGGCCTGTCAATACACCCATCTAAATTCTGTGGTTCATATTCCTCAGATAACACAACGTATGCAGTGCTGCTAATAAAATACACCCATAGTTTTCTAACGTGGTCTGGCAATAGTTAAGCATTATAGTTTGAACAATGGGTCAGTGTTGAGGTGAGTGCAGTTCACTACTCTTTTGCCAGCTATAGCCTAGCAGTGACTAAAGAGAAAGCAATTCCTGTGTATTAGCAGCTTTGAGGTCAGCTAGCAGAGACAAATGGTGCAGTTAACCAATGTGGGAAACATTGTAAAGGTAAAAAGACTTTTAGAAAGCTGTGAAAGTAGGTTTTAGAAATAGAAAGAGCAGAGAACTTAGAGTTGTAAAGTTTGAAAGTAGAAAAGTTATAATAGTACAGTAAATAATAGTTTGAGTTTTAGGTTTGGCTAAGATAGACCTTAAGGCTGTAGAAAAATATACTTAGTAAGATAGTAGAAAGTTTTAAGTTTAATAATACTGTATTGCGTAATGTTAATAGAAAGTATGTAAGTAAACATTGTTTGAAGTAAATGTATGTGTGTTTTAGTGATTGGTTAGAGTAACTACTTATAAGTTTTAGTAATATGTTATTAGCTAGAAAGTTTTTTAAATGTTCTGTAACGAAGAAATTTTTGGCTGTTGTTGGTAAGATGTGAGTTGTTGCTATTTTTCAATTGTTTCAACCATGTAATGAAACTGATGTTATAAAAAAGTTTAAAGAACATTCCATCACTTAATGGAATCACATGCTCCCTAAACAAGCAAAAAGAATACATTAAATAGTGAGAAACTTTAAATTTTACTGATGTACCTTTGTGTAAAAAACTTCTAACACTGTTTTACTAGATTAAAAAATGCATAATATAGTAGAACTATGTAACACAAAGTAGTTAATAAGAAAGTTAAGAAAGTTTCTCTGTATTTGTACTGAGAAGGGGAATTGTGGGAGACATAGTAAAGGTAAGAAGACTTTCAGAAAGCTGTGAAAGCAGGCCTCAGAAACAGAAAATCAGAGAACATAGAGCTGCAAAGTCTGAAAGTAAAAAAGTTACAATAGTACAGCAAACAAGGACATGAGCCTATAGTTTGAGTTTTAGTCTTAGTCCAGATAGACCTCAAGACTGCAGTAAAACACACCTAGCAAGATAGTAGAATGTTTTAAGCTTAATAATAGAATATTGTGTACTGTTAATAGAAAACATACAAGCAAGCATTGTTTGAAGCAGGTGCCTGTGTGCTTTTAGTGATTGGCTAGAACAATTATCTGTAAGCTTTAGCAATATGTCATCTATGATGTTTTCATTTCTAACTAGGAAACTCATGTTGTCTTCATTAGAAATCCCAGACCCCTAAAAAGGCTGCATTTTCATCAAAGTGCAGTAAAATATTGAAGATCTGTTTTCTTCTCTCTTTTGTGGACATATTTCTCTTAAATCACTGCTGGTGTTAAAGTTCATGCTCGTGTTGTTACCTGGTACAGTGTACACAGATTCAGTGTCTTTACCACTGCTGGCTGTGAGTTTGGGGTTGGAATGTCAGCCACCACTTCCAAGCACTTATTTTAATGGATGAAATGATCACAGAACTTTTCTTACATAGCTGACATCGCCCTATTACTTTTACAATTTAAGCAAGTAAAATAAGGGTAAAAAACCCAGCCCAACTCTTCAAGCTTTTTTTTTTTTTAAATAAATGACTGGAAACTACAATTTGAGAATGTTGTATTCACTTCATAAATCGTAAATAGATTTCATAATAAATTGGTTAGAAGGGCAAAAATTAGAGTGCCATTTAAATTGCATTTTCACAAGTATTCATTAAGAAATGCATGTGGTCTTCCATACTTCATAAAAAATAATGATCTGACTTTTTTTTCTTTTTTTTCATTGGTTGAGAGGTCTCTGACAAACAGAACTATCTCCTGGAGGAGGGGAACCCCCTTTCTAACAATTTGCATTGTTTTATAAAGAATCAATATCTTTAAAAGTGAGAAGAGTAGAATTTAATTCCATGGAATACAAAGAGATGGTATTACCAAGAGCACACTTCAGATATCTGCCTTCTCTTAATGGTGAAACTCCTGAAGGAGTGATGATAGTTTGTTCAGGTGTGTTTCATGAATATTTACCCAGAATGACACTTTTAAGAATTTGATGCAAATTTCACAGGTCTCTGACTCAGAAAATAAATTTCATGTCTTGATTGAATGCTGGCATCTGAAACAGAACAACAAGGCAGAAAGGTAATCTTCACTCACTTGAATCTGCCATTTATATGAGAAAAATAGTATGCAAAAATCAAAATGAAAAATCACAGAGATAACTTTCTTATATTTTACAGATCTTTTTTCAAAATTGTTTTTCTTTCTATCTCAATAAAAGAACAAATATTTACAAGTCTAGACTTCTAGAGAGAATTCTTCACATTAAAGAGAAATATGTTTCATTTTGCTGTTATAATCTAAGAAGCAAAAAATGCTGTACTTATTAACAATTATATGGTAGTCACATTTCATGAGAATACATATCTATCCCTGCTTCCAACTTAAACCTTAAATAAGATCTCTATTTCAAGCTCCAGCTTCCTTAGTTTATCTTTGGTCTAGCTGCAATACCTAGACCATTTGCCTCATTTCATATTTAAAATTATTTCGGAAATATAGTATTTTCTTCTTTTGAAAAAATTTACAGAACCCAAAGAATTGTGGTAAAAGTCCTGAATGCCAAAACTTCAAATAATAAAACAAGAGAGATAAATAAGCTTTAATTACTGGAACAAGAGAGCTTTATGCATAGAGTGCATAAAATTCTTACTGAAACTAGCAGAATTTTTTGCAATCACATCACAAATCCTTCACATAAGATGAAAATACATACACTTAATAGTTAGTCCTATGCCAAGGAAATATTCATGAAACCACATGAAGTACTAGCTGTTTCACTAACTGCTTCTGTATGGTAACAATCATAAATACTTATAATTATGTCAAAATAACATCAAAACAGAAAGAACTTGAAAGATCTCAACTTCCAAAATGAAGATTCAGTGCTACTTTTGTTTTACATCTTTAGTTAGACATCACTATCAAGCATCTGTGATACTGCTAAGCTTCACTGAATGCCAAGTCATTAAATTTCAAATGAAAAAGCCAACGAACATTTTACAGTGGCATTAATTCAATAGTTTTAAAAAATGGTTAAGTTTGGCTGTGTATTGATGTTGGATCAATATTAGAATTTAAATACAGGCTAGATACAGGGTCCAATTCAATTAAATCACAGACATCTCTATCTTATTGATCGAAGCTCAGGGTTTCTTCACAGCTGTTTCACTTCAGTTTATGAGGGAAAGAAGGGCCTATTCCTAATTATGCAGCAGTTCTGAATCCAAAATTTTCACGTGTTTGGATCCAACATTTGGGTCCCGGCCCACTTTTGCAACATGTCAGACCAAAACCTTAAGACATCAAGTAAAAGGGGATTTTGGGATTAAAGGCAAAAAAGGCATTTTAAAATCTAATTAGAAATATTATTAATTATCCCCTCTGCACTATATATATTATTTCAGCATGTGTCCCAATCATGACCCACTTCCTGAAAAAAACATTTTTAAGAAAGGACTGGGCTACTGAAATATCTGTGGGCATTTTGGTGATTCTATTCTCTGTAACAGCAATATTGAGTAAATGCTTTCCTTATAAAATGTTTCTAATATCTCACCTAGCTCAAAAATAATGTTTTGGGGAAACTGCCAGGAATATATATATCTTGGTTTTTAAATTACAGTGGTTTCAGTAATGAATCTGCTTCCTTCACACCTGGAAGTGCTCAAGGCCAGGCTGGATGGGGCGCTGAGCAACCTGATCTAGTGAGTGATGTCCCTGCCCATGACAGGGGTTGGAACTAGATGGTTTTTAAGGTCCCTTCCAGCCCAAACCATTCTATGATTCTGTGACTCCAGTCTCAGTAAGAGCTTTTGACTAACTTCTAAGAAAGACAAGTTGACAAAATGTACAACATTTATTTATTCGTGATTTATAATATGAAACTTCCCTGCTGGTATTTACTAATGGGTTATTTTATTTAGTTTAAATTCAATTTTATGATTAAAGTATGACCTCATGCTACTGAAGTGAACATGAGAATATATAGCTGCAATATGACATAGCCCTGTGACTCAGCCCAAGCCCAGCCTGTAGGATGATGCAATTGTGGTGGCAGAGCAGCACTGGTGAAAGTTTATTAAGACTTTCATTACAATTTTTTTTAAAAGACAGAGATATTTTGTGTTGGTGTGTTTTAAAAGTCATGTAACTTTAAGCATTTATCATTAATGTTTGAGCAAGATGTGGTGTTTCACTCAACTACTGACATTCCATGTACTAAATCTTCTCTTTCTCACTGTCAGATGTAAATGGTCTGTCAGCGTGACTGTAAAGCTGTGATCAAAAGCATAGTGAAGAGTTGTCCTTGGGCCTAAGTAACATTGCAATCCTGCTTTCTGGAGTCTAAGTACCCTTGCATTTCACTATCTGTATGGCAACTTTCAGATCTAGTGTCTTAAGATACGCTGGATGATGAATGGTCTTTACTGAATATTCCAGTATTTTCCAACTTTTGAAGCATATATGCAAGCTTTTTCAGAAGAACATATTACCTACTTCCTTATTATTTTCAAAATAATGACCTCATGCTTTTGTGCACCCATAAAATGAAGCCTTCTTGCTAAACATTTTATTCCAAGTAAAATACACAGTTATCTCCCAGACAGTCTTTGAAATTTTGTAAACTCAGTACAGTTTAACCAGTGACTTGAATTTCCTAAATTTTGCATATTTTACTGCAAATAACTGTACTCTAGAGTTCAGGGGGTTTTTATATTTTGTTGTCTACATCCATACAGAGGAGATAATATAAAAATTGGAAATGTGACATAATGGAATTAAAGTGTAGTCAAGCTAAGTGATATTTGATGTGTTTCCGTAAAGTGAAAAGCAAATTTAATTGAAATTAGCTCTTAACTGAAAATTACAGGTCAGCTCCAAATAGTGACTAAAAATGAAAGTGAATTATGGTACCTCAGTGTCTGCTAGCAAATGCAACATATTATGGTTAAAGTCATAGACTCCAGGCCTGGCAAAGGAAACCAAAATCCTGGAAGTTCCTGAGTGCATCCCAAGGGTATGCATAAGTATTTTTAAGGAAAAATTAATATCCATTCCAATGAGTGCATGTAAGTGTAAGAGATCATGTCAGCATTTACAGAGTATCATAAACAACTATGTTGTCAAATAGAAAACATTTTTATGACTTGCTCCACATTGGTTTGTCTCAACAGAAATAAGAATAAACTAAAAGGAACCCAGGTATATTTTGATTACTAAAACTTCTTTTGAAATTTTGAATGTCTCCAAAAAAAGTTTTAGTAAAACCATAACAAAATTCTCTATGTTAAGTGATGTCATCCTGATGTTTTCTGACTTTCTCAAACACCAGAATGTTCTTTGAATTGTACTGCAAGAGCTTGGAATGCTTTTCAGACAGATGTACCACCAAAGAATTCACATGGAAAGCAATTTCTGTTTTACTTCACTGTTCTCTGTATGACTATTAGCTGAAAATAAATTAAAAAATATTTCTAATTTGTCTCAAAGGAAATGATGGAGATTTAGGAGTACTGCTTATTTCTTTAATCATTGCCCAAGGCTAACACTAATTTAAAAGTTAACTTCTTCCAAAAAGCTTATTCTTTTTTCAAAAACTATTCTTAATCAGGAAAACTTCCAAGTATCAATGAAAAAAATATGTGTTTATTTACAGTGATCAAAACCTAGCATCATTTACCGTGGAGTAATTTTAGCAGAAACAGCAAAAACCTTTTTCCAGTCTTTTTTTTCTTTTTTTCCCCATTAAGGAAAATATATTCTCTGTTTCATTTTACCATCTCAAAGGCCATGTTAATATAAATGCACATCCTAGAGTGAAAATGAATGGATGGGAAAGGAAGTAATTCACTCTCTGAGTAATTAATTAAAATCAGGTAGGAGAGGGTTTGCTTCCCCCTAGTAGTTAGGAAATAAAGCTCATGTCGTGGCAAACAACTAATATGCCACAGGAGCTGCAGATTTTTTAAGTGGGCAAATAAAATTTAGCTAATGAAGGTTTTTTGCAGAAAACGTTTGTCTCTGTTGTGATTGATAAAGTCATGTGTCATAATCACGCACAATTGCATTTAGATGATCTAATGAAGGTGACATCACTTTATTGCTTCAAAAGTATACGCACAAATGCACAGAACTCCGGGTACCTCACTTGGTTGTAGTCCTGTATTTTATTAATATCAACCCAAGATGTAGAAATTGCTGACTGAAGAAACAATTAACTTGTTATTGATAATTTTATAACATTGAGTGTGCTATCCTAAAATTATTTAAGTTATTTGCATAAAACTGGGACAAAAAAGGAAAAAGTTGACAAGCATTACAAAAAAAGCAGACTTGTTTTAACATTATTTGATTTTCAGAATGTAGTTTATTTATTTACCTTTTTAATAAATTCACATATGTGTATTAGAATTCAGCTTATTCACATTTTATCGTCTAATAGATCCAAAAGACCAATTCTGTAGGGGAAAAAAGAGGCTTTCATGGAACTTTCTGCCAGTTTCTATCATTCTTAGAAAACAGCATTTCCTGCATCAAACTGTAAGTAATTTCTAATTTAATATAAGAATCTCTTGTAGTGGAACAATCACATCTCTAATGCTATTACACTTCCAGAACAGTCATACTAAATACAAACACTCATGGACTCTATTGTTAATTTTGTGTTGTACTGGTCTTCTCTATAGGGAGGGGTTACAGATGCTGTTAATATCTGAGTAGTTTAAGAGAGTAAGGCTACAAGTTAGAAACACTGGATTTCACAAGTAAGGGTGAAGTTTAAAATTCCCTGAGCTCAAGAGTGACTGACTTAGCCAGCCACCAGGTTCAGGACATGCCAAATCCAGGCTTCCACACCATAAGACTACACCTTCCTTTAGTTAGTGCAGGCTAGACACCATAGACCACACATGGGTACGTTCAGGAGGGCATTTAAAATTGAAGACCTTAATCACAACCTGAATCCTATCCTGCAGAGTTCGTTGTAGCTTCTGATTTTGCAAGAAACATTGCAGACACCAACTAGACTTACTAAAGTCAATAAATAAATAAAAATCCACTGTTGACTTCATAGCAGTGGTGATAGATTTATCTCAGGATTTTAATCAGACCTCAGGAAGGCAATTTTTAGCTGTGGCTTTGAGTGCTGACTATCTGAAGAGAGTAGCTGAATTCCTCAGTCAAGAGGCCTCTTTGCAAGAAGTTGCCACAGCTCTTCAGGGTTTGGCATCCCAAGGAAGTGGCAGTAGCTAATGAGCAGTCCTGAGTCTGATGTCTGACCTCCAGGGAGACACTTAGGTGTCCTGCAGCCCCTGTGCTCAGCACAAGGCTGCTCTGCATCACCTTTAAGAGGCACATAAACCCCTCTCTTGTTATGTCTGAAGGTCAAGAGAACTAATTGTGCCCCTCCACTCAGGTGAGACCCCACCTGGAGTACTGTGTCCTGCTCTGGGACCCCCAGAACAGGAAAGGCTTGGATCTGTTGTAATGACTCCAAAGGAGGGCCACAGAGGCTGTCAGAGGGAGGGAGCATCTCTCCCATGAAGAGGGTTGAAAGTTTTGGGATTATTCAGCCCAGAGAAGAGAAGTCTTCAGGGAGAATTTAATTGCAGCCTTCCAGTACTTGAAGAGGGCTTATAAGAAAGATGAGCGCAAATTTTGAACTGGGTCTGTTGCAACAGGATGGGGGCAATGGTTTTAAATTGAAGGAAGGTCAGTTCAGAGGAGATATAAGGGACTAAATTTTTATGATTATGCTAGTGAAGCACTGGAACAGAGAAGCTGTGGATGCCCTATCCCTGGAAGTGTTCAAGGTCAGGTTGGATAGGGCTCTGAGAAACCTGGTCCAGTAGAAGGTGTCCTTGCCCATAGCAGAGGGGCTGGACTAGATGACTTTTAAAGGTCCTTCCAGCTGAAAACAGTCTATGATTTTATTATTCCCTGCCTACCTTTGGCAGCCTGAGCTACCTTGTGTAAACCAGATACTCACCCACACTTAGTCTGAGTCCTACTGAGCAAGGGTCGCATTTGCTTCATATTGTCTATCTCTCCCCTTCAAGAAACTGTGCATTTTTTGTGACAGAGAAAATAAGACTGCAGAAGCTTGCCTGGAATTCAGTTTGGAAGACGATGAAAGAAAGGGAAAATTCCCTTTGGTTCAGTACCAAGATCATAGGCAATTTTTCCAAAAGTTTTTTTTATTTTGTTTTGTCTGTGGATAGATGATGTTGAAATTCTTCAAAACAAACAAACCAAAAATTTAGTCATATCAAGGAGCTAAAATGTATCAGCTTAGGCCAGTTCCATTTAAAATTACACCGATGAGAAGAAATATCCCAATTATCATACTAAACCTTTATAGCTTGTGAAAATGGATTTTTTCAGTGAAATGTTTACTAGTCATGTATTTCATGAGACCATCTACATCAAGTCATATTTTACAGGATCCTAGGAGAATGCATCTAGAAAAAACTCCTCAAGAAAACATCTTGTGTTGGGAAAGGATAAACAATTGACATGATCACAATAAAAACTCTTTGCAATCATAATGAAATAGTCTTTCCATCAACTTGTCATCATCAATTTTTTGTCAGCTGCCACTAAGACAGGTTGTACCTTATGCAAAGTATCTTTTCTAGAGGTGGGAAAGACAATCAGGAGGGAAGAAGGAGAGGAAAGGGAGGAGTTCAACTGCTCCCTGTTTAGAAAGGATTAAGGCAATGTTTTTACAGACATTCAGATAAATTAGGTATCAAAAAAGGTAATTAACTATAAACATCTTCACCCTTCTCTAGATAGTAGTGAATATATTTTCCCAAAAGATAGGACAAACTCCCTTTCCTACTACATATTTGGAAAACAAACAAACAAAACCAACATAATAAAGGGGGCCAAAGAAGAAATATACTGTCACAAAGTAGAACATTATATTTCTTAAAGCTTTTTCTCCATATGCTACTTTCATATAGTCGTCCCCAGAGGTATGTGAATTTTTTCTTCTGTAAAATAGATTGTCTTGACTTTTCATTCTCACTAGTTTTCTCTAATACAGGAAAAGAAAAGAAAATATTTCTTATTGCAGCATTGTTAGTTTTATCATGTGGAAAGCATAGGTTTTCCTCTGTGGCATCCCAATGACCATAAGAACGGAAACATAACAAAAAAGTTAGGTAGTTTAATAAGCTCCTAAAGTAATTTAATTAAGTAAAACCTACTGAGCTTTTAAGATGCGTTAGCACATGAGATAACATAGAAAGAAAAGACCCCTGTGCTTCCACCCTGATTTAAAACCCTGAGAACTTGACACTATGTTCAGTGGACACAGGTTTCATGACCAGAGGAAAAGCATTCTCTGCCCCTACTAGTATGAAACATGCAAGGTTTAATCTCATAATTTTGTTCACTACTGAATAAGTGAACTAGCTAAAAGCACTGAGTGCTTTTAGAGTTTGACCATGGAGACTAAAAATCCATACCATGTTGGGTAAACATGAGTAATCTAGGCCATTGGAAAATAAAAAGTTTATAAACAAAATATTTCGAAATACAGGAGCATTGAGTTCATAGAGGGCTGGAAAAATAGATCATAACATCTGAAAAATAAGAAAACAATATTTCCCTGATAAAAAGAGGACAAAATCTACAGAGCAGCCCAAGATCCCTTAGCCATTCATTTATATCAGATTTGCTGGAACAGGTGGTGCAATATGAAATTGATTTTTTAAATCAGCCATCAATGGATACTGTATACCTACACTAGCTACATATGCAACCTGTGAAATCAATCTCTGTGCACTATTAAGATAAAGTTACTCAATTGAAGTAATTATCTAATACTAAGTGTACAGTATTTTGATATTGCATTAACTCTGAGCATACATTATGTTTCTAAAATTAACATCTGCCTCCAATGAGGAGTGTGAAAAACATTTCTGAGAATCATTGTCTTATAATAGCAGAGGCAGTGTTGAAACAAAACATATTTAAGCTGGAAAAGGAAAGAAAGGATTCCTTTGAAGGACCATAGAAGCTGAACTTACTCTAATCATAGGCATAGGATCTTAGTTTTAAAAAATCTACCAGTTAGACTAATTGAACATTTGCCTGTCTGGAGTCAAGGCTGGGGACTGTTCAAGGGATGCAGTAATGTGAATTGCAGAACGACAACAGCAGATGCGTGGGCAGCAGAGCTTGGGATGCACACAAATATAGCAGGACAAATGCACCTCTTGCCCTGATTTCCAAAAAGCACTTGGCCTGCATGGCTGTGGAGTGTTATGGGGAAGGTTTACCTGCTTGAGAGCTCTGCTGTTTACTGTTTACTGCACTTCCTGGATTGACTGCTTCCCAGGTTCATCATCTCCTCTTGTCTGTTGACTGTCCACAAGACTTACCACAGTCACCAGTGCTGTGGGTTGCACCTTCTTGGTGAGATCCTCTGCATCTGGGTTGTCCTTTGCTACGAGCTCGTCCTCCTCTGTGGAACAATCTGACCTTACTGCTCCCTGGCAATTAGAATTATGCCAAAAGCACTCTTAAATGAAATATCTCTCTGAAGGGTCAAACCCTAGAGAAGAAAAACCTTCTTGTGTTGCCAATTTAAGAGGAAATGAAGTTGAACATTTAATATGCAGGCAAGAGAATGGCTGTGGCACCTCCAGATACTCCAGACTTAGAAAAAAAAATCAATTCAGACTGAGAGTGGGCAAATTAATACTGTGGAATACAGTGGCTGTACTGTATAATCTGTATAAACACTCAGTGCCTTTCTCTACATTTCAGCAAAGATTTAATACAGGAGTCTGTGGTGAGCTGACATAATAGTGAGTTTTCATTTTATTTTTAAAATACACCACAGATCATTTATTAATACATGAAGGATTATAAATATTTAAAACAGGTCTGTAATTGTCAAAATCAATGCACAAAATATATTAGCTGATTTTTGCACTTACACTGTTTATTTGCTTACTCAGGAATTTGGAAAAGTCTAATTCACAATGGATTGCATCAGTAATGTTTTTTTCCATAAATATATTTCGTAAACTAAATTATCTGTTAGTAACATAAATCTAGACAGTTAGTTATACCATGACTTTTCTCTTGCCTTCAAAAACAAACCCTAATCTCACCACTGTCTAATCCTAGAATTTTTTGGCTCAGGAGAAACTTCTCATAAAAGTCAATAGCAAAAGCACATTAAATCCAGCAGAAATTTTACATGAATAAGGACATTGTGAAACTTATAGATGAAATTTTTCTTCTCATCACACAGAGGAAAGGATAAGAAATTCCCTTTTCTCCTTCTTAATGGGTCTTTCAAAAGCTGGTGCCAGAGCATGCTATGAACAATAATACATGCACTCTGAAAAAAAATCTGTACATTTGAAATGATGTTTGGTTTCTTTTTTCCATACACCATGACTTGCTTTAGAAAACTTAGGAATCATCCTAAGTTTCCTAGTGTGTTACATACAATAACATAACTATATTCAGAGGTATGTTTGTGTCTATTTTATACAGAGACCTTCTAACACTCATTAACTGTGTTCCTAGGGGATGCACACCCAGGAGAGTGTGTGAAGGGAAAGGAGAGAAAGAAGAAAACCTGTCCAAGTCAACAGCCACCCAGCTAATAAATTACAGCCTGTGAAAGGGCACCCACAGCTGTGTCTTTGTATACCTGCTGCTTCCCAGGAGGCATTCCCTCAGTTCTCGGTCAGAACCTGGTGTAACTGGACAGGAGGATGCATGTCTGTAAGCCCCATTGAGCCTAAAAGAATATTTTGGCCCTACGTTAAATTTTAGCAACCCCAACACAGGACAAATTCTCCACCAGAATAACATGTAAATATTATACTGACTGTCATGGAATGGCAACGTTTGAGAGCAGTTTAGATCAGAGCTATTCATTTAGCAGTGTATTTTGATTTCAAAATCCATTTCACTTGTGCACCTCTGGTTGAACTGTTATGACTTAGTCATTCTTTGGAAGTAGCAGCCATAGCCTTGTCCTTTTGTGTAAGTTATGACCCAATATAATTGTATTCAAAAACTTCAGTGTTAAATATCACCATTAAGAGTTTGACAGTTAAAAAAAAAAAAAGCCCAATCCAAAAATCTTAAAACCATCCCTCAGTTATTGATGTTGAGGTTATAAGGCCAATTCCAATGAAAATCTTAAAACCACTTACTTTTCTTTTTCTTCTTTTTCTTTACAATGCAAATCTTTTCCTATAAGGCTGCTGGCAGACAAATCAAAAAACACGTGGGATTTGTCCTAGATGATTTCTGGATTTTATTTTCTCCAATATCTCTCACATCTGGTCTGTTTTCAGCTTTTGCTGGTTTCCCTCTGAAATAGATGCAAAGACAGTCTGTTCCCCATGTTGAGATTTACCCAGTCACTACCTATCTCATGTCCCTCATGTTCTGTCTTCCAGGTGTTATCTTTGTTTCCCAGTACTAAGCTCACTTCCCTAAATCCATTCCAAATGCTGATGTCCAAATTACCTTTCTGTTTTATGACTGTTGCCATGATGATCCCTTTGATTCTTCATTTACCTGTCCAGACAGCAAAAGTTTTCTGTCTACCTATTTAGGGCTCTTGATTTTGGTGTTAATTGAAATACTCTTTGTGCTGGTAATAACAATAACCGTCCAGAACATTTTTAGCTAATCAAACACAATATAAAATATTTCTTAGAACAAAAAAATTTCTAGTCTAGGTTAAAATAGTCTAGACGTTACCCACACCAGGGCAAGTCTCATGGCCTCTCCAGCTGGAGCTGTTTTCAGAAGAGAGCTTGGCTGCCTGCTCCAGGGGAACAAGCTGTGTGGCACAAGAAAGAGTGGGGGAGCTGCCACTGAGAGGGACCTCAACAGGCTGGAGAAAGAGGCAAACAAGAAGTTTGCCTCATGAAATCTGCAAAGGCACATGTGAAGTCCTGCACCCTGGAATAATCACAGGATGCACCAGTACAGGCTGGGAGTTACTGGCTGGAAAGCAGCTCTGCAGAAAAGACCTGGGTGTCCCAGTGAACAGCAGTGGCCATGAACCAGCAATGTTCCCTTGGAGCTAAGGAGGCCAACAGCAGCCAGAACATCCAGCGAGGTGAACCTTCCCCTCTCCTCAGCTCTGGTGAGACACAGCTGGAGTGCAGGGTCCAGTTCTGGGCTTCCCAGTACACGAACAACATGGGTATTCCAGAGCAAGTCCAGCAAAAGGCCACAAACGTGACTAAAGGTTTGGAGCCTGTCATAGGAGGAGAGGATGAAAGAGCAAGGACTCTTCTTGGAGTAGGAAAGACTCAGGGGATCTTATAAATCCAAAACATGGAGGGAAAGGAGATAGAGTTTGACTTTTCTCAGCAAAGCCCAGTGACAGAACAAAAGGCAATGGGCACAGATAAAAGTACAAAAAATTCCACTTATATATAAAGATGATTGGTGCCTCCCTCCCCAGGTTGGGAGGTTGTGGAGTCTCCATCCTTGGAGATATCCAAAACCCAACTGGGCACAGCCTGGAGCAACCTGCTATAGTTGACCCTAATTTGAACCAGGGGATTGTATCAATGATTTCCAGAGATATCTCTCAGTTTGAGACTCTTATTCTGTCACGTCTCTGTTCTAAGAAATAGAAATAACTTTTTTTAAAAAGAAAAAAAGTCTGAGAGACATCTCCTCCTAAAACCCTTGTGGAGAACATACTGTCCTGTGATATGAGAGGTGATATGAAAGTCCAAAGCATCTGTTTCAGGTCAGGAATACAAGACGGTGCCCTGTCTATTCCAGGGGGAGAATCTCTTTGGAGCAAGACATCTCACTATTTCTGAAACACTCCATGCTAATTCTACCTATTAAGTGTTTCAACAAAAAGGATGCATTTCTATAGACAAATACTGACTTTTCAAAATAATCTGCTACTCATATTCCAAAGAGATGCATAGAAAAACACCTCATTTTGTCCTTAAGCATGGTCTAATTTTGTATCACTCATCATTATAAAGCATACATATATTTTAAAACTGCAGAACAAGTTGACTGCGATATAAACTTCCATACATCCATCTTAAAATGTGTTTGTGCTAATAACAAAAGCTATGGAGGGCTTTTTATCCAGGCTTCTTAATCACAGGAAGTCTTTTCTTCACTAAGTCTACCTGCTACTGGTGAAATGGAAAAGTCAGTGTTATGCTACTACTCAGCTTCTATAAACAGACACTGTGCGTCTCACCTGCAACTAAATTTTTTTCTATGATCTTGTACTCACTTAACATAAATTGTAGTCTTCCTTCTAGTTAATTTTTCTTTTTTATCATATTATTTCCTTTTTTCTCAAGGTTATTCCAAAAAGGTGTCTCTGGAATGCATTTTGAGGTATTCATCCAAATTAATCCATTCATAGATTCATAGAATCATTAAAGTTGGGAAAGACCTTTAAGATCAGAAATTCCAACCATAAATCTAACCCTAACAAGTCAATCACTGAAATGGCCCTAAGTGCCACATATACATGTATTTTAAGTACCTCCAGATATGGTGGTATTTCATCATTTCCCTGTTCCAATGCTGCACAACCCCGTGCATGAGAAAGTTTTCCAATCTAAAACTCTCCCAGTTGAAACTATTTCCTCTTGTGCTGTCGTTCATTGAACAGGAAGAAGAGGCTAATTCCCACCTCGCTACACCCTCCTTTCAGGTAGCTGTTGAGAGTAGTAAGGTCTCCTCTGAGCCTCTTTGTCTCCAGGCTAAATGCCCTCAGCTCCTGCAGCTGCTCCTTGTTGGAATCCTGGATGCTGAGAATTTTAAACTTTCTGGGATGAAAGGCACAGACTCACAAGAGAGCACTGAATTTGACCTGAGGCTATTGAGAAGACTTCCATAATTGATTAATAGCACAGGGATTATGGGTGTGTAGTTGGTTAAAAGTGTGTAATATCACAGGGTGGAAAACTTAGAGTTTGGGATTTTAGAATATGGTAATAAATATGAAGCAAGATGAAGGTTTTAGGGTGGAGACAGGTTGTTCTTCTTTACCTTCTTCCTTCTCCTTCATGGGTTTGGGTGGTATTTTGTAACTGGACAGAAAAGTCCACATCAGGGGCTTAGTGGGATCAGTTATTGGGTTAAAAGGGAAAATAATCTAGGTGTTCTTTCTTAATTGGACAGTTTAGTCTTAAAAGACGTTGTAACAAGAGATGGTTAGCCATTTTGTGCCTTGCTATTGAAAGGCTGCAAAACTTACAGTTGTGAGGCTGTTACACTGATAAGAAATAACAAACACCTGAGTCGGAACATGAAATACCATCTCAAATGCCTTCAATCCCAACCACAACAGAGGTAGAAAATACAAACAAAGAACCCACAGCTCCTCATAAGATATGTGTTTCAGACCCTTCATCAGCTCCATTGCCCTTCCCTGGACAGGCTCCAGCACCTTAATGGCCTTCTTGTGTGAGGGGCCCAAAACTGAACACAGGATTCAAGGTGTGACTTCACCAGTGCTGAGTACAGAAGGATGATCCTAGTTCTGCTGACCAGACGATTTCTGATCCAAGCCAGGATACCACTGGCCTTCTTGGCCATCTGGCTCATGTCCAGCTGCTGTTGACCAGCACCCCCAGGCCCTTTTCCACTGGAAAGCTTTCCAGCCACTCTGCCCCCTCAGCCTCTAAGTTTGCATGGTGTCACTGGGACCAAAGTGCCGGACTCACCACTTTGCCTTATTGAACATCATACTATTGGTCTCAGCCCATAGATCCAGCTTGTCCAGATTCCACTGCACAGCCTTCCTAACCTTCCTAACCCTAAGATCAAGATTCTTGTCCAATCTGATGTCATCTGCAAAGTTACTGAGAGTGCCCTTGATCCCCTCATCAAAGTCATCAATAAAGATACTAAATAGGGCTGGCCCCAACACTGAGCCATGGGGAGCACCACAGTGTCAGCTGGATATAATTCCATTCACCACCATTCTTTAGATCCAGCCACCAACCAGTTTTTTGTCCATCAAGGGTGCTAGTGCTCACTGTCAGGAGTTGCATTTATTTTGGACTTTCAAGAATTTCCCCCAGCACCACTATGCTGTTGTATTTTAGGTCACCAGGTAGGAAAAGGTAATTTTGCTTTGAAAACACTATCCTGGCACTATCAGGCATAAGAGCCTTGATGTCATGCCTGCTACATGACATTGCCTTGCTGTGACCTAAAGACTAAATACCATTTCTGAAGATAATTTTGAAATAGGACGAATATGCCCTTATATTATAGACCAAAAGAAATAAGTACTTCTCTTTGCAAAAAGTAAATATTTGTTCCTGTGTGTGGATATAATTCTGACTTTTAGGGTGAAGAGTACTAACCGCATGAAAGACAGCCAGATGTGCACCAATCTTTTTATGTTCCTGCCAAAGGTTATTAGCCAATGCTGCTCCAAAGGAGTTAATCCACAAGAATTCAAACACAGATAGCAGCTGAGAGTAAGCAGCTAAAATCATTGCATTGCTTGATCCATGCACGCACATGGAAGTACTCTGCACAGTTTGAGGAGAAACTCACACATGTTTTGCTGGAGAGGTGCAGCACAGCACCACCCTCTTACCCTTGGCTTTATGACAAAGTTTTTCTCAGAGCAGGCTTCCAGCCAAACTGCTGGAATGGGGAGGCTGAAATGCTGCAGCAAACCAGACACACAACAGTAAGCAAGCTTAACACTAACTACTGCTTATTTCTTTTTCACAGGTCTGTATATACCTAGCACTCCATGGTCTTCCCTTTTTATCCTTTTGCTCAAAATATTTCAATTTTTATTTTTTTTTAACTGACTAGAGTCTCCTGATGTTGAACTTGGTAGAGATACTGTCAATACATGAGATGAGAGAAGGTAGCCTTTCAGGTGGTCTCCTTTCTTGCTGTGCAGGCCAAATCCTGCCTAGGGAGGCATGAAATATTTTACTGACAATTTGCATTTTTGTGAAATTTCATATCTAAACGCGACCATTTATATTCAAGTTCTGCCCGTAGCAACTTTTTTTCCCCCTGAAATATCTTGGAAATCATAATTAATTTTATATATAAAAATGTGACAATTTTTTTCAAATATATTTTAATTGGTCAACTGAAACTTTATGATGGATTAGAGGAAAAATTGCCAGAAAAGGTATTGCAAACTAGCACAACAATCAGAAACTCTACTTTCATTGTTAAAGTGGATCATTATAACACAACTCTTTATTTCAGAATGATTTAGCTCTTGTCAGAAATTTAGCTCTTGTCAGAAATTCAGATTAAATGGTGAAATTGTTTTAAAACAGAAGCATATATAGAGACTCAGGAAGGAATCAAGCAGAAATTGTACTTACGAGGTATAAAGTTGAAGTATTTTCTGGGAAATTAATAAAACTTTAAAGGGCCCTTATTCTATTTCACACAAACTCAAGACTAGGCAAATCCCTGAGGTAGTGAAGTTTGCTTTTCTCTTAATTTAGTCATGATCCTTAAGAAATATTCTCCCTGCTCCTAGCAACAAATCCCTGAATGACTGACAATGAAGTAAATTGGTAATTATATCAAATCAATCAATATCAAATGAAGTGAGTAAATAAATACTCTGTGGGTGTCTGCAGTCTAAGATTGTAGAAAAAATGTTACTTTAAACTTAAATTTAGAGGCTCAAAATATCCATAATTCAGAAACTTTAAAAATGAACCATTTTAGGGAAGAAGCAAAGGGGTAAAGATTCAATCTTTACAGAAGAAGAGCAATCCTCTGAACACAGAAGTTGAACATGTGGGGCTTGTCCTTTGTGTGTGATTCAGTCAGGGAGTGAGCACACTGAGTCATCTTGTACCACGGTGGAGGTTCAAGGACAACACAGTCTGTAACCACCCTGCTTTACCCTGCAATCCACCTCTAACAATCCGTTTCTTATGCCTTCTGTCTTCAAGCATGTGTTATTCTGTACACAATCATCCATAAGGTATAGAAAGAACCCCACATCGCTGATCCAAAATATTCACACATTACTGTGACAATATCCACACAAAGCTGGTTAAAAAGCGGCACTTATATAGGGAGAGCCATGTGTCATCAGATGACAGTTTCCAAACACCTCTCTACAACTGATTTTAAATAATTTTATCTTAGTGTATGTTAGGAGCAGTGTGAGCTCATTCAGAGACAGAGGAGGGTTTGTGCTGGTCTGAGGAAAACACATCACACATGGAAAATGGAAGCATTGCCCCAGGCTGGACTGCCCTCACCCTGTCTCATCACTTACATTTCCCTCCATCCTGCCTGGCCCAAAATCTGGGCAGTAACACTCCAGAAGTCATGGCCAGTGATGGGACAGGGTGAGTTCATGCTTTTCTCTTCAGAGGAATGCAGATCAGACTATTGTGCCCCGACAGCTTCTCAAAACTCACACTTCCTATATGTGGAAAGCAAAACTGCATGGAAAGACTCAAAGGACAGAAATGCCAGGTGCTCATTCCTGAGTGTATCATTCCTACGGATATTTGATGCCCTCTTCATGTCATGTCATACATATGCCAGGAGGCCAGGCTGCCCAGGCTGCTGTGTCACATCAGCTCCAGTGTTTAATAAAAATAATAATCAGGTAATGATTTTGAAGGGTACCTAGAGTATACATAATCAGCACTACACAAACGGGGTTCATTAAGGTCAGCACACACCTCTCACAAAAGCAGCATGACAAAATGAAATTTGCCACATGTACATTAGTTAGCTTCAATGGAACTCCATTGCTTTCCTCTTTCACCTTATAAATCACTGTGCCACACAGCAAAGCTTCTTCTCTAACATGTCAGGCAGGATGAGGCCATTAGCCCCATCCCAAGCCTGAGGTGCAGACGTCACACACTTGATAATGGTCATCATGCACAACTCAGACAGCAAATATTAGGGAAATTTTGGCACACACAAACCTCACAGTACTTCAGCTCAATGAACTGAGTGAAAAGAGCATAGCAGCAACAATTAAGATTCACTTTAATCAGAAGAAGGCATTCTTAATAATTTAAAACATTATATTAACAACAAGAGACAAGATAGGGTTGGGCCACTCCTGGGGCAAGAACTGGTGGCCCTGGGGGCCTGAAGTAAGGTCCTGGGCCATATTGGAGGATCCCTAGAGCTCATCCAGTGAAGGAGGCCTGATGACAACAGGTCAGTGGACTCAAGCAGCTGGTGCTGAGGAAATTATTTTCATCCTTCACTAACTCCAGGAGTATTACTGAAAACTCTGTCAGTTCCAGCCCCACAGACCGAACCCTTCTGAGCAGGTGGAGCACACAATTTCTCCTCCCAGAGCAGAGCACATTTGATTATTTACTTTACTCTAAACAGTCTGGTCAAAGTACTCTGGGAATATTTTGCAATCCAAGCAAAGAAAATCAGGAAACTTTTCTCTGATGCAGACACCAATACTAGTGAAGGTGTACCCCGTACTCTCAGCCCTACTTATTTTTGAATCCAGTTTTGTCTTGATTATTTCTATCTTTGGGATGCCAAAAGAACCACCCCAGACTTTCCCACTGCCAACAAAGGTGGTAGTTTTGATTTAGTAATTTTAAAAATTAACACATTCTCCCCATCCTATACGCAAAGTGGAAATGAAAAAAGTTTGCACAAAAATATGTGAAGAGCTACTTGTAGGAAATTCTTGGAAGGTACTGGAACCAAGGGACTTTAAAAGCCATTCTCTGTGCATGAAATTCTGAAATAAAAACCTGGGACTGGTTAAATCTCTTTAGAATTCAGGCATGAAATGTCTAGTATTACAGTGCTTGCTTCATACAAGTAATGACTGCTTGGAGAGACATTACAATAATTTCGTTTCCTGAAATTTTCCCCAGTCCATTTTTTAAAACACATTTTAAATAAGTTATACATTGTTTGTAGATGTCTACCTTTGAAATTTAGAAACTGAGGCAAATAAAAGTTAAGTAAATTGTTCAAGGTCCCATGGAAGTCTGTGTCAGAATTTCATTTTCAGAGGTGAATTATGCTGTGCACATTAATAACATAAAGTGCAGTGATACAAGTTGCCATTTAGCTTTTCCTTCTTTATAAAAGCAGGAACTTTTCCTAGGTGAATAGGGGACACCATATAAAAATAACTGTATTCTGGAGAAATACTCAAAATATATCGCATTCCTGCTGAGCCTGTGAGGGTTCTATTAAGCCAAATTATGGAAGATGCCACTAAGAGAATCCAATGGCAAACATCCTGATACTAAACCTTCAGTGAAAGACAGTATTCCTCACTGTTAGCATCCTGGAAGAAAAAGATAAGACAATCTTAAGTGGAATAAAGCAAACAGCCTTATATTGTGGTCAGGCAGATTTTAATATGTACAATTTCTATTATCCAAGCATGGATAAAGATAGTGCATATCAAGTAGTTGACCAAAATCAAATGGATTAAAGATAAAAGTTCTGAATAAGTTTTGAAAGTATCTATGTGTAAATTCATACCCCTTGTTCATGCATTTGAAAACATTTAAAGAAATAATTGGTTCTCACAAGTTCCAGTCCTACATCTCACCTTTCTCTCACCACTATTTATCACAATGGAAGTGATGTTACACAGCCCTCATCAATATTTTTCCTAAAAATATGGGGACTGATTTGGGAATATACTTGGAATATACATACTCCTTAAACAGATCTCCTCTTTTGAATAGATGCAACCTTTATTTCTTAGAGACACAGTTGCACCCTCTTTTTATGTTTATCTTTGAATAAATTCCTGGTTATTCATTACCAAAGTTAGCACTCTTCTGATTTCAGCCAGGTGAGGCAGCACAGTAGGCAGAGAAGACCTCAGGGTGCCCTGAGCAAAGCCTACAGAAAAAAAGTACTTTAAGTCTCTGTTGAGAGAGCTCTAACACCAAAACAGACATTTTTAAAATAAAAGCAATAATATTATTAGGAAAAAAAATGCAAGGTGCTGAGGACAGTATAGTAATTATTTGGAAAGTTTTACTTTGCAAAATGAGGCAGGTGTGGGCAAATGTTTGAGATTTTAAGGGGGGGGGGTTGCAATATTTTTTTTGCAGTAAGAATTGGGTGAATTTTTTTCATGGATTTGCTTAGTACAGTGCCACATGCTCATAGTTTGGACTGATGAGGAAACCACATTGAAAGACTGCAGCAGGGGATAAAATTTCTCCAGCTGCTGTGGCAATATATTTGTCTGTGCACTGCACTCTACATAATCCTTAAGAATATTACCTGGCTCCACAAGAAAGAATATATATTTCCATAATATATTTCAAAAATAAACAAAACTAAAACCTACTAGGCCACTGCTTCTATATGAGACCAGAAGATTAGAACAGAGCATGCCATTAGGCAGGTATACAACCACAGGTGACTGAGACATCAAAGAAAGACACAATCCTGAATTTTTTACTCCTTAAAACTAATTTGAAAAGTCTACTCTACTGCTTTTGCCTCTGTGTCTAAAGAATTTACCAGTGTCGCAATGCAAAGCACCATGCAAAATCTTTTTTGTTGTATTTTATTAATGTTGTCCTCAAGTAATTCGAAGTAAATTAGAGATGAACACCACCAAGCAGATACATGCTTAAAGAACCACAAAACCACCCTAGTCAGAAGAAAAGGAGAAATCAATTAATGATACAAACCTTCGAGACTTCTGGACATCATCAGCTGGTAGCTAATGAGATGAGGAATGAGCTTGACCCACAAGCAAGTACTGGCAGCAATATTATACCAGCCAAAATGGGATGCAAATCTAATCAAGGAAGACCATGCACCTATCCCACCATCACACTGAATTCAAAGGTATTAGATAGGATTAGACATTTGAATTTTTTTTTTTTAATTTTGAATTTTTTACATATCACACAGCAATCAAGTGGAGTCCACAGCTCAGTGGTCATGGTTATAGTATCATGGCTAGGAATTTAAAGCAGGACAGATGGAATTTCCTTCATTTTGGGAATCCCAAAAGTCTGCAAGAAACATTTGACATGCTCAAATGGTTTTTATGAATAGAACACTGTTATCTAACATGAAATTTTGCCATTTCTAGACCAGAACTCAGCTAATATAAATTAGCACAGGCTTTCCTTCAGGAAGTAAAAAATAAATATATCCTGTTAGAACTACAGGGGGAATTTCATGTAGGCAAAATCTAATTACACAAGATGGAGTACAGCCAGTGACACCAAGTAACACACTTACTCTTTTGAAATGTGTAGTAGAATTTTTTTTTTAATAGTTAGGCTTTCTCTAGGCCTTCCTTTTTATTCATCTGAAATGCTCATTTGTGCAAAATCAGTTGTAATGGATATAATGAAAATTTACACAGGTCTTGTATAACTGGATTTACCAGCTAGAATCTGAAGTTTAGGTTTGGCCAGCATCAGACCACAAAGGCACCTTTGTATAGTGTCAAAATTTTTTTTGCAGAAACTGGAGACAAGTGGCAATAAAAATTAAAGTGTTGAGACTGTCTTTTAAAATACTTCACACACTTCATAAATAAAGCTCTGTATTTTTAGAATATTAATAAAACTGTTCTACTTCTGCCCCTCCAGTTTTAAGAATCCATGGTGTCCCTTTAAAGCAGTGACCCCTGAAAAAGGGAAGGAGGCAGAAAGCAAAGCCAGTAATAGAGCACATATCCTGATAAACAAAACCAGAAAATTATTGAGATATTCCTCACAGAACTGTTCAAAACCTACACAGCAAATTTCAAAACATCAATTTGTGATTGTGTGTGTGTGTCTAATGCCAACAAAATGGCACTGGAAATTATACGTGATTTCCACATTGCCCAGAGTTATAGGTGGCTCGTTGAGCCCTGTGCCAAATTCAGTGAATTCCTCATGTGTTCAGTGGCAAGCACTGTTGATCGTGCAATGGTATTAGTGGTGCTCTGTACCAAGAGCTGGCATTTCTAGTTCTCTATGTTTCCTTCCTCATGCCTTTGGGGTAATTCTGTGAAACAACTTCATTAGCCTGCCACTCAAAAGCAGAAAGAACACCACAGTGTACAATTAGCAAGAGAAGAAACCCAGGAAGAGTGAGCATAGCTGCAGCCACCCCTTGCATGGACAGCTCTTTGGCTTATTGATTAAGGCTCCCAGAAAGCAGAAGCAAAGGAGATTCTCTGCAGGAGTATTTGTATTGCACACACTAACATCAAGAAAACAGTGAGCAAAATCGATCAGCAATAGTAATTTTTTTCTCCAGTTTCTAGGATTTTTTTTAATACTTGGAGCAGTGCAAAGTCATGCCCCAGACATTTCACATTACATTTACAGATGGCTTGCTCATCACCCTTTTTGTCTTTCCCATTCCAAAACAAACAAAACTCTCTTCCATTTGCTCATAACAGAAAATATGTTCATATCCACATTACATGTGGAAGAGATTCCAACCAGGATGATGCCCAGTTATCTCTGCAAAGCTAAAAAATCCCCAAATGTGAAGTGATTTTAATGCCCAGTCCTGACAATAGGCATTTCAGAAGTTAGTCTTCATCAGCTTCATCTTGTTCTGTGTCTGAGATTCTTTCATTTTTAATTGGATTCTGTAAATCTGATTACTAACTGTACCAAACAATCGATATAAACAAAACAACTCCATAAACTGAAATGTTATAAAATCAAATACGTGTTCAAGTGTCAAAAAAACATTGAGTTTTTAATCATTTTCCCACTGTAGCAATCTCACTCACATATATATTTCCATTATTCAATTCAGTTAGTAAAAAAAAAATCATTCTTTTTACATACAAAAGTACTATTCTGGATCGTGTATTGTTGGGATAAGGGGCATAGTTAAGGTAATACCTTGGGGGAACTCTAGACAAAACCAGAAAGCAAAATTTGGACCAGAACTCTCCCTCTGTTCAGAGTTAGTTTGAAGCAGAGTATTTTTATTCAGATCTCTCTGGAAATTGTTCCTGTAAGCAGAAAATCTACTCTTTGACTAGCTTCTAGCACTTCAAAGTCTGGGCTTGTGCCACAGGATGAAATAGCTATTGAGTGAGAAAGAGAGCAAAAGCTTTCTGAAGCCACCTTGCCAACATGACTCAAAACAACTATGAAGGGACCATCTATAAAGCTTAAAAGTTAAAGCTCTCTCCACACAGAATTTTTTTTTTACCTTTCTGCTAAAACTACCAGAAAGCATCATTTAGTTCTTTAGAGCTTCTGGCATTTCCAACCAGCCTGAAACCACCAGGTTGTCTTTTGAAAGGCAATGATTTTTTCCCCATTTTTGCTTACTCTAACAGTAAAGATTTAATACAATGTGATCTATGAATACTTTATATTTGTCCTGAATATTAATTGCCATAACAGGAAAATTATTGTGCTGCACAGCCAGTGCGTGGCTAGACAGTAGAGAAAATATTTCTACAGTAAATAAACAATATAGCAGACATGGGTATGCCTGAGTTTATTTCAGGTGATCAAGTGATTAGCTGTTGTTTGAATTCCTGAAAGGAAAGCTGCCATCATCAACAATGTTTTCTTTTAATTTTTCTGCCAAATAAATAGGTATGTACACAGGAGATTTCCTCTAGTACCATAACATCTGTATTCGGAGCATGAGACAAACAATTGGTCTGTGTTAGCTGTCAGAGGTCATTAAAGCAAAATGGGTAACAAAAGAAAAAAGAGCACTGGAGAAACGGGGAAAACAGACTGTGTATCTGTTTCTGTTTAAACATTTGCCAAGCAGACCTCACCTACATCTGAAACACATACATGACACAAAAAGGAGGGAAAATCCATTTCATGAGCAACACTCTGTTTAGGATAATTCTTAAATCATTTGTTTATTAAAATTTTTGTATTTGTGTTTATCTTAGAGTTTAAATCTACTACTCATATTTTTAAAACCTTTTGCTTGTTAAAAAAATAGTCATTTCACAATCCCACAGCTTGAAACCTCTAATTTTGCCCACATTTTCTCTGTGCCTTGTGTCAGCTTCTCATCTTTCACATGGTTAGCAATTTTCAGCATATTAAAATATGTGTAAATTACTACTTTTGCAAGAGATATTAGCAAGTCATTATGGCTAGTTAAAAAGAAAGAGTAAATATGGAAATAGGAATATTAAAAATACTGTCTTCCCACAGTCCCTGAATGCAAGTAGTATTCATTTTTTTCAAAAAATTCAAAGTATTCCAGAAACTTTGTATGAACAAAACAACTATTACTATCAAATTCAAGAAGTTTTGAGGAAGGTATTGGTGTTAGTAGATGTTATGCTCCGTCATTATAAAAAATTTTTAACCCTATTCTTAGACCAAGTTGACAAAAACATTAAAATTTATTGTAAGGGGGAATGAGCATTCTAAGTCTCTAGATATGTATCCTGAATAATAAAAAAGTGGGGGTCTTTTGTTGTGTAGAAAAGCATTGCCATAATTTTTTAGAGCTTTTGAACATCAGAGCAATATGAGGCAATTAAAAGATGAACTTGGAAATTAAATCCTAGTGGGGGTTTTAGGTAGTTAGAGTTACGTGGCGATGCTGGCTTTGATATTTTGATATTAATCCTGCTGCTTCTTCTCTATAGACCATAACTTTTTAAAATATTATTTACATTTGAAACTATTCTCAAAGTCATCAAGAGCTGTATTATCAATTAAGTTGAAGCAGTGCTACCAAACTGCCTGCTCTCTTTAGTTGTAACAGAAGAATTTCAGATGACAGAAATTCAGTGTAGTATGCACTAGGCTAAAATGTTATTTACCAAATTGTTAAAAACAAGATATATATCAACTGATATCTACCCCCCTAATATTATTTTACTAGTCTAAAAGGCTTGAACCTAACAGGAGAGGTGTCTTACATGTTTTTTTCTAATGGCCAATGAATCCATAGGAACTGAAGGAAAGCTGAAATATTACAGCTGGTGTTCTGAGAGAATGAACAAGACAAATGTACCATGAAAAGGATGGATAATAAAAACACTTCTGCAGATGAAACTGAATTCTTTTGAAGAATATATAAACTTACTAAGTCATAATCATTATTTAAATAGGGAGATCCATGTCATTTGTGGAGAACAAACCACCAATAGACGCTGTGAAGTTTCAGTCCATTAAATGCAGAGAAGTTTTATACTATAACATAAATATTATAAAAAAATTTTATTGTTGTTATGCTATTGTGTAATTATATCCTTAACTCTCACACCAAATCCAGTCACAGTTAAAAAGCATTTAAAACACAAGGTTCTTAAAATGTAATTGAAACAAAAAGAATGGCAACACCATAGAAAACATGAGGAGTGAATAGTGGTGAGTATTTTGCACGAGAAGAGAACATTCAGTGGAACCATTGGATGTCAAATTTTAAGCAAATGGAAGCCACAAAGTACTTATCAAAATAAGGTATATTTATGGTGTGGAATCCATTGCCACAGGACACTGTAAATGCCAGAACTATAAATACGTGGGAGAAAGGTCTATCAGGGGCTATTAACACACTAGATGTAACCACCAGTTCAGGAAGTCTCTAAACTTTAAATATTCATGCAGTGGTCCTTGTTAGTGGCAGGACACTGGGCTAGAAGAGCTGTAGGTTTGCTTAGGTATGACCAGTCTTAGGTCTCTTGATGCAGAAACATGCCAGCATGCATCTCAGGTGAAGGAAAAAATAAATAGCAAGGAGCTTAGTTCAGTGTGGCCTGGAATACACCATTGTGGAAAAGAAAACCTTGTAAGGACAGAGCCTTAAATGCAACTATATACACAAGGTACTTGGCCACTCAAAGTCATGGCAGGTTAAATTGAAGGAGTTCATCATATTGGTAATTCAGAGAAACCCATTTAAGTTAATGGAATAAGATGCTGATGGAAGTCCTACAGAAGCACACAGTTAAAATCAATCCAAGTGAAAAGTGGAAGCATTTTTGGGAAGTAGGATATCAAATGACACACTAGATGGCTACACAGGTTTTGGATTAAGATCAGGAGATAAGATGAAGTAATGTTTTTTTATCATAAGCATATACCATAGAAAAGCATCAGGTAAAGTCAGCACATAGACCTTAAACATTCTTAATTATATCATAAAATAATTTTGAATTTTGTAGTGTGCAAAATTTTCTCATTCATTCAAGAGATATTCTTTAAAATGTATCCATTGTCTAGGACCACTCCTCTCACCATGGTATGTTTTCTGTATATTTCTGTGCTCTGGACAGGTACACCTTCATATGATGTATCACCTTTGACAGCAACCTGTATTACAGCTGGCACATGATATTAACTTTAATGATGAATATGGGCATTTGTCTACAATATAGAAATGGAATAAGAAATGCTTATTTGGAAGACAAGACATCAACACACAATTCAGAGGCAGCTTTTAAGTTTATATTAGACATCACAGGTTATATTGCAGGTCTTCCAAACAACTACAAATTTTTCATTCAAGCTCAGTAATTACAGTTGCTGCTATTTCAGGAATGTCACAAACTAAAAATTACATAATAAAGACAGAACTTAATTTTCTCTGTGGTATATCAGAAATCCTTTTCCTGGATCAAACTGGTAAAGACAACTCTTTCACTTGTGAAATATTTGGCAGGTAAATTTTGTTTAATGGTTGGTTACTAATCTACCTAATTCAAAAGTCATTAAAGCCTGCTTGCTTCCTCACTGGTCAACCTACTTATTAAGTTCTATTTTCATAATGAATGGTTACACTGGTGAGCCTTTTCTTGAGTTGCATAGAAAGGGCCACACAGTTTAACTGGAGATGCTCACAATGTCATGCCCAAATCAGAGGCAGCTCAAGTGTTTCAAGGACCCTGAGTAACAATCCTTTATGAAAGTCACCTTAAACACCATCTGTTTTAGTACCCTAAAACAGAAATAGGTTTAAATAAAGTTATAATTTCTTTACAAGTAGGATAAGAGTAAGTGAATATATAGTTGACCACTCTCTTCTTACCATCAATGAAAGTTGTTTCCTGGGGACAGCTCAATGCATAATTGCCCACACGTAAATAAGTCTTGTATGAGACTGTTGCCTAAATACGAGGAGCAGTCTGACAGTTAAGTCCTGCCTCTGAGGTGTTTATGGTATTACAAATGAAATTATTGAAGTGTACAAATATCACCTAATTCAATAATGCCACAATTATTAATATGCAAATTACAATAGGGTGATTAAGTGTCTGTACCAAATCAGGGAATCCATTTCAGATGCAGAATCATACTCTAGCACTACAAATGCTCAAACACCTTCCATCTACCCAGGGCAAAGGGTGTGGTTTTGGTAGCTCTGGCTACAGATAAACACTTGGATATGATGAAAAGGCAGAGACGACACTGGCTTAGTTTGTAAGAACAAAGAGTCAAATGCCACAAACCTATTTATAATTCTACAGGTTATGGGATGAAAGATTTAATGCATAAAAAAACAGGAATTAATTTTCATATTTACCAAGTATCCTGTACTTTCAGGAAGGGGGGGAAAAATTTATTTTTCCATTTTGATAAATGAAATTTCAACTCATCATTTTCAAAATTTGCAGGTGTCTGTAGTACAGAGTTCTCTCTCTCATGAGACTGGTGAGCTCTGTAGCTCAGTTATGCTGGAGAATTTACTCAGACTGGAAAAATGAAAGTGCAACACTAAATTAACTTAAAAAGTGTATGTAGTATTTAGTTATGAGAGTTCTTTGGAGACTTTTCCAAAAGAATGTTTTCTTGATAGGAATACGTCTTTTAGATTATTCAGAAACATGCAATGCTTTAGATAACTTTTAGGACTGTTTCAGAAGCCACAATTTTATCAGACAATATGATCTTAGTGTCCAGCAATTAGTCCAGTGTCTTCACACTGAGCAGACATAATTTTTCTGTATTTTATATTTCTGATCATATGGGATGGGCTGTGTTTCAAGGAGCAGGTCCAGTCCTTCAGCAGACACACAGACTGCCATTCCAGTTTCAGAGACTTCTGACACAAATAGATCATGGTTTCCAAGGAAGCTTACTGCTTGTGCTCAAAATATCTAGGAAGTATGGAGTTGCAAAACTATGCTGCAAGAAATTAATTTCACCCCAAACACATATAATTCAGTCTCAGACTTCACCAGAGATATTTTAAATATTATGCCAGAGCAACATACCACCCACTCTCTCATCAAAATGCAAACTACAGCCAAAGGGCTTGATCACTGCTAGAAAAAGCAATATTCATGAAGAAAGATCTCACAAAATCTTAGCTAATCTTTATACCAATATGATTTTTTCACAATTGTTCATTTTGTGCCTCTTCTATTCTTTGTCTTTCATGTACCTTTGAGTGCATTTCAATTTTTATGCCTCCTATGCTGTTTTTTTGCTCCTCTACTCATTCTTAGGAAGTTTTCACCATCCTCTTGTAACCCAAACATCCACTTTCTATTTATTTTCATGTCATCAAAAATGCATTTTTCCATCCATCCATCCATCCATCCATCCATCCATCCATCCATCCATCCATCCATCCAAGTAAGACCTATCTTTGTAGAAATGGTCTTACTTGGAAACTGAAGTGGAAAGCAAGTCAGATTCTGCTTTTTCTCTCTGTTTTTGCCTCCTTAACAGCTCTGTGGTTCTTGTTGCCATTTTGTTACTATTTATGAAAAGGCAACAATCATATGCATGGAGAAAATACTGAAAAGGATTTTTTTTCATTTACAATCATTTTTGGTTTGCAACTTCTTTGTGTTGAGGTCTCCAGCTAAGAATGATTCAATGAAAACTAACTGCCTATAAGTAACATTTTCTACATCCTACATCAAGTAAAGCAGCAGAGTAGTTTGTACTTAATAAAACAGTCTTAGATTCAAGCTGACAAGATTAATTATGTGTGCGTTTATGGTGATGTTAATGGTGAGAAAGCTGAACAGACAAGAGTAATGATATTGTCAATTAATATGGGAGCAGATACTGCTGCCTGTAAAGTTAAAAAAACTTTTTTCCCCCCAAAACTCCCCCTGTTGTAACTTAATGTAAAGGACTGTTTTAAAAAATAATGACTGGTTTGGATGTTATATCAAATTAGGTTTCCAGTTCAGTTATAGTACCATCAATATTTTTAAGCTGATTACATACAAATATGGAGGTTTTTTGTGTACCAGGTCCAACAAGCAACAGTCTTATAGACTTAGCTTCAGTTTGAACTGCAAATGCACAGCAAACCACATAGCAAGAAGGCAAAATAAAAACTGTTATATGCTTTGCAATTTCATGTTCTTTGTACAGTTTTGTTTGCATAGAAAGCATCAGAAGTTACTTTTCATTGCACATAAAAGTCCCATCTTCCTGAATCTGCTGAAACTGAATTATGTGGAAGACCATAGTCAAGCAACTCATTTTTAATTTCAGTTAAAATTTAGGCTCAGATGTTGCACTGCTTGTGAGGCTTTGCCTGGGGTGTGGGGAGATGTTGGAAATCTGCCAGTCAAGTCACTGCATTTCTAATGCCAGTTCTCATATCCAATACTCCCACAATTTGCTTTCTCTGCTTAATAGGAGTCTTATCTCACTGAACTCTGCTGAGTGGACTGAAATGTTAGAAATTTGTATCTGTTCACTTTACAGATCTCCCATCCTCCTGCCTGGAAGCATTTTCAATATTCAATTCCTGAGTTTCTCTAATGTAAGGGTTTCAGTTTTGACTTTTCAAGCACCTTCCAGCAGGCTTTTAGGTGCTGTACAACAAGGGTTGCTTGAGACTCTTTTTATTTGCTTTTCATAAAATGAGAAGATATTTTGTGGAGTTGGCTGCACGCCAGTTACGCTTCTGTTGAAACAGTTTCACAGGCACAGAAACTCTTTCCTTAGCAGCATTCCCAGCCCCACAGTAGAGCAGCTGGCAAAGCACGTACTCAAATGCTGTTGATTGCTAAAATGCAGCCTATTCTGCTCCAGTTTGAGCATGGATATCACCAGACATCTCCCACTTCCCTGACAGAAAAAGCAGCCTGAATTGAGCACCTTCCCCTGTAGGTTCCCTTTGGATCTTCTCTGGGTTTTATATATATTTAGCTATTAATCTGGAGGAGATAGAGGTAGCAACAGAGATAGAGGCAGCAACTTTATTTTATGGCCCACAGTCAGAGCACACATTTGGGAGGTGGGATAACACTGTTGAAGCTATATGGATTAAAGCAGCTTTTCCCACACTCTGGATGGAAGAGCTCAGTGTCTGTGTCAATAACTCTAACATACTTTATAATTTATTGAGTAATGTCAAGAATATATGGTGCATGTTATTTACTCCTTTGCCAGTCTGGCTGTTAATTTCTCTGTTTTCTAGTTTACAGGTTTTAAAGACAAATTTTTTTTTGCATTTAAAAGTGTTGCCCATGCCTGAGTTGATATCAGACAACTTTGGACAGGCTAGTTTAGAGATGCCAGCCAGTCTACCTGCTCAGCAAAGTGGAGGCAGTACCTAGGCCTTTTGCCAGGCCTTGTTGTTTTGTAACTGTGACTGTGCTTGGGTCCTTTTAAAACAGGATGGAGAGGGGGTTTAGCATTGCACACTTGTTCTACATTTTAAATAAGATCAAAAAAATTAGGTTTATCTGTGATTTTAAACCAAACTGAAGAGTGGATAAACAGAGAAACTCATCACACTGAAGTGCCATATAATCTGATCATTATCATCATTCTTTTCATTCTACTACTTCACAGTGTGTACTTAAGAGAACCTATTCTTTTGGTGGCTTCACTCTTATCTAACAAAAAATGGCTTGACTTTGTTGCCAACTTTTGTCTCCATTACTTCTCCAGACATGTTCCCTCTTACCCACAAGTAACAAGTTTTATCATTCACCTTTATTGCCCCCTCCCCTTTGTTCAGAGAACAGTCTTCATGCTCCTGTTCACAGGATTTTCACACAGCAATTAGAGCTCACAGGAAGAAGATTCACAGAAAGCTGTTTCCCAGTGAGATTCTTTTATAAACAAATTCAGCATGTGCAGCTCTCATTGAGCACATTTTACACAGTGTGTTCTGAACTGCTGTGTAAGAGGAGCCATATTTTATTAACTTCCTGTATTTTTATACCAGAAGTCCCAGCAAAGCTGACTGGGTCTAGAAACTAGAGCAGGATGATCAGGTTCTAGTAATTAGTCACAGAACGAACTTTTCGCTATTTGCCAAGCAGCCCTAGGCAGCTGCAGATCTTGGGTTCTCTCTTTCCTGCAGGAAGCAAAAACAAACCTCACTCCTCTTCAAATCAGTGAACAGATGGGTCATCACCTAACTGTAGCAACCAAGGGTGACCCTATCTCTACATGATATCAGATTCAGCTTGATATACTTATTACCCACCATTAGAGCCTTTCTTATTGCATGCAGTTTCATAACAAAGTTGGTAGCACAATCCTGTGAAATTTCTTAGATATGCAGTTAACTGAAAGGAGAAGTTCCTGTCAGAAAAATACAGATTTTTTAGTTCTCAGCTCACATCATGCTTTTCTCTAAGAAAAATATTAATTACCATCCTGAATTAGTCTAATCACCCATGGAGAGCAGCATCCCTTTTAGTAGGGGAACTTCAGAGAAATCTGCAAGAGGAAGTGTGTAACAAGATGCCTTCAGGGAGGTTTCTTCCACCCAGAAACAAAATTGTCAGCTAAGTTATAGCTAATACCTGTTTAAATGAAACAGTGCTCATCACTGATGGTAGGGCAAGAAACCTTTAAATGCTTCAGACACATTGCCCAAATCCACCCTAAGTTCTAGGCTTTCATTTCCAAAGTATTTCACAAATAATTTTCTAGAATCTTGCTTATACAACTCAGCTATAAATTCAGCTCCACTTAACTATGGCCTTGTTATGACATCCAAACCAAGCTAATGAGAGATACAACCTCTGAACTGAAATTAATTACTTGCAGCTATATAACAAACTTTCCACAGGACAGCTCCAGATTTTGTCTATCTTTAGGGAACATTGGAAAATCTTCTTTTCATGTAAATGACTTCATTGCAAGTCACACAATTTTTTTTTTCAATTCCAAATTCTATGGTAATAGTTACATGGGCATATCAATCTTTATTTATTTCCTTTAGAAATACTCTAGCATGCAGGTCTACAGAGAAAGGCTTGTAAGCATGTACCATAAAGGCTCAATCTATAAGATCTCTTAAAGAAATGCAAGCCAAATTTTTCTTAGAATCTCATTAATTTATGCAACCTTCAAAATGGTTTCTTGTGTTAGAGGAGATACAGATAAAACTGAGTTTTTCTGTCATTTTTTAACTACAGCTACAGTTTCTGGATGTTTGGATTCCTACTACTTGGTAGATGATAATTTTTTCACCCTAGGGACAATTACTTTCACTGCATCCTTGGCCCCTATAAGCATATAAAAATACATTTTTAAAAAGTCTTACCCTTTAGCTCCTAGATATGCATAAACACCAAGATAGTTACACTACCTCTCATCCCTGGATGAAGAATATTTCTTTCTCTTTATACCAAAGTTACCTGTTTGGTTTGACATTCATTGTTTTTATATTTGTTTGTCTGTCAGACCATATTGCCCACTTCCTTTTTCAATTACACATCACATCTTGTGACATTTAAATAACTGCTACTAAATAAAATCTCTCTCTCTGTGAAAAGAACACACTGTACCAATTACAGAGCTTTCTAAGAAGAAATCTAATTATAAAAACACAAGGCCTAATTCAAAGCCTATTTTAGTCCATGGAAATACTTCTATTGACTTCTTTAGCCTCAAGTCCATATTCAGCAATGTTTAAGTTGAATAAGAGAGCTTATTTGCAGTCAACAAAAAAATCATGGGCATATTGAATGCAAATATATACTTCCATTATCTCTACATGTCCCTGTAAAGCATGTAAATTGCAAATATAGTGTTGTGCCAGAGCAAAAACTTCACATGAAAATTCATACATTCCTGCATATCTATACAGGATTTTTGCAGATAACATATGGAATGAGGAAAGAATTTCCTCTGTGAACATCCATAATGGGGATGTGAAAGCTTCTCCTGGAAATGTGAGTATTCCTCAAGTTAAAATTCCTCATTCGATAACTTCCCATAAGTTTAATGTCCGGATTTCTAGAGTGGTCAAATAGCTAGAGGCTATACTTCTTTACTAGTGGGCATACCTGCAGCCTTGAAAACCTGTATTTATCAAGGGACCTGAGCACAGAAATACTCTCTCTTTCTTCCCCTCAGCAGGACAGTGGAAGCACTGGGATTTGCTCCTTTTTTGCATTGCCTGTTTTGAGAAAGACCCAGTGAGGAAGCCATTAGTAAATGGAGCTGGCAGAGGAAGGGCTTGCTTTGGTCACTGAAAAGACTACACCTAGATCCAGCCTCTGTGCCTGAGACAGCTTGCTGTGCAAAACAAAAGTCTCTGTGTGCAAATTCCCCCATCACACACTTTCTTTCTCCACTGTGTGAATTCAGCCTGGCTGGGAAATTGCCAGAGCTACCAGCTGAGTAACTCAATAGAGGAGAGTTTGTTTTGAGGAAAGGAACAGGACCTGTGGCTCCAGCCTATCTTAGTGTACGAGCTAGAAATAAACCACAAATACTGACAAGTTTTTCCTGTTTTCTCCCTCAGCAGAAAGAATTACATTTGCAGAATATTACCATTGACAGGAATGGGATCCGGACTGCATTTCCAAACTTTTTTAAATAGAGAAAATCCACTGAGTAATCACCAGAGCAACTAAAGATCGTGGAGGTGATGCCAGCTATAAAACATGAATGTATATTTTGAAAGCCAGCCAGAATAATTTTTAATGACCTTTCTCAACCTGTGTGGCCTCTAGATAAAAGAGAGGCTTTGTTTTGAGTATGTGTCCTGAATGCAGGCAGACCCTGTGTCATTTGAAAAGTGAGATGAGCTTAAAAGAGTAAATTTCTGCTAAATTCAATGTTATTTCAGAGCAGAAGCTTGTATCTTGGGCTTATTCTGTCTCACATTAATATGCACATTCATGTTTATTTCACAACCCATATTTTTAACACAGCTGGCTAATTCTGCCTTCCCACAACTTTATTTAAGGAAAGCTATCCAAGTGTTTTCTGGACAATGTTAACTTCCCATTAACATTGCTAGACCTCCAGAAAGTAAAATCCTTTCTAAAGGCATCGTAGCACATTCTCAGCAGCAAGATACCATCAAAATGAATCATGACATTATTATTTGAGCATCCAGAACCTTTTGTGAAGTACAAACTTCCAGTGCAAATATTGGAACCTCATAATAATAGGCATTAACATTACATGTCTTGACTGATGTTTCATGAAAACATGTCCATATGTAAAATTATATATATATATATATAAAATACTTCATATATATATATATATAAATATTTCAATTTTAATTAGATGTGTGCATTTGATTCACTGTAATTCATTAGACTACTCAAAAAACCAAACCAAACAAACAAAAATGTAAAGACTGTGAAGTCCTAGTATAAAACAAATAGTCACAAATTACATAAGACAACATTCCCTTCTTGAAAACGATAAAATACAATTACAGGAACAGAAACATACACGTTGTGAGCAGCACTGTGGATATAATTATCTCATGTAGAAATTAATAAGAAGTTTGCTTCCAGTTTTGATCCAAGATTCAGTTATAGCACATTCTCAACTTCACTGTTCTTTTCAAGCCATGGAAGAAGATATGAAGTTGTTCTAATTATTCTTACTTAAACACAATTCAGTACTTTATTCCTCATTTTTCAGTGTCTCTCATTCTATGAGTTTAACATTTCAGTCTTCATCACTGTTTCGGCATAAATATTGCATTATACTGTAAAACAGTGAACAGCAGTAGTTCATGCACAGCTGCATTATTAAATAAACATTATTTCTGTATGCTATGGATTTCTCAAAGAAGACCAAAATTACTCAGTTGCAAAAATCCACTGTATCCAAGCAATTTAAGAACTGACTGTTTCAGAGTATCTTTCAAAAGAAAATGAGAACATATTAATGTGATAGAAAAGCTTGCCTAGTAGAAAAGACCCATTTATAGTAATGGAGATAAAGAGATTAATTGGCTTATAGTGGTTACTAAAAGCCAGTCAATGGAATATCACATCTCTCAAAAATGGAGGGAGGAAAACAGATTGTAAGCCATCAGTGTTAAATTAATCTTTTAGACTGCATGACTGACAGACATGCCTAGCCTAAATGTCCTTGGATAAAAATTCAAGATGAGTTTTTCATAACCTGTACACAAAAGGCAGGGAAATCTGCTTATGTCTTTCTTTTGCTATCTATTTATGGGTGACTGGCTTAAACTCCTGATGAAACTTCTAAAAAGTCAAGTGGAATATTCATATTAATTTTCTGGACTGCAGATCACAACTTCAGTATGCAAGAGTTCAGGGACTAAACTCTTCTATGACTTTTGTCATTCCCCAAATCTATCTAATTTTTGATAAAAATCCATATTAAATCTATAAGATTCAACTAAATGATCTTGAAATGCATCACATTCACTTGTTACTATTCTTAATTTAAAGAAGATGAAGACTAAGTCAAAAGCTTGCACAGAGACCAACAGAAAAAAACAACCCACTGGAAACACTGAACTATAAACTGAGACTCAAGAGTCAAGCTGAGCTATATTGTACAGTAACTAGGTCAGCACATGAATGGAGGCAGGCAGAAAATGGGAGTGTTCAGTACTGGGTTAAAAGTATGCCTTCCAGTTTTAAGAAACATCAATTTTGTAGCATAAATAGATAAACTTTTTCCAAAAGAATTTAACTAACCACTAAATTTATCTCTATAATCTGTCTGGTTAATTTATTCTCTCTTAAATCTGTTTTTAATGCCCATTCTCTTTATAACATTACATAAATTTTCTTTCAATGACTGTCTCTTCCATTCCTAATCTGAACTAAAATATGGACTTGAACTTTAGATTTCATATAGAACACCTTCTCTAGGTGTTCTAGAAGAAGTTAGACACTAGGACAATGAATTCTACTTGAAACTAGAAGACGCTTGTGGACTCCTGACAAGCCTAAATGCCATTGTTTTCAATAGGTAGAGGAAGCCAACAGGCAGCTTTCACAAAAAGAAACCCAGCTGCCATGCACAGACACAAATACTGTATTATGTGTGCACCTCTCTTTTTACACAGATGAAATGTTATTCTTGACTTGTATTCCACTTACTGCACTGGAGGCTGAAATCACTGGGGGTGATGTGGGCATGGGTGTGGTGTTTTCAGAGGAATGACCCACAATTATGTTGTGGAAACAGAGTGGCAAGAAGAGGAAGTTAATCCAAGTATTTTCTCTCATTTCCTTTATGTGCCATCTGTGAGAAGTTGCTGTCTGAATTCCTTGGACCTGGAGATATTCCAGAGCAATTAGACAGTGCATCCTGTGAATTAGGATTGCAAATTTTCTGAGCCTTGTTAGATCTTTTAATTCTTTTCTGTTCAATTACCTTGGGAGGTAAGGAGGGGAATGCTTAGGGCTGTATCGCAGCATAAATCCTTTTTAGGAAGACAAAACAACATGGATCTCTGTTTGTACCCACTCGCCAATGTAGCAAACCCTTTTTCTTCTTCAGCTTTTCAGTTTGTAAGTTTTGAAAGTATGTAAGAAAATAGCAGTCAAGTTCAGGACTGTAGAAAAATGTAAAGCTCAGATTTACCTGACTTCCTCTTTAGTGACTTCAAAACCCGTGTGAGATCAACAAAACACAGACAAGAATCTGTAGTCCAAATGTATTCAAGAGTCACATGCTAGCTGAGAAGTTCATTCAAACAGCAGTTCATTCAAATTATTTCATAATATTGCCTATTTGACAATACGTGTGTAAGGCTTCTCAAATGCAACCAAAACCAGGCAGTGCCAAATTTGGAAACCTTATTTTAAAGAGATTTAAAGCCAGGGGAACTCAACAGCAGAAGTTGAAATGTTAGCAGAATTGAATCATGCAAGCTCCAGAGGTCAATCCCTTTCCTTATGTTTTAAAAGATGGCTTTTTAAATGTTGATATAACTCCAAGTGTATGGTGTTACTGGCTTCTTTACATCTTAAATATTATTTGATATACCCACCAAAGTTTTTTAAAGGTCTAGAAGCCAGCTATGCAAAAAAGGAACTCTCCAGATACTAGACTCTTAGCACTGCATTTTTTTCATGTATTGGCACACTGGTTATGACAGGCTTCTATAAACTTTTTATTCTGATTCAGCAAAATAATCTGGCTTGCTGCAGAAGGGCAGAAGCTACTAGATGGAATATTGCAGAAAGAGTAGCAAGGTAGGAATACAGTGTCTAAGTGCATTCTTTGTAATTCTGATAAGAAAAATGCATTATAACTAGCTGAACCTGTGGGGAAAAAAATTAAATAAAATAGTCATCAATGTCAGATTAAACAGCACTTGTAACAGAAGAACATTGCTATATCCACTCCTTGTTTTTCTTTCCAGGCTTCAGTCTAAATTTTGAGCTATGTTTTTTAATGTATTTTACACTCTTGTGAATCATCTTGTAATTGCATGCGTAGACTTAGGTAAAGATGACAGTTTCCAAATCAACTCAATATACTTCAGCAAGTTCTTATAGATGTTGCAACTTAAAGTTCTTGTAGCACTTAACAGTTCTGAGCCTGTGAAGTCTGATGATGCAGGACAGTAAAGAGTGATATCCTTCATCACTTTCTAATAGTGGTGTAGTTTCATATCCAGAAAGCCAACTTCTTCCTCATCTTTTGCTGCAGATGAGCCATTGACCAGTCATTTTCCATGAAAGCATATCATCTCACCTCACTGCATCTACCATCACAGGGAAGAGGAGAAGATCCCCCTAGTCTCCTCTCCTCTCCTCTCCTCTCCTCTCCTCTCCTCTCCTCTCCTCTCCGGGAGACCACTCATCATTGATCTCCATCCAGACATTGAGCTGTTGACCATCCATCAGGTCTATATCTCTCCACTGTCCTGACATGTCAGATGGGTAAGAAATGTGTTTACAGGCATGAAACACAAGCACTCACAAAAATAAGATAACACAGTGTGTCAATTTCCACCGTAAATTTTCTTTCTTAGCATACCAGAGCAACTGAAGGCACCAGGGACTAATGAAAAACACATATCTCTGTTTTGTGCTCCTGGCTGAGAGTACCTTCAATTAAATGCCAGTCTGATTCCTTTCCCTCTGAAGGGGAAAGTCCCTCATTCACTTTCTTCAATTAAAGTAACAACTCCCATGCCAAGTTATTTTCTCAGTGGTGCATTCCTTATTCTTCAAGAACTATAGATATCAAAAGATTTACTACACTTTTGTAATCTGCACCAATCAAAACTCTTTTACAGTGTTTTACCATCCTGGTTATTTCCTCCTTTATACCACAACTGCAACTCAGCCAACACTGCTTTCTGGGTCTCATTTTGAAGAGAAAGGTATATTACAAACACATAAATATGTAAGTTCTGATGTGGTAGCCTTATTCTTACTATTCATGGTTTTAGGCAAACCCTTTAATGAAGCTTTGCCAGATATATTCTATCCCCAGAGATGTGAACTAGAAAGTTAGAATGCTGTATTAAAAATACACATTCTCCATCACATTTCCACAATATGTGTGGTTGCGAGCATCATGGAAAAATGAAGCTTCCCTGCAAAACTAAGTGCATGACAGCACATTCAACAAACTCAGACCTAGAAATAATGCAATGCTTTTTTTTTCCAAAAGTAGAAAGGGCTGCACCATTGTTTGCTGATACATAAGAGGTCTCAGAGCAGGTTTGGCCCAGACATGAAAAATGAAGTGGATTACAAAACAGAGACAGATCCTACCTTAATTAGTCTATTGCTAAGAGTATTTTATGAACCTTCTATTATTTTGGAGAAAGAGAAGAAGTTCCCACGAGACCAAAGAGGAAAGATAATTCATATAATTTATGATATTTAGGTTCCTACAGCCATTCAGATGTAAAATAATTCCACCTCTGGGTAAAAGGTTATTTATAAGGGCAGCTTATTTAAACATATCAATTTTTGAAGGTGTTCATATGAAGATTTACTGTTGCTTACTCGATGGTGTGAATAATTCATTCTTTTCAAGACAAGCATACACTCATTTCAGAGAGGAAATGCCTTCAAAACCACATTTATTGACCTGGGGACAGGCATTCACCAAGCAACATCAGATAAGTAACTCACAGTAGGAAGTAAGAGGAGCTTTAAGAAACATGTAGAAATGACAAAAAAAAAATTAAAGTTTTTTGTCCTTTACTGTTCACAGCAAAACAAATGTTGTTTCTTCAAAAATAAAAAACCTATTTCACATTTATTAGTGCCAAAACTTAAAAAGATATCCTGGCCTTAAAATGAAGCAAATGATGTACCAAGAACAACTGAAGGTAAACAACTGCATCCTGCCCTTCTCAGTGACTGGAGCTCTCTGGCACAGGGGCCTGTTAAAAGGCCCAGCAGTGTACCCTGCCCTTGGAGAAATGTAACCAGCTGGTTTGGGGACACAGCCAGGTCCACAAAACTACTTGTGGTACTTGGCTACAAGCTCTGAAAGACTGCATAATTCTTCATTCTCAGTCATGCAAGTGGAGCCCTCTTTTGAAGGGTCAGGTCTCTCAGGAAGTATTTAGGGGGTTGCCAGGGCATGCAGGAAAAAAATTAGGGAGGCCTAAGCTCAGTTCAAACTTAATTTGGCAACTTTTGTAAAGGACAATAAAGAATGTTTTTACAAATACATTAATGGTAAAAGGAAGGGTAACACCAACCTTTGTTGTCTACTGATGCGGGAGGGAACTCAGTAACTGCAGATGAGGAGAAGACAGAAGCGCTTAACGCCTTCTTTGCCGCAGTCTTTAGTGGGAAGATGGCTTGTCCTCAGGACAACTGTCCTCCTGGGCTGGTAGATGGTATCAGGGAACAGAATGGAGGAGTCAGTCAGAGAACTGCTGAGCTGCTTGGACACTCACAAATCTATGGGACCAGATGGGATCCATCCCAGGCTGATGAGGGAGCTGGCAGATGAGCTTGAGAAGCCGCTCTCCAACATTTACCAGCAGTCCTGGCTCACTGGTGAGGTTCCAGATGACTGGAAGCTGGCCGGTGTGACGCCCTTCACAAAAAGGGTGGGAAGGAGGATCCTGGTAATTATAGACCAGTTAGTCTGACCTCCGTACCTGGTAAGGTAATGGAACAGTTTCTGTTGAGTATCATCAGCCAGCACTTACAGGATGGCCAGGGTATCCAACCCAGTCAGCGTGGTTTTAGGAAGGGTAGGTCATGTTTGACCTGATCTCCTTTTATGACCAGGTGACCTGCCTAGTGGATGAGGAAAAAGCTGTGGGTGTTGTCTATTTGGACTTCAGCAAGGTCTTTGACATTGTATCCCACAGCATACTCCTGGAAAAGCTGGCAGCCCACGGCTTGGACAGGAGCACGCTTTCCTGGGTTAAGACTGTCTGGAGTGGTGAGAGTAAGTGGTGAACGGTGCTGCATCCAGTTGGCAGCCATTCACCAGTGGTGTCCCTCAGGGGTCTGTGCTGGGGCCAGTTCTGTTCAGTATTTTTATTCACAACATGGATGACGGTATTGAGTCCTTCGTTAGTAAATCTGCAGATGACACTAAGCTGGGGGCATGTGTCAATCTGTTGGAAGGGAGAAGGGCTCGGCAGAGAGACCTGGAATGGCTGAATGGATGGGCAGAGTCCAATAAGATGAAGCTCAGCAAGTCCTGGATTTTGTCCACAATAATGCCTTGCAACATTATAGGTTGGGGACAGTGTGGCTGTACAGTGCCCAGGCAGAAAGGGACCTGTATCAGCAATAGCGTGGCCAGCAGGAGCAGGGAGGTCATTCTCCCCCTGTACTGGGCACTGGTGAGGTCACATCTTGAGTGCTGTGTCCAGTGGCCCCTCACTTTGGGAAGGACATTGAGATGCTTGAGCACGTCCAGAGGAGGGAACGAGGCTGGTGAGGGGCTTGGAACACAAGCCCTGTGAGGAACTCCCTGTGAGGGAGCTGGGGGTGTTTAGCCTGGAGAAAAGGAGACCCAGGGGTGACCTTACCACTCTCTACAACTTCCTGAAAGGTGGCTGTAGTTACCACACTACAATGGTGTGAGGGTTGGTGTCTTTCTCCAGGCAGCAACTGACAGAATGGGAGGACAGAGTCACAAGCTGCGTCAAGGGAAATATAGGTTGGATACTAGGAAAAATTTTTTTACTGAAAGACTGATAAAGTACTGGAATTGTCTGCCTGGGGAGGTGGTGGAGTCACCATCCGTGGATGTGTTTAAAAAATGATTGGATGTGGCATCTGGTGCCATGGTTTAGTTGAGGTGTTAGGGTATGGGTTGGACTCGATGATCTTGAAGATCTCTTCCAACCTTGTGATTCCGTGTGTGATTCTGAACATCACTGCCTGAGGCACCCGCCTGAGACAGCTTATTCTACTTAGACACAACTATAGAAGCTGTAAGGTATTCTTTCTGCCAGATTTTGCAAAAAACTCTCATAATTTGCTGTAGAATGGGTTACTCTGATTTATAGTGAAAATGTAGTTTAAAGAAAGGTTTGTGGACTAAGTGAAATGAAGCAAGGAATTGTGGGGTATGGGTGATAGATGACAGCAGACTGCAGAAGAATTTTTCACCAAAATCAAATGAACCAGAAAATACACAACTTCAGAAAGAAAAGTTATGCTGTCATGTAAAGGGCACCCTATTGGCAATTGTAAGTGTACTGGAATCACATTCAATTAAAAGGGTTTGCGATAGCATTAGGCAGTGGGGATCTATTTTCTCCTGTGTTTGAGTCCTGTTAACTCAGCAGAGCTGGGACTAGTTCGTGATGTGTACATGCACAGGCTGAAGCAAGGGCACCAAAGCTCTTTTTTTTCAGTGCCACTTTTTGCCTTCCAGAAGGTAGAACATTCTCTATATAAAAGCATTCTCTCTACATAAAACCCAGTATTTATATAAAAATGGATGTTTATTGCCTTACACTTTGAACAGAGAGGGAAGGCAGGACACTCTTAGATGTAAATTTTCAAATGGAGATTTTAGATCTTTTCTTTTATCTTCCCAAATACATAAAACCATTGGACCTCCACCCATGAGCAACTTCAGAGATATTGCAAAATCAGAATATTTTTTTCATTCAAAACAATCTTTCAGGTCCCAAGTTCCATTACCATTCTTCAGTGAAAGAGCAGAAGGATCAGCAAGCCAACAAATTGCAACAGAGATGCCATAAAAACCCCTTATGCATTTAACAACCAATACACTGCACATATTCCAAGTAGGTAATTTTAACAGTGTAAAATACAAGCAAAAAATACAAACTTAATATTATCTATAATAAACAAAGGTGCTTCTGTGGAGGCAGTCAGGACATCTCAATGTCTTTACAACAATTACTGAAGAATAATCTTCTAAAGAGTAATTTTTTTCAGTCAGCATTAACTGTACACTTCCAAAAGTGTTGCAATAGAATTTGTAAGAATATCATGACTGAAACTCAGAAGAGAAGTGGAGAAACTCTAGTCCTGTAAACTTTTAGTAATTAGAATAGTTGCCTATGGTTTTTATGGCAATATTCACACAAGCAATATTGGAAGTTATTAATGTTTGCAAGGTAAAAAATTTAAATTTGCAAAGAAAATATTATAAGCAATTCCACTCTGGCATCTTTCCCAATACTGAAATGTGAAAACTGTATGAAGTCAACCAAAACCGAGTATTTACACACAATTCCTAAGAACCTTGATACCTAAGAATAAAGTTTTTGAAAGTACCTTGATTAGCAGGGCTGAAGATAGATCCTTCCCCAACAAATGAACACAAAGTAGAAGTACTCTTTTTATTCAGGATTAGAATAGCATTGGAAAAAAAGTTTTTTAAAAGGACACAAAGTATTTTTCATGTTATGGAAATCTACACCATTCATTAGTGAGTAGTACTAATACAGACACTCAGTTCAACCCAAAACACTCTTCTTCACTTGCTGGCCATTTCTTTTGAACAAAAACACCCCATCCTCTAAGAATTCATCTTCAGTCATGTTACACCCTCACTCCCATTTTTATTAGTCATTTTTATTTCACTGTCCCTGTGAACAAAGCAAGAACAGCGACTCATTGTGGTGCATGCTGCACAAACAGGCCAACATCAGGTACTGCCCTGTTGAGCTTGCATACAAAATAAGAAAATAGCCATGCATTTCAACAGCACAAATGCCCTTATGAACCAATGTAGAGACAGTCACAAGAGGAAAATGTTTCACAAAGCAATCAGGAGGGAACATGCCAAGTTAATATTTCAGAACATATGTGAGCTGATGTAGTTTCAAAATAGCTGTAATATTTTCCATTGTATTTCTCAAAAAATGTTCTTATTATTGAATCTAGAGCTGGACTACAAGCAAGTGGATCAGCTTTCACACACTGCCAGATAAATTCAGGATCAGTTCAACTCTACCCTAAAAGCACCAAAGGCTGTTCCAATATCAATAGTGTTTTCCTGTTTTAATAATCATTATATTTGCTCATACATGCTTTGATTTCACCTTTCATGAATCTGGTACAATAAGCTCAGCATTTATAAGAAAATGAATAGCCAAGGGAAAAGGTTATTTCCTTTGGCTCAGGCCTCACTCTTGCTGGGCTGGGCAGAACTATTCTTGACCCAGTTTTATAGGTTTCACAGTTGGCTGACCCATCCATTGTCAACTGATACGGATGTTAGCTCAACATTGTCCTAGCAACCAAGAAAGCACACAGAGATCTGAAGGAACCCCAGCATTTAAACATATAATCTGAGCTCTCCCATTCAGCATGGTTTAGGCAAGTGCAACAGAGAACACCAGCTAACATGTACTAGGTAACAAGCTGCTTTGTAAAAAAGGCCAACAGCTGAGCTGGCTAAAGCTGGGTGCACAGCATGCTGCAAATGACTGTCCAATTAATAACTAGTCTAAAGAACATGTGTCCAATCCAGAGATCATGTATCAAAACTGAATTAAGCAGATGTGACTCTCCTGAAGTGCGTGCATACTGACACAAGGCTCTTCTCCTTCCAGCAAAAAACAATAGGGTTTGTGCAGACTCAGAAAGGTTGAGAGTGTCCAAAAACAGCCATGGCAACCCTGATACCTCCCAAGAATCCAGTTTCAATATGCTGTTAATTACTTGTCCTTCCCCTTCTTATGTTTGAACTGTAAGTAACAATGATGTCACACTTTGTAAAGTGCATCAAGTCCAGGGTCAAAGGGAAGCACTGCAGTAAATAATTTAACTTTTAAAAGAAACATGTAGTAATGTAGTAAGCAAAGTTCACCAATTACTGTAGAATCTCCACTCACACGCACTCCTCCAAAATGGCTTCGAATTACCATGCTAATTTAAACCTGAAAGCCAGGGTAAAAGCAAGAAAATGGAAACTTCAACTTCTTTTAAAATGTTTGCCAAGCTGAAAAATATTCAGAAAAAGAGGTTTAAGAAATAATAGCTTGTTACTGGAAAACAGTCTTGTCTTTATTACTGTGTCAATAGTTTATAGGTGTTACTCTTGTAATTCTTGTAACAAGCTTCTTAACTATACTCTACTACCTGAGTTCATTTAATTACTCACCTTTTATTCATTCTTTTATATTTTCAAGATATTTTTTGGTCCTTTTTCCTGTATTACATGTTCTGGACTACCATCTTGCTCTTACAAGAAAACTGCTTAGATAGGAGCAAAAATATCAGTTTGTGGCTTGTCTATATTTCAGCAATCCTCTTGGCATTCTGTGGATGAATTACAGCTTTCCCGTAGCTAAGGTATGTGTGACACATACCTTATTATATACCTTATATATTCAGATTAGTACTCCTATAGATTTGGTGGAAAGCTCACATGTAAAAATCCTCATAAAACGGACTTTAACTGAAAAGTTGTATTTACCCTTAACTAGGTATTCCTGCTATTCCCTATATATAGAAAGAGAAAATCTAAACCTGCCACAGGAAGTTTAACTACAATAGGTAATAATAAAGAGACAGATTTTAAAGGGTATTCATGGTGCTCACTCTTTCTTATTGCAAAGTCTCTTAGTGCACTTCATACAACTGCCTGATTTCCCTATTTTTCTAACAGGATTGTCCACTGGCATCAGGCACCAGTCAAGGTGCTACTCTGTCACATACTGCTCCAAAACAGAGCAAATAGGTGGTTATTATTCCCATTCTTCCTGTGGAATGAGAAAAATATACATTTAGGTCATCTATCTACTGATACCAATGAGATTATGAATTTAAGTCCATAACAAGAAAATTCTTCCATTATAAGAGTCCTGGGTCACAAAATCAGAGAATATGCTGAGTTAGTTTGAGTATCCACAAAGACCATTGAGTCCAGCTCACTGTCCTGCATAGGACTGTCCCCAAGAGTCACACCATGTGCTGAGAGCATTGTCCAAACACGTCCTGAACTCTGTCAGGCTGTTGCTGTGACCACTTCCCTGGGGAGCCTGTTCCAACTCACAACCACCCTCTTGGTGAAGAACGTTTTCCTAATATTCCATGTAAACCTCCCCTGACAGCTTCGTGCCGTTCTTTCTGGTCCTGTCACTGGTCACCACAGAGCAGAGATCAGTGCCTGCCCCTCCTCTGCCCCTCACGAGGAAGTTGTCAACTGCAATGACTCCCCTCAGTCTCCTCCTCTCCAGCCTGAACAGACCAAGTGACATCAACCTCAGAGCCGTGCATTGACCTGATGGACTTGCCTATTGTTATCAATATTATTAGGAGTCAGCATTTGCCACAAAAGCAACAGTTTTCAGAAAACAGTTTTTATTTTGTGACTTATAAACTGGATCTATTCACTCCACATCTGTTGAGACAATTGCTCTGGAAAAGATAACTTTTTATCTGATGGGATTGTTTGTTTGTTGGTGATGACATTCTTGGCTAGCACAAAATATATATAGTCCTTAAACTGAGAAGGCAGGAATCAAAACAGACAAATCTAGAAATATAGTATCCATTGGGAAACCCAGGGATTATTTGCTTAAATTATTTCATTCTTGCAGAAACATTCCACCATGGATGATGCTATTTTATTTACAATGGATGATGCTATTTTAGCTGAATATACTATACATTCTAATGTGGTAGAGAATAATTCCTTAACTTGAAACTCTGTCCTGACAATATTTAAATGAGGTTTAAATTCAAACCGTTTCTTAGATTATAAAGCTTTGCATAGTGCACTTTAATAACTTTCTGGTATTTAAAGCAATTAAGTGGACACCTACTCTTTCAAGTCCCTGTATGGTAACAGATTCAAAAGGATCGACTCTGCCATCCTATGTTCCTAATATGTCTACTTTTAACAAGGACCATAAAATCAATATTTAAGTAGTATTCTTCTCAAATAAAGTTGGGGTTTTTTTAGATTTCCTCTGGCAGTACAGAGTGCTGTGTCAGACCTTTCACAATTCTGCAGGAAGACATTTTTCCTAATTTTTAAAGAGGGAATTGAGATTTTCTATGGAACATTTTTAACTGAGCATTCATTAAACTGGATTCAAGAAAGAAGATTGGGAAACTACATATGCTTTAATGTCTTCAACATTCACCATAGTTTGTCACCAACTGAGTACTTCTCCTAACTGATCAACATTATTTAATAATTTTTTGAAGTAATTCAAAACAGAATTAGAAAATATTTACCCAAGTTAAGACTAAAAATAAAAAAAAACTTTTCAGTTAAAATTTTTGTAATCTCATCTCAGAAGAAAACTCCTGATTGAAATGTTCTGCATTTGTGTTATTACTTGAATTCTGCTTCTCTTTAAGACTTGAATAAGTAAACAGCACTCAGGTCTTATGTATTCTTCTACCAAGCATGTAAGAAGTACATAAAAGAAGTAGAAAAAGATGCAAATAATTTATTTGAGTATCCAGTGCTTCCACCATCATGAGGATGTCTTATGGTAATTTACTCCACTAGATATTTCTCCCTTTTTGTAAAGAGAATTTGTGTTCTATTATCAAAAATAAATTCATTTGTGTTTCCACACCTGCTGAAAATAATAGAGAGGGAAAAAAACACCAAGAGTGATGTCACCAACTATGACATTACTAAATAGTCAGAAGTACTACACTAACAAATAATGCAGAAGCAGTTAAACCTTTAATGTCAACAATTATGTTACCCCAAAATGAACATGGTTAGAGGGACAGCTTGGAATCAGACTCAGAAAATTTTTACTGCCTTATTGTTAGATTTAGATGCAAAACTATTTTTTAGAAAAATTTTAATCCCTGTATTCAATAATTCATAATTAAAACTAATTGCAGTTCTCCCCAGGTTTTGGAGGAAGAGTGCATGTGAGATGCTTGAAGTTTGAAGAAACTTAATATGAACAGTTTGGCAATAACCATAATAACCAACAAAGTCACAGCTTGCATAAAAAGAGAAGAGAACCATATAAGAGTGGCTCAGCCTTTCTCTTTGCCAGCCAAACAGTACCAGCACCACCACAGCTCACAGGACACACAGCAATCATTTCATGTTAAAAATGTGAGGGAAAACTAAGGTATTGTTTCTTTAGTTCTTACAGATATCACAGGCAGCTGAATCTTGGATTTCCTTGTCTACTTTTCTCTAACACAACAGGTGACTCATGGATCTCCCCACTGACCTTCAGGGAGTATATTTTCTTTATCAGACCTTTTTGCCTCTGTTTTATCATTACCAGCCTTTTGGTAACATCATTCTAAAATGTTCATGTACTCATTCTTCTGACGACAATGGGCAGAAAGATGCAAGAACAAAAAACACACTCATGATACATGTCATATTTCCAAAATGTAGCACTGTACAAAAATTACTAGAGAATGGCTACTCTGCCCACACTTTGAAAACACAGGCATTATATTAAAATGTGCATTCTCTCATCTTCAACTGCAGCAATTGTTATGCAGAAGTTACAGATATAGATAGAAGCAAATCTGATGGTGGCTGTTTATCAAGCTATGTAAGATAAATTGGTCACTTTTCCATTAATGACAGTCAGAAACACCAGCTCCTGTAGTTTGTAGATATTTTGTTAAATAAATATTTTTTCTTATATCAACAGTGTTTTTTCCATTACTGCATCTTTCATAAGCTGAGATCCTTGCTTATTTTGTGCACACATGAAATTCAACTTGAAAAGTGTTGTGGCAGAAGAATCGGAAATGCTGAAAATACCACAGAGATTTTATGCAAGATTACTTAGTGAATGCACATTTTTAAACACCTAAAAACCCTGTTCAGAAGAATGTAAGAATGGAATTTCATTTGGAATGGTCATGGGAAAAGGAATTGTCATGATAAAATAAGGAGTTTACTAGGATTGCTCAGATTTTAAACTACTAGTTGGCTTCCAGTTTCTTCAATCACTGACAGCACTCAAATCACAGAAAAGAAAGTCTCAATGAGAAAGGAAGACTGATTTTCCATATTCTGTAGAATTCAATTTCAAGTAAAGTACTTGAAGAAAAAATTAATCTAATCCAGTTAAAGAATAAGGTTTTAATTAGTCAAAGGCATTACTTTTTTTTTTTTTAATTATATCCCTCTGTTCCATAATAACAATTTGGAGTTCAGAGGAGGTTATGATTTTCCATTACTAAATCAACTCCATCATAGAATTGTACAAAGGAATATTTTTCCCCCATGAGTGGCAAGACTTTTCACTTTCCAAATATGTTGCAAGGATTCTATGATGTTCAGAGATTTTCACTAATAATTTGTTTGCTTGTAGATTAAAAAAAAAATCCCAAATTTATGTAAATCTAGTTAAATACAGAATCCCATAGTTAAAATATTTGTCATTTCATGCCATATCTTTTACATATTATTTTGGACTGAAGCATAGGAACTTTTGTTACTTGTAACTAACCAGAGCTGTAGGAACAAAAGAACTGTTGTTACAATTTCCATGCTAAAAAAGATGTTGAAGTTTTTTGCTCCTAGTAAGCTTTACATGCAAAAGATTGTTCTCACCTACCTGAATTCCCATATATATCAGGAAAAGACAATAGTATTATACAAGATATAAACTCATCTTTAATTTCCTCAATATCCAAGAAATAAGGACATCATTTATAATGTGATCTGACTCATGAAATGATGAGCCCTGAAATTTGGTTCCTTTTGGTCAGGACAAAGAGGCACATGAACAGTGGACAAAGCCACATGTGGCACATTAGCCACAATTCGAAACCTTCTGAAAAATAGTTTTTTCTCCCATTAAGCCCTCTGGAGAAAAGGACCAAGAAGAAAGCATACTGTACCAATTAAAGGTGAGACCAAACAATATAGGTGGATTATTAAATTTTGCAAATTAAAGGATTCATTTTTAAAAAGTAAATTATTTGCTTTTTCAAGGAAAAAGGATAGTTATTATACTTCTCTAGAGTTAAGTTCCTGATTAAAGGTCAAGAACATAATGTAATTTACAGTGGTGTCAACAATGCTTCTCTTCTCATAGGAATAAAAATTTTGTATCTTTCCAACATAAGTATATATGAAAATCACTAAGAAAAATGTTAGGAGCAGGGCAGTCAAATCTAGTATTTTTTTCAAATTTCAAATACTGGTGCATTTTAATGTTGGAGGTGCAAGGACCACACCTAACTAAGGCATTAACTGAGTCCTCAGCAATAAAAAGACAAGCAGGTATCTGAAATTCCAAAGTTAACTACTATGTCTGCTTCAAACTGATGGCAAAAGTCATTGGAATAAAAGACATTAATTGAAAATTCCTTGTTTCCTTGGCAATTTCAATCACAGGACTACCTCAGGTAAACATAGATCAGTAAGCCTTCTGTCACATGCTTTCCAGCTAAGAACTCTTTTGTGTTTTTACAGTGATTAAAATTCTTGTGGCTGAAAGTAGCTGATATCATGCATTCAAACCATTTCACTTTATTTTCCTAATTTCCTCATTCAGATTTTCATTTTTTCACTAGGTGGCTTAAAATTTCATTTTATTGGGGCACATATTTCTGTGAATATTTAACACAAAACACATGTTCACTGTCAGACCTCTGAGAACTCTGAAATCAACTAAGAATTTTAACTGCAGTCCAGTCACTTCACCATGAAATCTTTGTGCCAAAAGATTCATACCAAAACAAATATTTTTACGAACAGATATTTTCCTTGACTTCTGGTGTTAGGACAGCTTATATTGTCACATCTTACATGGCACTACAGTTTTTATTTTCCCTTTCACATTTGCAGTATGTAAATTTCTTAGAAATTCATTAATCAAAAGGCCTGACATCAGAAACTCAAAGAATTTATTGAATTTCATTCCAACATGGTTGATGGCACAAAACAAAAAGCATGTTGTTCTCTTGAACTAAAATACCATGTTATTCCCAGCTGAACAAGAGAAAATGCCACTTCAAAAGAAAAATCATCAGAACATTCAAAGGAATAAATTTTCGATGATTTCAGGAACACTTGATCCACATAAATGTCTTAGAAGTAAATGCTTTCAGAGGCACTGCTCAAGCAGTAGGCAAAAGGGTTTCCATTTATAAAATGGGTCCTATTTAAAGGAAGGAAGGGAGTGCCCACTCTTGCTAACACGCCAGGGGCTGTCGTTATGCTGCCATTAAAGCTTTCTCTCAACTCATAAACAGAGCCATTTCAGTTTAAATGAAAAGGGGAAAAGTCATTAAAAAAATAAAGAACATATAAATGGAAGAGACATTTTGCAAAACGCTTAATTGCACTAAGCTTTTTGGAATCGCAAACAATAGGGTTGTTCAGTAGAAGCAAAACTCCCAGCTACAGTGACTATAGCTTGGGCAATTTATTAAGTAGCCTTTTGATATCCAAGAGGACTTTTCTTTTTCTTTCTAATTAATAAAAAAGCACAATATTGAAAGGATCATGGGAAATCCTACATATCCATCCCCTTTCTAAGCTGAACTACAAAAGCTACCAGACATGAAATATTAGACTTCAAAAACTTGCTCCATTGTGTTTTTGGCAAGATTTTAGGCTTTGTCTAGCAAATTCTTGCATCTGGAATTCCTTTTTTGGTTAATGGGAACCAAGGACTTTCATGGGGGGAGGACAGGTATATTTGGAAATGGTAGTTCCTGCTTCAACAAGACGAAAACCACCTTCTGATCAGCAAACATTAACTTATTAAAGAAAGTTACGTGGCAATGACAGAGGCACCACTGATTGATTGCACTGGCAGGTACTCTTCTATTTAACCCCTGTAAAGTACTGTCAAGGAGGGGATAGCAACATATGCAATAGCTTTTTCCAACATCATGTGATGTACCAGTGAACAATCTTTTTCCTTTCTAACTTTGTTTCTGGATTGTTGTAGCAATCTCTCATTGAATACATCATTTTTCAAAGCTTCCAGTTTATTTCCCTTACCTAATTCCCCTTCTTTAAGAAATTTTATTTGAACTGTAGCTTCTGCCTGAAAATTTTCAACATTTTTGGTGTTTTTACAAAGCATGTAGGAATAAAACATTAATGTTCTGGAGGATCCATAGTGGATGGAACAATTAAAACAAATTAAAACGTGTTAAACACAATTGTCAAGAAGTAACTTTGGCAAGAACATTTTAAACCATTTCTCATACTTGAACAGCACTCAGTACAGTCTTCGGACAGAGTAGAATGTGCCTCCTGGGTTTTCCTTGGCAAATTAGGAACTGAGTTCCAATCAAAGATTTTAGTAGTTACCAAGGTAAGTACCTTGAAAGAATCAATGTGAAAAATTTGATAAATAAAGAGAATTCTCTTTTTTTTTTTTTTTAATTTTATTCAGGGGAAAGAGCATCATTTGAAGAAGCAACAAGTGTAAAGCCGCTTTTCCACAAGTTAAAAATCAGTTTCAGGTCTTGCAGTGAAACAGAAAAAAAAGTCACTGACACTTGGCACAATAAAGGTAGAAATAACTGCACCAATGGGCTTGAAATGTCCTTCCTTACAGAGAAGCCAAATTCAGATCTGCTCTAAGCAGTAGTAAATCCATTAACAGTAGCAGCATATTCAATTAAAGTTGCATTTGTCATAGATCTGAATGTAGCATTATAAACCCACATTAACAGCAGAAAGATTGCCTATTCCAACTCAGCAGTAGGGCAGGGTTGAGTGCAGGAAGGTAACCCCAGCCTCTGTAAAAGGGAACTTTGTTGAATGCTAAAAGCTGAAATCAGAGCCAAATTATAAACCAATTTGCTTTCTGCATGTCAGGCAAGATGAATACCATTCATTGGCATGAATGCCAGCTTTGAAGTGTAAGAAAGCCCCTTCTCTTTTCCAGGAGATGTGTAATTTTAAGATCACAAGATAAAAACTGTGAGGACTCATAAAACAGTCAACCAACCAGAACACGACACACAATGCAATTGGGCATTATGTCCCTATTATAATGAAGGGCATCATTTTCCCAGCCCCTGCCATACAGATTTCAGCTCTGCAATGGGAAAAATAGTGAGTTTTAGGTATGCATTACTTCCATGCCACATTATCAAGTCAGAAGGTTCACGATTCCACACCAGATTACAGACTCCTGCAGCATTCCATTGTTGATTAGCAAGTATGTTGGGAGTCCATATTTCTCCACTTACATGCAAGACTGAAAATGGCCATTGTCTCATCCTCTAGAGAGGAGGGGACACCCACTTCCATACAGGACTCTTCTGGGTTACCAGTTTATCTTCAACTATGTTTGACATAGAACTTAGCTCCACAGATCACTTTTTCATTTTAACATCAATAAGCTGCTTTTACAAGTAAGGTTGCTGTTTTAAGAAATGTTCTTTGAGCAAATGTTCCCTGGGCAAATGTTCTGCTTAATTATACTGGCACAACATATCAACTTCAGCAAGGTTGAAAAAATATAAACAAGAGCAAATGCTGGACACATGATTTCAAATCAACAACTAGCTGGTCCTGGATGAAAGGCTCTGGATAGACTTTAAGGAACTTAGTTCACTTGCTAATTCATTGAGAAGGAAAACATGACACAATCTCTGGAAAATATATCGAGGAGGTATTCAACAAGCATAATTACAGAAAGAATGAAATAATATGGGTTTGTAAAATTCCAGAGGAAAAAATAAAGAAACAATTGATGAGGCTAAATCAAACAAATGGATTGAGTCTTCTTAGAAAACATAGGATAAAATCATAAAATCATCAATGGTAAGCTTGAAACTAACACTTCTAAGTCAATAACAATCCTTTGTAGTATAATGTAAATCATGGAAGAAAATAGCATTCTTAAATTCCATTATTTAACAGTTAATTATGCATACTCATACAAGATAAGAATATGTTATTAAGAAATACTCTTTCATTTAGGAAGTGGAAGAAGAGGCTCTAATTGCTGAATAAAGAAGCTGACTGTGAAGAACTATTTGTCTGGTTTGATCAAAATATTCAGTCCTGCTTTTATGTCCATGAATATAGGTTTTCATGTTTTGAATTTAATATTTATGCCGTCTGAATGTTCCTTTCCCATGAGAAAGCTTCTTTTGTTTAACTGCATTGGCTTTCATCTGTAGACTTGACCAGAATAAATTTCAATTTCAGCCTCCTAAATATTTGCTTATTTGGACTGGATACTTTAGAGCCTCTGTACAATTTAAAAAAAAAAATACAGATTCACATTACACCCTTGCAAAACAAGTCTGCAAGGGAAGAGGGTGCCTGCATAGATTCCTGTAGGGTTTACCAGTGGCTGTTTCTACAATCCACTTTCTCTCCTCACAGGGTCATTCTTTATCATTTTTATCACTTTCCCAGCCTAGCTTTGTGAGAAATCCCTTAGCTATGAAGTCCACTAAAAAAAAATCACATTTAGAGAGTCATCTACTTTTTTCCTTGGGCCCAAAATGGTACACTCATCCCATGAATAAACTCACCAATTATAAAGTTTTGGTATTTCCACAGATACTGGTTTCCAGGTTTGCCCATGCCATGTTGGAACTTCACAGTATCAGTTGGAAACTAGGGTCTTGATTTTTGGGGGGTATTTTTGGAGGGGTATGTTATAAACAAAATTAATAGATAGTATCTGGTAGATGACACCCGTCTTTCCTCTACTAAATGGCATGTGTCAAAACCAAATCTGGGTGTTTTAAAGCCAGGATTTAAAAATTATTCAGCTAAAAAATTCTATCAGTGGAGAGCATTGATTTTTAAGTTTTTTCTTTTAAGTTATGAGAGAGCTGAAGAACTGGAAGGAAGCTGCAAAACCATTAAGTTTGGATATACCAATTTTAACGGCATTATTATTCCTTCTTTTTATGCAACAATTAGATATGTACTAATAAAGGATGAGAAAAATCTAAAGGATTTGACCCCTTAGATTTTAACACAACTAACAATAAATTCAAGACTAACAGTAATTGTTTTTTGCTTTACTGTTTACGAGGTGTGATTTGGCTTTGCCCATAAGCAAGATTTGAGCACAACAAACTGAAAGATGTGAAATTGTTGCCAACAAAATTTTAAATTTTTTAAATTTTACAAATGCTGGAGAAACAGCATGTAGGGAAACTACTAGGCCACCAGCATGGAATATACTAGAAAATAACAGCATAAAAACATACACCTCATATCCATCCATACTTCCAGAACTATCTTAGCAAGCTGAAGACCAACAATAGCTGTAGACTGAGAGACTACATAATAGTAGAAAGTAAGCCTTCTATAAAATCTTCTAACAGCCAGAAACTACTGATCACATTTTTCAATATTTACATAATTTTCTTTTCTCTTTTACATCTTCTATGAAAATAATGCTTTCAGGCTTCCCAAGTGAGAAAGCACAAGAAAGAAAAAAATAAAGTGCTAAAGAGTTTTGATGGTTTAGGGCCATATTCAACAGGATATGTAAATCACTTGCATGTTGAATCCTGTTGAACCAGAGTTCTCTAAAATTTTAAAATAACAAGTATCATGTTAAAACATTGATATAGAAAAGGTGATTTATTGGTGTGTAGTTTGCTATTTACAACAGTATGTGTAATCATAGAAACAGAGAACTGTACTGGAAAGGATATCTGGAGGTCATCCAGTCCAATCCTCCACTCAAAACCAACTATTTCAGAATCAGATCCACCTTTGAAGATATGTCAGATTGCTCAGGCCCTTGTTTAATTGAATGTTTATAATCTTGAAGTATGGAGATTTCACAGCCTCTTGAGGCAACATTTTTCAGTGTCTGACTAATTTCAGAGTGAAAAAATTATTTCCTAGCACCTACTACAAAATTCATGAGCTGCAACTTTTACCTGTTGTCCCTTGTCCTGTCATTGTGGCCTCCTAGAAGCACATAGTTGCATTTTCTCAGCATCCACCTAATTGATGTTGAAGAGTGTCATAAGATCCTCTCTTAGTCTTTTCCACACACAACAAACCAACCCTCTCCATCTCTCCTTAAATGCCATGTGCTTCAGGCCATAACTGCTTTGATGGTCCCCTGCTGACCTTGCTCCATTGTTGAGTTCTGACTGTAATCGATCACCTAACATATAATAAACTACCCAAAGGCATGGGTAGTGGAATAAAATAAAATAAATAATAAAAATAAACAGTGGAATAAATATGTCATGACTCAGAAAATTCATCCGCCACTCAAGACGTTGCATATAAGAATGAAGCATTTTGAACTTATCACACAAAATGATCCCTCTGTAAAACATCTTCTAGTGTAGCACAAAGAGTCTGAAGGACACAAAAAACATTTTTAGAAAAGCAGTGGAATGCAGGTAACAGTGAAAAAGAGACTAAGATTTTAAGAATGGCAGTAATAGAGCCTTACTGCAGTATCAGACAAAACTAGAGAGTGGAATTTAATGACCAGTGAGAATATTAATTTAAGTTTTCATCTTTCAAGCCTGTAAGAATCTGTAGAGACCGATAAATGCCCAAAAAATGGTCATGGGCATTGAAAAACATATTTATTAGATCCCTAGGAGCTTTTTTTATTTATCTAGGAAATTACCTAGATAAATTTGAAGACCAGGTATGAGTGGCTTACAGTTTAGCTTTTCAGGAAAGTAGAAAAGATCATTTAAAGATCTGAGAGCAGATAAAATGAGAGAACTGAGGGAAATAACTGCCTTGGGAAGCAGACAAATGCTGGGATTGTCACCCACAGCAAAACAGAGGAGCCACCAGACAAGTCCCAAAAACAAGGCAGCTTGAAGAGACCAGGATGGAAGCTTTGATTAGAGTTTTTATTTCTCTATTTTATTTCATCTTATGCTAGTCTAGCTGTCACTTTGGAAAATAACACAAGACCCTGTTCTGGTCTCTTTCCTAGTGTCATCTTCTTTCTCCCTACTTGGAAAAATCAGATCAGTGAGATTATGGCATAGCAGATGAAGAAGAAAAGAGAGAATTATGTCCATTTTGTACCTGGACACAATAACACTCCATTTAGAGTGTAAAGGGTATGGCATGCCATATTGTCAGTCAATAGTCTTCATTCTGCCCAGAAGGACAAAAATCAAAGAGAAATCAAAGGGAAATAGGAGTGTCACTGCAGCCAGTGCTCCCCTTGTTGTGTGACATGGAGGAACTTCCCACCACACTGTCACCCTATGCTGGAGCTGCATGTGGCACCCACAGACACAGCTACCATCATATTCAGTTAACAGCTAATATTGGCACTGAATAATCCATCCAAAAACAAGGAAATGCTCTCTGTCTCAGGGTCTTGCTATCTTTCCAAAGATTTTTCGTGTCTTACAATATCATGTTTTTCTTTAAATTCCAAATTCAACTTTAAAAAATAGTAATATAGGAGTTCAAACACTAGGAAGAAGTTGTGTAGAAAAATAGTCCCAGGCAGAACAGGAAGGCCCCTTTGGGTGGTAACCTGCATGTGGACTGGCTCACAGTGCTTGTGACCCTACAGTCTCACTCTTCCTAACCATTTTTCTTTCCCAGAAGAAGAAGTCCTTTATTTTACTGTATACTTTTACAAGAAGTTTCAGTAACTGCTTAACCTCTACCATATAAGCAGGTCTATTTGACAGTATTATGTAACCAAAATATTTTCTAAGCATAGCAGCAAACTATGCAAAAATCCTTTTCAAATCTGTATTTCATAAATTATATTTGGTTCCGTAGTATTAGCTGTTAGTGTCAAAATGTCCATGAAAAGTATTTGGTTACCAAGAAAATATAATTTCTGTCTATTACTGTTTCAACAAGAAATTTTCTGGACTAAAGAAACAAAACAGAATCAAAGAAGGAATCTGTTCTCCTCTCTTTTGAAATCTGATTACCAAATATATTAAGAATAGGTTTCAAAGTAAATAATTCTGTTTGTCTGCAGAAGCTGACAACCACACTTTACAATCCCATTCAGAATTATCAAACTATAATCTGAAAACAAGATAATGCAAACAAGCCCCCAGCAAATCTAACTGGTTGCATAGGAAGGCTGTTTCAGAACCTCAGTGTTTCTGTGACTGGAAGCCCTTTCCAAATTTTTTGCATTCTTTTGCTCATGACCAGTCCAGATGTTTTTCTTGTGCCAAATTATTCTTCAGGTTGAAGAGTTGAAACAACATAACTTTATTTACTTTCAAAGTAGCTTGCTGGCCTCTCTAGCTATAAAGGGACATGTGAGGGACAGATCCAGAATGGTCAGCTGCCTCCCCTCTGTTACAACAACATGAAAAATAGCATTCCAGTCTTCCCAGGTCTACCTGAACTGCCCTCTGCAAGAGACAAGCAGAACAAAAGTAAGCAACCAACAAATTTGTTCATTAGCAAAAGCCACATGTATTTTCACTGCAAAAAGACAGAAAAAAAAGCCTAATGCTGAACAACATAAATTTGAATGAAAATTAATGAATCTGAACAACATAAATTTTAATGTAAAACAGATTTCCAAGATGACTGATTTGGAGAGCATGAAATCGATGGTCTTTTTCATAGGCTCAAATTTGGAGTTCTTGACCTACCTCCTAAGAAAGAGCACATCACCATTGCTTTTATAAGCACTATTCTCAAAAAAAAAAAAACCAAAAAACAAAAAAACATGCCTGGAAGAAGAATAAGATTTCTAGGAACTTTTTTTTTTTAATTTTCAGATCAGGAAAAAGGAAATATTTTCAGGACATTGGAAGGATAAAACCTTCAAAAACTGAGGAGAAAAAAGTAAACTAAAAAATTGGGTTTTATCAATTGCACAGGCTTAATTTACAGTACACCGACTGATCATTAGAGCACAGAGAAAATCATGCTAATATTTTCAAGGCTAAACTTAGGACTTAGAGAATATTACTGTCTCCATGGTAGAATTTTTTCCTTTTTTTTTTTTTTAAATAAATCTCAGTTCCACTTTTGTTTCCTCTAAGGCAGTGAAGTTCTACTCATGGTAGAATTTTTTCCTTTTTTTTTTTTTTTTTAATAAATCTCAGTTCCACTTTTATTTCCTCCAAGGCAGTGAAGTTCTATGACTTTGAGCAGGGTCAGATGTTCCAAGTTCAGCTTTGAATCTGTCATCTACAATCTGAAAGATTCCTCCTTATTTTTATCATCTTAGTTGGAATGAAAGAAGCATTTTCAGCTATCTTATCAGCTAGCATTGCAAGACTCTGTTCTCACTCTCGTCTCAGGATGTATTATTAATGATAGAAAAGAACAGCAGGCAACAGAATTTTACACAATTGATGGTGCTGAGTACCATGCCAAGATATTATTAATGTAGCTTTTTATGAAAACAAAAACAGCTTTAAAATACAGGCTGTAGGTCTATGGTTTAATATTTCAGGACCGGAGTCTTCTGTGGACATTTTGTTTCAGAACAAAAAGCAAGATGGCTCTAGGTCAGCACTGCCCATGTCTGTGTGTGCATCTCTACTCCCTATTTTACTTCCCCAAATCACTGGGCATTCTCAAAACATTCTTTTATCCCCAGTCTAAAATCCTGCAGGAAACTTGAGAACAGAATCAATTGTTTTTGTTGTGAAGTTCAGTAAGAGTCGCCATGTCACAGTCCCACAAAAACAGTTATTAAATCAGAGTTAGAACGGAATCTAAGTTGGTTCACTTTCAAGGTCTGGTTTAGCTGCCAATCGTTGTCCAAAAACACAGTAAAAAACTTCATTGCTTTAGCTTATTGTCATTATCAGAGTTGTTTTGCTTGCTGTTCACATTATTACTGTGGAGAATAAGAGTTGTTCCAATACTAGTCTTCCACACTGAGGCTATGGATACCAGAATACCAAAGTTCTCACCAAACAAAGATGGTTTGAAGAGAACCTGAAACTTCAGTCAGGGGTAAGATAATGCAAAGTATCCATTTCAATCTAACAGCAGCCAGGTATCAGCATTGCTCTTCTGCTTGCAAAACACCCAGCACTGGAGCTGTGGCTTGCCTAAAGGAGTTTTCCCTCAGCAGTTTCCTGAAAGCCAGAGAAAGATGAACTTCATTTCCACCAGTGAACTGTAACGGGAGAGCTCTGATGATACATTACGCATAAGAAATGAATCATGCTGCGGTTTCCTGCTTCAGTTTATTGAGTGCAGAGTTGTTTGGTCTTTTTCTCCAGCCATGACCCTTCTCCTGCTCAGAAGTCCTTGAAGACAGCTCTTTCCCAGTCTCCATAGTTACAGTAAGGCTCAAGGATACAAGCTTGTTATGCAGAATCTTACTTTTGGCCCAGAGGCAAAATCTTACACCCACATCTTGTAAAATCTTGTAAAATCACAGTGGCCAACAACAGCCTGAAAGACAGACAAGATCAACAACTACACAGCTAGCTTGTAACTGCACCAGTGTTTTTAAAAGAATCATTATTAAGGATCTTTATTGTAAATTCCAAATAATTCTACAGGCTGCCTTCCTGATGTCAAACTCCTCCAGAAACAGCAGCATGATGATTCTGAACAAAACAAGAGCTGCCTGCTGATCAAACATGACAGGGCCAGAAGTTCAGAGCACTCTAGGTGCAATCTACTGGTTGAAGAGAAATTTGTGCAGCACCTGATAATTCTTTTATCTAATAAGATAATGCATTCTCATACATACATCTTCATCACAGGAAGGTAACGGCTTATAATCATGGTTTGTGCAGCACCTGATAATTCTTTTATCTAATAAGATAATGCATTCTCATCTTCATCACAGGAAGGTAACAGCTTATAATCATGGTGGAAACATTTTGCTAATAGCTTAAATATCAGTTAGGTATGGAAAGGAAAGCCAATAATGAAGTGGAAGTGCCCAAAGAGAAAGTAAAAAATCAGTGCTCTAAACAGTGTAAACAAGATATGACCCAGAAGAAAAAAATGCAGATGGTCATTTTTGACTCATGATGTGTGCAACTGATTATTAGGGGTACACAACCACGGACCTACTTGGAAGACAGTCAGGCTACTCCAGTTCATGTCTAACTGAGCCTTTGTCCTTGAAATCAAGAGTGTTTTTGGCTAAAATACTTTTTGTTATGTGAAAGGTCACATTTTACTAAATTTAATCATTTTTTTATATGCATACATATATATGACAGTGTGGGCAAACACCCATGGTCAACCTGCAGATTCCATGCAGTAGCTGTGGATTTTTCACATTAAATACTAAAAATTTTATTCTTTTGACCAAATGTTTTTTTTTTCTTTTGATCAAATCATTTATTACATCTGCCTCATTGATCCCTTTGTCATCATACCATTTTAACATATATTTTCTCATTTTCTGATAGTTTAAAAGATCCTCCACACCCTTTCTTACTAGCTTCTTTCAGAATAATTCAATTTCTCTTGAAGCAGCAGTGACTGGCAATTGCTTCTTCTTAATAATTGTGTAGTTATCTCTTCTCCAGTGACACAGTCTTATCTTCAAACTCCTTAATATTTCTGGAAAGCTCCTTGAAACATTCTTTGTGAAAGGGAGTTGCATTTTGGCAGCTCTTTGCAGTTTTCTTTGTTTTGGAGGCAGGACTAATTCATCTGAAGGGCATTTTTGTCATCATAAGTATTATTGTGGTGACAAGCAGTAGGCATTTTGAATTCTTCTCTGGTGCACCTACTACTCACAGACTTAGCTCTTTTGAAGCCAAATTTTTCGTATCTACATCAGGGAGGGAAAGTGTGTAAGCAAAGCTCTGCAGATGTGTGCAAGCATCTATCCACCATTACATGTGGGACTCAGATTCAGCAGACCTTGTGGTTGTCTCTCAGCTTTCATTCCCTGGATTTCCTGATAATAAGGGTATAAATTACAACCAATTAGGATGACAGCTATTGCTTGGCAAAAGGCAACTGAAAGGAAGAAAACTCTTTCTTCAAAAATGTTGGGAAGAGGACATTCATTGATGGGAATAGTTAATTTTTATGGAGTCTGTTCAGTCTGGTTTCTAAGTGCAACCTTAAGTGGTGCTGAAAGCACTGCAGTAAGAGGTAAAGTATATGATGCATTAGAGTCTCATAGAACCCAGTGCATGATTGCCAGTCATCACATGATAACTTTTAAGACCAGATCAACCCTGGACAACATCAGGAGATAGATCCTTTCTGTCAGCTATGCATCAGTACAGACCTCAATCTTTCCTACTGCCTTGTTAACACAGAAAAATTACATTTAAATCCCAAAGCTATATCCACAGTGCTGGTAAGTGACTCTCACTGGCCTTAGTCACCCAAATATAGATATAAACCCCTGAAATACTTTCTCCAATCACTGGTAATCTAATTCAAATTATTTATCAAAAAAACTTTTATACATCTTCTGAATTACTGCTGGATTCCTCCATTAGCTTGAATAGCCATTTTAATTTTTGTGTTGCTATTTAGTTCTAACACAGGTTGTCCCATCTCCCACCAACTTCTGAGAAAAACAAAATGTAAGCAAGTTACAAAACAATGTTTCTGTGAAAGAGCTTGTAGGGCAGGAGTTCAATACTTTAATAACCATTTTTCTGGACATATTTCACTATAATTTGCAAGAAGATGAGGAAAAAACCCAGCTTTTTCTGCAACATCTCCTGCTGTGATACCACACCTCTTTTAATGGTATAGGCAGTAAGTCTGTGCCTATACCCTCTGTTGCAATGTCCCTAAACTCTCCTCTGGTTTTGCCTGTGAGCAAACTATTAAACAGGTTCTGGGATCCCTACAAGCAGAGCACAGTCCAGCAGAGCATCTCCAAAGGCACTATTATCTAGAGTTGTTTCTAAACTTGTCTGTGGGTGTCTGGACACACAACCAGAGTTATTTTTTGCAATGGTCCTTAAGATAATTTCCCAGGCAATTCCTTCATCTGTGAAAGATTGTATCTACTGCTGAGGTGTGGCAGCCTGAAGAAAGTCCTCAGTATTCATAAGATATTTTCTCCTTATGAGATGGATGAGTTCCATCTAAAATCATTCCTGGTTTGCAACACACTAATCCAGGTGGGTAAACTGCAGCAAACTTTCACTTCCATCAGACCCTGCTCAGAAGTGGTTTTGCTTTGCCTAAGCACAGTACAACCCAAGGCTAACCCCTGAGTGTGGATGTTGTTATTCCCCCTTACCAACACTCTGCAAGGGCTAAAATTCAGATAACATCCCTTACTACTTATGCCTTACAAACACATCCAGACAATTACTGCAACAAGGGGCAAGGACAAAGAAAACACTGGGCAAGTGCTAAAATAATTCCTATGTTAGAATACATTACAAGGCCTTCTCTGCCCTTTAAGGAAGAACTTAACATTCTTATTACATGTCTGAATTATATAGATACAGTTTGTAAGGAGGGAAGTGAAACAAATTTTTTAAAATAAAGTGAAGTTGGTTTTATCCTCCTGAAGTTTCATTAAAATAACATGGGTAAGAGCTGCCAGTTTTCTGAAGCAAGTAGTAGATAATTTCTTTCACCACTGTCTCTTTCTTATTTGTAGAATTCAAACTTTTAATACTGAAAAAGTGAAAAAGTGACTTGTCAATTTCAAATGAATCTCATAAAATATTTGTAAACACCCTGTGTTCCATTAGCCAAATATTTTTGAGTCTCAAGAAATTTACATTCATTATTAATTCTAATTTTGAGTCAAAATTGAACATATCTCTCTTTTATCCCATTTACTAATCACCTCTGAAAGAGCCAATGTCTGGATAATTAAAAATAGACCTCTATAAATTTGTGGGAATTATTTTGATAAATATTGTTGTAACTGCTTTCATATTTCATCTACACTTATCCATAGTAGAAACCTCATAACTGAATTGACAAAATTGAGATTCTTTACATTCAGTGAGCCTCATACCGGAAGAGATTATTTTAATTCAGTGGGCCTCATACCTGTTAGATTATTTTTTCCCTTTATTTCTCCCAGGCTTAATGTTGTAAAAGACATTGCAGCACAATGAATGCAATCTCCCAACCTAAACTCCTAAAATCAAAGAGTACTTCCATGGTCTTATGCAAAATCCAACCAGTCATTCTCATGAATGCAACAGAAAATAGGGAAAGGGTTGAGTCTGATTTATGGATTTTTCCTAGATCAAAACCACTCCCGATGAGGCTTCAATATGGCCTTGGGCTGCCTTTGTAAAGACTGTAATATTTACTTGGAGGAAGTGCCATTTTAAAAACTGGGGGGCCAGCCTGTTGAGGTAATCTACATTCTGATGCCCAGCATTTCTTTCCTAAATAGCAAATGTCTAGACTCTTGTGAGTATAAATGACACTTAACTTTATTATGATAGCAAGAATAAATTTCTTGTTCTCATGCTTGTACAAAATAACTTCAAGGTGTGATTTTTTTCACGGCATTCCCTGTGCTCATTATTTATAACATCTGTCTGCATGAAAGCCAATCAATTTATTTATATTTCAGAGTAGAACTGTGTCTGGAGTACATCAGTAAATAATAGTGTATGGTCTTTCAAGCAAGTTTTCAAACATTTAACAGGGAAAAGAAATTAATTTCCATGCATTTTGCTGACACATGCATGTTTCAGGAGGAACCTCTTTAGAGTTTCTGACCCCACTACAAGAAGAAATATGTTGGAAGTTACATGAGTGTATTTGAACCTGATTTGTGAGACCTCCAACTCTGGTTTTGATTGTTTTCCTGCAAAAAATGTCTGCTTGTGAGGTTCGGAGAAAGGTGGACTCTGTGGATACTGTTTTTATAGTGTGAATTAACAACAGAAGCAACTCACCACTGCTGGTGGTCATATTTTTCATCATAAACTACACCAATACCTGGCTAAGAATCAACTTAAAATCATTACTAACCTAGAGTTTCTGCAACACATTTCTATACTGAACTATTCTCTATTCTAAGGATCAGACACACATATTTCTATAGACAGTGGTCAACCTGCCACCTTCTTCCAGTATCTAAGAATCTATTATTGGGTACAGAAGAAATGTATTAGAGAAAGTAGAAAGTATGATTAGAGGTGTGTTCTAGTGGTACTTGTTCCATAGACTGTATTTCTCTGTGCTCTGCAACACCAAGAGCTGGTGGGCATCCACCTGACAAACTACAGGGATGGTCTTCCCAAAAGTTATCTGGCTATCAGCCAGTTGCACTCTTTAAAGAATTACTGATGTAATTCAGAGTGTCTCAGAGAGACAGAAATGAGAGATGAAGATATGCAAAAACAACTTTTGTATTGCTTGCAGTCATCTCTAGTAATCACTTGCAGACTGAGTGTGTTTTTGTATACGGGTGTTCAGGATATGCCTACGACAATTGTTTTAGGAATGTCTGGCACAAAGATGATTATATACTTCTGTAGTTTTCTGTAATTGAATAAATCATTACAAGAATCACATGTGCACATCTGAGAAATAATATATGAGATAAAAGTTAACACAGGAAAAACAAAGATTAAAAGCTGCAAACAAATTGTTCATGGAATTAATTAGAAAAAGATTATTTAAGGACTGTTTTAAAAAAACCAAACTTATACAGCACTTATCAGAACTGGCAACCTTAATGTGCTGGATTTCAGCTTTAGAATGTTTTGTCGGTCTTTGAAATTCCAGCATGTTTCATTCAGGGATAGGGTGGGATGAGATAGGCGGGGATGGATTGAGATGGGAAAGATGGTGCAAAAAAGGAGGCACTGCCTGTAAAAATAATGTTGCATTTTTCAGTAAATAGATCACAAGAATAAAATCATTCCAATTAGATGTGAGATTCTTTCTTTGATGAAGAGGATATCTATGAGTCTTTAAAAGGAAAGATTTGCTCCAAAAAGCCAGTGAAACTGTTTGTGATGGTATTTAAGATACAAATCTTCATAATTTTTATTTCTGAATTCAGCATCTGAAGAATGTAAATCATAGAGAACAATGAAGTTATAAAAAGCATCAAGTGTTCTTCCATGGTGATTTGTGGGGGTTTTTTTTCTCACACTTTCATTTGTTGTGACTCAAACAAACAGTAAAACTACTTGGTTTAACTTTGTTATTTCAGTTAAATTCTTGTTTCCTGTCATCTCTGTTGTAGATTCTACAGAGAGGATAAAATACAAAGAGTTCATTTGTAATTAAAATCTATTCTATCTCAGCAACAAGACAGAGCATGATAGAAGGTAGAGAGCGTATGCAGTAAGTAATTTTAATTAGGATAGTTGGGGGAGAAAAAATCTCAAAACTTTAATTTTCTGATGTGTTATCTAGAGAGTGAAGCAGATTAGGGACTTTTAAATTAAACTTGCAAGGTAGATGATAAAATCTGTATTACAAGTATATATTAATATAGGCTGAAACTAAAAGTAAAATGTAATTTTTAAATTGGCTTTACTCTCTATGGGAGTAAGTCCTGAGGAAGCTTCCAAAATTAGTGAGTAGCAAGAAAAAAAAATTCTTCTCTAACTCTGAGTATCTCATATCAATGATTTGTAGTCTCACTTCCTCATGCTTTCCCATGCTTTACCTCCCTAACCTGGGGTTTAGAAATTCTTTCTTACCATATAAAGGCCAAAATCCTTATGCAATCATAGGACTGTTGTTGAGATGGAGAAAAGGAAATAGCAGCAAGCTCAGTAATAAAATCAGGAAAGCTGGCAGACCTGACACAGCCACTACTTCCACTGTATTTCCGCACAGCTGGCAGTGATACAGAATAAATCCACTGCCCACTGCCTGTCCTCCTGAAGAGTTTAGGTCTCTAATCTCACCACTGATTGCAGATGAAGGTTACTGCAGCAAGCATCTTTCCAGAACTTTTGAAATTCACTTCTATTGCCTCAAGTCTTCAAAACCTTGTCTCCAGGTTCAGTGAATGACAGATGGTGCAGGTGCAGCCTACCACAACCATTAAGTTTCTAGTCTATCCTTTCAAAACTTTTAGAAATTTAATATTTGTTAGCAGCCTTATTTATACAAGTGAATAAAAATTATGCAGAATAACTTCAAAACACACAGAAAAAATGAGTCAAGATACATTTTTATGGTGTAGGAGTCAGAGGAAGCTGATATCTGATTCCTTTTCAGCCATCTGTAAGTAAATGAAAGTAACAAAACCAAAAGTCAAACATACACAAAAGCATGTACACACCCAAATGTGAACTCTGAGACGACTCATCCCCTGGTGAAACTACCGCTCCTGTCTGCATTAATTCATCTTTCATCCTTCACAAATAGAAACATTTGAATTAATACTATACAAACCACACAGATTCAAACCCAAAATGCAGGGTCATCACTTTTCTAAAAGCATAAGGAACTGCAGGGTTATGATTCCTGATTTGCAACCATATGCTCTGAGGATGTGCTGAATGTTTTGTACAGAGAAGACCAATTATAACCAGAGAAAAATACTTCCACTTTTTACAGCAGAGTGTCCAAAACTTCACAGGAAGGAGGACATTCTTATGGGCAATACCTGACATGAATATGGGCAACACCTGGGTGCACATCCAGAACCTGTCTGTCTGCAACTAGTGGAGATGTGCAGCCAGTCACCTCCACACTTTCTTCACTCTCTTGCTGTATGAAATAGAAATTCCTATTCACCTGGCATTGAAAGATACTGAAAGAAAATAAGTCCCCAAAGAGAAATAAGTAATCCCCAAGAGAAATTAATAAAGTGACACTAGAGCTGAAAGGAAGAAGTCTCATTTTGTGGTTGTCTCCAGTAGAATGAGTCACACAGAGACAGTATTCCTTTTCTTTTTTGATAATTTACTTTTAACTGAAGGGTCAGTTTGAAAGAGAGGGGAGAATAAAGTCCACATAGCTACCAGAAGTCAGCAATTCACAGCCATTTAAAGCAGTGTAATAATACCATGAGGCAGGGCAGGTTTGAAATCATTAAGGAGACCAAATCTTGAGAAAGGAAATTGTTCAAGATTGCATTATTTATAAAGTTAAACTATTCACTGGACTGAATCCAAAGTAGTCATTATTAAGCAGTGAAACTTTGCCTGCTATGAACAAGCCATTCTGTTCTGTCTCATATGAATATTACACACAGCTGGTTTCAGTAAAACTCCTGGTAATGAGTTTTGGACCTATGTAATTCTGCTTCTGATCAACTTTTTAATTTTATCATTACAAGTCTCTTTGAATGAAGTTTACAAATGTGCACATACAAACAATCCTTCCAGCTATAATTGCAGCATTTTCAAAGGAAAGAAAGAACTTGAATTTTGACCTGCATACACCCTACTTGCATTCCAGTGTCTCTCTCACAGCTTGAAAATGTTCCTGAAAACTTCTCCACAAGTTTAATTTTCTGGTTTGGTGGCCAGTCCTAAAAAAATTTGTATGATATGTAGATAGATATCAAAATCTTATGGGTTATCCCCTGGGAGGGACCTACCAATCATTCCCATAAAGATTTTCCTTTTCAATAACCATGGAGAAATTGGCAAATGTGTTCACTCTAGGCACTGAGAGATTTAAAGCACGGTGCTGTAACATTTCCTTGAGGTTGGGTAAAATAACTTGCCAGAGACAATGTCATTATGCACCCCACCAGAGTCTTCAGAGTACAAGACATGGGAAGAAAGAAGGGATAGAGAATGACAGAGGAGTAAGTAGCAAAATGCAGGAGATTTTTCCTTAGTTCTCTTCAAATGGGTTTTATCTGTATGAGAAAATGCAATATTCTTTTCATGGTTTGGTCTTTCTGTAAACACATTAGGACATAAAATGAGGATTGAGGGCCATAAAGGTACAATATTTTGTTTCATCAGTGCTGAAAAAGAGGATACTCCAATGCAGAAGTGGGATTAGGAAACTCATCTAAACAGGCTTGCAAAGCAAAAAACAAAAGGCATTATAACATCACATTCATAAGGAGCTTCAGACCCTGATGGACCTCTATTTACCTTCCACAATACCTGCAGAGGCCTCACACCATGCCTGCAAGGGAAATTTTACAGATCCCAAACAGAATCCATCAGAAACCAAAGAGGAAATTTCCTAGTAGGAAGCATCAAGCTGTAACCACACTACCATGCTAATAATGCTACAGCTGTCAACAGCTCTCATTATTTCCTCTGAAGAAGAAGAAGAGTTTTAAGAAATACTTATCCTATGAAACACTGATTTCCCAGTCACACAATGAACAGTGGAAAGAAAATTGAAGAAATTTTTTTACTTAAAACTGCAGTAGGGATATTGGATTTTATGAATGAAAGCAAAGGGGCCATTCCCATTCAGCACCAAAACCCCAGTCCTCCCCTTTATGAAGAGTTCTGAAAGTAAGGCAACTCATTGCAAATAAATAAATAATTGGGAAAGACAACAGTATTAATGTATTCATACATACTCAATGCATACAGAGTATGTATTCAGCTGCAAACATCTTGAAATGAAGCCAGAATGCCCCAAGTTGTCTTTTCTCAATGTGTATATGTTTATAATTTTGAACATGGTACAATTTTCACATATATAGGTAAACAAGAAGAGAATAAAGGGACATTATCAAATTTCCAGTCCACTTAATAACTCGTTCTCCTTAAAAATAAACTGATGGATTAGATCAGCTATAAATTAAAATGACAGATTTACAAGTACCTGTATCTCAGCAGAAAGTAGCAAGAATATTGTCCACAGATGGCACACCAACAGATAAGAACTTTGCTTCTAGAATTTCTATGTGGAGAGGAAAGAAAACACATTCTTCCAATTTACCATGTTCCATTCTCCATGTTTACAGGCATTTTGAGGGAAAAAATTCAAATGGCAATTTTCTACAGAAAATCAGTTTCAATGCAAGCCCTTTAAATAAACATTTCCTAAGGACACAGACAAAGGGAAATTGAGTGACCTGTATGTCAGGTGATTATTCCCCTCCACTGGATAGAATTAATATAATTATTCAATAATCATCAAGATTATTGAATAATTATATTAATCATCGAGACACAAGTGAGGAGCATACTAAGTGAACTCCTCCAGACCATGATGCTAATCTCCTGATTGCTGTAAGTTTAAGAAGCCTTTATGCACAGTACCACAAATCAGTCTTTTCTCAGACAGATCCTTAGCAAATTGTATGGATTTGAATTACTTGCCAATTCAGAAATCTTTTCTGAGTGTTATTTATTTTTTTCAGGAGAAAAAGGACACCGTAGAATAACTTTACTTCATGTTTGACATATACAAGTGTAATGTTCAGTCCATATCAGGAAATGTCTAGTTCACATAGCACATATCACCCAGAAGGCATTATTACCATAATTGAATAAAAATAAAAAATTAATAAAAATAATAAGGATCTGGTTTTGCATACAGAGTCTTCTGGTTTAAAGAGGAAGCTCTGTTTTCCAGAGAGTATGGAAATATTTCCCATGGAGGATACTCCACAGCAGAAAGTACCAGAAAAACCACATTATAAAAACCACACTGTGAAACTCAAGTGTTTTCAGATGAATGTAACCATTTTGTTCACGTACTTCTTGCTTAACTGGGATGACTACTAAAATTCTTTGCAATCACCACTCAGATGAGATAATTATTTGAAAAGATGCTTGACCTAAAACAACCTAACAAAGGCTACTGCAAAGGAACCAAAATACAAGACCAAGAAAAATAGAACATATCAGTTTCTGCTGTACCAGTATATTTTAACCATTTTTTGTTTATTTGCTTGGAACTGAATCTGTGTCACAACATGATTCTCTGTGTAAAGAATTTAACATCATTATTTCAGGGGCAGGCACAGGTGCATCAAAAGCTCGGCAACATCCATCAGCATTTTGTATGAAACTCCAGATGAACCCTGAAGTTCACCAGATGTCCTCATACTGGATTTAGGTATCATCACAGGGTAGGGTCAAGAATATTGCAGCTACTATTGGTTTTTATGCATGTCAAAAACAAACAGCTCACAAGAGCACAAGATGAAAAAGGCTATAAAATAAAAACATCTCATGTAAGCAAAACTGCTTGAAGTTGATTCCTGGCATGAAAAACAGTATCCTCAGAAAGCATAATGCCTCTGTTACCGCCAAACATCTGTGATGAGTTTACAAGTCAGCCAGACAAGGGGGGTAGGTTTGCCTTGATCTCTCTCAGTGACTTTCCCCCAAAAAATAATAGACTTATAAATGTAAAAAACAACTAAAAATTAGGAGAGGGGAGGGCATGGGTGAGACACCAAAACCTAAAAAATACTGAAGCACTACTTTTCTCCTTTCATTTTATCTTATTAGACCCATCTTCTCTCCAGGCTTAGAACCAGTGATTGTCCTGGTTGCAACAACGTCCACTCAATTTCCTTTCATCATTAAGAAATTTTATTACATTCAAGATGTGGCTGTCTAATACTCTCTGCCCCTCCCAGGGGTTGTCTCTAGACTTCTTAGACATTGTGGAGTCTTGAGAATTTTCTCTTTCCTGAAAAAAAAAATAAATTCTTGCCATGGTACATCCAATCCAATTTGTTTAAAAGGAATATAATAGGACTCAAATAGAATACAATAGGCAGTGAGAATAACAAAAGTCCAATACTGTCCATCCAACACCTTCAGTGTTTCCTCTCTCAGCATATGGTCCAAGCTTTGAAGTACTTCTTCCTGGGCCAAACCCTCTACCTTTCTGTTACAAAGAGTGGGAAAAAAGAATAGAGCAATGTTTGCTGGATTTGAGCTTTACTGCCACATCTGCTCTGACTGCAGAGGCATGGTTTGCAAACAACTGCCTGGACCAAAAGCCAGGACAAACATACCAAGTTCTGTCTGCAGTTTATGTGCCTCAAGACAAAGAGACTACTTCAACATTTACAGCACTGGCTATATTTTGGCTACATTGTGCTTCCCAGGAACTGCTGCTATATATGTGCAGTATTGTACTAAACTTTGAACTTAGTCTTTTTATTTCTTCATAGTCAATTTTGGTGCTTTTTTTTTCAGGTTTTGTTGTTGTTGTTGTTGTGGGTGTTTTTTTGGTTTTTTGGTTTTTTTGTTTTTTTGGTTTTTTTCCCCAAAATGTGTAGCAGTTAATGAATTTATAGACCAGAGTCCTCAACAGATATTTATGTGTTGCAATATCTCATTAATGAAAGCACAGCAGAATATAATCTAGCAGCAAAAGTTAAGTCTATAAGCATCTTAATTCTAAGCCCATCTTTCTCTACTACAGCTGTGCCTGACTGTGTTTTGGCATAAGCTAATCTCCATGTTCCCACACAGCTCAGTGCTCTTTGAGAACAGCTGCATAGCATTTGAGGGGGGAGGAATTGCATGATGTGAAGTATTCCAGTTAACAGCATTCACTTTGTAATTATTTTGTAGCCACACAATGTCTAATTGGATTCTAGGACTTTAAAAAGGGATAAAGGAAACAATACTCTCACTCAAATCTTCCAGTATCCCATTAAACATCTGCTTCAAAAATGCACTCCAGGTTTTAGATAGCAGTAAAGCAACATGTGGAAGATGCTATTGGATGTTTAAACTCATTATCATCATCAGTTTTATAGGTCTTAGGAGCCATGAGTCCAGTTGACGGCAGATGAGTTGAGGCTCATCAAAAGAGAAGGAGCAGAAGAAAAGACTAAACAAAATCCACAAAAGTATTTTCCAGAGCAACATTGTTCAGTCCTGAAACACTATGTCTGGTTTCAGCTTGGACACAATTGTAATGCAGACCTGGCATGACCTGCATGGAATGGAGCTATGACAGAGTCATTTTTCTAAAAACCACTGCAGACTCACTCTGAACAACAGAACAAGAACCTGAAGACAAACATTAAGGTTTTTTTAGTAGGATGAAAAAAGGTAGCCATTACGATCTGGAAGTTCACTACTACAGCTTCCACTAATTGACAGATAGCCAGTTTTGTACACTAGAACAATCTTCAAGCCATTCTGGAAGCAGGCAACGTTTAGACCTTAAACTGCATTAGAAGTGTTATTCAGACTGTCTGCTTCAGGTACACAGTAAAGGAGTTCAGAATTCCTTTTCTTCTTTTTCAGACTTACCTCTCTCTGTTAACTGTATAGGGAATTTGTCTCTGAAATTTGAATTGCATTTAAATGAGATAACAGATGTATCCAGCCCCTACTCTTTCTCTTGCACCAAGTCATACATACTACAGGGCATTTCTGGTTGTTTTAAGGCCCGTTTGACAGCTGTGGAAATTTCTTGAATAGTAAGCTTAATCAATAGTTCCTGAATAGTAAGTCTAAAGAATAAAGACAGAATGCTTGATAGCAATGGAAGAGCATTTTGCTCCCAGATCCACTGTGTTCATTAAAGATGGTGGAAGTACTTTTGTCATTGCATGAGATTTAGCATGCTCTGCACTTTTCTAAATGACAGATAAGAGAGAGAAGTTTAACCAAAACTTAACTAAACTAGCTGAAAATCACCCTGTCGGCTGGAAATGGATTGTGGGTGTCCTACCAGAAATAAAAAGTGCCTGCTTCCTGCTTCTTGATGCACAGTTCCCACTTTGCACAAATTCTTTTTGAAGAAGTGAAAAAGTTCTCTAGCAAAGGAGCTGTTGAGAATTTTGTCTTCTCTGAAAAAAAACCCAATTCTTGCCATGGTACTTCAAATCCAATTAGTCAGATGTAAGAAAGAAAGAAGCTTTGTAGACATACCAGTCCCATGAAAATCATGCATCTGAAAATCTCCAAAACTGATGAGGTGGTGCTCTCACACCTCAAATGCTGGCTATAAGAAAACAGAAAGCATTCTGCCAAGAAGTAAATTAACAGTATTTGTATAAACATTGATTAGTCATTGTTGGTTTGGACTGAGATCCAACACAACAGGATGGATTTAAAACAGAGGAAACTGAAGAGGTCAAACAAGGCGAGTACACACATGTACTTAGTACATGACAGTGACATGCCCAAGTCACTGCGTTCACAAAGGTTGTATTGAGAAAACCTTGGGAGGCTCTTCTTCCAGAGCAGGCATTTTACAGCACCATCAGCCAACAATCCAAGAGAGGGGAAAAAGATGACATCTGGCACATCAACTGTGTCTGAGGGTTCACAAGTTGCTACATTACATGTCAGTTCAAACCACCACCCCTAAATGTAAGTATTCTCCTGATAGCTCCCTGCCTTTTCCAGGAGCACTTACTGTATCTCTTATGCTGCTTTCTGAGCATGAAATAGGGAAATGCTATTTTCCTATAGCATTTCCCTATTTCATGCTCAGAAAGCAGCATAAGAGATACAATAAGTGTATTGTATTTCTTATTGCTTACAATAGACAAAATGGTCTAATAAAAGTTTGTTCTTTTGATTAATCACAAAATTAAGCAGAAAATGAGGGCTGATAAATTAAAGAGAGAACAAGTTTAATCTCACAAGAAATTGTTATTTACCTTCTCTTTCTCCTGACTCCCTCTTCTGCCCATTATCAGGAGACATGAGATATTTTGAAGCAACATGAAAATCTGGAAATATTCCCCTCATCGTAGAAGAGTCCACTGCTAAAAGGCCTACCTGGTGTGAGATCCCACATGGGGCCACTCAGCTCTGGACACAACTATCAGGATCAGGGAAATCTCTCAACATTCTTTTAGCCCAAAAATCACAATTCTTTCAATGGAACAAAGTTTCCAAATGCATAAAAATCTACTGCTTTGCAGTTACACCAGCATGCCCAAGGATCGTGATGATTGGAGTACTTACACAGTAAGAAATGTCACATAGCTGTTTATTAGAAGAAACCGCTGTGTTTTACCCTCACTGTCTCATCACACTCAACAGGAAAGTGAGAAGACAAAAAAAGGGAAGCAGACAAGAGGCAGTGAACATCTTGCCTGTGTTTTACCCTCACTGTCTCATCACACTCAACAGGAAAGTGAGAAGGCAAAAAAGGGAAGCAGACAAAAGGCAGTGAATATCTTGCCTTATCTTTTCTTTCTATAGGATTCTTCTTTAGTAAACAAAATTATTGGTTAATATTACCTTTTAATATGCAGAGAGTTTTATTCACCCTCTCAAGGCAAACTGCCAGAATTAAGCACAGAGCATAACTAAGAGCTCAAAACGCTGATCAAACCGTGTGCCAAAGTACTTTTCCTCCCTTGCTTTCTTGTCTGCTTTAAAAGCAGTTATAGAAACCAAGCAGTGATGCCATTTGTTGCATTTAATACTGATGGCTTCCTTTACCTTGAGGTAAGGAGCCAGCCAAACAAAAAGAAATAAGCCTTCCAACAAGAACAGGAATGAGCAGTATACTTAGTACAGCTACACAGTGGATTTTCTAGTTTTAACAAGCAAACATTAAACATCTGGCACTGTTCAGAATCTAAGCACCTAAAGAGGCACATAGACCAACATAACAGAAATAAAAGTGCTTGGCCATTGTTTGAAACTATCCTACTAAATGCACCTACTGAATTTTATTACAGTTTCTCTTTTATTTTCCAGCAGGACTGCTCCACAGCAATCTCTACCTGGATTTTGTATCTTTCCTTTGACAATAATGTGCCAGACATGAGTCTGACATCTGGCAGGTTTATGCTTTCTCAGAACAGTGGCCCAGAAAGGCAAGTTAAGTGGATTCAAGGTCCTGCCCCCATCAGTTCAAATGTCTGTGACAAAACCAGGCAGCAACACCTCTTGCACAGGTTCAGTCACTTTCTCTCAGCACCTACAGCAGAAGTTTGGTTCCTTTCCTGTACTAGCACATGATACAAAGAGAGATACAAAATGGTTTATGAGTAGCTGAAAGCTTTGAACAAGTTTACAGATAAAGTGACCCAAGGAGAGTAAGTGCACAAAGAAAGTTGGCAGACTGATACAAAGGAGGAGTTGTGCTGTATGGAGGAGCAGGGAAAATGTAAGAAGCTCTTGAGTCCAGTGAGCTGCTGACTAGTTTGTATCCGTAGGAATATCATTCTAACAGCTCGTTGTGGAATACCTTCAAGTAAAATAAGACCTAGGAAGTGGATATCCTTTCTGTAATGAGAAAGGTGAGTATTTTGAATCAACATTGGGGAAAAAAAATAAGACAAGAAAATAAGAAATTGTTACTAAGTAGAGGAAGTATGTAGCATATATGGTCCACATGTAAAAGAATAAAGCACATGTAAAAAATTAGCACCTTAATAAGAAACGATCCTTACAAATTCAACTATTAATCTAGCTTCTGAATAATAATTCAAAATACTTTCCATGATTCCTTCTTAAAATGCATTCCAAACTTTTTAGGCATTTTAGAACACTGATTGGGAAGTTTAGACATTAAGTAGCAAAATGTGAATGTTTCCAGAGCTCCAGAGTATACATTTCTTTCCCTGACAAATAAAAGTATAATTCAGGAATGGCCTCCAAGGTAAGTAAACTGATGATACTTTTCTTTCCAGCCAACTTTGGGGAGTTTTGAGTTTCAAGTGTCATTGAAGTCAAGGAATTAATTTTACTTATTGTTTTTATCTTTGACTAAAAAAAATGAATTAGCTGAGTGATAAAGACATAGTCACCTTTAAGGTGGTTTCTTCCCAAATCAAGACAGTTCTGATGCTTTAAAGGAAAAAGAATCTGTGTGAATGACACCAAAGACACTCAAAGGAGCAAGTCTGAATTTGTTCCAATAAATCCTTTGGCTTCATATACAGAAACACCAGCACCAGAATTTAGGGATAAAAGAATAGCTCTCTCTACTATAAAGATAATTCCTTTTTATTTCTAGAAAAGGAGTCTTACAAAACCAGTAAAAATATTTGTCCGCTGAATCTTTCAACAGAAGATTCAGAAAATGCTCAGAAATGCTCAGAAAGAGACAATCAAAGCAGATGAACTTCTATCATTAAATCCTTCTCAGAGAAAATATTTGGACTACTATCAAATTCTTACCTAGACCACAGAAGCAGGACAGAAAATGTTCATGTCTGTGTTTTATCCTCCTTTTCTTTGCTTAAAAGGGTTTTGATTAGTAGGCATAAGGAGTAAGTGCTAGCTCTCATTTCCTGGGGAAAAGTATGCCCTTTGTCCCATGTGGGCAGAGACTAACAGCTGCAATCTACCTATTCATTTTGGCAGGTGACATCATTCTAAAAGGGTTGGTTCTTCCAATAGAGGAAGCCACAAGGGACTGATCATCTGGAGCAATAGTCTCCTTATCTTGTAGCCAGACACAGTTTTGATCAAAGCTTTATTTTGTATGAAAAAGAAAATACAGGGTTCTCAAAATTCGTAAATAGCACCCGAATTTCACTTCTGATTTCATTTAAAAATGCATTGGCATTTTCAAAGCTTCTTTGTTGCCATTTCATGATTACTATTTGCCTGCATCACCATCTTGTATTTACTTCCATGTGAAAACAGTTTACTTCATAAACCACAAAAGCCCTTTGATATTCCTTTCAGTGTAGCATTAATAATGTAATCTGGTGCCCTGGGCATTATGCTACATAGTTTATCAACAGCACTTTAACCACTCAGTACTTACTGCACAGTGTTGCTATCTTATATACCATCAGCTCCTGCTTAGATCACATCAATTTTGACTGAGAAAAAAATGTACCATCTTGCCACCAGCTGATTAACTGTGATTAACTGTGATCTCATCCCAGAGACATCAGAATATGATTCTTGAGACACCATAGACAGTCATTCCACATAGCATCTGAAAATGAAATTTCAGATTTACAGAAAAGGCTGCAATTCTTCAGCAGATTCATATGCAGCAGAGTTCTTATTGCAACATATTTTTTTGACCTTGCAAAATCCATTGCTCTCAGAATCACAAAATAGTTTAGATTGGAAGGTACCTCTAGGGTTGACTTGTCCATCCCCCTCTGATCAAATAGGGTCAATTGACTCACTTGTATTCAGCAAGAAGCATATGAATACCAAACATGAAAATCCAGCTCCTTGCTACTCACCAGCTTTTTAACCAGTCTGACAAAAAAAAGGGAGATATGCAGTGGCAGCACTCATCCTGGCTTGCCTCACTGCAGGCTGCAAGGGGCAGTCTGCCTACCCAACACACTCCATCCCAGGTCATCAAACCTCACACCGCCTGGATCATGACTTCAGCATCCTTCATATTCATTGTACTCAAACAGGTCCTTTTGTTTTCTTCCAGCTTACCCCTCATAGTTTTCATCCTTCTAACATACCTACTTCACTGTTATCCTCAAAATCACCCATTCTTCTTTGCTGTAGCAAGCCCAGAAGATTAGGCAAAACCAAATCATCCATTATAGCTTTGGCTTAAACTTCACTTTTGTACACCCCATGCTTCTTTGCTTTATTTCAGCAGATCTTGAATGTACATTACTTGCACATGAGATCTAAGGAGCTTTATTTCATTTGATAATAAGCTGACTATCAGCAGAGATTGCCCAGCCTGACCACTATGCACACAAGCTGCACTTGACAGAATTTTTTGTGAATATTTGCTTATGATAAAAGGTAATTCAAATACTTGAAACTACAGCTTCTTTAAAATAGAAATTGGAGCAGTTTCACAGCCTAATAGTGAAAAGCCTTGTGCAAGAGAAATCTCACCTACAGTAACTTTGAGTTTTTACAGTCTCAACCATTTTTAAGATATTCATTTCGCTGTTTGGGCTCAGAAAATAACTTGATGAATTTGCTGAAGAGTCTCAGGCTGGATGATATCAGAAATTCCAATAAATCTTTTTTTGCTCATTTTTTAATGGAAATTTAAATAAAATCACAGGAGTATCCAAAAGTTAACTCTAAGGAATACGAGATAACTGAAATCAATAAAATTATGCTAATATTGTTTATGTTAAATCCAAGACACAGAAATTCACCCCACAGCTGTTCTTCATATGAAAGTATAAGGAAAAAAATAGTATTTTGGCCAAAGTAAGTGAAAATTGAGCAGCATGAACAGATTTTAATGGTAGTCAAGAAAGAATTCAAGAAGCATCTGGACAATTTTCACAGGTACATGGTGTGATCCTGGCATTGTCCTGTGCAGAGCTCGGAGTTGTGAGTCTTTTTCAACTCTGGATATGCTATGATTCTGATTCTAGAGAATTTTGTAAAACACAGACAACTAAAGCATGAAGTCTGAGGTTGGGACATGGTTATTCAAACATTCCTTGAATTCTGTCAAGCTTGGTGCTGTGACCACTTCCCTGAGAGCCTCTTCCAGTGCCCAATCACCCTCTGGATGAAGAACCTTTTCTTCATGTATAACCTAAACCTCCCCTGACACAAATGTAGGCCATTCCCTCAGGTTCTATCATTGGTCAGCACGGAGCAGAGATCAGTGTTTGCCCCTCCTTTTCCCCTCGTGAGGAAGCTGTTGACTGCAATCTCCCCTCAGCCTCCTCCAGGCTGAACAGAGATAACTGAAATCAATAAAATTATGCTAATATTGTTTATGTTAAATCCAAGACACAGAAATGCACCCCACAGCTGTTTTTCATATGAAAGTATAAGGAAAAAAGGTATTTTGGCCAAAGTGAAAATTGAGCAGCATGAATAGATTTTAATGGTAGTCAAGAGAGAGTTCAAGAAGCATCTGGACAATTTTCACAGGTGCATGGTGTGATCCTGGCATTGTCCTGTGCAGAGCTCGGAGTTGTGAGTCTTTTTCAACTCTGGATATGCTATGATTCTGATTCTAGAGAATTTTGTAAAACACACACTGACAACTAAAGCATGAAGTCTGAGGTTGGGACATGGTTATTCAAACATTCCTTGAATTCTGTCAGGCTTGGTGCTGTGACCACTTCCCTGGGAGCCTCTTCCAGTGCCCAATCACCCTCTGGATGAAGAACCTTTTCTTCATGTATAACCTAAACCTCCCCTGACACAAATGTAGGCCATTCCCTCAGGTTCTATCACTCGTCAGCACGGAGCAGAGATCAGTGTTTGCCCCTCCTTTTCCCCTCGTGAGGAAGCTGTTGACTGCAATCTCCCCTCAGCCTCCTCCAGGCTGAACAGGCCAAGTGACCTCAGCCACTCCTCATACAGCTTCTCCTCAAGGGTCTTCACCATCCTTGTGGCCCACCTATAGACACTCCCTGAGACTTTGCTATCTTCCTTATATTGCAGTGCCCAAAACTGCCCCCAGCACTCACGGTGAGGCCGCCCCAGCTCAGAGCAGAGCAGGACAATCCCCTCCCTTGCCTGGCTGGCAATGCTGTGCCTGATGCCCTCAGGACAGGGCTGGCCCTCCTGGCTGCCAGGGCACTGCTGACTCATGTTTAACTTGCCATGCTTTGTAATGAATAAAGCATTTCTAGGTTAAGTCCACAACTTCGGAAATGAGACACAATAAAGTTTAAACAAAAAGCTGCTGAAATGCTAGTAATTTTAAATATTTTGGCTTCCTATCAAATCAGAGATCTTCAGGTTTAGTTCTAAGGTATTTTAATCACAACAAGTGTTATCTGAAGTTCTAGACGCTTAACACTCCCAAATGCAATGTATAAGTTTGCAATGACGTATCATGGGCTTAAAAGCTTGTATGAGAAGAAAAAGAGAACTCTTCTATACTCTTGTTTAGTTCTATAACTGCCTAGGCAGGGCAAGGTGGCATTATTAGCCAGGAAAATCAGCCATTTAAAGTTACAAACATAATGTGTTGTTGACTGGGCTGTAACTGTGTTTATCAAATAGATTCTCTTGGTGCAGTTGGTTGAAAGAACCAGGTATTAAAATAACAGATATCACGGATGGGCACATGAACTTTTATTTATGCACAAAAAGATCCCAGCTGCTAAGCATTAATACTACAGACGGGGTTTTCATTACATCACTCTTTTCACAGAGGATGAACATATTCTTTGTTTATACAACTGCACAGAGAGAAATAGATTGGTTTTGCTTGTTGCCAGAGAATCTGAAACTTCTACAGTGAATAATTATAATCACATAAATAACTGTCCCATCCAACATATTCTCATTTTCGTAATGCCACTGAAGACAATACTGATCAACACCAGCAAGAATTCAGTCTTAGAGGCAGAATCAAACTCTACCACTTCAAGTTTTGACACAAATTAATACCATACCTTGAAATCTGAGTATAAAAGTTGTGTCTCCTCCAAATCTAAGTGATTAGGTTTGAAATGGCTGATTTAAGTTCTAGGCAAGCAGGTAGACAGGCAGTTTATAAACACAGCACCTAGATTTGTGTTCATACTTCCACCCATTTATCAAAGTCATTCTTAATTATCTTTGAAAAGTCATGGCAACTTGGGGAATGTTCCTGAGGTCTGGCAGAAAGCAACCACATCGCTTTCTTCCAGAAAGGCAAGTAGCAGGATGGGAGGAGCTATAGACTGGTCAGCCACACTTTAGTGCCCAGAAAGGTGATGGAGCAAGTAATCCTATAAACAATTTTGAAATATGCTATGAACAAGAAGAAAATTGAGACAAGTCATCATAGATTTAGAGACTACTCAGCCCTTGGTGAGCCTGCATCTGGAGGGCTGGGTCCAGTTCTGGGCTCCCTGGTACAAGAGAGATGAGAGTCAGTCCAGAAAAGTGTTGTGAAGGAGGTTAAAGGACATGAAGGATCTGACATACAAGAGACCTGAGATTGTTTAGCCTGGAGAGCAGGGGTAAGGGGTAAGACTCAAGGGTAATCTCATCAGATTACCCTTGATGTGAGAACAACAAAGACAGAAAGAGCCAGACTCTGCTCCATGGGGCCCAGTAACAGGACATGAGGCAGTGGGCACACATGAAAATCCACATAATTAAGCTTAAATATAGCAGAACCTTTATTACTGCAAAGGTGGTTGATGACTGAAAAAGGTTACCTAGAGAGGTGGTGGAGTCTCAATTCTTCAATATAATCAAAACCAAAAAGGAGAAGGCTCCCAGCAACCTGCTCAAGTTGAAGCATTAATGTTGAACTAGATGGTTCTTTTCTATCCCAAATAATACTTCTTTACCAGAACAAAGCTAGAAGAAAATTAATATTCCATTATTTCTAGGTACCCTTTCTGGTCATAGTAGTGAGGCACTAAAGTTGTGTGCATAGCTGTCAACTCTGTGTTCTTTATACACCTTACATCAGGAGGTCTGCTTTCCACATTTGTTTAGTAACAGAGAGCTGAGCCGATTATTGCTTGGCTCAGAAAGATAAAGTCATGAGTAGAAAACAGGAGACCTCATGCAAAAGGAAAAATATGAAAGCCAGTGACAAAATTTCTCTCCCTAATATCATCAGTGCATGGCCACGTCTCCCACTCAGCTCAGATGAAAGGTCTCAGAAGGAAAAATCTCTAAATTTTACTAGAAAGTATAGGCCTTAACCAGAACACCTGATTCCACAAAATGAGAATATAACTGTGCCCCTTTTTCTGTAACACAAGGTATTCCAGGTCTGCAAGGTCTTAAAAAATGAAGCTCTGGAATACAGCTTCCTATCCTGGAAGTGTCCCTAACCATTTTATTCTTCTCCACATGGCAGCTGCTTTTCAGAAAGCGTCATGTCATTTCACCTTTTTTCTAATACATACCACTCAAAGAAAACAAATTCCTCATTATTTCTCTCACAACATTACAGAAGCACAAAACAGAACTAAATAAAAGGGAGACCCACTGCCCATGTGCAATGCCTTATCCTCCACAAATTTCTCCATACTCCACCTGTTTCAGGGGAAGGGAGGGGTACAACATCCCTCCTCCTCAGAAGTCATGGCATAACGTAAAACAAATGGAATGGAATAACTGGGTTTTGGTACCATCCATTGACTGCAGAAAAATGAATTCACCACACATCTTATGCAGCCACTAAGGAAAATAATTTACTGCCAGGACAGTGTCTCTAAAAATCTCTGACACTTCTCTCAACTCTATTCATCACAGCCTGGATTTATTAACTTGCAGAAGATTGTTTAAAGCTGAGCTCTTCTGGTACTTAAGAAATGGGAGGTTGAGTAGGATAAGAACAATAGGACTCTCATTTATGTCATTTAATTAAGCTCGATAGAAGCTTCTGATTAGAATATGTGTGGGCAGTGGTTTCTTCCCTATTTAAAATGTTATTAGAGGGAATCCAGTAAGTGTTTCATTATTGTTAAGTGCAATCAGAGAAGTTGTTTTCTACCAATTAAATGCTGCTAAATAAATAGTTAAAAGCAGTTAGCAGTATAATGCTTTGCAGCTGGTGGATTTCTTCTCAGAAGCTTCACAGTAGACATGTTCCTCTATGTACACATAAAAAACAAGAGAAACTTGAAGAAAGCATCTTAAAAGCCAGAATGGTACAGCTATTAATTACCAAGATAATACTAATGAGGTAAGAATAACAGCTTTTTATGCAGTGGGAAACAGGATAAATGGCCTTGAATCTTTATCATGCACAGTTAGAGCCTGAGATGCTGCATGATAACCTGCATGTATCCTGTGAAACCCCACTGAAGGGGTGTTCTGTGCCCATATACAAATGTGTCAGGACTCTGTATTGCAAGAACAGCTTAGCTCAACATCTTTTTAAAATGGAAGCCTGAAACACAGACCTGTACAACAAATTATTACCATTTGTCTCATGGATGAAATCCATCACTAAGCCTTGTGCAGCTCCACAGCTTTTAGAACAGCTGGGAAAAGACTCACTGAGAGCTATTCTACAAGTACTATTCCCATGGCAAAGGGCTGTACCTGCTTGGAAGGACCTTCATTGCAGAGGTGAAACTAGGATGACAAAACCACACTTGTATAAAAAGGGAAAGTTACAACTTCTAAGTACACAGCAGAGGGAAGAGATAGAAAGTGATCTTCCTAAAGTCCCCAATAGCTAGGTGTTTGTGGTGGGTTTGCTGTGCTATAGTAAAACAAGGACATTTAGGGCAATTCCATTCCTATTTAGACATCATTGTGCTTATACAAATTTTTTTAAATACCTTAAATTGGAGGTGAGTCTTGTCACTTTCTTAAAGCCCACAGAAAGCCTTTAAAACAAACAGCAGTCAGAGCATAAATAGGATGTGGATTTTACTCTTGACACATGCCCATCCCGTTTCACCAGCAGAACATCTGTGAAGCATTTCAGATGTGAATGTTACATTGTTCTACTCCTAAAATGAGAGGTGAGGGAAACAAGAGAATAGATTCTGAGTTGCAACTCTGCCTTTTTTCCTTTTCCAAAATCCCTTTTGTTTTATTACCCCTGTATGCTTTGCCTGGCAACCCCAAAGCACACTTGTTTCCCACTAATACTTGTGATTTTTTTTTTCCTCCTTGTTTCCCTCATAGTTTGCTGTGGTTTCTTGCATAAGCATGGTATTCCAAGCATGGAGTTATATTTAACAATTCTCTAATTTCATTGTTTGTATGTCAAGTCTAACAACGGAGAACCACATTAAACACAGACATATTTGCTCTTTAAAGGCATTTTCAGCCAAGGCTCACAAGATGGAGTCACAACTGTCTCCTCAATAATACAAGAATGTGCAACCTTTGCCAGGCAGCAAGGTACTTTGATACTTCACTACTTATCTGAGTTACTGAAAATAAGTGATCTCACCTTATCTAAAACGGTCTCAGATCCCCTTTTCTTCATCTATAAATAAAGCAGGGCCCTTTCTGCCATGCTGTACTTTCATAAATTAAGGAATAAGCAGTCTTAAAGGTTTCTCTCAGAGGACATAACTTCATGTTCTGCGTTCATTTACAAGCAGTGTCACTCTTCCATGGTTACTCTTACAGGTACACAGTGAGAACTCGCAGTTTGAGCCATCTTTCTCCCTGCCATTTTAGATTGTTGTCTACAGAAATTTTAACACTGAGATAAAAGTTAGAATCTCTCCAGAGTCTCATGAAACATCAGGAAATTAAATACATGGGAAACCAAAAGGGGAGCAGTAGACACAAATACCCCTGCAGTTATCAGAAGACAGGATACCCATAAATCCTGCAGATGCCACTGCAGCCCAGAGACAGCAAAGTCAGTTGTGGTTGTAGGCCTGTGAAGGACTGGCTATCAGTGCTCTCCCCTGGCAGTTTCAACTCACAAGCTGGCACTGAAAAGTTACTGATGTGGGAGCTCTCACAGAGAAATCACGGGCTTACTACTGAGCAACTGGACAATAAATAAATAAATAAATAAATAAAAATAAAAAAACCTGGAATCCATGTGGGAGCTCTCACAGAGAAATCACGGGCTTACTACTGAGCAACTGGACAACTGGAATCCATGATGCAACATCTCTTTTTTTTTTTGATTCTTAGTCTAGATCTTTATTTTGGTGCTGACCGAGAAACTGCCCACTTTCTGTGGAGTCAGCAACCCATAGAACAGTCAACTTGATGTGTGTGGGTCTGTGCAGTGCTGCTCAGATTCCTTGGTTGCAGGACAGACTCACTCAAGCTGACAGAAACAGAAGAGCCTGCAGGTAGCTCCCACCTGGTACCAACAATTATCCTGCCTGGGAGGTCTTGCCTTATCTGAAAATGTGGCAGGAAGTTGTCATTATAACCTCCCTCAGAAATACAGCTGTTTTCTTTTAAAGAAATTACATATTACCTTGGAGGACCAAAAGAGAGAGGATCTCTTCACAGACAGGGTTGGGTCTGCTCTGTGCAATGCACTAGGGGAAAAGGCATCTGGACTCCAGCTGATGTTGCACAGATGTGGAGCACCCAGTATCTGAAAGAATGCAAGATTTGTTTGTTATTTATATTCATGTTCTTATTCTATCTCATTAAAGGAGTTATTAAGACTTTTTTTTTTTTGTTGAGACGTTCTTATTGAGATCCAGAAAGAAACCTGCAGTGTCTCTCTTTCACCTCAATGCTCCTAAACTTCCCGAGCCCATGCAGAACTGATTTGTGGCATTATCCAAGGTATAACAGCTATAAATTTCCTTCTATATGCACAAAATATCTGTATATTGCAAACATTAATAAGTGGAACAGGCTCAGTGGGATAGAAAAAGGGAAAAAAAGGGAAAGGCAATGGGATAGAAAATGACTGATATTTTTCTTTCTTTAAACAGATTCATGATTACATGAATTTACAGCTTCTAAGGGGGACAGGTACTCTACATACTCTAAACACTTTTTTCAGATATAGGATATGGTCTTTAATCCCCAGTTTGCAATTTGTGTCAGACCTCAATGACAATTCCTGGATTTTGATGTAACAGCTAAGCCTGAAAAATCTTGGAGACAGAATAGAAGTTAGTGAGGTTAGATGAGAACCAATGTGAAGGCAGCACCAGGAACAGGTAAACAGGTCATTAGAGAAGAGAGGTGGCTGCATAGACATCAAGAGAAGGTTGCATCAATTGAAAAGAAAAATCTGCTTCGAAAATCAAGAGAGGTATTACAGTAGAATCAGTCTTGATTATGCTGAAGGATTGAAGAACTCCTATCACAACAAAGAACTTCCTTTCTGTAGAGTTAGTTTTCAAGAACTCAGAGCACAAGTACATGCCATAAAGTTAATCAATACAGTTTAAGAATTTAAGAATCTGACAGAACTTCCTAATGTACAACAAGCTCTGTTCATAATGCTGTTGAGCCTCTCTGCATTTTAGGTGGGCTTTGTTTGAACAGTGATAAAAAAAAGCAGTGTTTCAAGTACAATGAATACTGTTATGAAATTGGGAATAATATAAAAACTACATTACAGTAGGTTGCTCATAGTGCATCAGCTTATTCTCAGTAGGACCACAGAACTACTAAACTGGATCATATCCATGGCCTGCTCCAGTACTGCCCTCCAGCTATGACCAGGACCAGACGTTTGAGAGGAAGAAGTAATCATCTCCACAGGACACAATATTTTAAGACCATCCTCCAAACCAAATTTCTTCCTGACTCTATGCTGTTAGCTGCAGCCTGGCTTACACTCTTAACCTCTCACTATTGTTAGAGACACTGTCAGTCTCCGGGGGCTGGAGATGCTGCACAAAGCATGTCCAGAACAGCTGCACAAAGCTGTCCAGAACTGCTGCTCCAGAGGAGCAGCTCCTTGGGTTAAGATCTGCAGCCTGGCTTACACTCTTAACCTCTCGCTATTGTTAGAGACACTGTCAGTCTCCAGGGGCTGGAGATGCTGCACAAAGCATCTCCTTGGGTTAAGAGCAGGCCAACAGAAGGTTGCCACGAAGGAGCACTGCTGCCAACTTCAACCCGGTGCCCTGAGCACAACTCATTTAGCACTTTCCATTTTACAGCAAGAATTGTTCATCAGACCCTGAGCCCAAACCGCACAGTCAAAAATACTACCATGCTAAGCATTGTTTCACAGTGTGACATCTGAACCTCTCTTCCAAGATATTTCTCACTCAATGTTCCATGACCAAGGATTTCTCCACAGGAGCCCTCTCCACAAGGTCAGAAAAATAGTCAACTCAAGCTTTTTGTGGACATGACTTTCTTTTCCTTCCATAGGTCTGATTTTTTTTTTTTTTAAGAGAGACTAAAAAGAAATCCTGGCTTTAATCTAATTGAGTTTACCAACTTTCATTAATTGTTCCTCTTCTTGGTGGATTCACAGATTCCTCTTAAGCTTTTAATCTCAATGTCTTTTTGTGGCATTAGCCAATGTATAACAGCTACAAATTTCCTTTTATATGCACAAAATATCTGCATGTTGCAACCATGAATAAGTTAATAAGTGAAACAGGTTCAGTGGGATAGAAAAAGGGAAAAAAAGGGAAAGGAAATGGGATAGAAAATGACTGATATTTTTCTTTCTTTAAACAGAGGCTAAGCCAAGGAAGAGTAAATACTGCCTACTTGTCTCACAAACTGTGCTACAAAAATGTATACACTGATAGAATATAATTTATTCTAGTCCTATTCAAATTCACACCACACTATGAACAAGTATGATATGAATAAAATGGGACCCAAATAGCTTACATTAAAATACCAAATGGAACAGGAATAATTTTGCAAAAGAAAAATTAATCCACTGTATGAACACAAACATTAACCTATTTCCAAGCAAAAGATTTACTTTGAGTGGAGTAAGAAAGGGCAAAGGGCAGTATTGAGACTGCAATATAATTGCATTCTATTTCTAGATCTGCTGCTGATTTCTAGAATGTCTTTGAATAAGTCAGTTGAAGTACAGAGCTTTTTTAGCTGACATAACCCCTCTCCTTCCTTCCCTTTCTCCCACTTATCTGGAGCCATGTTCATGACTGGAGCACTCTAAATTTCCCAATGCCTAGCATGCCTAGAACTCAAAGAGATCTGAAAAAAATTATAACCTATTAAGATGAAAAATAATCAGATTTACACCTTATTTCCTTAATACAGATTTGAAACTGTATGTCAAGCTTCTTGTGACATGCCATTATATGCCCCATAGAGTAGAATGAAGAGTGAGAATAACAGGTCTTGGTAAGCTATTTTGCCAGGAGAAATGTACACTAGTCACTGCAAACACAGTTTAAAAAGTAGTTTTTAAGAATAGCCTTTACATATTAAAGTACTTTAAAGTTTTGGAGCTGTAAAGCTATATGGATCTTTGCTGCAGTGCACACCGCCCAGTCTTATCTTCTTTGCATAAAAAAAACAGATTAGAAAGCTCCTTTATTTATAATCATCCTCCAGCCAGGCCATGCGAATGAATTTCACTCTCCATCTGATGGAAAAAGGACAGAAAGAGGACTCACATTTTATCATCAGATAAATTTCTGCATTTACAGGCACTTCATTATCACTTCCAACAGCTTCCCCTCAATTCTATATGCAGGACAGTTTTAATTCCCACAGGCAATTGTTGCACCTTTAGCTCAGACACACCTTCACTGGTTTATGTCAAACAATCAAGGTGACAGTGAAAGTACCCTCAACCATTTCATAATCTATGCAAATACATACATAGCATTAACAATATGGTAAAGCAACTTTTCTTGCCTAACATTCTCCTTCCTGGCTGACTGTTAGGTTATTCTCCTGATCACCCCGACAGTGAAAGTACCCTCAACCATTTCATAGTCTATGCAAATACATACATAGCATTAACAATATGATAAAGCAACTTTTCTTGCCTAACATCCTCCTTCCTGGCTGACTCTGTTAGGTTATTCTCCTGATCACCCGTCTTCTCCTCAATACTCAAGTCCATAAGAGTCTTTCACTCACATCAAGTTCAGCCATTTAATAAGTTATCAATAACACTGTGATAAAAACTCATTTATTTTCTTCTGAGAAGTCACCCAAGTGTTTTGTATGTAAAATAATTGTTGTATTATTTATAGAAAACATTGTAGATAAAAGGAGTTTTTGTACCCAACTATGCTATAAGTTTAAAATTGTACTTTGAGACAATAAAGCTTGGAATATTATTTTTCTTCAAACAATGAAATTTGAAGCATTTTTTGAATGTGCCATTAGACAATTGTTACATATTCTGAAATATTCAGCATTCAGATGAGAACACCTTGTTTCCTAATACATGCATAAATACAAAATGCACTTGCTTCTGTTGCTTCAAAGTAATAAAATGGTTCATAGGAACAATGCAAAGTAAATGAAACATTTTCTTAAAAAACTTCTATTTCCTTGGTGTATCTAAGAAATACATTTAAGGAATATTGTTTATTTGGTAACAAAAACTACTTTTAGTATTAAAAGTAAAATAATGAGAACAAACTACCATAGAGTAAGCAATTTGTTCAGATTTCTAGATTATAAACCTAAGTAACCAGTGAAATAATTTGTAACCTTTGCATTCTCTTCAAAGTTGCAGTGCTTTGTATGACAGCTATATTTAAATGCTTGCAGCTTTTGATGTTTAAAATAATAACTAACACAAAAATAAACATTTATCATGTCAATTTAGATATTAAAGAAATCCGTTCTAACAAATTACATGTTTTAATACAAGCAAAAAATCAAGGTATGTTGCAAATTATTCAAATCAAAACATTGCAACTTCACCTATTTCATCAGTCAAATGAAATCCTCTTATTTGCCCTGTTTGTCAGTTTAATTTCAGTAACAGAAGTCAAATGCAATTTTTTTCATTTCTACTTTTAAGGCTTCTAGAGGACATGCTATCCTCAAATAATATGTAGAACTAAAAAGCTATTCAGAGTGCATGAGGACCAGCCACTCACTGTTTACATGCAAAGAGCATTACCTTGACCTTCTTATAAAGCTTCTTACACCAAAAAAGTCTGTCAAAGTAAATCCAAAAATTCAGCAGATTACTTTCTCCATGTCTTCCATCATGTTTGACTGCTAAATGTGAGGTGTCATCAAATGCCAGAGTTAGCTTCATGATATACGATAATCTTGTATTAAGCTGCTCCCGGCATTTAGTAAATAACATTTTAGGGATACATTGGTATATGGTGCTACCTACAGACAAAGCAATTGAAATTTATCAGGAAACCTTTTAGTCTATTACAAAAAGAGTGCCTAGTTAAAATGCTTTGATGGCTCCCAAGTACTCTAAAATCTGTGGTGTTCACTTGCCACATGGAGTTATACCACTGTATAAAGAGCTTAGGGGGATGCCACACACACTTGTGTGAAGCCGCCTGATGGACTGGGGTGCTCTCCACTATCCCCTGAGTAGTTGCTAAGTGTGTGCTTCCATACACACAGCCAACCTACCCAGCCTTCACCCAGTGCCTGTGCATTGTACACCCTGGGGACTCACAGCACTGCACATTCCTCTGCTTCCTCAGGTGAAAACACTGAAAAAGCACTGGAAAAAGAGTGGTTTGACTTTTCAACCTTTCTAGCCTGCAGATGAGCCAAGCACTCTAGATCTCCTCTTGCTCTTACTGAGCACAAAAAAAAGGAGTACAGCACCTCAACAATCATAGTACATCTGTCTGTCCATAATGCTGAAACTCATTTTCTCTACAACTTTGAGAATCACAGAGTGATGAACACTGATGAACCCTGAAAATTCAAACAATACAAGGAAAGAATACAAGACGTCTTCATTTGAAGTGGCTTTCCAACAAGCATTGGTCACATTCAAAGAGGAGCAGCTGTTCCAGTGGAGACCAGTGACAAGTGGCATCCTTCAAGAGTCCATACTGGGACCAGTAACAACGATGTCAATGTTTAACATCATTGACAGGAACATGGACAGAGGGATTGAGTGCATCCTCGGCCAGTCTGCGAGACAGCACCAAGAGGAGTGGTGCAGGAAAGTGGTGCAGCCCAAGGGATGTCATCCAGGAGATCCTAAGACAAGCCTGAGGCCCATGGGAACCTCAAGAAGGTCAACAGGGCGGAGTGCAAGGTTCTGCACCTGTTCAGGGCAATTCCAAGCATGGATTCAGGCTGAGACGTGAAGGGATTTGGAACAGCCATGAGGAAAAAGGCTTGGGGGTACTGGTGGATGAAAAACTGAATATGACTTGGCAGTGAGTGCTCACAGCATAGAAAGCCAAACATGTCCTGGGCTGCATCCAAACCAGTGTGGCCAGCAGGGCAAGGGATGGGATTCTGCCCCTCTACTCTGCACTGGTGTGACCCCACCTGCAGTGCTACATCCAGCTCTGGGGTCCCCAGAAGAACAAAGCCATGGACCTATTAGAGCAGGTGCAGAGGAGGCCACCAAGCTAATTAGAGGGCTGGAGCACCCCTCCTATGAAAAGACGTTGAGAGAGCTGGGTGCTCATCCTGGAGAAAAAAGTCTCCAGGGAGGCTGCTATAAAGCAGCCTTCCGTTCTCCAAAGGGAGCCTACAAGAAAGGCAGAGAAAGAACTTTTGCATGGGCAGGTAATGATGGAAGCAAGGGTAATGGCTTTAAACCAGAAAATGGTAGATTTAGATTAGATGTAAGGAAGAAATTCTTCCCTATGGGAGTGGTGAAGCACTAGAATAGGCTGCCCAGGGAAGTTGTCAGTGTCCCATCCTTGCAAGTTTTTTAAGACCAGGTTGTATGGGGCCCTATGCAACTTGGTCCAGTGGAAAGTGTCCCAGCCCATGGCAGTGGAGGGTTGGAACTCAACGGTCTTTAAGGTTTCTTTCAACCCAAACAATTCTATGCTATTTTACAAGCTGACAAGAGTGATCTTCCTGAAACATTTCCTGTATTTCCAGCTAATATTGTCCTAAATCCTTCAATAATATTTTTTCCCTGAACATCACTCAATGGGCCAGATATTCAGGAATTAAATGTATATGTCTCGGATTTAATCTAGTTATAGATCTTTCCCACTGAGCAGGAAAAAGCTATTCTATTCTTTTGCAAATTATGGGACACAGAAGAACCCAACCAAAGCAAAAAATATGTTAGCCAATTTCTGATAGGAGGAGCGAGACTATTTTTTTCTTTCTGCTGTATGTACAAGGGAAAATGCAGCTCTAAATGCAAGCATTTTGCCTCTATTGACATCATTTGTAACTGCAACATAAATGAGACCATTACAAGGACAGTAAATAGCTTTCTTTCTTGCTATTAACACCACCAGCACGTATGTGGAGGACACAATTGAAATTAACAGAAACAGGGCAAAATAAGGCAATCTGAGATGGCAGCTTTCCAGACAACTACCTTTTGCCAATTCTTCTTTAAGTAGGAAGCCCAAGACAAATGCAAGTAGCCCAAATAAAAGTAAACTTTGTTTCTAAGCCAACACATACAGAATAATTTTTAATACTTTATGTGACCCTGATATGGAAAGAAGAAAACACTGATTTTTAAAAAAGGAATATTGCATTCTAATAATTCATTCCAGATCTAGTCAACAATGGTTCCTAGAGATTTTCATATAAACATATTTTCACTTGGTTTATATTAGACATTCTGCTCAAAATCTATACTTAGATATTCTCAAATACCATGATAATATGTACCATAAATACAGGAAAAATAGATTGGCAGATGTGATTTTAATTACTGAGTAGCTTCAGAACTCCACTAGCACAGACTATAGTTCACAGGCAGTAGAATAAATCATTATCTTCTCAAGAAAGTCTCTACCTTAGCATGACAATAATGACTAAATGAATGTTAGAAAAATCTTCCAAATTTTGCTACAGACATTTGTAAGGTGACCTGTAATTGGGGTTAGCCTAAAAAAATAGGGATCACTATGTAAACAGCTTGCAAACTATTTCTCTAAAAGAAAAGTCTGAAAAAGTAAAGTGCTTTCCTCTGACAAGTACAGCAAGGAAATGTTCATATTCCAGTCTCATAAAGAAGTTTGGAGGACCAAAAAAAAATCAGGTTGGATAAACTAAAGACAGTCCCTAAGGGATGGAGGAATTTCCTTCTCTAAGGACAGTGGAATACCAGTTTAGTCATCCAGTAATTGCAACAAATATGGATTTGGAATATGGTTATTTTCTTTTTTTTTCACCAATTAGTCATGGTCCACTAAACACATCACTCACTAGTTCTGTACACTGTGCTGCAGAATCTCCTCCCTTTTAACTCAGACCTAATGGCACATACGGCACCTGAGTGCTTCCAGTAAGTCCCAGAGAGCTAATACAAGCTTTATGGAAGGACATCCAGTCCAAGAGAAAACATTATGCTCTTTCAAGCCAAAAGCTCCACCTTACTCCTTTCTGTGAATAGTCTCTCTCCTAAGTTCAGAACTTTCAGTTCTTCAGAGCTTTTTATCTCTTCTCATATTCATGTCATACAGACACACATATTTCTTTTAATGTGAGAAAGTAACAGTATCTGAGCAAAAGTGTCAAGCTACCAATCTAATACACGTTTTTTAATGAAGTGAAGACTTGATAGCGAAGTATTTTTCCCCCAGTTCTTTCCCATCCCTCAAATAAAACAGGCCACCTTTGAGCAAACCATTTATGTCAGTACCTCAAAAAAATCAATTCTGTCCCAATCACTCACCATCATTCTGCTATCCCAATGCTATGAGAAAGCAGCCTCAGTGGAGCAGAAAGCCATCTTCCTGCATATGGGCTGTTACATTGTACATTAATTGTCCAAGAAAGGAAAAGAAGAGGTCTTGGGGAAAAAGTATACTTCCCTCATATCCACTACACAACACACTGGCCTTCACATGTGTCTGTTTTCAGGCAGGACACAGCACTGGGTTATGCATAGGAAGTTTTAATCTATTTAAAGGATAATGTTGATTTATTTTGCTTTCATCGTGGATCCACAGCCACATTTAAGAAACGTGATTCAGGCTGTCACCTAGAAAACAAATGCGCAGATTGGGTTCTCTGATATCTTTTCTCTGTATTCCCTCTTAATTCCCTTATTAAATGACATGCTGAAGAGGTTTAATGAGAACTACGTCTTTTTGTTAAGTAGTTCTTGAGACAACTATTGTCACCAGCTGCTTCCTATGCAGGGGCAGCAGACCCCCATCTGCACTCTGTCCCTGTGGGGATACTCATCCTGTCTCCATGTTCTTGTCTGGGAGGAAAGAGGGGCACTCATCCTTGGCCTTCCTGGCTGACCTCAGAACAAAGAGCTCTGAGCAGAAGGAAGTGCAGATAAAACTCACCCACATCGTCTAATGCTCATTCCTAATGCACAACTAACCCCGCCCCTGCACTGTTCTTCCAAAGCAGCAGTGAACAGATAAATGCTTATACTTGGAAATATTGTTGTAAGATGAGTAAGAGGGGCACAGAGGCAGATGTAACATCTGCAACTCTGTTCTGATCATAACAGATTATAATTTATATCACACTGAATTGTCAAAATTTTGTTTTTTAAGTTTAGATCTCAAGTTGAACTTTACCACTGTAGCATCTTCCCTCACATGTGCAGCAGTGGTGAAATTTATGAGTAAATGAAGACAGTTTCTGGGATTCTATAAGGACAATGCTATTCTCTGAGGCCTAGAACAACTGCTTGGAGAGGCATTTAACTAAATTATCTGGATTTTGATTTAATAAATTCTGAACTTGAAATCAGAGCACAAATATTAAAGTAATTCTTACATAATTTTAAAAAAGACAGAAAAAGAGAAAGTTCACAACAATGATACACAGCCAATGAAAATTTTGTACTCTAGTGTATTTGAGTGTGCAATACAAGATTTATTCTCCTGTGTATATAAATCTGTTTCACACATTCAAATAAATGCAGCTGTGTTTATTCCAGAGAGCAGAGTTCCAGATGTATACATACAGAACTCCAGATATACATATGAGCACCTTATTACATTACAATTTTCCATTACATTTTTCTGACACTTAGGATTTTATGCCACAGAGGCCTCTGGAATATGCCCCAGTACTTTCAGCACTTGCCCAAACAATACAACCTGAAATCCTAAGGGCCACCCAAGTTTGAACGGCTGTGATACCACATCCATGTTTTCCCTGGAATTGAGAAGAGGCTTTCAGACTGTAAGAATATAAGGTACAGGTTCAGTACTTGAATAATACCATTCTTTCAGCAGAGTGATACAACAGTGAAGTCTTAGACCTTACATAACTTCAAACTATACTAAAAAAAAGAGCAACTCCAGAAGAAATTCATATTTTTGCAAACAGGCAATGTCTGCTTGCAGCCACAGTATTGAAGGTAAGCCAAAAAAGCTGACAGTGATACACATATAGGAAGGCACTGGACTGAAAATGTCTGCTGATTTTTAAACAAAAAAAAATTCTTCTCTAAATCAAATTACATTAGGATGGATTTCAGAGCCTCACAGCATTAAGCAGCAGCTCTCATTAATAAAAATGTAAAAAGTATTACGAGCACAAAGCAATAAGCTTGAAAACATAAACCACACCATTCAGGGCATAGCCTACTTTTTAGATACCATCAGCATTACTGTAATATTTAAGACACAGACTATACAATTAGTACTTCCAATACAAACTGCAGTGTTCTATAAAGTGCAAACAAGAACCCTAGACAATTTAGATTACAGTTCTATAGATTATTTCACATAATTGTTTGTTTAGCAGATAATATTCTCAATATGAAACGTACAAAGACAGTATACCAGTAAATAGTGCCATGGAGCACAACATGAAAATCAAAGCCAAAAAAGAGTGTAAAATAAACAGAAATACAGGGAAGATTCTCTACTAATGTGCAAAATGGGTTGCTTATATTAGAAAAAGCATTTTTTTACCAAAGAACAAATGACTACAGCAGGAAATAACAGTGAAAATACTGTTATCAAAGGCAAAAATTTATGATCAATTTAGACATTTTGGATTTTTAGTCCATCAATTTATTGTGAAGATTTCAAACAAATAGATACTAGAGGCATTTCTTTTTCTGAAACCATTGGTAAAATCTTTGTGCAAATCACACTGAAACCTGTAAATTAGTAGTTTTCAAAGAATAAAAATGTCAGTGCATTTCACAGTTGTTTTCTGGTTCAGTTCGTAATTTGGAAAGCCTGTTCTCTCTAAATGATCACATGTTGTATTGCAATTGATTTTTAAAATAAATCAATTTGTCAAATAAAATCCATCTATCTTTATTGACTAATAACACAGTGAAAAGTTAGAAATACTCAAAACATCATTGTTAAGGGATCTGATCCCTGAAAGAAGCATTTTGCTTTCCATAAAATTACTCCATAACATTTTAACTCTTTCATAGTGCAGGCAGTCTAGAAGAACAGTATCAAGAACCTTCCATGACAATTCCCTTCTGGCCTGAGAACTTTATACAAGGAATGTACACAAAGGGTACATTTTAGGAGGGTACTGGCACCTGAAAGTGGCCCCTGAGGTACAGATGTAGCATTGCTACCATGAGAGCTTATAGTTAACAGCTTAAAAATGAGGTGTGGAGGGAGAGAGCCCAGCATTGAACCTTTTCCGGTGCATACACTGAGGCACTGTACTATATATGTATCCAGCAGAACCCTCATTCAGCTTGTAAAGCCTAATCCCATACCAGGCATACTTCATGGAAACAGTTTAAAAATAAGTTTTCCCAGTGAATAGCAGGTGGGACTGCCCTACAAAATCTTTTTTGGCTTGGGGCACAAATCTGCTGAAATACTTCACCCTAAAGAACGATAAAAGAAGAATTGCTTGAAACTTTGGTCTAGTCTGGCTGGTGTCTGGACAGAGCCTGATAACTCTTACATTTCATGAAGGAATCTGCCACACTCTGTGTGTGTTTACATTGCAGGTGATGAGCAGCTGAAACAGCCGTTTTCTGTCCTAGGTGGTCTCACAGGTTCGAGCATTTTTTCATCCAGAGACAGACTGAAGGGAATCCACTGTACACATTGAACTGTAATGGGATTTGCAAGTACCTAAAAAATGAAAATACCTTATACTTGCTGCAACTGAAATTCCAGATCCTTTACAAGCAGATGACTGAATTGCTGACAAAAGTTCAAAGAGTTGGTGATAATGAAGTCAGGCATAAGCAACCTGCACACCCTGGAGGAGTCAGTAAAGCAAAGTGAGAGGGAATTTGGCAATTGCATTGTGTTAGAAAGCACAATGCAATAGTACATATGCAAATGTACAATGCAAACAAATTAAAATATTACTGACAAGTCAGTAAAGAGAGTATTTGAAGTAATCTAAATTTATACTAATCCACCTATGCCCATTTCTTCCTCAGATAGACTGCAAATACCCTGGCAGAAGTATTGGCTGTCCAAGTGAGGTATAATTGAACCCTGATTTAGCATTTCTATAAGACTAATTAAAAGGACATGAATATTCAAAATGAAATTGCGTTAATTAAACATCCTCTATGTTATGTGCTGGTTTTAGCTGGGGTAGAGTTAATTTTCTCTGCAACATCTAGCACTCAGAATAAGACAAGAGACTTAGAAAATGTGATAAATACTAAAATAGTTTTCCTAATGCCTGAGACATGACACAATATTATATTTTGATCCAAAGTCCAGGTTTTTACTGACTAAGTGGGACAAATAAAATATACTAATGACACATCCTACAGAAAATATAAACACTGAATATAAAGAACATTGGTGTCGGGTGCTACACTACAACAGTGCCACAGGATTTTTCTAGATTTCACCTGTAAGCCACTGGAAAAGAGATACTCTTCCAAAGGCTAATTTAAAGCATCCAGACTGGGCTTCCCTCCTTGGACAGCCTTTGGGCTGACCCTACAGTGGGTTCACTCTTGAGAGAGTAGGAAGCTTGTGCGAACTTTCTCTTCTTCCTATTTATAAACAGCATTTCCTAGTCCCCATTGAACCTATTTTATTTTATTGAATTCTAGCAGCTCACTGACTGTTTCACAAACTGTCTCATCTGTCTCCCCAGATCCATACCAAGTATATTTTAAATCCCTATTCATACAGAATTGAAAGGGATCATTTTCATCAACAGAACTATAAATGCTAATACTCCAACAATTATAAAGTAAGTCAGCTGCTTGTCATCCATAGTGTCCCCTTCCACAAAGGATAACTGATCTTTTGCACTCAGCCATCTGTGCACAGAACAATTACTGGAAGCACAGAAGCCAGACAACATCAATGACTTCATAAGGCTGTTCTTAGTCTCAGTATTTCTCTACAATATCCTGCCCAGTGCCTGCAATGTCTGTTTCATTGTAGGAAAAAAAAAAAAAAACTACACCAGCAAAAAATAAAAATTCAGACATGAAATATCCTTAACCTGTGACACCCTGATAATAATCTGCAACAAGCAGCAGGGAAGTGGAGGGTGATGGGTTGGAAGGTACTACAATGTTAGCAGTAAAGTATATGCTACTATGACAAGAGAGATTCAAATTCCAGTGTTACATCTAATCTGCAACATAACAAATTGAATCTCCGTGCCCTTCTGTGTTAAATTTTAGTCTCTCAAGCATTTATTTTCAACCATCATATAGTTACTCTCCACTGAGATACATGAAAAGTTGAAAAGGCTTCCAAACAAGAAAATATTCTCAGACATAGACATGTGAAACCAATGTGGGTATCATCTCTTTTAAAGAAGTAGATGGACATTTGCTCTATGTGATTAAATCATTCTTTATTGCTCAGATAAAATTATGGTTTTCAAAAAGAATGAATGATATGAATGTATCACCATAGCTGGTGGCCTAGGGCCATGTCCAGATGGATTTTTAATATCTCCAAGATTAGAGTCTGAAAGACTCCACAACCTCCCTGGCAACCTGCGCCAGTGCTCAGGCACCCTCACATTTTAAAAAGTATTTGTTGAGGTTCAGAGGGAACCTCCTGTGCTTCTCTGTGTGTCCATTGCCTCTGGTCCTTCAGATGAAGGCCTTGCTCTGCTACAAATGCTTTGTTTCTCCTGCCAAAGTTTATCACTCATTTTATCTCCTATTTAATTTGTATAACAAAACCAGATATTCTAATATACTTGTACTACCTGGCAGCATCATCAGATTGTTATCAACACACAGAGCAAACTTTCACTTCACTGTATGACATGTAAAATCTCCTCAGTTGGTCATCAAGGTTTTGTTTGATGCACAAGCCTGTACTATCCTACATCACAATGGCACTTAATTTTTATTAGCTAATGAATAATATTTTAAATGAAAGTATCTCTATTCAAGCAGTTAGCAAGATTATGCCTCTTTCTTCCCCAATTTTTAGGCAAAATGCCTACTGTAAGTTTTGTGTTCTTCCATATAAACTTGCATGCAAATAAGTGCTGTGAATTAGGTAATGAAGTAGGCCTTGGCAATTATCTTTGTCATTTCCAGCAAACCCTTATTGCAGGCAGCACTTTTAAGGCAACTTTTTATTTGAAGTACAAGTTTAGCTGGCATCAAGGCTGCAGAATGCCATGAAAAAGGCAAAGAAAATAACACAACCAGCAAAGGGCAAAGTCAGAGGGTTCTAGATGAACTTCTAGCTGAAGAGACCCACTTCCATGAATCCCTTAGTGCCAACAGAACCACACTGAAGGAAGTGTCTTGGGGTTCTTGAGATTAGATGGGAGGCTACGTGCAACATGAGAGAGGAGGGGCCCAGCTGTGCAAGCACCCTGGCACCACAGCACTGAAACAAACACTGCTGATCTGCCAACTGCGAAGTTTTTCCAGTTGCTGAACTGATTTAAACAAGTTTGGTATGTGTTAGTGCTTGCTCACAACACTACACGAGGAGAATTTGAATGTTTATAATGTCATGCTTGGCTAAAGGCATCTTCTCACTGCCTGATTGCCAATAACCTCAGCACTTCTACAGCACTTTGAGTCAAGAAACCCCCATTGCAACTGAGGGCAGATGGACTAAAAGTCCCATACAAACGTGAGGAAAAAAAGAAAGAGACATCTCTCTCTTTAAATGTCCAAGAATATGTACCTCAAAGAAGAGTGGCAGTAGAAGGAAAAACAGCTTAGGGCTAAGAAAGCATAAAAACTTAAAGCCTGACAGACAATTACATCATGAGCTATGTACAGTGACTTTGATGAGCAACAAGTGAGGGTAAAAAAATAAAGAACATACTGTAAATATCTCCCTTTTCATCACTTATTTAAGAAAAAAGTCAATATAACATCAAGGAAACAATTGGGCAATTATTAAGCAGACCCAAAAGCAACAATGAGAATGCATCATTTTTTTAAAAAGTGTGGTTGAATGGGAACCACATGGATGAAATTAAGGATGAAATTAAGTGAAAAGTCAGTCTTCCTTCAGATGAGAAAAATTAGGTCAGATAAAATTCCAGAAAATGGACTTGAGGAGGCTTATGAGCTGCCAGAAGGATTGGCATTAGCTTAATGATTAATTGGAAATCAAATTCTACAAAGTTTTACTTAAAAGTACTCAAAATTAAACAAACTTACAGATCTTGGGACCCATTTTCCCTACAAGTACAATTGTAGAAGGGCTGATATCATACACAATCATCAAAACAATTTCTGTCCTACCTATTTAGCTGATGAAAGAGAACAGTTAAAGAAAATTAGAATGATAATGAAAGTGATCATGAAAATGAATGGAACATATGTTAAAATGTGGAGTACTACAAACTACATGGTAAAGACAACAATATCAAAATTAAGCAGTAATTCTGACACGTTTTGATGCATCATAACCAAAACCTGTTTGCAACATCTAAAACAAAAACAAGATCACATTTTAAGCACAAAAGCAGGGATTGAAAGATGTCCTTATTTGTTCAGGGTATTTTTGTTTGGTTTTTTTGGGTTGGGTTTTTTGCAATGTGACTTTTACTACCGGAATTTAAAAAGAAATATCATATGTGAATGATCACTACATTCACATAGAACTACAAAGAACAGGAACCCATTAATCCAAAGAAGTCTTCGAATGTATTTCAGTACTGCATTTTGGGATATCACATATTGATTTTTAACAAAAGAAGCTGAATATTGAACTGATTTGTCAACAAAAAGTTAGAGGATGACCCATTTTGGAAATGACTAATTAAAGTTTTAATGTTTTTCAAAATTCTCTCATACCAATTGTAATGAATTAATCAAATTTTATGAATAGAAAACATTAGGGAACTTTTTTTTTTTTTTATCTATCATCTACCTTTCTTGTGGCACCTAAACCACTATTATAAAGATTTCTTGTCTTGATTCATGACATACTTACAATGGAAAGCCATTATTAAGCCTTGGTTGCACTCCACTGGATGCCTGAGACATCTCTGAAGCCTCATGAATGAACCCCCATTATGTTAGATAGTATGAGATGTTGAATCATTTCATTTCAGTAGCAGTAGACAACTTTTCAAAAAAAAAAAAAAAAAGGTATCAGGAAATCAACAAGAAATGTATAATCTTCACAGAATTTTACCCCAGGATAGAAAAGTGAAAATACCAGTCTTTAGAATCAGGCAAGGTTAGAAATAACACTAAAAGTCCTGAGGCCTGAAATGGCCCTATATACCATTTCTCAAGTAAATAGCAAAGGAAGCATTTATAGTTTGCCAAAATGTGCAAAACAACTCTCCTGAGCCTTGCTGGAATGGAGTAAATTTTCTTCATAGTCACTAATATGGTGCTGTGTTTTGAATTTGTGATCAAAGCCAGTGTTTTGGCTTTTTCTGAACAGTGTCAAGGCCTTCTCTGTTTCTCATGCCACCACACCTGCAAGTAGGCGGGGATGCCCAAGAGGCTGGGAGGGGACACAGCCAGGACAGCTGACCCCAAATGACGACATCATGCTCAGCAATAAAATTGAGAGGAGTGGAATTTTGGTAGGTGAGCCATACTTCTTTGGGAAACTGACTGGGTAACAGTCTAAACACAGGAGCTGATGCACGATTACATTTGTATCACCTGTTTTCTTTTCTTTCTCTTGTCTTCCTCTTCTCCTTTACTTAAGTAACAATTTTTATCCTGACCCATGAGTTTTCTTGCTTTTGTCCTTCCTTTCCTCTTCCCTCACCCTCCTGCAGGGGTGGGAGGAGCGAGAAAGTGGCTGTGTGGTGCTTAGCTGCCTGTCAGGATTAACCTACAACAACAGTATAGTTTTGTAATGGAGAGAGTCTTTTTAATAAGTCATTTTGTAGCATGAGTCAACCTGGTTTGCTGCCAGAATGATTTGACATTTAAAAGAGTTTATACCAAAATGTGCCCGTGTGGCATGTCTCAGATGACAAGACCTGGCTGACTGCCCATTCACATCTGTTCCCAATATGTACCCCCAGAAAGTAATGAAAATCCTATAACCACAGCCTCAATATTTATTTATTTTTCACAGCAAACAACAAGCTTTTTCATTAACTGAGCAGTGACCTTAGATCAAATGTGTTCAGATCTAATGAGTTCCTGTCGAACAGGAACAAGCATAACCCTTGTCAGATGAATTCATATAAGGATTTGTAAACCTTAGTAAAAAAGATGGAGGTAGAAAGAACAGATAAAAGGAAAAGAAAATATAAAAAAGTATTAAGACAGTTTGCATTTTGGCTTTCACCACCAGCTGCATATTTAGTTTCAGAGGGACTAGAAAGCATAGACAAAGTGTCCAGACATAATGAGTTCTTAGTTATGAAAGTAGATTAATTTTAAAAAATTAGAAAGTAATCATAGCCATCTCCACCTCTAGGACAGAAGATTCCTCAAGACGGGATAAAAAAACAAGGATGAAATTTGGACCCAAGTTAGACCTGCTGTGAATTAAGTTTTTTCTACATGCTGAGTATCAACATCTTCCATCTAAATCGTATTTGCAGGGTGCCCCAATGCAGGAAGGAATGATGAGGAGGACTCCATTGATATCAGAAAGCTAATTAATTACTTTATTATACTATATTATTCTATATTATATTGCACTAGATTACCTGACATCTAAACTGAATCTGCCAAGCACCCAACTCTGCTCACACCTGCACTCATCTCGTGACTGTCAGCCGACACACACACATGCTTGGCCCTGATAGGCCAAGGGAACAAAACATCCTCACTTTGGGCAAACAATCTCCATATTGAATTCTACTTTGGCACAACACAGGCACAGCAAATGAGATAAGAATTGTTTTCCTTTCTCTGAGCTTCGGAGAATGTGAAACCCAGGAATATTCTTGGGAATTATTGTGCCTTGCTTTTCTCTGTGAAGAGAAATGCAGCTACACATCCGTGTTCTTTCCAAAAGGACTGACTCTTGCACATGATGAGTACTTCCCACTTCACTTTAAATCTGTTGCTTATTCATGCATTTAGATGTCTAATTTTAGACATGTGTGGTTAGCAAATATCAGCCTTGGACCATATTAAAAATAGCATCAGGATTTCTTTGTTCTGCTTTGAATTTTCAATGGAAACAAAAGAATGCTTTTCAATTTTTAAGCCTCAGACTTTTAAAAACATTCTTTTCTGTCCTGAGGTAAATGGAAGTCAAGGGTGCTTGTTTGCAGTGCATTGCTCACCTTCTCCATTGTCCCTCTCCCATCATCACTCCACTTGAAGACACACTCCCAGTTCTTACTTTGTTCTCTGGAGAAGTGAGGTGTGATAGTTCACCATCCTGCATTGCTACAGGGTAGCAACAGATTCAACTTAATTACAGAGCTGTAATTAGTACCAGCCCAAATCTTTCATCCACACACAAGGTGTGTTTTTTACAAACATGTATCTTCTCTAACAAGGCAAAACATATATTTTAGAACAAACAAAAGCAAATTTCTAAGTAAATGAAAAAGCCTATTGACAAGGACACACAGCAAGTGACAAGTGTGAGTCACCTCTCTTAAATGCACTGGGAACATTTCTTGCTCTTAGTTAATGAGAGCAGTATTAGATCCTACAGGTTCTCACCTTCACCTCTCTCTTAGGAAGCTGCAGGTTGTTGCTCTGGGATGTAGAAATTACACAGAATTTTTGTTATACTCAACCTAGTTGATTAACAGCAATATCACACAAAAAATGAGGGTTACAAAGACACAGGAGATCTAGAGACTTTCTGCTGAGCAAAAGCCCAAAAACTTTCAAAGTCCTGAAGGGATTAATTTGGTTTAAGATCACATCTGTCCTAAAGCAAGAGTTCACTGATACAACTCTCTGCTAGCACAGTTCAAAACTACTTCTACCAAACAGAAAAGAAAAAAAAAGGAAGCCAAAAGCATCAACAACACCTACCTGGTGTCCCAAAAGCACCAAAACTGTGAGAAGTTCAGCACTTGCTCTTTAAAATTTTATAAATTTTTATTGAGCAGTTGATGGTCTCCATATTTTCATGTCATATTTATACAGAGATAGAGGCACAAAGATACAGATGTTTGATAATGAAGCACTCAGTTATGAGTAGTGTTTAATCTTACTTATTCTAAATCCAGGACTAAGCAAGATACTTCTGCTTAGTCCTGGCATGTTCTGCTTTTTAACCTATAAAATAAGAAATTCTTCTGAGAATTATCTTTGTTTCAATGCTAATTTATGGGGGGTTTTAATTGAGAATTATTGGAAAACAGTCTCTGAGTCATCTTTTGTTTTGTTGTATTGGTTGTCCAGGTCCCCTAAATAGTCAAGAAAATGCTTCAATTTTCCCTCATGTGTCTTTAATCAAAACAGTTTTGTTTTGAAGAATACTGCTTGGTATATCAAGTGTTTTTCTCTGACATGGATATATTTGCATTCTGAGTAAAAACTTTCATTCTCTCTAGTTTTCAACTTTGGATTTTTCTATAATAATCAATATCATGCCTACTTTAAAGTATAAGCATTTTGCTATTTGCAATTTCAGGAATATTTTCTAAGCCTCATCTCTAAGTTCCAACAGTTGCATACTAGAAAAATCAGGCAGAGCCATGGAACAAGGTGTGCATTGTGGATTGTACTGAAGCATTACCTATGACCATGGCTCATCTGGCTGCTGGGTTAACAGGTCACTGGCGTGGAGCCACCAAATTTCAAAGAACAGCCTCTCACGGTATTTTGATATTTCCATTTCTGGATTTGTCCCAACAGGGAAGTGTGGAGCATATGAAAACTGGGAGTGGAGCTGGGAAGCTAACTAAACTATTTCAAACCTCAAATGTTTAGGTTTGATGCTTATGTGGTCTTAACTGACCCACCCATCCCTAAATATTACAGCATCAGGAATGATGATTTAAAGATATGGGAATGATACAACAGTGCCAGCCACTGTTAAGTGCATTTCACATTTCTTGCAATCAGTTCTGCACCGATGAGCACACTGTGTGAGTACTTTGGGCATAGTTATAGGAATAGGATTTTGTCTTTTCCTAACTCCTTCTAAGCTTAGCATTGTAGATTGCCAGGTATGCTATCCATTTGCTGTCCTTGCTCCAGAGCTGCTGGAGGAGCAAGCTAAACAGGATCTGCTAAACAGTCAGGTATCAATGTTTGGGGGGAAAACAAACAAATGAAAACAAAACAAAACAAACAAAATAAAAACAAACAAACAAACAAACAAAAAACACAAAAAAAACACCCCTCAGCCCTATATTCCTGCAGAGAACATGGTATTATCCCATCCTGTGCGGTTCAGCCCTCACTTCAGACAAAGGAAACAAGCAGTTCTGTGCAAGATCCTGAAATTGGATGTATGAGATTCATGGCTGTAAAAAGACAGTAATCATTTCTCTACAGAGGGGAAGGAGAGATCTTGCAGTGCTTGAAAGGGTCCTTAGCACTGTAAAGCACATTTACTGGAGAGCTTTTAGGGCCATAACTACATCCTTTAGTTTCAGGGGGGTTTTAATCTCAATGCTGAAAAATACAACAGCACTGAAAGACTCAAGGGTCTGTCAGCTGAAACAGAAAAAACTGTGTTTTTCCTTCATTTTACTTACAGTTCACAGTGATGGCCTCTTTGTTCACCAGTTTATTGTCCTTTTTTTGTGCTGGGCACAGGTGCGGGGGCAGCCGCTGTGAGGGGAGCCGGGGCTGCCCCACAGCCCTTCCAGCTGGCTCCAGTGAGCGCTCTGCTGGACACGGCCCTGACAGAGACCGCTGGGAAACACCGCTAAACACGGAGCGAAAACTGCCTGGGAGAGATGATCTGGGAGGAGGAAGGTGCTAAAACAGCCCCACAGACACCAAAGGCGGAGGAGGAGGAGGAGCCGCTCCCGGCACCAGGGCAGAGGCTCCTCGGCGGCCAGGAGGGACCAAGCTCCCCCTTTTTTACTTATCTCACTCCTCCCGGTTACTGCTCTCCCTTCACAGTTCTCTGAAAAGGCCCGTGGGTGCTTTTCACACCTTGCATGTGCACACCTGATGGCGCAATTAGAAAATGAGAAAGGAGGAAAAGAGCTGAACAAGCTCCAGTGCCGGCTGTGGGTGACGGCTGTGGGCGAGGGACGCCCTGAAGGACGCCAAGTGCACAGCACAGCTACCATGGCTGGCACTGCCCTACGCCCAAAAGGGGCCCAGAAGGGTTTAAATATATAATTCCTTTTGCTCTGTTTTACCATGGACATTTTAAACTGCATTAAGAGGCTTGTTCTAATGCTTAGAATCATTATCCTATCAGACTTTCAGTTTGACTGGCCACTGAGGGCAGACCTGAAAGCATTCAATAATGTTTCAATATTTAAGTGCATGATGATGTAGAACAAACAAACATATGTTTTATCAATAGAGCATAAAGCATGGCCATGAACTGTACAAAACAAATCTGGAATGACAAATGATCTTATCAGCCCAGCAGCCTGCTATGTAAGATTCCTTAAAGTCTTTGGTCTCACCTCTGACACTCTGCAAAAGTGATGTAAAATCTTTCACTGTGGAATATTGAAGAATCTGGGAGGGGAGTGATGACAATGTGTGCGAGCTCCTTGTGCATGCAGCTTGGAGAGGGAGTTTGAGCTTGGTTTGCTTTCTTCAGTCTCAGCACCTTGAACATTTACTGCTCATATCATAACTGATCCTAAAGGGTAATTCTGAGGACAATTATTTTAGAAAAGATAACTCAAGAAACATTTCAATGAATTTAGAAGAAAATGACCCACCTAAGAATAATGAACACATAAAGCATTACAAGTTTTCTGCCTAGGACAGTCAATCCTTTCAACTTTAAGTCAACCTAGGGAAAAAGAGAAAAACAGACTATTCAGATAAGATGGCAGGTGTTTTCAGACACATTGACAGACGTCAAATAAAGGTTTAGTGGGAATGACACTGACCATCACCAAAGAAAAACATGGATCCCATACAGTGAAAGAGCTAGTGACTTGTGTTTCATGTTGGTTTTGTTTTTTTTTTTTAATCCTCCTTCTACAAACCACTCTTCTTCCATTAAAATTAGAGACCACTTTGACCAGACAGCTTTTCACACCACTAGTTACTTATGGAAATTAAAGGAAGCTCCTGGTAAAGGACAACAATTACTGGTATAAGGAAGGTGTAAAAGTAACTGAGGAGCTAAGTTTTTTTTTGTTTCTTGATTTACCATGCACTTAAAAAGGCAAATTTGCTGGAGTGGCTTAGTTTACAAGTGTAGATTGAATGCAGGAACTACTTGACCAAGAAAATTGATGATTAAGTATTTGCAGAAACATTTAGAAGTTAACATGTTCTGTTTTGAAACCTTTTTTAGAAACTATTGTGTTTCTGTTGTTTAACCTAGGAAGTGCCAGAATCTCCTTTGAACATATTCTATATTCCCAAGCAAAATTTTTATGAGGTAACACCTTAAAACTGAAGACAATATTTTATTTATTTAATTTTCCCTATAAGACATGAAGTAAAGTCTTATTCAGGTATCCAAACCAGAAAGTATTAACAAAAATTAACATCACCTTGTAAATAAAACACCCACAAGAATTGCAAGAGGGGAAATTGATGGGGACTAGAGAGGAGGGAAGATACCTAACTTGACAACCATGGTGTAAAAGCAACACTGGCTTCAAAGCACCAATTTTGATGCAGCTCTATGGGTGATTGGCCTTTGTGGAAGTTTTTGAGTGAATAGGAATATGAATGCTATGCTGTAGAATTTAAACCTCAGTAAATAACAACAAGAACCTGCAGCTATTTATCAAAGCTCTTTGATTCATAAATCTCACAAATTGCAAAAATTTGTAAAACAAATTTTACTATAAATTTTATATTCTACTTCTTGAGCCTTCTCCACAAAAATAATGATACTAGAAATTCATATGTAAGTAGGAGTTAAAGTATATTGAAAAAGAAACATAGGCAGAATAATTAGCTATGAAAATATACTTTAAATGTTATCTCTCCACGGTAACCCACATGACTACAAATAAACATATAATCTCTAATTATCTACACAGAATTTGTTGTGTCATCCACAATCAGGAATGATTAAATGTGCTCCATTCTTTCTTCATTGTTTATTCTGCATTAGATATTTTATTGATGCAGCATGTCTTACCTGAAAGGCTACCCTGCTGTGTAGCCTTGACTTCAACATTGTAGAAAATTAGCTGTCTCTAGAATTATGTTTCCTTGAGAACAGACAAAATTTCTTGATTTCTGGTTTAACACACATTTTCTTGCTAATTTATGAGGACTGGTGAGTAAAGAAAAGATAAATCCTCTCAACTACAATTCTAAAAAAAGATTTTGCTCACAGCAGATATCCATAGTGCAACCGTCGACTTCTGTGTGTGCCATTTGATCCAATAGGAAATAATGTGAATATATAAAAGAGAGCTGTATGTCAGCAATAGTACATAGTTTTTAGTTAGAAATCAAGAATAATGACTACACATACTGTGCAGGGAATAATGAGGGAGCTCAGTTAATCGCATGAAATTGTAGCAGAAGGAACCATTATCTTTGTTGTCTAGCAAGTTTTAAGAAAAATTTTTAATGGATGAGGCTTGGTCTTATTCCAAAAACAAAAGGGTTTGGAAACAAAAATCTTGAGACAATGGACTTTAACAAAGATTGCATAAAACTATTTGCATGTGTGCATCACTAATTTTTCCCAGCAGAGGGATAAGCAAGGTCCCTTTGGTCCTTCTGATATACTAGTCCATCACAGGAGAAACTAGGAATGCAAAGTGATGAGAAGAAATACAAGATGCGCTTTGAAAAAGTATCCAGTGTACTAAGAGGAAAATATTAAGGACTAAATGTATTATTGACAGACAAAACCCTTTAAACTGTCCTAATCTTTGTATGTGGATGTTGATCTTTGCTGTAGGGATTATACTCATTTTACTGCTTCATGTAACATTGTTTTGGTACAGAATCTTTTTGGATCTGAAGTACCCTTTACTAAGACTGAAATTAATTATGATAGATGTCATCTTTCTCTTAGGAAACAATGGGATGAAGGAGATAACAGTAGACATTTCAGAGGCATGGTTGTTCCAGAAAGCAGCTGTATGAGGAGTGGAACAGAGTTAATTCTTTATGTCTTTAAAAGCTCGGCTAAGAAAAACCAAACAGCTTCACAGATGCTCGACTGTGCCTCTGCTAAACCACAAGCAGTTGCCAGTAGAAAGTATATGCCTGAGAAAAAAAAAACATTTAAAGCTTTATGGAAGGTAAGCTACTGTGAGAGGTTCACAATTCTTTTGGGACTCAGCTTTGAAAACAAAACTTATAATGTCAATATAGAAAAGCCCTATTGCTTTTAAACTTTATTTGAAAACACTGTAAGGGAAAGAGCTCTTTGTTTTGTTTTCATGTGTAACAGTGGGATTTTTCAAGTATCTGTTTATGACTTTTACAATCTGAGCATGGCTGAAAACAGAAGTAAGCACAAAGTAATCAATGCACAATATTATTTGCTTTATTCCATTCTTTCATGTCTACCTTTCTCTGCAGGAAAACTGATCATATTTCACACTCTAGAGGATAGGTTATATAAAAATTTGTCCTATGTAGAAAGCAAGCATCCTCTGAGAATATAATTTCTTCCTGGCTGGCCAACAATATTTTTATGTTTTCATATAGTTAAAAAATCTATTTGAAAATTCTGATTTAATACTAGAAAAGCACAAGCCAATTTAGAATATACAAAATAAATTATTACATCTGAGTTCTCTCACCATGGCCATTTTCTCAATCAGTAGTGTTACGTGAGAGTTGTAACAAACTCCAATTCTACTAGACAAAGAATATTCTATTTCAGAGCCCCTGTTCACGAGTCTTCTGGAAGTAAAGCTTCTTGTTGTTACAGCATGGTGAATGGAAGTAAAATAAAACACCACCAACAGCAAATCAAAACAAAACAAACAAAAAAAAAAGAAGACTGAATTAGGTTTTTGAATAGTACTTTGCAATTATCATTTTGTTATGTTTGCATATCAGCTTACAGAACATAAATATATTTTCAACATAATCCTTTTTGGTATGATGCCATTGGCGTTCTTTCCTAGTTAATTTATGCAAGAAAAGTTATGTGCTTTGTGTAGCGGGACATCACAAATGGAGAATTATCATCTTATGGTTTCAATTCCAGCCCATTTAGAGATTTTTACCTCTGACTGATTTTTCCAAAGTCCAAGTAGCTCCCAGGTATTTTCTGAACCTCTTAAAATATGGAAGAGAGAGGTACAGGAGTGCAAGTGGTGTCTTGGTCATACAAATTAAAATGATGGCTGTGTAGTGAGAAAATATTGATAAAGTAATGCTTTTTCTTCCATAAGTCTTTGTTTCCGTTTAGAAGATGAAGGACAACACCCTGCCCTGTTTGCAGGTGCTCATCTTTTGTGATATTTATCAGAATATACAGTTTGGCTTCCCAGCAGCAGGTGAGGAAATCAGTTTTCTGAAAACCTATGCCAGAGGCTTAACATGTGTTGAGTGTTTCCAGCTCTTGAGATCTCTTTTGGAATGTGATCCAAGTCTGGTTACATCTGGAGGCAGCTTTGCAGCAGGCTATTTCAAAATCCACCCCTTTCTTCTCCCACAAAATGCCTGTCACATTCATTCACATCTGAGATGGATGATGACCAAATTTGGAGCCAGGGCCACTGGAAGAAGTTGTCAGAGCTCCCCCTCCTTCACATCTGAGCCCACACTTCTTCAGGAAATGAGGCACACAAGCAGTTGGGAGGAGCTTTTCTCCCTCCTTTGCCACTCCTTTTATTTTAGGAATTAGGTAGGTCTTGAGTTCTTCCTTTAATGGGCAGCCTGCCTCTAAATTAGGACAGGTCCATCCCTGTCCAGAATAAGAGGCAGAATCATACAGGGTTGCTTCTTTGCTCTAAAGCCTTATAGAGTATCTTCCAAAAATACAAGAAGTTGGACAGAGGGTTGGTCTGAGAGCTCACATAAGAGGCTCAGGCTGGCTAACTAGAATGTTGACAAAGAAAATATAAATTTAGGAGAACAATATTTATTGAGGCAACTAGGAGATAAACAAGGCACAAAGAAACACACAAACAAGGCAAATTTTACCGGTGACATGTAAAAAAAGGCAAAAGCAATGAGGAGGGGGACATTTGTTGAAAGACTCCCTCTTGTCATATCAGCCCAGAATGTGGACACCCCTTGGAGAAGTGAGTCCCTTACAGAAGTCACCAATGCCCTGCAAGATGTCTCAGGCTGACAGAAAGAACATCTGGAAAATTAAGCTTTCAGTTTTCAGGATGTTGGAACAAATATGGCAATCCCAGTAGGCAACAGGGCAATCCCAGGAGTACAACTTTGCTCTCAGAAACATATTTGAGAGACAGAAGTCACTAAAAAAACCAACAAGTACAGTATAATCTTTCTTTTTAAAAATCTGGGTCAACTATCAGATCCTATCTGATTTATGGACTTTGAGTCATAAATTGCTCAAGTATACACTGTTGAGTGATTCACTGTTGTACTCTCACTGCGTGTCAAGGGAAGCTGCTGCATAAATACTTGTGTAACTTATTCTACAGAATAACTGAAGTCATAAAATAACTACCACAGAAGACAGATGCACAACCGTAAAGTGTTCCAAAAAGCTATGAAATAAGTATAGATTTAGAACTCTGTAAATATATATGGCTCCAAATATATGAAGTATTTTCAATGAAATGTCTTTTACTTTTCCATTTAAGAATTTTTTTGAAGAGAAACATTTTTCTTTAAATGTTTCTAATTTTTCTTATAATTTTTTTTTTCTAGAGAATAAAAAATAAATTTCTTCCTAGGAGTATTTAACATGAGATGAGAATATGAGGTTTAACAAACACAATGATTAATTTTGCATCCTATTAGTCTTGTTTATTTACATCATACCTTGTTAATGCCAAGGGACTAAGTGGGACTTAATAGGTGTTTAAAAATAGGTGTGAAAAGTAAAATTAAGTCACCTAGTAAACATTGAGAGGAGTCTTAAACATTAAATAGAGGAAGTACTGGTTTTACTTCTGCTCCTCATATGAGAGGGAAGAAGTTGTTTTTCTTCTGTCCTTAGACTCCACAAACCTCTTTTGACACAGTGTCCTGGTACACCAGGGTAGGTGCTCCAATAAATGTGATAAATTTTCAAATTAGGTTTGCTCTACTCTCTACTCTCTACTCTTCTTTTCTTGTTACTTTCCTACTGTTTGCACCAATAAGTGTAGGAATTCTGTAGGAATCTTCCTGCAGAAATGGCTTTTGGTGTTCTCTTGATTTTGTTTTCCACAAAGAGAATCTGCAGTTTCTTTTGTACTTTTGAAGGGAGGCAAGCTAGCAAACATATTGGTGTCAGCCCTAAAATAGTCTAAATGCAGATTTAAAGCTGCCAAACTGACAAGAGACACAATAGCACTTTGTGATTTCTCTGGTGGCAAAACTAGCTCCAGATATATTCAGTTTGCTGCACTCCCAGTTTTGCCAAGTCATCTGTCTGCAAAGTAGACTCTAAACAGATCAATGAGCCCAGTAAAAAGTGAGACTAGGAAAAGCCTGTACCAGTATATTTTAAAGGCCATGAAGCATTCAAAAAAAAAAAATATTGGGTGTAGACAGGACTTCAGCTTGAAAATCCAATTCTTAACACATTATATAATGATTTCTAGTCCTCAAATTCATTGATCAGTCAAGGACAATGTGTCAGATATGTCAATACGTCATTTCTCAAAAGAAACTCAAGCAGACAGCAGAAACAATAGAAACTTACTAGAACAATGTCCATGTGGAAGGAAGATAGACAAGGCCATCTGACAAGGCCAAGATAGACAAGGCCATCTGACAAATGAATAAACAAGATAAACAAACAATGTTTTACATTATTTGAATTGAGGGTAAGCTACATTATGAGAAATAGAAAAGGCATCTATTTAATACAGAGGGAAAATTGATTGCAAAAGCAAATCTAGAGAGGCAAAAGATGAGTGGAACAAATTAACCAGGGGTTCTACATATGAGAGCTTCACAATAAATTAACTGAGTTTATCTTCATGACACCTTTATAAAGTAATATTCTCATTTCACAGATGAAGGACCAAACCACAGAGGAAACACATGACTGAGCCAACTGCCAAACTCATATCACATATTCCTTCCAGGCTAAACTGGAAAATATATTTTGAATGTATTTCAGAAAGTATATAATAAGAAAGGGAATGAAAAGAGAAGAAAGATACAATGCAGAGTCTTACTGAACAGAGGTGTGATTTTCACTAACCTTCCGTTATATTTCAAATTATTGACATTTTGAATAGTAGCTACAGTATGCTTGCCAATTCAGAAGAGGAGGTTTAGTGCACATCCATAATGAGTATCTAGAAGTAGTCTCTTTTGTTGAGAAAGCAGATTGATTAGTTTGTGTTAAAGTCAGACCTAACTTCTCTCTGTTCTCTACAAAATTAGTCCAAAATTCAGAAAGGGACTAGTGCAATAGACCAGTTTCATAATAGCTCCTTTATACCTCTGAGCAGCAGGAGTATGTTTATATAAACAAGTAGTACAGCCTAAGAGAAGCAGATCTGTGAGGTGAAATAGCTGGTGCAGAGCCAGGATCTGCTCCATATGTATTTCAGGCATTTTACATCAGACTAGCTCTAAACAACTTAACAGTCATTGATCACGGGAACATCTTATATTCACTCCTAAATCACACCTTCTAGTCCAGCTTCATTCAAGAGCAGCCCAGCTGGTTGCTTTGTGATCACTCCACAAGGCAAGCCCTAACATGGTAAAGGGGCCGGTGCTGCACACAGATCCAACAAGAACATTAATTTAAACATCCTTCTCTATTGCAAATTGATCACTGTGTCACATACAAAACCTTGAGTTCCTTGTCTTTGTGTACAATTTCATGCCGTAACATGGCTGAGAGCTGGGAATTTGGGAGTTCTGGTCTTTAAGGTGTCACTGATCCTCACTTTCTGTGGAGCAGATTCAGTGCAGGAAAACATATTTACCTACAGCATACATGATTATGCAAATTGGCTTGAATGTACAACCAGAATTGGTTAGCTTAGCATGCAAATTATCCCTTAGGGATAGAAGAGACTTGTCTACCAGAGAATAAAACCCCACACTTTCCTGGAATCAGAATGATGAAGAAATGAAGAAAGAAAAAAATTTAAGAGCTACTAAAGAACTAAGAACTAAAATCTCTGTGGCCTTCCTCAGATATGGCACATATTCAGTCGATTCCAGCCACAAACATACATCATTATTATCTGTTTGAGGGACTGTATCAAGGATTGCTTTTGTCCAAAATTTGAAGGCAAAATTGGTTAAGTATTCATTAATGCTTCCAGGAATGCAGTGAGTTACCTTAGCAATTTCCTTCTCACTATGATGCAGACAATATCCCATGCAATGCCTCTAAGGAAAAATCATGGCTGTCATTTCAAAGTTAACATCTTAGACTATTAAATCCCTAATTTGGTTTATTATTTTAAAGACTTACCTTGTAGTCATTTAGACAGGCCTTGGAGAGTACTGGGAGCCATTCCAATTAGAAATGAAATTAGAATCTAAGTCTGTAAGAGAAATCTCAGTGCATTTCCCGATCAGCAGACATACCCTGTTCCAGTTCTTCTCCCATAGTCCAAAAGATCCAGGAAGGGAAAGGATCTGAGTATATCCTGTGATGCTTACTGTATCTCTGTATTCCAAAAACGGCTGACTTCCAATAAGTTGTAGATTCAACAATAAATGCTCTTGACCAAAAATAGTTTGGTGTTCAATTACCAAATGCATTTTCCTATATTGAGAGTTCAGTTTTGCTGAATGTCCTGAACAAGAAGATGAACAGAAAAGTGGTGGTTTCCTGTTGATTGCTACAAACTTATTCAGGATAGTTAACTGGCTGCAAGGAGTTACAGAGTTGTACTGAGTGGTTGGGAAATAAAAAGGCGGGTGGAATTCAGTGTTGATAAATGCAATGAGCTGCACATGAAAGAAGTGTTTCTAAATAAAGGTGATGGGGTTAAAATTAGTATTATGACTAGTGTAGCCATTTCTCAAATACCAATCACAGTTGCTATAAGGAAGCACATAATGGAAAGCAGAAATAGAAAGTTTAATGAGTATGATTTGGGCAAATTTAAGCAAAATAAGATGAGGTCTCTTCAGCCTTGAAAATAGATAGCTAAGGATTATATTAAATACTTGAGTAAAATTTTTGCTGTACCAGAAAATGTTTCCATCCTGTGATCAGTGAACAATGCTGAATCCTTCAGATTCTCCAAAGCTGTTAAGCGTGAAATGGATGGTATGCTCCTGAGGCACAATTATTTCACTAAACTGAGACTAAGAGATGTCCCAACATAATATTAGCTGGTATAAAATATGACAGGGTAAACAGACTTCCAAGTTCTCCTCACCAGTGTGTACTTACACAACCATATAAACTGTCTCAGTCAGATAAGGGAATGAATGTTCTTCCAAACTCTGTGTCCCATTGTTAACTCAATTGTCTTCATTGGCATTTCTTGTTATACCATTGGTTTCAAGGAGAGCTAATTTTTCCATTCTAACTCCCAAAATTTTCCTCATTGCCAAGTTCTTGAAACTTTACCTGTTTGAGTTCTGTATTTTAGCACAGTAACAAGGACATTTGCAAAGGTTAGTTTGGTTCCAAATATTAAATAATGAATGATTATAAAGGGTGTTAATGAAAGTTCTTTCAAAGGACAAGTGAACATTAATTTTGCTAAAAATTAGAGGACTCAAATGCTAATGTTAAAATAATAGTAGCAATTATTTGTATGAATTCAGAAGAGGTTTACATTGTTGGCATATGTTTTATACACGCACACATTCACTGTAATTATCTTCCCATTTTCCTTGCACTATTTGACTATTGTGACCTCTATTTTTTAGTAAAAAAATATTTATTCTTTTATATTTAAGTTCTCAAACTACTCAGAATGCAGAAACAGGCCTTTGCCACAAAATGCAGAATGACAGGCACAAGAAGAAACTGAATGTTACCAGAATATCATGTCTTGTTTCTAGGGCTCTCGATGAGTAGAAAAATCAGTTTCAGTCATGCAGCTGAAAGGATGGGGACAACATGTTGAGCAACTCAGTTTTTCCCACAGAAGGCAGCCATTTCAGAGGCAGACCTCATAAAGACTGTGTTAATAAAATACAACTTTTATTTTGTGTTAAATTGTGGAACACTAAATTTGAAGAGCAAAAGTTTCAGACTTAATGGTGGAACATGAGCTAGTTGGAACAGTTCTTAGCCAAATGCTGATTGACCATTCCTGGATATCACACAGAAGAAGGCAAAGCATTTCATTGTCTGATAACCTTCACACATACATGGAAAAGAAAATCTCACTGAAGGACATTGAAAAGCATAAGATTTGTTTCAGGAGAGGATTGAAAATTTGATACAGAAAGTGTGCAAAGAGAAAGCACTACAGGAAAATTTTTCCTAGCTGGTAACACCAGGGAGTGTTGGATGAATGGGTCAGGGCTAGTCATGACTGGAAGCAGCAGGGTGTGATAGCAAGAGGCATAGCTGCACATCAGCCACCTGTTTCTCACAGAGGACAAGGTTCTGTCAATCAGCACATAGATTTCTGTCCAAAGTCACACTGAAAACTGGCAAATTAGAATTTGAAGCTCAAACCCAAGTTCACTTCTGGTTTCGAGGTTGTAATTTTCCTATTGTTATTTATCATATCCAGGGGTGAATGAAGAACTTGGACATCCTGCACACTCTGCTGGCAAGTTGAATTATATTTGCATTTTTCAAACATAAAAATAATACTTATGCTTCCAGAATTCCTCTAACATCGGACAACAAATTATTAATTTTTTTAAGGCATTTGTTCCTCTTTCCATACAAAATTCACTCATTCAGTTCCATAGCAGAGCAATTTTTTCAAGGATTATGTTCTTAATGCCAGAAACAAGGCTGCTATAGAGTATCTGGAAAACTCTTATATTGTTAAAATAATTTACAAAAAGTCTATGACTAACAGATAAAGATAAGTTGTCCAATGAGAGGCATGGAGCAGAATAGAAGTTAATGTAGTTTCCAGAATCAGGACCTGGTGACAAAATGCAATTTAAATAAGGGGTTTTGATTTTAAAATACAGTGAAAGTATCAGAGCTCACCATGGCTGGGTCGAAATGTGATAGTGAAAAGGTTATTAGAAAACATATTATTTCTAGTATTAACAAGACATATGAACATAAAAACTCTGGTGCCTGTGTGTTTTCTTTTGAAAAGCCAGATAGTTACTTATGGAACATGCAGACACCATGTAATACTTCTATTTCTTTACAACATATAAACTGTTTGATGGCTTTTTCCATAAAAGTAGGGTTTTTTAATGACTCTGTAAAAAATATGTTTTATTGAAAAACAGTGGTGTAATGAGGTTTGCCTCTGCAGATTGCAGTAGAACAGGACCAGAAGCCCCAGGCTCAATGGTCAAAAAAAAATAACTGTGATTCAATGTGATGTTAAATTCATAAAGAAATCAAATCTAAAGCAAAGAATTTAACCATAATATGCTAATCAAATTTCATGTCATGTCCAGTAAATCAACATCAAAAATGTTGATTTAAATTTCTTTGATTAAAAAATAAGCCAGCAGAACAGAATTCTAGCACGTTGTGCATGATTTTTATAGTCATTCGTATGACTTTGCCTTCCACTGCTGATTTGAGGTGGGATTTTAATACAGCTGATTGTCTTCTGCAAACAGGATGTGAAGAAAGTACAGAGCTGGGCATTGCCTGACATGTGCTGGCATTTTACAAGCATCAAAACAAAGCACTGTGCTGCACCTACTTCTGGCCTGTGGGGAAGTGAGACCACTGGAAACATGATGGGCATGCAGTAACCCATCCTGAGAATCTGTGCTGATATTCCGGTTGCAAAGATGTTTCCAGAGCCTGTGTAAATGGAATGTGCCTTGAGTACAGTTGAACTAGCTTGAATTTACAAGGGAGCTCTATCAAGACAGTAGGGAAATTATACATTAAAATTCATTTCTGGAAGGAAGATATATAGCCTACCCAGCCAGCCATCTGGAAGATCTTATTCACCTCAGCAACTGACAGTTCAGGGTATGTGATGCTCCTGACAAATTTAATCCTTTACATAATGACAAAAAATATGAGAGCTACTGCTGGCTCCAGGAAGACTCCTCCTGCTTTTTAGGCAATATTTCAGTCACCAAATTTGGCCAAAAGCAATAGCAAATGCAAAGAAACAAACGGGACAAGATAAAGACAGTTCAACAAGTGAAGGAAAGATAAAAGGAGGGGGAAACAAATGCAAAGGCACTCATCACTTCCCACAAGCAGATGAATGTTCAACTAGCCCCAAAGCAATGGCTGCTTCCCCCAAAGTCCTGAGTTTTTATTGCTGAGCATGGTGTTAGCATGAAATAACCTCTCAGTCCATTTGGATCAGCTGTCCCAGCTGTGTCCCCTCCCAACTTATCTCCCCCTCTATAGCCTCCTGTCTTGAGGGACAGAGTAGGGAACAAGGAAATCCTTTATATTCTACCTGAGAAACTTAACTATGGCTTTGATAGGTCATTGTGCTGGTACCACATTTCTTGCCATGAGCACTGAGTTATATTGCAAATGTAGACACTCCAGGTTTTGATACTGATGAGAACACTTGCTCTTCTCCATTTTTTCTGGCAAGTTTAAGACATGTTCTCATTTTTATTGTAAGAAATTGGTGAAAGTTTTCAAGCTTTGTTTCAAAGTGCACTTACAGGTATAATGGAAAATCACTAATATCTTATTCTTCACTTGTCCTGTTCCAGTGGGCATAATGGTTTTCAAAATGAAGATGTAATGTACTGTGGGTATCATTACAAAATCAGAATATATTAAAGTTGTGCCAGCAACATGCTATTGGAAGTTACTGTTGCTCCTTCACAGCAGTGATATATAAGCCAGCATTTCTGGGAAAAGTTCTCTGTAAATGTCTCTGAAATGCTTTTTGGAAAACTCTTAAGTTGTTGCTAAGTTCTTAATTTGGGTCTGCTGTCTCCTCTTTGGTTTCAAACACAACTTATATAGTGCAAGAGCACATTTATATAGTGCAAGAGCAGTTGTGCTGCAGCTCAGCTTTTCCAATAAAGCTACTACACTTTTTAAAGCATGAATAGTGTAATATTTCATAGGGCTTCTCTAAAGAGGGAGGTCAGAAATACCTCTTATTTTTGATGTTCTATCTATATGCAGTTTATTTTGCAATGATAAAATAAGCCCTTAGTCCTGATGCAGGGCAGTGTGCTCAATAATAACTCTGTTGTTCTTATGGAAGCAGTTTTAAGCAGATCATACTTTGGTAGCCACTTAGAGGTAAACTAGCAGTGTTAAAGTTTTACAGAGAGTTCTGTCTGTAAATGTCATAATCAATACAGTTTCCCTTTACTAAATCCCCAGAAAGTAGTTTGGTCTATGCTGTAGGTAAAGGTCACTGCTCTAGTCAAATTTTCTTCCCTGCACTCAAAGAAGCAAAATCAGTTTCAATTTCATCCACTGGGCCATTTTGAAAAATCCAGACAAAGGGATTATAATGGTGAAGGAGAAGATAGGTTTCCCTTTCAATTAATTGTGATCCACTGGGCCATTCTGAAAAATCCAGACAAAGGGATTATAATGGTGAAGATAGGTTTCCCTTTCAATTAATTGTATGGTCTCACTTTGTTTTATGACTGGCTTTTACGCACTACTGTCTGTATTTTTTTCTTCTGTTCTTTATATGATTCTGCATACGCCTTATCAGCGTGCCTGGCATCTAACTTTAATTGTATAATTGGATATCCTGAAATACCTCATCTTGAAATATATGAAAGAGAATGCTAAGCAGGTTAGAAAACATGGGGAAATTATAATAATGTGGTGATAATGTTGGCATGTGAGGTGGGAATTCAGAATTGCACTGTCAACATTGCAAAAGTCAATGTTTCTATATAATTAACTTCACTTGATTACATAGACAAGCCTGAACCAAAACAATCAAAAACAGGTAACTTTTATACCATGGAAACAGATTGAATAAGACTATTTAGTAAACCTGAATAATAACCTACACACCCCTGAAAAAAGTAGACTTGATATTTCTGCTCCCCAATAGCACATCGTTTTGGATGAATATGAATTGTTGCTAGAATATAATTTCAGAAACATTAAGGTTTGGATAAAGGTATATACGTATATATCTGAATCTAAAAACAAGTCAAATGGAATAATTTTAATCTCCTATTGGAACTTCAATGATCAGATGTGTAACATAACCAAAATGACCAATCTGTTTAATACAGAAACCATTAAGATCTTGATCTTGCAAATATTTACATCCACAAATTCAAGTAGAGGTTTAACTGTACTTGACTCCTAGACCTCTTCTTCAGCTGTCTTTCCTGACCAAATGAAAAACCTCATGTGGTGACAATTCAGACAACAGCTTTAATGACCATTTAGCTTTAACTACTTTATTTCTCCTTTTGTTTCTCTCCACTGACACACTCCTTTTCTGTGGCATCAAAATCTGTCAGTGATTTCACCTTAGGTGTATTTAAAAAGCAAAAGCACCTAAATGTGTTCTATTTCAGAGCAAACAAATTATTTGCATGTATAGTTTGTTTTTCCTGTGTGATTTCATATGTGAGAGAAAAATATTTTTAAAAGTTCAAGAAAACTGCTTCAAAACTTGCCATTCCTTTTGCAATGTATCTTACATGTAAGATAACCAGATACTCATATAGTGCTTAAACCAGAAACTTTCTGGAGAAAAGTGTGCCCTTTTAAATTTTACTGGCATTAGGTTTGCTCTTGTGTTGCATTGGGTTTTTTTCCTCTTGGTTTTGTTTTTTTTTTAAATTTCTGGTAATTGCTTTAAAAGAACAAAGCTCTTTGTTTAAGGGTAGCTCAGGGACATCATAATTGCTGTAAGGTACAAGACTGTTTCCAAGTATTTCTGAATTGCTTCTCTTCTGTATTAAATATTTAATGTCTAATGTTTAGCCAAACTGTAGAAATTCCCTCTAGAACATGGGTGATGACTTCAGGAAGGGAATCAAGACCTGTCAATTCAATTTTCAATATGACTCTCTTTAGAAAACCACAGCTATTATAAAGTGGGGTTTTTAAAAAAATAATAATTCCAGGAGTACAAGAAAATGTCCTTGGTGAAAAATATCAAGCAATGAATTCCATACTATAGATTCACAGACCATGAATTTAAGAAAGTGATAATCATGCTTTCCCTGCTGAAGGTTTTTGGTTTGGGTTGGATTTCTTTAGGACTGTTGTTAATATAGCCTGGTTGGTCACGTCTTCCCCTCCCCCTCGTGCACCCAGTTCCTCATGGGTTTTGTCAGGCAGCCCTTACTCTTATCTCCAGCCAGAGCCAAGAGTGACGCTATCTGGTGGCATCCGGCAGCAAGGCCGTAACCCAGCAGCCCTGGAGGGAAGTGTGTCAAGGCCTCTATTGACCAGCAAAACCCTGCTGCGTCAGCTAAACAGCACCTGCTCCTTGTTCAGATGTTCCCCCTGCAGATGTCCTGTTTTCACCTGAGATCAGTGTGTCCCGGGAGAGCTGACTACTACTTTTTCATTGTATTAGAACCTGACAGCACCCTGGGAATAAACCATTTCAAAGCCTAATGAAAACAAGCATGTGCTTCCTTCCTAGCCAGTGACACACTCTGATGTGAACGAGGGTGATCACAGAATGTGGGCTAAACGTTACAATAGCATTGTACAAAATTGCACATTGTAGATTGTACAAAATATAAAAAACATTACATCATTTTGAAACTCTGTGAATTGCTTCTCTTTCCTGGGCTATTTCAGCTTCCGTCAGGACAGAGAGACACCATTGTCCTACCCACCCATGATCACTGAAATATCTTCACCATGCAGCTAAATATGGGAGAGACTGATATAACTGATTCAAAGAGCCATAACACCATCTTATTTCAACTGCTCAGCAAAGCCTCATGAAGGGCATATAATCCAATATATTGAATTGCTTCCAACAGTTTAGGAGAGAACAAGATCAAAATGAAAGTCGGTAGCAGAAGAACAAAACTTATGTCCGTCAGAATTGTAATGAAATTTCAATACTTAGGAGTAATATTAATTAACATATATTGCATGTTGCATGTTAAAGTTTAATTTCATACATATCACTATTTGTAGCATTAAGTATATATGAAGAAATAGGTTTAGTACTGTTGTTTTACTGCGCTCAAAACCATCTATTAAATATCTCGTCATTTTGTAATCATTGTAGTGTGTCCTCTAATAGCTTATGAAATTAGCCTTTGTATTTGAGTTGTTGCTAAGTTCTTAATTGGGTCGGCTGTTTCCCTTTTGATTTCAAACACAACTTGTGGAGTCCTACAAGATTTATATCATGCAAGAGCACTAGAGTGTACCTTTTACACATCACTTTCCTAACACGGCAGCTGCTCACAATAGGGAAGGTGGGTTGCTCGCTGTAGGAAGGTTTGGTTGTTTCTGAATTTCCCAGAAGGCAGTTTTCCGCCTTTCTTTTCCCTCACCTTTCTTTTGCATATTCAGTCCAAGTTACCCAAAAGAAAATTCAAAAGCACATTCAATGTGCTGTCAAGAAAACTGACCACAGGTGAGGATTAACACACTCTGGAAATGCATTTCTTACTTAAGGGGAGAAAGGTGGCTTCCCTAAGAGAAGCCACTCTCCAGGGCTTCTCCAGAGTCCCCAGACCTCTGGTCTGTATGAGCTCTCTGCAATCCAAGAAAGGAGCAAGATGGGGATCCTAAATTAGAACCCAAGTTCAGCTCTCAAACTAAATTCTGTGGATCCAGTAAATTTTAGTCTTTTTGAGATTCGATTTCCTCACACTGAAGCATGCCACATACAACTGCCAAGCCACAGGCTAGACCCAAAACAAATATTTTAAAAATGGTGAATGAAATAAGTAGCTCCTAAATTTAGATTTAAAAGTCCCCAGTGTTGGCACATTCCTTACTTCTGCTGGCAATGAATTTTAAAAGTGAGTGTCTGTTCCATAATCTAAGTAACAGTTAATAGTTCAGTGTCTGCTGATCTCTAGTAGATATACAGGGAGGTGGGAGTTTGTGCACACATGAAAGGAAAAATAAGATGATGAGGAGCAAATCAAACAAGGAGTCTTCTGTATTGCTGAGATGATCTGTTGGCATAAAACTGAACCTTTAGGAGTTTCATAAGTAGTCAAGTATTATCAGGGTCTTGGAATCATTGTAACACAGTCAAGGAACAGGAGCTGGAGTAGGTTATTGTTGAGCAACAAATTAAAGGAACCCCTCTGACATCCAGAGGGAGCTGGCAAACTTGGGTCTAACACATTTCCTTTACTTGGTTTCAAGAGAAGCTAAGGGCCCTAAATGCTTCTGAGAACAAAGTATCTCAGATAGGTCACCCAAAAATTGTGTCACATGAAACTATCGAACACTTTTGGAAACTTGGCCTGGCTGTTGGAAACCAACATTCTTAACAGCACGCAAGCTAAAATAAATACTGAGAAACTCAAATGTAAAACTATTATAAAAAAAGCCCACCTAAAAGTTCAAGCACAAAGAAAAAACATCTTTGACCAACCTAATTAAAATATAGTAAAAACTATTTTTAAATACAATCTTAAAATCAGAAGGCTGAGCCAGCCATAGGAGAGAGTAGAAGCCAAACCACAATCTTGCTAGAAGACACCCGAGTATACAATGCCACACACTTTTTCCATACTTGAACATAAGAAATTTGGACTGCACCTCTCCAGTTTTGGTACCTAGGTATTGAACATGATTGTTTTACCACATTGCCTAAGCTCTCTGCCAACAAGCCACATAGCATGGGAATGGTTGATAGAAATTCAAAACAATTCAGTACAAAGCATATTGTATATGGCACAAATGTCATGTCAGCTTCATAAAGCAAAAAGTAATCTTCATTATATACATATGCCTTTGATTAGCAGCCAAGAAACTAACTAGCTCTGTAAGTTAAACCCAATATCTATGTAGTGTTATCACCTGCATAAAGGTTTTCCAGCATGCGTGGAACAATAGAATCCATTTTGAACTGATCCATTATAGAACAAGTAGATTTTTTTTTCTTTTTTTCTTTTTTTTTCCTTTTATTTTTTTTTCCCCTAATCTTGAATGGTAGGGCACTTGGTTGGGCTTTTATAATCACAACACCAAGACTGCTACAAATGAGGATTACTCATCTGTCTGATCCAAATTTTATCCAGATGGGAGCCATGGGGAGGTAAAGTCTTTGTTTCTAATGAAATAATAGAATCTGGTAAAAAGATGTTCTATAAATTTGAATTTCCTCCTGGATTTTTTTCTTAAATATAAACAGAGATAGTCACTGTTAGTGCATAGGCCATTATTGGAAAGCAAATCCTTTGTCCTACTTACAAAGTTTTTAAACTGTGAACCCAAACTATTAATAAAGTTATCCTTCCTGCTCTTTAGATTTCTACCACAACTGCCATTCAGATTTATTCATGACTTCCTTTTATTAAAGACATGCCAAATATGCTAGATTGTCCATCTGGAAAAATGCCCACAGTTCACAGCCACTGAAGTAGTCAGATATTAATCTTAATAATTTGCATTGTAGCCATCCAAAGTGTTTTCACTCTTATGAAAGTTTTAGAACAATATATTGGTTTTAAAAAATTATTTTAAAATACTTTCTTATGAAATTAATTTCTCAAACTGGAAGGTTTTCTGTCTTTTGTACAAATGACTTATTTACAAATCTTGTTTTGCATTAAAAAACTGTGGTTCCAAAACTGTCTGGTGTCTCAGAACACAGAATTCCTTTTAGGGAAATCAGAAATACTTTTCCTGTGTGAGCACTGGTTTTAATTAGATACTGCTGGGTGGTGACATAAGTACAACAAAACACACATGCAAAAAATCAATGAGAAAATGAGAAATTATGTTTCACAGCTCTAGCATCCCTACTGAAAATTGATAGGGTTTGTGCAAATATGATAGTCATATTGTTTTTCAGTGCTGATCTTTTCCAGACTCCTAACCAAATCAGTGTTCAGGATAAAGCTTGCAGAGCTGGTGGCATAGACGAGTTAGAACCAAGCTCTTAAAAGTCCCTTTCAAAGACAGCTCTTGGAGTTTATTAAAAGAAAAGTAGAAAACATACAGTAAATGTAGTGTTTTGAATAGCACTATACACATACTGCCACCACTGCTATTTCCCTTGTGTGGACCCAAATCATGATTAACAGTAAATAGGAAAATGAAGTTGAAATGCAGAAATGCTCTATTGAGGGATTAGACCATCACAGAATCTGTGGAAAAAAACCACAAGTGCTGCTGTACAGAGCCCCAGATAACCAGCTGGCAGGTCAAAAGGGACCTTAAAGAGTCAGGTTTCCTGGGGTGGGCAGGCAGACAGAAGGAGCCTCAGGATCCTACAAGCAACCAGACAGAGTAGGCAGCCCACTCCTCCAGGGAGAATAATTTCCACATCCTTTGAAGTCTTGTCTCTCCATAATGTGTTTCAGCTTCTGGACACTTCCATCCACTTATCCACATGCTGCCTGACGTTACTTGAAGATGCTGTTTTCCCAGGCTGCACCAGGTGCCTTGTCCTACTGCTCTGTTACATTTTCTGGTTTCACCTCTGCATTTTTTCTCTTGTTACCTCCTAGCTCTTAAGAGCACTCTCAGTGTGCAATGCTTGACTGTCAGGGAGTTACTGATTTTCTTGAGACCCGTTTCCATCCTTGGATCTTATTTTCAAGACCTTTATAATTGTCACACATTTGAACACCACATCATAGTGGGAGGCACTTTGTGTCTTGATTCACAAAGCAAATCCATATAAATTGATACAAAAACACAATAGACCCAGAAGTTGGACTGTGATCCTTGTGGGTCCCTTCCAGCTCAGGACATTCCCTGATTCGATGATTCTGGGCCAGGATGGAGACTTTGAAAGATTAAATATTAAGCTTGTAGTCTGTTCCTAGCAGCAGCAATACTGTTTGTAGTAGACAGTTGTGCAGCTCTAGGTATATCATGAGTTTTAACTCTGAAGTTTGAGTGTATTCCTGCTGCTAAGTCACAATACAGCAAATCCAATGCATAAATGTTCAACAGGAATTTCTTAACTGAATAGAAATGTCCATTTTTAAAGTCATTTGCACTGCATATTTTTTCTCACACAGAATCTAGGATCATTGGATAAAGGCCTATGCATGGGAAACAGTCTGCTGTCAAACAAAGCAGTTCCTTTGAGTTCCGGGGTGCACATGTGGAGCGGGGGGGGCATTAGATTATTGTTGGAATCATTTCTAGGTCATGGTGAAATAAAATGAGCTTCAGTAGAAGCCAGGAGCAGTAACTAGGAATCTACAGTATGTTGTATTGAGATTTGCTTCTATTTTGACATTTTTCCAGAATATAGAAATTCTCCCTGCCAGGTTCCCAAACCTGGGCCAATAATCCCTTATACACTCACAAGAAAAATGCAAAAGTTTCTCCCCATGTGTAGCCAAGAGACTTTGGCACTTTGCTGCATCAGGTTAAGTTTTTTTTGATAGCAACACCAGGATACTTCAGTCTGACAAGTTCATCTGTATGTCCTCTCACCTGTAGAAGGGAATCAAGGGAGACTTTCAACTGCTTTGAAAATTATTAAATATTTTTCCAGGTGGAAAGCTAGACAGAGACAGGAAAGCAGTAAGAGATCAAGCCACTTTTATGTCTATGTTGTATTATTATCAAAGGTTTGAGCTAAGGAGCAGAGATTTATTTCTGCCTCTGACAGAATAAGATATAGAAGAATATGGATATTGGGTTTTTACATTTATATCTATTACTTTTAAACAGGTCCCAGAAAAGTGAAGCTAATTCAAAAAGAAACTGTGAATTAGAACCTATTCATGAAATCGCTGTTGAAAAACATCACAATATATTCCCATTACCTCCATTACCCCCAAACCAACACCAAAGAGCAAGAAATAATCACAGTACATTACTAGTTCTTAGAATAAATGGAGCATGAATGAAAAAAAAAACAGTTTGTGCCCTACTACAGATAAAAATGTCATCTATATAGTCTGGACAAAAGCATTTCAGGGTCTGGGAAATAAAGGTGTCACTTAGCAAGTTGCTGATGCTGAGGTGCTGCATAGGACAGCATAGTGACAGACAGCAGCTGAAGAAAACAACAGTAAAGCCAGTTTGATTTCACCCTCCCTCCTCCAATACATTTGCACAAGTCAAACATATGTTGGTGGGACCAGAACCTAATCCTGCATCATCCTGTCAGCACTGGCTACCCTATCATTATGGAATTACTTCACAATTTGCAAAGTGTTTCAGTCCAGAAAACTAGGGGGAAAAAGGAACAAAAAAGAAAAATATAAAGAAAAAAAGAAAGAAGCAGCAATGTATTTCACAACAGAACTTCATTCAAATATGATCACTGGTGGAGTTAGCATAAGAGCTGAGAGGGAAGAATTTCTGATATGTCACACATGGTCCTGGGTCCTCTACTCACACCAAGGGAGGAGATTTAAAAGCTTTTATTTGGACTCTCCTAATTCTATCTAGTGAAAATGAGACAAGGGTTGTAGAAGTTTGGACTACCGCTTTCCTTGCATGAACACACATTTTCTTTTCTTATTTCTTAATAACGTTTTCACTCCTATCAATCTCTGTGTTTCACAAACACAGCCCCTAATGACCCATGAAAACGTTCAAAGTGGGTCACAGACTGCTGTGGGGTGAGAACAGACTGTATTAATTGTCTGCAGTGGGGAAACTAAGTTGCTACCAGCAATTCAAGGAGGCTAATAGCTCTTCGGCTGATGTAAACACTTGCAGCCAGCAATTACAGCTATTGCATATTCCCCAGACCTGAAAAAATTGAACTGATGCCATCTTGTCTGAGAAGTGGTAAATGACAGCTTAATTGACTTTTTTAAATGGAGAATGGGAATTCAAGCTACATGAGAGCAGTAAAGTTACTAATTGTAAATCAACATTATTTTTAATTGTAGAGAAGTTTTTAAAAAGAAACATGTGCAATGTGGATTTAAGTTCAGGGGTCTCATACTCAAGAGACTGGCAGCTCAAGGGACTCAAGGAAAAGGATGTCTCTGCCATACAACCTACCACACAGAAAGCATCACCTCCCTCGCCCTGCTGGCCACGCTGCTTTGGATGCAGCCCAGGGCACAGATGGGTTTCTGGGCCACAGTTGCACAGAGCCACTGAATGCTCACCAGCATCCCCAAGGCCTCGTCCACAGGGCTGCAGTCAATCCATTTATTCCCCTGTCTGCACTGAAATTACAGATTTCCCTGACCCCTGTGCAGCGCCTTGCACCCGGCCTTGCTGAACCTCATGAGATTCCCATGGGGGCACCTTTCCCTCCTGCCAGGTCCCAGTGGATGGCATCCCTTTCCTCCAGTGAATGCACTGCATCGCTCCCTTGGTGTCCTGTAAATCCTGCTGAGGGTGCTCCCAGTCCCACTGTCAGTGCTCTTAGATGTTAGACAGCACCGGGCCCCAGAACAATGAAGGGATGAAGGGATCTTGCTTTAAGGGAAAAGTCTTTAGTTCCTTCAGGACAATCAAATATAAAATTCTAATGAATGTGTCTCTTCAGTGACAAGCCTTTTCCTGCCAGAGCCCAGGGACCCTGCAGCAGGATATTACGGAACAGAAAATTCCACTTCAGGTGACCCCTTGGGTTTTTTCAATAATACATATAACATCTAATAAAAGTAACAAGAAAAGATACCCCATATTAATTCCCACTTCACTGAATATATTTCTTTTTTTCCTATTCCTACCTAAAAAATAATAATAAAATAGTCATAGGGATGTTTTTTTTTTTAAATATTAGATCAGGTTTGGTCAGGCAGCACAGCATTAATACAGCTGCAATATTAACCATGGAGTTATTTTTAGTAGACAATTTCCTTTGCTTTAGCTTTGAATATCATGCATGTGAAATCTAAAAATCATGTTACGCTGACCATGCCCTTGGAATATCTAAGCTCTATTTTGAGAGCCTTTACATCTTGCCCAAATACCTCTGGTTTCACTCATTAATACTATTAATCACAGCCTAGAGATCTGGCACTATTAGGATCTGATTAAACTGGAAGGTGAGAATTACATATGCAAATGTAAAAACTCTAGGACTTAAGTTGCACAGCAGGAACACAAAATATAGATGAACATGCGTTAAAGAAGTGCAGCTGGGTATTTTCCAATTGTTCAATATGCAATATACAGTGTAGGTAGAAGCAGGGGTTCTGAGATCCTGAAATGTTTCTAAATTGTACTTTATGTACTTTATGTACCCTAGAAAGAAGCCTGAATTTAGTCATGATCTAACCTGAGGTCTGTGACTACCATGGTAAATTTTCTTAGTCCAAGAAAGATCCTGAGGTTAGGAAGACACAGCACAGCCAGAGACCCACAGCTGCCTTCCAGAAATCGTGCAGAAGTCAGCTGCCATCCTGAGAATGGAGGAAACCCCACAAGTTAAAAGCATAATCAGAAAAGTACCTTGATACTAACAGCTAATTTAGCAGCAAATTATTAGTGGATATGTGGGATTGGTAATCAGCCTCAAATTTTAATCTTTCCTCCCTCTGCCACACTTGAAATTTACTCTATAAGCTGTTTCTTGTTTTGATAGCAATAAAGTGCCTTCTAAAATGCAAGATCATCAATCCATAGCACTATTCCCATACCTCTAACAATAAGACTGTGGGAGCTAAAAATGCCAACATGACCTAATCAAGGTATGCAATATAATGGATCAAAAGAGATGATAACAGTAACAAAATACTGAGTATTTCCCACCTCATTGAACACTGTAATGGCAGCTCCATCTAGCTTAGCATTATTAAAGATCAAGTTCTCTGATCCACTCTATTTTACTGTGTGAAGAAGGGAACATGGCTGGCGAACAAAGTTGCTTACGGGAGACGCTTTTTTATTATCACTAGCAATTATTTTCATTTAAATAAATTTTGGCATAATGAGTCTTCATCCTTTAATGGCTGCTGTGCCTAATGGAATCACTGAGATAGCAATTTTTACGGCTTCAAACTTAGGCCATGTGATTCTGGGACTACTATTGGGATGTGCATTGTTTCTCAGGTAATCTGATAATATGCATAAAAATAACAAGAGAAAGTATTAAGTTAAAAATATAGGATGACTGTATAGGAAACTGCAACACACAATGTCTTTAGCAATGCAATGCTTGGAACCACTGCTGCAAAATGAGTTTCACAGAGCACCTGGAACTTGGGAATTCCAAAAATTGATTAAACATAAGTTGAAAGTTTCTTGTCACTAACAAAGAATAGCATCACACTATGACATTTAAATTTTCCTTTAAATATTTATGATGTCTCAGTGTGAAAACAGAACATTATCTGCAGAACTTTTGTGAGCAATGGCTGAAGAGAGACCTGATGCTGGAGACATAGTGGATGTCCCTACCCAGGAAATTGTCAAGGTTCATCAATAATTTTATTTCCCATTACCCTACTCTAATTTGAATTTTAGTAAATTTAATTAATTAATTTCCCAAATAAGGTCTGATTTGCCTGTGAAAGTAGTTGCTGAGTGATCTTTTCCCATCCTTATGTCAATCCATGAGCCTTTTTTATACTTAGTGTCTCCTGTCCAGATGAGGAGAGAAGTGATAGAGCAGCTTTGGTGGCAGAGAGGAACATCCAGCCATGGTCTGCCCACCACAGCACATAGCAAAGAAATTGTTCCTCTTCACAAATTGAATGTAATGAAAAAAACAAAAAATCTCCCAAAAGGTAAGAATGTAGTCATCTCACAAAAATATCTTTTTTGCTGTTGAAAATGTCAGATATTCAGTAAGATTAATGTGCTTAAAAGTGGGCATCTCAAAAGATGGGTACTTCTAGACATAATATCTTGACTTAAAGTAATATTTTAATAGTGACTTAAATTAAGACATCTTCTTCCAGTTCACCTTGGAAATCAAGAAAACAGTCTCAGTACTAGACATGTACAGCAAAATATTACTGAATCCCACCTTAAATGTCACTGAGTGTACTTTGATTTTATCCATGAAGATGTTTTTAAAACACAAAAAAATGCCCAACAAAGGAAGCTATAGGATAACCTAGCTCTTTGGTAGATCTTCAGTACAATCATAGCATAAAATTCATCATTCTCTATAGTCTGTGAAAATGCAATCAGATTATTTTTTATTATTATTATTATTATTATTATTATTATTATTATTATTATTATTCTCACTAACCAGAAACAGAATTATTAGAGAAGACATTTGCTAAATTTGCAAGCTCAAATTGGTGCTAAGCTGTTGAATGAACAATTGAAAAGCTAAAAAATCAAGATCTTCATTGGTTACTGCATTATTTTTTGTTTAGCGTATGTTTTGGAATAAGACAATTTGCCTGTGTGGTCACTGTTTATGAAAACAGAAGTATCAAAAATTCTCCCCAAATCCTTTTTTGTAAGAAACAGAATTCATATTATAAGCAAAAAAAAAAAAAAATTAAAAAATTTTTTTCATAGAATCATCTATATCACTGCAGAACACCACCAAAGAAAAAAATGTGATTTCTAATAAAGTTTTCCCTTGCTTCTTAGATCAAAAACAATTTAGTATAGAGGCACAAAAGAGTCTCCTACAAAAGGACAAAAAAGACACCTGTCCTTTTTGTTTGCCAAAAACATCAGAAGAAAAGCATGCCACAGGAGGTCCCATAGATTAGACAGCAGGAAAGAAAAGACTGAGGAGAACAGAGTAGACAATAAACCCTGAAAGGATTTTGAGATCCAAGTAACGAAGTAAGTTGAGTGAGAAATATATACAATGTTATATTTTTTCATAAAAATAAAATAAAGCAATAGCAACTGGCCTTTTCTTACTGGAAATCTTAGATGCACTGAACACATGCTTGGGGTGGACCATGCACTTAAATACAGAGGCCTCTTCTCTCCTGGAGAAGCTCTTCTCTCTGATGCTTGCTCAGCACACTAATGTAATTAAAGTGTGTAATTGCTGTAAGCTCAGATCTAGATTTCTCACTCATCACTGCCTGAAAACAATCTGTTTGTCTTTTGAACTCCCATTACAGCAATTCAATCAACAACTTTTTAACCTGAAACACCTTTCAAAACTCTTCTAAAATTACGTACATTTTTATAAAAAGCAAACAGAACAAGTTTACAGCCAATTTTGTATATGCTCTGAGAGAAGACAATAGCTAGGGGGGTTTACTACTAAGGAATAGTAATAACAAGCTAAAATGCTCCCTCCTTCTGAGGCCTCTAAGTTAACACCCCTCCCTGCATCTCCCCATAAGCTCTAAGTTGTCCCAGACTGATGGCATGCCCAAGTTAACATAAAGTTTAAGACCTGCCTAGGGCTGCAACACCAAAAATGAATGAGTGCTGCACAGTCCCACAGGAAAAACCTGAGGGTATGAAACTGTGCCCATAACCACGATGGAAAGGGCCCTAGGAGTGTATTAGATGTGTCTAAGCTGCCCTAGGGCTCTCTGATGGAGAGCCCTATTTAGTCAGGCTGATCTCAGACTGACAGCCAAACCACCAGTGGGAATGGTGGAGAAGTCCACTGGTGGACAATGGCAAGGCTGCAGCACACAGGTGTGCCCAAAGGTACTCTGTGGAAACCCAGGGCACAGGAAATATTTTTCTGTCTGCTCTGGGGTCTCCTGACCCCCAGGGCAGCACTGACTTGGACCCTCATTCATGGACAAATTTTCCTAGACTTCAAGATAGAGCTAGAATCCACAAAAGTGTGAAATACATTATAGAGAATAGTGTAGGTGTATCCCTTGCTGAGAAATTTAGGTTCTGAGATTTTTAGTATGTTGTGGATGAAGGCAAGATGGAGGGCACAGGGTGTCATATACATTATAGAGAATAGTGTAGGTGTATCCCTTGCTGAGAAATTTAGGTTCTGGGATTTTTAGTATATTGTGGATGAAGGCAAGATGGAGAGCACAGGGTGTCACCCAGGGTTTCTTGTTCATGCTTCTTCTTCCTTCTTCTCCATGGGTTTGGGTGGCGTTTTGTAATTGGGCAGAAAAGTCTGCATTGCAGGCTCTTTGGCATCAGTTATATAATTTAGGTGTCAGTTCTTAATTGTATAGTTTAGTCTTAAAAGACCTTGTAACAACAGATTTTGTGCCTTGCTAATGAAAAGCTGCCAAACTCATGGTTATGAGATTGTTTTACTGATAAGAAACAATAAACACCTGAGTCCCAACATGAACCACTGTCTCAAGTGCCTTCAATCCTGACCCAGAGAAACCAATAGTTTTCCAGTGTAAGTTGAATTTGTGGTCACAGATGAGACTAGACAATGCATTGGGGAGAGAACCAGTGACAGAATGTTGCATCATCCCCTGCAAAGCAGATGATGGCATCCATGAGAACATCATTTTATTCACACGTATATTAGTGCAAAACTGGAGGCAGCTTCTCCTCTATGTGTTTTCATTTATCTTTGACTCATATCTTGCAACAGCAACTTTCTGTCCAGCAAGTAGGAGCTTTTCTGAGACGTGCTGCTTCCTGACCTCAGCCTGTGTTCACTCTGTTTCATCTGCCTAAATTTACTCACTGAGAACAAAGACATCATTGTACACCACTGGTCCATCTGTTCTGGAGAGCTGCTTCAAGTTGTAGTTAGCACCAGATGTTTCCTAAGGAAGCACCCTAAATATTCTGAATATCCCCAGTGAATGTTCACATGTATTAACTGCAAGAAATACCATCATATATTTATAAGAAAGGCCTTTTTTGCATGCTTTGTTACTGTACTTCCTTAAATATAGGATATGAGAATTTCACAGTGAATTGTAACACGTTTTCTCATTCCACAGTTGTCTGTCAAAATTTTTAAATGTTTAAGATGGTGTTTTATTTCACTGGAAAAAAATTTAAAAAAAAATTAAAAAAAAACACCTTAGTATTTCTTGCTGCATGGAATGGATGCATCCATAGTCCTGAAACTTTTTAGCACCCACATATTTCACCTTGCTCCTGTGATACTGCCACTGTTTTCAACAGTTTTGTCATAACTTAGTGGATTTTGCCATTTAATTGTGCAAAATGTGGGCTATCATCTATAGCCTTTTGAATACTGAGTGAAGTCATGTCCATGCACTTCAGACTGCAGGGTAATTTTATTTTTTTTAATAGGAAATCAGGAAGGAAAATTTCTTCATTACGCATTTCTTCAATTTCTATTTGTTTTTTTCTGAGTTCTATTTCCACATGTTTAATTGTCCACTGTTTCTGCCTCTTGAGACTCCCAAAAGCTATTGCCCTCAATTGTAACACATATATGAGCTGTCTCCTGAGCTGTGTCTCTGTGCCAAATACCTGTTGAGGAGCTAGTATAAAGCCCTTGTTTCATTCAAAGCAAGTTTTAAATTTTAGGAAATGTTCTGAATTACATGAAAAATGTCTCTGAGATTACTTCCTTTTCTAAATTAATCTATTTTTTTCTGTAAAGTATTTTTACTTTTCAGAAAGTATGAGAAATTACAAAGCTAGTAAATGAAATCCAAATAAGTGGAGATGGAGCACATGTTAATTTTAAAACAGGAGGCAAGTCTTGCTTAATAATTTTATCAAGCTGTCATCTCAGAATGGCCACCTCTGAGAAGCTGTCAGCTTCACTGGTATAAATGAAGTTGGAACGAGGGAAGATTGCCAAGCACAGGCTGCTCCAAAGGACCATAAGCAACTGCAGCCACCAAGGGGCAGTGGAGTGAGCTCCAAAAGAGTATCCTGGGCATGCCCAGCACTCTTCAAAACTCTGGGGCCCTGTAGAAATAGTGGCACTGTTGAATGTGGTGGTGGTATACTAACTAAAATTTAATCTTGTACAACCAACTGAAGTCTGGGCCACTTCAAGTGCTTTTAACTGTTCTGAAGGTGTATAATATTTATTTCTAGTTAGAATTAGCCTGCTTCCTTTTTCCTACTTCTGAATCCTGTTGCAGTTTGGCCTGCTAGCCAAAGGAGATAATTGTTAAATTTATATTTCTCATACACCTTCCAAAATCCTCCCTTTATAAACATGTATTTTGTCTTTTTAAACATTTTTTCTTTCAGTGAGAAAGAAAATCTTGATAGGCAGACTCATCTTAAACTTGCTGTTAGAAAGGATGTTTTCCAGTTCTTTAATAAATCCTACAGCTACTAATAGCCTTCCTTTGAATGTTGGATATCAAAACCAAAGATAGAATGCCAGTTATGCTATGCTAAAAGCCAAATGCTGCATTATCCACCTGCCTATACATCTAAAGATTATATTAATCCTTTCTCCATTCCAGTGCTCAAGGAACTTCTGATTCACCACAAGCTCAATTTTTTGGTCCCACTCTTACCACCACTTCCATATTTCTTCCATTTCTTTCTATACATAATCTCAAGCTCCCTATTTCCACGTCTGACTTCTCTAAATTCAGGGACTGAAATCACATGGATCACTCTTCCATTCACAGCCTTTCTGTTATTTTTCTCCACATTTATCAGTAAGAAATCATATGTCTTGTGGCCAGAGCATTTTTTCTCATTTTACAAATCCCCACCAAAATTCAAAAAATAATCCACCAGTGTTCATGGTATGTAGTACAGAAATATGTAATTTCATGCGCATTTTGAGGCATTAACAGAAAAATAACAGATTTCTAGAAATATTTGTAATATATCTTTCTTTTCACAAAGTGATGGCTGGTTTTAGGTTTCCACTGCTTCAATGGCTTTTTTAAAAGCACAATTCAAGGCTATAAATTATAGGAGTGAAGAGGTGGCAGAGCACTAACAAAATAAGAGAAAAGCATTAAGTGACCTGAAGGAAGAAAGCGAAAACACAGGAAAATGTTAAAAAGAACTGAAGCCTATCTTAAAACAATTGGAGATATTATCCCAAAGTAACAGACAGGTTGAGTTCCAAGGAGGAAGAGCATGTGTTAGGAGGCTACATGCTCAGGTAAAGGGAACTGGAGGATAACTAGACAGCTGCATGAATTTACCACATTTTTACAGGTGTTAAAAAACCCACATACTGATGAGTGGTTTCACGTTAGTGTACACATTTAGCCAGGATACAAAAGGATTGAATATTCAAACAACTACACAGCACACATCTACTCACTGGTAGATTTGCACTGGTACTTCACTTTTTCAAATGCAACCCCCAACAGGCATAACCCAGTTGTGGTGACCAGGTGAAGCACATCCATGCATGTTTGACACCTTTGGTGCATGTGCACAGCCACACAGTCATCCAAGACTGGACCACAGGAGAGGTCTGACTGACTTCAGCTAAGGAAAACCTCTGTGGGGAATCTAATTATTTCTTTAGAGAGTTCTGAATAAGCAGTCATTATGTCATATAATTGTTTTGTTTTGTTATTTAATGGGCAGTAAAATTGCATCCATATACCTAAAACATCTTTGAAAAAAAAAGTGTATCACCACTATTACCATCATCATTTCCACATGCAAGATGGTACATTTTTTGCAGTTGTGCATATAGTGTTAGCCCACACTTCTTCAACCAGTAAATATTTTCCAGATGCAGAGGATTATGATTTAGTGAAAAGAATATAGTGAGGTCTGTATGTGTCAATATAGAGAATCTCATCACTTTGCAAGTCCTAAGCATCACAAAGGGTCCATTAATAAAATAAAGCAACAATCAAAGAAATACAAACAAAGTGTCATAACAAAATCAACAGCAAGTGCTGGTTGATATGCACTAAAAGTGAGGCAAGTGCAACATTAGGGAGAAAAGATTACTGTAATATTTAAATCTATGTTTACAACTATTTTTAAAGCCTTTGAATTCTCATTATTCACACATTATTCACCCATTTATACACAGACCTTGACTTCAGATTACATTTGTTTTTTGTGTGATCTTCTAAATGCCCCCCTAAAAAGAAATTAACAATATTCACATAAAAATGTCTGAAAATGCCCACAGAATGTATGTAACAACATTTTGATGGAATTTTGAAACAGTATAGCTACAATACTTCTATTTTTGTGGCTATTCAGGAGACCATGATCAAGTCTATGTTGGATTCAATATTTGTTTGATGTAGAAACTTCAACAATGAAATGAACTGTTTCATTTGTTAAAAGGAAATGCTAGTCATCTCTGAATCTGCATTACACAGTTCCTTCATTCTTCTGACCTTTCCTTGTAGTGACAAGGAAAACCCCTTCCTTCCATGTATTTATTGAGTAAACTGAGCAGCAGGATTTCTCATCAGATAAAATGTCAGCTGCCACCATCTTCAAACACTTCCCAGAGCTCTCCCATTGTTTTTCTTAAGAAACATTTTAATCACTCCACCAAAATCAAAGCTCTTGAATAGTTGATTTTCTGCCTGGATCAAAATTTGTCCTTTCCAGGCATTCCACATAAAGGACTTGCACTTGTATGGAGTTTAGATTCACAGATTAACAATTAGAGCCACATTTCTTACTTACTGATTTATCAGTATTTTGGAGGACTACTGCACCTATATTGGTTTTAATCCTTTTGTTTCAAATGCAATTCTTACAGAAAATTATTTCTATAAATAGATTCCAATATTAGATTACTAAACTCCAGAAGCTTTCACCAAAAAAAACCCAAATTGTCCTGAGGTGTCAAAGAGTGAATAGAGAAAAACTCTTTTTACAGACCAGAGGTTAAGCAACTCCTCTGTGAAATCTGCAAAAATGTGTGAATAAATGGAATGTATTAAGAGCTGGGAAGGAATATTGGCTCTGCTTTCAGAGAGGACAGGGTTTGAGAACGTGGCACACAAATGCCATTGCCTAGCTTAGACTCTGTTCCCTAGCTCATGGATTTCTCTCAGACTTCCAGCTTGATTTATTCCTGGCTTTATCAACGTTAAACCCAGCAAGAGTGAACCTGGATATTTCTTTTGTAAAAGACATTAGAGCTGAAGGGTGGCGTGAGAAAGTGAAGCGCTTAGAAAGTAGAAAAACTGCTCCAACTTAAAAAAAAAAAATTTAAAAAAAGTGTCGAAAATACTTTAAAAATAGGAACAATAAAAAACTTATGCCTGGGTGAGTTTGCTGCAAGGCCAGGTCGGACGCTCCCCCTGGGGCAGGTGCCTCAGGACCGCTGACCGCGGCTCCCGCGGGAGAACCCAGGCTCATCCCGGCTTGGACATCGCTTCTCCTGGTTGTTTCTCCTACTTGAAACAACAACAAAAAAAAAAAAGAAGAACTGTGAAATTGCTGGGCTCTTGAGTAGGAAACGCTTTCGCCGTCAGTGCTAGCTTTGGCTGCCTCAGCAGGATTGCTCTCCCTAGTGCTGCGGGTCACAATGTCCTTCCAGCAGGGTTACACACCCGCTGGGCACTGCCTCCAGCGGGAGAAATCCTAGAAATCGGATCAGTTCGAGCCTTTTTTTCCTGTTCTCATTCACCCGTAAAGCTCCAGGGTCACAAAGCCTCTCCCCGCTTGCAGAGGGTCTGTGGGATGCAAACCCCAGGAGCAGCAGCTCTTCCCTGAGGACGCGTCCCCGGCAGGCGCACGGCGGGAGCGAGCTGAGGCTGCCACCCCCTGTCTGACGCGTTTGCTTGGCCCTGTGTGGCTCGGCTCCCTGCTGTCCCACAGAGGAGCCGCTCCCTGCCGATGGCACCGGCGGATCCGGGCGCTCCCCGCGCAGGGCGCTCGCACCCTCTGCTGGTGCTGCGCGGGGCCCCGCAGCACGGAGAGCTCGAGGGATGTGAAACAGATTTATCTGACCCTCATCGCTGTCTCTAGCTGTCATACACCGACTGGCTGGACGCATAAACAGCCAGTTTTAAGGATATGGATCAATAAATTTAATTTAATTTAAGATTTAATACATGTCTTTCTAAGATATGTCCCTTTAAAACCACCTTTAAATAAAGCGTGTTTTTATTTTAAGGTCAAAAGGAAAGGAGCTATTCAACATCCAATGTGAAAACAATAACATCCAATTTCAAAGACATTGCAAAAGTTTCTAATATTCTTATTTTTCTTTTAATAAATAAACTTTTAAAGTATTTGCACTAATATATTTTACCATAAGGTTTTTATGTCAGCTTTATTACTTTCAGTTAACTTAGTTGAAGAAAACTACAGGGATAATATTCCAGAAATTCCCCCTACTCCAAGTGACACATACTGTTATAGATCAGAATCTATAGTAGTAAGGCCTTTATAAAAAGATGTGCTCAAGAATCTCCTGCACACTTTCTGGGACAAACCTTGGAACAGGTTGAAAAAAAAACCCAGGGAAATCAGCAGGATCAAAAGCTTCTGCCTCATCTTTTTCTTTGACAGAAACATCTGAGTCCTCCTTCTCGGGGTATGCGTGACTGCATGGCTGTAACCCAGAGACAAACTCAGGAGAAGCAGAATCTTTCTCTAAATGGAAGCTCATAAAGACTGACAATCACTTTTAACCAGGTTCATCAGTAAATATTTTACATCCAAGAACATCCCAAGTAGATCACCCTGCCACATAAGTAAGAATTTCACTTTTGGAATTCTCTGGTCAATAAACAGAAGAATAAGAACATATTTTGGTTAACCCTTCCACTTCAGAATGAATATAGATTCACATTCAGTGGACTCTCTTGTTACGAAGAGAGTTTAATATTTCTCTCAGCTGAAACAACACATTTCTATTTATTTTGAATGATTCTGTTACAAGTTGAACATTTCATGTGTAAGTCCCTAAAGAGCCACCATATTTCACAAGTGACGATCACACCCCAAACTGGTTTTTACATTTTCTGAAAGCGAAACAAGTTTAGAAGTATTTGATTGCAGTTTGTGCTGTGATTGTGAAAGCTCTGCACAAAAATGAGGTTGTTGTCCTCTGTAGGTCATGGCTAAGAGTTAAGAGGATGAGAGTGGAGTGGTTTCCTTAATTCAGCCCTAGCTGGACTCCAGGAAAAAGATGCTGCTGTTAAGGTAGACAGACACACCAATGGGTAAATGTCTCCATGGACTTTCCTGTAGGAACACAGAGCCAGTTTTAAACACAGAACTTCTAGGCAAACCTTCATAAGGTGGCTGCTTCCAGAAGAAGGCTTGAAAAATGACATCAAGGTCATTTCATGTCCTCATTTTTCCTTTGCTCTGTACAGGTGCCTCTTTCAGCTTGCCTTTGATGCAGACGAGTCAGGAGGAGGTTTGGTTTTTTGTGATATATTGCATTAGCACTGGTCTTGCCAAGAAGATGTCAATAGTCCAGAGCTGCTACTGAACCAACAGAGTTATAAAGAGTATTACTAATGCACCTCTCTCAGTGGCATCAAAGCATTTGTCTTTATGATCTAAATCACTTAAATCATTACAGCCAGGTCAGAATATCTACTATACTGTAAACCAAAAAAGTTTGGTTTATTTGGGAAATTCTGTTTTACACAACTCCAAATCTCAGAACCTCTTGTTTTTTCCAATGAAAATTCAGGCTTGGTATTTTTACTTTCTACTCTACTTGTCAGAATTCCCAAGCTCAATAGGAAAAACAGGATATTAATATAATATTTGAGTATTTTAATAAATTATAATAATCTCTGCTGCTTAAAGATATTTTCAGCCCCAATTTTCAAAAGTGAAAAAAATCAGACACAGACACCTGATTAAAATCTTTGTGTGTATATAAATCTTTAATAATTTAAAAATTAGAAGTAACCACTACATTTTAAAAAGTATCAAAATAGATAATCATTACATTCTATTACGTCATTCAACCTGCAAAGTTGATTTTCTTTCCAGGTAAGAATGTGAATATTTTGAAGTCTTCATCCACAGACATCTGTATTTTCTGGTGGTGTGGTTTTATGATCTTTGCTCACTACCATTAATAAATGAAAAATAAGTGATAGATGTTGAAAGCGGATAATAATGGTTGTTTCATTTTACATTCCAGCGATTTGAGAAGCACTTGTTCATAGCTGATGTCAAACCACATCAAGCATTAAAGAACAGAGTGTGTATACTCAGGGAACACATCTCTGTAATGCTGAAAATTAGACTTTTGTCACAGTTATGGAGGTCAGCAATTTCCAAATCACAGGGGCCAATGGTACCATGCTAATGCTCATCATTTCTAACACTCTTCTGCTGTAGCCACATTTAAATGACCATTTTGTTAACTGTACTTCTCAGTGTGACTCTCTGGGTCATAGAACTGTCCAAATGCCCTATCAAGGCAAACGAAGCATCCTCATGTGCCCTTTAGTTCCAGTGGGTGCCTGTTTCCTCAGTGACTTCCTGACTCATTTTGAGAGCATCCCAAGCAGCACAGGCCACTGGACAAAGCTGCACTGCCTGTGAGAGTTCACATGCACAAGCATTACAATACAGGGCTGAGGCTGTCAAAGCCAACACCTTGTTCTCCTGAAGCACTCTGGAAATAAAACATGAAATACAAACCATCTTCAGTCAAAAAAAGAGTCAAGTCAAGCAGCCTTTTGCTGTGGCTGCTGCAAGAGGCAGTCATTCCAAATAGGTTGGAACACAGAGAAATTAAATCCATGACAAGGGCAGAAGAAACAGTTCAACCTGCACAACAGCATAAATAAGTTGGTAATGTGCCTACCTGCTGGTAGGATGAGGTTATGAGTATTTAAGTGATAATACAAAATACAAAAGGGAGTAGAAGACCGAAGGAAAGTTTTCCAATGTCTATGCTTTTTAATATGTAGTAGAGGAAATTGCAGTTCTTTTGATGTTATTTTTTGATGGAGATGGATCATTTCTGCATTTTTGCTGTGTTTTTATATTTATTTTTCTGAATAAGACCATTTATCTGTAATGTTGAGTAACAGGAGACCTATTACACAACATAATGTTGTGTCAGCAGGTTCCTGGCTCTGTCAAGCAAAAGATTCATGATGACAGGGCATGATGGGAAAAGAAGTTTTCAAAAGAAGACAAACCTTTGGATCAGAAAGCCCTCCTGAAGCACACAAAATGTTTGGGGTTTTTTTGGGGTAAAACTATGCATGGAGATCCATTCAGGAGCACAGAAAATGCGCCCCTGCTGCTAAGTAAAGGGCAGAATGAAGGCCATAGCTTTAGTTTAGTTAAGCTCTGTCTTTTTCATGCCTTGTTTGCTGTCATGGACCCAGTCACCAGCTCTGAGCCAGAGGAACAACTGCATCACCGGAGACTTTTCCTGTCCTTCAGCATCACCCCTCTTAAGCAAGGCACATCTCTGAGCTCAGAGAACTTCCAGCTGTCTCAAAGCCCTTTGAACCAGGATAGCTGAGCACATTCCTAACCAGTTTTGCTGGCTTTGGCCTTTGATTGACAGGTGAGCAATAAGCACTGAGAACAAATACTCAGGAAGGCACAATGTTTACTGAAATAATTTGGGTGCCTTCCACATGTATTTACAGTTCAGGGAGTTGTTAGCAAGACAGCAAATGAGGGGTGGCCCTGAGAAAGGCAAAGTCTGGATGTACTTTCTCAGAAATAAGCCAGGTACTGAGTGTGTTTGGACATTTGTGGCTAAAGTGGGTTGTCATGTTCTTACCCAGTTCAAATACAATCATTATAGTGGATTTTAAATAACATAAGTGTTTATTTGAACATAGAAGTATATGAAATATAAAATTGGTATTCTTGAAATTGCCCTTTACCCTCCTATCTCAGTCCTGTATATGAAACAGTAGTGCTCTGTTTCTAAATTGGCTTCAAATCACTAGTGTGTTTCTCATTTATAAAATACTTTTTACAGCCTAATTGGGAGCAGTTTAATTCTCAGATTCTCAGCTCCCTGCTAGACCAGTTAAGACTCCAATTGACTGTAACGATTCAGAAAGAGGCTCTTTTGGAGGTTTTACAATATGTCATGTAAATTGGTGTTCAGGGACTTTAAAAAAATGATTTATATTACATTTAACTAGAATATTATTCACATGATAGGAGCCCCATGACATAATGGATGGTAGAGGCTTAGAAAATTGGGCACAGTTGATGGCCTCAAGGCCAATGGACATTTTACCTTGGAAAATGGTCCACAGTGTAATGCATGAGCCCAATTCCATATCACCAGAAGAACCTAGGAATCCCAGACGTTCATTACTTGCCCAGTCATTGAATTCTGTTCCCTACACATTTATCAGTGTCCATGAATGTCCCACCTAATCTTGTTATAATTATGAAATCTTACTGATTCATCATTTCCCTTTGATGACTGGATAAACTGACTTCCTAGACAAGACATAGGAATAGCTCCTTCGTGGATCCATTCCAAAAGCCCTGTTAAAGTTTTTTATTTCTAAATAAAAATGGCCAAGAATTGTGAAGCTTCTTCTAACAATATAATTACTACAGTTTTCAGCTGTGGCTGTCCAGTAACACAGCATGAGTTACAACTGGAACAAATATATAAACGGGTTGGATTTTTTTTAAATAACTATTTCTAAAATAATTTCATCACTATCCGCTGCACTTCAACAGTCCAGTGATTCTTAGGAGATGTGTTACTGATAGAGGAAGTTTTGCTGTATGGGTGAACTGCCCAGTAGGGAGAGGCAAAACTCATTTTACAGAAATAATTAGTACAGATAGCCTTTTTCTTGAAGGGCTTTTAATCAGAAACAGAAAAGGTGCCCGTAGGATTTAGGCATTTGTACTGAATGAGTCAGGACTCAGAGAGGTACCAGCAGCAGGATTTGGTGGGTTCTGCTGCTTTGAAGTGGCAGGACTGGACCTTTTAGCTCCATTCCCACAATTATTAATCAAAACTGGAAGGTTACATTACAAAAACACCTTTGTCTCTCACTCTTCCAATTCTCCACATCCACCATCTGTTTTGTCTCATTAGATTTTCAGTTCTGTGGAACAGGGTCTCTTAATATGTATTCATGGTTCCAGATTTTTACAGAGGCTTTCAGCAGAACTTATATTACAATTCATAAATAATAAAATCTGTACATTTTCCTGGGAATTTTTCTTGACATTGTTAGTGCTATAAAGAAAAGCATTCTTTATCTAAACAAAAACGAATGTTTAGAGTACCTGTGAGAAATAAAAAGGAGATGCTATATATTTTCTGTTGTGGGAATTTCAACCCAATCCTCCTCCCCTCAGGCTGATAAAAAGTCAGTCACCTACTTACTTTTCTGAAAGCAGATCTAAGTCATACATTTCTTTTATAAACAAAATCCTAGCATCACAACATGCTGCATGAGGTGAAATAAGCAATGGAGAATGATGGAGTAGCAAACTGCAGTCTGATTTCAGAAAGCCGAAAGGGGCTGCTATGCACAAGAGGAATAAAGAAACATTGTTTAATCCCTTCTTTCAAAATACACAGCTGTGAAAAGAGGGTCGCTTATTTTACCACAGAAAGGGCAGAACTCAGAGTGTGTGTGCAGGCAAAATGCTGAAAGAACCTCTTCATAAAAGGCAGCTTTTTCTCACAAGTTTGTGAGCACCTTCTGTAGGGACAATTACCTTAAAGTGTATCATATTGATCTGCAATATACTTTGCAAATGTCAATATATGCCTAGTCTTGCTGCCTACAGCATATGAGGAAGTGAAATAAAAATGAGTCTGGACTTAATGACATGTAACCATCTTGGATGAATAATGTATATATGGTCAATCCTCAATTCTCAGGAGACCATCAGGCTAACTTTAATGTTTGAGACAAGCAACTGTATGTTTTAGATTTATCACTTGAGTCCTAATGCACTTGCCAAAGGACATTAATATTTAAATATTGAAAAATATACTATCAGCAGGAAAATAGGCAGATTTACAGTTAGGGAGGTTTTCTTTGGTTAGCCTTTAAAACATACCTTTTTCTTTTTCTGAGAATTTAGGAAAACTACTAGTCTTTTAATCCAATTCTGTATTATGAAAGATATTTCACTTCCTATTTTAAGCCAAGAAATATATGCAGAAGCCAGTTTTTAGGTAGTTCTGTTCTGAAGTCTCCCCACTAAAGTCTGGTATATGTATATAAGATTTGTTTTAGAAATACATGAACATGCTAAACTTCTTTTGCAGTCATGAGACCTCAAAACATAGAAAAACAGAATGATCCAAATCAAGCAATAATTAGAAGATAATTTCTTGTAATGAATTTCTTACCAAATAAGCAATTATTTTTAACATTCTTCCTGAGTCATCCCAGAACATGTTAATAACATAAGACTTCCTACAGACTGGTTTTGGCTCAATCTTTGTCACTATTTCCTGACTACCTAGTGTGATGCTAGATGATATACTTGGGAAGTGAATTCCCACGCTGTTGCTGGAACAGGTAGAGAGTGAGCAGCACTACTGTATTTGTCTCCAGGTTGCCTGGCAGACATTGACTGAAACATATTTAGGAGACACTGTCATTTCTGGTGAAAATATTCAAATTATGGACCTGTTTTACATTTGGTAGTACATTAGGATTCATGGTAGAGACACTGTTTTCATTTGCTCCATTGCTCTCCAAAGACAGTAGAGACATTGATTTCGCATTTGGAATATGAGTGTAAATTATTATGAGGTATTTCTTCATATTTGAATTACATGACAGAAAAATGTCATCCACTATGCCATGAAGTAAAAAGAGATCTTACGGTTTGTTTCCCAATGTGATGAGTATAGTTAATAAGCAATATACTTTCTGACAGCTGGCAGAACGTTCATTAGAAAGTAAAAAATTATTGAGAAATAACAAACATTGTCAGAGCAGGCTCCAATAAATCAAGGTCTCAGAAATTTTATAGATTAATTCTATTCTCTTAAGCTCAATAAGAAAATGGTTGACATTAACAGGTGGCAAACCCTCTTGCCCCACTGTTTTCCCAAAGGTGCTCTGGGAGGACCCATGAGCTACAAACCTCTCAGCAGATGTTGTTGTTAAGTAGCAAACCCTCTTGCCCCACTGTTTTCCCAAAGGTGCTCTGGGAGGACCCATGAGCTACAAACCTCTCAGCAGATATTGTTAAGTAGCGGCAGGGAGAGCGTGACTCCAGGCAACTGGCTAATCCCCCCTGAAATGAAGACAGAGGAAGGGATCAGGGGCACTCTCAGCAGGTTTGCAGATGACACCAAGCTGAGCAGGGCAGTTGACACACCTGAAGGGCAGGATGGAATCCAGAGGAACCTGGACAAGCTTGAGAAGTTGGCCCAAGAGAATCTCATGAGGTTCAACAAGACCCAGTGCAAGCTGCTTTGTCTGGGTTGGGGAACATCTGGTGTCAGCACAAGCTGGGGGACAACAGATCGAGAGCAGCCCTGCTGAGAAGGACTTGAGGGTGCTGGTGGGTGAGAGGATGGTGCTGGACATCAGCCAGCCATGTGACCTTGCAGCCTAGAAAGCCAAACGCATCCTGGGCTGCATCCAAATAATCAGCAGCAGCAGCTGAGAGAGGGGATTCCATCCCTCCACATTGCTCTGGTGAGACCCCGGCTGGAGTGCTGCATCCAGCTCCAGGGTCCCCAGCACAAAAATTACATTGACCTGTTGGAGAAGGTCTGGAGGAGGCCACCACAATGATCAGAGGGCTGGAGCATCTCTCCTTTGAGGAAAGGCTGAGAGAATTGAAATTTTTCAGGCTGCAGAAGAAAAGGCTTCAGGGTGACCTAATGGCAATCCTCCAGTACCTGAAGGGAGCCTCCAGGAAAGACAGGGGTGAACTCTTACAAGGGCATGTAGAGGCAGAAGAAGGGGGAATGGATTCAAAGTGAAACAGGGCAGGTTTATATTAGAGATCAGAAAGAAATTTTGTCACTGTGAGGGTGATGAAGCATAGGAACAGGTTGCCCAGGGAAGCTGTGGATGATCCATCCCTGAAAATGTTCAATACCAGGCTGGATGAGGCTTTGAGCAACCTGCTCTAGAGGAAATGTCCCTATGGCAATCCTCCAGTACCTGAAGGGAGCCTCCAGGAAAGACAGGGGGGAACTCTTACAAGGGCATGTAGAGACAGAAGAAGGGGGAATGGATTCACACATTATATATACTGTGGAAGGTGTTGCTGCCCATGGCAGGGGGTTGGAACCAGATGATCTTTAGGGCCCCTTTGAACCCAAACCATTCTATGAGTCTACAAAATTTCTTAGAGATTATTAAGGGGCATGGTTCTCTAAATAATGTCTGTGACATTATGCACTAGTAAAATACTATCCAAAGTATGTTAAAGTGTATACACATTATATATATATAAGTATATATGGATGTTATATAGTTTTACAGAGCACAGCATAGTTCTACAGTCTACTTTGTCCAGAAGAGAGATTGAAGACAGCCTTAAATTCTTCCAAAGCAGTGAACCAAGCCTGTAGCACAAAATGAACATAGATGGGCTATTACTGCATAGTACTTGGCCCATTATGGCATTTGGATGTTAGCATTCACTAAGATTTTAGGGCATTCACCAAGTTATAAGTGATCTCTGTCACCTTTTCAAAGGAAACATTTTCATTTCAAAACCCATATTTTATTCTCAAGCTGTCCTTTTAAAAAGAATCTAATTCATAAAGATGCTAGATCAGCTATCTAATTCATAAAGATGCTAGATCAGCTTTCTGACGTTTCAGAACATATTCAGTACTGAGCCTTTCCTAATAACTTTTATTCTAGAAATTACTAAAATGGCTGAAGCCTCCTTTCAAATGTTGAAATACAGAAGTGCATGGCTATAAAAATTTATTTCATAATAATTCTGCACTGTAAGAATATTTAGATAATCTAAAATTGATGGAGGGAACTTTTATCCATGAATGTTTAACTTACACCACATCTTTTGGGAAGAGATTAATATCCACAGGAAGAAAGATGAGGCAATGATTTATCTTATAGCCATTCAAGTTTAAAAACTTTTAAAGATGCATTCTGAAACCCAGAGATTTAGTTACAGGAAAGAGGAATGTCTGGAGTTATCTGCAAGCAAATCTTAGAGGAAGTGCAGAGGTATTTTATAAAATAAGCTGAGTAAAGGAAAACTGACAATTTTTATCAAATATTTTTGTAGAAAAGATCCAGTCAATAATAAAATGTAAGAATTACAGAAAATTGAGTTTGAAAGGGAATGTGAGAGTTATCCTGTGAGTTTATAGAGATATGGAATCATAGAACCATGGAATGGTTTGAGTTGGAAGGGACCCTTAAGGAAACCTAATCCTAGCTAGCCTGCTGTGGGCAGGGACAATTTCCACTAGACAGGTTGCTCAGAGCTCAATCTAACCTGGCCTTGAACACTTCCAGGGATGGGGCATCCACAGCTTCTCTGCACAACCTGTCCCAGTGCCTCACCACCCTCACAGCAACGAATCCCTTCCTAATAGCCAATCTAAATCTACCCTCTTTCAGTTTTAAACTCCTACCCCTCAACACATCCCTACACTCTCTGATAAAGTCTTGCAGGATCTCTAGAACAGGGTCTCTCATCCAGCTAAAATAGTAGGAGTTATGTTCCTAAATAGGCCAAACATTTCCAACATTTAGACCTTTTGCAGGTGAAATTGATCATAGCACCATAAAAAACACCCCTTATCCCTTACTCCATGTAAATCTTGCTAGCCCAAGAGTTAATAACTTTCTTCATTGCTCAAAGCTTGGAAGAGGGAGAGAAGGGAATTAGAGATATTTCTTGATGACTAAAGAAAAGGTTTTAAAGAAACCTAACTTTTCACTCATACTTGGTGTTATTTTTAGACTTACAAGAATAAAAATCTTTTCACATAGTCCAGAACTCAAGACTATAGTCAAATAAGCATAGCTATACAGAAACAGATCTTTTAAATAAGTTAGCTTTGTTCCTAACTTCTGATGTCTCCTGAGGGTTATTTTTCAGTTCTCAGGGACATCATGGATGCATTAATGACACTCTCATGTAGCTTGGCTGTATTTCCCTTTATTAAAGTTATATCATCGAATTTAGGCACAATTCACTTTAAATCCCAAACTTAAACCTCAACAAAAGGTTAAAAATATATATTTAGAATTAATGAAATCCAAATTTCACTGTTTCTCAAAGCCAGTGTACTTGTAAAATGAGCCCTCTCACTGCAGCAGGGATAAGTGAAGCTTAAAATGACATTATTAAAAAAAAAAAAAAACATTTTTGCCCTGTATGGATCAGCTATTTTATAAAATATTGCCTCTCTTCTGAGGAGAAGTGAAAACCTGCTGTTTCTGCAAAAAACATGAGTGATTTCATTTAGGACAGTACAAGATGGGGCCAGTGAGGGAAACACCATATGAAACACCAGTATGGCACCATCCGAGTGAGTCCCAAGTCACAAGAACACTGACTGCAAGGAAAGGAGTTGAAATGAGACACAATAATTACATAACTTAATGCTGTATAAATGAGAATCAATAGAAGAATGCCTTAAGTTTCCTTTTTTTTTTTAATTTCCTATTAGTAATAGTTTGTGCTACTTTTGTCTTATGAAACCCTCCTTCATGTTTAGGTTGGCCAGTCACCAGGCTCTCATTTTGATGACCTTCCAACTGGAGACTGGGTTCCTGTTTGAGATCCTAATCATCTCTGCCACATTTTGAACAGAATCAGAGGTCTTTCTGTCTTCTCGTGTGTTTTTAAAGCAGTTACCCTTAACTTTTAGTTAAAACTTTCTGGTATGTTTCCTTAAAGTGCATGAGAGGTGTGGGGTCTATATAAATTTTGTGCAGGGTAGAACAAGCAAAGAAAAATTTTAATATGGAAACATGCAAATAGATGTATGCAACATTATCAGGGGAAAATGTAACATTTTCAGGAGAAAATAACCTTACCAGAAACAAAGATAATAAATGAAAAAGGAAATTTTTAAAAATCTACAAAACAGTTCTAGAGGAATCAACAAACCAGTAAATTAGACATGAATTTGTAATGAAATAAGGTAAGAGAAAATTAGTTCAGTACTCTCTGTACAAAGGATTCTTGCGATCTACACATTTAATTCTTTGCCTCTCTCTGTCATGCTCTCTTTCTGACTCTGGAAAATAATTTTCAGACCTAAATAGCCCTTTATTAAAAAAAAAAAAAAATTAAAAACCCCAGAAATTTGTGCAGAAATACGAAAATTTTCCAAAGGTAAAGGATAGAATTTTTTAACATTTGAAAACAAAATCAAGTAGAAAGGTTCGTAGAATATGACTAAAGAAGAACACAGCAAAGAAAAACAGATACAATTAGGTTTCCTAATTGTGTAAATTACTAGGATGTAACAAGAATAATGACAGTCTTTGAGGGAAACCATTTTTTCAGTGAAATGTAAGTAAGAAGAATTAGAAATCATGATGGAGAAAAGCTGAGGGCAATGCTTTTGACAAGAAGGTGTCTAAAGGTGGGAAAACCTTTCCAAGGCAACAGTGGTGTCTCAACCCCTTAACCTGTGCATTTGCCATGGACAAAGCAATTGAAATGGGAAAAACAGCCTTGCAGTTTCAGGGGAGAAGTAACTAAACGTTACTATGGAAAGGGTTGAGACATCAACTTCTTAACCTGTCTCAGTAGTCCAAGCACAGGAAGACTGTCCACAGGCTAGGAAATCCATATCCAGGGCAGCAGAAGGCAGTGCACACTGGAAAGAGGAAATTCATGAGGCAGATGAAACACCTTCCATGCCCAATATCCCAGTACTGTGAGACTGAATCAGACTAAGAACTGTGGATTAAATCAGTCCAAGAACTGGACTGCCCCTTCTGGTCTGGGCCACGCACATTCTTGTCATTCGTCTAGACAGAAATTTAAATTTGTATGGAATATATTTTTCAATAAGAATTTGAAAACATTGTCCCGAGGAGTGTATCAGTGGTTAAGCAGTACCTTGCAGCTAACATTTTCAGCAGCATAACATCATTTGTTTAACCTATTGCTTAAGTAGAGGTGGGGGAAGGGTAGGTTCTGCTTTTGTTTTTTTATCAGATACATGCTTATTGGAAGTTTTAAAGTAAGCCCTTTTGGCTTTGGCTAATGGGTTTTAAATAACTTCCAATGCTAGCTTGAAGCAAAGCACCCTTCTTGAAATACACATATATTGCTTTTTGAATTACTAACACTGACTTAAACAGTGATATCAAAATAAAAACCTAATACTCAGTATGAATTTGTAGCAGTGAAAACAATGTTAGCTGAAATTCATCACAGCAGGTCAGCAAGAGGCCTGTGAGGACTACTACAGAACTAGTATACAATCAATTATATCCTGGCTGGCAACGCACCTTGCAGTGAATTTGTTCTCATGCAAGTTTTCATAGTTGCCTTCCATTAAAAACAAAATATAGTGTGAACAATTTATAGGCACTCCAGAGCAGAACTAATGTTATGAGTAAATTTTGAGTTTGTTACAAGCAAATTTTATCTAAATGTCATAAGGTCTCAAAGTGATTTGAGTAGAACTACTTCATTCCTCTGTTTGTATTTCCATATGCTCACAGGTTAATGGAGTTATAAGCACAATATCCTTTGGTTTAGTGCATCTTCCAAAAAGCTTTAATTGCGAGGGCGCCAGTCCTTGAAAGCCATTTGAACATTTATTCCCTTCCAGTCTCCTTCATTCCATTATATTTTAAGTACATATGTGATTTTCATGAATGGTCTTATTGCACGGGTCAGGTCAATCAAAGACTACCACATTAGGTCAAGCATTATTGCTGGCAGGTATTTTCCTCTTTTTCTAATTGGTTTTAACTGATGAATGACAAGCCTACTCAAGCTTTTATATTTTATTGCTATGATTTTTATCCAACTCTGCTGTCTTTCCAAGTGTCATTGACTATTAACAATGGTCTCTTCACAGAGAACTGTAAAGGGCAGGTAGTGATTAACTTTAAAATATTTTCTTTTCTTTTACCAAGAAGAGATGTAATCATCCAAATAATTGTATTTATATTGCCTCTAAATCTGCTATTTATGAAATAATTCTATGTTAAGGGACTTTCATAGGGATTTCATCCATTTTAAAAGAGGTAAAAGCTGAATTAATTCATAGATCTGGCTTTAGTTCAGTAGTAAAAGAAGCCAAAAGAGTCCAGTTACAGAGTACTTGTCCAACTCATTGGAGAAAGTGACTGAAGGCAGAAAGAAAAAAGTCTAACTCTTTCCAACATTTGGTGCAATTTCATTTTTGAGAATTGGAAGCAGAAGCCAGGCTGCAGTGATACATATTTTTATACCATATAAATATAATTGTCCTGCAGTAAAATTCTGTAGAAAATAATTTGGCTTATTCATAAATACAACATCATGTTGTAAAGCTGCATTCGTAAGCCTGACACCACTTTAAAAGCACACCAGGTGCTTTCATCAATTGTGAAAAAGACATTTTTACACATTAGATAATGGCACAGCCTCCAAGAAGAATGAAGAACTGCTTTAACTAAACAGTAAATTAAATAAATACAGACTATTAAAAAAAAATCTGTTCATACATTCATGATATGAACCTGCCTCAGAGAGCTCTTTGACAAATAATTGAAAGAAGTTGAAATACAAACACACTAACAAAAGTTTAATCTGATACAAATGATGTTTCTTAAGTGGCTGGTTCATTGACCCTGTACAACAGGCAGCCTCACAAGTAATCTTTTGCTTCTCTCTCTTTACTTGCCATATTTGCAGTTTGGTTATCTTATAACAATGTTGCAAGCTATCATCCTCTTAAAAGCCATGAAGGTCTCTAGAAAGAATTAAAATATTCAAGTGAATTACTGAAGAAAGGAAAGCTGGTTAATTTCAACAGCAGGCCTGCTAATGGGACATAATATGTAGGCAGAAAACAAGTGCAATAAGAACATGGAAAAAGAAAACTAGAGTGAACTGACAACTGTAAAACTAGTGAGATAACTGCACTTGATAAGACAGACAAAATTCAGTCTGCATGGAGAGCTAAAAACAATAGAAAATGGAAGAGATAATAGCACTTGGAATGCATTTGAAACTAATTAAAGGGAAAAGAGTAATGAACTGTGCTGAAAGCAAAAACTATTAAAGTGTGAGGACATTACGAATGGCCTTCTGGACCTGGTTATTTCATATTTGCAGTAACCACTCTGGCAAAAAAAAATTTAAAAAGCTAGTTAAATGCACTCATTAGAAAGTTAACCTTTAGTGCAAATATAGGGCAAGTCTGAAAAATGACATTAAAATACAGATTTGAGAAATTAAGCTAGAGAAATCCAATAAAATTTAGTAAATAATGGAAAACATTTGTGTTTTGAAATAACATCTCATCACCAGGAACAAACACAGTAAAAGATAAATGCTCATGGATCTACTAAGTATCCAACCTCAGGATAGCTGCTGGAATACAGAAAGGCACCTTAGGGAAATCAGAGACTGTGGTCTCAGATTCTATACACCAGAATAACACCTACAAAAAGAACCTGGTTTGCTTAGTCCAGAAAAATGAAGGCTGGCATCAAATACAAAATGACAAAGGTGGTTTGAAGGATGTTAAATAGAGAACATAAATGTTAAAGACAGATCATGTGAAGAAGATCATGTAAAGATCATGTAAAGAAGATCATGTAAAGAATGATCATGTAAAGAAGAATTTTGTCTAAGAGAAAATGGATAATAAACAATCCATGAAAATAGAGACTAGCAGGTTCTTTTCATCAAAATGAAATCTTCCAGTAGGAGAAATGAGGAAAAACGAAACTCAAATTCTGTTACAGTCACCACCAAATCTTACATCTAAATTATGGGGGTTTTGTCGCTACCTTGATATTTAGATGTTTACCAGGAAAGGTTAGTGTTGCCATATCAATTCCTATAACCCTATTGAAATTCATAGAATAAGACTTTATTGTACCTGATTTTAAACCTCTGTAGTAAAAGTTTCCTTATCAGCTAGTTGTCTATTTTCATTATTCATGAAGAGAAATACAAAATCCTGCAACAAGATATGTCTGGTAAATTTGAGTGTTTGTGTGAAGCAACTTTGCCCCTCAAAATTATTATTCCTTTTTCTTCTCTGAGAAGAGTCTGGGTAAGTAGATAAGATATTGTCTAGAGCTTAGAAATGCATATTTGATACACAGCAGTCACTGTAAGGATCTAAGGACTAAAATGGAAGAACTGTCTAGCCATTTACAGGGCACCACAACAAAATTCAGGAAGATAAAAAGAGAAAAAAAATTCCTTGTATAGAATCTGTTTCTCTCTTTGTTGATGTATCTGCTTTTACAGCAGGAAAAGGAGACATATTGTTGTCATTTTACCCACTAAGGTAATATTGAACTTGGAAGTACGTTGTGCCACCTCTATGACAGGGTGCAAGAGAAAGATGTGAACAAGTGACTGAAGGCTGGTTTCCACAAATCTCACAAATTTGTTTTTCTTGCTGTATTTCCAGACTCAGCATCTTTTTCACTGGAGCAAAGACTTCATCATGACTTTTATAGAAAAATTTTATCACTAACTTTCAAGAAGTTTGAAACAAACCTTTCTGTACCAGAAACTGCTCAGCTGATTTAATTTCAAAGAATTCAGAACAAACACAGCACAACATCTTTAACATGCAAGGTGCTGTGGGGAAGTAGCACTTGTTCACCTTTTAAGTGAGAAAAATATTTTAAATGTACAGTCTCTTTAGCTTGACAGTTCTAATTTCTTGGGATGGTTCTAGGGACTAGAATCCTCACATGGAAAATTCATTTGCCCCCAAAAGATTTTCCTAGGAAAAATGATCTCCCAAGTGTAAGTGTGAAGATTCCAAAAGCACATTTGCAAATGTAAGCCTAAAAAGTCAAAGTAAATGAAATTAAAGCAATGTGGTTAAAACTTCCTCTTCAGCTAGTTTGAGACAACCCCAGTAGACTGCAAAAGATTCCATGGGCAGTGTTAAAGCAATCAGGGTTAAAACAAACCCAGAAACTATTTAGTTTGACAGTATTTCCTAAGCAGCTTAATGGGTTTGTGTAGAGGGGATATTGGCTTTTGACATGCAAGCATTTGCTGAGCTGGTTTGTCATCCTGCTGCGTTGTGCTGGCAGATTCCACCTGGCTCTGCGTGCTCCAGCACTGCCAGCTCCCACTGCTCCCGTGGCAGCAAAGGATTTAAAGACAATAAGCTCAAAAGGCTGGAAAGAGGACCAGTGACCCTGATGTGTTTGAAACTATTTTGACACAGTGCTACAAAACACTGTCCCACAGGGCACAGGGAGAGGAGAAATGCTCACACAACAGAGTTACTTTAAGTTAATCATGTGCTCCAAGATTCCAAATCAATGCAAAAGGCTGGAAAGAGGACCAGTGACCCTGATGTGTTTGAAACTATTTTGACACAGTGCTACAAAACACTGTCCCACAGGGCAAAGGGAGAGGAGCTCACACAACATTAAGTGAATCATGTGCTCCAAGACTTCAAGTCAATTTGCTGAAGCAAAGGGTTACCATGCTTCTTCAGGAACACCTTGAGATTATTTTAGTGCACATTAATGCTTGAGCACATTCCTACCTTTTGTCTGTGTACTGCGCTACACTTGGTTCTGTCAATGGCCCCTGGTACAACTGCTATGTGAGTGTCACATAAATCATCACAACCTGTACATTTTACAGGTGGAATATCAATTAGTGGCAAAGAAAGGGGGAGTCAAGTTCAAAGCCTGTTTGTGGGACATCCTTTTGAGTCTCTGCACAAAAGACCACCAGCATACTGATTCACATAAGCCTTGGTAGTAAACAAAGGGCTTCCTTTGGTACTTTCCAAATTCTGAGTTAATTCAAAGCTTATTTCTAGGCAAATGCAGCTGAGGAAGGAAGTACTGACACTGATAAGCAGTGATGTTGGAAAAAAATACATCCTAAAATGGAATTTGGAGCAAAGGACCTTTTTCTTCACTCAGCTGCTGGGAAGAACTTAGAACTAAGTCTATGTAAACTAATGGGCTTTGCAGAGATTTAGAACAACCAAAATGTCAAGCTCTAGAGGTACGAATCCATCAGAAACAAAATATTTTCTGCATGTCCCCTCCCCCTGTTTTCCATTGCCATTTTCAAGGTTATACTACATCCTCATTGACACATACATATGCATAAAGGTAATATTTCAGCCATTTTCCAAGTAAGTTGGATTCTATTCCATCTCACATCCTACACCTTTGAGAGTCAGAGCAAAGCTCCTTCCAAAAGAGAGAGACATAATAAGGAAGTTGACATTCTTTTTTTTTCTTTTTTCTTTTTTTTTTTTTCCTGATTCCTGAACAGGTAACTGGGACACATTCCTTCTAATCAGCATATGAAATCTTAGGTGCTGCTAATTGCAGAAAAGCATGGAACAGAAAGTACAAAGAGATCCATGATGATTCTCAGTGTAGCCTCCAGAGGATTTTCTTGTATTATTTTCCTGGATGGAACCTTGTAAGTTCTGTCCAGGGGGTTCTTAGGGTTTCCTTATATTTCATAGCCTAATGGGATCAGTAGGTAAGCCCAGTAACTCCTGCCTGTTACCACACACTCTGGCATGCCTGGGGTTATAGTGCACAGACCCCATAAATGCAATTTGTTCAGGAAAACCTCAGGCTGCACACCACGTACTCTCTTGGAAGCACCAGACTTGCTGTGCTCCTGCTGCCTGAGCATGAACTACGTGTCACTGCAGGATCAGATTTACCACAGCTGCAGGCCACCTGTGCTGTGCAAACACAATGAGCTAAAAAGAAATTACATAAAGCTGATTTCTTAGCCATTTAACCCATGCTTGTGATGCTGATATCCACAAAATTATGCTTGGGAAATGTTTTCAATGTGCTGGGAAATTGGGGGGAAGCTTTAGGTGATAACACACCTTCTCCTGGGGATAGTGTAATATATTGATAGAGGGTAAAAAAAGAGTTAAGGCTTCATTAGCACTTTTCAAATGAAGAGCCTTTGTTTTTCCTAAAAACTCACCGTCTCAAAGTGTGTCACAGAGATGAAGTTACAGCATGGGAAAAATACAAGAAGGTTCACAAGATTTTGAAGACAAGTTCATAAGCACAAGCTATCTGTGGTTAGGAATTAAATTGCAAAGAGCACTTCCACCCTGGCACCTCTGCAGGTTGAAATGAGAGCAGAGATGCCTGTGCTGCCTGTCCTGCCCCGTGTGCCTCGGGCAGGGGTGGCACTGAGGAGACCAATCCACCCTCCTCCCCCGCAGGGAGGACTGCTGTCTCCAAAACTGGGGCTGCTGTGCTCCAAAATATTCCTTGGCTAAATCAATCACACACACCCCTCTTTAAATATGTCATCTTGCACACCTGTTGGTGTAATTTTCTCTCTATTGTAGCATCTATCTCTATTTCTTTTCCCTACAGCACAACAGCTACCAGAAGTTATGACCTTTATGCACTCCCTGTGGTTAGGGAGACTGTCCTGAGCAGCAGCTGAAGCCTCAAATCAGTTGCCATTTGTACAGTGGCACGTAATGAAAGAACAGTCCCTGACAGTATAGCATAGCAGACCTGAGTGTCAGTTTGAAATCTTCCTGCTAAAGAGAATTCCTGTATTCAAATATGCAAAAGAATGGCCTAAACTTAGAAAATATTTCTATTAATCATGTTTCTGAAAAAAATTATGTCAATCATATAGACTTCAACAAATTTAATAAAATTCTTCTTAATTGAATCTTTTGTTCTTTGTTAAGCATTAAGGCCATTATGTAATTTTGTCCCATGCAAAAAAAAAATTTTTTTTAAAAGTAACATTTCAGCTTTACTATTTTACTACTTTCTTTCAGCTGAGGCAGCCAAGCCTTTTAGCAGAGAACATGTACGTATTGCCAAAGGTGGTTCAGGAGTTCACTAGCAGATAGACACAGGTGTAGACCATACAATGGCTAAAATTACATTTTTAAAGGGCAACATAGAGCAATTTTTCAGACTTTCTGAAGCTCCCTCATATTCTAAAAGTTCAAGTTTAAGGGACTGAAGAAGTGGTCTAGTAATTTTCTTTTCTAGATTGCAAAAGCAACTATGACTAAATTTTCAGGAGCTGTTACATGTGAAAAGCCAGACTTGGCAATACCTTCTGGGTTCACAATAACTCTTTATTTATCTGAAAGTCAAACCACCACTGCATCAACAAGCAAATGCTGCACATTTGTCAGCATTTAAGAGAACAACAAGGCAAAATAGAAAACAGGATTCATTGCATTAGTTCTCAAGAGGTTTCTACGGTAGAGTGAGAAAAAACTTCAAAGTGTGGGCAAAAATCCTATTTCTTGTGAAAGCTGCATTATAACTTCCCAGTCTACATCTATGCTGTATACTTGATCTGGTAGCTGCCAGGAGGAAGCCAAAAAAACATCTTTCCCAAAACTCTGCTCCCAAGTTCTTATTTGCCCTGCAGCCAGCCTGGATCAATGTGCTCGCTGGGTGTTTATTTTCCTTTCCTGAAGAAAACACCACAGCCTTTCAAGAAATTGTGCTGGGTTTTTGTCTGCCTGGCATCTGTTTTCTGCTGCTGTCAGACACCAGCACAAAGGCATGCAAGAAAGCATCTCACCAGGCATGGAAAGCCACAACCCAACCAGACTGGAAATTATCTGGTTTGAGCAAAGTGCAGGCATGCTTAACCCCAAAGTGCTCCAGCTCTCTGAGAGATACCCCAGCAGATAAGCAGTGCAGATAGTCTGTAGATTAGTTAGTCATAAACCTTGTTCTCAGTCCTAAAAACACTACTAAAAGACACTGCAGACTTCAGCACGCTCTACTACACACATCTTTTTCAGATGTTATCTCCATTCAAAGAACATGTGGACACGATTTGGAAATTGTTCTAAATCTAGAAAATCCTGAGAGGTTTATGGTGTATGAGGGATTTTGTTTCCAGAAATTACTGTAACTTATTTCAGTCATATCCTGAGACATAATAGCAGCCATGTTAAAATGAAATTATCTTAGCTCCAAAGGACAGAGGTGTATTTTTTGTATGAAAAGTGTAAGACATATTGACAGTGCTGTTGAAAGCAATTAAAAGAGACTGAGTCCTGAAGTCTCTGCTCCAGTGAAGTTCTCCTGGATTCCATTATGTGTTGTGATACAGTAGTTCTATAACATTTATTCACTTATTCTCAGTTTTCTTTAATATTATATATTTGAATGCATGTTTTATGTAAACTGCATTTTCTAAACTTGATTTTGACCAGTTCTATACAGCCCCTGAACTATAGCTTGGGGATTTCCAATATTACACATTTGAGGAGGACAAGAAAAATGAGAATTTAACACTATTTCATCAAAATTTAACATCATTTCATCTTTTATATCATTCAAATAATGGTATAAAAGAAAGCTGAGACTGGTCATTTGTCTATCAATGAAACAGGGGTAGGACTGAGTTAGAACAGATTTTTAATAACCAATTTTTACAAGGCTCTTTTAGAAACCCCCCACTCAATAAAACAAAACAGAAAAATATTTTCCAATTCAAACTACCTGGAACGTGTTCTGCAGAAGGCAGAGCATAATTATTCAAATACACATTTGGCCAGTTTACAGAGTTAACACCCAGTGCCATGAAAAGAGCCACAGAATTCTGATGAAGCTGTGAGACCTTGTTTTTAACACATCTCCTGACACACACAGCACCTCCCACGGCAGCGTGCTGCTCAGTGCAGAGCTGTGTGGGCTCCAAGGGAACAAATCTGCCCCCAAACCCACATGAATCACCCTCCCAGCACCATGCCTCATAGTGATTTGTCTTCATATTGGTATATTCAGGGGGTTTTTTTACAGTAATATCATAAAACAGAAGCTTCAAAGCCTATCAAGCTAATGTTTCTGTTTTCTGCTCTCAGTAAATGACAAAAATCACAAATGGTTCATTCCCTTTCCTCATAAAATTATACCACATGAGGATCTCAACAGGACACACCACTGAAAGAATATCTAGATCCCACTGGCAATATTGCAGTTTAACTATAAAAAATTCAATCAAATAAGCTCAGTTTTCCACTTCCCATTACTTTCTTTCTTTCTTTCTTTCTTTCTTTCTTTCTTTCTTTCTTTCTTTCTTTCTCTTTTCCTTCTTTCTCTGGCTTCCCTACCAGCCCTCCCTAATGCTGACCCCTCTGTGCTCCCTCCTAGCCAAGGTTCCTTTCCTCTGCAGATAAAGTGTCAACCTCCTTCACCCTCTCTACACACCACTGGGGGCTTCTCTTGGAATTAGTTCTGTTTGCTTTCCTCACACTCATGCACTGCCTTCCTGAATTTTTGTATCATCTCCTCTTTTCAGAGAACAAAATTCTAGCAGCTTTTATGTTCAGCTAGGGCCAAGAGCTAGAGGAAGGCTCAATTGCTTCTCCTTCCCCTTCCTTTTCTTTGCTCTGTGTGAGTCAGAAGCACAGAGCAGGCAGCTGTAAAACTGGCTGAGGGACTACTGAGAGTTTGAAATCAAAAAATGTTAATGAGACTTATTCAGTCAAAGAAATTTTAAGAAAAACAAACAATTTTATTTGAAAGCAGTATTGAATGCTCCCAATGGTAAAGCAATAACAGTCCATCTCTTTCTGTTTTCTGAAAGTAGGTATAAATATGTCAAATTAATTCACAAATTAGATAATTAAAGAAATATTTTTCATTGTGTATGGAGGATATAATTCTTTTAATGGAGAAAATAATTCCATTAACTACTCATCTACAGGACTCTTTGTTTCCATAGTACTGAATTTTTTACACATTATTCAGAATATTGCCAGACTAAAAATTCAGTAAGAATCCTTCTTCCATTTAAAAAATTATAATTACACCATGAAATTACTTTCTCACCAATAAAACCTTGTTTTAATGATGTGCAGCCCTTCAGCATAGTTCAACATGCATTAAGCAATAAGGAAAAATATTTCTGTCTATTAACTTCAAGAAGTTTTGACTAGCCCTGCCTATTTTTGTATATTTCTGTAGTACAAAACAAGTATAACAAACACTATTTTTTCATTATTATTCCTTTATTGTTACTACTTATTTATTAATTAACTATATTATATTTTATTTTCTCTGCTATTTTCTATCACCTTGGTTGCATTATTTTGGTTTGATGAAACAAAATGTTTCTTGAGAACTGACATGGCAAGTTTTTAATATTGTTAAATAGCGGTAGTGACTTCATCCAAATGTCTGCTTTACTTGCATAACAGTGTGGAAGAAAAAGAATAAATAAGGATTGTTTGTTTGTTTGTCTCTTTCTTAGAAGGAATGCTAGCAATTTATGGGGGAAATGTTTATATATCATTGAACCCTGGATTGAATTGGAAATTATAAAGTGTGACCGAATAGCTGCTATAAATCTCAAAAATCTCTTCCTAGATGACTTCATATTTCTGATATAAATGTGAATTTTGTAAAAGTTGTAGCCTTTGTATAGGATGTAAAAGTTATGACATTCCTTGGGCTGGAATCAGGATCAAAAATTCATTAGACATCACCTGATAATCTCATATCTTTAGTTAAGTAAATTGATGAAAATTCACCCATCCTGTGAGACAGCTCTACGAAAAAGCAGTTCTCAGCTCTATATGAAATCGTTGTTACTTCTAGCTTAGGTATGGCATTCAGACTGGAGGCAAGAGAAAAATTCTCTTTCTAAGGCCAACATTGCCCCCTTGTGCTATAAAGGAGCCAGCACATGTGACTTTCTGATTCTGAAGTTTGAGAGGGGTTTGCCTCTTCCACACACCAAGGTGTAGTAGTTCATTTTAGTAATTTTTTTTTTTTTGCATTCTTTGAATTTCCGATTTAGAAATTTTAGAACAAAATTTCCTTCTCATAAACATTTATTCCCTTTTCAGATCACATATATTCTCTGTCTTCAGAGACTACTTGCACAGAAAAAAAGTTTTCTCCAACTATGCATTTCTATGTATCTCTAAGGTCCACTATTAAAAGACCATTGTAAAGATACTGGAGAAACAACAGTGAAAATTCACAAAGATTTTATATGAAAGTGAAAAGAAAAGTACTCACAAAACTTTTTGAGATTTCACAGTTGAAGAAGAAAGGGCTGAGCACTTTAGAAACAATATTTTAGTATTAGAAAATAATAGCTAAAGCTGTGCTACCACTTAGAAGATTTATCTTGATTTTATGCCTCTTTCAATTTAACAAATTAAGAAATTGGTCTGGGCTTAAGATCTCAAATATCAAGTATCACTCCACTGGAAAAAGTCAATATATATTTCAAAATATTTTTTTAAAAGTAACTGGAGCTATTCTTAATAAAAGTAGTTATTAAATGTCAACTTTCCTGACACTTTTCTCTACTTTGTTCTTACAGATTGCAGGAAATCTGTCCACAAACTTCCTAAGAAAGGGACCCTTTCTCTTTTAACACTAGAAGTAAAGCACAAAAAGCCCAAGGTTCCTCTAGATTAACTAGAATGCAAATGCAAATTAAAAGAGTAAAAATTCAATTAACCATAAAAAGCTATTTGCTTTCTTCTAAGAAGTTGGTGGAGTCAACAAACCAATGTTGTTGACTTATTTTTAATTAAACTTGATCATCATGCTTGTGTGGGTTTAATTTAGCCAGCAACAGTAGGCTTCTCCAGGTCTGATCACAATTGTTTTAAACCTCCTCCACCTCAGATATTTTCAGTTGGTGTAATTACTGGTGTATTTTCATTTGCATAAGTAAGAAAAGTAGTATCAAAATGTTTTGCACCAGCCCAAACCCAGATAGAGAATTTCATAATTCCTTGGAGAAATGTGACTCTTTATAACACATTTAAAAACTGGGGAATTCTCCTAGGTGTACAAAGATGAAGTTGACTTGCAGTCACTTTTGTAAATAAAAAAATCTAGCAACTCACTTAGAGTTCAATAGCAAACACTTTTCCTAAATCCACAAGGGGAAAGGAAGGGCTGAATTTGCTTTCACCACAAATGTACTGATATTTTCTTTTCCTTGTCTGTATTTGATCATCCTCAAAGACGTGTAACATTCACAGTATATTAATATCGACAATTTGGAGGGATAAAGAAGTTGATCCAGTGAACAAGAATACAATAACTTTTGGGAGTATGGTTTAATCCTGTTGCCTGAGCCATATCACTAGAGAAGTACACCTAAATAATTACTTCTCCCCACTTGTTCTTTAACAATAACAGCTGCCAGTCCACTCTACCAATATTGTTCTTGTTTAATTTCTCCTCTTTTTCTGTTTAGATACCCCACAACATTATTGAAGCCTCTAAAGGCAGTCTTTAACAATAACAGCTGCCAGTCCACTCTACCAATATTGTTCTTGTTTAATTTCTCCTCTTTTTCTGTTTAGATCCCCCACATTATTGAAGCCTCTAAAGGCAAATATTGGATCTCAAAGGCTATTTTTAAATCACTTGAACATCACCAAGAAACTCTGAAAACCTTGCAATTAGTTCATACAGAAGACTGCCATCATGAACCTGACATTTACGTGAACGTGAAATTCAAGCTAAACTGGTATTCCATAACTGAAACAAATTAGCTAATCACCTAATTTTAAAAGTGGGTTCTGAATTTTGCACATGTATCTAGCAGGTTCTGTTGGTTCTCACTCACACAGCTTGCTCCAGCATGATTGCTATGTTTTAGCATACCTTATCAGAGAGCAAGAGAACACCAATACACTGGAGCTGAACGTTTCCTACCTGAGCACAGCACAGAGCACTAAGTTAACAAAGCCCCGTGTTTTGTAAATTTGCACATTCTATTCTTAGACCTGGGGTTAGGTCAGAGGATCAGCCACGTTCCTCATAAATAACCATATCACTGAAGTTACAAAGCACAAGTCAAAGACATCCTTTTAAAACAGAAGCAGATCAAAATGCTGAGCGTGATGTAATCAATGAGTTGTAAAAAATAAACGCATGTGAAAAATAGAAATTGATTCTTTCAGTCAATTAAGAAGCAACAGGGGTAATGACGTACACGCTTAACCCTGTTCTTTCACTGCAGTAACAGAGTGATTACTAAGATAAGATGCTGTGCTATGGCATATTGTGTTACAATACAATCCCTTAGTGTTGCCCTGTGACAACACTAAGTAGTGCACCTCAATAGCTGAGGTGGACAGACCTGCACCAGTAAGTTGACAGTTCAACAAAGATGACATAATCCAAGCTGGAAGAAAGCTGGGTTAGAGAAATGTCCCGAACAGCACTCACAGCCAGCCATGGGGGCTGGTGAAACAGCACATCCCAAAACAGATTTTTTGGCCTCTCTGACTCAAACCTCCTATTCTGAGTGGAAAGAGAGGCAAGAGAGCAAGACTAAAACAATCCCCAGTAGAATTCCAGCAGTTTTTTTCCATGTAGGATCATACCCCCGACTTTGGAACCCTGCTGCTGCTCCAGGAAGACTGCAGGGTGCTTGCCGCTCCATCAAAGCTGAGACAGGCAAAGTGCCAAAGCACAACAGGGAGCCTTTTTTTTTTTTTAATTTCCTCTCTGAAATAAAAATAAACACATTTTCTGACACCAGCTTCCAGCATGTACAAGGTTTGAAAACTTGCAGCTATCCAACTCTGGCTCCTTTTGCAGTATATGTTGGTGTGCCTTGTCCTTGCACTTCTGTTTGAATTTGAAGAAATTAAATCCCAGGCTAATGGTTGTTTCTTGCACACATAACAAAAACAGTGTTAGCCTGACAATGGCTAAATAGCTCAGCCAAGTTGCTGCAAACAAGAGAAAAGGGCAAAAAAGAGCACTCTATTTTCATTTTGTGGCGCACCAAACAGGATGAATTGAGAACTGGGCCCAAATTCCTCATAGTGTCCCCAAGTACCATATACATATTTTTATCACAAATATGCTGTATACAAAATGACATTTGTTCTTAGCAGGTTTTCTTCTCTTCATTTAAATTGTCCCCAGAAGCTTTGCATAAATTACAAGCTATAATAATTTTCCCTGAAGCTGATTAAAGACAGCCCAGAGAATATAGAGCATGTTTCCTGTGTCTTATTTGAGTACAGAAATGGCCAAAAGTAATCCCACTGCTGTTGTAACACCACTCCAAAGCAGAGGTTTGTAATCTGACACTGCTGCAAAGCAGAGGTTTCTAATCATTCCAGCAGAATTTGGCACCTCAGAGGCTCTGGTCACTCACACCCATGGCACAGCTGCACAATGAGCATCCAGAGAAAAGATTTGTTCTTGAGCAGTGATCAGAGGCCAAGTGGCCACCTTGCTGACATGGAAACATGGACATACATTCTATAGCTCCCTATGGCAGCCTTGTGCCCCACAACAACTTCATCCACAAGAACAGAAGAAAAAAACTGTCTTGTGTACTCTATCTTGGTAGAGGTGGATGGTAGAGTTTTATTTATCAGAGCCTGCATCCAAAAAATAACATATTACGTCTAATGAGATATGGGTGATGGCTTTTGTCTTCTCTACAATGTTCTCTCAGAAGCTGTCTCTGTACTTGGACTGTTCAGCTGTACTCCTCATTCTGCTGCCCACATGAGGTGCCTCCAGAGGTATCATGCAGTGTTCTTTTATGTCACCAATGCAAAATGACCCCCAGAGCTTAGCAGAGACCTCCCTTTCCCTGAGGAGGCTTTTCAATACAAAGTAAATGGTGTGGTTCAGAAGCTTTACAATAAGAGAGCTTGACAGAAAAGAGCTGCAACACTTGCACCTCCACCTATCACTGTCAGCTTTCTCTTGTTCTTCAAATTCAGCTGCCACTGGCTGGTTCTGCCTGGCTATTGGACCCTGCTTCCCATGTCCCTTCTCCACCATTAGCTAGCCTTCATAAAAGGAAAGCCAGCACCAAATGGCCCCTCTTGATTTTGTGGTCCAGATCAATCCTTCATCAGTCATTCAGGTTCAGTTCCCTCCTTATTACATTTAACCCAAACCATCAATTCAGCTCCTACTCTGGAGATGGTAAAATTCACTTGGCCTCGTTCAAGAGTGACATTTAGCAAACAGGAACTTAAATTTTGTACTGGATTTAACTAGTATGAAATTATATTAAGTCCTCAAGTGGCATGGTGCTTTTAGTCTTGAACCTGAAAAATATTCACACTTTATTGTGGACTTCCTGCATTTCATATAAATGTGGCTGAAAGGACACAGTACAACAATGCTACATTACACAGACATATGAATAGAATTAACACGTATCAGATTTCTGACAACAAACAGTCATCTCAGAGCAACAGCAGATTCTGGATAAACTGACCTCTTCCCCCTTATTTTAGAGATATTGTGACAGATTCAAAAAACCTGTTTCTCTTTACTTATATCTCAATAATGCTTCAGAAAAAAACACCCTATGCAGAATCTCCTTTTATCCCAAGACTTACCTTGTAAATGCACTTGTCAAGAAGAGATACTTGCTGAGAAATTAAGCAGCCCGTTAATCCATCTAAACAGACTAAATTCTAACTAGCACAACTGAAAAGTGCAATATGACATTACATTTACATTGGGTGCATGGCCATATTTCTGGAAAAGGCTGTGCATTTGTGTTGTGCAACATGCTGCATAAGATATGTACTCAAAACGAGAGAAAAGTGTGAACATGAAGGGCCATTCTGTAGATGTTTCTGAAAATTATCTCACAGATGGCACTTTCACTCCACAATGTAATTTTTTATGCATCAAAAGAAACGAGAGATAAGGACAGCTTGGTAGTTTAGAAATAAAAGGACTCATTGCCTCTGACAAAGGATAATCTCCGGTTAAGAGTACAGTCTATCTAGGCATTTCAAGTAGGAACATACCACCCTTCTAAGGAAATTACTTGCCTTGCCATTCACAGCTTGCACTGACTGGCACTGGGCTAGCTTTAGTCACCACCCCCACTGTAGAAAAATGCACATGTATAATCCTGCATCCTTCATTCTACACAGGCCTTTCTCAAAACTGGCATTATTTAGAATAATAATACACCACTAACAGTATAGAAAGTTGTCACTGTCAGTTAGGATGATGCAGTTTAAGCGAGTTTGTTTGTTTGTTGGTTTGTTTGGGGCTGTTTCCCAACAAAAAAAATCTCACATTATATGGTGTAATGGAAGATTCTGGCTTTGGCAATCAAGATTCAAATGATATCCAACAACTTTTATAATAGCCAAGTACAAAGGGAAAAAAAAAAAACCAAAAAACAAACAAACAAAAAAAAGCCCCAACAAACAAAAAAACGGGATTTTTTTTAAAGTTCTGATTTTTGAGCTCTTTCCTAATTCTCTCTCTGGAAACAATTCATAGGTGTGAAAGCACTGCAAGTTTATGAAGTACAAAGGGGAAAAAAAAAACCAAACAAACAAAAAGCCCCAACAAACAAACAAACAAACAAACAAACGGGATTTTTTAAAAAGTTCTGATTTTTGAGATCTCTCCTAATTCTCCCTCTGGAAACAATCCATAGGTGTGAAAGCACTGCAAGTTTATGGTAAGGAATGTAACTTTAGTCTTGAGACCTACACTGTTTTATGGCTTTCAAAGTGTTCACATCTATTCTAGCCTCCCAAATCACTATACCCACACAACCTTCCAGAACACTTATGGTTTCCATGTACTATTTTCCTTCCTTTTCCTTTGGCCCTGTGTTTGGAGAGAAGGGCTCTAATAGTGTCCTCCTTCATTCAGTGTCCAAAATCCAATCGAGCAGTACTCGGTTCCCTATACTGAGAACTTGCAAATATTTCTGTTTCATCAAAGGTCCAACTCTTTGCAGGATCAAGAAAATGGATAATTCAATGAAGCCCAGAGAAAATGTATTATATAACTGGAAAAAGAATAAGTCTACCTTTCATAAAAGAGAAGGAAAAACCAGAGTTTTCCAATGCTATCAAGTTTCCCTTACAGATCTGGAACCTGTTACAGAAATAGTATCAGCTGCTCTCTTCCTACAAGCATCACCAGGCTCCCAAAATGATGGAGAAAGAAAGCAAAAGATCTCTGACTACCTCCTTTGGAGTCTATGACCATCTGTTTATCCCAGAAGCAGGAGAGATAGTGAATTAGAGTGCTTTTCCAACATCAACACTTCTAAAACTCTTGATGCCTGTAGTTTCAAGTTCCAAAGAGACCAACATAACTCTAATCAAAGTTGCTGACTACAGTGATTGGCAAGTGCACAGAGTCTTCAGCTGCAAAAAGAAGTCTATCACTGCCACAGAGGCACAGAAAAACAACTTCCCTCAGATAACTCAGACAAACTTTAATTTGCAACCAAAACCAATGCCAAAACAAACAAGTGGGATACCAATGATATACAACAAGTTAGCAGTTTGGTATGCCAGTTGGGAATATTGTCATTACATGGACACAAAACAGATGATCCAAAGCACGTGCACAGTCACTCACACACAAGGGAAGCCTCTCATTCGGGGTACCCAAAATCTCAGTTTGCCTCTCCCAGAGGGTTAAAGAATCACTCAGGGGTATCCAGCAGTAAAACAGACACTCAAGAAGGAGAGGCACAGTATGGGTAAGGTCACTCACTCCCAGAAAGTTTCCTTGGGCACCATCCCATCCCAAGGGGAGAGCTTCCCCTCACAGACCCACTGCTCCAATGAAAACCACACCCAGGGCATTTCTGGCAGGAAATTTTTTGCACGTCCAGAGAAGGGTTGTGAAGCTGCTGGTGAAGGGTCTGGAGCACAAGTCTTATGAGGAGCAGCTGAGGGAGCTGGGGGTTTTTAACCTGGAGAAAAGCAGGCTCAGGGAAGACCTGATTGCTCTCCACAGCTGCCCAAATGGTTGTAGCAAGGTGGGGGCTGGATTCCTTGTCCCATGTAACAGAACAAGAAGGTATGGACAAGTTGCACAAGGAGAGGGTTAAATCCTTCGCTGAAAGGATGGTCAGGCTTTAAAATAGGCTGCCCAAGGAAGTAGTTGAGTCACCAATCTTGGAAGGGTTAAAAAATCTTGTAGATGTGGCACTTGAGGACAAGGCTTAGTGGTGAACATGACAGTGTTGGGTTAATGGCTGGATGTGATGACATTAGAAGTCTCTTCCAACCTTAATGATTCTGTAGTTCCATAACCTGGTTGTGTCAAGGCTCGTGGTCATACCTAGTAATGGTCCAGAAATTTCTCCGGACCAAGGCTTCTCATGGGGACCCTGTCTGTTCTCCAAGAGGTCCAGCCTTCTCCATTCCTGCTGCTGGGTGGTGACAGGGCCAGGCAGTGGAGGCTCTGGTGTGTGTGCCACAGCCATGGAGTGCTGCTGTAAGGACAGAAATAGCAGCACCAGAGGCTGGCAGCCACCACATACCAGCTTGAGGCAAATGTTGTGTGCACCTGGCACAATCACAGATATGAGACCCTGTCCCGAGGTCACCTCTGACCCCTGAGGGCTCTGTGAAGAGTTACAAATTTGTTTGAACTTCAGATCTTACTGTCATGCCGCAGCACAGACATGAAGAGACATCAAACAAGGCTGGCCAATCCATGCTATCCATTCAAGCAGCTGGGCAGCTTTAGAAATGTATCCTAGAGGCAAGAGTGGCAGAAAAGCCCTAGGACCCATTTCTGCCTACACGATCCAGGCAGCAGATCAGCAGATGGTGGACTCTTTGCTCCATAATTGTTTTTAACAGCCAGATTTTACTTTGCTACCAGGAAAAATAAGGTAATAGTCATAACCCATTTTTTCAACCCAATTAAAAATTGATAAAGAAAATAAATATGTTTGACAAGTAGAATACTTTCCACCTGAAACTGATACATCCAATACCTCCACTAACATCTCAGGAAACTCTAGTGGGCTGGGTTTTTTTGGTTTTTTTTGTAGTGTTCACAGCTGAATGCTGGCTTGGCCACTTGTGACTATTATGGAAAAGAAAATTCTTGTGATAGCACACTATGGCAGTGAAAGCCACAATGCAAGAAATAAAACGGTGAGTCCTGCCCATGCAAGCACCACACTTTTCAGCCACCTCTTCCTCCCTGCACACCCTCTTTCAGGGTGCTGACAGCCTCACGACCTGCATTATCCTGGAGAAGAGAAGAGTGCTGAAAGCTGTGCACTCTGCAGTAAGAACAAAAACAGATCCCTTTTAGAGAAGAACAGCTGAATTCTACATTTTCATTTAAATTACATTAGGGCCATCACTAAGGCCATTTATGTGTGAATAATGGAGTAAGTTTTTGCAGGTTACTACTGCAAGACCCAACCTAAATAATGGTTAATTAAATCTATCTCAAGTTGGACCTGAAGTTTCTCATAACGGCCACTAGAGGAAAACTAATACACAGAAAGCAGAAGTCCATTGCTATACAATTTAGAGGCTCTGTTTGTCACTGCACTATTTATTAACATACCTTAAATGAAATCAGATGGCAGTTGCTTGACACTGTCAAGTAAAGCAGAATGAAATTCATGTATGACTTTTGTGTTCTTGAAATCTGCCTGGTATTTCTACTCAAAGAAGAGAAGGAAAGCCAAAAGGAGAGAAAAGCAGAAGATGAAGAAAGCAGATGATCCTCTCTGTTTACATTTCATGAGGAGAGGAAAGCTTGTGCCACTCTAGATTTTGGGATTGGCATAAAGCTGCTTGAAAAGGACAGTCTCTCCCTAGCAAAGAGAAATCTCGAGGTATTTAAACTTCTCTGCTGTGTCAGTCCTGAGAAGTGTGGGAAGGCTGCTGAGAATTCAGGTTCCAAATTTATTTCCTTGATAATGAATCAAAAAATGAGTAAGAGTAAGACAAGGCAAGAAAGGAATGGGAACGTTTCTTCCATGTTAATTAAATTAAATTAGTTCTGAGGATCCAGAAAACACAGGACTGAGAAATTACTGTTATAATTATAAAAATTGCTCTGGGGTTTCCACCATTGAATGGATTTCTCAGTAAAAATAAATAATAATTAATTTCACTAGTCATAAAAACCCAAGAAGATTTTTCTCATCTTCTGTTAAAACTACTTTTAGACAAACATCATGTCAACATATTTTTATAAAGTCTGCTCTTAATTTAATATTCTTTCCTGGTTTTTCTCTTTGATTTCTACAATAAGCACTGATTAATTCTTTCCTATTTTCATTGCTTTTCCAAGTGCAATCTATTTCAGTCCTGCTAACTGGCTAGTCTTGGAAGGAACTGTCAATCCTGATGTAGCCTAATTTAATTTTTTGACTGAGTATTCTGATTTTAACAATTCTGTCAATTTTCACCAAAAAATGCACTGCAGAAAACAATTATTTTATGAGCCAAATTTTGTCATCGATTCCTGCTTATATTGTTGTTCCCTCTTTGTATGAGCTTCCAAAATTCACATTTGAACTATGATACCCAGAGTTCCCTTCCAAACAGCTCTTTTCCATTATTTTATTATTCAATATATTTTTTTACATGGATTCTCAGTTGACATGGAAAGAATAATTTGCTTACTATTAAAATGAAAGTTAAAGTTTTGTGGGCCTCAGCTCATCTGTTTTTTGTTCTCTAGCCTTGATTTAGTTTTTGCATTTAAGCAATAATCTAAAAGAATGTTTTAAAATAAAACAAATTTTCCAGTTATTCAGAAGGTTCTAGAAGTCCCTATTGCTTGCTAAGACTTTTTTTGCAGATCTGCTGGCTGTTCACATCAAGAGCTGAGAGTCCCCAAAACAAACAGCTTAGTCTGGAGAAGTTGTTTGTGTGAAGTTGAAGACTGCATCATGATGAATATTTATATGGAAATGAATTGAGGTTGCACAGATAAAGCATGCTTCCCTGACTTAAAAGAAATTCGGTATGCGATTGATACATACATTATTCACACGCAAAATAGGAACAGAATCTTTTAATAGAAGTGTTCCCGAAGCCATGTCCTTTCCCTCTGCCTAGATCAGGTCTGTAGCAAGTACGACTGTTCCTCACTGTAAAAGCAAGCTGTGATGGCTTTTTACTCTGTATTTCAGATTGTGCAAGTCACATTTTAAAAGTGCCACAATTTAGTCAGATGCTATCAGATTTTCTCAAAGCAAAAACCCCTGTTCAGAGTGCAAAAAATATTTAAAATCCCTGATTTGATGCCATGGGTCAGCAGTTTTTAAAGAAATCTTTACAAAGATATTTTAAAGAGATTATTAGGAGCCTTGTAAGTTTATTATTCAAGTTCCTTTAGAAGTAGAAACAAACTAAATGCTACAGAGACAGCAGTAGTTATGCCTCTACAACAGTGCATGATGTTATCTGGTAACACTGCTAGGCATACAAAAACTTCAATTTTATTTGTTTTCCTATCAGTCTTTCCTTCCCTGCTTTATGCAGTACCACAGAAAACTACCTTATCCCACAATGTGCATTATAAATCTCTTTCTAACTGTTTTCTTATTTCATTTGCTCAGAACCTAGTTTTCCAGCAAGCTGACCTACTTTATCTTATTTTGGTACTTTCAGTAAATTCCCTTAAGCTTGTCTACTCCAGCATTGCTTAAAATGTCTTCTATATCCTGGTAATCACTTCTCTTAAAGCAAAAAGATCTACCATGACTGATACAAAAATTCTAATCTGTTCATCCTTTTGAAACCCAGTAAGATGCTTTTACATTGCAACAGTATTTTTCTCTTTAAACTCTTTGTGAAAATGGTTGAGGTATTTTGGAAGGTAAACCAAACAAAAATATTCATCCTGAGACAGATTTCAGCAGGTGCTGCAATTTAGCTGAAATCCCAATTTTATACAGTTTTAAGGAAGGAAAAATAATGTCTAATAATGGGAGATACAAGGCAACTTTACTACTGGTATCACTAATAGCCTGACTTTTAATAAATTTATATCAGTTTTTTCAGCAGGATATTTTATGAAGGATGCTTTAAGAACTGCTAAATTGTTTACAGTATTTACATGGAATGAGCTTTCCAAAGAGAAGTGCTAGATGGTTTTACTGCTATCATGCTCAGATATGACAAGGTGCAAAAAATACCATGGTGATGAGTGAGAGATGATTTGATAAAATTAGTTTTGAATCACTGTTGTTCTACAACTCTTACAGTTGTAGCTGAATTCCCACTATAAGGCTTGTTTTTTTCCCCCTTTAAAAATCTTCAAGCAAACAGTAGAAGTGGCATGTAAAATTTGTGGTGAAGGTTTAAGTTCTGTGAAAACAGAGTGTGGGGGGGAATGGGGAGAGAGTTTGTGTCTCTGTGTGTCTCTGTATGTAGGATGGGTGAGTTATAAGTCCTGCAAGGTCCTGTGAAGAAGACCAAGGGAAAAGACACAGTTTTCTGTCTTTTCAGCGGTCTTCTGTCTTTGGACAAATGGAGGCTGGGAAGAGATCAGGAGACTCATCTAATCTCTGGACATTTCACATAGAGATTTGTTATTGTAGCTGTGCTTACTACCAAGTTTTCTATCAGCAGCATAGGTTTCAGCTTTTAGAGAGAAAAGCGTATATCAAGGAGGAGTATTTTCCTCTTCCTGTATACCTGCAATGATACAGTAGGGCAGCACAGGCACACTAGTGTTTATTGTAAACTCTAGGAACAAGGATAATAGTACTTATCCCACAAGAAGCAAGTAGATTTTTGACAAGTGTCTATCAAAGAAGATAAGAGATGTTCATTATCTGATGGCATCTGGGTAAATCCTAGACCCTTTATCCATGAGGAAAATTAATCTCAACAGGAGTTTTGCAAATATATAGTGGTTGTCATGGCACATGACTCTCTATTTTTTTTTTCTCCTTCTAGCATATTGCTTTCCTCTTTAATACACCCGAAAATCTTGCATCATTTTTCACTAATCATCACTGAGGCTCTGAAAAATCTCAAGGAAAATATGTCAAAACCATTTAGAAATAATATCGCACTGCAGGTTCTGAATGTATAGTTTCTGAATTCATAGCAGTATTCTGACTAAGATACAGAAAAACAATATGGCAAAGCAGTAGTCAGAATATGGATAAACTCATTCACCACTATAGTGATTTATCAGAAGAAAAGAACAGAACAAATGTTCAGCCCTAGAACAGCTTCTTCTTGCCTTTAAGAGGCTTGCCTTATCAAAATTCTTACAGATTCATTTAGCTGGACTCTCTTCAATTACCACACAGTTATATTTTCAAGGCAACTGCATTTACTACACTTTTAGTATGATGACAAACAGTCATTTCTTGGTTAAAACTTGGAACATTGTATAAATCCCAAAAAGTTCTAGAGTGTCAATAAATATTGTTAAATCAAAGTTATTATAAAACTGGGAAAAGAACACAAATTATTTTCATATGAGTGTTCAAGAAATGTATAACTTGCACTTCTTTTTAAGAAACAGTAAAGACACATCTTCTTAGGAAAAATATTTATAGGTTTTCTTACTTGACTTGTATTACTCCTTGGAGTAAACAAAGCCATCTCACAGACATACCCAGCTCCTGCATATGACTGGATACCATCTCTAATTAGTTATTTCTTAGGTAGAACTATACATTGAAAGTAAAAAAAGAAAAAACAGTTTAAAGTGGTTTACTAGAAGTTAATATCCAAAGGTATTTATTTATTAACCATCCCCACAATTTAAAAAAAAAAAATTGGATGGACTGGAGAAGGTCCCAAGAAAGGCCAAAAAATAATCCAAAGACTGCAGAACCTACTCCGTGAGCAGATTGAGACTTAGATCATTTCTCTGTGGAGAAGGTTCAGGAGTGACCTTCTTTTCTCCTTGGAAAAGAGAATGCTCAAGAGAGACCTCATCACATTATCCCTGTATTTAAAGGGTGGTCACAAAGACAAAAGAGAAATTTGTAGCCACAAGAAGCTATGGAGAGAAGATAAGAGGTCATGAGTGCAAGTTGTACCAGGAAATGTTTTATTTCAATGCAAGAAATGATTTTTTACAGTGGGAGCAACCATTCACTAGAAAAACCTTGCCAGGGGCATGGTAGAGTTTCCATTGCTGGAGGTTTTTCAAGATGCAGCTAGACAGGGTACTAGGTGATCTCATCTAGGCTGCCTTTCCCATGAAAGGTCAGACCAGCTGAAATTCTGAGGATCCCTTCTCCAGAGAACAGTCCTGGGCTGTTCTATGATCCTGTGATTTTAATTTCAGTTAACACAATGAGACTTCTGGCTAAATAGTGCTACTGAAAAACTGTGCCAGTCATTAAGTCCTGGTTTGGATGACTAACCTTTGAAAATTCCACGAAAGATTCTTCAAAGGGTATTCAGATCAGAAAAGTGCAACATACTGACTATTTAGCTTTAAATTCTTGAAAATCTCAGTCCATGCTAATCCGGAAGTAGTGATGATTACTATTCCTCTGGGGAAGAGAGAAGACAGGCTGCTTATTGTTCTTCATTAGAAATTGTAAGAAAAGAATTATGGAAGACTCTCAAGACACAGTTTGCTCTCGTAGGTCACTGAAAGATCTTTCAGTGAACATACTTTATGTGACACTTCATAAGGTAGAGCATTTGTTTCAATGTTTGGCAGAGAGGTCAGTCCTTTTAAGGATCCTAACTATATATAGTTGTTAATACATGGGCTACTATTTCAAAATTACTTACAAAGCATGGGATTTTACAGTGCCATTTTTTTTTCTGCCAGGTCTCTTCTCTAATTGTGAATATATCATTCACCTTCCCTGTTACTTACTGAGCACACACTGTACATGCCCAGGAGCACTTTAGCAGGAGAAATTTTACCTAATCTGAACTCATTTGGCCAGGTTATATATAGATATACTTGTACTATTCGGAAAGCAGCTCATGGTTCTGCAAATGCTGTTGTATACATTGAGCTCTAAGGACCACCTTCACAAAACTAAGCATATTAAATCCCTAACTTTCACCATTACTTTGGCTTTTGCCTATTGTTGGGTTTTTCTCATGGTTTTATTTTATCATTGGAAGAGTAGCAAATTCTCCAGTAATCCAATTACACCAGAAAGTATACAACTACTAATACCAGGATCCCTGCTACCCAGTCCATGCACATTCCTCTTATCCAAATTCTTGTTTGTTTTTAGTCAAAAGCTGCAATCTTTCACTCCCAAGGTCAGAAATATTGTATCCTTATGGTCCATAATGTTTTGAGTTGAGGTAGAGCAGCTCTGCAACAGTGGTGAAACATCCTCTGCTGTGATGTAACTGCTTACATGTTTTGCAAGAAGATTGCAACCAGGACACTGTAAAGTCAGGTATTAAAACACACAATAGAAGTAAAATCTATGGGGTGGTTTCTTGGAGCTAAGGCTTCTAAGTAGTTGATGAGCATTTTGAAGGGTATAAGAGAACGACATCTAGATTGTGCTGGATCCTCCTAATATTTTCAGTGGCAAAATTCCCTTTATGTGGTGAAATTACAGACAGCTGATACTTTCAGTTAAAAGGAATTTATTTATTTTATGCCTGTGTAGGGTGTTGGGGATTTTTTTCCAGTGAATGTTAACACACAACTCTCTGCTTGGTAAATGCATATTTTATAGGATGTTTGTTAAACCATTTGACACAAATAGATCTGTCACAAAACCAATTCTGTTTCCCATATCCAGGAACTAAAAACTGCATCCAACTTGCTCTAATTCATTAATTGTAAAGAAGTATGGGAATTTTACCTCCCTTTGTTTCTTCATACCACATTTTATAAAGAGTGGCATCTACTAACAGAATATTGGTCACTGCAAAAAAACAGGGATAAAGCCAATGACCTAATACAACAGGTCATTACAGAATCCAAAGAGATGCTGCATGAATAAATACGTTCATGAACACAGTGAAGGTTACTGAAGTTAGAGTCTCTAAATTATGCTAGGGTACATGTCAGTCATAACAGTGAACACATGACATGACCTTTGCTTTGAGATTTGGAGACCCAGTTTCATCCACTAGCCACGCGTTCCTGAAAAAGGACAGCTGAGATTATGAAGAACATGGAGATGCATGAGGCAGAAGGAGAGCCTGTTTGACACACATTCCAAGTAACTTGAATTTTTCCGGGTCTTCTCTTGAGGAGAGCTGCCACCGCCTTGGAACCGGCTTTCTAGCACCAGCCTTTCCTCCCCAGCCCACAGCAGCACGCTGCTGGAGTACTACTGCTGCCAACACTGCCTGAGACAGCGAGCAAACCCCAACATTGCCTATTATTTTCTCCTACCGTCGCACCCAAAGCCTTCCTCCCACGGCATCCTTAGTCAGCGCGTGGGCGAGGAGCCGCGTGTGTGTGCACAGGGCTCAGAGCCGCGTTGTAGCTGTGAGCATGCCGGGCTGCCGGGGGCTGCCTCGGCCTCTCCGGGGCCGCTGTCACCGTGCGGGGTCCCTCTCAGTGAGAGGCCTCGGCTTCTCCCCCTGGCACGCCCGTTGTCTGTCAGGGGCACAGCCCTGGAGGGGCACGGCGGTGTGCAGCTCTCGGGGCTCGCACATGCGGCACGGCGGCCCTTCCAGGCAGGCAGGGAGGGAACACGGAGTGGGGGAGGAAGCAAGGAGGGCGGCCGGCGTGAGGGGCGAGGGTCTCGCGGGCAGGGCAGGGCAGGGCGCGGAGCGGGAGCTCCGGGAGCCCCCGGCCCCGGGGCGGGCCGGGCGGGGGGCGGGGGGCTGCGCTCCGTGTGCGCCTGTGTGCCGGCGCGGCGCCCCCGCCCTTCCCCCGGCGGCGCTGCGCGGTGGGCTGGCGCTGGGGTATTTACGGTAACGTGGACCCGGCGGTGGCAGCTCGGTCGGTGTCAGGTGATCGGCGCCGAGGAGCCGCCGCCACAGCCCGGGAGGAAGATGCAAGATGGCCCAGCGGGGCCGTGAGGGGCTCCGCGGCGCCCCTTCCCCGCCCGCCGCCTGCCCGGCCGGCGGGAAGCGCTGAGGCCAGCGCCGCCGCGCCACAGCCCGTCCCCGGCGGGGGCACCGAGCCATGGGGCTCTGCTACAGCCTGCGCCCGCGGCTCTTCGGCGACGCCGGCGGCGGCGGCTCCATCTCCAGCGCCGGCGCCGCCTCGGAGCCCGAAGCGCCGGCGGAGCCTCACGCCGCCCCGCAGCCGCAGCCTCTCGGCGTCCCGCTCCGGCCCGGCGGTAAGCCCGGCGGGGAGGCGGACGGGCCGCCGCTGCTGCTGCTGCAGAACGGCGGCGGCAATGGGGCGGCCCCCGAGCGGCAGCCGGCGCTGCCCAAGGCCGGCGGCCCCGGCCTGGGCGGCGGGGGGAAGGCGGCGCGGCAGCAGGCGCTGCACCAGCCGCCGGCGCTCCAGAGGACCTGGGAGAAGCTGCGCCTGGAGGAGCGGGAGGCGGAGAAGGAGGCGAGGAAAGTCAGTAAGAGCATCGACCGGGCGCTCAAGGAGCAGAAGCGGGAGTACAAGCAGACGCACCGCCTGCTGCTGCTCGGTACGTGTGTGTCTGTCTGTCTGTCTGTGCGGGGGTGTGCCGGGGCGGGCAGGTGCCCCGCGGGACTCCCCGGCAGCGCCCCCTCCCCGGCTTCCCCTGTTTTCCTTGGGCACCCTCCATCCCTCCTTTGTCTCCCGCTGCCCCCCCCCCGGCCGTGCCCTCCCGGCCGTGCCCGTCCCCGGGCTCTCCCCCAGACGGGTTTACACCTTTTTTTCCCTTCCTCCTCCCCCCGGTCTCTCCTCCCCGCTTCTGGCCCTGGCAGTGGCTCTGCAATGGAGAACAGGATCGGCGCTCGTCGGGCGAGGGCGAGCGGCTCCACCCAGGCGGGCGGGCGGGAGCGATGCGGATGGGGGAGCAGCGGGGTCTGCCCGGGCGGAGGAGCCCTGCCCGGGCGGGGGCTGCCCCTTCGCCCGCGGCGGGAACTTCGCTCGGCGCCCTCGCAGCTCGGGAACGTGAACGGAAAAAAATAAAAATTATAACATTTTTTTTTTAAATCACGGTGGAAAGGAGGTAAAATGGCCATGCATGCGTGAGATGTGTGTAGCCTGTGGATGGTCCTCCTGTGCCGCGTGTAAGCAGGGATGGTTTAATGAGGAGCGGCTTGAGGCTCCTAAATGAGAGGAGTGGTGATGAGCAATAGGCTCCTTATTTAAAGAAGCAGTGAGCGGAGTAAGGGGAAATAAGAGGGTGTAGATATGTACATTCCTCAGACATCGCCTCTACTACAAGATGTATTCTTCAGCAGCAGGCTCTCAGATTTTTTAGGGACGACTCGCCAGCTTTTGTCCCTTCTTCTCTGAGGTGCTACGTGCGGTCTGCTGTTGCCACTGCTCTTTCTAAGCATTAGTTAATAGTCCTCTCCGGAGGATTTGTACCAGCTGATACATTTACAGTATGAAAACCACAGGGGTATCTAATACAAGCATCTCATTTCCTGCAGGAAACAGAACAGTCATACTGCAGGGCTTTTTTTTATGGTCTGAGCAGAGGGCTTATTTGGCCTCTTAGCTGTGGTCATAAATATCTGTTTTCTGTTAGCATGAAAACACTGATTTGCTTTTGCATTAGCTTCTTTGCCTCTTCTCATAAAGTTGCATGGCACAGAGTTTTGGTGCTTATCTCAGTGCATTCCAGATTTGGGGTTGTCTTTACATCCTTCTTTATAAAACTCTGTTTCTGTTTTACTGGATTCCTTCATTCCTGTTGGAGGGTAATGGGAGGAGAAAATATGAAGTATAGCAGTGGACAAAAGGTATGCCAGAACTGTAGTGCTTGGTTTCCACAAAACAAATAATGGGCTTTATTATTAGCCATAAAATACCAGCTTGTAGGATACTTGTGCAGCTGGTAGAAAGGAAGGAGGAAGAAGGCGTAATTCATACTCTATGGGATTATTATTGTCAGTAGTAGTAGTGGTAAAATGTTTCTTCTGATTCCTGAACTGTTGCAGTAAATAACTCTTTGATACACCTTTTTTAATGAAATATTAAAAATTTAATTTTTTTTTTCTTCCTCAAGCATCTGAATATGTGCTTTGACTAGTATGGCTGCAAGAAGGCAGAGATCCCATTTGGTGGCCTTCCTCTGGAGAGCATTGTCATTGAACAAAAGAATTCTGACAAATAGATGCTGTGTGTAGTCCATAGCATGGGTGGTTGTCATAGTAAACCAGAGCAGAAAACACCTGTTCAGAAACAATGACATTTGAAAAATAAATCATCTCTGACCTTTGCACCCTAAAAGAAATTTAACACTCCTAAGACTCCCTGTGTTGAATTCTGTTTAAAATCTGTGTCATAATAAAAAAAGATTCTCTTGATCTCCGTGTTGCTGGGAGGAAATGTTGGATTATTGTTTCAGGCCTTGCAGATCAGGGCCTGACTTAAATGTTTCATTTGGATGCAGGGAGAGCTGCAGGTGCTTTGTATTGTTTTTGAAAGTAGTGGAAATGCTGCTCTACAAAAGAGGAAATTATTTGGAATGGGGAAGGGTTTATTTGTCAGAGAAAGGGTAAACCAAAATTGCATTGCACAAGGTAATAGGTTTCAGTCTTGCGCAGAGGAAAAGACTTAAAATGTACACAAAGGTGCTTTAGAATAAAGACTATTACCAGCCTGATATTTTGTAGCATTTCAAGTTGTAAATAACTGGGTCCTTGCCCCTAAGGGCTTCTTGGCAGAGTGAACCTGAAAAGCGTACCTTTGCTAGAGAGAGGAGGAATATTTTTGTACATCAACATGGAGGAAATGCACAGCAGAAGCGAAATGGTGAATGCAGTGACAGCACAGCACCATCACAGAACAAACAAAGTTGAGCAACAGCGTTGGCGTGGGCTTTGTGTTTCTTTTTTTAAACACAAGTTTGTAAATAATAGCCTCATTTTGCCTTGTCCTTGTAATGCCGTACACTTACTGGGGCAAGTTTAGAGGATATTATTGAAATTTTAGAGAAAAATACAGTGTATATTGTAAGAAGCTACTATTAGATAGCAAAAGGGTATGCACACAAATGCACTACTGTAAGAATACTAAGAATCCTTAGAATCTAAATAAGCAGTGTATTAGAAGAGAAGCTTATAAATGTTTGAAAACGACCTTTCCTTAAAAGCACACTTTTTTATTATGTCAAATGAAAACAATCAGCTTTGTGATGAGCTGTACATATCAGTTACCAAGATATTATGAAGTCTCAAAGGCTTTTCGTAGTGTATGTTGGTAAATACCTCTCAAAGAGCCTGTTCTTGCCTGTTACAGTTTACCCCAACTAATGTCTCGTGGTGCACGTGATGTTTTGACACTCTCCCCTAACCTACATTCGGAAGCACTTAATGTGTTTTGTCATACCCAGTGATTGTGAAAGGCAGGGTGTGCAGTAAGTGCTCAAGATCAGCTCTCAGTCTGTGCCTCCCCCATAAATAGGTGTTTAAGTATCAGGTGGCTGTGGCTGTGATGCTGAGGCTTTACCGGTGCACTGGAGTAACAGCAGATGTGGTTTGGGTCCATTTGTTTTTCTTCTTCTGAAAGAAGAACCCACATAAAATGGAAACTGGCTTTCCACCACAGTTGGCTGTTTCTTGCTTAACATCCACTTGAAAAATACAAAAAATTGATTGATTATTGAATTGATTGTTGGGTGCTGTATTATTTGTAGGGGGGTTTATTTCCTTTTCTTTTTATAAGGGAAGTGTTCATCTGTGCAGAATTCTTAGGATGCTTTTACTAACCCTGAGATGAGGATTTTTTTTTTAAGCATATGTATTCTTTGAACATATTTGCAGGGCTTGATCAGAGTTTTGTAGCTTTGGTTTATGGCTTGTTTTCTGTTTGGTCTTTTTTTCCACAGAATTGCAGTCACCCTCTTCTGCAAGATTGTTTTAGCTGCTGATTTCCTGGAAACTGTAGAAACATTACAAATCACTTTATAGAAGCAATTTACATTCTCATTTGCAGTCTCATATTTTAAACTATTTTGTGAGTAAGTGGGGTGAAGGGGAATTGGCTTTAAACAGAGTGTTAAACGTTGTGGTATAATTAAGGCTCATGTAATGTTAAAGTAAGCTATAAATTGATTTATTTTTTTTTCCTAGATAGCTGTTGTCTTCTAACCTCTGACTCCTATTTTTCCCATTTACCCTGACTCCTGCTTGCTATCCTAACTTTGGATGACTTTCTCAAGCAGAACACATTCTTTTACACTCCCCTGCTAAATTGAAACTGAAAGTGTTCTGACTAAAAGCTTTTCTGTTCAACAGAAACTGAAAGTCATGATATAGGGATGAAGGGAGGGGAAACAGAGATACTAATTTTCTTCACTTAAAAGGTACTGGAACTACTTATGTGATATTTCAGTACTGACTTGATAGCAAAATTTAGATATGTTTGGTGATGTTCATGTACAAAAGTATAGAAAACAACAAAAAACATAGTTCCTGTGAATGGATGGAAATCAAACACAAAGATGCCTTGTCAAGCTTGGGAAACTCCTGCATAGGAGATCCCAGAAAGCTCAGAGGTGTATAACAAGAGTAATGGGTTTTTTTCTTAACTATGCACCAAATGACTTGTCAGAAATGAACTTTCTGTGCAAAGAGAGTTTCTGGTCTGACAGTGGCTTTTAGACTGAGATTGCAGTCTCATAAATGTTCTGCGTCACAAATCCTTAAGTTCATCATACATCCTCAAGCCAATTTTAAATCTTAAATGTAATGAATTTTATTTTGAAAATAATTTTAACTTTTATATGGTGCCAGCTCATGCTTTTTGATAAATACCTGAATATAATTTAGCTTGATGTGGTGATACTTTCATGTGACTGCATAAGGTTGAATGTTTGAGGTGTTTTTCTGTTACCACCAGAGAGGACTCCTTCCCTGGTCTATAAGGGAGCTTGGCATATTTAGCATCCTTACAGCCAGCTATTTCTACTATGGAGATAATGCACAGATAATTGATAGGAATAGAGATCTTCAGGACTTTGAAATCCTGGGCTGCAAATACTGATCAACATAATAATGAAAAAGTGTTTTATAATCCCTAATACTTTGTGTAATTTGCAATGTGTTTTCAAAAGCTCTTCTGCTTTTGTTGTAACTTCATAGAAAGTGGAATATGTACTCCTTGCACTGGAGGAAACCAGTAGGCAGAAGTCATCAGGACATTTGGGATCAGTGCTTAACTTTGGGGGAGTTTTAAGTGTACTGAAAACAATCCCTGACTTACAACCCTTAGCTTTTCTTTCTCTGTAAAATAAAAGCTAATTACATTTAGCCCATATTTAGGTGTTGTAACTTATTTACATTCTTTGATTGATTTTGCTTATCTTGAATCACTTGATATTTAAGAAAAAAATAACTAAAGCATTTTTTCCCTGTGTTAAGTGTAGTGCTACTGGGAGGCTTTAAGTGCTGTGGAAGGGTGGGTTCTGCAGCTGTTAGCTAGAACTTTTGGTTATTAAGCAAGTTTTGTGTTTCAGTGTGTATTCCATGAATGATTCTTGGAATGCAGTGGCTTAGCTAAGCAAACTTTGCAGGTATGTTATGTCATGTTGAGGTCCTGCTGCCACTGCAACTTTTTGACTGCTGAAATTTTGAAGAGTGGGTAAAACTCCTACTTTTTAATCTTTGTTTTCCCTTCTCCCCCCAAACAGTTTAGAAGAAATACATTGTTACTATGTTCATCCCTTTCTGCTGTGCAACCCACACACCCAATTTCTTTTTCCTTCATTTTATTGTTTTTGTCACAGTGCAACTACAAATTTGGGAAAATACTTAATGGTGGGGGTTTTTTCATACAGTTGTGGCTTCCCTCAACTTACTTTTTCAAGTCAGGTACCATTTGAGCTTGTAAAGTTGAATTGAATTTTTTAAAAGTTGGTTTTGTCTTTTTTTAAATCCAGCAGTCTGTCCAAGCTGTGGCAGAAACCTGGCCTGCCTTCTGCTTACCAAGTTTAACTTTTTTGATAGTTACACCTGTTCTAGAAACATTTTGTCTTTGCTGTATGGTGTGGAAATGGTTCTTCTCTGTGGATTTTTGAATAGCAGTAGAGAAACAAAATGGTGTAAATAAGGTAACAGAGATATCATATTCTCATGTAAAAGGGATAAAATCTTATGAATCTTATGCAGGATCTGGAGGAAATGCAGCCTTGCATCTGGCTTGTACACGTAATATTTATGCTTTTTCCAAGAGTGGATGAGCATGTTAAGTACACTGACTAGTATATTATATATTATCCCAGTAGCACTGTATGAATGTATGTTTGAAACTCCTGTGTCTTGTGATTTCTCTGCACATGAATATTAAATTTAAGTTTAATAACTTAAAGCCTTGTGGAACAAGCTCTACGAAGAAAGAAATGTGTGCTGTTGTGTTGACCAGAATAGGTAAAAACTCCTTAAGAAAGGATTTATTATTTTCTTTTTCTGTGTTCTTGTGCAGAAGATAAAAAAATCTGAGAAAAAAGCTGCCAATTAATGTCTGTAATGTAAGACATAACATCAATCACTGTGGTGGAGCATCTCAGCTGATAAGATCTCTTTGAAGTAAACTTGGATTGTGTCCTCAGAATTTGGTATTTTATGTTTCTTTGGTTTTAAACTTAAGTTTGAAGAATTATAAATTCCACTTATGTTTAAGGTAATGTTAGGTTTCAAGAATAATAAATTTGTTATTTTGAAAATACCATTACTGTAGTAAGTCAGCCCCAGGTAGAATTAGAAATCCTGTGCTGTTATCTTTATTTTAGAGAACTTACATCCTGTGGGAAAAACATGCCTTTTGTAGCTTAAATATGTTTAAAAGTAGAAGGGTTTTTTTTTCCCCCCCAAGTATTTAAAATAAAAATTTAAAAAGTTTTGCACTTTTTCTATGATACACAATACACTTTTAACAGTTTCTGTTAAGAGGACTTCATTCCTTTAAAGGGCAGAAAGAAAGTTCTTCTCAGCAGTCAATTCAAGCAAATTATCTAGTTGGTCTTCAGAAAATGAGACCATTCCTTCTGTGATTTGGGTTGGTGCATGCAATGGAGATAAGTAGCATGCTTAAAAACATCTGTAATAAAAACCCAACAATAAATTGAGTCCTCATTCTCTGTGGGTGTCGTTTCCTCACCCCAGCGTCACTTTCTTAATATGAAAATGTATGCTTTTTGATACATGTAATATACTCTGTGTTAATTTGTCATCTGTAGATTAAAATGGATAAGGAAGAGTTGTATTTTTCCATCGTGAAGAATGAAGGCTATGTTAACCTGCCAAAAGTGTGGGTGAACACAGATCCTTAGTATTGTGTGCAAGTGTAATTTATATTAAGCAACTCAATCTTTTATTGAAAACTGTTGTGAATGTTGCTGAGACATTGCCAACTCTGCTATGCTGCAAATCTCTGAAGTACAGGGAATTAATCATTCTGTACCTTGGAGCAAATGCAGAATGCACTTCATGGTGTTAGGCAGTACCTTCTTCAGAATCATCTTGATTTTCCCAAATACCTCACATGTGGAGGACAAAACTACAGCAAAAGCAAGCTGGATTTTTTCCTTAAGTGAAAGCACTCTTTCCAGGTTCATGTTTGAATTGATATTTTGTGTTGATTTGTAGATTCATTTTCTATTCCAAGTGATATTTTTTCAGATAGAGGTGCACGTGTTTGTCTGTGTGTGTGCACGTGGCTACTCTAGTTCTTGTAAAACGGAGGAGATTGCTCTGAAGAGTTTGGGTGAGATAAACCAACCTTCAAGAATATGTGTTGGATTATGTCCTGGCATATCTCATAGCCTTCAATCTTCATAAGCATAGGGCAAGTGTAATGGATTGTGTAACAAGATTGCTTTTTTTCATCCTTTGACTCAGTGGATGTCTGAATTACAAAACAGACTTAGGGTGTTATCTTCTGCCTGTTCTGAGCTTGCTGTGTTTGTCTAATTCACTGTCTAGCAGAGATAGGAACATGATATTAAGCAGTTCTCACATGTCAGCCATTGCAAAGATGTATATAATTTATGTTCTTTTATGAACTATAAACCTAAAATGCAGAAGAATATAATAATTTGTATAAAGGACATACACAGAATTAAGCACTTCATAATCTGAAAATATATGATTAAAGAGTTTGGAGGAGTTTTTGTGTGTCTTTTTTTTTTCCTAAGGTTTTGGTACGGTTTGGTTTGTGTGCCTTTTTTTTAAATCTAATTTTTAGATAGGCAAAAGTAAGTGGCAAGATGCTGTGGAAGATATTTACATCTCATAATGTGTCTGCTTTAATTTAATTTAGTCATTTCATGACCTAATACTAAAAACTGAATATATAAATTGTAAAATTCCTTGATGTGTAGGAGACATTCTTCTGCTTCGGCTGTGCTTAAGAACCTCATAGTACATTGTCAGTCTGGTACTGTTACGTGTGGTGCTGTGCAGCCTGGTCATTTATAAACAACCAGGAAAATGGCACGAAGGACAGGCTGTGACTTACAAGGACTCTCAGATCCTTTTATTCATTGGGTCTACTGACTTGTGAGCGTGGCTGAAGACAGAAGAGTAGCTGTTTTGCTTTTATCCCTTGAAAATATTTCCATGAATGAAAACAGATGGGAACTACAGCACAATAATTCTGGTTTAGATTGAGTAGTTGATCTTCCTTTGATTTAACGTTTTGAAAGAAGAACAGAAATCTCAAATTCTTTAGAGTATTTTCTCATGCTTGGGATGGGGTGAGTGGAACAAAAATACCTAAACAACTAAGAAACCACCCATCTGCCATGTAAATTCTGATGGCTTTGTTTGGTTTAACTGAGCTGTACTTCAAATTCATATTTATCTGGACTGTCCCTGCAGATGAAATAGCACTGAGAGGGGAACACAAGCTTTTGACTCTTAGAGAAAGACTAGATAACATGCTATATTTAAATAGCTGCCATGCATTGTGCCTTTTGTAAATATATTTTTCTTCTTAATTTTGGGAATATTTTTACACTCTCTGTGATTCTTCAGTGTTGTAAATTATTTATTTTGCCTTAGTGGAAGACTAATAGAGAAACACTAGAGTTGAGTTTGATGTTGTGCTTCCTGATGTCTTGGTTCCAGATCAGGAGCCATAACAGTCCCTTTTCCTTGAATTTCCAAGTGGACTCTGAGTGCATAAATCTGTTATTCCAAATTCTGTTGCTACTCCCTCAGGTTTTCTTGTTCTATTCACTGTGATGTCTGAGTTCATGAGCTTGTTTGTTCAGTAGTGTCTTTCTGACTTTGCTACTATTGAAGCAGTACAGTTGGTGTCTTATTCATTTTATATTTTGGGGTTTTTTAATGAGGGAACTACAATAATATTATAGGGGGGTACATACTCACTCTGATGGCCTTCTACTTCTTGACTCCATGTATAGAGGTGAAAATGTTTGCTCAGTGGAGGTGGGGAGAAAAGAACAAAAACTGCCTGCCGTGGTATTTGGCTTGTGATATGCAGAACTCTCCTCTGTCAGGCAATCCTGGCTCCAGGTGTATGTCAGCTATGTCTTTGAACTACCAGAAGTGGAAGAAAAACTGTCTCACAGAAAAGCTGAAATGGGGAGAGTAGGTTTTTGATACTTTAAGTTGCTCATAATTTAATGCAGAAAGGATCACCTGAAGAGCACTCGACTCCCTATCAACTTCCATTTGGCAGTAGTCCTTGTCTAATTAAAGCAGATTCACAGATATGTGATCTATCTGCCAGAGACTGAATTAATGCTTTCTAATATGTCAGGAAGAGCTAAAGCAATGCAGTAAAAGGTCAAACAGCCTTTCAGATATGCTGGAGAGGTATTTGGAGGGTGGGCAGGGAAGACGGGACTACCTTTTCATGCTTCTTTGTGCTATCAACAGCTGCTTGTGCTCCTGGTCCAGCTGTTTAAGGAAAAGCAGATAGGAGCTCGATGCTCTGAGACAGAATAAGCAAATGTTCCACACTTGCTCTGATTCCCTATACTATGCTGAAGAACAGGTACATGTTAATAACTTGTTCTGCTCTAGGGGCAGGCCATTCATCTTAATACCACAGTTTCTCTGGGTTTCTGTGCATGGGTTGTGTGAGCAGTGCCACAGTCTGCCAGGGTTCTGCAGCACCTCCTGTTGTAGTACATGTAGATTGTGTGCAGGACAAAACAAATACAAAACCACCTCAAGCCGAAACAGCATAAGATCAGTGCATCCTACTGTGATGAGTGCCACTGAAATGTAACCTTTCCTTAGTGACAGTATTTCTCGTGAGATAAAGATGGCTGGGCAAGTATGGGAGCAAAAGTTTTCTTTTTGTTTTTCTGTTCCTACCCTTACTCTTACAAGTAAGAACTTCTGCTGTTTGGGATTGTTGGTGGGTTTGGTTGGTTTTTTTTAATATATATATTCTGTATCCTGATACCCTGATAAAAGATAATTAGATAATCTGATAAGAGTAATTAGAAACTTGAATTAATTGGCTGTTCACATGATGTGAAAAGAAATATTGAATTAATCTCTCTTAATCTTGTGTCAGACAAAAATAGTTTGAAGATATTACTGAGTCTCACATAAATAAATAGACACCATGTTTTGAGTCCAGTCCTTTATTCCCTAACACAGTTCTCTCTCTGAATTTAGACTGATAAAGACTTTGGTATTGGTAGCTGCTTAATCAGCTTGAGGTAAGCAATGAGACAGTGGTTCGGACTTTAGGAGTTTATGAACAATTAGACTAAAGTTCAGAAGTGACTAGTAAGATTTTTCCATTTGACTATATATGTAACCAAGACATCATTTCATTTCCTCATAGTCTCTGTGCTCTAAACTCATAAATTGCTTGAATTTTAATGTGAATATTACACTATTACTTCATACAAAGTGTTCAAGCAGTGTTACTGTTTTGAACCCTAGTTCAGAATAGGACACACACTGTTCCACCCAGCCACTTCAGCTTCTACTGGGTTGGAATTCATATTATGCTTGCTTTCTCCATCTTGTTTTGTATCTGTAACTCACATAGTTGCTCCATTTCTTGAAAGAAAACAGTCTGGAATATATTCTTTAAAAGCTAAATATGCTCATCACCTATTGCTCTTGTCTAAATGTTTTTTCCAGTGTATCTGAAGTGGGCATGCCTGCCCACTTGAAATGGTGTTTGTATTTCTTTTCTGCAGGAAGCATTGGTTTTATTTTTTGAATTTGTTTATCTGACTGTTTATAATTAGTATATATCCAAGTGTTTCTGAAACTGGCCTGTAAAAATCTTTGTACTCTGCTTCTGTTGCTTCTAAAGTTATGACCTTGCAATGGCTCATGAAAGAATATTACTTGACTGTACCAGGTTTATCATAGTTGCTGTTCTCCAGTGTTGCTGCTTGTCCACACTTGAGTCTTTTGATAAGCTAGCATTATTCACATTGATAACTTTAATCAGTGGGTAAAAGTTTACTGTAGCTAGTTGATGGTTCACACTTCATTCTTGCAATCCATATATTATCTGATTCCTGATTCCACTCTAAAATGTGTTGTATTGATTGTTTGCAGACTAACATCAGGCGTACATGTGCTGCTTATTTATAATACCAAATTATATTGACATAAGCCTTCAACTTAATCAACAGTGTTTGCTATCAATGTCCCTCAGATATTTGTTAGTAATTAGGCAAATAACTTATTACTGATTCATTGGCATTAGTAAATACAAGTCCTGTACTTGATGGAATGTGATTTTTCTCAAACTGTATGCAATCTAAATAGTGAGATCTTGTACCTGAAAAAACTTTAATTTTCTGATGCCTTCAGGTTATCTCATAGAGTAGCAGCAAATGTGATTGACATTCCTTACGCCGTTATCTGTTGTGATTTGCAGGGCATGGTCAGATCCTTCGTGTAGAGAGTTACCCTGTAAATATTAAGAAAAGAACTGTGTAGATCGCATTGTAAAGACAGAGGGCAAGAATCTCTGTTTAAAAAATTAATTGTGTTGATACACAAGGCAATTTGCTGTTACCGTTTTAGGGTAAAGAAGCTAACTTGACATTTCTGAGAATATGAATGTTTTTGTTAAACAATTAAGCTAACTAACCACATCTTGGTCTAGCCTGGTGCAGAGGATGCTGCTATTATGATTTCTTGTAAAACAAATAATTTTGTTAACTTGAGATACTTTAGAAACAGCAGTACTTTGCTCAGACCTTTTCATCTCTGTTATGTAGTCTGGTTTTAGGGTATTTGAAACTGCTCTGTATCCTTTTTTAAAAAAGAAACCAGCTGCTTATTTAAACTGATATTTTCAACAACCTGAAAATGCTTTATCAAGATGAAGTACTAAACCAGTTAAATACTTGCTGCTACTACAGACCAGCACAGGAGAAAACAGATAATCTCATGATGTTGTGTTTTTTGTTTTCTTTTATTTGTTACTGGCTGTGGTCCAGAAGTGTCTTCTGTACTGTGTTAGATCTTGCAGGCAATTGCTTGGACCTTTTATGAACGCTGTTTTTCAAATCAGCTGACTCTTGTTACTTTTTGCCTTCTTCGTTTATGGTTGAAAAATTACTTAGATTTTGAAATAATCATTACCATAAAGACAGCCCAGTCAGAATGCAAAGCTCTTAAATTCAAGCATTTAGAAAACTAACACTTTCATTTTAGGTCAGCTTTTTGGTGGCATTTTTTTAATAGTATTTAGGAAGGGTAAATCTGTTACAAAAACTGCTTATTGCCAGAATTCTTATATGTGATACGTGTTGGAAAACAATTCTTACTCTAACCTTTTGCTAAAATAAAGGAGGCATTCTTACCTTCTTCTTTCTTAATAGGTATTTGACTGATGAATTGGGTCTCTCTGAATACATTGGGGTAGTCTCATTTTTTAACTCATCCTAAACATGCACTAACAATTATCTCAGTTCATAAAATACCTGACCAAGTCTGTCATCCCATCATAGACAGCATGGGTTGGTTGATTCTGAGGTGTGCACGTTTTTTTCAGAGCATCAGATGGCTTGAAAATCTTTCTTGACCCCCATCCCTGATTGACAATGTATTTAACATTTCAAAGGTAGCCCTTCATCTGTGGGTGTTCTGAAAAATCTGGCTCTTACTGGTGCCCGGTCTTCTAGCATTTTAATTAACTCTCCATACAGGGACCCCTCCTGCAGAGAAAACATGCATTTTCTTTTAAAAGAATTTCCAGGATAGATTGTGAGCATAAACTGTGGAGGAGGAAAATTTACTTGCAAGTATAGGAGCAGTTGTGTTTCTGATTTTGCTGTAGTATATAAAGATCTGAACTTCTAAGTCAGTGTAATGTGAAAGTATGTAAAACACATGCTTTTACACTAAAGCATAGTAAGTCTTGCTGTGACTGCAGGAATCCCAAATGTGAACCTAATTTTGTAGTGTCATCAGTCTGGAATTTACTGCTTAATTTGGAAGAGGAAGCTGAGATCCAGAAGCATGGCAGAAAATTTTTTTGAGTGCCTGATTTCTCAGTTGTATTTTGGCACATCATCAAAAGTGCTTCAGAAGTACTGAGTTGTTTTGTCTTCTACCAACTTCACTTGTAGTCAAATGGTCAGTACTGATGAAGACTTACAAAAGTGTTTTGTTTCACAGTCTGAATATATAAATTCCTTCAAGGAAAATATTCTTAATTTTTGTTTTAGTGGTATTTTTGACACTTTGTACTTGGCTCAGTCCTTGAATATGTATTTGAGTGGTGTTAATAATTAATTCATTTACTTATTTTGAGTAGAACTTATAGTTTTTAACGGTACTCTTATTCTTAGCCCTAAAACTGAAAATGCAATATCTTTCACGAAGCCTATAGAATGCAGCATGTAACTGATGGCTCAACAGCAGAGTGCTGAAAAAACTAGGGTAGATTTCAGAACAACAAATTTGTTAAAATATTGACAAACACTTCTTTGCTTGTTTTCCTAATTTTCCCTTCCGGTCATAAGTATCCATTAGTATTCATGATGGAAAACTTTAAGCTGAGAGTTTAAAGCATAATAGAATCAGCTGGATAGTGTTATAGCTGAGTCTTCCTGACGATATTCATTATATAAGGATCAGTTGGGTTTGATCCTGTCTGTAGTCAAACTGTCAAATAAACATGCAAAAGTTGGGCATTCCATCCTGAAGGATATCTGTCCAAACTTTGGTACACGTGCTTTATTTCAACATGTGTTTTGTTGTCTTGGATTAAATAGCTGCTTCCTTTCTGTGTTCCCCATTGTATTCTCATTCCTTACAGCATATACAGCATAGAATAAATAATAGCAAATGTGTGACATGTTTACTGTATCTCGTATTTTCTTTTTTTATGTGTGATAATTCTTGCACTGTATGCAGAAGTCTTTAATGTCTAGTGTGGATTTTTCCAAGGAGTGGACCATTGATATATTTGATGGGAAATCAAAATAGAAATGGATCATGTTCGAATTGACAAATGATCTAGTTTTCAGGTATTAGTTTAAATGTCTACATCCTGGCCTACTTCTAGAACTATTCTAGAGAGCTGTTAAAATAAGCCGCTACCTTTAGTGTCCAAATTATTATGTTGATATTCACTCTGATTTCTGAAAATTGCTTCTCAAATTAAATAAATTACGTCTTGAGAATGGAGAAACATAGCAATAATGTTTCTTCATTCTCTAATGTTCATGCTGCAGCTGTGTGACCTCCTCTGATGGTTATCACATCCAAGATGTGAAAGCCCAGCTGTGAAGAAACTGAACTTTCCGGTGCTGTTTTTATGTCCCCATAATAATGGTCTGGGCCTCTCAGATACTCGTCAGACAGGTTCCCTGTCTTGACAGCATAAGAATGTCTTCATGTCTTAAAAGTACAGTGTTCCTGGCTGTCCTGTGTGCAGTCTCCACTTCTAGCCCAGTGGAAAGTGCTGACTGGTAGCAGCTGTTGTTATCCTCTTGTCTCACTTCAGGTAAGCATGAGAGGCAGTGTAGTGCAGGGTGTCTTGGCAGCAGCATGCCAGGTAGGGGTAACTGCCCCATGTTGCAAAGATTATCAGACTGTATTGCTGCTGCAGATTTCCATATTGGAAAAGTCTCCATCTGGCCAGCTTTGGGAGCCAGAGACCAAGCAAAGAATGAGCCCCTTACTACACCAAGCAAAGATGGGTGGACAGCTACACTCCTGTGGGGGAAAGCTTTGTCCCTCCTCCTCGCTGCTAAGGCATGACAAGAGTGCATGGGAAAAAAATTGCAGTCACTAATCTGATTTGCTCTGAGATGAAGCAGATTCTTAGTTAATGAATTGGAGGTTACCAGGTTACCATTCTTGTATGGTCAAGTTGCTGCATCATGCTGGTGGCTTAAGGTTACCTTCTCTGGTCATAGAAGTGCTTATGTAGTGGTAAAATTTTTGTTACAAATCTTCTGTATAATTATTAGATCTAACTTTTTTTCCTTAGAAAATGTGTGTGGTGACTGTAAAAGTAACACTTCATAAATATTTCTGTGTGCAGTACAAGTTATTGAACGTGTCATCAGTGGGCTTCATGTAGATTGGAAATCCTTTATTCCTTTATTGGAACAAAATGGGATCTAAATCCCATTCAAAATATGATGCAATTTTATCCTATTATTTTTGATCACACATCTGCTCTGTTCCTCAGTGCTTGTCTTCACGTGTGGTACTATGCCAGAACTAATGAATTATTTGGGATCTTATCTAAGCTGAGGTCAATGTTGGATAACCCATGTCAGTAATTCAGAAAAAAGAGAGTCACAGTGTATTGTAACTTCCGGCTATTGCTGGTTGCTCTAAAAAAGCCAGCAAAATTACAAAGAAAGTTCAATAACTTGTTCACAAATACAGAGTAAATTAGTAAATTTAAATTTAGAATTTGCATGACTATCTAAGCAGATACTGTGTACTCAAAATGAAGCTGTGATACTCAAAGCTGTCTCCACCTGCATTCCCAGTTACCTGCTGATTTGGGTGTGAAGAACGGTGCTGCTCCATAAGAAGGGATTTGTGTGTGTGACCTGTTGTGCGGTGAAGCAAACTCCTCTGTGGCAAAAAGAGGCATACAGTTCTTGTTTCTCAAAGAAAACTGTAGCAGCCTCTTGGCTGAGCCAAATGTCTTCTTACACCAGTTTCCCCAGTTTATAGGTACCATAGTATCACCTCTGTTTGCTCTTTACTCACCATTTGTTTTGCCATGAATGAAGCAGGATTCTGTAGCTAAACTGCCATGGCGTTTCCCACAGCATGATTAGAACTGTTAACGCTGTCTTTGGAACTTGGCGAATTGGGAGTAAATTGGGAAAGAAAACTTGCAGTAATTTCATTATGAAGGCAGTATGGGTTTTAATTTTTTAAACTTGGGGGGTGCATGATGGTTAATTTCAAGATGATCTCATGAGATACCATATTCTGATGAAACTTCTGTACAAGACAGAGGCTGGTCTAGCATTTTTATAATGGTAACCATTGTTTTTATTGCAGACTGAAGTAAATTCTCAGATTCCTAGTGGCTCTTTAGTAAAGAATTGCAAACTTCACATGGCTTAGTGGATATACTTTATCAGTTTTCACATGTTACTTATGAATGAGAATATGCAAAATCAGGTTTTGTTTATGGTTGTTTATTTTTCAGGCCCATGTATTTTCAGTCATTTTCTACCAGATGTAAGTTAAAACTTCTGCAAGATGTTCTCCCCACTAATGGTAGGAAATAGGTCCTTTTGGAAAGCTAGGAGGTCTTTAAGAGCACTTTGATGGAGTGAGGTGCACTGGATTGGCACTCATCACACCCTGTTACAGTAGATGCAGATGATGGAGCACTGTGACTTTGGCCCAGAAAGGCAGGTGCAGTTTTCATAGATACAGGGATGTGAAGGCAAATGCCGAGGACCTTATGTTATCTCACAAGTTATAATACTGTGTAATACTCACAAGTTATACTCACAAGGCATAGATACAGGGATGTGAAGGCAAATGCCGAGGACCTTATGTTATCTATCTCACTGTGTAATGTAAAATTCACAATATACTCACAAGACTGTTAACTCCTTTAAATATTTCTTAAGCTATTTTGTGACATTATACGAGGAAGACTTTCTTGCATCTCGAGTTGCGGATAAACCCAAAACAGTACTTCCAAAACAGCAATTGCAAAGATCACTGTGAATAGTCTTAGTGGAGATGTATTCTACAGGCTGCATTCAGGCTTTGTAGTTAAAGAGCGATAACTAGTTAACTGTAGACATGGCAACAGCAGCTCTGAAGATATTTGTCAAAGGTTATTAAAGCTTGTGCTTTACTTATCTTCAGTTTCCCTCTCCCACCATGCCCTCCACCAGTTTACACCACATTTGGGATGAAATGCATTCATCTCCGTGTTGGTGCTTGGGTAGCACATAACAGGCATGCAATTCAATTGTTTTCCAACTTGGCCATTTTATTGGAACCTCTTATAAGGAGAATCTTCTCTGGTTGAAGATAAACACTGAAGACATTGAGAGCTTTAAAACTAGTTCATGTACCCATCATGTTTTCTACAACTACTGTTCCTGAAGCCCTATGGGAAGGAAGGATGATTGGTGACTGTCCTTGACTTAGTGTAAATGGTTTGAGTGGTGGCAGTACCCAGTGTTACTCAGGGTTACCTATTAGGTCAGCCTCACTGTATTTCTTGTAAACCACTAAGTCTCACCAACTTTGTCTTAGACAAGACTGGTGTTGATTCAAGGTACATCTAATTCTTCTCTTGCCAACTGTTCACCTTTCATCTCTTGAGCTTTCCTCCTATTTTTGGGTTGCCAAATGCATCAGACATAGACGAGATCACCTTTACTCATCCAGAAACTTAGTTGCTTAAACAAACAGATCTTCCTGCTGACTGGTGTCTGAGCTGCCCTTCTGATACGCTGATTTGAACCTCTTACAAGTGATGGGATTCACTGAAGGAATTATCCATTCTTTACAGATAGATTCTCATCTGTTAAACTTTGTGTCTAACATCTTAGCCAAGATGTGGAAGATGTAGATATCACATCAAAATCACATCACTTTTCAAGACACATGGCTTTACTCTTCTGCACACACCAGTGTGTTGAGCTTGAGGAAAGCTCGAGTATAAAGTGTTCCCATAAGTTCATCCTCTTTCTTTTTGAGCAGTGTGATGTGCACATTTACAGTACTGGTGTGCATATTAATTGCAGACATCAGTTAAAAATTGGAAACTCATTCATAATGAGCAAATAACAAAGTTGCTGGTCTTTGGGTGGGTGCTCCTAACTTCATGAAATCTCCCTAAATAGTTCTCATAAAATGCTATTTGACCTTGAATTTTGAGATAGAACTAACTCAAACTCAAAAAGGAATGCCAAGTTTCGAAAGAAAAAGCAAAGCTGAGAAACCTTTCAATTTTTTGATGCAGAAGGGATAGCATATTATAGCTGATACCTGGATTAGGAAAGTTTAAATACAAATATTTAAGGGGATGTCACATTTCCTTAAAGATGTTGGAAAGCAGCAATCTGCCTTGGTATTATGAGTGAATGAATATTGTCATTACAAGTTCTTGTCTTCTCAGGGGGTCACACATCCTTCACTACAACAGTTTTGTCTATATCAGCTTACCGGTGCTATAAATATAAATGTTCTGATGCAGGCTTGTTCTGCTACCAAAAGATGTAGCTAAAGAATTTAAGAAAAGTCTGTCCACCCTGATAATCTATGAAATTACCAGTGCTTTGTTCTTCTGGTTTAAAAGAAGTAAGATGTGCTTGTCCTGTTACATTTCGAGAAAGTTAATGACTAATTGACTGCTTGAGAGTTTGTTATTGTTGTAAATTTGTGAACAGATTTGTTTATCAAAACAGCATGCATGACATTTTAATGGTGATGTTAATGAAGTAGTGCTACTGTCACTAGGAATTTTGGACTCTTTTCCAAAATTTTTATGGTTGTGTGGACCACTAAGATGGTTAGGTGGAAGCCTTCTCTTTCAGTAAAACTTGGATACATAAATTGTGTGTAAACATGGCAGGAGGAGTGAGAGTGATGTGGATTCTCAGCTCTGAGCTCTCAGCTTAAGACATCTTAGCCAGTTAGGAGAGTCTCCCTGCTTGATTTGTCCCTGAATTCTCCCTACTTTCACCTTGCATGGCTTTCAGAGGGGGTTAAGAGTGATAGGCTGGAATGGGATAAAAAACCCAGAAGTGAGACTGACCAGAGAAGGGTTTGCAGTTGAGTGTTGCTCTTCACCAGGTGTTCTTGAGGAATTCCTGCGTTCTTTGCATTTTGTATTTAATCCTCGTGGTGGCAGCACACACCAAGGGAAAGGGAGCCAACCGAGTGCTGCTGACCTGGCATTTAATTACAATTAAAACGAGTGTGCTCATACTTACACTTTTAGCTTTCCAATGAGGCAGCTCAAAAACAGAGGCTCAAAACTTCATCATCTGCAACATCAGTTTTTGTGAACTTCTGAGACACATTTAGTTGGGAGAAATATTTCCTCTTCTCCTCTCCATCCCCTCACCAGCCGGTAAAGGCAGCATTTGTGAAGATCGTGAGCTGCTGAGAAAACTTACATGGGAGGGTTGAAGTTTCAGTTGTCCAAAATGTTATCCAAAGACTATTGCAGTTTTTGAATGGTGGCGGTTTTTGTTAACCCCAGCACTAGTGCCAGAACTCTTGTTGTTCAAGGCACTACCTTGCTGTAGTCTTTCCTAATTTGCAAAGTTAGGGTCTGTCTGATGGATTTCAGTTGGAAACAGAGAAAGTGTTAGGCATCCAGTGAAATCTATTAACACAAAGCAAAGAAAGAAGTACCAAATGTTTGTAATGAGGTACTGGTAACCAAATAACTGAAAAGTCACTAATACACTGGAAAGTTGTCTGCAGATTTGACACTGTGCTAATTAAAGAAGGTAGATAGAACTAACTTTTGAAATCTGAAACAGCCTTTTCCAAAATAGCATCATAGGCAAATTTTTTACTGTAGACTGACTTGATAATGTGAGTGAACAGTTATTTCAGGGTAGAAGTGTTGGTTTGTAAACCAGCACAGGCATGGGTTTGTTTCATGTCATCTGCCTGACCTCACAGTCACACATCAGTTTCCTGAGATTTTTTTTCACCTGACCAAAAGTGTCAGGTATTTGTTCTGTCTTCAATGTTTCCTTGCCATACTGTGAAGCTCTCATCATATATATCAATCTTCTGCAACTGAAGCCAGTATTACTGAAATTCATAAAGTACCTAGAAGAAGGAAATAAGATAGGAAAACAAACAGCAGTTTATATGGAAAACAGGTAAATGTAGTGTGTACACACTTTTTGCAGGTATCTGACCTGAAATTGTTTAGCTTTAGGAACACTTTAGGTGTTCCTTGTGCAAGTAAGGATGAAAATATGCGCTGTCTGCACTGTATTCCAGTTAGAAGATTCAAGAACTAGAAAAGGGGTAATAAATACTTAAGTGAGGGCATTTTCAGTATCTCAGAAGTGGACTAAAAAGCCAACTTAATGGCTCTACCTTCCTGGGCTGTTTAGGATATAATGAATTTTAAAAGTAATACAAATTGAAGGGATAGACTATTGTACCTATAGACAACTGCTCCTTTACCTTTGCATCTTTATTTTAGTTATTTGAAGTCTTTTTTCAAATAAATTTGACAGCTCAAGGCGTAAGTCTCTGAACTAGTTATAGGACTAAAATAAATTGTTACTGTATGAGAATCAAGAAGACTTTTTGCTTCTCATTCCATAAAGGGCATTAAAATACTACCAGGAAGAAGAACTGTATGTTCTCTGTATTCATCTTGGTCTTACAGGGAGCATGCATCAAGCCCAACACAACTAAAAGAGGAGCATACTTTCTAATATGTGAACTTGTATATGGGCCTAAGCTGCATCCAGAAGAGGACAAGCTCGTGTGTGCAACTTTTCATTTTCAGTCATGCAAGTTTAAGAGCTATACCAGAAATTATCCAGAAAATCACAGTGTTAGATCTTAAAATTACATTGTTACTCAACAACTGGCAGATCACATTACCTTTTTCATAATTCTTGTTTTGCGTTCTTGCCACTGTCTCATTCAAGGAAATTTTTGAAGCTCAGGAGTCTTGTTTTATGTTGTTAAATGTGGTAGATTTATGAACTTCCATTACCCAAATCACTACTTGTATTGTAAGTGTTAATGATGGGATTGCCCTTTCATGTAAATATAAATATAATACAGGCTACTGACCTTCACTGCTGAAAAAGCACTATTTGATGCAGTGTGGTTATGGAACAGAGTACAAATAAAGTACTCTTTCTTTTTTGGTGACTGAGATGGGTATTCTTTTCCTTTGTTCATCCTGTTAATTACACAGTGTAAAGCAAGTTTGTGGGAAGAGAACTTACATTAGACCAATCAGGACAGTTGGAAGTGGACAAACTGTTGTGTACATAAGGATTTGTGTGTTTTATGGCCAGAGCATTGCTTTTATTCTACAACCCAATGCATTGCAAAAGCTGAACCACCTTTGAAGGAATGCAATGTGGTTGGTTTTTTCTGTGTGATCAGAAAATGACTGATGAATGACCAGATACTAGGATTTTTTTTTTCTTTGAGCATGTTGTTTAGTTTGCTTTTTTTGCTGAGAGTTTTGAAAAACCTTTGAAGAATCCTGCAGGGTTCTACCTGCAGGGCAACCTAAGACTGCATTCAAGAACAGATATGGTAGTAGAAAATGCCCTGTCCAAGGACAGTCTGACATGCAGTGTCCTAGACTGAAAATTCAGAGGGAAAATTACAAGTTGTAGGAGTTCAGAAAAGTAATTTGTAACATGAATTCTGGGAGAATTGATTTTTCTGTGAAGCACCTTGGTACATTCACTGGGTTACTTTTTTTGTAGAAGGGGCTGATGCTCTGTACTTGTGCAGAGGGGAAGGGGAATGGTGGACACTTGTGGATGCAGTAAAACTAGGCCAGCAGTTGGTACATTTATTAAAAAATGGATGTTTTAATGAATGTTTGATGTTGCATGGAAAATTGAAAGGTGCAGAAATAGGAAATAATTGCTGCAGTCACTTAAAGGTACTTGTGTATCTATAGTCTTTGGAAACTGTATGGCTTCTGTAGATGGGCCATAACACTTCAGCCTTTTGTATGAAATTACGTACTTTCTTTTACCAGCATCAAAACATGACTTTATTGCCCTGTGATGCTTTTATTTTAACACTGTGCAACGTATGTAACCTCTAATTGTTGAACAGCACCAATTGATAGTATTTGTAACATGGATCAGATAAGAAACAATTCTCAAGTAGAGTAGGTATATACTACACAAGGAGCAATTGCTTAAGAAACAGGCTGGCTGCTTCATCTGTTATGTATTTTGCATTTAAAACTTTGTGGTTTTCAAACCACAGTGTTTCAGGGGTATTGGCAACATTCAAAGACTGATATTGCTTATGGGTGGAGTCAAAAAGATTTCTGTACAAAATATTGGCAGCTGAGTCTGGCATGATTCACTTTCCAGACTAAGTAAGCAAATCCATTTTAATTGGCGTATAATGTTATGTCTTTCATCGCTTACAGAGTGTTACCAAAGAGTTAAGGGCAAATACAATTATTCCCCACTTTGTTACTGTACAATAAAGTGAATACAGACACTTTTTACTTTATCAGATCTTGCTGTGCCCAAAAATAAGTTTTTGAACATATTATCCTTTCTTGTGTGGTGTTGCATGTTGAGGAAATCCTTTCAGCTGTTGAGAGCTTTGGGGAATAAAGGTTTAAACTACATCCTTCTGCAGCATGTCTGTCACTAAGTTGAAAATGTTTTTATATACAGCCATTTGACAGCATCTATTAAGATCTCCATCACTTTCTTAGGCTATTCCTTTGGAGAGGATGAGTTGGAGTAAGTAAACAAAGACTTTGGGTCTATTTTGAGATCTCTGTATAAACATATGGTCTTCTGTGTCTTTAAGATTCTTTTAGGCATGAGTCAGGACTTTAGTGTAAGAAGTGAAAATATTTTTATTAGGTGGGAGTGGTCTTGATTTAGAGTTGAAGTATTCTTTTGCCTATGGTACTGATAAATTCATTTTGTGTGTCTGTAAAAGATATATATGTGGAAGTGTATTGGACATAGTAAACTAATTTCTATTTAAAATGTAATGAAATCTTTAAAAGGACATCTAGCTGCATCATTTTTGAAGGACAAAAAAAATACTGACATTAAGAAATCTGGTTTAGGTTATCTGTGTCACAGTCACTGAGCTCATGTCCTTTCCCCTTCCTTTTGTTAATCATTCCCTCATGAATTCCAGTCATCCATTTGGTTCCAGGAGGGATCGGTCAATTCTCCCCGAGTTAAAATGCGGGATCTATAAACTGCAACTCTTAATGTCTGTCTTGTGTCCAGATTTTTGAGACTATGTTCCTTGTAGAAGAAAGAGGATTCCTAACCCCTGACTGAAGAGTCTTTGTAATGCACAGCATTGTGTGTTACAAAGAAAAAAAATCCTGGAGAATGTCTTTTAAAAACTGTGAACATACCTATATGTCTGCTCGTCTCTCTTCTGCTTCCCTTCGCAGCCCTCGTCTTCTATGATAAAACTGTTAGGGTTTTTCACAATCAGCACACATCATCCTGTTTTCTTTTTTTCTTTTTTTTTTTCCAATTTTATTTCAGTTTTCCTGCAGAGGAACTTCTCAGCTCCAGACTCTGCTTTTGAATCTTTTTTTGGAAGAGTGCCTTTTGCAAATCCACATTACCCTTTGCTGGAAGTAGAGCAAGGGTTTACTGAGCTCTACAGCTTCCTTGGCACTCCTTCGGCTGTGTTTGAATATTTGTATTTAGTAAACCATTTTGGTGGTCTTGTAAGCAGGCTAGAGCATTAGAGCATAAGAGACTGTAAGAATTAGCTACACAGGATGATTTGAGTGATCCATCAAAATTTACAGAACCTTTACCTTTTAGGGGATTATATGCAATGTTCCTAAAAATGCTGTGCTTTTGTGTTTTTCAGTTATGACAGTACTAAAGGAGTCAGTCTGGTTGTATTTCTCATTAATGTTGAGTCACACATTTTAATAATAGCTGTATGTTTAGAATTTCCTAGGAATTTGTACTTTCTAAAGCAAGAGTGAGGTAGGCGAATTAATCTTTAATTTGATTATGTGGCTATAGACCTCAGATAAATTTGTTAGATAAACTGTGCATGTTACGAGAGTGCTGTATTTGTCTTATGTAATCATGAAGTTGCTATTAGTGCTTGTTACAAAAAAGGTATTTTTAAAGATTTGGTGTCTGTAGAATGAACATTCAAATAAATCCATGAAAAACACTGCAGGTGTGGTTCAGCAAAATGTGGAAGTCGATGAAGAAATGGTACCATTTTAATTTTCCTAGGTAAATTTTTCACAAAATGCCTTCCTTTTTTTCCCCTTTTTTTATGACACCTCCACTTTCTTCCCCTCTCCCCAATATTATAACACATGCATTTCAACTTTTTTTGGATCCTTATAATTTGTGAACACTTGCACTATTCACACTTCCCACACTTGTCAATCTTCAGTAAAAACGCCTTCATAAGGTAGATATTATACAATTTAAAATATAAAATCCCCTTTACAATTATTTGTTATAGCTGTCTTCAGCTTCACTGGGGTAGCATCAGTGAAATAGTTCCCACTTGCTGATTTTTTATCCTGCAGCTCTAGCAGCATCCCCAGGTCCTTATTTAGCATGAGTGGCTGAGACTAGGGGAAGTGGGAGAAAGGAAGATGTCCAAGGAGCACTTGGGGTTGTAGGAGACTGCAGTGCCTCTTCATTTGCTTGAGGGCGTGTTTCTTTTTTTGGTCTTGGAAAGACCCAAAATTCACAGTAAATAAAATTATAGCAGAGGAGTAAAATGAGAGCCACGTAGGTAATATTAAAAGCAGAAAAAGCCAGTCTTGCCTTTTTCACAGGATGTTGCTGTGTGTTTTGTTCCTATTTCTTCACATAATGAGAAGGAGGTGAACTGTAAGCAGAAAAGTCTCTTCTACCTAAAAATGGTATATTAAAAATCCTGGTTGGCAACCCTTTAATTCATTGCACTTGAGAGGAAATCATCTTCACTGGTATTGGTAAAGTGAGCTCTTTTTTTTACTGCAGCCTGGGCCTTTTCTTGTGCTCACTAGAAATGTGACACTCATTGCAATGACTAAGTGAACTAATCTCTTTAATCAACCAGTCAGATGAAATCCTGACTGCTTGGGACCCTTGGGAGAATAGCATGTGCTGAAGCCTGTTTGTGAACGTGCAAAAAGGTGCAGTTTATATGCTTTTCTTCGTTTCAGTCTATGCCAGTGAATGCAGGTGGTGTCACCCAGCTTCTTCCTCCTGTCATATGCAGCTGAGCAGTGTGTTTTTTAGCAACAAGGGTAGCGCTGTAACCAGCACTGTGGGAATTCAGACTGTGGATCAGTTTTCCCTTCCAGCCTAAATGACAGACAAATGTACTTTCCTGAAATCTTAGCAGTGCCTTATCATAGCTGTAGGGTGTTGTTCTTTTTTTTTTGCTTTTTTTCTTTTTGTGTGTACACCCCCTTCTTTTAAGTACACTCCCATACCATTTTACTTCACTTTCTCTGCTATTACAGCCCACCTCAGGGGTATAAAAAGGGATTTCCAGAACCAGGTTTTCTATCTCGAGGATCTTCTGGCATTCACTGCTGCCAGAGAAGTGGTGTGATTGATTCTTAGGGAGCTTAAAGACAGTCTTGGAGCTGAAGGGGAAGTAGGTCTGTTGCAATAATAGATTAAATAGTGCAAGAAGGCCCTGGAATTGTTTTATGTTCCTGAGAGCTCGGCACCAGTGATGCAAAGCTGAAGGCTTAAGGATTGCAACAGCCTTGGAGGGAATAGCGTATGTGTATGAGGAGGTAGTAAGAGGATTTTTAAAAGGTCATGGGAAACCCAAGGCAGTCCATCAAACAGCAGTGACTAAGGACTGCCGAGAACTCCTCTGTGAAACTCGTGCCTTAGATGGCTCTTCTTAACTGCTCTGCCTTCGACCCCGAGTTCCCTGAGACAGCTCAAGATGGGCTGTTGGCAATAAAGTTATTCCCATGCTTTGATAATTAATAACTCTTGTATGCAAGTGTCTGGGATGTGGGTAACAACCAAAAATGGCAGTAAGCCATCTGTATCTGTATCAGGATTTCATAACTGGTTTTTTGTGAGGTGCTCCACTCTGTGGAGGGCTGGCCATCCAAACCACCCCTTAAGAAAGGCACTGGCCTGTGGTGAGCCATGTACCAGCTGAAAACGGGCTTACATTGAGCTACGTGACATGTACCGTGATTTGGGAGTACTGGTCTGTGATTAAGCTTTAATGTTTCACTGAAAAAAATATTTTCTGACCACCCGAGAATGTTCTGTTCTGCCACAAATTAGTATTGTAACTTTTAAGGAATGGCTGTGCATTTGCACAGTATGTGAAACTGGGGTGGTATCCCTCCATGAATTCCATGAGAAAGATATTTTATTGGTACTGTTACTGACTTTGAGTTTTGAGAATAAATCTAGGAGCCATGTCCAGTTAGCAGCACAATGGTACATTTTCTGTTCATGAAGGACTCTTCTCAGGTACCAATCCTTTATAACATTTTAAGAAAGTGGCTGAAAATGTTTAATGGAAGTAGTATGAAAATTAATATTGTTCAAGCTAGGATTTGGTTTTTTGGGGAAATGGTGTGTGTTTGCAGGCCCTGCACAAATATGTGATATGTCAGGTGCTGTGGTTTTGTCAGTTTTTAAAAGTGTGCTATCAGTTGCAGCTAATACTCCTGTTCAATAGGAAATAAAATCATCTTTGGTACACATTTCTACTCTGACAGGTTCATCTTCGTAGTGTTATAGAATGTCACTTAAAAAAGCAATAATTTATAAAAAGACAATAATTACTAACCTTATGGTCATATTTTGCAAAGGAGAGGTTGTTAGTAGTCCTTCAAGTTAATAGCTGGGGTTAATGTGTATTTTTTAATGGGACAGATTTATTTTCATGAGAGCCAAAGTTCTTTCTTGCTTAGACTGTGAATTCCATAAGGGAATAGTAAGGAGTTAAGAAGGAAACATGATGAAATGTTGGTCTTTGCATCCAAAAGAGGATTTAAGTCATGAACTCCTGACCTCGTGATCCTCAATTACTTATCCCGGGTGAGGGAAATCTGTTCTACTTTAATGTTTTTATTAATGTGACTTGGAATGAATGCAGGCATTCTTCTCTCTTAGAACGTGTTTAAAAAAATACCTCTGGATTAAAAAATACTAGATCTTTTAATTTTTAGTCCAAGTTTTTTTTTGCATAGCCAGTTTCTAAGAAAAAAAGGGAGTTTTTAGAGAGGATTGGTTGTTGTTTTACAGGGCACACTGAACCTTGACAGTGGTACACTGAGAGCTGATGGCCAAATATATTAGAATGTTACCTAATAAATAATATATTTACGTCACTGTTATGACTTGGCTTCTACAAAGAGCACTGTAAAGGCTCAGTGCATGGGTTAACCAGTGGTTGCATTAACCCATCTTCTGCAAGTATTGCAAACCATCCAAACACACCACCAATTTTTACCACATATCCTATGAAAAGTAGGTCATGTCTTTATTTTTAATGTATCTTCTCTTTTACCAAAAAAACAGATTAAAATCAGTTTCATGTTCCTAAGTGTTTTTCTGCTAACCATTTTTGAACATAAGGGCTGTTTCCATGTACTGTGCCATGTTTGTCTTTATTATTTGAAACACGGGAAATTTCTGTGAAGTGTAGGAAAAGCAGTGCAGATATGTTTATGCAACTGCAAATTAGTCCCCACTTTAGAGAACTTATTTGTAGGTCTCAGGGTTCAGAGCTTCTTTAGTAACATGTGAACTCACATGAGGATGGAAGAAGGCAAATGGAAATGAGTGCTGGAGCAATACACGTTAGTATCACTGAAAATTAACTCCTGACGTAGCAAAGCACCCAAATTTAAATCTTGTTTTTCAAATGATAAATCTTGCTGTTGTAAAAGCCAAATATATTTTTTGGTGTACTGTAGCTCAAGGTCTGCTTTAAGCTAAGGTTACTTATCATTCTGAATGCTTGTGTAATGTTTCATTAAGTGTTTAGAATTCACAGAGCATTGCATGCATTTACTTTACAGAGCTGGGAAATTTCTGCAGGAAAATAAGTGAAGAGAGAAGAGGAAATAAAATTGTCAGATTCTGGGATCTGACCTGATGTGACCAATTGGTAGTTCCATCGATTAGGTTGCAGATAGGGTTTGCAAAGCAGACTATTGAATTTTTGCTGTGAACTGGGAATCTCATATTTTTGTGTCTAAGGTAACAAAGAATTCTTGTGTTTGGATTCTTTGTTTCATAATATTAATGCAATAGATCTGCATGTATTTTAGCAAATATCACTGGTCTGAAAGCTATTTTTGTCAAATGTTGGAAATGTGTTTTAACAATTCCCAAAGACTGCTTTGGAAGAAATTTATATAGACTGTCATAACTCACATGTCAGTTAACAGCTTAACATCCTTGAAGTCTTTCTTTAATAATTGTTGCATGAAAAACTTAACTTTCATGAACGGAAATAAGTACAATTGTTCTCATCTGAAAAGTCAAGTGAACATAAGCATGAGAAACAACTCCCTGAGAGACAGCACATCTCTAACAGAAGAGTGCCAGTATGCTGCTGTGAATACTCAGGGCAGTGATAAACTCTTCGTAATTCATTTTCCCATTCATAAATTGAAGTTAATGACATTTTCTCACTTTCTTTTTAAAGCAAAGTGCTAGGTCATTCGTAACCATTAATATTGTGAGCAGGGAGCTAGTGCTCACTTAAAACACGTGAGGACTGCTCTTCATGTGTTCCTGGTTGATGCCTGCAAGGTCACTTGTTTTTATGCATTGGCATAAGCAGCCAGTGGCCTGCAGGCCTGCTGCTGAATCCACTCTTGGCTGCCTTTAGAGTAGGAAGCTCCTTACAAGCTCCCTATATTGCTCTAATTCTGGCAGTCTGATCCTCAGGCATCGTTAGTAGGGGATTTTTGGCATGAGCCAGGGCTGACTTGGTTAGGATAAGCCTCTGTCTGACTTTGCATTTGCACACCACAGTTTACACAGATTTCCCAGGTGAAAGGTGATGAACATGTGCAGTAATCCTGCCTACACAGTGAGGAAAGGTGGTACATGGCCTGTGTGATTGGAAGGCTGGGAACCATTTCAACAGTGCTTTGAAGACTGATTGGAAGTTCTGAGGCTTCTTAGAGCACTTCCCCCCACCATGTGTGTGGATTTCACAAGTACCAAGAAACTAATGTGCATAGCAGCTAACTTGAGAGGAGATTTTGGTAGCATAGGCACCTGGAAACTGAATCTCATCGATCCTAATTACCAGCTGTTTGTTAAACTGTGGTATGGGTTGAGTTGTGTGGGGGTTTTTCAAGATGGGTTATATTTATCTAGTTTAGGGCACCTAACACTTTCCACACTTTCTGGTAAGCACTTTGAGTTACATGTATTGAGCTTATGATACCTATGTATAAGTGGCAGGGCTGCCAAGTCCAGCATCTAGGCCAGAAAACAAACAAACCAAAAACCAAAACAAAAACCCAAACAAACAAACCAAAAAAACCAACACAAAAAAACCACCCACATCCCAAAAAGTTGAGCTGAAGGCTTGATTTAAAATAATTGCTTTAAATTCACGCTGAAATCCGGTGAAATTAGAAGAGAGAGTATTTTTTGTGTTCTGTTTTGTCTTGAAGAAATGTTCTTCAGGCAATGAATTGCTTTAATGACTTTTGCAGTTCATAAACTCATTCACAACAGCTTTGCAAGAGAGGAGTCAAGAGCCCTAAAACAAGTATCCCTTACAGCATAACACTTGTTCATTCCCAGAGGATGTCAGTTTTGTGCTTAGCATGAGGAAGGAATCCTGCTGGGAAAAATAGGACATTGTCATTTAATTGGACATTGCATCATAAAACAGATTCATTGGGGAGAATGGTGTGGAGGGAATTAGAGTCACACAGGTACTCTTAGTTTAGAAGAGTCTATGTTAATACATAGATTAAAACTTACTAGTTTTTGTATTTGTATTAAAATAAACTTATAAGACATGCTAGATCTTGCTTGAGCCTTGACATGAGCCACCAGAATGGTTCTTGATATATAGCACAGTAATGTCAGTGTGACCAAAATGCTTTTATGTTTCCACTCCTCTAACCTCCTCCTGCACTGTGGTGTCTGTCGTTGCCACAAATAAATTCCATTTCACAGGGCCTCTCTGAGCTGATGTTCACTGCTAAACAAGATACTTGTCAGTCTCAGGTCCATAGTTTATCAGATTCAGTTCCACTCACTTTTCCATTAGTCTCTCCTTCCAGAAATAGCCTGTCTTTTTCTTTGAGCAAGATGTCTGGCTGACATCACTCCTGCCCGATCTGTCCTCCACAGTTACCAGTTCTAGGTTTTCTCTACCTTTTTCAGCTAATCGGGTATCCCTGTTTGTTTGGTTTTTGTTGGTTTTTTTGTTGGTTTTTTTTTTTTGTTTTTTGTTTTTTTTTTTAGTAGCCCCTGTTCTGCCTTTTGATGATACTGCCTCTAAGTCCATGACATTTGAACCTTGCACAGAAGACTTGGGGAGCATACATTGTTTCCAGACTATCCTGGTCCCAAATCAAATGCCGTTTTGGAAATACAGAATTTCTCGTGGTTTGAAGCATTCCACTTAGGGAAAGCAAGTATGTAGCAAGCAGGTGCAACATTCTTCTCCTTCTTGACACTACTTCAAAAAGAAAAGGCTTAGAAAGTTGACTGATTTTAGCAGATTTTCACACGGTTAGCAGATGGGTCCCATTATCTTAAAGTTGATATTGCCCTGCAGACTTCCAGATCTTGACTTAAAGCGTATGGATGCTCAGACTTTATATTGTGTTTGTGAGCTTTTTGTTTGATTTTAATATGTCATCAGAGTATGTTAAACCAGGCAAAGCAAGCTATTTTCTTGATGTTCACAGAAATGATCTGTTTTGGCTGAATTAACCAAAAGGTTCAGTCTGACATGACTCTCAGCACAGAGCACTTCTGCACAGTAGCTAACATTTGGTGAAGTCACAAGCAGTTGATAGCAGGGTCTTCTAATGGAAGTTGTTGGGCAATCTTATTAGTAGACAAGTTTGGAAGCATTGCTGCTGATCCCTCTCAAGAGCTCCTTAATTTAAGGTGCCCTAGGTGTTTTCTACCCCAATATGTTTATTTTCTATAAAACTTAATTAGCTAGTCGTTGAGGACAGTCACTGAATTCCACAGTTGCATGCAGTATGGATTTGTAATGCAGTTGTCTGTATTTTTTAAAACCTCAGCATTGGTAAGGTTTTATTGTCAGACTAACGACTGTAAAAAGTTTAGGAGCTACTTTTAAATGTCTGCTATCAGGCAGTTCACTGAAATTTTCAAATGGTTTTTTGTAGTTTGGTGATGAATATGTTTCATGCAGTACTGTTAGGAAGTCTGGATTAAATAGGAGACACTATTTGGGCTGAGATGTCAGCTGTAACTTGTCAATAATGATGACAGCCTGCATATTCCCCTTAGTCTAGGAATCACAGTCTGAACTGTTTTAAGCCAGGACACAACTTCCTGTCTGCAGGGCAGTTCAGTCTTGGAAAATTTCAGGTGTTTGTCAGTATTTAAAATAATTATCTTCATAATAAACTTGAACCTGAGCTTACATCCATCAAAGTAAAAGAAAGATCAGGTTTGTTGTTGGAGCAGTGCAGATTAGGCTTATGGTGATGGGCTTTCTTGATTAACTGTTGAAAAGTTCCATTTGCTTGACATATTCCATACACTATTATGAAATTCAGAGTATGCTCTGCAAAGACATTTGAATTGCCATGGTTGGACTTAGAGTAAAATAAGGTGTCCCTTAAAATAATAAAAATGCAGGGTTAGAGAAAACCTTTCAGATGGACCTCCCTGATAAAGAGCTATATTTAAGCTCTACCTGACAAACATTTTTCCAACTTGTTCTTGATAATCCTGCAGTTGTTGATCTTCTAAATTAACCTACTGCAGTGCTTTTGTGATTCTTGTAAGTAAGCCTTTTTCCAGTATCAAGCTGAACTCTCTCTTGCTACAAATTAAGGTAAATATTTCCTGTACTCTGTGACTGAACTGATCAGTATCTTCTTTGCAATAGTCTCCTTAATTTTAAAAAGTATTTTGTATTTGTTTCAGGTTAATCTCTTCCATATTGAACACAATTTGTTCAGTCTTTCTTTACAGGTAAGGTTCTTTGTACATGCTACAGTTTTTGGACACTTCTCCAGAACTGATTTGAGAAAGTCAAGTTCAAACATGAGCATCAGCTCATGTTAGTAATTCCTGTAAAGTGTATTAAAGAGCTATATCCTCTACCTACTACTGGAATATCCTGCTTTCTGTTAAAAATCTGTATTTAACAATCAACTTTGGGCCCTATCCCATCTGTTACTACACAACCACTCCAGTATTACCTAGATTATCCAAATACTGTGTAAACAGTGGTTTGACCTCTTGGCTCTTAATTTTTGACTGGCATGTTAGAGAAATTGTAGGTGGGCTGATCGAAGTAAGTGCAGAATAGAAACTGAAAGCTTCTTACCCACCTGAACAGCATTGATTGGGACAGCAGTCTAGGTCACAGTGAGCTTGAATTACTGTGTATTATCCAGCTTGCACAAAAATCTTTATGATGAATTAGGATGGATTAGGCCCTGTATCTGTGGTATGGATCCTTATCTGTGTTAATATATTCAGTGAGTTTTTGAAAGACACCAAGACTGTTCATTTCTTTCCTCTATATTTACCTTTATCTGACATTAGTTCCGTTTCCTTGACTGTGGAGGGGATTGCAGGGAACTTCTCTTTCTTTTTGTTAATTACACTTAGTGCATAATTGGAGTTCAGGCATGTAATTTTGTCTTTTAAGTCTTTATGATTATGTAGAAGATTTGGTTAGAGACAAAATACAATTGTCTAACATGCTGCTGTTTGTGGTTTCTTGCCTTACTCGAGGTACCCCAGCTGGTGCGTGCTGCTTGCGAGTTCATTAACACATTTCCTGCCTTGGCAGGAACCTCAGGCCCCAGTGATTCTCTTGACCTCACTGGAAGAACTTAGAATTAGGACTTCTGCTCTTTTCTGACATGCTCTCATAGATCAGCATGTCATGTTTATTGCCTGTGGAGCAGAGCGAGCACCAGCAGTGTACTCTGGACTCTCCTGAGCTAATTGCCTTGAATGATTGTCTGTGATTACATGAGCTTGTAATGTTGTTCTTGCATTGCAGTCCTCTGCTCCTTTAGGCACCATGAGATTCTGTCCAACCATCCTTCATTAATCATCCCTGCAGGTGGTTTTATCTGATTTCTGTTTTCTTTTAGAGTTATGATTTTTTTTTTTACCTAGGGGCACTTCTTTCTTCATTGACCCTGTGTCCATATATTGAAAATTTTCTTATTCAGAACATTTTTGATATACTATAATTTCATGCCAGTGCAAAGAAAAAAAAAAACACAAAAAAGATCCCAACCTGATAATTTCATGCCAGCGCAAAGGAAAAAAAAAAAACACAAAAAAATCCCAAGCTATAAGAATCTGAAACTTCCAATGTTCCTTTCATGTTCTAACTGGAAATAGTCCACCACATTTTTTTTAAAAGCAAGATTTGAAGTAATTTTCTTTAACCAAGCAGTGACTTCCTTTATGGATGGACTTGTTTCACATAAAACATTCTGGAGCCTAGCTATAGATGCTGCTTGAAAATTCCTAGGAACTTGGCATTGTTCCCTTCTTATTCATCTTCCTTGCAAACCTTTTTGTCTCCAACTGATGATGCAGAGCAGTGAAATGCCATTCAGCAGAATGAAGTCCAGAGTCTACTTTAGATACCAACTTAGACCATAAAAACATAGCATTGTCCCTCTACAGTAGAGCCAGTTCTTCGTATTTTGAGTATCAGAAGTGGTCACGTGTATGTGTTGCAGATTTAGACATTTTATGCAGAAGACTATGCATACCCATTGTAGGATCTTTCTTTTTCAGCCTTGTATGAATAGACTTTATTTACACAGCACACTTTTAGAAAGCATATTTTTGAAATTACTGTGGAAGGTCTTAATGAGTTGCCAAAAAAAAAAAATCAAGAAGTCATTAAACCTGTAGGTCTACATAAGTGTGTTGCTCCAGTCTCACCCACTGTGAAACAGGATGTTTCTTAATGCTAATATGTTGTCCAGAAGTATAATCTTATTTGAATTTTGTGGAGGTTTTTTCATTTCCTGCAATGTCACCCACATTCAGAGTGAATACTGATTCTAAGTTTAAAAAGTAACATTAGTATTTGGATTCCTAAGTGTAGTCTGAACTGTACTTCCTGATAAGATGTAATGTATGGATCTGTACAAAATACTGTAACACTGCAGTTTTAGGCTGAAATCAATTAAAAAATGAACTCAAATCCAGATTAGGCTGTTCTTAGCTATACCTTTGAAAGTTATTTTGGTTCAGACTGAATTTACATTGTTAATGTCTGTCTTGAAATGCTTAGCAGACTTTAAAACACTTCTGTCCTTCCTCGCTCTAATTCATTTGGAAGATCACATGGCTTTAGAAGAGATTTTTTTTTGTTTGCTTTTAATTTGGGGGAAAATGCTAAACATGTTTTTGGCTATTTTTAAAAGAAGCTATAATTATGTCAAAAATATCACAATGAAGAAATATTGAGTATGTATAATGGGTTTCCAATGTATTTAGCATATGGTAAAAATGGAGCCTGAAAAGATTTGTACAAGGACATATTAAATTAGTACAGAAACATGCCAAACTCCTTAGAATGGATAACACTAGAAGTCCTTTCTATATTTTTCCAAACCATAATGAGTACTTGGTGAAAAACATATTTTGCTTGCACAAAAGCACTCTGAAGTGAACTAAGTATGCCAGAACTCTAGAGGATGAGTTCTTCAGCCTGCCTGGTAAGTACAGGCTTCTTGCTCATCATGTAACTTACTTGTTCCTATAACACTTCAAAATCCACAGTGTTAAAACAATCGAAATATCAGGGCATGTGTGGTAAAATGTGCAACTGTAATGTTTGGATTATTAGAAAATAGCCATTTGTCTGTTTTTCTGCCCATTAAAGTTGCATTTCAATGGAACAGAGTTATTCTAAGAGGGAATTAAAATTAGGAGTTCATTTAAAGGGTTTCATGGTTTTAATTTTGAAATACAGGATTATCTTTATATCAGATATTAAAATCTAAGACATTAATAATCCAAATCAGACTGATATATAAAGAGAATAATAAATAATGAATAATAAACTATGTTTGAATAAGGAAACTTAATTCTGTTTTCTAAGAATTTTGGACTTGTGAGGTCAAACAAGTTTAAGCCCTTTTAAAATGCATTATTAAAAGACAAGGCAGTATCCATAACAGCATCAAAATCTAGCAAACTTGAAAGAGTTCTAGTATCAAGACAGACTTAATCTTCAAAGTCTACTCATGTCAAGTTGTACAGATATTTTAATAATAAAAAAGTATATGTCTAGAAGAGAAAGAACTTGAATATTAAATGCAGTGAAATTTCTGCCGAAGAACTCTGCAGGTGACAAGAAAAAGAAATTAGAAAAACACTGCATTGATACCTGTCTCCAGAAAAGCTACTGTAAATGTATTAAATTAACAGAACCAGTTTTACATAATTAGTGATAAAATCATAGATTAAAGATATTCACAGTGCCCAATTTTAGACTCCTGCAATATGATATAACTTTCTCAACCATGAAACAACAGCTTTTATGAAGCAGCTGAAATGGATGTTTCAAAGCAGTAAATGTTTCAGCAGTATAAGTTTAATTTTCCTGTGTCACTCTTCCCATTCTGCAATACCTCAGGAGAAATTTCACTCTTTGTAGGCAAGAGAAGGAACACATGGAGGTTGCCACATCACTGGGTGCCAGAACAGTCCTGCCAACTGGCCTGAAGTTAGGACCTTTCCTCAGCCAAACTGTGTATATAATTTAATTTCCTATTACTATAATCCATAGACGTGTGATCATTTTCTTACAGTGTATTCTCTGCCCTGTTCTAAGTAGGGTGCTGTCCTGGGGGCACCAGGCACAGCATTGCCAGCTGGACCAGGGCAGGGATTTAACCTTTCCTGTTACTATAATCCATAGACGTGTGATCATTTTCTTACAGTGTATACTCTGCCCTGTTCTATCAGGGTGCTTGTCCAGCATTGCCAGCTGGACAAGGGCAGGGATTTAGCCCCTCTGCTCTGTGCTGGTGCACCCTCACCACGAGTCCTGGGAGCCATGCTGGGTGCCACAGTGTCAGAAGGAGGGAGAGCTGAGGGACAACATCCAGAAGAGTGACATGAGGATGATGAAGGGCCTTGGGAGGAAGCCATGGTCTGTTCACCCTGGAGAAGAGGAGACTCAGGGGAGACCTCACTGCAGTCTGCAACTTCCTCCTGAGGTGGGGAGAAGGGACAGACATTGATTTCGTCTCTCTGGTGACAAGGCCAGAGAAAATTACATGAAACTGTGTCAGAGGAAGTTTAGGCAGGATATTTGGAAAAGATTCTTTACCCAGAGGATGACTGGTGACTGGAATTGGTTCCCTGGTCACAGCACCAAACCTTTTGGAGTTTAAGAAGTGTTTGGACAATGCTCTCAGGCAAATGGTGTGACTCTTGGGGTGTCCTGTGCAGGGCCAGGAGTTGGTGTTCGATGATCCCTCAAGGTCCTTCAGGATAGTCTATGATATTTTGACTGTTGGCTCCAAAAAGAAAGGGCTCTTTAACAAATTCTGCTCTCAGTTCTACCTGTGAATGAAACATTTTGATGTTGGGGTTTTCTTTCTCATCTGTGTTTTCCCATTGTAGATGTTTTGAACAGATGGCTTCAGTTTTATGAAATGTGTGGCAGTGCCTTCCATTAAACTCTGTGAACTAATATTGTGAACTAATATTGTTTGTATTTGGCAGATTGTTTACTGTGCTACTTTTATCTGTGCAAGGCATCACGTTTCCTTACTTGAGCAAGTTTAGCCTGTGTCAGAAGCTTAAGATGACTTTTTGCATTACTGGCTAGCCTGTTTTTTCCTAGATTTCATTTGGTGTGTCTTTATGAATCTCAGTTGTTTGTGTTAGTGCCTAAAAGTTTCAAATAAAGATCTTTACTTGCATTATAGGAATGTGCATAACAAAACTGATGGCTGTACCACCTTTTATTCTGCTATGGCTATCATATCAGAATCCTTTAAATGTCCCCCCTTCTTTTTTTCCATTTTTTTTTTTAATGTATATTGGAAGATGTTCTTTATTCATTTTAGACAGAGGGTTGAAATCTGTATGGGCTGGCCTGTTAAGTGTAAACTTTGTCTTCTAAACTTGTTTTATTAGAAACATTTTAGTGTAGTGTGGAATGCATTTGCACCTCTTACTTAGAGGTTTTCTAAATATGGCTTATAATAATGCATTTTATGTAACTTTCCTACAAAATAAAAAGCATGTTTATGAAGGAGAAATGTATCCTATCTTCAAACATGCTGTTAATTTTTTCAAATATCTAAGAATAGATTTTGGCAGCTGCTGAACCTCTGAGGGGATCAGAATCACTTTGCGGGCAGTGTGAAGCCGTGTTCACTGTAGCAGCCATTTCATCTGTCCTCTCTCTGCGTGTGTTCTGGGGCTGGATGGTTGGAGAGCAATTGCTTTTTTGGAGATTTCAGGCTTTGCTGTGTAATTATGTTGACATGCCTGGTATTCTTGTCTTTAACTCTTCCCCATGCAGAAATTACGCCTTTGGGCTAAAGGATGGATGTGGAATTTCCAGACCAAGTTTGCTTAGCTGCTGCTGTCAGCAGCAACAACTATGCATTCGTGCCTGACTTTGAGAATGTTTTCCTTAGGGACTTCTGGAAACTTTTGGAAGCTTGTTCAAGCTATGATATGGTACTCAAAACGAGCTGCCATAAGCTGAAAAATTCCAGGCATTTCTGTCCATGGGTGTGAATCAGCTGTACAGTACAGCTGCAGTAAGACCAGCAGAGGAGGAAAAGCCATGTGCATTTATTTCTGTCCTGGAAATCCCAGACAAGGATAGTAGCCCAGCATACTCATGCAACATCTCTTTTCCAAAGCAGAAATTGATCCTCCTCAGGATCCCATTCATTTCCCTGATATGGAATGCCCATGCCAATATCATAGGCACCATGCTTTACTACCTCTGGCTTCTCCAAATGTGAGCCCTGTTCAAATGTGCTCTGTCGCACGTGTCAGTCTAACTTTGTGCTCCCTCCCTTCCCACTGCAAAGGGAGCTCTCTCCAAAGCAAAACACAATCCTGCACTCTTCCTTCCCTTTCACACTTCCCTTGTGTAGCACAGCACATACCCACTTTGCTTTCCTGAGCTGCTCTTCCCTACCAACAAGCAGACAAGGTCCCAGCACAATTCCTGCCCTCGGCGGTGGCACAGCCCCGTGCCCTGTAGCACTGCCCATATCCCAGGACAGAGCCTCCTCCCGTCTGCCGAGCCCAGCTGTGCATCCCAGGCAGGCTGGTTTGGCCTGGCTGGGTGGCTGCAGGCACCTGGGGCTTGGGGCAGCTTCTCAGAGCAGGAAGTTTTGGTTGGCCACATAATGATCTTTATCCTGCTGCTCCCTCCTGTAGAAGGCTGAGCCCGGGAGGCACTGCATGGCTCTGTGCCCCTGCTGCAGACACGGGACAGGCAGTGCGAGCACAGGGCACCAGGCACTGGCTTGATGAGATCCTAAAATCACATTGCGGTAGATTTTGGTATTCAGCACTAGCTGGGAAAGGACTATGCTAAGCTGTTATTTCATCTAATAAATTGTTTATATTGTAGAGAAATAGGTTTCTTTCTCTTTTTATTTATAGAAAGTGGACAAAAAACAGTGGATTTGCTGTATATACTCCATTTTTTTATTCTTAGAACTATTGTTTCCCTGTGTTTTACAAACAATTTTTGGCAAATACATATCACAGAACACCACTGTGTCACTCACCATGTCTTGCTCATCACCTGAAGTGATCCATGTTCAAGGAAAGAGACTTTAAAAAAAAGATTGAAAATAGACATTTAAAATATACCATGGAAACAGGTGCCAGGCATTTACCTGGAAGGAGATTAATTTTGGCAAGTAGGGAAACTCTCAGCAAGTTGATTTGTTGAGGCATGGGTTTGAAGATTGCCAGATCTGCTCTAACCATGACAAGAAGCAAACTTTGCTTCTTCATTTTTAAGAAAAAGTCAGAAATATAAGAGTTCTCAAATGTTTTCTGCCAATAGAATATAATTAAATTAGACAAATAGTAGAATCCAATTTTTACATGGCAAAACTGTTCTTGGTGCGCTCTGCAGTCTGTCACATTCTCACAGAAGTGATGAGTGGCATTTTTTGCCTTATATTCTGCCACTTTCCAATATTTTCTTTTCCCATCCCTCAAATAACCTTCAGGTCTTTCATTAGCTTCAAATGACGATAAGACAGTGAACAAATTTTCTAAAAAAAAATCTTAGGATGGAGATACATTTATTGAAGTATTTCCAAAAACAAACTCTCATAGTAAAGATCAGTGAGAAAGGTAATTTTGTTTGTTTGTTTTTTATGAAGGCTGTAATATCAGACACATATTTAATATAATTTCTTAAATGAGAAATACATTTTTTCACTTAAAAAAATTATTTTCAAAAGTGTTGGATCAAGTCTAAAAAGCCCTAAAATAGAGTTCAAACTCCATATGTAAAAATACTAAATTGAGTAACTTCTTTTTATAGAAGTTATGATGCCTAGAGCTTAAGTTAAACTTTGCCCTCTTTATTGCAGTGAGAGTTCCCCTTACCTGTCAGTGGTCTAACCATGTTAATATATTAAACCAAATCTAAAAATACTGAAAAGAGAAGGTAGTTTGGTACACCTTATGCTTTATGTAACTTGTTATATTTATTAACTATATATATAGTTTCTAAATAAGTAGAAAAATGTGGAAAGCAAAGCTTAAGCAGACCTAAATTCCTTGGAGATGGCATTCCAGTGAGAAAAAAATACCCTACAAATCTGTGTCCATAAAGGTAGATATTCATTAAATATGCAGAAGTGGAACGTAGTTTACCCATAGGTCTGCTCTCTCAAGTTTCCTGAGACTGTTTGAGCCCAGATTTTCCATGTTGGCACATAAGTTAGCAAAATTGATGTTCTTGTGTGTTTAGGCTTGGTTCCTCTTTGCCTGGGAAGCAGGAGGAGTTATTAATAGCTATTACTACTAAAATGGTTTGTGATTTCAGGCTGTATCAGATGTGTGACTGTCTTCCTGCTCTGCTGCATGGGGGACCAAAGTATAGGCAGGGCTCAGAATCTGCTGCTGCAGAGGTTGCCAGATGTTCGTTGTTTGCCAAATTTTAAACAATTACAAAATTTCCACCATATCTTCAGAGCACAGCTTCCTTCCCTTCCCCGTCAGCCAACTTTCCCTCTCCCCTCCCCTTCCCTTGGCTTTGCTTGTAGCTGTGAGTGCTCAGTGTTCCTGTGGATCACAGGCACTGGTTTCTGCTGACTACGAACATTTATTTACAGTCAGGTATTTTGCACTGTTGGGTCTACAAATGCAGGCCAGTGAACAGGAGGTTTTCTAAAAAATTTACCTGAGGCCTCTGAGAGGGCAAGAAATAATTTAGACCTTGAAATATGACTGAAATATATATGTAACAGCTGAATACAGAGTTCCTGGGTCTTGATAATGAATTGACATGTATTTAAAATCCTGGTAATTTCAGTGTTCTTATGAGATGTGTTGTGCTTTTCTCAGAAATCTGTAAAACAATTTCAGAACACTGTGGTGTTCTGGTGATAAACAGCACAAAGGAAGTGGAAATCACACTGTGTAAGGTGCACGACCTTACATGAGGTTTTAAAAGCATTAACATTTTTTCATGAATGAAATTATTTAGTGTTTAATTAGAGCTAATATCCAGGGAAGAGGCTTCTAGTATGTGGTGTTACAGAGCCAGGAGGTGGTTGCATAGTACAAAAATTAATGACTGCTAAATTTGTTAGCAAATTTGAAGTATTTTAATAGTAGAGCAAGTGTTTAGATACTATCTCTAAATTCAGAACCTACCAAACAGGTATTCAGTCAGACTATTTTTATCCCAGTGTCACTGTTTCTCAAATCAAATACCCCTCCAAATGCAAGCTTACAAATTAATCTAGAGATGAGGATATACTCTAATTGTCCAAAACAGTGTTCAGATGTCTGAAATAAGAGAAGCTGGTTTTGTCCATCCACACTCCTTCTTTTGTCTACATGTCTGCTCATATTATTTCACCAGGAACTTGCTTTGTAGCCTTTTCTTTACTGCTGTCCTTGTGTTGTATGGATGCAGTTCCACACAGCTTCTGTGAGGGTGAAGCAGGACTCTGAGAAAAGTCTTTACCTTTGCCCTGAATCACGCTGAAAGCAGCTGGCTTGCTCACTGAAAGGAGTTAGATGACCTACGGAAAAGTTGATACACCAACCTTCAATTACAGTCTTTGATCTTCCTGTCCATGCTAAGGACCAAAATAAGATTGTTCTGGCATCCTCTTTGTTTTTATAATCCTTATTTGTTGCTGCTTTGTTTAGCAGAGTTTGTAGTTATTATTTGAGTATAGTTCTTGTAATTTAATAGTCATCTGTGATAACCAAAGGCTGTTTTGTCTGGGACAACAAATTAAATATTTCCCAGGAATAGTGGAAGAGTATGCAAAAATTGCAAGTTACTGTATTGTATTAAATTTTCTGGGTGTGCAGTTATCAGTTATGTTGTTCTGGTTTTGTTAGCCATGAATTGTAGAGATTTTCAGAAGCAAAGCTTTTGTTAAGACCTGAAAGCACCTTGTAGGGAAGTATTGTTACCGCGTTCCACTTCGCGTTTAGACTTTTTTGTTCCTATTCTAGCACCCTTGACTGTCAAGTAAATTGGATTATTCCCAGTACATTTCCCTCCCACTAAACCTTTCTATTTCTTCTAAGGTATTCTATACTCTCAATTTAAGAATTTGGGTTTTTGAGTTGTGAGTTCAAGATTTAGATGTTACATGTATTTTCTCTGGAAGGTACTTCTATGACTTCTAGCATCTGTTTTGAAACAAGCTTTGAAGCATATGTGAGAAATACCTCCTTGAGTGTTAGCTATATGGTTTCATAATATATATGTCCTAAACATTACCTTTGAAACAAAACTAGACATTATCAATACTATCTGAAAAATAACTACTGGACAACTTGCAGTGTGACCAAAATCCTAATATTTCAATGTAGCCCATTTACTTGGGCTTGCTTGAAGCTGACACTCTCAGTGTCTCCTCTGTGACCAAGTACTGTGCTTTGAGATGTCCCAAGAATCTTTTTCCTAGAGCTTGACTCTTCTTGACTGTGTGCTTGGGCAACAGGAAATCCACTTCTCAAAGATGCCTCCAAAATACTCTGGAGATAGTGAGGCGGCAGTGGAAGCTAACCCTTGGAATGGTGAATCTACTTTGATCTTCCCAACAACTATCTTGTGGCACCTATCAGTTAACATGCAGTTGTTCTTTTCCTTCAAGAACATGGATGTATGAGAGCAGTGCTTTCTTAGGCAGAGAAACTCTAAAAGAAATAAACAAAAAGAAGAACTTTTTTTGTTTTCCTCTCTTTTGTTCTCTCTTTGACAGCTACGATAAAAAAAAAAACAGAAAACCAGAACAGATAAAAAGACAAGGTATCTGGGGATCTTAAATAGATGCATTTTTCTGAAGCTATATTAACTAACCACACACATTGTTTGGGGAGGTTATGAGTGTTCATATGTTTTGCCTTTCTCTTGGAAGCTAACTAAGAGCTTGAATTTTTTTCACACTTTGTGTGAAATCAGTAAGTGTGTAGCTCCTTAATGACTACCTAAACAATAATTTTTTGTTTGTTGATTTTAATGTAAATTTTTCATTTTTCAACATGTATATTGCATGTCTGGAGCCTTGTCACTCAGATACAGGCTTTTGTATTAGATCCCCTCACTAGCTCCAGCACAGGTGCCCATGGGACTTAGTTCTAGCTCACAGACGCCTGAGTTACTCAGTGATTGTGGCTTTGGAGGTGCAGTGTGACATGTGGATGGCAGAGTACCAATAGCTGTGCACAGATGAGAAATTCTTAATTTAACAGTTCCTCTAATTTTGGTGTATATAAAGGTTAAAATAACATGCACATTGGGATTATTATTAATCCAGAGACTGTAAACGTGGTCTCTTAGTAACCTGATGGTAGTAGGGAAGAAGGTCGGAGTAGAGCCACTTCAAAATACACTGGTTGCCCCAGCTGAACTCGTGTTGACATTTAAATAGGGTGTCATGTTCCACAACAGATGAGAAACAATGCTTGGCAAGACCATTTCAAGAAGTGTACAGGAAAATGGGTCTACTTTCTCTTTTCCCAGTGGTGGATGAGCTATTTTGGTGCTGGAAACTGTTCCTGTGTGAAGTGTATGGGAAAGAAATAACAAAAGTATGCTGAACCTGGAGAAAGAAAAAAAAATATTTCATGGAGGGTAGCACAGAACAACCTTAAGTCTGTAATTGTACCTGAGGAAACTAAAACCTGGTGACAATGCAAACAGCAGTTTTGCAGAAGACTAGTAACTAAAATCTTAAAAAGACTGGACTTTTGGAAAGAACTCACTTAGAGGAAGTAGGAACAGTAAAAGTAGTAGCTGGACTAACTTTTGCTTCTGGAGGAGTGCTGGTGGTATTCCACAGCCAGCTCACTGGCAGTAGTAGAAATAGCAGGGATTAATCGTTAACTGCTTTGCTGTTTGTCTGATTTTAACACATTGCCAGAGCAATGAAGTATATTATTATTAATACAACAAAGCAAATATTTGTAATAATTTTACTGCTAGACCAGCTCTGTGTGTGTCTATATATATATATATATATATATATATATATGTATAGCTATTCTATTACCTGCATGTGGAAATGTGGAACACAATACTTTAAAACTATGTAATTAGCCTATCACTTTAAGTAATAGCTTCTTTAAAGTTGCTTCTTTGTTTAGATTGCCTTAGATACTCAGTTGAGAGACTGGTAATTTAAAACTTGATTTCAAAACATATTATTTTCTCCTTGTTTTCTAAATAGATTAGTACTAAGAGTAAAAGCTTGGCACATTGTGGTCAGTAGAAACTATTGTCTTGGACTATGGATCCTATTTATCTAAACACATGATAAATCTAAGCAAGCTGTGGGAAAGACTAACTGGAGAGTCCTTTTCAAACTTCTCTTAGAGGAGTATTCAGCCTTCTTGCTCTTGCATCTTGTGATCTGGGAAAGCACGGTCATTAGTCGGGAAAATCTTCCCTGAGAGTTGGAAGAGTAAGAATTCAGTCTTCAGTGATTTAGGAATTCTTTTCCTGTGTAAACAGTATGATGTAGTAGCTCATTCCTTTACACTTATTTGTGCAAGTTTTAAATTTACACAGCTTCCTGCCAGGGAGGGCAGGAAGCCAATGTTGAGGTGATGAGTCCATACCCTGGTAGAGCATCTCTTTAACTGCATGGTGGGTAAGGCATTCCTCTCTTTCAGCAGGAATTACTTTGAGCTTGTCTCAGAAATAGGAGTCACAGCTGCCTTAGTTCTGCTTGGTAATCACACTGGGATGTTTTTAACAAGATTTAATAACCTTTGACAGGAGCAGGTAGAGGATAAATCAGCAAGACATCCGAGAGCAGGGCTGTAAGATTGTGAGAACATGCTATTTAGTTGGCCTGTGGTAAGAGGCACATTTTTCCTACTGATGCCTTTAAAACCTACCTGATTTGAGGTTATTTCCAGTATCAATGAGGTTAGGGTTTTTTTGTAATGCCAGCTTTGGACTATGTTTTCTGCACAACCCCTATGCATACTGAGTGTTCCTTCAAGTGTGGGTGAGCACATTGATTTAATTTTCAGTTGTTGTCCTTCATTTTTAAAAATGGTTTGTATTGTCTAAAAAAAACCACAAACCACAAAACCTCAGTTTGAAAGTATATTTTAAATATTTTTATCAGCCCTGCATAAGGGGTAATATTAGGATGAAAAGGGGGAGATTATTCAAAAGAAGTTCAGTAACTTGAAATCCCAGGGTTGTGAGAGTTTGCTTGATTTGTTTTGAAAGCCAGTCCAATCAAATTAAAAGCAGACAAAACTAAATTTGGTTCAAAGTTGGCTCACCTCAGGTTTCAGCAGGAGCTGTGAAAGCCAAGTTTAAATTGGGACAGGAAGGGAGGGAATGTGGTCAATAGCCTTAAAGTTGAGCATTTTAAATAGGAAGTCTGTTTATGACTCCAATGGCACTTGCTGTTCTGATTTGTTTAGAAAAGCTAAAACAATTCAGAACAGTGGAGTTGCTTGAGGCTTTTCTGGCTGGGATTGAACTAAACTTTGTCAGAAATTTAAGCTCATCTCCAAGCTTTGATTTGTCCAGTTAAGTGGTGTGATTCCAATTTTTACTCAAGGCACCATCTTGGCATTACTTTCCTCATTTTGCAATATTGAGCAAAGCATCAATATTTCCTCGCTTAAGAATACATTGTATAAGTTATTCCAAGTGCTTTTCTAAGAGTAGGTCTGATTTTATCATAAATATTGAAATACTGTTTCAAGGCAATAATATGGGATCACAGAAATTTTTGGAGGGAAATATGTTGATATTACTCACTGCTGAAATGTAGCAGGGTTAGTGTGTGGCTTCTGTTTGAGAGCAGAAACAGAAGAAAAAGTGCTCACTCAGAGAGGTGAAAACTGAGGAGGATATAATTGCTAGATTTTTTCTGGGATAAACATCCTCTCCCTCCCAAAACCTGCACAGAATTTTCTGTAGGCAAAGCCTTTGCATTATATATTTTATTTCTTTTCATTCCTGAGCTTGACTTTCTTGTTCTCCCCTCATTCTTACACGTCTTCTCCTCCTGCCCCCACACCAAAATGCCAAGGTTTTCAACAAGGCAGTTCTCACAGTGATCTGCTGAACCATTGAAACACTAGTGAATTAAAGCATCATCGTTGCTGGTTCACTAGCTGGACAATTCACTGATTTATGTAATACATCATATTTCTATATGCACAATTTCTATAATTTGTACAATACATTGTATTTATGGAATTCAGGCAAATAGTGGGGACAAAAATTCTATTCAAATTGCTGTATTAGAAATTCATGGGCTGCTAATGTGGAAGAAAATAACCACATTGTTTGCTCAAATAACAAAACGTTTAAACTGCAACAAACAAATTTAACAGAAAGAATACCTACATATGGAGTTGGAATTGATGCATCCTTAATTTAGTTCATACCAAGTTGGTGTTCATATATTTACTACATGTGATGTTCTCAATCCAAATCAGATCTTGCATCTTTGGGGTCACTTTGCAAATGACTGGTTAGAATATTTTAGATATCTGTAATACAGATAGATAGATCTCAAGACTTGGCACCTCCTTCTGATCTGACAGCTGTAATGGGAAGATGTGCTACGTGTTAGGAGTCATAGCACAGAATTTGCACTCCAGATATGGAGCATTCAGAGGACTTGTGATGGTAGGTCATCGTTTTCCAGAGTGGTGAGTTTTATAAAGTTCACTGAGAAACATGTGGGACACGTACACATGCCACCTTTGCTCTGTCCCTAATAAGTGCCAGCAGCAGTTTGGACAGCAGTTTTGTGAGAGCATTGCAGCCACCCTCCAGCCCTACTGAATGGTGTAGGGAACAACTGGAATATGTTGGCAGAGCTGGAATTGTAATGCAATGCAGAAGATCATGCATATGTTATGAGAAAGATGTGATTTCATAAATCTGTCAGCTGTGAAGGGGAGGTGATGGTGGTTTGTAGGCTTAATGAGACGTTAGTGAACAGTTATTGTTAGTGGCATAGGAGTGAAGAAACTGTGGAATTTGTCAGGTGTTTCATTCTACAGGGAAGAACTCGGTACATACTGACAGCATTTATATTTGTACTCCCAGAGTACCAGGACTCTAGCACCAGGATTTTCTTTGGAATTGCCCTAGATCATGAAACACATTGGTCAGGGAAGAAGTTAAAACTACATAATGTTTAAGGCTTTTCTAAAGAATAGCCAAATTGCTTATAATTTCCTCTCCCAACCACAGCCACAAGCTCTGCTCTCTCTCCCAGTTTTACATAAAGAGTATGACACTCACATTTGAAGAGCAGGGGAGGTGATCTTAAAGAAACTTAAAAGGAAACTTAAAGGAAAGGGTTACTCCAATCTTGAATTCAAGGGAAGGGAGTATGGAGCTGACAAGCATTCCTCCCACTAATATTCCTTTTCTGTCAAATACCTATATTATTTTCTTTGTCATCTGGATTCTTTGCATCTGGATAAGGATCTTCTCTCCTTTCTTCTCCTCACCTGCACTCAATTTTGCTGCTAGTGAGCAGCACCTTTTTATTCCCATAATTTTTTCACTACAGCTTCAATCCTCCTTTTCTTATTAGCTCTTTACTTCACTCTTTAATTTTCCTGGCCCTGCAATCATGCATTCATGTATGCAGTTCCTCTTTTTAAAATAAGTTTGATTCTTAAGAATTTTGCTAACATTTATTCAAAACAAAAGCATACAAATGCCAGTTGTAGCATTTTTCTTACAATTTTTCAGTTTTCTGCCAGTCATGTTGTGTAAACTGATACCATTGGAGCACAGTTTAAGTTCAGTGCCTAGCCTGTCTCTTCCATCCTCTCTCGTCAAATGAAAACTAATCAGCTAGAAATTAATTTGGATATATAATTTTTTCAGATACACTGTCTTTTAAGCATAAAACATGTGCCTGGGCTAACATTTGGGCTTGAAAACGGATGTTCCCTTTGCTTTTTTGACTGTACAGTGAATGCAATACTCTAAATCCAGGGGAAAGTGTTGAGACAGAGAATGTTTTCAGATCCTAAGCCATGGTTGGAACAGGTACCTTTATATTGCAGGAAAAACATAGCAACATTTAGAAGAGCTAATGTGGTGAGGGTGAAGAAAAATTTATCAGTATCTCAGATTTACATATGCATTTATTTACAGATGCTCAAGTTAAGATACTTTAATGTTACGTGTTTCCTGCCCCTTGCCCCTTGCCCGAGTCCCCATAAATGTGCCAATCTTCAGAGCAATCCAAAACAGTCCATATATTTTGCTTTGTTTTCTGATCTGTTGAAGTACCCTTTTACATAGAAGCAAGTTATCTGTTTACATACTACTGTGGAAATTTGACTTTGGGGAGACAATGAGGAGGCATTTTCATTCTGGGGGGTTGGCAGCTACTAAGTGTGCAGAAACATTGTTAGTTCTAACGAAGAACAATCTCAGAAGTTTCTCTTTGTGTAATAGCCTTAATGATGCTTTGTTCTTTCTGGTTAAGCAATAAACACAAACAGATTCCAGCTTGGATGTGCTGGTCTGCTCTTCTGGAAGAGGTAGGGGCTCGCCTTGGCAGCACAGTTTCTGCAAAGGGAAATAGTGTCTCATTTTCTAGAATTCTTTCAGTGTGTTTGGGAGTAGTGAAGTAAAGACAATCAGCAGACAATTTTCTTCCTGTTTCAAAGGCCCTTCACAAATTTTATTTGGGGGGGATCAGCTAAGTACTGAAACGGTCACAGGGAGACTGACAGAGTATTCTCATTATATTAATGTGTTGTCTGTTTATCTGTGTTAACAATGGGTTTATGAGAATTTATATATCTGTCAGTAGGCAAAGGAGATATTTTGGCTGCACAAATCTAGAAAAGGCTGAGGAACTTGGAAAGGGACCAAGCTAGGGGAATCAGCTAGAAGATTTCTGCATTTTTGTCATTGGAAAGCCTATATTTTGGCACAGTTACAGAAAATAAGGACTTCTCTTTATTGCTTTTGAGACGTGTAGTGGTATACTTGCATTTGTAGGGGGGTTTTTTGTTTGTTTTTTTATAGTAACAGATTTTCTCTTTCGAGTGTCCAAAAGCAGTTCAAATACCTGTAATCCCATATTAAACTCTTCTTTCAAGAACTCCATTTGCTTTTTAGAGCTCTTCACAGGTTTGCTTTGGGCAGATCTCAGGTTTGTTTATCTATGCTGATCATCACTTGCAGAATTTCAACTTTAATATGTGTGGCAAATGGCATTTCATCTACTCTCTCAAAATAGTGTTCCCACTTCTGCTTGTTCAGCATCGCACTTGTTGCACATCTTCCCATATTAATACAGTTCTGAGGTCTGCCCAGGTGAAATTTCTTCAGTCTTTGTTCTTCTTGATGTGTTGCATTAAACCTTCCTCCATCCCACTCTTATGTACTTACCAAATCTTTTTTGGTAAAATGTTGCCTTAAATGCATATTAACATTTGCCTTCATACCAGTGCTCTTGAGTAACACATGAGTGAGAGCTGAAACAAGGAATCAGTAAATATGTGAGAGATGCCTCTTAAAATGTCAGTAGTTTAAAGTTCAATACAGATGCATCCATAGATTGAGAACGTTGGGAGACTTTCTTTCATGTCAGTACTAGAGATAGATCATAGAGATGTTATTTGTAGAGACTATTTTGGGAGAGGGGATCAAAAGAATGTTGAAATAAAATATTAAATGGAATCAGGAGGCATCTAGGAAAATTCTGCCACCTCCAACCTCAATGGTTGTCACATACCCTTCAGAGATTGAGAAAAAAATCTGGTGCCTGATGAATGGTTTCATTTTTTTAAAATTATGAAACCTTGATTGATTGCAATGTTGGTTGTCTTCTTGTGACCTAATTTACCTCTCATCTTTTCTAATTCAGATCTTAGTCAGAATTGCATAATTTACTAAGTACTGCAAATAGAGATTCAAAATAAATTTTTAGGTGGGCTAGCTATGTCTTAAAAAGAGATGGGAAAGAAAAATGTTCTTCATCAGGGACGGGGCAAGAGGACACAAGCTGTGCCAGCAGAGGTCCAGTCTGGAAGTCAGGAAGAATCTTTTTCACAGAAAGGATGATTAGGTTGTTGTGGACTCACCAACCCTGGAAGTGTCCAAGAAGCAACTTGATGTGGCACTTAGCACTGTGGTCTAGTTGACAAGGTGGTGATTAGTCAAAGATTGGGCTTGCTGATCTTAGCAGTCTTTTCCAACCTTAATGATTCTGTGATTCTATGGTCTGTGTATTAGTGAGTCCATGTTTACATTAACTTGTCCTCCTCAGGTCTTCATGAGATCCTTCATATGATGCCTTAATTCACCTCTGAAAATCCCCTGCATCACCATCATTCTTTCCCCTTCTACATTCCCATACTTTTTAATGTGTTTTGTTTGAAAGGAAGTCACCAGGAGCAGTGGATCATAACCTGTTTTTTAGCTGAACATTGGCTGAGAAAATTGGCATCTTTGTTCATTTGGGGCATTTGGGCTTTTTGAGCCATGGAAGAACACTTTGCAGAGGCCCTGACTAAATTCAAAACAATTACATGAACCACATTTATGTTCTTAAAGGGAAGTCTGTGCCTACCTGGCAGCTTTGAGTTTGCCAAATAATTGTCATCACTGGACACTCAGGTGACACTGGAGATGAAGGATAAACCCTGAGAGGTGCAGCATGTTTGTAGGAACAGTGATGACAGATAATCTGTGCAGATTTGTGAGAGGTGGATGCATTGGTGGCAGGACAATGGACAACATTAATGGCACTTTAGAGCATTATTTGCTGCTTGCTATTCAGTTCTTTCCATGGTATTCAGCTTTACTATTGTAACTGAAGAATTTACTTTCAAGCAGGGGAAAATTGAACAAGAAAACAAAAACATTGCATGCAATTTGAGATCCCAGTTTTTTAAATGTGATCTACAGCTTGAAGCCCCTTTCATGTGTTCCTCAGAAACCACACTGCTGTGAATGGTGATGCTCATCTTCCAGCTGGAGCAGGCCACATGTCCTGAGGTGTCTGTGGAAGAATCTTGGACAGTATAATCCTTCCACATCAAACGACCAAGCATGTGTCCTTTTTGGCCAAAATGGAGACTCTTGCATCCCATACTAGATGCTTTTGGTCCTGTGAAGGAGATGTGTAACAGCTTGCTGTCCTCTAACCAAAGCATGCCAAACATATGGGGGGAATACTTTTGGATCCATAAGATGCATGGTAGTGGAATCACTGTGAAGGAGAGAAGAGTACAGAAGGGGTGATTGGAACAGGTCCTTTCTGGTTCACTCCTTGCTCCTGTGTAGGGGAAGAGAAGAGAGGGCTTCAAGGCTGCTGCCATGGGATGATCTAATGTCTTGAACTAGGCTGTTAGAGGAGACACCCCATGATGAGCTTTGCCTGCAGTTCAGCAACCATACTCTTATTAGTATGGCTTCACTGAAACCTTTGTTTTTAAGACAGCTTCAGAGCTGATGTTCACAGAATTCACAGAATCACAAGGTTGGAAGAGACCTTCAAGATCATCGAGTCTAACCCATGCCTTAACACCTCAACTAAACCATGGCACCAAGTGCCACATCCAGTCTTTTTTGAACTCATCCAGGGATGGTGACTCCACCACCTCCTGGAGCAGGCCATTCCAGTACTTTATCACTCAGTGTTGCTCTGGTTTGAAGGCCCTTGTTAATTTTTATCATAAGTGATGCTTTAAAAGAATGATTGAGACATTTTGTGTTATGAACCTGTAGCAAATTAGTTGATGCCATTTTGGCAGCAGCCTTTTGTGCATGAATTTGGGGGAATCTGTTATCTTATTGCTACTGTGCTAGGCCTTGAAACTGTAAAGAATGACACAGCTAGTGATCTGCAATAAAATTCAGGTCAGGCTTTCCTTCTTAAGAGAAATTATTTATAAATGTCCTTGTTGCCAGGCACTTCATAACTATATAAGTGGGAGAACCTCTGAGTGATATACCTTAATAGCAGAATTAATGATGTTTGAACTTAAGTCTGTTTGTTGAGACTTCATTAGCTTTTCAGCCGAGAAAGCGAGTGGGGGAAAATGTGCTCCAAACACATGAGCTGTGCACTGGGGCACGCCTGGAGACAAGCAGCCAGCTAATGCCCCTATAGCACTGCTTCCTCACTATTAAACTGCTGTTTCTTTCATGAGTTACGTCTCTTGTGGGTTCCTTTCACCTTTTAGTTTATGTCTGTGCTGGATGTCTTTTGTTGTTTTAAATTCTACATGTGTGTGATTACCATCAGAAAAGTGTTTATGTGTGTGTATATGTACACCTTTTTTTATTTTCAGGTTTCTGTAAAGTGTTTTCATGACTGAGCATCAAACACATGAGCTACTTTTACACGGTGATGAGTCCTTAAACAATCCTGTTTGGGAGCTGGTTTTGCTTTGATTCTGGTTTCAAACTGTCTGAAGAAGTGGGACTGCTTGGAAGCCTGCTAACCACTACCCTGTGCTGATGACGGGTAGTCCCTGTGTTAAACTTCTTAATGTCCTGCAGCAAACTTTTTCAGTTTCTTAGAACAAGAGGATCTTCTTATAAGTGTTAAACACAGTGCTCTGTATTACAGTACTGGATTCTTTTTTGCAGAAGAGCCCCCTTTTAATGAGAGTGAATTCCTAGTGCTAAGAGGCAAAAATCATGTTTTACTGTTTTTACTACTTGGCATGTCCTCAGACAAATTGTTTGTTGTGCTGGATCATCATGGGGTCTGTTAGATCATCTAATTGGAAAAAAGGGAGTTTGTAGTCCTGGAACATCTCCAGAAGTTGTTTGTTTCACAGCCAAGTCCCTCCTATGCTCTAACTCTGAGGTCATCTCCATAAGTCATGTCTATTATGTTTAATTTATTTCCCTATTGCACACTTGGAATATAAAAAATTTGTAATGAAATATATGACATAAAGTGAATTTTAAAAATAACAATGTAAACATGTCTCTAAGGGTGGTCACGTGGCCTTCAGCTTTAGGTTGAAGGTTACTCGTCGGTACTTCAACTGAAACATCCTGATTATCTTTGCTTCTAAGACATAGATAAGGTACTGAACAATGGACAAAGTTTTTTTAAATTAATATAGATTTGTTTGTTGGGGGAAAAAAATGAACATGCTTAGCTTTCATGTTTTCACATCCGATTTTTCAGGAACAGTATATACCTTACAACATGTTCTATTAACATCAGCCCTGCAAAGCTTATACCTTTGTTTCTGATCACAGTGTCCCAAGTTCTTCCCTCACCAGCTTTAATCAAGGTTTTCTTGAAAAATATATTTGAGGGTAGGGTGTGTCTGGTTTTTTTGTTGTTCAAGATCATTCAAAACCTAATCTTCTCCTTAAAAGAATCACTTAGAAATGGGGTGGGACTTTAGAATTTTATATACTGATCTGTGAGCAGGATTTTTTCAGGAAACAGGAGTCTTACTGCTTCTTTTGAGAGAGATTTTTATGCCCTGTAAATCAGGAAGGAGAGTTTCAAAGGGCTAGCTCCTATCTTTATGTAATTATATATTCAGTGCAATCTTCTGAAATGTGTATCATCTGTATCAAAAAGGAAAAGAGACTGCTGCTGATAGCTCTTATAAGCATGAAAAGTCAGAGGGAGGGGGTTTTAAAGTTTATATCATTCTTTTGTGATGGTTATGGGTGCTCACACAACTTTTTGAAATCATCTGTATGACTTCCTGCAAAACTGATACTGCATTGATTGTTGCAGTGGATGGCAGGTACTGAGGAGGCCCCAAACAAGAGAGTACAGAGCAGAGGGCTGGTTTGAGGGGGCAAGGGGGAAGAAATAAATTTATCAAAGGCATATATAAGAATTAGAGAATGTAATAATTCATAAAATGATAGGTTAGTCCTGACAATTAGACTTGGAAAGCAAGTGAAAGAGATCAGGGCACAGAAAGAAAAGGAAGGTGGTATTGCTTAATGCAGTTACTTCCTATTCTAAAGATAGCTATCTTGATAAAAATGTCAGTGGTATGACAGAGTCATTGTAGACCAGGATGTATTCAGTTTGCTCCAGCTGTCTGACCTTGTCTAGCTGTTGTCTGAAATGAAACAAGCTGTGTTCCTATCAGCACATTCTCTGAGTGTCTGTGGAAAGTTATATGAACCCCCACTGGTGTCTGTGTAGGTTTTTTGAGCTATGGCACTGAATCTTGTTTGCTGCAGATTTTTCAAGATCAAAGGAAAATTTTTCAGTGTGCCCAGCTCTGTCATGCCTCTCAAAACACCTGAAATAATTCTTATTTGGGCTGTCTGACCTCTCAGGAGCTAAAGATTAAAACTGGCATGCAGCCCATTGAGGGAACAGCTTCTTCATGTAGCTCATCTAATCACTGGCCTCTCATTTTGCAGTGTAACCAGTCTTGCTCAACGTAGGTTGACTTTGAATAGCTTGAACCTAAGTCTTCTGGCATTTTTATGTGGAAAATACAGATCTTTCTTTTCCTGCCACCCTCTTCCCCGCCAGAAAGGGTGTATCAAAGAGCAAGGTCCACCTTGCACACTGAAACTGTATGACAAAACCCATGGCATTTGCAGGTGGATTCCAATAACTTGAACATATTAGCAGATTCTGTAAATTTTCATGTTGGAAAGTGGTGTGTTATCATAAGAATGCCTATTCCTGATTTAAAGGTCTGTCTGTATTCTGTCTCTCAGGATTTTTGAGGACTTGGATGCTTGTGAATGGGTTGATATGAACAGCTCTTTAATACAAGTTGTGGAAGTTGGCATCAATAGTGAAGAAGAGATCAAAAATAAAAGTACCAAAAATGCAGCACAAATAGTGGTATACCTGCAGAATGATGGCTAAAAAATTTCGTCATGTCCATTATAGCTTCATTGCATCACTCTACAGTGATCCTTTTAAAGTTTCAAGCCAGTGTGTGTCTAAAACAGTTTAATTTAGGCATATGCATGATCTTGTACACTTTATAGAAATATGTACAGATTTCAAGTATTCCCTATCTTGCATTTTGATGAAAGGTTTGGTCATTTGGAGAAAAAAATTCTGAAGCAAGGCAGTCTTTATAGGCTCGGATCTCAAGGCAGTTTCATCAGACTCCACAGAAACTCAGGTAGTAAGGTGAACACTCTGTCCACATTTGGATGGTCAGGAGCCCATGAAAAAGTTGATGAATTGGATTATATCACTAACTTTAAATGGAGAGGTAACTTCATACCAAGAGACAGAAATTTTTTGTGTGTACATAACATACCTATTGCCTTAGGCTTTTAAATTACACAATTCTACATGGTGAAAAGGGAATCTCTGACATGCTGCTTGCTTTTCTTTTTTATTTTAAGGCTTGCCTCAGTGGGATGTTAGGTAAACGCTAATTTTCACATGTACTAGCATCAGTACACATAAGGCATTTTATTCAAATTGTCCTAGCTTGCAGTTGTGGTAGAATTTAGAGGGGGAGGAATTTGAAATACAACAAAAAAATGCAAAGGATAATGTATTGTCACAATCCCTGTAGTCAACAGATACAGAGTAATTTACAGTTGAAGCATTTTTTTCTTCCATCTTCAAGAAGCATCACAGAAGTTGGAGTTGTTTTCATGACACGTTGAAGATATTAATTGCTTGCTCATATGGATTTTCTCATTGCTTGAGGTCATCGGATGCCTTATGGACTAAACTGTGCAGCACTGTATTGAAAGAGCTATTCCTTTTAAGTGAAGAAAAGCATTAAAATGTGTTAGCATTAATTCTTAAGAAAAAAGGTTTATTCATTAATACCACTCAAAATGATTAATCATCAGCAGAGTTGTTAAACTGCATACAAAAGCTCTGTCACTTGCTAGTCACCAGCAAGGTTGACTGGTCATCAGCTCTGCACCTTTACTTTCCAAGTTATTTACACATCAATGAGAATTCACTAATTTTGGCTTGCTGCCACACAATGCAGTTGCTCAGCTGTATTTCCTGCTAGTAACCTTTACTTCCATTTCACAGTGATTTCTGGGCACTGATTGTTAGATCCCTAGATGAACTCACCTTGAATCCATTTATAGTTTGAGAGAAAAAGGCATTTCAAGGGAGGGATTGATCAGATAATAATCTAATATTTTTTGTAATTAGATTTTAAACATCTGTGTTAGAATGATTTTAGTTGTGGCATTGCACCCCACATTTGGAGAACCTTATCTTAGAGTAAGGTTCAGCCCTTTGTGCTGCAGTTGCTTAAAATTGTTACTGATGATAGCGTTCTGCATAATGTGCAGAGGTTTAACTCTTAGTGGATGTAACAACATGTCTTCACTGTGCATTGATTAGAGCAAATTTTCTGTGTGGCCCATAGCAGAATTTTCTCTGCTTATCATTGATCTGTTAACCTCAAAATGTTCAAGTGAACAGATTCCAAGCATAAACTTGGAATATGTGACAAAAATATTTAAATCTGGAGTCAGGGTTTTCATGCTCCAGGTAAATAAAAATTTAAATTTTAAAAAAACACTATTGCATACACTTGGAATAGAGGAAGCTGTAAAAAAACCCACATTATTTTTGTATTGTATATGGATAATATGGCATTGGTTTGTTTAGTTTACATGTAATTCAAACACTTCCAGAGTATTTTTCAGTATAAAGCATGGTGTACTTACACTTCGTAAGTTACCATCATGGTTTCAATAACAGTTAGAACAATCATCTGCTAACCTTTAGTTCTTAAAATCTGATTGTATAACTAAAAAAAAAAACAAAAACGAAACACCTTAATAGTTACATAGTGTTTGTATTTTTTTGTCTGTTGATATTTTGAATTTTTGAAGTGCAGTCTATCCATTCAGTATTTTCCAGAAAGGCAAAGAAAAGAATCATAGAATGGTTTGGGTTGGAAGGGACCTTAAAGACCATCTAGTTCCAACCCCCATGCCATGGGGAGGGACACCTTCCACTAGACCAGGTTGTTCACGGCTCCATACACATTCAACAAGTTCATGGCAACAACATGCCATGAATTGTCCATTGTATACTAACACTAATTCAGGATCCCATAGGCAATTGAAATTACTAAGAAACACAGATTTTGGCAGTACTGTGGAAGTATTTTACCACAGCACCGGGTTTTTGTTAATCTTTGGCTGCATTGCCTGTGCAGTTAACAGAAGATAGCCATTGGCTCATGCTGCAAATCACATAAAATTTCAGAGATAGCATAGGGAAAGTATCCAAGTTAAACTGGAAAATGTAGGCACTTGACTCAGTGACATCTTTTTCTCTTTTCTATTTACCTTCTTGCAGGGCATACAGAGAAATAATCTGACGGTTCTGAGAGCTGTAAATAGCGGAGAAGGTAACTGGGGCTGGGGAAGTAGTATGGTAAAGGCATGAAGGGAGCCTAAGGAGATTCACAGATTAGCAGCAGGCTATTGTTTGCTGACACAATAGAAGGAACAGGCTCCAAAAGGTGTGTGGATGCCTGCCATCTTCTGCCTCCTTTCCCTCTGCTGAATTGGACTTCCACAGCAGAAACAGCAGCTCACCATGATAAAGTGGAAGCATGATGGAAGGGGTGCCCAGGTGCCCTCTCTCCCCTGAGACAGTTGCACTACTCTGAGCTGGAATTGGGTGATGTTTTCTCCAGTCATGCTCTTACCAGATCCAGGCTCTTTTGGCAGCTTGAAACTAATTTCTTTTTCTGTCTCATTTACACACGGCTTGCAGCATCTCAAGCCAGAATTATTAAATTAGGTGAAACAGTTCAGTTTGGAATATATTAAATCTTTTTTTTCTAGTCATGGGAAAGCTCTCTCGTACTTCTCTGGAAAGCAGCAACATGCCTTTTGATTTTTGTAAGGCAAAACCAGTGGTCCTGACTCAGAGTTGTGGATACAACATTGCCTGCAACAGCCCTTTGCAGTGCTCCTGCTAGAAGGAAGCTGCAGCCCTTGTGCCATGATGGCAAAGCAAGCCATGTTGTGCTATCTGCTTCACCTGGTCACCACAGGCAAACACAGTGATCCCAGGTCTGATAAATCCTGCTCCTCCTAGTCTCTGATACCGGCCATCCAGTTTAACCTTCTTCATCCCTCTTCTCTGTACCTCTGCCAATTTGTGTTCCTTTATCTTCAAGGGAGGTGACCAATGTTGATCATCTTTTCCACAAATTCCTATAATGTTAGTATTTTTCTCTTTGTGAGGAATACCTTGTTTGATATGTTCTGGGCCTCCATTTGCCCTCCAGTGTGAAGAGGGCATATCCTTGTTTAGTTTTGATTTGTTTTCATGTCACTCTGACAGCTCATGGTCATTATGAGATGAAATATTTTGAGAAATTAAACTTTCAGAGGGGAGGTTCTGTGACACATGCAGAAGAGCTGCATCTGAAATGAATATACAACTCGTATTTAGGCATTTGCCTATTTTTTTCATAGTTTCTGTGCCCTCAATAAAATTATATAAAAATAATTACATTGCATAAACTTCTGTCATGCACTCTATGCCTTTTACAAATACAAACCTTGAATCTTTCTGAAGGTACAGCTGTCCATTCCCTAACACATTGTAAATTGTTGCATGGACCACAAGCATGTGAATGGTACTGAGGAGTTTTAACCTAGCTTAATGTAAGTCATTTGCATGTTCAGACAGAGCATCCTTGTGTGCTTCTTCCAGGCTCTCCTCTTTGTATACAGTGTTACAGTGGCTTGTATTTCTGATAAATATTTTGCAGGATTAGCTTTTTTAATGGCTGGTTTTCCCTACATCAGCAAGCAGCACCCTGTGCTGTCTAAAGGTTAAGAACGGATTTGTCAATGAAAATTTATAGTGCTTGATTTTATTTAAATCAAGTGATCTCAATTAATGTCCATGTAAAAGAACTATGTAATAGAATACAATAGTCATAATGTATCTAATGATCCTTAAGTGGCAGATTATGATCATGTCTTTATTAGTGGTAGTAATTGTGGTGACAGTGTTGCTGACAGGTTAAACCATTTCTTACGACAATAGCTTTTGTGCTGTTGCATGGGGATCAGAAATGCAGTTCCTGAAGATTTGCATATTGTGAAGAAAAGGCTGCAAAGACATGGAAGCATAATCTTGTCATTGTGTTTAGTGATGTGGGTGGCAGATTGTGTGTAGCTGATTCTGAGCAGGAAGAGTCTGCATATGGGTAGGTTTAAAGCTCTTTAAATGTTTTAGGATTGGTAGGCAAATTGTTTGACGATGTAAGTATTGTTGTAAGTTGTTGAATATTCCAAGCAGCTATAAGCTTTCTAAAACCTTCTCAATGTTTTAAAACATACAGTGCAGTGTCTGAGACACTGCATTAGCTGCAATTGCTGGATGAAACCCCTTTTGCACTTGTGCTATTCCTAACCTCAGACACTGCTGCGATAGTTCTGCATTGCATTGTGCTGCATCATTGGGGCAGCATTTTAAGATTTAAAATTTTAAGGAGGTTGCGAGGCATCAAGCTAGAATGGGTCTTCTTAAAAAACAAACAAACCAACAAACCAGAAAACCCCAAACCAAAAAACAACGAAAACCAAGCCTGCAATTATACTTGTTGTACAGAAACATGGCACCATTGTTAATAAGTCTGAAACTTTAAACCCAGAGAAAATGTTACCATAGTTTAGGAAATTTTCTCATATTGTGCGTTTTTCTTGTAAAAACAAACTATTTCTTTCCCAAAGTATGTGAGAAAATACTGATTCCTCAGTAACTTATTAAATGGCTTGTTCCAAAATGTCTGCAACTTCTGTGGATTTTTCAACCTTTCCCCCTTCTCCTTCGTGCACCAATGCTTTTATCACCTTTCACCCCAAGTGAAATGATCCTGTGAGAAATATTTGCTCCAAAGAATATAATCCATGTTATACAAGCAGCCCAGTAGATGCTGGTAAAAACTTCTGGGTTTTAGTAAAAATAAGACCAGTAAAATCATATGGGTTTGAATTTCATTAACTCGTTCTATCAGAACAGTATTTGAGACTAGCAGTGAATAAAGTGAGTAAGTAAACAGTAGAAAAAGAGAAAAAAATATACTTACTTTCCAGGACATTATCACACTTCAAGATCATATTTCCCCCTCTGCCACATAGGTATGCAGATGGAATAGTCTACGTCTATATAAGTAATGTATCTGCTTAGTCTTCATATTGACCATTTTCTCTATCCAGAGAAATAAATAAATTCATGTCATGAAAGCCTAAAGTTTAATTGTAACATAAATCTTGTTGTGGAAAGGACCACGTGGGTCAACAAGCCATGTCTCTTCAATTATGAGCAAATATGTGAGAGCTATTTAATCCAGAGATCATCGGCTTTGTACAAATATACCCTAGAAATACTTATAGGAAACTTAAGATTTAACATCACAAAAGGCCAAGCAGAACATGACTCAACAGGTATTTGTTACAAGCAGATGTATAGTTTAGAAAATTAGATGCGTAAGGAGAAAAATACTAGGTTGTTGTTTATTCAGTAAGTTTTGATATTTTATCTGGATTTGCTAGTCATGCAGTCAAGCAAAAGCTGTATTTCTGTGTATTTCTATTACTTATGTAAATCAGGTTGCGAGTGCACGAGGCTACCAACTTACTGGGAACATTGTTTCCTGAAGCAAATTTTTAATGATTGCTCTTGTGTGTAATTGCATGTTGGGATCCTTAAACAGGGTTAAGAACCAGTTACAGAATTCCTCACTTCATGCTAAGGCAGTTGTATGCAGTGATTTTCTGTATTTGTCAGAATTTTCTGTTGAGAGATACCGCTAAGCATTCAGGCACTCACAGGAATTAGAGCATAACTTTTTAAACATGTACTTCCTTTTTTTTTTTTTTTAAATCAACAATTTCCTGGGGTAGCTAAAATTAATTTCTTGAGCAGAAAAGTTAAAACAACCGAGAAGAATTAAAAAGAACTTTTTAAACATGTACTTCCTTTTTTTTTTTTTTAAATCAACAGTTTCCTGGGGTAGCTAAAATTAATTTATTGAGCAGAAAAGTTAAAACGACTGAGAAGAAGCTAAAAATTATCTCTAAGTTTATATCAAGGTAGAGGGGTAATACAAGGAGATCACAGGTCAGATGTGTTTGGGGTAAATGTGGAGAAAATCTAGCTCAGCAAAATGTTGTCTAAAGACCAGGAGTGGAGGCAGGCATGCTATGACTGTGAGAGTCCTGCTCGGAGGTGTGCCTTGGAGTTAAAGGTGACGTTAAGGCACATCACACGGATGTTCAGTGTCTCAGAAGTTAGTTTTCCTTCCAGTTTTTTGTTCCTGTCCTAGTGAAATCATGATACTTGACCTGAGCATTTATTATTAAATGCAAAATTTTACGTGACATACAAAAGCTTTTACAAACTGCAGACAGATGATTTGGCTCTGCTGTTCCAGCTGTGCAAGATGTTAGTCAGCATGTTGAAGAGAGTCCAGGACATGTCTCCTGTATAAGTTTTACTCCTTTTCTGTAAGTGGTAACTTCAGCTATAATTCTAGCTGACTTCTTTATTGATTAATTCACTTCTAAATTAGGGCAATATTAGCATGTTTTGCCTGGCTTTAATCTGTTTAATCCTAATGACTCCCCTAAACAACTGTTTAGAACTAATTTTCCACTGCCTTAAAATAGGAATGCATTACTTTGTTTGTGGGGGGAGCAGGGGGAGGGAAAGTTGGGGAAGTGCCCTTGGAGTGTCCAGCCAAGTGAAATTCTTCATAAACTGGGATACTGACAGAAAAGTGCCTCCTGTTTTGCCAAGAATGTAACATATCCTATAATACTGTTGTCTTTCAAATTCATCAAAAACATATCCCTTTCGCGTATTGCAAATGCATCTGTGTCATTTTGTTTAACAATGTTATTTCATCGTAATATGTAAGAATATTTAAACCACAGGAGATTGCTTAGTCTTTTAAATGCTATTAGGACGTTGCTGGATTTATGTTAGTTTCAATCAGCTGCTTCTGCCTCTGATACCAACAGATGGACCTGTGTGGAATGATGCCATGTGAGTCTCTCTTCACAGATTAGGAATTTCTAGTCAATAAACACCAGAATTTTACCAGTAAGGGTCTTAAAGGGAGGCCCTGAGCTGATGACAGGGACATAGCAGAAGTTCCCTGTTCCCTCTGCTTTCTTGGGGACATGGATGAGGAATAACTAGCTTGGATGAGGAATAACTAGCTTGAATGAAAGAGGATTGTCTTCTTTCTTTAGTGTAATCATACTGTAAATCTGCTTTTCACCTGATGCTTTTCTACACAGGCTTCCCAAGGAGCATCTGGCTCCCGCTAGATCTAATAGTTCCCTTCACAAATGCTTTCTCAGGGCTAAAGGCTATCATTGTCATCCCTGTGGTCTGCTGCCTACAGTTTTTCTGTGAAAAACTTTTCTCTTTCTTCAGACTGTTATTGTAAGCCCACAGCCTTCAACTCCATCACGTTACCTGCTTTCTCCCTTTTGCTCCCTGTGCTGCACAAAGATGGGAGAGGAGTGGGCATGGAAGTTGGTTTGTCACGTGAGTTACACAGTGGCAGATACCAAGTAAAGGAGTATGGCTTGGGAAATAACCGTGTCAAGGAGCCAAGCAGCTACTCAGAGCTTTGCCAGGCCCTTCAGCGTTGCCTGACCCTCTTCTGCATCAGTGAATTTGTCCTTAATCAATGGACATTAAGGCAATTCGGGATCAGGTCCATGGTCACTGTGTAAATGCATACCTCACCTTTTCTGTCATGTCTCCCATCCTGCTTCTTAAAACGGATGAGCCCCTCTTAAAAAATTGTAATGACTTTTTTGAGGTCATGGGTTTAAATGAAAGAATGAAGGTTATATTTGGTTTTGAGCGTGGTATTCACTTCTCTGCAAAGTACATGTAGGTTTTTTCCTAAACCCCTAGTCAGTATTTTTAACACAGTTAGAGTCATAATTTTTTTGGTTCCTGGTTCATATATCGTATAAAACTCCAAATGTAGCCTTCCACACAGTGTGTACTTTTGTGTTAATATTTGACATCTACAGAGAGAGAAACTTACCAGTAATTTATTACTAGAGAGAAAGAATTATTTTTCTTGCATGCCTATGCAGTTACAATTCATTTTTCTCTTTTTTTTCCTCCTGAAAAGTTTCTGAGGTGCTGAGGTGGAGTAAAACTCAACCACTCGTGAGTTGCAGCAGAAAAGCTACATGAAAATGAGAGGTCAGTGAGGAGAAGCAGAGATCAGGGCACCAGTGGTACTCACCTAGTACAGTGCTCATACTTGAAGACAGTGTCAGCAGAGAGTTCAGAGATCCCTGTGAAAGTTGGGGCAGGAAGACTGACAAGCCAGAAGAAGCTCTTTACCAGTGGCTTAGGTCCCTTCTATGCTTTTGATTACCTCCATCTTTCCATTTGCTCTTTTTTTAAAGATGGAGCCAAAGCTGCAAAGGACGCCGTGTAAAGGGAAGATGGGCTGCAAAAGGTCTGGAGGGTTACTGTACAGAAACTTTCTCCACTTTTACCTAGTGTTTGCAAGAAAAACCTCTGCATCAGTCCTGTTCTGGATTGGAGGGGCAACCAAAGCAGGTCTCTAGCTGGAGCTCCACATTAATTCTTACTGGGGTTTTGTCCCTTCTTACTCCAAGCAGAACAGGCACAAGAAACGAGACTGACTTTGTGGCGGGGGTGGCCACCCAGTGTGGCTTCATTTGGGTTGTCAATCCTCCTCCATACAAGAATACAAATGTGGCCTCAAGCAAGCGGCTTGTGCTCCCCAGCATTCAGCCTGAGGCTCACAAACACTGCATCCTGAGGTGGGAACTCAAAGAGGAAAGCAGGACGTAAAGGTGTCTCCAGTTTCCCTCCAGGAGAGCTTAAGCTGTATTATCTGGTTTCATGACGGGATAGCACCAAATTTAGCACAAAAGTAGAAGGCAAATCTCATTTTTTCACACAGATATTCACTCCATGTGTACCTATACTTATAAATATGTGCATATGTAAATGTGCATATATAAATATATGTATGTATACATATGTTACCTGATATGAAGGGGCAGAAGCAAAGTGAAATACCTCATTCTTCAGGAACTCAAGGAGGATCCCACATTGACTGCCTCAGAAGAAAGGGGAAGACCAGGAAGAGTCTTGTTTCCTGTGTCTGGGATTTTGTTTTTATTCCTGTATACAATTTTGTAGTGGAAGTTGGTTTGGTGAAGCAGCACCGCTGCAACGTTTTATAGAGTTTGAGATTTATCTGTGTGCAGAGGAGACATATTCATGTATGATAGCTATGGTTTCTCTCTGGGGCAAAAAAAAAAAAGAGCTGTGTCCAAAGGGGGTGAAAATTTCTCTCTTGTTTATTATTGCTTCTAGGATTTTGTAATTCACTTATGTTGGGATAAGTGCTGTGTTTGGGAAAAGCAAAGTGAGGGTTGGGAATATAATTACAGCTAAAAGTCCTTTCTGGGCACAGGTTGCTTGTGCGTATCATTCTTGAACTGTGTGATCTTTTCTCAGGAGGAAGAGACCCAAAAGGGTCATGGGGTTTTTCGAGGGGGAGAGAGGAAATGAGAAACACTTTCCCTCTTTTGGAGAAAGGTAAAAGCAGGATATACCAGGATCCTGTAAAATTATATTTATTGGCACTGAGCCGTTTCAAAGCTGGGAACAAGTCTGCACCAAAAATCCCAGTGTTAGTACATGAAAGAGGAAAACTGCTGGGGAGAGGAGGGGAAGAAACAAGGCAGATTCCTGCAGACTGACTGACACTAGCCACGTTTGGGACTTAGGTCTCAAACTGAGTTATTTACACAGGTAATGAGTATGGCTACATACATCTTGTAGCCGTACATCATAAATTACAGCTTCTGACACTGAAGGAAAATGAAAATTCAGACCCAGTTAGTGATTTCTAACCAAGCCATTCAGTTTTGGGCTCTCATAGTGCTGTGGCATGGAGAAAACATGACTGCTCTTCACAAAAGCTATTCATCATATATCCTGTGTCTGACAGCCTCCAAAAACAGCAGTCACCCTGAACTGTGCTTCCAAACCTATCTGTATCTGAGGTGCTTTTTGTCCCTCCAGACAGAAAAATATCAATAGGAAGAAAAGCGGTCTGTCCTTAAAAAAATGCAGCTTAGTAACACTTTAAAAATGCATATTTAAATGCATATTTTGACTTGGCAGGTGCTGTCAATCCTGTAGTGTGTTACCCCAGCTCCCCCCCACCTATGTAAGAGGGAAGATGAAATCAGCTTCCAGAGTCAAGATCAAGCAGTACCATAAAACCACATATCTGGCATTTGAATTTCAGTCTCCTGAAAACTCCGCATACCCAACCACAGGTGGAGCAGTATCTGTTCATTTTCTGGGTACTGCCCTTTTCACCTTCCTCTGATGTGTCCTCAAATTAGACAGTACCAATTTCTCTTCCTTGATTCAGCATTTCCCACCTGAGTGAGGGAGCCATTGAAAAAAACCAAAAACAACTAAACTAAATCCTTCTGCTTGTAAAACCTAGTTTCTTTTTGCTGCATACTTTTCAAGACATTTTAAATTAAAATACTATTTTGTTTGATTGAAGTTGATGGCAATCTCTCTTTGATTTTAGTTGGAACCAGAATTTTGCACACGTATCTATCTATGAAAATATTAATTTTTCAGTAAGCCATCTTTGAAAGTATGGGGGACTGTTTGGAGATAAAAGCTGAAAGTATTTGGGGACTGCAGAGTAACATGCGTTCTTTTTCTAGTGTTCTTGTGTCTCAATGTGTCCAGCATCACGTCTGAGCAGTGCAGGTGGTTTCTATGCAGGGGGAGTTTAGGACGAGCCAGGTGCTGTACTGCTGTTTTTGCACTGAGGTGCCAGTTTGCAAGGCAAGAGATTTGAAGCAAAAAGGAATACCTATAGGGTTGTCTAGCTTGAAGTTTCATTTCAGGATCTAAAATGGAGGCAAATGAAGGAACGGAGATACGGTTTCTTGTCGACATTTGTTGTTGTAGTGATATTAGACATGCATATTATCATGTTCGGATTGCACATTATCATGAGCTGTTTGGATAGCTTCATTTTCTGGTTCAGCAGATGCAGTTTGGAATATTCAAAGGGAAAAAACAGCCCATGTGCTGCCGTGACTGCTTGTGTGGAAAGGGACATTTTGTTGGTTAGGAAGTCGAGGCAGGGTGTTTGTGCATAGGCGTGCTCTGTGTGTCGGGGTTCACGCGGGCAGACCCCGGCCGCTCCCACACGCTGGTGCCAGGGGCTGGCTCCCGGCGCTGCTCCCGCAGGTCAGTCACGATGGCAGCCATCACCTGTGCCAGCCTGGGCACCCGCGAGTGCCAGCCCTCGCTCTGGCAGCAGCCAGGCTCTTCCAGCACCGCCGAGGAGCGCGGGGAAAGGTCGGGAAAAGCCCCCCCGGGTCCCCGAGCGCCCCGCAGCTCCGTGCCCCTGCGGCAGGCCGCGGGCGGGGGTCCGGAGGCCGCGGCTCCCGGCGGCGCTGCCAGCTCCGGGTTTTGGCGGCAGCAGCGGGCGCGGGGCCG